>NC_090924.1:1122274264-1123623730 GCF_040938575.1 Ambystoma mexicanum
TTTCCTGTTAATGACTTTCTCACTACATTTCCTAGAATGTGCGACACCCACACATCCTTCCTCTCTATAGCTCCCCAAACCTCCTTCTACCCACCAATCTCTTTTATTCTCGACTGTTTCTCCCCACCTCTCCTATTGAATAAGCACACATCCTTCACAGTGCCAATCCATTGTCATCTTCTTTTCAATACTGCTAAACTGCTAATCTCCTCCTTAGTTCTTTCTAGATTTGACTACTGTGTCAGTCTCCACTATGGCCTTCCTAACTATGATTGTTTACCTCTGGACAAAGCCCTCAACTTCACAGTCTGCACACTTTACACTGCCACCTACCTTCTCGGTTATCCGACCCATGAAACGAGTGTTAGTTGAGGCTTTCGCCGCCACTTTCTTCCCCCCACCTCCCTTGGATGACTCACACCCTGACACAGACCTTTCCATGCTCCCCTCTGCTATATCTGATACTCTTGATGTTCTTGCACCTGTCATGAGTATCTGCTTGAAGCCCAAAGCCAAGTGCAACTCTTTGTATGACTCAGACCTCATCACCCTTAAATGCAAGTTCAGGGTGGCTGACAGGAAATGGCGTGCTTCTAGTATATCCTCTGACAAACTGGCCTGCCACCTGCTCCAAAGGCAATACTGGCTCTCTGTCCGCACCAAGAAGAGAGCCTACATCCAAGCCTCCGTCACCATGGCATCTGACAACTCAGCCAAACTCTTTCAAATCTACAAGGAGCTGGCCAATCCTGCTGGAGTCTCTACCTCTCCTATCCCCTCCCAGGCCCTCTACACGGCCCTCTACACGGCCCTGGCTTCTCATTTCATCTCTTAATCGGAGGACATCCTGTCCTCTCCCTCTTCCTTTCCTCCTACTCCCACTACCCACTGCTCTACCTCTGGCCCTTTTTCAGCCACCTCGCCTCCTTCCTTCTCTGCCTTTCCCCTGTTCTCCTTAGATGAGGTTTCTAGACAAGACTAATCTATGAAAGTCTCGTCAAAACAGGTTCACCCCTGTTCCTCCAAAACCATCAAGGACCACAGTGACACCCTGGCCCATGCTCTGGCTGATTTCTGCAACCACTCCTTCACCACTTGGGTCTTCCCCTCCCCCTAAAGTACTCCCTTGTGCACCCTTTATTAAGAAACCCTCTGCCGACCCTTCCTGCCCGGCTAACTATCGGCCAATCTCCATCACTCCTTTCCTGGGCAAACCCCTGGAACATCTGGCAATCACCCAGCTTAATCTTCACTCTGAATCTGTTGGTACCCTCAGTCTGGCTTCAGAGCTGTCAGAAGCACTGAAACTGCTCCCCTTAAGAGCCGTAAAGACCTGCTGTCCAACCGTGGTTCCAACACCCCCTGTGTTCTCGTCTTACATGATCTCTCTTCTGCCTTTGACACGGTCAACCATGCCATCCTGCTCAATGGTCTCTGTGAATACCTGGGCATCACCAATCAGGCCCTGGCTTTGCTGACCTCCTTCCTCTCTGATCGACCCTCCCAGGTCCAACTTGGGTCCTTTCTCTCCTCTATCTCTATCTCTACCTGCGGTGTTCCCCAGGGGTCTAACCTCTCTCTTTGGCTGTTCAACCAGTACCTGGCACTTCTTCCCCACCGCATTGCCACCATCTGCCCCAACTTCCAGTGCTATGGGGATGACACTCAGCTCATTTTCAGGCTCCCCTCAGCCATCGCTTCTCTCATCTCTGACTGTCTGTCCGCCATCCTGGAGTGGTGTGCCACCAATGATCTCTGCCATAATGCCAGTAAGACCGAGATTATCCGCATCGGCACACCTGATCCCTCCTTTCCTGTCACTCTCTTGCTGGCCTATCTTGGCCCTCTTCCTGCTCCCACCTGTGAGGCTAAAAACCTTAGTGTCATCTTCGACTCCACACTTTCCTTTTCTCTTCACATCTCTGACATCTCTAAGAAGTCACACTACCAGCTGCACCTCCTCAGAGGTATTCTTCATTTCCTCTCCTTCCCCCAGAAGCTCACTGTCCCCAGAGCTCCGATGCTCTCTAGGGTGGACTACTGAAACATCCTCTTTCTAAATCTGCCTGCCTCTACTCTCCGCCCTCTCCAACTCATCCAAAACAGGACTGCAAGACTTGTCCCTGGCCTCAAGTCCAGGGATTGTATCTCTCCAGGACTGAAATCTTTGCACTGGCTCCAAGTGGCGGTGAGGATTAAGTTCAAAATGCTCTGCATTGTCCACAAGGCCTTTTGGGGCCTGGGACCTCAATACCTTCAACTCTCTCTTCCTAAATATCTTCCTTCTCGAGGTCTTCACTCATCCGCCTCCAACTCCCTCAGGGTTATCCGCTTCTCCAAGCAGCGAGTTGGTGGTAGATCTCTTTCTTCTGCTGGGGGCTCCCTCTCGAATAGCCTCCCCACGTCACGAAACTTGAGGAGAACCATCTCCGGTTCCAGAAGCACCTCAAGACCTTCCTCTTTGCTTCTGCTTTCTCTCCTCCTCTATGCACTTGTTACCTGCCTACCCTCTGATCTCAGGCCCAGGTCCCCCCCACCAGTTGCACACCTGCACTGCTCCCCTGGCAACCATTGCACTCAGGGACTGTTTCTGTATGCCTACAGCCGCTACTAGCACTTGACACCTGATATCTGCACTTACCCTTCTACTAGCCACCAGCTGGCTGCACTTTTATTTATTGTCTTTATCTATTTTACTGTTATCCTTTGTACTGCACTGCCCCCTCCCCTTTCCCCCTGCACTTTTCCCCTTCCCCCTCCCCTCCCCTGCACTTGCGCAATCTCAATGTCACCTAGCCTAGTAGGATGGATGTCTCTGTCTTCCCTCTGTTTCCCCTCTCTTGCATCATCACCCCTTACAACACTTGTGTATAGGTATGTTATAAATGCCATATCATATCATAACCTTAATCACTTTACCTCTACCTCCTCTGCCTGTTGCGAAATTGGCTGGCTATCTAGGAAACAAAGGACTAAATATAAACATTTTCTCATCATCTTAAAAACTATTCATGGACTCACCCCACCCTACCTATCTGCTCATCTCAATCCATACTCTCCTCTTCGCTCATTAAGATCATTCTCAACTCTGCTACTTGCCACCACTCAAGCCCCATGTGCTCCCTCTCGTTTCTGCTCTCTCCCCTTGCTCCACTGCTCTGGAATGCTCTTCCTCTCCATAACACTCCAACTATACTACTATTTTTTTTCTTCTTTTTTTTGCATTTTTAAGTGCTCACACAGCCCACAGGCAACGAGGCGCTCTTACAGGAATTGTTTGTTTTTTAGTTGCGTAATTGTTTTTTGTCTTAGTTGCGTATTTATAACGTGCTTAAATACCCAGAGGTTTCTAAGCGCGGACCCGGGGATCGAACCTCTGTTGCTTTGTGTCGTCTTGCTTCCGAGGCAAGCATGTTGCTGCTGAGCTATCCTCCCAGGACTAATTTAAATCCACCCTCAAAGGTCTCCATCTTCTGGAAGAACCTGTTTAGTAGCACTCTAAGCTACTGCACCATCCTCTTTTCCTCTCTGCCTACCCATCATGGGAAAACCCTACAGCACTTTTCCATCACCACTTCATCCTTAATTCAGCACTTTCCAAACATCCCGTTCCTATGTCCTTCTGCCCTGTCCTCATCTCTGGTTTATGTCTCCACCTTCCCCTGCAACATCTGGACTTCAGTCCAATCCTCTCACCCCATTGTAAAGCACACATGTCCTCTGCTCTGATATCAATTGTAAATTATTTTAGTGTTTTGTGCTACAAAATTCTTTCCCTGTGATTTTTTATAAATAAATACATCTTGTGCTCCTATTGACCCTTCTACTGCCCAAATGATCAAAGAGATATTCTCAATCACTTGCCATTATCTCTTTCAGCTCTTTAAGCTCTCTCTCCCTCTCCTCTGAACCCTACCCTGCCTCTTTCATGTCTGGAACTATCTTCCCCCTATTGAAGAACTCTATGTTGACCCAAACGTACCAGCAAACTATTTCTTTTCTTCCCCATTATTCAAAAGTCCTTGAGTCTTCCGTGCAGCTCCGGCAGGGCACAGTTCAGAGGTCTCACTGCTACACCAACTTCCCAATACCCCTTGGAAGGTAGAGAATGTACTTGATTTCTAGATAGCTCGCCTGATGTCCTTTTCACTGCCATTCTCGATACTCAATGTCAGAATGTGTGCAACTTGCACAGTGACTAGAAGTGTTACTATAACTTGGGTGTTGTTTAAATACGCAGCACCATCCTGGGTTGTGGGCTATCTGTATCAGTCACCCTCTGACTGGAATGGAATAATGAAAAGCAAGCACTAGTCAACATGTGGACATCATTTATTTGTACCCAGCATCACACTTGTTTATCATTACACCATTGACGACGAGAGTCTAAATCTAGCTTGTAACAGGAGTGGATTTTGAACAGAACTCAGCATCATACATCTATGGTATGGCGGAGCAGGAGCTCTGGAATTTGCAACCCCTGAAGTGCATAGCCCACCACTCAGGTCTGTGCTTTGTGATTAAAAACCCAAGTTTCCGTAACACTTCAAGTCACTGTGCGGGCTGCACACATTTCACCATCAAGTATCGAAAGTGCTTAGAAGAAGACATCCGATTGCTAGAAAGATTACTTCTGATCAAGGATTTGACTATGGATCAAGCAATAGTGATTCAGCCCGCTGAACTGTTACACTTCAGGCTTCCTCACGGGCCTCCTTGCAGGGTACGACTTCTTTACAAGCTCCTCTATGGACCAGATACAGGCTACCATGGCCTCTGTACAAACTTCGACAGACTCCGGGTCAGCTGACTCTTGTACGTGGAAGACGTACGGCAAGACACGCCCCTCTTACAACTATAAAACTACCGTCTTCCAAGGGGCTCGTTGCTGCTAATTAGCGTTACAAGCTACACGCGGTTTCGTCCGTTTCCTCTTCGTGTCTTCCTGCACGATTCCTCATCTGAACTCCTGGTTTTGACCTTTGCCTGACTACTGGATTGCCTCGTCTCCTCCTTTATTCCTGTCGTGCTCGTCTGGTTGTTTTACTCGGAACGTTACTGGATCCGGCTCCCTTCTGCGGTATTTCATTCCTGGTTGCCGCCTCTGCACTCGGAACCAAATTGCTGTCTACTATCCGGATCTTATCTACAGCTACTCGGGATACATGTGTGCTCAGGTACATACTTAATTGGCTATCCCCATCTCTGCAACTGTTTATCTCCACAACTTGTCTGGATATTTGTCTTCAGTTGGATTCTGGGACATTGAGTGACTTTCATGTGAGATTGTCCTTAAGTACATATAAACGCTCTCCTGAAACTGCACCAACCCGGCACTAGTGCGACCCTCGTGCCATCCGGGGCTACTTCCCTATACTAACATCCCTGTTTGTTGTTTTCTCCTGTCGTCGTCTTCTGTTTCCTGGATTCCTTTCCTCAATATATCCTTATTCAGGTTAGTTGTTATCGATTCTATATAGAGTTGGGACCGATATTGAATTAGACCATTTCCACTCATTTTGTGTTATTCCTTGTAGATCCACCCCGGGGAAGCTCCACTCCAATATCTATCTAGGTAGTTGCCCATTTAATTCAACTGTTCTAATCATTTGCATTAACCTCAACACTGTCTAATATCTTTGTATTCCTTTGCAGCATTGGTATTGGCGGTGTGTGTTCTCCCCACTCTTTTATTCAATTGACACCTCTGTCTGCCCCAACTGAAACAGCAGAGAGGTACATTGTGGAAAAGAGCCCCTCTTTGAGGAAGCCTGAGTTTTGTACTCAGGGGAGCTGGGATGGAAGGCTGAATATCGATTCTTGTACCACCATCATCTCCAAGGTCACTTCTCTGCATCTTCGGCCTATTTCGGAGTGGTGAGTAACATGAACGCACATATATTTTGGATAACAATGACAATGAAGAAGCCAAATAAATGGCACACAAAAATGACATGTCCAGAAGACTGAATGGCCTCAGACCGGTAACAATAGAGGGAGAAAAAAGAACAATGGGAGAAAGGAACATATTTGTATGTTTTGATTGTGCCATCACAAACCACATTGCATCAAATCCCAGTTGCCCAGCTAGAGGCGCCTGGTGTCTAAGTGAATGGGAAAGGACACTTAGCCAGAGCTTGTTGCTCCAACAGTGGTGCAATAAGATATGTTGATGATGGCAGTAGTACTTTAGGAGAACTTTGTGACCTTACAATACCATCGATGGATGGTGTGAGTAGTGATGACACCTGGTTTGAAGTTTGTGCAAACAATAAAAAAGTGAGGGTGATGGCTGATTCGGGATAAAAGTATACAGTCATAACTGCAGACCGATATTAGAAATAAGTTTGTAAACTAGAGAACCTCACCATGTCTGATATTCATCCTCAAGCATATGGTGGTGTCATATTGAGATTTTATGTTACAAAATAGTAGATCTAGAATTCAAGGGGAGAGACAATCAAGGGAAATTATATTTTATGAGGAGAGGATTGCCACTCTTGAGATGGCTTCACCAGAAAGAACTGGAGCTCTGCCTTAATCCTATTACATCGGAACATGTGATGCAAATTGAAAGTAGCATACTTGATAGGTTTGCAGATGTGTTCAATGAAAAGCTGGGGTGTCACAGGAATTTCCAACACAGGATAACATTGAAAAAAGGGATCTAAGCTTATAGCACACTGTCAGATTGATACCTTTCAAATTAATAAAACCATTAAGAAGTTAATTGTTCAGGGTGTGTGAGAACCGATATGATTGAAGAGATTGATGCAGCGGAATGGATCTCATCCATTGTAATTGCTGGAAAGTCTGATGGTAACATCCACAAGTGTGTGGACTTGTGATATTTAAATGAAAGAATCTGCGTAAAAGGACATCCTTCACCTAAAGTTCAGGAAGTAGTTAGTAACTGTTTTGCAAGGCATAAAGTATTTTCTGCACGATCATGCCAGGCACCTTACATCCTTCATATAACCCCTCTGGTGCAGATAGATTTAGACGCATGCCTTTTGGTTTGGTGTCTGCAGCCAAAGTTTTTCAGAAGATTATGGAAAAATTGTTTGGCAATAACCCCAATGTGAAATGCTTTCAAGATGATATTTACATTTTTAAAAACACGGGGAAGGAACACAAATCATGCCCCGACATGTACTGTAAACATTAATGTCCACCGGATCACTCCTAAGAAAAAGAAGTGTTGTATTTAGGTATCTGAAATAAAATATTAAGGACATGTTATTAGCAAGGATGTTATATATCCAAAAATGAGCTTGATTGAGCACATAAACCTCAAAATAAGTCAATTTGATCGAATGTTTAGGTTTAGCTGAGTTCTATTCTAAGTTTGTTGTTAATTTTGCCACAAAATGCTTCTCCCTAAAGGAGTTACTTCCAAATCATTCGAAATATATGTTGAGTAAAGAACACCAGGATTCATTTAATAAGAATAAGCACAACATTGTTGAAGCACCCACACTTGTAATGTCCCTTTGAGCAACAATATTTAACTACTGATGCCCAAGGAGTGGAAGTACATTATTTTCATGTGGAATAAGAGACATTGGGCCTCATTACAAGTCTGCTGGTCCGGATTTAACGTTGCCGGTAAACCCACAGTGGCACCGTTTACCGGACTGGCTCATTCTGACCTGCGAATCTGAAAATACCTTCACCGCGAAGCGACCCACGTGGTGACAACACACCCGGAAGTCCCGTCGACTCACCGATGCACCCCCAGTCACCGGATATGCGTAACACGGTGCACATTACAAGTAGCATGGACACGGAAACCACCGCCAGAATAATGGTGGAATCACTGTGAACATTATGGCGGTACCGCCGGCACCACAGAGATGGTGTTAAACAGTGGCAGGTGAGCTGAATCAGGCCATAGGTGTGCTAAATGAGGCGAGCTGCACCATGTAGGATACTGGGAGCCTACAAAAGGGCCCCACCCACACTCAGGCCACCTCCAAACACAACCATGCTGTCAGCCGCTGTGGCAGCATTTGGCCTAGGCAACCTACAAGAAGCAGTGCACATTGTGGCAGCAGTGGGGCAGAGGAGGAGGAGGAGGGGGAGACACAGGCGGCAAATTGAAAACCCGGTGCCCATAAACATAAATGTGCAGCTGGCACGATCCCGCAGGCAGCCAGCAATACCCTGTATCAGGGCCTCACCCTGAAACCTGACCCCAGGGCAAATCCACACATTATACCAGCTTGACCGGCCCTAAATCATGTCCATCGTCACCCTGATCGAGGAGGACATCAGCAGCGCATTGGCATCCGGACTGCATTCCCACCCCCTGCTGAAGGTTGTCTCAGTACTGCTTTTCCTTGGAACAGGAACATATCAGCACACTGTCGGTGAGCTGCACAGGTTGTCACAACCTTGTTTCTCAAGAGTACTGGACCAGGTACTGGATGCGCTGCTACACCATGCGCCTGAGTACATATCCCTACCCCGTACCGCTGCTCAGGTCATTGCCACCAAGTTGGCCTTCCATGCCATTGCAGACATGCCAAATTGCATAGGCGCATTAGAAGGCACCCACGTTGCGTTTACAGTTCCACATTCAATAGAGGCGGTGTACCGCAATCGGAAGCTATTCCGCTCACTAAATGTTCAGATGGTATACGATGCCAGACTAGTGATCACCCATTGCTGTGCATGTTTCCCGGGGTCAACACATGACTCAATGGTTTTGCAGAACTCTTCATTGGTATGCTACATGGAACGCTATGCGGGACAAAGCACATGGCTATTGGGTAAGTACAACTGCCAATGCATGACCACTGTGTGGGGGGTGGGTAGCGAAGGCCCACAGTGACCTGGCCATTAGGGTGCGCACAACTGCCAATGCATGTCCCCTGCCCAATGGTATGGACAGTCACCACATCGCACACATTGCAACACCTTACATTCCAAATTGCCACAGTGCGCTATCACCTGCCCAGCCTATGCCCATGCTTACCCTAGACATGGTGTCTCACCACATGCAATGTTGACACGAGGATGTGAGTCCGTCACCCGCCCAATGCACCTGTGCACCTTGAATGCACACAATTTGCGCTTAAACAGCAGTGTGCATTGTTCAAATTTTTACAGTGACCGGTGTCTGACTGCTTCAGGTCTGGCCATCATATCACAATGTCATAGTGTCCCTCCACATATGGACTCATGGGCATTGACTTGTGCGCAACAAGTCGTTGCCCATTTTCAATCCAAGAATGTGACCATCAACGACCCCTGCAGGATATTGTTATCCGAGTTGGCTCAAACGATGTCCCATACAACGGATTCACAAACGGGCCATGATTTTACTGCATCTGATTCCGACAGTGATAGCACAAACACTAACATGTGCCCTTGCTTACATTCCCATGCAGGTGATGCTGGATATGCACTCACGCCATGGCTGGTGATGCCCATACAAAGGCCAAGGAACAGGCATGAGGAGGCCTACAACAGGGCACACATACGCACACGTGGCATGATAGAGCGTACCTTTGGATCACTGAAGGCCAGGTTCTGCTGCTTGAGCCAATCGGGTGGCTCATAGCAGTACAGCCCAGTAAAGACAGGGAAAATAGTAGTTGCATGTGCCATGCTGCACAATCTGTGCATACGCAGGAACATTCCACTACCCCCGGACACAGAGGATGATGATGGTAATGACGACGACGGTGATGAGGATGATGATGGGGTTGGGATGGGTGCACTCCCTGGCAGGGGTGCCCATGATGGACAACATGCATGGGCAGCACTCATTAACAATTTTCTTTGATACACTTCTCATGCACATTAGGCACTTCATGTGGTGGCATGACATTAAATGGTTTGAATTCACAGGAAATCAACAATGTCCACTTGTCATTTGCATTGCAACAAATGTGTATTTACTACATTACAAGGGTGATGGAAATTGGATGATAATGAAGTACACCCATGCCCACCCACCTCCCCAACATACCCACCCCCCAACCAGACCCCAACTGACTTACTCCACTAAGGACCACCCGCACCTCCCCAATGTACTCACCCCCCAACCAGGCCCCAACTAACTTACCCCACTAAGGACCACCCCCACACCCCCAATGTACCCACCCCCAACATCAACCCCATCACAAATGTTTGCATGACAGTTTAACGTTCACCACACTATTTGCGTCCACGCTTGTGGCCGTATATGTCCCTCCTGAAGGGTCCGTACAGCCATGATGACCGCCTCCGAGGACTACTGGCCACCGAACTGGAGGGTGTGCTGCTTGCAGATGGCACTGGCATGGTCGCAGCTGGCACATTGCTCAAATATGCCTGTTGGGCCACTTGACATCACAGTATTGCCCTTCCTGACCCACCATGACAGAATCATATTTGTGGTAACGAATCTGCCGATGGCACATGACAGTCTACGCACAGAGGTGGCAGTGCTCTCCCTCTGGAGTCTAGCCTCCTTATGCTGCAGCCTGGCCTCCTCTTGTTGCAGCTTAGCCTCCTGGAGTTGTTGCTCCACTAGCTGCGTGAGACTCGCCTGGTGTTCCTCGATGCGCAGGAGGTGGGCACTGAGTTCTGTGAGTGAGGGTGTGGGGGAGAGCATTGGGCTGTGGAGATTGATCAGGCTGAATTGTAACTCCTGTAGGTGAGTGATGTTTCCCCCGTCATTCTCATTGTGTGGTGCCTCAGAACATTGTTCCACCGGTGCACTGCTGCCGCTGGATGCATTGTCGTCAGTTGTATCTTGACGCCCACAGATGGGTGCGGCAGATGTGGCAGCAGGTGTGGATCCGGTGGCCACATGCTGTGCTGGGGATGCAGCAGGGATGGCATGTCCGTGGCTGACGATGGCGGGCCGACGGTTGAGTTCCAGAGGTGGTGGCAGTGGCATCCTGTGATGTCTGGGTACGACAGCTATGTGCAGTGCCACGTGGAGTAGGCTGTTGTGCAGTTTCACTGTCGGATGATGTGCCTGTGGGGGAATGCAGGTCATGCTGTTAGTTGTTTGACAGGATGTGAATGGGTCGATAACATGCAACGCACTCCTTGTGCTTGGTCCACTTGCATGTGCACACATTTTATGGGTGATGCACTCAGGTGTGTGGATCTCAGCTTGCACACAGTTGCACGCTGTCTGCCTGTCCAGGGGGTTCTGTCACTTGTGTGTGTGATGTGTGGTATGGGTCATTGGTGGATGCGCTGGGTGCCTCTAGGCCTGGATTGGGGGGGTTTCAACATTCACACTCATGGCTTTCCACTATGTGTACTTACCAGCATTGCCAGGTGGGCTGGCTCCACCTACGCCCTCGATCCCTTCGAGGTGCAGGACACTACTGCACCTCTCCTCCCATGTCTGGAGCCTCAGGGGTGTAGCTGTTTCCCCTCCTGTGCTGGTGCTGTGCTGGCGGTGTGCTGTCATTAGGTTGCGCACATCCAGCTGCAGATCATATCATCGCTTGTGGCAATCTTTGACTGTGCGCACTGTCACACCAACTGTGGTGCACTTCTGTGCTGATGCTGCCCAGATGTCTTTGCACCTCTGCTGTGTGCTGCGCCTTTGGTCAGCACTGAACAGCAGTGGGGCGTTGTCAACGATGTGCTCAACCAGCACTGTTAATTCTGGCTCGCTGAAGCGGGGTTTCCGCTGGCGTGTGGCTGGTGTGGGTGATGCCATCTTCTTTGCCGTGTGGAGCAAGTCACAGTGGAAGTAGGCCCTGTGGTTGCAGAGGATGGCAGCGGATTGTGGTTTAAGTAATGGCTGCCGCTCTCTTTCCGGTTTTCGTGGTGATGGTGTTTCCGGTTCCGGTATTTTCGTATCCGTGACGGCGGAGGCGAATACGGATATACCGCTGCCATGTTTCACAGTGCATCCATCTCCGTGGGTGTTTGCATTCCGGCGGTGACACCGTTTCTGCAATGGTCTGGTGCGCGTGACCGTCAAACTGTAATCGCACCTCATTTCCACATGCTTGCGGATGCGGTAACAGTGTCACCGACTTCACGGAGACAACAGATTCTAGACCGGCGGGCTTGTAATGAGGCCTATTGGCTTGACAGTGGGCCACAGACTACTTCAAGTTTTTCCTATGGGATAAACCATTCACTTTTCGCATGGATCACGAGCCCTTGATAAATGCCTTGTGCAACAAGAAAATATCAGGTGCCCCAAGAAACAATGGATGGGTTTTAACCCTTCAAGGATTTAATTTTAAAATAAGCTACACTCCTGGCCCATCTAATGTAGTAGAAAACTTTTTATTCTGGCTCCCCACAGTAAGCAAGCATGTAGAGGATGGAATAGAGGAAGACGCATGGGTTGCCATAGCTCAAATAGCAGTAGGGTGCACAATCGACATGGTGTCTTGGTGTAAAGCTTTTGAAGATGATTTAGAAATGTTATTAGTATAAACAGGGTGTTTTTCTTCTTCTGAGGGTGTGAATAATCTATTTTACCAAAAGTACACAAAGTTGTGTTTGGAGGGTGATACACTATTTGGAGGTGAGAAAGTAGTATCTTGTAAAGGTGTCAGACATCAAATCATTTAAATGGCCCATGAAGGACACCTAGGGAGACGTTTAATTAAACGTTGTGTCCATGAATTGTACTACTCTGAAGTGGAAGAAGTAGTGGGGTGGTGTGTACCTTGTGCCGAATGTGATAAGTCAAATGTGCACATTGAAACCCCGGTCCAACCAGTAAGCATTCCTTCAACTCTGTGGACTGAACTCTCATTTGACATTACAGGGCTACTGACCAAGGAGAGGCATCAGGTTATTTTATTTTTGAGCTCATGGATTACCATTGAAAGTGGCCATGTGTGCAGTGGTCAAGTGATGCCACGGTCAGTTGATTTGTGAAATGTGTGAGTAAAGTATTTCATGAGGAGGGATTCCCATCAATACTTACACTGGACAATAGGGTCCAGTTCAAGTCAAAGCAATTCATACAATTTGAAGTAAAGCAGGAGTAAAACATGAAATCAATGCTTTATATTACATCCGGCAAAATGGGATCGTGGTGCCTTGCAGCAGGGTTATAAAGGGAAATGTACAATTGACACACATCTCGAACAAGAATGAACAGGATTTGCTAGATCTCATAGTGTGGGCTTACCATACCACCCCACACTCAAGCACTGGTGTGATCTCATTTGTGGCATTGAAGAACAGGAAACCGGCTTGTGAACAAGCTTCTGAGTGGCTTGAAGTGTGTCTGGGGGCTTGAATGTGGATCACTCTTAATTGCTCAGAAAAGCAGAAGCGTTTTGTAAATGTAGGGTAGAAAGTAGAGCAAGTGAGCATGATGGCAGACTAAAAAATAGATGGCTGAGGAGCTGCAATCCCAGATTATTTAGGTCATGAGATTCATGGTTATCTCAAAAGAGAAGAGTGTGCAAGGTTCTAGGGACTGTGGTGATATAAAATGATGGAAGTAAGTGAAATCAATACAAAGTGTGATGTCATGAGAGAGTGTGCTGGACAGTACGGGGGGCATAGAGGATTGTAGAGATCGATACCAGCATGAATTAGATGGAATGCAGAGATGTGATAGACTAGGGAGCTAAATACAAGTGCAGCAATCCATAACCCATAGCCAGTTAATGTTTTTCCCGGTTTTAGTGCACCATTTGAGACACACATCTCTGAGAGAACACATTAGTTTAATACAAGTGCAGCAGAACAGTGAGTGGTTTGGAGACATCAAATCTGGTGTTCAAAGTTAATACTAAATGGTTGAATTTGTGTAATTTGGATTTTGTGCAGGCAGTCCTAAATGTATGTGGTCTGGATCCACTTCATGTAGGCCTCAGGCATAATTCACCATTTGTAACAAATAAGAATGGAGTGAATTAATCCTTTCATGTGAATGTGTGAATACAAGTGAGGGCAGACTATCAGAATGTCCATGCAGTGTTCTAGCCACATTTAAGGACTTTTGGCCCTCCTTAAGAGTTACATTTACAGTGCCAGTAATAACATTTACCAGCATTTTCACCGGACTCGCCAACTATAACTTTGCAGGCACGGGTGACAGATTTACTTCCAGCTAAAAGCTGAAAGTAAATCTGGCCCCTACTGGCAAAAAAATGCCTATATTACTGTCCCGGCAATACCGTTTCCGGTAACTGTGGCAAAATCCCCCTATTGTGTTGAATGGGACTCCATGGAAATGAGGACTTACTGTGAATACCAGCACTTGTAATCTGCCAGTATTAACACCAGACAAGTGCCAGTAATAGTTTTACCATTTGCCAATCCCATCAGTATTACCGCCGGGATACCGGCACACCTGTAATGAGGTCCTTTGTGTTTGATTGTGGTCAACTGGTGTTGATCTGCCACATTTGATCCTCCTCGTGGCTCTTCCGGTTCTTCCTGGGAGAGCCGCTTAGCGGTGGTGTGCTATTGCGCCTGGTTGAGGCTGCATGTCTTCTGGCTCCCATGTCTGTGCTGTGATCGTGGGAGGCATCCTTTGAACTCTGCTGGCAGTTACAATGCAGGACAGCCAGACACAAAGAAGAAACAGACCACGTGCGTGCCGGCCCTTATGTTATGTGTTTAGTGACTTTGTCAATAAAGGACCTGCCTTTCATCAGCCTGCCTATGCTTCCTGCTTAGATCAGTTTCCTTTGCATGTCACCTGTTTTCTTATACATATCTATTTATGTTTGCTTTGTTATGTCCCTGCTGTTTGTCTTTTTTACACCCTCATAACCTGCCTCGCCATCTTCATATGTGTTATTATAAGTACATTTCTAATCTAACTTATCATGCTTGTTCTTCAAATAAATATAAACACAAACAACATACTTCCACCACCCTCTTAACATCACTGCCATTTTAGAATCAGCTGTTCAGAATAAAGCTCAAAACTTCACAGAAAAGGGCCAACAAATGGTTAAATAATCATCTAACTGCTCAGCAAAGAATTTCAAGACGTTTTATTAAAATTATAAACCCTTGAACACAACTGAAGGATATCACCCACTGAAACATTCACTGCCAAATGTCCCGATAACACTCTGTACGGACAAATAGCACATTTCACTGTTGAGAAAAGATATGAGAAAGGAGCTAAATGTTTCAATAGCATATGCCAATAAATGTGTACATACACAGAATTTTAGAACAGCAAGCTCTTTCAACATGCAGAGGAATGCTTCTGGGTACAATGAGGGGCTGCCTACTCTGGATAATCTGGAAAGGCTAATGCGCTGCATTCTTGACCAGTGGATAAGCAGGTTCTTGGGGTTTAAATAAAGTCCCAAGACACAAATGAACTGCCCCTGGCCACATTTGGCCTAAAAGTGCAGACATACGTTCTGGTAATTGGAAAGCACACTGTTGACCGGTAAACCAAAATGCCAGCATGAAACAGTATTGTCAGAAACAGGAATACTAAATGTAGGCGTGCCATGTGTGCGAACGACAAGGCTGAAAAGAAATGAGACCTACCTTGCACTACAGAATATTGAGACACTGAAATGAATTCTTCACACATTTTGCAGTTTGGGTTGAAAATAACTGTCTGCAGAGGAAACTCCCTGCCTGAACCATTCAAATGTATATTGAGATGTGAAGTAAAGGAATTGCAACATTCAAAAATACCAGCTATCTGTGCATGAAGAAAAACTATGCTTAGCCCAAAAGACATTCTCTCATGAGATTTGAAGACCTAGAACTGCTCACCATCCCCATCACATGCAAAGGTCAAACTCTGCTCTTCTCTTTATCTAAGGAAAATCTCTTTGAAGCCCACAGAGCCAAGAAAGGGGCATGGTTTGTGCCAGACTAAGCATTTTATGAGGTGAACAGATGATCCCCGTGAAAACAGAAGATCGAGCTAATGCATACATGCCAACATTCTGTGACCAAAAATCTGTAGGAATCTTAAAGTTTCAAAAACAGTAATTAGCATAATGATGACATCACAGGAAATGTTGTGACATCAATATGAAATGATAGGACATGACATCACAGGAAATGTGATGTGAACTTTGACCTTATGACATCACAGGAAATGACCTCAAGTGACATATGGTTTTGAAGAGATCATAGGAAACGACTGCCTTTTGTGGCCTATCCCAGATCCTCTGACCCATCATTAGAAAGAAATTTACCAAATAAGTGAGTTGTACGCACTGTGACCAGATTCTTTCTCATTAACACAGGTTTTCCCCTTCAAATATAACCATAACCATGATATATAAATTCTCCATTAATTTGGGATTTTTAGAAGTTGATGAAACCTGGTTAACACTTTATTAGATCATGACTTGTACTACTTCTTGAGGAATAAAACATTGTTATAGTTTTTCTTAAAACAAACATCGCTGTAAATAAAAACAAGCAAATAAATAAAGTGATAATATTCTCACTCAGTCAGTAGCTAAATGCAATAACTTTTTAAATAACAAAATGTACCAAACACACAGGCAACTTTCAGTTTGCCACAGAGACTCACTGCCCTTGCCCAGGCCAGAGGAGTAGCCTGGATTGTCTAACAAGTGGGGCCTGAAGCTAATGTAGTTGGGCCCACCGCAGTGACATTAACATCTTTAAAATGTCCACACAGCGCTGCTGAGTGGGCACTAACAGATTTGGGGTGGGCCTTGCCCGCTCAGGCCCTACCCTGTCTATGTCTCTGGCCCAGGCCCAGCTGAAGATGTGTGGGCATCCACTTCAACATAATGGTCGGGTACCCCCCTAGAGTGGAAAACAGTTTGCGGTATATGTGAGGTGAATACATTACAAAGGAGACAAAGAAATACAGCTGGAGGTTAATTGACAAAGAATATCTTGAGATGGCCAGTCAGCAGGGAGCTGAAACACAAAATACCCACTGAAAAGTGATACATCCTTCTATGTCGGCAAGGGCCTGCAGTGGAGGAACCAGTGTGAAAAGGCAATGAGGCGATAACACTTCTTTATATGCCAAGGAAAGTGATGGCTGCACGGGCTCCTGCAAAAGCAGCTTGTAAGGAGAGCGCGACAAAGCACACATTTTAAGTCCCAGAACAAATGTAATATAGAAATAAATATATAGTTGTGTCATAAGGCTGCTTACTGGCAACATAGGGCAGTTGTTGCCCTCCCCTGCCCCTGAGGCTCATGCATGGCCCCCTTCAACTGAAAAGGTAGAAAGGCCCTGATGCTGTCCATGCCCTTGAGTCACCAATTGTCAAATATTTAAAAAAGTATAGTGGTGTGAAAAGGCAATGAGGAGATAACACTCCTGTATTCCAAAAGGAAGTGACGGCCGCAAGGGCTACCCCAGATGCAGCTTGTAAGGCTAGTGTGCATAGTGCACATTTAAAGCCAAAAGCTATAAAGAGAAATATATTGCTGTGTTATTGCTGACTGACAACATGGGGCAGTTGCTGGGGGGGGGGAGCTGAAGCACATGTATGGCCCTTTTCAATTGAAAAGGTGGAAAGGCTATGATGCCGTCCAGTGTGCCCATGGGCCACAGAAATACCGTACCCGGGCACCTTCTCACACTCTCAGCAGTCCCTCCATGAGCCAGTGAGACAAAAGCCACCCCAGACCCTCACCATCGCCATTTTAGTGAAAGGGAACTGTGTGCCATGCCAGCAGTCCCCTATACTAGAAAGAGTCTGACTTCAGGTTCACTCCCTATGTAATGTACATAGGAGAAAGTAAACTGCTGTTTGAAAATAAACTGTCCCTCACACAAAAAAAAGAAGCACTATTATGGCATATACAAAATGACAGACTGCAGAAACATAACACAATCCATTTAACTGTAGGTACAGAGTGACGGGTGTGTCACATCAGTCTCTGCATACACAAACCCTTCTATCTATCTTCAAACTTGTGAATTTGGCACGTCAGCCACTACAGAACTTCCCTTCACATGTGCTCTCCACCTAGCAGCAGAACACTGCTTTTAATTCATGGTACTAAAGCAATTAACAGGCAGACGATAGAGAAAACACATTATCATGACTGCACAAGCCCCTGCAGAAGAATGTACAATACACACAGACCAGTGTACAATGCCCGTTTAATAAATAAACAGAGTCATGCCTGGTCTCTGAATATCAAAACAATACAACTAATAATGTGATTATATTAGGTACCCAAGCAGTACATTGGAAGACTATGTTAATGACAGCATGTTGCTTCTACATAGCGTTTTGAGGCCATGGCAATGGAATTTGGCGCTATACAACTATTACAAAACATAGAATAGCCATTAGTTTATTTTACTGCACACAATCCCCACCATAACGTCACAAAGGTGCCAGTGTTGCACAATCATACAGTTTCAAATGAAATGACACATCTTAGGTCTGTCCAGCCTTTGCCCGTGGTGACATCAGAGAAGAGCCAACATCCATGTAAAATGTACCAGTGTGGGCGCACATTTTCGGAGTGTTTTATGGCACAGAGCTCACTCTGCTGTGTCTAACTATGGAGGGCTGACTTTTCGGAGGGGTGAACCGCGGCCTTACAGTGGCCTTCGCCAGACACATGAAGTCAAGTGACAACACGACCCCTTAAGTTTAAAAGTAAATGTTACCTTTGATTATTGGAGATGACCAGTATTTGCTGAGCAGCTACATAAGTGTAGCAGAGCTGAATTCAGAAGACTAGACTGCCTGGACCAGGGGTGCGCAGGGCAGAGTCAGAGTGCCTGTTCCACTCCGGCCTGGCCAGGCGCACACTGTAATCAATCAAAATGATGAGATGGGCCATTAACAGCCCTTTGGAGATGCTGCAGTGCTCTGCTCTCTGAGCCTTGGGCAGCCAGGCCTATAAATCCTTAGTGTTGACACAGAAAATCGGTAGGCAGTAGGACTGCTTAAAAAGCGGTATCCTACTGCCTAAATCCATAGGGTTGGCAAGTATGCTAATGAATGTGAAATCTTAAAAATACAGAGAACTAAAATTCGATTCCTGGTGAAGTCCAGGAAGACAAGCGACAACTAACTTAGACTACCATATGATGACAAAAGGTGGAGCTTGCCTTCCTACTCTCAAAAGATAAGTGATCAGATGGTCCATTAGTCCAGGGAGAAAGAATGTAAATGACTTTATAGCAAGCAGTGTCAACATAGAAACAGACGGCTGGTACTACATCTAAGTGGAGAAAACAAATATGTATAATTGAAGATAGAAATTATTCAGATGTCTTGAAATTACCATTGGTGCTATGGGGAAATGACAATACAAAGCATGCAAGACAACCTATCTGTTGAGACAAATGTGACAAATGCGACCTTGGGAACTAAATTTATAAGTTGAAATGTGATAATAGCTTCCCAGAAAATGTCCTGAAGCAGAGGTTTGAGGCGATAATAGCTTGTTGAATTTGATACCTGTATATAAAATCGTGTGACATTGACTCTTCCCCTATTTGAATAAATTATGAAACTCTGTCATTCAAACCTGCAACATCGTGCCACAATGAGACACATTTCATTATGTCTGGCATGATTAGATCATTTCAGAAAAATATATTTTGTGACTCGTATTTGTAAATAACTGAAGTGGTCTGTGCTCTAGCACCTTGAAGCATCTCTAGATGGGATTACCAATAAAGATATCAGACCAAATTACTGGACAGACTCAAAGAATATGGAAAAATACCACTTTGTTCTCAGTCAAAAAAAAAGCAGATTGATGCTTGGACACTCACACACAAACTTGATTATACAGAGGTTTTATACCCCAATATGTGTAATCTATAACGTCATTCTGGGTGGCAAACTGCAAGGCCTATTGAAGAGAAGCATTGGTATGGTAAACATATGTACCTACCTCAAAATACATATAATACTGATTATTGCAGAGAAAATGGCAGCGGATTGGTCTATGCAACATTGTATAGTAGGCTGCCCCATCTACCCTCTGATTGGTTGGCATTCATAGCCAACCTTGGACTTTTGGCTTGTTAGCAGTATGTAAGCAAAAGCAAAACCCAGGTACTTGAGTGACGTCAGATTACTCCCCACTATCCCAATGAGTCCATCACCTCTCATCAGTCCAGCCATAAGCCAAAGTTTCCCATCTGTAGTTGACCTTGTAGCCTGCTCCCTGTTCAGCGATATTTAAGGGAGTGTAAGCACATCACTATCTTCATCTGAGGCTTAATGAATAGCCTTGTTTTTAACTTCTGAACTACGTGTGAAGAGACCACAAATTTGTCAATTTCAACCTCTCGTTTACTGCTATTTGATTTAATTACACTGGGTGTTCTTGCTTCTCTTGGCCTCTAGAAACTTGTTCACTCCATCTTGTATAGACTTTATACACTTGTTATTGTCCAATACATGGCTCTTGCATATGTTTTCTTCTTCTTTAACCTAAGATAAATATGTCCTTTGTGCATAGCTTATCCATCCACCTCCCGTTGTGCCTTGCAATTATTCCTTAAAAATAGCATCCTTGATCCGAGGCCAACATAGGCTCCTCTTCATATTGCACAAAAAATGTTTCTTCAACATCTCCTGACTCTGCAGCCCTGTTCATCTCTGAGGGAGCTGGATTAAATCTTAACATGAGACAGCGTCCATCTTCCTATTATGGCCGTCCTAGCCACAACATATTTTGCTCTATAGCAAGCTTCTATATGTCTCATCTATATTGCATTACTGCATATTTACACTTATTGATCAGCAAGTTACTTTTCTCGTGTCACTTCAGTTACATTGCCACTCTTAAGTATTTCCACATCATTTCAGTATGTCTTTATATATCTGATTCATGGCATCAGTCTGCTCTCATCAGATTTCACTCAGCGGTCCATGATATCCAATGGTGCATGCTGACATCCTTCCACTCTTTCAGTACGAGGGCACATTCTGTATGGTTGTCTGAGTGCTAATAATCTCTCGTACACTTGATGTGGTATAGGGACAACACATGGGATCCCATATAAGGCTCTTCTCCTGCTGTTCAATATGATGGCAGTGAGGGGGCGGGAGCTAGGGAACACATGTCCATCTTCTCCTATACAGGTCAAAATTCAATTTCAAAGGGGTGGAGTCATAACTATCAAGGGATGGAGATCAGTAACTCAAAGATGCTAATCAAACAGCACAATCAGCACTGCATCAACCAACTACCTGACCCTGCCATACCACACTCCATTGAAAACTCCACCACCATCAACATCTTCTTCATCGACAAAATCAGCAAGATTCACCTGCACAGAGACACCAGCTCTGCATCCACAGACCCACCTCACATTCCTCCTCATGAAATCTCCACACCCTGGATAGCATTCAAGACACTCTATACAGAGTACCTAATAGAAACCCTGGAACCCCTCAAAACCATATTGTATACAGACAGCATCCTCTCAGCATCCTTTTTCAAGATCTTCTCCGCAGAAGCTCTCCTTCCCTACCTGGAGATCACAACAGTTCCCTAATTCAAGGCAGCTTCCCTAAAGACAGGACAAATCCTCCCTCTACTAAACAGGCCCACGTTGGATCTCACCAACCTAAGTAACTATCACCCCATCACCCATCTTCCCTTTCTAGTAAAGATCATTGCGAAAGCAGTAGCCCCACAACTGCAACAAAACATCAACACCAACAATATCCTCCAAACCTGCCAATCCAGGTTCATACACAGATGCAGCACAGAGACGGCAACCATAAAGGTGGTCGAGAGCACCGTCAACATCCTTGATGATGGCCACTCCTGCCTCCTGGTTCTACTCAACCTCTCAGCCTCTTTTAACACAGTAAACCTCCATGCACTCACAGACACCCTACATCGCTGCATGGGGATCAGCAGCCTTGTCCCACACTGGTTCAAGTCCTACAGCACCAATCGCCAGCAGTTTGTTCAGATGGACTCCTCTAGATTGTCAATTCTACCCATCACTTGTGGAGTCCTGCAGGTTTCCATCCTCTCCCCAGTGATCTTCAATCTATACATGTAGCTGCTGGGTGCTCTACTAGCCACACACAACAACCACATCCACCAATACACCAACGATACACAGCTATAACTCAAGATCATCTCCATCAAGGACATCTGGGGCCTCAAAACCTGCCTCTTGCTGATCCAGTCTTGGATGTCAAATTCATACCTGAAGCTCAACCCCTCCAAGACGTCATTTATACTCCTCGCCAACAACACAGAACACTCAGACATACAATCCTGGCTATCAACCATGAAACTTGAGGGCTTCACACCCGAGCACACCTCCTGCACCAAGTTCCTTGTGTTCCACATTGACCAACACCTCACCTTCAAGACACATATAGTTATGAAAACTCAGACAGCTTGCCATCAGCTCTCCCTCCTGTGGAAATTCAAGCCCTCTCTCAGGTAACCTTTAGAGCCACCATTGAACCACTGAATCTATCCCACATGAATGGAGCCAAATGCCCTCCTCGAAGTTCTCCCATCATCCTCCCTTGTGTCCCTGAGAGGTGTCTTGCATGCAGCCGCACGCCTCATCAAGGGTCTACCCAGATATGAGCACATCACCCTGACTCTCATTGACCTTCACTAGATCTGACATCATGCACAAATTACCTCCAAATCTTGCTGCATCATCTATAAGGCAGTTACTCTCAAGTCACCCAGCTATTTCACGGAGAAACTCAACATTTCCAGCAGACAGTGCACCACCAGAAGCCAGGGCATGTTCAGATTTGAAATCCGCCGCTGCAAAAAGACTATGCCCCAAGACTATGGAAACGCCTCCTTGTCAGAATCAGACTTGCCCCTATGCGGCTACAATTCAGAAAAGAACTCAAGACCCACCTCTTCAAGGAGCCTCACCTCCTCAACACCTATGTCATCATAATCCCCCATGCCACCTGCCTTGCTAGACGCTTTCCGCCTCTCCCCTCCCTGCCACCCTGTACAGCTGTTGCCATCCTCTATGTCCCTCTGTATCCTACCCTTGCTGTATCTCTGCACTGTTGTATACCTCTGTAAAGTGCTATGTTGTGTATATGTATTGTTGTATACCTCTGTTGCTTCTTGACGCTAGGTCTGTGCTAAATAAATTCCATAGTAATAATAACCTGAGAAAAGGGGAGGACAGTAGATGTACAATCCATATCAAGAGCCATAAGATGGAACCTGATCATTTAGATAATTTGGGGAGTGGTTAAAGATTTATAAGGAGACACACAATGGGAAAAGGGGAGAGCTGGCTGATGAGATCTGGGTGGGACTACTGAAACATGGAGAACAAACTTTGCCTTTGGGAGGTGGATTAGACCAGAAGGAAGACTAAAAACTGGAGATAACTTGGAGAGGCAAATATTGGGATGGTTTCTGGAGGTATCCATGACTGAACCTGCAGAGGCTATCGAATCAAGTCCCTGTGCGACCTATGAGATGATTCGGGAGCCCTGATGCATTTTCCTGAGCACAAACCCAGAGATATTCCATGTATGTCCAACTGTACCCAGTCTTGTGGGGATCTGTTTGATTTAATAACTTCCCCTTAGTGATTGTGTGGGCAGGCCAAGTAGATCCTTTGCATTTTCTTACCAAGTAATAATTGAATTAATTCACCTATAGCCAACTGACACAGGGTGATTTTGTTGAAATTGGAAATCAGCATTGCTTCCAGTGTGGATCCAAATATAGTCTGTTAAATTAATTGGGTACTCCTATATCTTTTTTCCAGCCCTGAAATTCTCTAAAGGGAAGGGTGCAAAAAAACGAAATTCCCAAATCTCCATTGCCAGACCCTGTCTTGAAGCAGAGGGGTTTCCATAACAAACTTAGGGCCTGATTCACAGAAGCATTTTATAATGCTGCAATTCCATAGGAAAGCATTCTGTGTATCAAGACCTTAATGTCTGGGTTTGTGTTGGGGCAGAAAAGTGTCTTGCTAAATTAAATAGAGTGAAGTCCCTGATTAGAATCATACTCCCTACAGAGAGTGAGAAATTGATTCCTGGTAGAAGAGAGATTCTGCATTGCATAGTGATGGAGGAAAAAGGGTTCTATATAGATTTTAAAAGACGGTTGTGCTATTACACTGCTATTATTGCCAAGTGTGCGTGAGATTAAAGCAATGAGCGCTGCTGGTGTCAATTTTCTCTTTACTAACAGAAAAGTGTTGCATGTTATTTAATGCAAATCCCATGCAAAGTATCTTCTGAAGTTAAATGGTTTCGTCATGTTCAGGGTCCTGCACAATTCTGTACATTAAGAGTATTTTGTGAGTGGCCCACGTATCTGAAGTATTCAATAGACCTGTGTTTGTATGTAAAGTGTGTGGAAATAGCCAAAGAAGGAAAACTGTACATGTTGTGGGGTTAAAGAGTAAATGATCTGTGTGATTCTAAACCAACTGATGTGTGCCAATTTGTGTAAAAAGTGAATTGTTAGTAGAGGAAAGCCTTTGGCCATGGAGTGAGGAGGAGTGTTTTGTGATTTGTGCAAATATTAATTTCCCTATTTATTAATAAATATATATTCTTTCTACACACTAGCCTGATTCTTGGCTTATCTATGGCAAAGGGGTGAGGGATGTACGTGGTGTGGTATGGTTCATAGACAGGGCTCAACTGAACTATAGAATAAGGTATATTGGTGTGGCACTTTTGATTGGCGAGGGGAAACAAACTCCCTGTATTAATTGTTGTCCTATAAATATACCCCACTGGCTGAAGGGCTGAGTGCTGCAGGGCTGATGGGTCGGACCATGGCTGCGGGACACGTCATGGCCTACCTGCGGTGATATTGAGCACAGAGCAGGTTGATGGTAGCCATTTGCAG
Source organism: Ambystoma mexicanum (assembly GCF_040938575.1). Lineage (NCBI taxonomy): Eukaryota > Metazoa > Chordata > Amphibia > Caudata > Ambystomatidae > Ambystoma > Ambystoma mexicanum. Next base: position 1,122,299,003 of record NC_090924.1, read on the forward strand.
TTGCCAGCAGCCTGAGGGGATCCATGCTCAACTAGCGTTTCTACTATCAATAGAGGAGCATGCCTCATGGCAACAAATGGTGAGCTGCTTTATCCATTGGCATGTCCAACCTTTTATATTTTCCTTCCGCAAAACATTTTGCAGTTTAGCGTAAAAACAGCCAATACAATAGATGTAAAGACATCGCCGTCAGGACCTGTCAGTCCACAAACCTGGAAAAATAATATCTGTGCTTTAAAATGCCTTCATTTTTTAGAGAATGCTCCGTAGGTTGTGCTTTCTTTGCTACCCATGCTCTCCCAGGGTGAATCGATGTGATTGCATGAGAACAGATCTGTCTGTGCCTGTAATGTCCAAGGGCCTCTTTGAGCGTGAATTACTGGTGAGTTAATACACATTAATAGTACTTATTAAGAAGCTGAAAAAGCATCAGCTCGTTCCCTAGTGAGAGTTGGAATGAACAGATGGAGAAAAATAGTTCTGTGGAGGTGTCTGGAAAAGCCATTACCCCGAAAGAGTGCTGTCATTTAATACTCCATCCGTACACGCTTTACAAGCATGCACATTAGGAATTGTGCTAGAAGAATTATGGCTTATGTTGCTTCATGTTCAGAATGTCCTCTGTCTTTGGTTTTATTTTGGTGATATGCAAACCTTTCACGGTTGAAAAATCACCTTCGAAAGATCAACAGATTTTAACTTTGCATTATCAATCGAACATTGATTAATAAGGTTTGCTCTTTTGTGAAGGTTTCATTTGATGATACGAGAAATAACAGTTTGCGTGAAGCTATGATTGCCAGCTGTGTAACGTGTCCTATACGCTCACAAGTTTAGATTGTACTGTAAGTAGAATAAGCAGCGGGTGTAACAGACAGACGCCACCAGGGGGCGGTACGGCCACACTTATAAAATCGCTGCCCCACCCCCACCAGCCCGTTTGGCTCTCAGAGTCAATGAATGCAACTTCGCCCCAACCTCATCAGGCCACCCCCATGAAAAATGTCTGGGGGCGCCACTGGTAACAGTCAATCAGGTTACTCAAAATGTCAGCTAAAACACACAAGGCAAATCTGCGTTATGAGCCAGCTGAAAGCTGCTCTCAACTGATCCTTACTCCTCTACAGCCTGCAGTGCTGTCTTCCATCTTCTTCCCCTTGCATCAAGCTTCCTCGTGCCTCTCATTGCCCTTGACATACATCCTCCATTTCCCCAGACCCACTTACCAGTACCGTATCCCTCTGTTTCTGCTACCTTTGGCAAGCCATGGAAATGGAGGAAGCCCCGGCCTCTCCTTCCATAGCGACAATTTCTGGTGTCCATTTGTTTGTGTCAGATAATGTCTCACAGACTCACTGCAGCTCATTATTTGACACAAAACAATTGCTCTTAGCATACTGGGATTTAACTCTCTGGCGCTAATACCAATAATACACATTCCTGTGCACTTCTGCACCTGGTAACGGCACCAGGGACTGATGTTAAGGCACTCACTTCACTCTGGCCAATAATTTCGGCCACAGGCCGTAACTGGCCAATGAAGGCCACTGGAAATGGTATTATTGCTTAACTAAAATCCTGGCTGAGTAGATGTGAAAGCTAGTTATTGGATACGATGAGTTTTTGATTGCATTTGAATGTGTTCAACTATCTGAAGCTTATAGGGACAAAGTGGAAGGTTGATAATGGTGTCCTTTACCATTAGTGTACGGTGGACTAGTTTGTGGATAACTTGAACCACCGGAACTCCAGGGGATGTGAGGATCCATACACATTTTAAATATTTCCAGAGATTGATATGGAAAATGTTGAAGACAACCATTAGTAACATATGCGAGCTGTGAGGTCAGGCTGATGCCATTCCTCAGAAGCCTGTAGCATTCCCGTCTACCCTACTGGGGTCTGGCAGGTCACTCAAATGCAGTGGAGCATGTTAAGCCTTTTTTTGCTTTTCAGCACTTTTGATCTGGAAATATGAAAGTATTTTAATATATTTTTATTTGCCATGTGGGACAATAAGGCAAAAAGACCGTGGCTTGTGGCCTATGGTCAAAACCCATGCTGGGGCAGACTAAGCATGGCCTTTTTACCCCTCCATTAATGGTCACAGTAATCCTACCTCAGAAAACCATACCGGTATCCAGTGATATAATCACTGGAAAAAAAACATTGCGGGTGACTTAGGGGCCGATTCATGGAACAAACGTGCGCCGAAAATCTACGCGCAAGTAGGCGCAAGCAGGCGCAAGCAGGCGCAAGCGGAAAAAAACAGGCGCACGCGCACGCGTGCGATTCATGGAAGTCCCTGCGCGTGTACACCGCGGGATGTGCGCCAAACCCGTGCATGGCGCACAAGTCACTGCAACATCGCGAAAGGCGTGCGCGACGGTGCGCGACGCGCACAGTGAAAGCGCACAACCTCAGCGCAGACAGCAGAAAGTGGGCGGGACATGGGGCGTAACGCGCGGAATGGGGAACAACACGCGAAAATAAGGGCGTAACTGGGGATGCACTGCACGGAAGCAGAGGTAACGCCCACACGCACACGAACCACACGTATTCATGGAATGGAATAGGGCAAACCCACGCACAGCCAAAGCCGCGCACAAGCTGAAACACGTCCGCCACACGAAGGCAGGCGGTAGAGTCCCAGCGCATCAAAAAAGTGGCGCCGCGGGAAGTAAAATACGCGATTGAGCGGGGTACGTGTATTCCGGGTGTGCGCGGGAAGTTCCACACGCGATTGAGCGGGGTACGTGTATTTCGGGGGTGCGCAGGAAGTGACACACGCGAATGAGCGGGGTACGTGTATTACGGGGGTGCGCGGGAAGTTCCACACGCGATTTGGCCGGGTACGTGGATTCCAGGGGTGCGCGGGAAGTGACACACGCGATTGAGCGGGGTACGTGTATTTCGGGGGTGCGCGGGAAGTTCCACACGCGATTTGGCCGGGCACGTGGATTCCAGGGGTGCGCGGGAAGTCCCACACGCGACTTGGCCGGGTACGTGGATTCCAGGGGTGCGCGGGAAGTTCCACACGCGATTTGGCCGTGTACGTGGATTCCAGGGGTGCGCGGGAAATGACACACGCGATTGAGCGGGGTACGTGTATTTCGGGGGTGCGCGGGAAGTTCCACACGCGATTTGGCCGGGCACGTGGATTCCAGGGGTGCGCGGGAAGTCCCACACGCGACTTGGCCGGGTACGTGGATTCCAGGGGTGCGCGGGAAGTTCCACACGCGATTTGGCCGTGTACGTGGATTCCAGGGGTGCGCGGGAAGTTCCACACGCGATTGAGCGGGGTACGTGTATTTCGGGGGTGCGCGGGAAGTTCCACACGCGATTTGGCCGGGCACGTGGATTCCAGGGGTGCGCGGGAAGTCCCACACGCGATTTGGCCGGGTACGTGGATTCGAGGGGTGCGCGGGAAGTTCCACACGCGATTTGGCCGTGTACGTGGATTCCAGGGGTGCGCGGGAAGTTCCACACGCCATTGAGCGGGGTACGTGTATTTCGGGGGTGCGCGGGAAGTGACACACGCGAATGAGCGGGGTACGTGTATTACGGGGGTGCGCGGGAAGTTCCACACGCGATTTGGCCGGGTACGTGGATTCCAGGGGTGCGCGGGAAGTTCCACACGCGATTTGGCCGTGTACGTGGATTCCAGGGGTGCGCGGGAAGTTCCACACGCGATTGAGCGGGGTACGTGTATTTCGGGGGTGCGCGGGAAGTTCCACACGCGATTTGGCCGGGCACGTGGATTCCAGGGGTGCGCGGGAAGTGACACACGCGATTTGGCCGGGTACGTGGATTCCAGGGGTGCGCGGGAAGTTCCACACGCGATTTGGCCGTGTACGTGGATTCCAGGGGTGCGCGGGAAGTTCCACACGCCATTGAGCGGGGTACGTGTATTTCGGGGGTGCGCGGGAAGTGACACACGCGAATGAGCGGGGTACGTGTATTACGGGGGTGCGCGGGAAGTTCCACACGCGATTTGGCCGGGTACGTGGATTCCAGGGGTGCGCGGGAAGTTCCACACGCGAATTGGCCGGGTACGTGGATTCCAGGGGTGCGCGGGAAGTTCCACACGCGATATGGCCGTGTACGTGGATTCCAGGGGTGCGCGGGAAGTTCCACACGCGATTGAGCGGGGTACGTGTATTTCGGGGGTGCGCGGGAAGTGACACACGCGAATGAGCGGGGTACGTGTATTACGGGGGTGCGCGGGAAGTTCCACACGCGATTTGGCCGGGTACGTGGATTCCAGGGGTGCGCGGGAAGTTCCACACGCGATTTGGCCGGGTACGTGGATTTCAGGGGTGCGCGGGAAGTTCCACACGCGATTTGGCCGGGTACGTGGATTTCAGGGGTGCGCGGGAAGTGACACACGCGATAGAGCGGGGTACGTGTATTCCGGGGGTGCGCGGGAAGTTCCACACGCGATTTGGCCGGGCACGTGGATTCCAGGGGTGCGCGGGAAGTTCCACACGCGATTTGGCCGGGTACGTGGATTCCAGGGGTGCGCGGGAAGTTCCACACGCGATTTGGCCGTGTACGTGGATTCCAGGGGTGCGCGGGAAGTTCCACACGCGATTTGGCCGGGCACGTGGATTCCAGGGGTGCGCGGGAAGTTCCACACGCGATTTGGCCGGGTACGTGGATTCCAGGGGTGCGCGGGAAGTGACACACGCGATAGAGCGGGGTACGTGTATTCCGGGGGTGCGCGGGAAGTTCCACACGCGATTTGGCCGGGCACGTGGATTCCAGGGGTGCGCGGGAAGTTCCACACGCGATTTGGCCGGGTACGTGGATTCCAGGGGTGCGCGGGAAGTTCCACACGCGATTTGGCCGTGTACGTGGATTCCAGGGGTGCGCGGGAAGTTCCACACGCGATTTGGCCGGGTACGTGGATTCCAGGGGTGCGCGGGAAGTTCCACACGCGATTGAGCGGGGTACGTGTATTCCGGGGGTGCGCGGGGAGCAGCACACGTGAATTGCACGTGTGGGTCCTCCCAGGTGTACCCTCTACACCCTCCACGGCCCCTGCAGGTGGCTCACACCACAGGGGCCTACCCAGCACATGTCCTGCAGGCACCCCATCCACCATGGCCATGCCCACCAGCCAACCCACATATCAACTAGCACTACTGCCCACCAACGCATGTCCCCCTGCACCCCCAGCCACCAGGGGCAGCCTCCAGCAGGCCCCCACCCATGTCTCCCCCCACCCCCACCCCCCAGCAGTGCAGGGGCAGCCTCAAACAGGCCCCCACTCATGTCCCCCTGCACCCCCACCCCCTAGCATCCAGGGGCACCCTCCACCAGGCCCCCACTCATGTCTCCCACCACCCCCACCCCCCAGCAGTGCAGGGGCACCCTCCACCAGGCCCCCACTCATGTCCCCCTGCACCCCCACCCCCTAGCATCCAGGGGCACCCTCCACCAGGCCCCCACTCATGTCTCCCCCCACCCCCACCCCCCAGCAGTGCAGGGGCAGCCTCAAACAGGCCCCCACTCATGTCCCCCTGCACCCCCACCCCCTAGCATCCAGGGGCACCCTCCACCAGGCCCCCACTCATGTCTCCCCCCACCCCCACCCCCCAGCAGTGCAGGGGCAGCCTCAAACAGGCCCCCACACATGTCCCCCTGCACCCTCACCCCCCAGCATCCAGGGGCACCCTCCACCAGGCCCCCACTCATGTCCCCCTGCACCCCCACCCCCTAGCATCCAGGGGCACCCTCCACCTGGCACCCACACATGTCTCCCACCACCCCCACCCCCCAGCATCCAGGGGCACCCTCCACCAGGCCCCCACTCATGTCTCCCACCACCCCCACCCCCCAGCAGTGCAGGGGCACCCTCCACCAGGCCCCCACTCATGTCCCCCTGCACCCCCACCCCCTAGCATCCTGGGGCACCCTCCACCAGGCCCCCACTCATGTCTCCCCCCACCCCCACCCCCCAGCAGTGCAGGGGCAGCCTCAAACAGGCCCCCACTCATGTCCCCCTGCACCCCCACCCCCTAGCATCCAGGGGCACCCTCCACCAGGCCCCCACTCATGTCTCCCCCCACCCCCACCCCCCAGCAGTGCAGGGGCAGCCTCAAACAGGCCCCCACACATGTCCCCCTGCACCCCCACCCCCTAGCATCCAGGGGCACCCTCCACCAGGCCCCCACACATGTCTCCCACCACCCCCACCCCCCAGCAGTGCAGGGGCACCCTCCACCAGGCCCCCACACATGTCCCCCTGCACCCTCACCCCCCAGCATCCAGGGGCACCCTCCAGCAGGCCCCCACCCATGTCCAACTCATGTTCCCCACCCAACATGTCATCACAGTCCAGATCCCTGGTCTCTATGGTCAGCCCCCAAATGCAAAACACCCACCCGAGTATTGCATCCACCCACTCATATTCTGCAATTACATCACAGAACACCAATTGCAAGTTCCAAAACAAACACATGTCCCTCACATACACCCAATGGGTGTCAGTGATTCTCAAAACACATAACATGAAATGCATGAAAACAATGAGACACCACACATTGAAGTGCAACAAATAAATAATGTATTAAAGGAAAGATGAATAGAAACAAAAATGAATAAACAGAAATGTGAATGGAAAAAAATGAAAAGAAGCATGTCCGTTCAAAATAAAAAAAACAATTAAAGAATATAGAAATCCAAAGTAATGTAGTACAAAGTCAAAGTCCACCAAACAAAATCCAATGTAAAAAAAAATTAGAAGCCATTGATCCATGGATAATGTTAAAAAAGAAAGTATGTACAAGTCCACAACTATGTACAATCCAAGAAGCCAGGGTCCATCATCCCAACAAAATAAAGGAAACCTAACTAACTACACTAACTAATAAAAAAAACTATATACAAAAATGTGGCCAATGTCCAAAAGGTCCAAATGAAATAAAAACAAAAATGAAACTTAACACTACCTACATAACTATGTACAAGGGAAGCGGGCTAGTTCCACGGCTCACTTCTGGATGTGCCGGGCCAGGGCATCATCGAACTCCTCCTCAATGTCCCGGAGGCGGTCCTCCTCCATGGCCCCGAGGGTCCGCAGGGCCGTCGACGTGTCGACCTCCAAAGCCCTGCGGATTGCCTCGAGGCACTCGACCCGCCTCAGGGCCCTCTGCATGGAGTTCTCCGCCCTGACCATTGAGAGCCGTGCCTCTTCCGCCCGCTGCCGCTCCGCATCTATGGCGTGGCCCAACCGCTGCCACACGGAAGACACTTTTTGTCCTGGGTCCTCCTGCCCTCCGGCCGATGCCTGCCCCTCCGATGTCGAAGGCCCCGAGCCTTCATGGCTCCCACCATGGTGCTGCTGCTGCTGTGCCTCTGCCCCTGCACTGCCTCCTGCTGCCTGCACATCCTCCGCCGGCTGGGGTGCAGTCGGTGACGTGGCCACCCCTGCTGGACGTCCGACTCCCGACTGTGGCAGGGATGCCTCCTCCACCAGCCTGGCCGCACCGTCAGAGGCAGCTCCACAGGGCACCCAGGTGACTGATGGGTGGGAAGATGGCACAGAGGACGACTGGCGCGTAGGGGGTCCAGCTGAGGAGGGGGTCGTGGCAAGCCCCATCAGACGGAGGAATCCGGCCTGGGTGACCTGTCCCAGCAGGCTGACGTGGTCAACGAGCCATTCGAGATGACCTGCAGTCTCTTCATGAAAAGACTGCAGGTCACCTCGCATGGCCCGTTGACGCAACGCCACTCCAGCCAGGACAGGCTCAACCCGGGCCTGGATAGCCACGTCCGCAGGCAGAGGAAGGCCAGTTGACGTCAGCTCATCCCCTGCCTGAAAACTGGTCTGGACATGGGCATCCCTGCTGGTGCAAGATGATGCAGGGACAGGATCAGGGACAGGATTGCACACAGGCACCTCCGCGGCGGCCTGTGCTGCCTCCTGTCCCTGGTCCTGCACTGCACCACTAGCACCAGTGGGATCCCCACCCCCAGACCCCGTCTCCGGTGCTTGCACGGCCTCCTCCTCCACCAAACCCCCCACCAACCTGGATGACTCTGTGCCATCTTCCCCCGTTGGGCCCTGTGGGGTCCCAGCTGCCCCTTTTGCTGCCGAGGAGTCCAACTGCAACCTCCGCCTCTTGGACCTCCCCCCGGCAGCTGCGGCCTGGGACGCGGCACCGGACTCCTCACTCCCCGACGAGATGACAACCTGGGAGGGGAGCCGGGCCTTGCGTCTCCGGCTGGCGGTGGGATCCCCGCAGCTGTGCTCCACAGCACCTTCTCCGCCCTCTTCATCAGTTGACGCTGCAGACAGGGAGAAACAAAACACAGGCATCAGGGCACTGTACAATGTACACATACACACATGACAGTTGTACATGAGTGGCATTGGCAAACCTCTGACATGTCATCACAATCCCCAACACACATGTCATTACAACTTGCACACACGAGCCATACCACAGCCATGTTGCAACTGCCAACACCATCCATACACATACAACAGCATCAGCAGCCAAAGGTGAGCCAGACATCACATGCAACACAGGAAGTGCACCACACATGTACACACACCACCACACTTGCATGCATGTGTACACCTCTGCTAAGTGTCGCAGTGTTCAGACGGGCATCCATGTCACATCTGCCCATCAGGCTTCCACATACCGCTGTCACATGCATCCATGTAGCATCACTGTTGCACCCTTGTCAAATACACACACATGCACATGTACACAGCGCTGATACAATCAGCTGAAAACAACATACATGCGTGACATCACGGACATGTCTACTCACATACACATTCATACAAACTTGTGTGCCCACACAACTGCATTTGGCATGCAAGCCCACACACACAGGCACCATCCATGTCTCACACATTACAGCCCTCGCATGTGTCAGCCCCACGGCCCTGTACACCCGCACCCATACTCGACCCCATACAAACAGATGTGCAACCTGCACACTACTGAACAATCACCACACGCACTGCTCACAATCAGGATGCATGTACACTCACCGCTCGACTCCAGACGGGTCTGCCTCTCAAGGACCTGGACGTGGAGCGCTGGGGATATGTGTTCCAGGACCCTCATCTGTTCTTCCGACAAGTGGCCCCGGCGCCCCTTGGCATCCGCTGCCTTCAAGAGGCGCCGGGCCTTGGTCAGGGTCCTGGACCTGAAGTCCTCCCAGCGCTTCTTGACATGTTGGAAGTCGCGGACTGCCACCCCCTCCGCGTTGATGGCAGTCACGATGTCAGTCCAGATCCGAGTCCGTCCTTCCTTGTCGGCGCGGCAACTTCCGAAGAGGGCATCATACTGCCCCAGGACTTGCTCCACCAGGACACCAACTTCGGTGGCACTGAAGCTGGTGCCCCTCTGCCTCTCTGGCCGGGGGTTGTCAGTGGTCACAGATGGAGTTTGCCCCGACATGACAACCCCAGAGGCAGGAGTGGGTGGGCAACTGGGTCCTGGGGCTGGGCTGTGGAGCGATGGTATCCCAGTCGGGAGTCTTTGGTTCCAGCAGGGGTGGTCATACCAACAGCACCCCTGGCTGATGTGCAGGCAGCAAATGGCAGGGCACGTGGGCAGCAGGCAGTCAGGCAGCAGCAGATGGCAGGTGGGAGCGTGCTCGGGGCTCTGGGGGGCAGTAGTTCGGCCTTTTGGGCAGGAGCGTGGTCTTCCGTGTGCTTACGCGTGGCCAGCTTGATACGGAGTGATTTGGCACGTGAAAATTCTGCACGTCAGCGTGTAATTCGAGGAAAGGCCCTTAGCGCGTAAGCGCGTCTGCACGCATACGCATTTTCATTGGACCAAAGGCCCTCAGCGCGTGAGCGCGTCTGTGACGTGACGTGCGAGGGAGTATCCCTCATTGCACGTGATGACAGTACACACGTGGATCCCAACCAATCGCGTGTGAAAGTTCACGGGACCCCGAAACACACGTACCCTGGCCAATCGCGTGTGGAACTACCCGCGCACCCCGAAACACACGTACCCAGGCCAATCGCGTGTGGAACTACCCGCGCACCCCGAAACACACGTACCCAGGCCAATCGCGTGTGGAACTACCCGCGCACCCCGAAACACACGTACCCAGGGCAATCGCGTGTGGAACTTCCCGCGCACCCCGAAACACACGTACCCAGGCCAATCGCGTGTGGAACTACCCGCGCACCCCGAAACACACGTACCCAGGCCAATCGCGTGTACGCTCGCTCCCCTCCGATCACACGCGATGACACCCGAATACGGGAAACCAACGAGTCCGCCCACACGGAGGCGTCCCGCGCCCGCGCACAGCATAAAAGTGCGCGCAAACAACAAACGCGTATATACAGCGACGATGAATGCCCCATTTGTTGCTGCAGTGATTGTGGGACACCGCAGGAGGAGGAGAATAGCCAGGGCACGCATTTTTGCACCACGGACAGGCCTTTTTGGGATGCCTGACGACCAGGTCTACGGCAGGTATAGGTTTCCACCCCATATCATCCTAGACCTGGTCAGGGAGTGGGAAGATGACCTCACATCCCCCACCCTTTGCTCCCAAGCATTGAGCCCCTTGGAGAAGCTGCTCAATGTCTTGCATTTCTTGGCCACTGGGTCGTTTCAGCGGACCACTGCCATAGTGGGGGGGGTCTCACAGGCCACGCAGTCACGCTGCCTACACCAGGTACTGGCAATCATGACAGCGCGCCCCTCAGTCCGCAGGCACATATACATGCCCAGAACACCCGCAGAAAGGCAGGCCGTTGTCCTGGATTTTTTCAGGGTGGCACACTTCCCCAAAGTGCTCGGTGCCATAGATTGCACCCATGTGGCCCTACGTCCACCTAGGGCCACTGAGCACATCTACCGAAACCGCAAGCACTGGCATTCCATCAATGTACAGGTGGTATGCGATGCAAAGGGAATCATCACCTCTGTCTATGCAAACTACCCTGGCTCCACCCATGACAGTTTCATATACAGAATGTCCGCCCTGAGCCGGGCCCTGGAAGCTGGGCAGCATGGCGACACATGGCTCCTAGGTCAGTACAAATGCCCTTGCACATGCATGCAAGTCACACACAGACAAATATACCAACCCTAATAATCTGAACAATTATCACCTCCCCAGGGGACAGTGCCTACCCTCTGAGCAACCACATGATGACGCCAATCCGGAACCCCACCACACCACCCCAGGTAAGATACAACGCTGCCCATATTGCAACCAGGGGCATAGTGGAGCGCACATTCGGAGTGCTCAAGTCACGTTTCCGCTCCCTTGACCGCTCTGGTGGGCAACTACTCTATGCACCAGCAGTTGTGTGCAGGATCATTGTGGCAGCATGTGTCCTGCACAATGTTGCAACACGGCAGGGCGTCCCGGTGGACATGGTGGTGCCCCCACATCCCCAACCACAGGCACAGGCGCTGCCCATGGGAGGGGACAGGGCACGTGGCGAGGTAGCCCGGACCCAGCTTGTGGCCACATTTTTCACCTAAACTCCAACCCCTGCGGAGTGCACACAGGCCTGGCACATACCAGGTGACAATCGATGATGACAAAGTGACAGTCAACTGTCACAACCCTACCACCCTGAGATAGTTGCCATGGAAGTGCCACATCGTCTGCATCCCTAGCTACTTAAACACAAGCTATCCTGTGCAACCAAAATGCACACATGACATGTGACATGACATGAGCCATACACAAGTATTACAAGGCACAATGAGGCAGGGGGGGGGGAACAAGGGAACACAGAGAACGGTACTACTAGGCCAGGTGTCATTGTGATTGTGCAAGTGCAGGGGTAGGGGGAAGGGAAAAGTGCAAGGGTGGGGGGGAGTCCAGTACAGGGGAAGTAGGCCAAAAAATTTTACATAGGTCGCCTGGTGGCAACTGCTAAGGTAAGTGCAGACGAGTGCTGGGAAGGGAGGGCTGTAGGGATAGAGAGACAGTACTGCAGTGCAGGGGTTGCCAGGGTGGCAGTGCAAGTGGACAGTGGCTGGGCCAGGGACCGAGGTTGGTGAGAGTGGCCCAGTTGCAGCTCCTGTGCAGTTCCAGTGAACAATTCTGCAAGGGAGAGGCAGAGAGTAAGCAGAAGCAAAGAGGAAGGTCTTGAGGTGCTTCCAGAACTGGAGATGGTTCCCCTCAAGTTCAAGTCAGGAAGTCTGTTCGAGGGGGAGGGCCCTGCTGCGGAGAGAAACCTACCCCCAGCTAGTTGCTCTGAGAAGCGGATGACCTGGACATGCAAGGTGTGCATCACACACACCTGCAAAACAGGCCATGGCCATCACTGTCATGTCAGTCAAACCCTCCCAAACATCAACATGACATGGCAAGCAATACCCATACACCGACCCAGTAACGATAAGGTACACATTTCCATGTCCTAAATGTACAGTGGCATTGGACAATGATGCCTGACCCGGAATCCGATGAAATGACAGACCAACAAAATGTCCCACCAAAAATAAATCGATTCCTAATGCATTACAACAGTCGTAGACGTAACATCACAATGAATGCCTGGCTATATGCACATGATGCATTGCAAAATGAACACTGCAGCTCATGTGTGCAATGTCCTACTCCTGCATCACACTGCTCAGCGCACAGCACAGTGAACAGCCATTGCGTGTGATGCACACCCTGAGCATCACATCTAAGTGACAGACTACATCAAAAATCAAATTAGGCATGTACTCGAACCATAATCGGTCACAGAACATGTGCTGGCGGGACACAGTGGGCACCAGAAGGCAAACAGTGTACACGTGGATATGCAAGGGTGGGAGGACATGGAGTGCATCCGAGTGCAAGTGTGTGGTTCTGCAAGGACATGCACTCCACATATGCATGTGCACTCAAGTGACCATCAGTGTTCCCTACACATCACATGTGAACATCCACCATGTGTACACCCCAGCATGTCAAACCACTACTATCCCCTCGCACCTGAAAGGAAAACACAACACATGAACAGGCATTGATCAGCAGAACACAACATGTACATAGGACAACAACATTACAATGTCAGAGTTCCCATCACACTGCAGGGCAACGCAACTATCAACAACAACCCCCCCCCCTCGCAAATGACCATGACCCACTGAACAACTGCACCTGGGTCATGGAGCCTCCAACCCTCATTCCCACCTGGCCACAGGATCACCTTTACCCTTCGTGTCCATCTCCCACCTTGTGTGTAAAGAGATGCCTGAACCCTCAGAATCCACACTCATTTCCAAAATCACATAATCCAAGGCATGAAAAGGAACCCAAACACCCTCCAGTAGATGACTTGACATAGCAGTACGTCTCAAAGGCCAAGTACTACCACTATGATGCAACAACCAAGGTAGCACAGCAAAACAATGTCACGACAGGATGTGAGACATGTGTGGTACATGACATAGGATGATGCACCATGAATGGATGTGTACTGTCACAGATCCCCTGTACGGGCGCTGGAGTCTCATGAAACAACCACCCACACCATGTCCCGGGTGCCTGCAAGGTCAAACTCACACAGGCCCCTGAGATCCTGGTGGGGAAAGAGGTTCAGGGATATGCAGTCGGGACAGGTGTAGACACACTGGATGACTGGAATGCGTGGCAGGTGAGGGGAGTAGGAATGACACATGAAACCAGGGAATGCACGAAAATGTACAACCTGCATGAACACATGCACAATCCAAACAAACTTGGACATCATTGTCATGGCCTTCTGTAGTCCAGGCTCAGGAGTGGTACGAACCAACCACCCCCTCTAGGGTTTTGGCGCCTGCAAGTTCGGGGCTTACACAGGCATCCGCAACCCCAGTGGGGAAAGAGGGTCAGGGAACATTGCTTGGATAGGCATGGGAAGCAGGAACACCGGGTAGAGGGTACAGGTTTCGAAATTGCATAGGATCACGGGTGATTAGGGTAAAAAACATACCAAATAGGACCACACATACATCCATGCATCAGTACACTCCCCAGCAAGCCTATGCAGGGCATTTTGTAAGAAAATACAACAATACACTTAGCTCTGGTTTTGAGTGCTGGCCTCCTGCCTGCGCACTCTCAGGTCCGGTTACAGGAGCACTGCAATGCTGCAAAGAGAGACACAGTCAGCAACCTGTACGTGCCAATTACACAAAAACACAACACAAAACATGCCCCATAACAACATACAACTCTACAAACAGACAATCTGTGCTCCATGCTTCGTACCCATATATAACATCACCCCTGTGACGGGTCATTCACAGTTAATGCAGTAAGTCAGCCGCTGGTGGGTGCGTGGCAAATGGAACACCAATGTGTCACAATTCACACAACATGCAATGTTCCCTGGGTAAGCAGACAGACCCATATGGCAAGCCATGACTACAGAGCAAGTTGCGTACCACCATGACCAAAACAAAGTTGCCAGTGCATTTATCATGAAGTACGTGGAATAGACATGCACTGCACCCGAGTATGTCCCTTGCTGTATGTCCCTGTGAGCTGCCCCTTTCCATGTCTTGGAAGGCTACATGGTTGATACAAGTGCCTCAATGAACCTTGGTGTACCGCAGGGTATGTGCCACTGCCCCCGCATGTGTCCCAGACAACCCTACTATCAACAGCCATCAGTCCACAAACACATCTGAGCTGCATTGTGTGCTTCAACACCAATATTTGTCTAAGCTCACCCTCAGTGCTGTGACTAAGCCTGCACGTGCAACTCGCCTGGTGCAAGCTTTGCTGTCTAGTGGCCCCCCTGTGATGCTCACCTTGCCTGGAGTTCCTTGGAACATGTCAGCAGTTCTAGGATGTGGGTCTGCAATCACTGTGGCTCTGCATGTGCACACATGTGCATGTGGGCACCAACAAACGGGTCAGGAATTACGTTGTCCAATGGGCCATGTCTGCTGGCAAAGGTGCTCTGGTGCCTCATCCCCCTGCAGAAAGTGCATGAAACACATGATTAATGCATCAAAGTGATCTGTGTGTGTCTCATCATGCATCTCATTACTTGACCATGTCAGAGAGTCACATCACGAATCACACCATCAGTCCGTCTTTCACCTCCAAAATGTGGAACACTATCTACAGCATGATTTGCAACAAGCACGTGTACAGGAAAGATATGAAACATAATACACAATGCATAGCAATCAATGTCCACATTAATCATGACACGCCCCATCTAGCAAAAGCTGAACAGTGGACAATTACACCTAAATCATCCCCACTAGGGGTGTCAACACAAGTCAAAAAGCACCAGACATGCCACAGATATGACAGTCCAAAGCCCTTGTGTAAAATGCTGTTACACCGAACCATCCTTGCGAGCCCATGGATAAGGGAGGCAGGAGTGGCATATGTGAGTCAAGGAACCCAAGCAGCAAACACATACACAAGACAACCATGAAGGGCCCAGCTGGAACAGACAGTGGATGCCTTCAAAAACCACAAGGCACCGCACTGTCACATGTAAGCACAATAGACTACAAATTTTAAACTAACTCAACTATTAACTAATTACACTAACTATGGGAAACCTACATTACCTATTTAAACTAACTATCAAACAGAAACTTAACTAACTAAACTAAAAGAAAAATCAAAAATGGCCACATACGACCCGGGGGGGAGGGGAGGCACCCAGGAGGGGGGAGGTACAGGGTGCTGCTCAACATCCACATGCGATGATGCTGAGCCAAAAAAAAATACCTCCATGGGCTCAACGCCTGCACAGCACGACCTATGTGGGAGATAGATGGTCGTCCGAGTCTGGCTCATCCTGATAAGGAGGACGTGGCACAGTAGCCTGGCCACGCCTAGCCGCAGCTTGCCCCTCGTCGGCAGCAAGTCTGCCGGACAGGTGAGCCTGGTTCTGTGTGGCGATGTTACATAGGTCTGCATGCAGGACCTCACGTGATACACGTGCTTCCTCTTGCAAGGTAGCACGTGTAACACTGAGTTCCTCCTGCAAGGCCTGGCTGGACAACCGCTGCACCTCCCGGCAAGCCTGTAGCTCAGCCGAGATGGTGCGCTCAAGCTGTGCAAACCTCTCCTCTGCCTGCTGCCTCTGGGACATCATAAGGACACCCAGAGTGGATCTGAGGGAGGCATACTCCTCCCTCAGGGCATCCATGTGCGCCTCTGCGTGAGCAGCAATTGCTTGACGCAGAGACGACATTTCAGCCTGGCGTGCCCTGTCTGAGGCCGCCATGCCCAGCCTGAGTGAGCGGGCCGTGGACCGTGCCGCCTGCTGCTGGAGAAGCACCTGCCTAGCAGGGGGGAGCACAGATCGGGCCACACGCTCCATGCTGTCAGCGATGTTCTCCATTGCTGCCCCCTGCCGTTCTGAATTGGCAGTCATGTCTTGCTCCCACTCAGTATACAGCGGTTGCGCGCGGCGACCGCGTTGCCGGGCTTGACCCCTGCGGGACCCAAGGACCGGGGGTCCTCGCTGTGTTGGCACCGCCTGCGGCTGCACGACTACATGCCCCCGTCTACGTGATGTCCCAGGCACATCAGTGACTGGTGTGGAGGGTGACCCTGCGTCCCGATCCACCACGGGCGGAGGAACCAAGACTGTCTGATCCCTCAGTGCAGGGGTCGCAGACAGAGGAGTGTCCACATCAGAATCACTCACCCCTGACACATGGACTTGATGGTCATCCAACTCAACATGGACGTCAGAGTCGTCATCAAGGCTGGACTCATAGGCAGCCAGAGACAGGATGGACTGCAGCACTTGGGGGTTTTCGTGGCCTACCACCCCACGACCCCCACTAGTGCCGGGTTGATGTGGTCTTACCAACCCTGTGTCTGGCATGACAACACCATCCTCTGCATCCATTGCGTCATCACCTGAAAAATAGAGAGGAAAAGGTCAGTACACATGTCAGAAGCACACAACACACACACACACACACACCGACAGCAAAGGCATCTGGCAGACATGTGACACACAACATATGACCTTGCATGCATGCTGGGTCTACTTAGAATAGCTTCTGTGATCAGACCTGTTGGAAGGTGGCAGTTTGCATGGAAGTGGGTCTAAGCAGTGCAGAAAATGTGTACGCCACTCACTACCTACATGTACAAGCACTCCATGGTGTGTGCCAGGAAATGTGAAGGCAGTGCAATGTCAAAATCAGACATCACGTGCATTGTGTATTCAATGTGTACCATGTCTAGAAGGCAAGTACCCCTCCACCCCAGTACCAAAGCAGGGATGCCTAGCATGGTATCAAAAGGCTGACCATACACCTGTGTATTGACAAGCAGTGTTGACTGGCATCAACAGTTTAATGTGATTTCAATTACAACACTGCAAATGATGCTGGGACAGTGGGCAGGACACATGATGGAAGATCCGGAGGCCGGCCACGTGTGAAGAAGACACGACAAGAGTTGGACAGAGTCATTGGCCATTGAACAGGCTGAGGCCTGTGAGCCACACAGATTGTCAGAGCCTAAACATGTGTGCAACGCAGGACTGAGCCACAGTTGACATGGGGAGGCCGATGATATGGCAGGCAATGTATGTAACCAAGGACTCATATTACAGTGATCATCCAGTCAAGGACACATAGGGGCATGTGTGCAATGCACATGGAGCATGAAGGGGCACTCATGTCCCTGCGGGACATCTGACCCATGCACAGTACAAGTGGGATGCCCTGCATCGAGTACTAAGGCTGTACCACACGGCATATGTCTGGCAGTTTCTAAGCTGGATGTTAGCATCTACACAGGACACATGAACATGAAACTACACATTGGCAAGAATGTAGCAGACCAGTGCAAAGGTGGAACTGGGGTGCAGAGTGGCGGAGGGGGGGCAAGGGAGCATGGCCACATGGAGTCCCGCATGCAGGCAGAGGAGACACGCATGACGGTGGCATTGCATTACTTACACATCAGAACCATGTACAGGTCACATGTAGCAGCAATCATGCACAACACATCCCACAAGTGAAACACACACGTCCTCAACAACTACGCATCAACACTCACTGGACTGGGCATCAAAGTCCAGCATCTCTCCCACACCTTCGACCAATTCTGGTGGTATGAACTCCGCAACGAGAGCCTCATGCGGAGTGAGTTCTTCCTCCTCTGGTGCAGGCCCACCGCCAGTCACCAGAGTCAAGTTGTAATTTGAGGCACGCTTGGCCTTAGTGCTGCGCTTGATGTCATTCCAGCGCTTTTTGCACTCCTGCGCCGTGCGCACCTCATGGCCGAATGAACTGACATGTTCCGCCACATGCTTCCAGTGGGTGTCACGTTGGGCAGCCGTAGTCTGACTATTGGCACCCACTAGCATGTCACGGCTGTGTCCCCGCACGTAGTCCACGAGGAAGTCCAGTTCCTGCTTACAGAAAGGCTTCTTCCTCGACGTGCAGGAGGTCGTGGCTGTGTGTGGGGTCCCAGCCTGTGCTGCAGATGCAACCTTCCTCCTCTTGGACTGTGGCGCAGACCCTGGCTGGCTAATGCCGCCCTGACCAGTATGGCCAGTGGGTTGGGTGGATTGAGCCGAGGGAGTGGCAGGTGGAGGGATGACCAAAGGCCTGACTTGTGTCAGTGGCAGCTGGGTGCCCACTAATGGACCCTGCGCAGCAACATCAGCTGTGGCAGGGTCATTGACCGCAACGGTCCTGGTTGGCAGGCTCACAACCGGGGTGCTGTTGGGTGCATCTGCCCCTGCACTTGCCAACACCCGGCTGTTCGGGGCAGCAGATGACATGACTGCCCCAGGGACACGTGTCTTGGTCTGAGCAGCCCGGCCTGCCCCAATGGTTTCCCCCCTGGCCTGTTGGAGATCTACCAAGGGCTCTTCAAGTGCCAACGCAGCCTGCGCTGGCAGACCCTGAGCCTGGGTGGCGGTGTCCACAACTGCACCTGCAGCTACCGCTACCCTTGGGCCCGTGGCAGTCGATGAAACGGACTGCCGGGTCATACGGGTGCCAGTGCCAGATGCAGGAGCTGCATCCCCCTGAACCACAGGGGGTGGTGGCATGGCTGCACCAACACATGGCACAACATTGTGCTCAAGTGGCGCACCCCTGCCTCTTCCCCCTCTGTGGCTGCCCTGGACACCCTGGAGTCCCCCTACTCCCTGGTCACCACGGCCACGTCCCCGACCACGCCCGCCATGAGGAGGACGCCCAGCTGAGGCGCCCCTCACCTTTGGTAGCCTCCCTACCATGGCACAAATGTAATAGTGCTGGCACAGATGGAGTGGTGCCAATGGGAGGTGTACAGCACAATTGACCTGGGCAATTGGGGTGAAGGGGGTGGGAAGCAAGATGTTAACAGCCCCCCTGCACCTGCAAGGCTGTATGTGACCCCGGTGATGTGTTGACGGGTCACGCAACGCTCAGGCACCCCAAAACTGCAGTAAAACCGTGCACGCAACCCTGCAGCCTACGTTCGTGGATTAAACCTCCCGCAGTACGCGGTGGCACCCAGTAACACGTATAACGCGTACGCGTGGGACACGCAGGCTACGATGACATCGAAAATGGGTGCGATACACAGGGGCACCCGCAGTGGGAAAAGGAGCGTTTGCGACTCACCGTCTGACTAGCGCGATGCAGAAAAACACGCGTAGCCAATACCCCCGCCAAAAGAAGAGATACGTCCTTGAGAGCTGTGAAGTAGATGGCGCGCGAAACGACTGGAAGCAGCAACACACGTCGGTCTCCACGAAAGGCACGTACAGCGAACTGCTGGGCCCGCTCACCTTTAACCCGTGCTGAGGGAAACGCACGCGCGCGTCACGTCACATGCGGACGTGCACTTTTTCACGTTTGATTACGCGCATTACACGCGGACGTGCAGTTTTTCACGCGCGCACGCTTATGCATGGACCCTTTCCTCCTATTACACGCGGACGTGCAGTTTTTCACGCGCGCTTACGCGCATTACACGCAGCGTGCAGATTTTTCACGTGCCTATTCACTCCGTATGAAGCTGGCCACGCGAAAACACACGGAAGACCACGCTCCTGCCCAGAAGGCCAATTCACTGGCCCCCAGTGCCCCAAGCAGCCTCCCACATGCCATCTGCTGCTGCCTGCCTGCCTGCCTGCTGCCACCGTGCCCTGCCATTTGGTGCCTGCACATCAGCCATCTGCAGGGCTCCAGTTGCTGTGTCCACCCCTGCTGGTACAGAAGAGTCCCGACTCAAATGACATCGCTCCACAGCCCAGCCCCAGGACCCAGTTGGTCACCCACTCCTGCCCCTGGGGTTGCCATGTCGAGCACATCCACATCTGACACCAGTGGCAACCCCCGGCCAGAGGGGCAGAGGGGCACCAGCTTCACTGCCACCGAAGTTGGTGTCCTGGTGGAGCATGTCCTGGGGAAGTATGATGCCCTCTTCGGATCATCCCGCGCCAACAGGGAAGGACGGGAGAGGACGCGGAGGGGGTGGCAACCCGCACCATCCAGAAGGTCAAGAAGCGCTGGGAGGACTTGAGGTCCAGGACCCTCATGAAGGCCCGGCGCCTTGTGGAGGGGGGCCGGGGCCGCATGAGTTCCATCCAGTTGAGGGTCCTGGAACGCGCACACCCAGCGCTCCACAGCCAGGTCCTTGAGAGGGAGACCCGTCTGGAGTTGAGCGGTAAGTGGCCAAGCATTGCTGTGTGAGACAGGGCATGTTGCAGTGTGCTGGTTGTCTGATACTTGCCTGCATGTGTGACATAGGCCATGTACGCATGTATGTGTGCAGGGACATCATGGTAATGCATGTGCGACCTGTAATGTGTGAACCGCATGGTTGTTGCATGTGTTTGAATGTGACATGGGGAGCCCTGTGCAGATTGCACACATGACAGCATGGAAGTCTCTGTTCCTGGACATGGGTGGGGGCCTGGTGGAGGGTGCCCCTGGTGGCTGGGGGGTGGGGGTGCTGGGAGACATGAGTCGGACATGGGTGGGGGCCTGGTGGAGGCTGCCCCTGGTGGCTGGGGGGTGGGGGTGCTGGGAGACATGGGTGGGGGCCTGGTGGAGGGTGCCCCTGGTGGCGGGGGGGTGGGGGTGCTGGGAGACATGGGTGGGGGCCTGGTGGAGGGTGCCCCTGGTGGCTGGGGGGTGGGGGTGCTGGGAGACATGGGTGGGGGCCTGGTGGAGGCTGCCCCTGGTGGCTGGGGGGTGGGGGTGCTGGGAGACATGAGTCGGACATGGGTGGGGGCCTGGTGGAGGCTGCCCCTGGTGGCTGGGGGGTGGGGGTGCTGGGAGACATGGGTGGGGGCCTGGTGGAGGGTGCCCCTGGTGGCTGGGGGGTGGGGGTGCTGGGAGACATGAGTCGGACATGGGTGGGGGCCTGGTGGAGGCTGCCCCTGGTGGCTGGGGGGTGGGGGTGCTGGGAGACATGGGTGGGGGCCTGGTGGAGGCTGCCCCTGGTGGCTGGGGGGTGGGGGTGGTGGGAGACATGGGTGGGGGCCTGGTGGAGGCTGCCCCTGGTGGCTGGGGGGTGGGGGTGCTGGGAGACATGGGTGGGGGCCTGGTGGAGGCTGCCCCTGGTGGCTGGGGGGTGGGGGTGCTGGGAGACATGGGTGGGGGCCTGGTGGAGGGTGCCCCTGGTGGCTGGGGGGTGGGGGTGCTGGGAGACATGGGTGGGGGCCTGGTGGAGGGTGCCCCTGGTGGCTGGGGGGTGGGGGTGCTGGGAGACATGGGTGGGGGCCTGGTGGAGGCTGCCCCTGCACTGCTGGGGGGTGGGGGTGCTGGGAGACATGGGTGGGGGCCTGGTGGAGGCTGCCCCTGGTGGCTGGTGGGTGGGGGTGCTGGGAGACATGGGTGGGGGCCTGGTGGAGGGTGCCCCTGGTGGCGGGGGGTGGGGGTGCTGGGAGACATGGGTGGGGGCCTGGTGGAGGGTGCCCCTGGTGGCTGGGGGGTGGGGGTGCTGGGAGACATGGGTGGGGGCCTGGTGGAGGGTGCCCCTGGTGGCGGGGGGGTGGGGGTGCTGGGAGACATGGGTGGGGGCCTGGTGGAGGGTGCCCCTGGTGGCTGGGGGGTGGGGGTGCTGGGAGACATGGGTGGGGGCCTGGTGGAGGCTGCCCCTGGTGGCTGGGGGGGTGGGGGTGCTGGGAGACATGAGTCGGACATGGGTGGGGGCCTGGTGGAGGCTGCCCCTGGTGGCTGGGGGGTGGGGGTGCTGGGAGACATGGGTGGGGGCCTGGTGGAGGCTGCCCCTGGTGGCTGGGGGGTGGGGGTGCTGGGAGACATGAGTCGGACATGGGTGGGGGCCTGGTGGAGGCTGCCCCTGGTGGCTGGGGGGTGGGGGTGCTGGGAGACATGGGTGGGGGCCTGGTGGAGGCTGCCCCTGGTGGCTGGGGGGTGGGGGTGCTGGGAGACATGGGTGGGGGCCTGGTGGAGGCTGCCCCTGGTGGCTGGGGGGTGGGGGTGCTGGGAGACATGAGTCGGACATGGGTGGGGGCCTGGTGGAGGCTGCCCCTGGTGGCTGGGGGGTGGGGGTGCTGGGAGACATGGGTGGGGGCCTGGTGGAGGCTGCCCCTGGTGGCTGGGGGGTGGGGGTGCTGGGAGACATGGGTGGGGGCCTGGTGGAGGCTGCCCCTGGTGGCTGGGGGGTGGGGGTGCTGGGAGACATGGGTGGGGGCCTGGTGGAGGGTGCCCCTGGTGGCTGGGGGGGTGGGGGTGCTGGGAGACATGGGTGGGGGCCTGGTGGAGGCTGCCCCTGGTGGCTGGGGGGTGGGGGTGCTGGGAGACATGGGTGGGGGCCTGGTGGAGGCTGCCCCTGGTGGCTGGGGGGGTGGGGGTGCTGGGAGACATGAGTCGGACATGGGTGGGGGCCTGGTGGAGGCTGGGAGACATGGGTGGGGGCCTGGTGGAGGCTGCCCCTGGTGGCTGGGGGGTGGGGGTGCTGGGAGACATGAGTCGGACATGGGTGGGGGCCTGGTGGAGGCTGCCCCTGGTGGCTGGGGGGTGGGGGTGCTGGGAGACATGGGTGGGGGCCTGGTGGAGGCTGCCCCTGGTGGCTGGGGGGTGGGGGTGCTGGGAGACATGGGTGGGGGCCTGGTGGAGGGTGCCCCTGGTGGCTGGGCGGTGGGGGTGCTGGGAGACATGGGTGGGGGCCTGCTGGCAGGTGCCCCACGGTGCTGGGGTGTGGGGGTGCAAGGGGACATGTGGCTTGGCTGGGGGGCATGGCCATGGTGGATGGGCTGCCTGTGGGACATGACATGGGGTGCAGGGTAGTCCCCTGTGGTGTGGGATGCCTGCAGAGGTCGTGGAGGGGGTAGAGGGGAGACCTGGGAGGACCCACACTGCCAATTCACGTCTTGAACTTGCCGCACACCCACCACCCGTGCACCCCTGAAATCCACGTACCCAGGCCAATCGCGTGTAGACTTTCTCGCGCACCCCTGAAATCCACGTACCCAGGCCAATCGCGTGTAGACTTTCTCGCGCACCCCTGTAATCCACGTACCCAGGCCAATCGCGTGTAGACTTTCTCGCGCACCCCTGAAATCCACGTACCCAGGCCAATCGCGTGTAGTCTTTCTCGCGCACCCCTGAAATCCACGTACCCAGGCCAATCGCGTGTAGACTTTCTCGCGCACCCCTGAAATCCACGTACCCAGGCCAATCGCGTGTAGACTTTCTCGCGCACCCCTGAAATCCACGTACCCAGGCCAATCGCGTGTAGACTTTCTCGCGCACCCCTGTAATCCACGTACCCAGGCCAATCGTGTGTAGACTTTCTCGCGCACCCCTGAAATCCACGTACCCAGGCCAATCGCGTGTAGACTTTCTCGCGCACCCCTGAAATCCACGTACCCAGGCCAATCGCGTGTAGACTTTCTCGCGCACCCCTGAAATCCACGTACCCAGGCCAATCGCGTGTAGTCTTTCTCGCGCACCCCTGAAATCCACGTACCCAGGCCAATCGCGTGTAGACTTTCCCGCGCACCCCTGAAATCCACGTACCCAGGCCAATCGCGTGTAGACTTTCTCGCGCACCCCTGAAATCCACGTACCCAGGCCAATCGCGTGTAGTCTTTCTCGCGCACCCCTGAAATCCACGTACCCAGGCCAATCGCGTGTAGTCTTTCTCGCGCACCCCTGAAATCCACGTACCCAGGCCAATCGCGTGTAGACTTTCTCGCGCACCCCTGAAATCCACGTACCCAGGCCAATCGCGTGTAGACTTTCTCGCGCACCCCTGAAATCCACGTACCCATGGCCAATCGCGTGTAGTCTTTCTCGCGCACCCCTGAAATCCACGTACCCCTGAAATCCACGTACCCAGGCCAATCGCGTGTAGACTTTCTCGCGCACCCCTGAAATCCACGTACCCAGGCCAATCGCGTGTAGACTTTCTCGCGCACCCCTGTAATCCACGTACCCAGGCCAATCGCGTGTAGTCTTTCTCGCGCACCCCTGAAATCCACGTACCCAGGCCAATCGCGTGTAGACTTTCTCGCGCACCCCTGAAATCCACGTACCCAGGCCAATCGCGTGTAGTCTTTCTCGCGCACCCCAATCGCTTGTAGACTTTCTCGCGCACCCCTGAAATACATGTACCCAGCCCAGCCGCGTATGGAAACACCCGCACACCCCTGGAATACACGCTCCCAGCTCTGCGTTTGCTGCTGCCCTTTGCGCTGGGTTGGGGATTTTGATGGCTTTTCCCTGCGCGAGAGGCGTTCTTGGGGGCGTAACTGGCGCTGCTGCAAGGTCGCTGCGCCACTATGCGCCACGGCTGGTTTTGGTGGCTGGAATCCATGAATACGCTGTGCGCGGAAATGGGTTTTGGCGCACGCGGCTGGCGCAGGGATTCGCACGCGCACACTGTGCGCCAGCCGCGTGCGCCACTTGTGCGCTGAATTCTATGAATTACCCCCTTAATATTTTTTTAATGGCACTATCCACCACTTTCTCCAAATATTCTAGGACCGGGGTTTGTTTATATAATTGCACCAGTCCTAAAATATGTTGGGGTGGGTGTTTAGTGCCTTTGGATGAAATATAGAGTAACCCTCGATGTTATTTCCATCGATTATATCACATATAACCACGATCTCTAGTGCCTTCTATTACCACACTATTTAGACGTGTTAATAATTTCCGTGATGACACATTGTTTGCCTATTAAAGCGATAATGGGAAAACACTTGGCAATTATAATTTTTCAGCATCCCCAATGCCACTTTCCAAGTTCACCCCTCTTCCTTTCTCGGTCTCTCCCGCCCCTTTTCTGGAAATTTTCCATGACATCCCCAATAACCCCCTTTCACTCATCAGTTGTGTGCCATATTTTTTTATGAGCCTGTTTTGTGACGTTACCGCAATACATATAGGTTGTATCCCTATATTAACGCCCTCCACCATCCGCTCACCACCACTGCTGTATAGAAAGATAAAACTGACTTTTCCCAAAATTCCATTGATAATAATATTTGACTCGCTGGATGGATGTAGATGACATCTTCCCAGTATGTGCTCCCCACACACCCCTCTAAACTGGGAATTTTGAGAAATTTACTAAACAGTGCAAAGGTTATTAGCAAAAAGCTGCTTTCAGCCAACTTGCATTCATTTTCCCATTGAGAAAAACATGTACATTGAAAACATGTAGTATGTAAACCACGTTAGCTTTATACCAAATAAGAAAAACATTAGCAGAAACCATTGCAGATATTAGATTTAGTGGTTTGCCGTAAGTCTGTCCCTCGATTCAACATACTATAAATATCTCCCAAGGTGCATTGCAGCAGCGAGCCTGTACAGACATGAAAATATGTCATTTTATTTGCATCGATTAAAGCAATTACTGTAGGAATCCCCCTTAAGGTGAATTAGGAAAGTGCTGAAAACGAAATTTGTAGATGAGACAGGGTGGATCCACATTAAGATAGAGGTGGGATGAGGAAAAGAGGAACACATGTTATGTTATGTTAATTAATCTATAAAGCACAGCCTGTTACCCAAGGGGGTCCTGGCGCTAAGAAGACCCCCCTGAGAAAGCGGACCAAACAACCAGTCGAAAGACAGACCAGAAAAAAAATAAGAATCAATGATTAAACTCCTAATTGTCTGATAAAGATAAGTTGCTCCACAACCATGAAATGCCCGATGGACCATACAAAGAGTTTTAAACTTAATTTGGCTTTCAAGCCGAAGCACAGCAGAGGGCGGGGTAAATTTGGGAAGCCAAATGGGATGGCAGGCTGCCGAGTTTTCTACCATCTTTTGGTTGTGCGAGCAACGTGACATTACACTAGTCTAAACTCCCCATAACAGAGGTAGAGACCACCAGGTCACGCAAGTTGACCAGCACAAAAGCAAAACTTGTCTTAAGTATTTTAAGTTTAAAGTGGGCAGCAATGCATCTGGCCTTAAACTGTGGTTGGCAAAAGTGTAATAGGTGATCCAAAATTACATTAACAACTATTTCATTATCGG
This sequence comes from Ambystoma mexicanum, assembly GCF_040938575.1. Taxonomy (NCBI): domain Eukaryota; kingdom Metazoa; phylum Chordata; class Amphibia; order Caudata; family Ambystomatidae; genus Ambystoma; species Ambystoma mexicanum. Next base: position 1,122,325,411 of record NC_090924.1, read on the forward strand.
TGCTGGGAGAGAGACCAGAGATTTCGAATTTCTCTGAGCTTGCCCCTGTGTCCTTTAGTTATGTGGAATTTAATTACGTTATTAATTAATAAGGAAACGCTAGGGATCTACTTCTGGATGCCCACCCCATGAAAGTCTATATATAGGAAGGCATTTATTCAAATACAACTACACCAATGTTTTGTTCTGTTGGAATTATGTACTTTGAATCTCTCTGGGTTTGTGCAAAGGAGCAGTCATCCAGCATCCAGCATCAGCTCATTAGAAGCAATGGGTCCTGTTTATGGATGGTACTCCAATAGCCCTTCTTTCTGCCTCTCCTGGTCTCTGGTTATGGATGGCCCCAGCCCTTCTCCTGGTTCATTCCAGATTTGAGTTCCACCTTTCTCATTGTCTCATCCTTGTCTGCTATCTCATTGTCTGACTATCTGATCTGCTCTCAAGATCCCCTTTTCCAATGTGCCTCCAATTGTTTTAAAATATCCTAACCACACCCAAACATGTATTTGTATTTGTATTTATTTATTTGAAAAGCGAAGCCTAGCCCTGGGGTATCTGGGTGCTGAAACTTACATGTTGCACAGGCATGAATATACAGACACTAGAAATGGGGAGTATGGTTCACAGAAACAGGTTAAACAAGCAAGGATAAACAAGCTAAATAAATTGTTGACGTAATGTAAGTGATTTCAATCCGGCACACACTCAAGTCAACGCCTAGCTTGTAATGCACAACTGAAATCCTTATTTATTTTTGTCTAAAAGTTCTTTATTCTGAACGATGTACCACTCATATCACGCCCCTCTCCTGGAAGCCCCCCCCCCCCAGTCACACTGAACCAGGAATCAGGCTGGTTTGCAAAGTTAAAATATTTAGATATGTATTTAAAATTTAATCACACTATGGTACTCATTCCGAGGTTGGTGCTAGTCATGGTGCTGTTAGCGCCATGACTAGCACCAATACCGGTACCACCACTGACTTGGTGGTATGGGGACTTACCGGTCTATTCCGACCTTTGCGGTACCGGTAAATCCCCATTTGAAAAGCCATTCCCCATTCGCATTTGAGCCCCCATAGGGCTCAATGGGAAGGGGGAAGGCGTCAATAACGGTACCACAAATTGCAGTACCGTTATTGACCCCGGTATCCCTTTGCAGGACCCGTCCATAACACCTGGTAAAACCAGGCGTTAAGGGAGGGACCCACAAAGGGACCTTGGAATAGGGTGCAAAGGGATTACCGGCACCCTTTGCGCCCAGGTTGTAATGAGCCCCTATGTTTTAATGGGTATACAATAATCACCAATGGGGTGATGTAACACAGAAAAATCTCTTTAATACACAAGGAATAATATTGAGCAAAACAATTCTGCACAGAAATAATTCTTTTGTGTGTGTGTTCAGATTAGACAGCACTGTCGTTTAAGGTTCCGCCTGCACACCCCTCAAACCCCAATAGGCAATGTAAAGAGATAGGAGGAGAGAGCAGGTATTCCAGAATGGCAGAATTCAAATAAAATAACAATCCCACTTTCCCCCAGCAAACACAAAATAAAACAGAATTGACTGTCAAGCTGTCTGAATGGCTTTTAAAGTTATCTTGAAAATGGATTGGGCTAAAACACTAAATATGGTTTAAATTGCTGAAATAGTATAAATTCTCATAGTAGCCACTTTGGATAGTTGCACACAAACACAAGCAATGATTCAATACCAAGAAACAAATTGAAATCTTAAAATTAAGTTTGGGAGCAATCATAAGCTGTTTTACACGTGTAAGAATTTCCCTAAAACGAAATTCGTGTCAAACTTTTCACTGTGCGATAATCGCGATAATGGGATAACTGTAAGGATTTGGGATGCGGGTTTAGAAGCAATATAAAGATGTGGATGTTAGCTACAAGCAGAATTTCGTTTCTAGCACAAAAACTGAGGAAGTTATGGATGTTTTAGTGAGGTTCTTTTTTCGAGATAGGTACAAGAATGAGAAAAGGGGAAAGCGCTTTTAAAATGACAAATGGGATTTCTAACTCGAGAGGATGACTATGAATAAAACGAATCCCCACAAGAACACAGCCACTTCATCAGGGCGACTGCCTGCCCGGGACTCGCCTTCTTCAGATGAGAAAAGATCAGCGCAAAGGTAGTTTTAGCAATACTAGCACAGGAGGAAGATAGGAGGGATTGGATAGAGAGTTCAGGCAATTCAAAAGTAATCTTAACAATTCAGGTTCTGAAGACAAGATAGGATGGATTTAAGATAGGGATTGGACTAAGCAAGGTACATATGCTAGGGACAAAGTTCTATCTATAGATACTCACTAGATATATTTCAAACGGAACCACCAGGATTCCGGTCAGGGATTCTGGTCAGGACAGAATGCTGGGCACATTGGATCGTGCAGCGGCAAGGCGCTCTGGACACCGCACGGCACAAGACTGGATCTGATCTGCAATGCACTCTGGTCACTGCACAGCACAGGACTGGATTGGATCTGCCCCTTTTGGTTCTGATGATAACTATTTCAGCAGGCAAGCAGTACAGCGCAGCCCGGCTGTATTTAAGTTACCCTTAGGTTTGTGGGGTTGGTTCTGGTTCTGGAAATTGAGGCCTAGCTGAAAGTGGTTCAGCTCTGCAATGGGTTCTGCTTTGCCAAGTTTCTGGAGTCTGCAGCAAGGAAGATGGAAAGTTCTGCAGCAGGGTGCTTCGACAGGATTCGGATAGTGGGTGAATCTGTCTGTGTTCTTCTGCCCTCTGCTGTCTCTATTTATGCTATGATGAAGGGTGTGTGTGTGGTGCTTTAGCCTAAGCTTGCCCCTTTGATAGGGAATGGTCAGAATCTCCTCTCTACCTTGATAGGAGGAGAAAACAGGGTGTCATCTTTATGGTGTGGGTTTATGAGGCTTAGAGTCCACCCCTAGCCTCTTGATCACAAAATCTACTTTTGACACAATACATATTTCCACATGCGCAACCTCTATAACAACCACATATACAGATTACATATTTTGTACAGCAGTTACTCCTCCAAACCCCGTAGCTGTGGGATCTTGTGTCTGCTTTTCCCAGAATTTCACCCTTTTCATCAGGAACACAATGTCCCATTTATCAGCAAATTTCTACAAGTGTGCACGTATAACATGGGCATGAATGTATAAAGTTTCAGACTTCTAGCAGAAATATGTTTTGTGTAAAATTACATTTTCAGCCGTTTCCTTCCAAATTATGTCACACGATTTTGCCGTCTCTTGAAATGTGCAGCCAGCATTTGGATTTACAATTCTGTTATTTTTGTGTTTTTGACAATTTAAAGTGGTAAGTTATATGTATTTAAACAAAATGTTCTTTGTGAATGTTTAGCCACATATGACTGTCTCCGCCTCTTTTTGTCTCCCTGCAGTTCAGGAGCAGTCTCCTCCCTGTTCTCGTGGCAGAGGCCATTTTATGACGGTCCTCACACCTAGCCTTTCCTGCTTTGTGGCTGGCTGTTCATTGTTTCCTTCCCCACTGCAGACCAGATTCTTCGCACACCCCATAATTATCACTTAGGTGTGATTTCCTGGTGGAGGGAGCTGGAGGGGGAGACCTTGCCTCTATGAGGAAAGCTATTATTCCGGTTTGGTAGCTTTAGCCAACTTATTTTAACTGTTAATTCTGTTGAATTTTCCCTTAGCACACAACAAACTTGTGGGATCAAATCACAGCTAAATACTTCTTCAAGATTTTAAACCATGGAATCAAAACAATTACAAGATGGGTTACTCTCAATAACAGGCCTCTTACCTTGCAAACTGTTACGCTCACCTGGTGTCCACGGGGGCGTTGATCTGGACCGGCCTGATGTTACTTCTTCCAGTGATACTCGGAGCACCGAGATGACGGAGTGGACCGGGCCACCCAGCTTGGTCTGTGTGGCTCGTATGAATACTCTTCTGTAATGCAGAAAGGGGAATGAACCACCTGTGAGGTTTAAGCTTAACCCCACCTTCTCCCCATGAATTACTTTGGGACTCCTTTAGATTCTCACCTGATAATCTGGAAAGATGAACTCTCCATCCTGCTTCAAGTGCAGGGGCGCGTACACGACCAGTTGCCTCACTGGTATGGGAAGTTGGCGAGTTGCAGACGGTGTTGACTCCGTAGAGGTAATAGTTATATGTAACGCTCACCTGAATCCCTCGGAGGTGCAGGTCTGGGCTGGGGGTTCTCGGAGTCTTCTAGGGTCACGCGCAGGCCTCGAATGCCACCCTGGAAAGGCCCTTTCCTCACTGAGATCTTGATCTGAAGGGTAAGGTGTCTGCAATTATGAGAGCAAGGGGTTAATATGGATATATAAGCCTGACTGGGTAAGCTGCCTCCCCTTCCTGGTACTCCCAAGTAGTTCGTAGGCTAAATGTGCTCACCTTATGTAGGTGAAAGCAGAGCTCTCCATCCTGCGTCTGTGCAGGGGCGCCGAAGACAGTTACTTCACTGGTTAATTGTCCAGCCTCTTGGTTGCAGAGGATGAAGATTTGGAGCTAGGCCGTTGTTAGCAGCACGAACGGCGGTTGCTTGAATATGGAGATCCGGAGAGCGATGGAATGGCGAAGGTATTGCAGGCAAGTATGTAGAAAATGTCAATTCGAAGTTAAAAGCACTTCTTAATGTCTCTTTTCCTTTTTCAGGTCGCAGAAGCAGCTGGGTAGAAAAATGGATGTCGAGGAATGCACCGAGGAGTGAGAAAGATTAGCGTTGCCCAAAACACGTGCGTATAGATGGAGTTTTGTATTTCTTAATGATGTCCTTTTGTTTTGCAGATGCGAGTAGCAGCATCGGCGGAGGCGAGAAGAATGCAGCGCAGGTAAGGAAAGTTTCACGGAGGTTTACTAACCAATGTCTTTGCTTCCACAGGGTGCCGGAAAAATGGAAAGCTGCAGCCCGTGGCTTGAGATGCACCAATGGACTGGGTAAGTGCTGCGCTGGTTTTTATCTCGTGCTAACCTGGTGTTCTTTTCCCTTTTCAGATGCTGCTGGAGACGAAGATGGTATTTCGGAAGGTAAGATTGCGGATTTCTCTTCCCCAGATGCAGAAGTTGAAGATTCTCTGGAGCTGACACGGTGAGCGTCCGGCTGCTATTGCAGAATAACGCGAAGCACGTTGCTCTGATCGGGCGTGGTTTAAATAGCTTACTGGAGTGCTTAGGTGTCTCCTTCCACAGCAGCCTCGCCCAGGTAAGAAGTCCCAGCTTCCAGAATAGTTCCAGTATCCAGTCCCAGGGAGTGGTGCTGGCCACACCCAGAAGGTAAAGTAGTTCCAGCCATGGATGGATGAGGATTTCATCCTGCAGGTGAGTGAGCAGCATGGTCTGCAGCAGGTAGGTCCACCCAAGCACCATTCCTTACATCATGAGCCCGGCACGTCTTGTGCCGGGACTGGGTCCCCTTATGAGCCTGGCGCCACTGGCGCCAGGACAAGGTCCATAAGGCCCCTATGGGAGCCGATGGGTGCCTGGAAATAAAGTTGTGACCCAGCTTCCGAGGCAGTTGGGCTAAACCTGACTCCTTGGAGGCTGCGGTCATGACAGCACGCCCCCTCAAGGCCCCTCCCAAGCTTGTCTTTTCCGGAGGTTTTGGCTTGTTGGGAAAAGCCCGATGAAATTTTCGGACTAGACGAGGTGCATGTACATATTCTGAGGGTTCCCAAGATCTCTCCTGGGGTCCATACCCCTTCCAATCAATCAAGTAGTATAGTTTTGATTTGGAAATTTTGGAGTCCAAGATGTCTCGAATTTCAAATTCGGATTCTCCGTCAACTTGGATTGGCTCAGGAGGTTTAGTCAAACGGGTTCCGGGTTGCACAGGTTTCAGGAGAGATACATGGAAGACAGGATGTATCTTCATTCGAGTAGGTAATTCTAGTTTGACAGCCACTGGGTTAATCATGGCCGTGATCGAGTAGGGTCCTAAATATCTTGGGTTGAAGGTGCGTGGCCCTTTTAAAGATAAATGTTTAGTGGACAGCCAGACTTGATCTCCTTTTTGATATTGAGGAGCCTCTTTTCGATGTTGGTCTGCTCCTTTTTTGTATGATTCTTTAGCTCGTTGAAGATGACCTGTGGCTTCTTTAAATGCTTGAGTTATCGTCGAATGCAGATGGTCAACAGCAGGTGTTCCGAGAGCTTGAGGTGGGTCCAGATTTGAGGTTCGAGGATGACTTCCATACAGCAGGAAAAAAGGGGTTTTTCCCGTCCCAGAATGGATTGAATTATTGTAAGCGTATTCAGCAATCCAATGGACATCCTTCCAAGTACCCTCGGATTGATGCAACATGCAGCGCAGATATTGTTCTAAAGTTTGGTTAGTTCTCTCAGTCTGCCCGTCGGTTTGAGGGTGATGGCTGGTGGAAAGTCGTACATCAATTTGTGCTAAACGACAACAACTCTGCCAAAAATGGGAAATAAATTGGCTCCCTCGGTCAGAGATTAGTACTGAAGGGAAACCGTGCAACCGGACAATGTTTTCAAGAAATTCTCGGGCTAGAATGGAAGCTGTAGGTAAACCCTTCAGTGGGATAAAATGAGCCATTTTTGAAAAAAGGTCCACGATCACTAGAATTGTGTTGTATCCGGAGCAAGGGGGTAAATCTGTGATAAAATCCATCGAGAGCGTGTGCCAAGGGCCTGGTGGAATGTCTACTGGACGTAGTAATCCTGCTGGTTTTTCCTTCTGACTCTTGTTTTGTGCGCAGATACCACAAGAAGCCACAAACTTTTTAACATCTTTCCTCCAAGATGGCCACCAAAAATGCCTTTTAATTTTCTCTGAGGTTTTGGCAACTCCAGGATGTCCTTCCATTAGAGAATCATGGTAGCAGGTGATGACCTGTTTTTGTAAGTCAACGCAGGGTAAGAATAGTCTTCCTTGGAAATACAATAGGTTCTGATCTATTGTAAAATCCTTTCCTTTCGATTGCCAATTCGATGAATCTTCGGGAGTTATGAGTTGATTGACCCTTGCTATAATCTCTTCGAGGGATAGTGTGTTGATTGCTCCTAGTATCTTTTGTTCAGGAATTATTGGCACCGGCTCCGGATTAGCTGTAAGTTCGTCTACCCCTATCCGGTAAAGGGCGTCTGCTTTTCCGTTCCTAACGCCTGGTCGATATGTGATTACAAAATCGAATTCTGCGAAGAATAAAGCCGAGCGTAGTTGCCTCTAAGATTGAGCTTTAGCTGACGGCAGGTACTGGAGGTTACGGTGATCCGTGATTACAGTTACTGTGTGCCGGGCTCCCAAAAGATAATGCCGCCAGGCCTTAAAGGCGGACTTAATTGCCAAGAGTTCTTTGTCCGTAATTGTGTAGTTGATCTCAGGAGCCGAAAATTTGCGAGACCAAAAGGCTACAGGGTGTAACTGGTGCGTTTTGGGGTCTCTTTGTGACAGCCCCGCCCCCATTGCAAGACTGGAAGCGTCTGTCTCGACGATGTAGGGAAGTTCTGGACGGGGATGCCTTAAGACTGGAGCAGAGATAAATTTGGCTTTTAATTCTTGGAAGGCTTGTTCGGCTTCTGGAGTCCACTGGAATTTTTTATTCTTTTTCAGAAGAGCCGTGATAGGTTGGACTACCCGAGAGAATTCAGGAATGAACCTTCGGTAAAAATTAGCGAAGCCCAGCATGCTCTGTACACCTTTCACGGAAGTTGGGGAAGGCCATTTGGTGATAGCATCCACTTTTCTTGAGTCCATGTGAACTCCGTTGGGTGACAAGATGAACCCTAAAAATTCCACTTCCTTTGCGTGAAAGGTGCACTTCTCCAGTTTAGCAAACAAGCGGTGTTGGCGAAGTCTCTGTAAAACCGCTGTGACGTGTCTACGATGATCAGTTTCTGAGGCTGAGTATACCAGGATGTCGTCAATATAAACGACTACGCACACATCAATAAGTTCTCTGAGGACATCATCCATGAAAAACTGGAAAGCGGCCGGTGCGTTACATAGTCCGAAGGGCATTACTTGATACTCAAATAATCCATATTTAGTGCGAAAGGCCGTCTTCCATTCGTCGCCCTCCTTAATGCGTACCAAATGGTAAGCTCCTCTGAGGTCTAACTTTGTGTATATGCAGGCGCCTTTTACCTGGTCCAATAATTCAGGAATCAAGGGCAACGGGTCTCGGTTTTTGACTGTAATCTGGTTCAGGGCGCGATAATCGATACAAGTTCTTAGGTCACCTTCCTTTTTCGGGACGAAGAACAAAGCTGAGGAAGCCGGGGATTTCGAGGGGCGGATGAATCCGTTAGCCAAGTACTGGTCCAAGTATTGCCTGAGATGGAGGTTTTCTGGTTCAGTGAGGGCATATATTCTACTGCACGGAGGGGTGGACCCAGGTATTAGGTCTATCTGGCAGTCATATGACCGATGCGGAGGCAGGGTGTTGGCTTGATCTTTCTGAAAGACGTCGCTGAACTCTTGGTATTCCAGAGGTAATCGGGGGTCCTCGGAAGTGATGGCTGCTAGCTTGATTTCGGGCTGAGGATAACAGGTTGAAGCGCATTCTGGAAACCGAATTACCTTGGCTTGCCAGTCTATCTGAGGATTGTGCTTTTCCAACCAAGGCATTCCCAGAATCACCTGAAACTGCGGGGCCTTGATTACATCAAACACGATCTTCTCCCGATGTCCGTCTTGACATAACAACGTTACCTCCATGGTGGTGTGAGAAACTGGTCCGGAAGCTATTTCAGTACCATCCACTGTAGTGATTACGTCCTTTACCATCTTGGGACATAGGGGAAGATCCATCCTGATAGCCAAGTCTTGGTCCACATAATTACCAATTGCTCCGCTATCAATGTATACTTTGATAGCATGCATGCGATCTGGTCTATTGGGACTTATGAGGACCATAGGCATTACCAAATGCGAGGTCAAGGAACTGGTTTTAACGCTCGGCAAGCGGACCTCTACGCTTGTCGGGCGAGGTCGTTTCCCGATTCCAGATTCTCAGCATTTTTATCAGAAACTCCTACGGTCTTCTTGACCGGTTTCACTGAGCAATCACGAAGGAAATGTCCAGAATTCCCACAGTATAGGCACAGCTGTAATTGCCTTCTTCTTTCCCGTTCTTTCTGAGTTAATGGTCCTTTTACTACTCCTATTTGCATTGGTTCCACGGAGTCATTCCCTTTAGCGGAGCTCTGAGGTCTTGAAAGTACCCGGGTTTCAAATCTGGATCGATCGCTCTTCCTGTTCTGTAGCCGATGATCTAATTGGACTACTAGGTCGATATAATCTGAACAGTCTTGCGGCGGATTAACCACCTGTGCTAAAACGTCTTTAAGTTCCCCACGTAGACCTCTGTAGAAGAGCGTGATTCTCTTATCTTCAGGCCACCTGGTCTCAACCACCAGTCTATTAAAGGACGCTATGTAAGCCAGGAGATCCTGATTACCTTGTCTGAGTGACAGGAGTTCATTGTCCAAGGCCTGCCCCTGTGAATGTCTTGCGAACAACTTTTCCATACTGGTCTGAAAGTCTTGAAAGTTATAGAGGAGCGGGTCATCCTGTGTCACGAGAGGAATGGACCAATCTGCAGCACTACCGCTAAGATAGGAAAGTACAAACGCTACCTTGGCTTGGTCCGTTGGGAATGTGGCGGGTCTACACAGAAAGTGCAAGCGGCATTGATTGATGAATACTGCATATCGCTTTGGCTCACCGGAAAAACGTTCGGGCGGGGCCAAAGGCACATTCCCTGGCAGATTAATTTGCACCGGATTACTTGAGGTTGTAGGAGTGCCGCCCCCTCCATAGGGAGGCAGTGGCGTCTGTCCCGCTTGAGCCTGTAGCAACTGTCTGGCCAGATCATCCGTCCGTTCCTTGGCAATGATCAACTCCCTTCGTAAAGCGTTTGTTTCTTGGCGAGATGCATGTACTTCTGCCCTTAGTTCCCCAAGCAATTGAGCCAGTTGATCTGTGTCCGAGGTTTCCATTGCGCCTGGGTGGGAAAATTGCGGTAGGCTTCGCGTTCTGTAACGCTCACCTGAATCCCTCGGAGGCGCAGGTCTGGGCTGGGGGTTCTCGGAGTCTTCTAGGGTCACGCGCAGGCCTCGAATGCCACCCTGGAAAGGCCCTTTCCTCACTGAGATCTTGATCTGAAGGGTGAGGTGTCTGCAATTATGAGAGCAAGGGGTTAATATGGATATATAAGCCTGACTGGGTAAGCTGCCTCCCCTTCCTGGTACTCCCAAGTAGTTCGTAGGCTAAATGTGCTCACCTTATGTAGGTGAAAGCGGAGCTCTCCATCCTGCGTCTGTGCAGGGGGCCGAAGCCAGTTACTTCACTGGTTAATTGTCCAGCCTCTTGGTTGCAGAGGATGAAGATTTGGAGATAGGCCGTTGTTAGCAGCATGAACGGCGGTTGCTTGAATATGGAGATCCGGAGAGCGATGGAATGGCGAAGGTATTGCAGGCAAGTAAGTAGAAAATGTCAATTCGAAGTTAAAAGCACTTCTTAATGTCTCTTTTCCTTTTTCAGGTCGCAGAAGCAGCTGGGTAGAAAAATGGATGTCGAGGAATGCACCGAGGAGTGAGTAAGATGAGCGCTGCCCAAAACACGTGCGTATAGATGGAGTTTTGTATTTCTTAATGATGTCCTTTTGTTTTGCAGATGCGAGTAGCAGCGTCGGCGGAGGCGAGAAGAATGCAGTGCAGGTAAGGAAAGTTTCACGGAGGTTTACTAACCAATGTCTTTGCTTCCACAGGGTGCCGGAAAAATGGAAAGCTGCAGCCCGTGGCTTGAGATGCACCGATGGACTGGGTAAGTGCTGCGCTGGTTTTTATCTCGTGCTAACCTGGTGTTCTTTTCCCTTTTCAGATGCTGCTGGAGACGAAGATGGTATTTCGTAAGGTAAGATTGCGGATTTCTCTTCCCCAGATGCAGAAGTTGAAGATTCTCTGGAGCTGACACGGTGAGCGTCCGGCTGCTATTGCAGAATAACGCGAAGCACGTTGCTCTGATCGGGCGTGGTTTAAATAGCTTACTGGAGTGCTTAGGTGTCTCCTTCCACAGCAGCCTCGCCCAGGTAAGAAGTCCCAGCTTCCAGAATAGTTCCAGTATCCAGTCCCAGGGAGTGGTGCTGGCCACACCCAGAAGGTAAAGTAGTTCCAGCCATGGATGGATGAGGATTTCATCCTGCAGGTGAGTGAGCAGCATGGTCTGCAGCAGGTAGGTCCACCCAAGCACCATTCCTTACATCATGAGCCCGGCACGTCCTGTGCCGGGAATGGGTCCCCTTATAAGCCTGGCGCCACTGGCGCCAGGACAAGGTCCATAAGCCCCCTATGGGAGCCGATGGGTGCCTGGAAATGAAGTTGTGACCCAGCTTCCGAGGCAGTTGGGCTAAACCTGACTCCTTGGAGGCTGCGGTCATGACAGCACGCCCCCTCAAGGCCCCTCCCAAGCTTGTCTTTTCCGGAGGTTTTGGCTTGTTGGGAAAAGCCCGATGAAATTTTCGGACTAGACGAGGTGCATGTACATATTCTGAGGGTTCCCAAGATCTCTCCTGGGGTCCATACCCCTTCCAATCAATCAAGTACTATAGTTTTGATTTGGAAATTTTGGAGTCCAAGATGTCTCGAATTTCAAATTCGGATTCTCCGTCAACTTGGATTGGCTCAGGAGGTTTAGTCAAACGGGTTCCGGGTTGCACAGGTTTCAGGAGAGAAACATGGAAGACAGGATGTATCTTCATTCGAGTAGGTAATTCTAGTTTGACAGCCACTGGGTTAATCACGGCCGTGATCGAGTAGGGTCCTAAATATCTTGGGTTGAAGGTGCGTGGCCCTTTTAAAGATAAATGTTTAGTGGACAGCCAGACTTGATCTCCTTTTTGATATTGAGGAGCCTCTTTTCGATGTTGGTCTGCTCCTTTTTTGTATGATTCTTTAGCTCGTTGAAGATGAGCTGTGGCTTCTTTAAATGCTTGAGTTATCGTCGAATGCAGATGGTCAACAGCAGGTGTTCCGAGAGCTTGAGGTGGGTCCAGATTTGAGGTTTGAGGATGACTTCCATACAGCAGGAAAAAAGGGGTTTTTCCCGTCCCAGAATGGATTGAATTATTGTAAGCGTATTCAGCAATCCAATGGACATCCTTCCAAGTACCCTCGGATTGATGCAACATGCAGCGCAGATATTGTTCTAAAGTTTGGTTAGTTCTCTCAGTCTGCCCGTTGGTTTGAGGGTGATGGCTGGTGGAAAGTCGTACATCAATTTGTGCTAAACGACAACAACTCTGCCAAAAATGGGAAATAAATTGGCTCCCTCGGTCAGAGATTAGTACTGAAGGGAAACCGTGCAACCGGACAATGTTTTCAAGAAATTCTCGGGCTAGAATGGAAGCTGTAGGTAAACCCTTCAGTGGGATAAAATGAGCCATTTTTGAAAAAAGGTCCACGATCACTAGAATTGTGTTGTATCCGGAGCAAGGGGGTAAATCCGTGATAAAATCCATCGAGAGCGTGTGCCAAGGGCCTGGTGGAATGTCTATTGGACGTAGTAATCCTGCTGGTTTTTCCTTCTGACTCTTGTTTTGTGCGCAGATACCACAAGAAGCCACAAACTTTTTAACATCTTTCCTCCAAGATGGCCACCAAAAATGCCTTTTAATTTTCTCTGAGGTTTTGGCAACTCCAGGATGTCCTTCCATTAGAGAATCATGGTAGCAGGTGATGACCTGTTTTTGTAAGTCAACGCAGGGTAAGAATAGTCTTCCTTGGAAATACAATAGGTTCTGATCTATTGTAAAATCCTTTCCTTTCGATTGCCAATTCGATGAATCTTCGGGAGTTATAAGTTGATTGACCCTTGCTATAATCTCTTCGAGGGATAGTGTGTTGATTGCTCCTAGTATCTTTTGTTCAGGAATTATTGGCACCGGCTCCGGATTAGCTGTAAGTTCGTCTACCCCTATCCGGTAAAGGGCGTCTGCTTTTCCGTTCCTAACGCCTGGTCGATATGTGATTACAAAATCGAATTCTGCGAAGAATAAAGCCGAGCGTAGTTGCCTCGAAGATTGAGCTTTAGCTGACGGCAGGTACTGGAGGTTACGGTGATCCGTGATTACAGTTACTGTGTGCCGGGCTCCCAAAAGATAATGCCGCCAGGCCTTAAAGGCGGACTTAATTGCCAAGAGTTCTTTGTCCGTAATTGTGTAGTTGATCTCAGGAGCCGAAAATTTGCGAGACCAAAAGGCTACAGGGTGTAACTGGTGCGTTTCGGGGTCTCTTTGTGACAGCACCGCCCCCATTGCAAGACTGGAAGCGTCTGTCTCGACGATGTAGGGAAGTTCTGGACGGGGATGCCTTAAGACTGGAGCAGAGATAAATTTGGCTTTTAATTCTTGGAAGGCTTGTTCGGCTTCTGTAGTCCACTGGAATTTTTTATTCTTTTTCAGAAGAGCCGTGATAGGTTGGACTACCCGAGAGAATTCAGGAATGAACCTTCGGTAAAAATTAGCGAAGCCCAGCATGCTCTGTACACCTTTCACGGAAGTTGGGGAAGGCCATTTGGTGATAGCATCCACTTTTCTTGAGTCCATGTGAACTCCGTTGGGTGACAAGATGAACCCTAAAAATTCCACTTCCTTTGCGTGAAAGGTGCACTTCTCCAGTTTAGCAAACAAGCGGTGTTGGCGAAGTCTCTGTAAAACCGCTGTGACGTGTCTACGATGATCAGTTTCTGAGGCTGAGTATACCAGGATGTCGTCAATATAAACGACTACGCACACATCAATAAGTTCTCTGAGGACATCATTCATGAAAAACTGGAAAGCGGCCGGTGCGTTACATAGTCCGAAGGGTATTACTTGATACTCAAATAATCCATATTTAGTGCGAAAGGCCGTCTTCCATTCGTCGCCCTCCTTAATGCGTACCAAATGGTAAGCTCCTCTGAGGTCTAACTTTGTGTATATGCAGGCGCCTTTTACCTGGTCCAATAATTCAGGAATCAAGGGCAACGGGTCTCGGTTTTTGACTGTAATCTGGTTCAGGGCGCGATAATCGATACAAGTTCTTAGGTCACCTTCCTTTTTCGGGACGAAGAACAAAGCTGAGGAAGCCGGGGATTTCGAGGGGCGGATGAATCCGTTAGCCAAGTACTGGTCCAAGTATTGCCTGAGATGGAGGTTTTCTGGTTCAGTGAGGGCATATATTCTACTGCACGGAGGGGTGGACCCAGGTATTAGGTCTATCTGGCAGTCGTATGACCGATGCGGAGGCAGGGTGTTGGCTTGATCTTTCTGAAAGACGTCGCTGAACTCTTGCTATTCCAGAGGTAATCGGGGGTCCTCGGAAGTGATGGCTGCTAGCTTGATTTCGGGCTGAGGATAACAGGTTGAAGCGCATTCTGGAAACCGAATTACCTTGGCTTGCCAGTCTATCTGAGGATTGTGCTTTTCCAACCAAGGCATTCCCAGAATCACCTGAAACTGCGGGGCCTTGATTACATCAAACACGATCTTCTCCCGATGTCCGTCTTGACATAACAACGTTACCTCCATGGTGGTGTGAGAAACTGGTCCGGAAGCTATTTCAGTACCATCCACTGTAGTGATTACGTCCTTTACCATCTTGGGACACATAATTACCAATTGCTCCGCTATCAATGTATACTTTGATAGCATGCATGCGATCTGGTCTATTGGGACTTATGAGGACCATAGGCATTACCAAATGCGAGGTCAAGGAACTGGTTTTAACGCTCGGCAAGCGGACCTCTACGCTTGTCGGGCGAGGTCGTTTCCCGATTCCAGTTTCTCAGCATTTTTATCAGAAACTCCTACGGTCTTCTTGACCGGTTTCACTGAGCAATCACGAAGGAAATGTCCAGAATTCCCACAGTATAGGGACAGCTGTAATTGCCTTCTTCTTTCCCGTTCTTTCTGAGTTAATGGTCCTTTTACTACTCCTATTTGCATTGGTTCCACGGAGTCATTCCCTTTAGCGGAGCTCTGAGGTCTTGAAAGTACCCGGGTTTCAAATCTGGATCGATCGCTCTTCCTGTTCTGTAGCCGATGATCTAATTGGACTACTAGGTCGATATAATCTGAACAGTCTTGCGGCGGATTAACCACCTGTGCTAAAACGTCTTTAAGTTCCCCACGTAGACCTCTGTAGAAGAGCGTGATTCTCTTATCTTCAGGCCACCTGGTCTCAACCACCAGTCTATTAAAGGACGCTATGTAAGCCAGGAGATCCTGATTACCTTGTCTGAGTGACAGGAGTTCATTGTCCAAGGCCTGCCCCTGTGAATGTCTTGCGAACAACTTTTCCATACTGGTCTGAAAGTCTTGAAAGTTATAGAGGAGCGGGTCATCCTGTGTCACGAGAGGAATGGACCAATCTGCAGCACTACCGCTAAGATAGGAAAGTACAAACGCTACCTTGGCTTGGTCCGTTGGGAATGCGGCGGGTCTACACAGAAAGTGCAAGCGGCATTGATTGATGAATACTGCATATCGCTTTGGATCACCGGAAAAACGTTCGGGCGGGGCCAAAGGCACATTCCCTGTCAGATTAATTTGCACCGGATTACTTGAGGTTGTAGGAGTGCCGCCCCCTCCATAGGGAGGCAGTGGCGTCTGTCCCGCTTGAGCCTGTAGCAACTGTCTGGCCAGATCATCCGTCCGTTCCTTGGCAATGATCAACTCCCTTCGTAAAGCGTTTGTTTCTTGGCGAGATGCGTGTACTTCTGCCCTTAGTTCCCCAAGCAATTGAGCCAGTTGATCTGTGTCCGAGGTTTCCATTGCGCCTGGGTGGGAAAATTGCGGTAGGCTTCGCGTTCTGTAACGCTCACCTGAATCCCTCGGAGGCGCAGGTCTGGGCTGGGGGTTCTCGGAGTCTTCTAGGGTCACGCGCAGGCCTCGAATGCCACCCTGGAAAGGCCCTTTCCTCACTGAGATCTTGATCTGAAGGGTGAGGTGTCTGCAATTATGAGAGCAAGGGGTTAATATGGATATATAAGCCTGACTGGGTAAACTGCCTCCCCTTCCTGGTACTCCCAAGTAGTTCGTAGGCTAAATGTGCTCACCTTATGTAGGTGAAAGCGGAGCTCTCCATCCTGCGTCTGTGCAGGGGCGCCGAAGCTAGTTACTTCACTGGTTAATTGTCCAGCCTCTTGGTTGCAGAGGATGAAGATTTGGAGATAGGCCGTTGTTAGCAGCACGAACGGCGGTTGCTTGAATATGGAGATCCGGAGAGCGATGGAATGGCGAAGGTATTGCAGGCAAGTAAGTAGAAAATGTCAATTCGAAGTTAAAAGCACTTCTTAATGTCTCTTTTCCTTTTTCAGGTCGCAGAAGCAGCTGGGTAGAAAAATGGATGTCGAGGAATGCACCGAGGAGTGAGAAAGATGAGCGCTGCCCAAAACACGTGCGTATAGATGGAGTTTTGTAATTCTTAATGATGTCCTTTTGTTTTGCAGATGCGAGTAGCAGCGTCGGCGGAGGCGAGAAGAATGCAGCGCAGGTAAGGAAAGTTTCACGGAGGTTTACTAACTAATGTCTTTGCTTCCACAGGGTGCCGGAAAAATGGAAAGCTGCAGCCCGTGGCTTGAGATGCACCGATGGACTGGGTAAGTGCTGCGCTGGTTTTTATCTCGTGCTAACCTGGTGTTCTTTTCCCTTTTCAGATGCTGCTGGAGACGAAGATGGTATTTCGGAAGGTAAGATTGCGGATTTCTCTTCCCCAGATGCAGAAGTTGAAGATTCTCTGGAGCTGACACGGTGAGCGTCCTGCTGCTATTGCAGAATAACGCGAAGCACGTTGCTCTGATCGGGCGTGGTTTAAATAGCTTACTGGAGTGCTTAGGTGTCTCCTTCCACAGCAGCCTCGCCCAGGTAAGAAGTCCCAGCTTCCAGAATAGTTCCAGTATCCAGTCCCAGGGAGTGGTGCTGGCCACACCCAGAAGGTAAAGTAGTTCCAGCCATGGATGGATGAGGATTTCATCCTGCAGGTGAGTGAGCAGCATGGTCTGCAGCAGGTAGGTCCACCCAAGCACCATTCCCTACATCATGAGCCCGGCACGTCCTGTGCCGGGACTGGGTCCCCTTATGAGCCTGGCGCCACTGGCGCCAGGACAAGGTCCATAAGGCCCCTATGGGAGCCGATGGGTGCCTGGAAATGAAGTTGTGACCCAGCTTCCGAGGCAGTTGGGCTAAACCTGACTCCTTGGAGGCTGCGGTCATGACATTATAAGAGTTCAAAACGTCTGGAATTCACTCTGTCCAATTCCCCTAGGTTGCCCTTATGGATCTGGAAAGAGTTCACGTGGCAACCAGAGATGCGCAGGTAAGTGTTTATAAAAGCTGTTTCGGAATAAAGAGGGAAGCTTGCTCTAATCTGTGGTCTTTTTCCTTTTCAGGCATCCATTCGGAGGAAGATCCGTGGATTGAAGCGTTTACTGCAGACTTACAGGTAAGTCTGTAGCGGAATGTTTCCCCATAGGGGCCGGGGTGCGGCGGATATGCGGAAGAGGTCGCACCGACCCGAGATTAGGTGAGTATTCCCGGTGATATCAAGTAAGTCTTAATATTTGCCTTTGTTGTCTTAGATAACTCTCTGTTGCTCACCTTATTGTTATTATATCCATAGGTGATGAAGAGCGGCCGCGGACTGAAGATGCGCGTGATGGAATGCTGAAAATGGCAACAGGTGAGTTCAGCGTGGCGTTGCAGGAGGCACGGCAAGAGCGACTAATGGATTCTTTCTTCCAGGTCCAAGTCGGAAGATGCAGGATTCAGGTGAGTATGAATAAACTCTTGCTCTAACCTTTCCTTCTGTTTTCCTTGCAGGGTTCAGGAGCTCCGGAGTGTAGACGGGCGTGGCAGAAGACTGGAAGCTGCTGCAGGCACAGTGAACGTTACGCTGCTACTGCAGAATAACGCGAAGCACGTGTGGCTGTCCGGGCGTGGCTTAAATAGCTTTGGAAGAAGTTCCAGGTAAATTTACTTCCACTGCCCCACCCAGGTAAGAAAATAGTCCCTGCATTAAAATAGTCCCTCCTAAGCCTCATTTGGCTTAGGTCTTCATGCAGCATGGTCTGCATCAGGTGAGTAAGCAGCATGGTCTGCGTTAGGTAAGTTATCATAAATGAGCCTGGCACCTATGGCGCCAGGACTGACTTTGTTCTTATGAGCCTGGCACCAAAGGCACCAGGACTGCACCCAAACGGCTCCTAACTGGGGCTTTTGGGCATGCTCCAAATGGCGTGATGCCTGCTTCCGGGACTGCTGGGCCTGGTCTGGTTTCCCGGGGGCAGGCATCATGACAGCACTCCCCCTCAAGACCCCTCCCAAAGTCGTTCCCCTCCTTGGCCGTGGTTTGTCTGGAAATTCCTGGTGGAACCTCTTCACCAAACGAGGTGCATGCACGTGGTCATTAGGTTCCCAAGACCTTTCCTGCGTTCCATAACCTTTCCAGTCAATTAGGTAAAAGAGTTTAGATCTCACTCTTTTTGAGTCCAAAATATTCTTGATTTCGTATTCGGGTTCTCCGTCTATGAGGATAGGTTCAGGTGGGTCGGTTAGCCTAGTTCCTGGTTGCACTGGTTTCAAAAGAGACACGTGGAAGACGGGATGAATTTGCATATGAGCAGGTAGTCCCAACTCGACAGCCACCGGGTTAATAATGGCTTTGATGGAGTAAGGCCCCAAATACCTGGGATTAAAGGTCAGTTTTCCTTTGAGAGGAATGTGCTTAGTAGATAACCACACTTGGTCCCCTATCTGGTAGTGTGGGGCTTCTCTTCTAAGCTGATCAGCGTTTTTTTTGTATTTTTGCTTGGCCTTTCGTAAATGTTCTGTTGCTTCCTTAAAGGTTTGAGTAATGACTGTGTGAAGATGATCTACTGCGGGCATCTCTGAATGCTGGGGTGAATCCAACTCCGAGGTTCGGGGATGATGTCCGTATATGGTAAAAAAGGGACTGTGCCCAATTCCTGAGTGTACTGAATTATTGTACGCATATTCAGCGATCCATAGGGTGTCCTTCCAATTGCCTTCAGACTGATGTAGCATACAGCGTAAATATTGTTCGAGAGTCTGATTAGTTCTCTCTGTTTGGCCGTCGGTCTGGGGGTGGTGGCTAGTGGAAAGCCTGACATCTATTTGTGCCAGTTGGCAGCATTTTTTCCAGAAATGCGAGATGAATTGACTTCCTCGGTCTGAAATTAACACAGATGGGAAACCGTGTAAATGAACAATGTTTTCAAGGAATTCCTTGGCCAGGGTTGAGGCTGAGGGTATCCCTTTTAAGGGAATAAAGTGGGCCATTTTAGAAAAAAGGTCCACTATTACTAGGATAGTATTGAAACCGTTACACGGGGTAGATCCGTGATAAAGTCTAATGACAAGGTGTGCCAAGGAATCGGTGGGATGTCCATAGGCTGTAATAGCCCAGCTGGTTTTCTTTTTTTACTTTTGTTTTGGGCGCAGATGCCACAAGATAGGACAAATGACTTAATATCTTTTCGCCAGGTGGGCCACCAGAATTGTTTCTTGATTTTAGCTTCGGTCTTTGTAATACCGGGGTGTCCCTCTAGTAACGTATCGTGATAATGAGAGATGACTAGTTCTTGTAGTTCTTTTTGTGGCAGAAATAGACGTCCTCGGTGATATGGTAGTTCATTGGTGATGCTGAAATCTGGGCCTTTCTTGGCCCAATCTTGTAAGGCTTGAGGATCAAAGAGCTGCCGGACAATCCCTTGAATGTCTTCCAGTGTCTGTACTGAAGTTATACCAAGAATTCTCTGGTCAGGGATTATGGGTACAGGTTCCAGGGTCACTTCAGTCTCTCCCATTCCTATTCGGGATAAGGCGTTCGCTTTCCCATTTTTACAACCGGGCCGATAAGTTATTACGAAATCAAATTCGACAAAAAACAATGCCCAACGGAGTTGACGTGAAGACTGGGCTTTGGCTGTTTTTAGATATTGTAAATTTCGATGATCGGTGATAACCGTGATGGTGTGCCTGGCTCCGAGTAGATAGTGTCGCAAAGCTTTGAAGGCGGACTTGATAGCTAACAGCTCCTTATCAGTAATGGCATAGTTTAATTCAGGAGCCGAGAACTTTTTTGACCAAAAGGCCACTCAGTGAATCTGGTTTGTTTCGGGATCTTTTTGAGAAAGGACGGCTCCCATTGCTAAACTGGATGCACCAGTCTCCACTATGTACGGGAGATCAGGACGTGGGTGTCTTAGGATCGGCGCAGATGTGAATTTGGCCTTTAATTCTTGAAAGGCGCTTTCAGCTTCGTCTGTCCATACAAAGCGTTTGTTTTTTCTCAAGAGTGCTGTGATGGGACGAACAATCTGCGAAAAGTCTGGAATAAACCTGCGGTAGAAGTTGGCAAAACCAAGCATGCTCTGTACCCCTTTGACAGAGCTTGGCGAAGGCCATTTTAGAATTGCGTCCACTTTTCGTGTATCCATCCTGATTCCTCCCGGGGTTAAAATGAATCCTAGAAATTCCACTTCAGTGGTGTGGAAAACGCATTTCTCCAATTTGGCATATAGTTTGTACTGGCGTAGCCTTTCTAACACTGTTCGGACGTGCTTGATATGATCAGATTCTGATGAGGAGTATACTAAGATGTCATCAATATAAACGATGACACAAACATCGATAAGTTCTCTAAGGACATCGTTCATGAAGAACTGGAAGGCTGGCGGCGCGTTGCATAATCTAAAAGGCATCACTTGGTACTCAAATAATCCATACTTCGTGCAAAAAGCAGTTTTCCACTCGTCACCTTCTTTGACACGTACCAAATGATACGCCCCCCGGAGGTCTAGTTTAGTATATATGCGGGCTTCTTTTACTTGGTCAAGTAATTCCGGAATTAAAGGCAACGGATACTGATTCTTAATGGTTATTTGGTTCAGTGTGCGATAGTCTATGCACGTTCTGAGGTCGCCTTCCTTTTTTGGCACGAAGAACAAAGCAGAAGATGCTGGGGATTTAGATGGGCGAATAAAACCGTTAGCAAGGTATTGGTTCAGGTATTGACGAAAATGAAGATTTTCGGGCTCCGTAAGGGCATAGATCCTGCTGCAGGGAGGTTGTGCGCCTGGTATGAGGTCTATTTGACAGTCATATGATCTGTGTGGGGGCAATGTATTTGCCTGTTCTTTTTGGAAGACATCTTGAAACTCTAGATACTCTGTAGGTAGTTGTATGGTAGCTGGAGTTACTGAAGCCAGGACCGTGTTCTGAGATTTTCTTGGGTAACAGGTGTGCGCACATTCTGGGAAGGTAATTCTCTTCTCTCGCCAATCGATACTAGGATTATGTTTTTCCAACCAAGGTATCCCCAGTATTACTTGAAACTGCAGAGCCTTGATTAAATCAAACACCAAAGTCTCTCGGTGTCCATCCTGCACCAGCAATGTCATTTCTGTGGTGGAGTGAGTTACGGGGCCTGAGGCAATTTCCGTTCCATCAACTGTGGTAATGACATCTAGAGTGGGTTTCTGGGCGAGAGGCAGGTTCATCCTGGAAGCCAGTTCACTGTCCACGTAGTTTCCTATGGCTCCGCTATCTACGTACGCTTTTACCGCGTGCATCCGAGATGGCTGTTCCGGATCTACGAGGATCATTGGAATGGTGAAATGCGAGGTCTGAGTGTCCTTCTTCGAGCTCGGCAAGCGGACCTCTATGCTTGTCGGCAGGATCGTTTCCCGAGTCAGAGTTTTTATCCGCAGCCCCCACCACCTTTTTGGGCGGTTTTATGGGGCAGTTCAGCATAAAATGACCGGAATTCCCGCAATATAGGCATAGCTGCATTTGTCGCCTTCTATCTCTTTCTTTCTGAGTTAAGGGTCCTCTCACCCCTCCGATTTGCATGGGTTCTGAAGTCTCTACCCCTTTGGGACTGGTATGAGTTCTGACCAAGACTCTGTTTTCAAACCTGGCTTTATCGGCCTTCCTATTTTGAAGTCTATGATCAAGTTGGACCACCAAATTTATATATTCGGTACAATCTTGAGGCGGGTTCACGATCTGGGCCAAGACATCTTTGAGTTCTCCTCGAAGCCCTCGATGGAACAATGTGATTCTTTTTACTTCTGGCCATTCAGTTTCCACTATTAATCTGTTAAAGGTTGCAATGTAGGAAAGAAGATCCTGATTCCCCTGTCGTAGGGATAAAAGTTCGTTATCCAGGGCCTGACCCTGGGAGTGTCGAGCAAATAGTCTTTCCATGCTTGTTTGAAATCCCTGGAAATCCCGAAGAATGGGGTAATCTTGATTAACTAGAGGAATGGACCAGTCTGCTGCGCTGCCGCTGAGGTATGACAGCACAAAGGCTACCTTGGCTTGATCATTCAGAAAGGCTGCAGGTCTCCATAAGAAGTGTAAGCGGCACTGATTCATGAATACGGCAAACCTTTTTGGGTCTCCGGTAAAACGTTCGGGTGGAGCCAATGGAACGGCCCCTGGTAAGTGTATTTGAACAGGGTTGCTCGATGACACAGGAGCTGGACCTGCCCCGAGGCCAGGCAGTGGCGTTTGCCCAGCTTGATTCTGCAATAACTGTCTGGCTAGATCATCCGTTCATTCTTTCGAAACTATCATCTCCCTCCTAAGGGCATTAGTTTCCTGGCGGGCGGCATGCACTTCAGCCCTTAGCTCCCCTAATAATTGGGCTAATTGATCCGTCTCTGAGGTCTCCATAACGCCCAGGTGGCTTGTTGTGGGTAGGCTTCGCGTTCTGTTACGCTCACCTGGTGTCCACGGGGGCGTTGATCTGGACCGGCCTGATGTTACTTCTTCCAGTGATACTCGGAGCGCCGAGATGAGGGAGTGGACCGGGCCACCCAGCTTGGTCTTAGTGGCTCGTATGAATACTCTTCTGTAATGCAGAAAGGGGAATTAACCACCTGTGAGGTTTAAGCTTTAAGGTTTAAGGAATTACTTTGGGACTCCTTTAGATTCTCACCTGATAATCTGAAAAGATGAACTCTCCATCCTGCTTCAAGTGCAGGGGTGCGTAGACGACCAGTTGCGTCACTGGTGTGGGAAGTTGGCGAGTTGCAGAAGGTGTTGACTCCGTAGAGGTAATACTTATAAGAGTTCAAAACGTCTGGAATTCACTCTGTCCGATTCCCCTAGGTTGCCCTTATGGATCTGGAAAGAGTTCACGTGGCAACCAGAGAGGCGCAGGTAAGTGTTTATAACAGCTGTTTCGGAATAAAGAGGGAAGCTTGCTCTAATCTGTGGTCTTTTTCCTTTTCAGGCATCCATTCGGAGGAAGATCCGTGGATTGAAGCATTTACCGCAACCGGGTAAGTCTGTAGCGGAATGTTTCCCCATAGGGGCCGGGGTGCGGCGGATATGCGGAAGAGGTCGCGCCGACCCGAGATTAGGTGAGTACCCACGGTGATCTCAAGTAAGTCTTAATATTTGCCTTTGTTGTCTTAGATAACTCTCTGTTGCTCACCTTATTGTTATTATGTCCATAGGTGATGAAGAGCGGCCGCGGACTGAAGATGCGCGTGATGGAATGCTGAAAATGGCAAAAGTTGAGTACAGCGCGGCGTTGCAGGAGGCACGGCAAGAGCGACTAATGGATTCTTTCTTCCAGGTCCAAGTCGGAAGATGCAGGATTCAGGTGGGTATGAATAAACTCTTGCTCTAACCTTTCCTTGCAGGTTTCAGGAGCTCCGGAGTGTAGATGGGCGTGGCAGAAGACTGGAAGCTGCTGCAGGCACGGTGAGCGTTACGCTGCTACTGCAGAATAACACGAAGCACGTGTGGCTATCCGGGCGTGGCTTAAATAGCTTTGGAAGAAGTCCCAGGTAAGTATTCTTCCACTGCCCCACCCAGGTAAGAAAATAGTCCCTGCATTAAAATAGTCCCTCCTAAGCCTCATTTGGCTTAGGTCTTCATGCAGCATGGTCTGCATCAGGTGAGTAAGCAGCATGGTCTGCTTTAGGTAAGTTATCATAAATGAGCCTGGCACCTATGGCGCCAGGACTGACTTTGTTCTTATGAGCCTGGCGCCAAAGGCACCAGGACTGCACCCAAACAGCCCCTAACTGGGGCTTTTGGGCATGCTCCAAATGGCGTGATGCCTGCTTCCGGGGATGCTGGGCCTGGTCTGGTTTCCCGGGGGCAGGCATCATGACACAAACATTTGATTTTAATTTATACATGTTTAAAGTTTTAATCCTGCAGGCCCCTCACAGCTGTCATTCAAGCGGCCGAGGGTACTGCGCCCAGATTTTGACAGATCCACAGAGCCATTTTTGCTGTGGAAATCCCTTGATGCTTTCAGCTTTTCAAGACATTGTAAATTCACAATGGTTTCTTGCACTAAGTGAATTGTAGCACCCAGCAAGAATTCTGGATGTTTGAGGGTGTTTTGTACCGGCATTCTGCAGTTTCAGCAAAAAAGAAAAAGTGATTTAAAGCGAGATTTTGGGTTTCATCTAGCAAAGCACTGTCTTTCCTTCTGTACTCCGTCTTCACATTTTGTGGAGCACAGTGACATGTTTCAGGAGTGCGATCTCTGTTCTACAACTGACAACATGCATGGCAGATTGGGCAGCCTTCTTTTTGTGCTTTGCAAAGCGCGATTTTCAGAGGTTTTGGCACGCACAAGGGTTTTGCAGCCATTTCACTGTTTTTGGCACCATCAGAACACAGTGATGCCGCATGGCAGAGCAATAAGTGGGTTGAGACATCCCACAGAGCCCCCCTCATGACTTGAGGTAGACTGCCCGTCAAGGGGAAGTCAGGAGATTGGGATGTTCTTTTTTTCTTTGATCCAGATGGAGAAAGTCGTCTGCTTCTCTCATCAGTGCTGTATTGACATGTTCTCCTTGCTGGTTCTGGATGGGAGTATGGAGCGATACTTCGGGCTCCTTGGGTCTTTCCTCCCGGTCCCCGAGTGGTCCCCCTTGGTGCTTAGAATCCTTGGTTTCAGTGCTATGAGACAGAACAGAGCATGGTTATGGAAATTTCCCCACTACTATTCATGTAGTGGGGCAGATGCATACATTGAATACAATTTACAATATTCCCTGTCTATATTTACTGTGGAATGGTTTTAGCAGTGGGAATTTCCTAGGGGGCCGGAATGTCCCCCTCTGGGTTTCTGGTTGGCTCCTCTATTTGCTGCAAAGTATGCCTGGGATGGCAACTCTTCAGTTGGTTGATGTGGACCCACTTGTCTTTCTCTTCTGCCAAACTGCCCTTGGGGATGCAGATTTTGTAGGCGACTGGTGAGATTCTGTCTACAATTTCAAAAAGACCCCGCCAACCTGGGAGGAATTTGCGCTGTTTGGCTTGGTTCCTTTGGAAATAGTACAAGTAGACCCGGTCTCCTACTTGGTATTCTTTTTTAGTTGTCTTAAGGTCATAGTGGGTCTTCATACTGTCTACAGATATTTCTAGATTCCGCTGAGCATAGGTAAAAGCATGTTGAAGGTGTTTTCTCAGATTCCCAACATACTCATGAGTTGTGGAGGCATTTATCAAGGTCTGCATTTGGGTTCTGTAGAGCAGATGCTGGGGTAGCACCATCCTTCGTCCAGTCATCAGCTCAAACTGAGCCATTTTTGTTGCAGAAGAAGGGGTAGAGCTGATGGCCATCAGGACAAGAGGTAATCAAATGTCCCAACTTGGCCCAGAATCTGATATGATTGTTTATTTATATAGCGCCTATACACAATGTGTTTCAAAGCGCTTCAAGGCAAGGGAGGGAACAAGGGAAAATACAACCACATTCTTACAGGCCATGAACAGTAAGGATGTCAAATTAACTATCGTTCTCGGCCTGATGACATTTCAGTGCAAGAGCCAAGACATAGATAAGGAAGGGAGGGGGAGAGTGGGAAGTAAATGGAAACAGACAGGCGACTACCGTACTAGGCCTGACGACATTTCTGGTAGAGCCGGAGAAAAACAAAAGGTGAGGGCGAGGGGTGTCGAAAGGGAGGGGAGGAACAAAACAAGCGACTATCATACTAGGCGTGACGACATTTCAGATAGTTCTGAAGGGGTGGTGGGGAGGAAAAAACAGTAATGGGAGGATGGAGGAAACAAAAGAGGTTGCCATCATATTAGGCCCAGGGACAATTATGATAGAGTAAGTGCATAGAAGAAAGTAAGGGGAGGAGATAGGATAAGGGAGAAGGGAAAGGAGGAGAGAAAAGAGAGTAAGTAGTAAAAAAGAGTGGAGAAGCAAGAGTGGAGAGCGAATACAATTGCAGAAGTCAGTAGTAACATATAATGTTGCAAGCCAGGATACAAGATGAAGATGGGAACAGCATGATTCAGGGCCACCATGAGTACAAGATGCAAAGGAAGTCCAGCATGAGAGTTGTGAAAGAGTGACGCACCGTGAATGAATGAAGTCCATAAAAGTCAAATCCAGCATTAGCCACAAGACAGTGATAGTGAAGGAAGGTACCAGGTGGGCGGGGCTTGCTAAGTGTTGAAAAAGAGCAGCAGGCAGGATGGTACCAGGTGGGCGGGGCTTAGGCCAGGTGACCTAGATCCACTTGCACCTGCTCCCCACCTGCAAAGGAAAAGAAGCTGGAGGGCTCCTTAAGTAGGGAAACAGAGCGGCAAGCAGGAAGGCACGAGGTGGGCAGGGCTTGCTAAGTGGTGAAAAAGAGCGGCAGGCAGGAAGGCACCAGGTGGGCGGGGCTTTCTAAGTGGTGAAAAAGAGCAGGAAGCAGGAAGGCACCACAAACAACACAAACATTTTTAATATGCTCACAATAGTCTTGTTGTATCTCTCAACTCTACCACTAGAGGCTAGCCAGTAGGCAATGTGTAGTTTCCTTTTGACCCCAAGTATCTCCCACATCTTTGTCATCAGTTTGCTAGTGAAGTGGCTACCCTGGTCCGACTCAATCCTCTGGGGTAGTCCAAACGCGAGAAGATGTGTTTGATCATCAGGGCAGCTGCTGTTTCTGCCTTGCAATTTGGGGCTGGGAGCCATTCCACCCATTTAGTGAACAAGCATGTCACGGTCAACATGTACTTGTTCCCCCTAGAGCAGCGAATCACAGGCCCGATAAAATCGACTTGTAAATCTGACCAAGGCAGTGTCATCCCCCTGTTTAGGGGGGCAGCACGGTGTGTGAGTGATGTTGGCCGAAATTGTGCACACACAAGACACCTCTTCAAGTATTGGTCAAGGTCCTGCCCCATGTGTGTTCAGTATGCAACCTCTCACAAGATTTTTAGTGTCGTATGAAACCCCCGATGACCGGCTGTGGGCACATCATGGGCGTGGCTTAGCATCAGGCTTCGGAATGAGGTGGAGACCACCCACTGGTCATGCCAGCTATGGATCTCCTCACCAACAAACTGTCTTGGATTCAGAACATTTTCGGACATTTCATCAACACTCTGAGGTCCTCTTTCCCAAAGCAATCGGTATCCGTCAGGGGAAAGTTCTCAGGGTCCTCAATGTGTTGATAAAAACTACCAATTATTGGATCCCCTTTTTGAGCCGTAATCAAATCAGCATCTGGGGTCTCCTTACTCCATTGTGCAATTGAGAGTTCATTGTGAGCATTTGTCTGGGACCTATTTATAGCAGTGACCTGGATTTCCACCAACAGGGATTCGATCTCAAATAGATCCCCTTGGATGGCTCCGGTTTTGGCCAGCTGATCAGCTAGGTCATTTCCAGTTTTGTCTGGTCCCTCTACTTTAGAATTACCCTTGATCTTTTTCCAGTAGATGGTCATCCCATTCGAGTTGACCAGATCATCAATATTTCGTATTAATTTCCCATGTTTCAAAGGTTTATTATTAGCCATAGCATGCCTCTGGTTTTCAAGTTAACCAGGTGCTCCACGTACCCGTTCTGTACATAATCTGAATCAGTGATTATGACCAGTTTGTGGAGTTGGTGTTGGACAGCAGTGAGGATGGCTTGATGCACAGCCATCAGCTCTGCCAATTGACTACTTTGGGGACTGATTATGTATCCAGCAGAGGGTTCTGTGGAATCATTCACCCATGCATTGGAGCAGCCATCCACATAGACCGTGGGCATTCCCTCACACTGGTCTTCTTCATAGACTTTGTGTGGGGAATTAAGGTAGGCCTCCATGTTGTCCTTGATTTTAAGACTTTCGTCCTCAAGACAGTTTTCTCTGGCACAATCATGCAAGTCAGCCAGACCTTGCGTGAGGGGACTCTTCTTGTTTTGGCCATATCTGACCTCCACAGGAAAGCCTTGCATTGACAAAATCCAGGAAGTAATTTGGGAATTACTCACATTTCCGGGCCGGATTCTGTCACTTTGAAGATATTGCAAAGGTTGGTGTGGAGTCTCCACTATGATGTGTTCCCCCTGGATAAACAGGCGGTAATTCTTCAATGCCCACACCGTTGCCAGGAGTGCCTTCTCACAATCATTACATTTTTCCTCCACAGAGGATAAAGTCTTACTCGCATTGGAGATTACTTTATTGATCTTGTCATGCTTTTGACATAATACTGCAGTCGATCATGTATTTGAGAACCGTGTCTCCAAGAAGAACTCCTTGTTTTTGACATGGTAAGCTAGGCAAGACGTTTGTGAGAGACTTCTTTTGAGTTGTCTTACTACCTTGGTTTGTTCTGGGCCCCATTCCCACTTGACCCCCCCTTCAAAAGATGGATAAGGGGTCTTGTAATCTCTGCAAAATCCTCATTGAACTTTCTGCTGTAATTAGTTAGTCCAAGGAGGCTCCTTAGTCCCTGCAGAGTTGTGGGGTCTTTTATTTTCTGAAGGGCTTCAACTTTCTTTTCCTGGGCACAGAGACCTTGAGGAGTTATCTCATGCCCCAAGAAATTGACACAGGTTCTGCACCACTGTGCCTTTTGAAAGGAGAGTTTTGCTCCGGCAACCCTTAACTGTGTCAGGACATAACAGATCTCCGCTATGTGTTCCTCCACAGTTGAGCTTTTGACTAAAACACTTCTACATAGTCCAGGTTACCCCTTTCACCCAGGTCGGGCATGGCCTTGTGTAGAAAGATGTTAAATTCATTGCCGGAGTTGATGTATCCAAAGGGAGTCTGGGTCCACGTGTACTGCTGACCCCGAAGGCCAGCTTGTATTGGTCCTCCCTACTGACAGGTACAGTCCAGTACCCATTGGTCAGGTCAATGGCAGTGAATACCTTTGACCCCTGGATCTGGGCCAGCCCTTAGTCAATGTAGGGAAGAGGCCATCAGGATGTATGGACCCGTTTGTTGAGCTCCCTTAGGTCAGCACAGAGACTCCACTGGCCGTTGGGTTCCAAAATCCCCAGCACAGGATTATTGAAGGTGCTGTGGACTGGACGAATTATCCCATGGGACTCAAGGTTCTTAATTATTTCAGTAAGGGACTCCATTGATGCGAGAGGCAAGCGATATTGCCTCACAAACACTGGAGTCATGCCAGGGTCCATGGGAATTGTTGTTGTGTGGATGTCAGTGAGACCACAGTCATATGAGTCCACCCCAAAGAGATCTTGGAAATCTAAGAAAACTTGTTTCAATTTTTGCTTTTGCCCCAGAGTCTCACAGGCATCAGCTAGGTTGACTCTCTTTTCAACCATCTGTCTGAAGCCTGGAAAGACTTCCGGTTTGGCTATCTTAGCGGCCTCCTCTAGCTGGGTGGAGAAGTCCCTGGTCAAAGTGCTGATTTGGACTAATGGCTTCAGGTGGGGAAGGCAGTCCTCGTGGACTTGAAAGATCACCTCATCCCTCCAGAAGCCACAGGTCACATCTTCCTTACCATAAGGGCAGGAAGAGTACATCAGGAAATTCCGCCCATGCCGGGTGAAGATCTTGTCTGATGTTGTGGCATTGTCACTATCACTGTCAAAACAGTCCTTGGGGAGTGGTCCTAACAGTTAATTACCTAAATCTCTGGAAAAATGTTGGTCATCAACCGCCATTCCAATAATGGTGCCTGCGCCCAGAGTGATACTCTTTAGGTCGCTGTTATCCACCTCCATTGGAATGGTGTTGTGTTCTATGTTGACTAGTCGTGTTGGGTTTACCCCCAACCCTTGCCGTTAGAAATGAGCATTAAGATGGACATAGGCATCAGGGTTTTTCAGTTTCTGTCCTCTTTTAATTTTTATTTCCAGTGAGAGTTGTCGGGTCCGTTCTGGGATGGTGATTTCCTCTCCAATCTGAATTTCAACTGCATATGGCAGCAGTTGTGCTGACCGAAATGCTTTCTCTGGGTCCTCAAATTCCATGGGATTACCCGCTAATCGGGACCAGGCTTTGAAGTTTATTAGGTCCAAACTAATGGCAAAGTGATTGAGAATGTCACTGCCTAAGTAAAATGCAGCAGGGACATCTCGCACGACCTAAGAATTATGGACTATGCTCTTGTCGCCTATGGAAATTTTGAGCATACACCTGCTAGGCACGAAATGTTTGGAATTGGGGGTTTCCAGGTCCTTTTCCCATTTGTCTAACAGTTTAAATGTGGGAATGGCTGGAGCTTTTGGGAGTTTGCGGAACATGGCCTCGCTGATGAAGATCTTACCGTTGTTCACACACACTCGGGCGATAACAGAGTCCTCCCCTCATTTAACTGAATAGGGATGAACAACTGCTCTCCAATTTTCTGAATATCAGCCAATCTTTGAGCTGATTTCTCATCTTTTTGGATATAGAAATGGGATTTTCTGATTGTGAATTTGTATAGAATTTCAGAGTGTTTCCTTCCAGTGTAGAATGCCACCTTAGACTGGCAGGAAGGTTGATTTTCAGAAATAGAGAGGACTCCCCATCACCAGTTTGTTGTCCTACTGCAATTACTGTCACGTCTGGGATGTGATTATTCTGGAAGTGAAATTCTATTTGGTCAGGTTTTAGTTCAATCATGTGGCATGTGCCATTAAAACTAACATGGTTGACACTGTGTTTCAATTTTATTGGTCGGCTAGTCTGGGTCCTTCTTTACACAATCTATGAAGGGAGACAATCTACACAGGATGTCATTTCCTAGTAAACAAGGTGTGCCCTCTGGAGTCACAAATATGACCGGTTGCTTCACCTTGTGTCACTCAGTTTTAATGTCCAAATTCGCAGTCCCCTCGATGGGAATTTCCTTCCCATCGAAGTTCTGAAGTTGTCTAGGAAGAGGGGTCAGAGGAATTTGGTATTTTTCCTCCCTTCCCGAATTCAGTTGAGCAAAGACCCTTTTTGACAGAAGGGTAGCTTGGGATCCAGTGTCCACCAGTGTCAAAAATGTACATTGCCACTGTATGTGGACTGGGGCATAACATATTCCCTCCTTTTCCTCAAGGGGGCAAAGAGAATGCAAATTTTTAGTCAACTGGTGGGTTAATTTCCTTGCTTTGGATACTGACAGAGAGGTGATTTGGGCAGGATTCTGTTTGAGATCTTGGGACCCCTTAAGAAAAAGGTGACAGCTAGATATGGGGGATGTTTTGGGTTCCCCTGGTTCTGATTCTGGGCTGTCCCCCCCTTTTTGGAGGCAGTCACCAGGATGGGTTTGAACCAGGGGATTTTCGTGCTGGTCATTCTGGGGTTTGATGATGGGTGGTTCTAACTTGGTCCCCACATCTACCCAGTCTGGATTTGGATCCTTTGGGACCCATTTTTCTTTAGGAGGAGTTCCCCCATCCATGAAGGAGAAGATCCTTTCCCCTGGATCCTCTGAGGACCCCTCTCCTTCAAACTGGAAGATTTGCACCTCCTCCACCAAATGGGCCTTTTTAGGCTCTTTATTTCTCCTACCTTCCCTCTTTTCCTTGGGTTGCAGACTTTCGGGGTAGGAGATTTTGGTTCCGGTTCCTGGGTTTCCAGGGGCTTTTCACAAGTGGGGAAGGAAGCTTCCTCTAAGGCTTTACACCCCCCTTCCCCTTTTGCCTCCTCCCTGGGAACCGGTGGTTTGTCAGGGTTCTTCCCCCGTCATTGTTCTGGAGCACCAGACCCTGGATTTGAGGAATTCTGAGTTGCCATGCTCATCTGAGGGTTCTGTTGAGGCCTCAGCATGCGACCCAGATCCTGTGCCATGTTC
The DNA here is from genome assembly GCF_040938575.1 of Ambystoma mexicanum. Classification (NCBI taxonomy): domain Eukaryota; kingdom Metazoa; phylum Chordata; class Amphibia; order Caudata; family Ambystomatidae; genus Ambystoma; species Ambystoma mexicanum. The sequence goes on from NC_090924.1 coordinate 1,122,357,459, forward strand.
TGGACCTAGCGCTCTAGTTGGGACACCTGCTCTGGCTAGTACGGGGTCCCAAGATCTACCCTGGGTTGATCCCAGGAAGGTTAACTATCCCTTCTCGCAAAATACCCCTGGTTAGGAAAGTTTGGCTACCCCTCCACCCTTTGCCTCCCCTCTCCCGGATTGGGCTGTCTGGGCTCAGGAAAGTGGGGAAAGAAAGAAGGGTTGTTTTCGGGGTCGAAGTTTGGCGGGTACCTGGGAAAGAAGTTTGGTCCGGGATTTGGGGGATTACTGCCCTCCAGGGAAAAGTGAGGAGGGAAGTTTCCTGGGTTTCCTGCTATCTGGTTGGATCCCCCCCCGGGGGCTGTAGGAGTCCACACATAGCCCAGGATGGGTCTATTTCCCTTGTAGCATGGGCTGATGTAGTCAGGGGAGTTAGGGTATTGGCCTAGGGCCTTCTGGGTTTGGGGTTTGTCTGATTCAGCGCGGGAAGGTTTTTAGGCCCTCCCATCTCCAGATCTAAAATGGGGGCAACCTTCACCTCTGCCACCTTAGCAGCAGCAGGGGTGTTGGTTGTTTTGGGGCTCTTGTTCATATTTTTATTTTCCGACGGCTTCTGTACTTCATAGATGCACGTGGCTTGTTCAATGACCCAGTGTAGTGATCTTTTCTCATGAAAGTCCCTCACTAGCTGGGTCATAATATACTTAGGGAGAGCATGAAAGAAGGTGTTCAAAAATTCCTTACTATCAGGGCACACTCTTCTAGTGGTCTGCGCAAAGGCGCATTTGTCATGATGCCTACCCCCGGGCATCCAGTCCAAGTCCATCAACCCCGGAAGCAGGCATCATGTTACCTGGAGCAAACCCAGCAACCCCTGTTAGGGGCTATCTGGGTACAGTCCTGGCACCTATGGTGCCAGTCTCATATGGGACATCAGTCCTGGCGCCATAGGCGCCAGGCTCATATGTTAAAACGTACCTGATGCAGACCATGCTGCAAGGGATCCAAGCATCCAAGCCCATGAGAGGCTTGAAGGGACTATTTTATCTTAGGGACTATTTTGTGTGGCTGTGGAGGAATACTTACCTGGGACTACTTTGAAGGCTATTTAAACCACGCCCGAAGAGCAGCACATGCTTCGCATTATTCTGCATCCAGCAGCGTAACGCTCACCCTGTCTGCAGTCAGCATCCAGCATCCTGCCACGCCCGCCTCGAGTCCAGGGCGCCTAGAAAGAAGAGAAAGAAAAAGAAAGGTTAGAACAAGAACTTTGCTGGATTTCTTACCTGATTTAGGATTCAGCACATCTTCGAACCAGAAACAGACTTCATTTTGAACGCGTTGCATCGCCAGCAGCAGCGCCGCGCCATACTCACCGTTCCTCGCAGCGTCTATACGATCCGGTGCTGTCTCCATCACCTGGTTGCTGCATTCCAGCACTAAGGGGGACAAGAAAATACAAGGTGAGCCAAGGGAACAAACAAGGACAATCTCTTGCCACCATATGCTTACCTGATTTTACCGCAGGAGGTATTATCCACCAGCACGCCAAATCTTCCTACGCTGCACCTGCAAGAAAAGAGAAAGCAGTGAGTTAAACCTTAGCATCATTTACCGGACAGTGTTACAAAACACAGACTCTTACCTGAACGCTTTCAGCTGCCACAAGACGATCATCTTTTGGGTCTAAGCTGCAAAAGAAACAAGGAATTGGACAAGAGTGATTAATCGGACATTTTGAAGTCATTAGAACTATATACTTACGTCCTTTCGCCCAGAGGTTTGGAGCCAAGATCTGTCCAGAACTCTTCCAATATCCTCAAGCCAGTGAAGTAACTGGCCATCAACGCGCCCCTGCATTCTTCGCAGGATGGAGAGCTCATCATACAAGGCTATAAGGTGAGCTTTGTGAAAGGGAATGTCAGAAGTGATAAGTGGGGACACAGTGAGGTGTTAATACTTAAATCCACGGGTGGCTAATTCCCTGTCCCCCACTTTAGGAGACTACTTCTAAGGGTCAAGCAGACGAAGCTAGGTGGGCCAGTCCAGTCAGTCATCTCTGCACTACGCATCACGTTGGTGGAGACCGTGGCTGTCCAGTTCCACTCGACACCCCTGTGGGAGCCAGGTGAGCATAACAGCATTTCAATTCCTGAACAAATTCTTGTGGGGCCTGGTCTTCCCCACATTGTAAGTTGTATGCTGCCTTGCGAGCCTCTTGAGGTTTGCTATGAATGGAAAAATGTTTCAGGATGGCTGCTGTTGGACCATCTGGAATGGTTCTGATCCCCCAGCCCTGCAAAGAAGCTGGAGTACCCAGAAGAGAATGTCCACTTTACATACTGAATACAGCTTTGGCTGTCCTTCAGATGGAAAGATTCCATCATCTGCTCAAATAATTCAAGATACTCCTAAACAGAATATTTGGCATTTTTGAGGTAGGGTGTGATGACGCTCCTAATAGCTTTTATTTGTTTCAGGGGATCCTTGAGTAAAGCCCTCTTAACTTTGTTAGCCTTTTTAGTTCTTGTCACCCTGGTCCACTCATCCTCTGACTCAGAGGCACTGCTACCAGAGGTGGCTGTCTGGTCTTCTAGACTCTCCTGGATTCTTTGCGCTTGGGAATGACTGGCAGAATGTGGGGGCCTAGTTCCTTGGGTCCTGTGGCGCACAGAAGAGTCTTCTGACTCTTCCTTGCTCCCGAGATCGGTTGAGTACCACCCTCCCCACTGTCCTAGCTGGAAAGAGGTTTTTAGTATGCTCTTAGTGGGCCTAATCTCATGGAATTCCCCACCAAATTTCACTGCCTGATCTCTTGATGAGTTATATTTCTGGGGATCCATTTCTCTGATTCTCCCCTCACTGGAGTCTCCCTGATCAGAGAAGATGGCCCTAGCACTTGGGCACCTGTACATAAATGCCCACCCATCCATTTCTGGGAGGCGCTGACCTATTAGCCCCATATTTACAATTGGGTTGAAGTCTACCATACCCGTGGCCCTTGGTTCATATGAGCCGTGGACATGGGGGTGGCAGAGTCCGTGAAATTGAAAGGATTAAAGTCTCTGGTGCCAGGGTTCCTGAGGTTATGTTCAGGGGTTTCCCGCTCCCATCTGACCTCATCTCTCCCAGCCCCTACTCCCAGATGGCATGCTATTTTCAGACCCTTTTGTCTCTCTGGTCTTCCTGTCTGCTTTGGGAGTATTTGGCCAATTTTTGTTGCAGGAGGCTCACCTCCTGAGTTCTATCCTTACTGGCCTGGTCATTCTTTGCCAGAGCATCCTCCACCCTCCTAGCTTGCTCTAACAGATTTTCATAGTCCATTTTGACTTCTCCCAGTCGCTGAAGGGCCAGGTGATTTTCTTCCACCTTGGTTTTTAAAGGGCTGACTTCCTGGCCTAAGGCGTCCCATTCCTGAATTAGAGTACCCCTATGTGCAGCCAGGTCATCCCTCTGTTTTCTAATGGCACATAATTTTGGCGCTCCTCATCAAAATCTGTTTGAGTGTGGAGCTCTTTCACAATTAATTTATTATTTTCCTCCTTTATCTCATCAATCTGATTTTCCAGGATGATTATCTACCCTGCACAGGCCCTTTTATAATTTAATTGCTGTTCCAGCTTTTCTTGGCTCTCTAGTAGAGAATCCAACCTTTCTTGGCACTCTTTTTGCAGTGTCAGTAATTTGGTGTCTTGCTCTACCCTCTCTTGCTGCAGGAGATCCAGATCTTCTTTTACTTTTGTCAGGTACTGTCTGGGTTCACTCTATGATTCTTGGCTCTTTTGTAGCCTTTGCTCTGCAGAGTCCAGATTAGTTTGGGTCTTCTCTAGGGATTGTACATTTGCCAAGTCTAGGATTTCGGCATATTTTTCCTGTATTACTCCAATGTGGAGGTACAGGTACGCCGCTATTTTGGCATTTTTACATTGCTCTTCTTTTAACCTTGGGGCCATATACACTTCACTAAGTGCCTGGTGTAATGGACCCTGGTCCTCCATATATCTTATTCTGTGGCAGTGGCTTGTTGTTTGATTTTCTGCAGCCAAATATTCTCATCCTGCTCGTCCCATTCACCCCTGACAAACAATTTGTGCAGTAGGTATTCTTTTGCCATATTCATTTCCACTGGTGTCGCCATTCCGAAAATATTAATTTCCTTCTAACTTATCTCAGGGTTATTTTACTTTGCAAAACAGGCCCAACTCCTTTTAGTATTTCTATTGAAGGGTGTTTTTACAGTGTAGCACAGTGTGCTAGCCCAACAAGGTGTATGTACCCAGTCAGTTAGCACGCTGTGCTAGACAGTCACAAGTGGTATGTCTAATTCAGGATCTCGTGATGAGCCCCCAAGCTGTAAGTGATTTCAATCCAGCACACTCCCAAGTCAACGCACAACTGAAATCCTTATTTATTTTTGTCTAAAAGTTATTTATTCTAAACGATGTACCACTCATATCACACCCCTCTCCTGGACCCCCCCCCCCAGTCACATTGAACCAGGAATCAGGCTGGTTTGCAAAGATAAAATATTTATTTATTTATTTACAATTTAACCACACAATGTTTTAATGGGTATACAATAATCACCAATGGGGTGATGTAACACAGAATAATCTCTTTAATACACAAGGAGTAATATTGAGCAAAGCAATTCAACACTGGAATAATACTTTTGTGTGTGTGTTCCGATTATATAGCACTGTGGTTTAAGGTTCCCCCTTCACACCCCTCAACCCCCCAATAGGCAATGTAAAGAGATAGGAGGAGAGAGCAGGTATTCCGGAATGGCAGAATTCAAACAAAATAACAATCCCACTTTCCCCCAGCAAACACAAGAGAAAACAGAATTGACTGTCAAGCTGTCTGAATGGCTTTTAAGTTTATCTTGAAAATGGATTTGGCAAAAACACTAAATATGGTTCAAATTGCTGAAATAGTTTACATTCTTATGGTAGCCACTTTGGATAGTTGCACACAAACACAAGCAATGATTCAATACCAAGAAACAAATTGAAATCTTAAAATTAAGGTTGGGAGCAATCATAAGCTGTTTTACACTTGGAAGAATTTCCCTAAAACGTAATTTGCGTCAAACCTTTCACTGTGCGATAATCGCGATAATGGTATACATGTAAGGATTTCAGATGCGGTCTTAGTGCAATTTAATGATGAGGATGTTAGCTACAAGCAAAAGTTGAACTCTTGTTTCTAGCACAAAAACTGGGGAAGTTATGGACGTTTTAGTGGAGGTCATTTTTTTGAGATAGGTGCAAGAATGGGAAAATGGGAATGCGCTTTTAAAATGACAAATGAGATTTCTAACACGAGAGGATGACTATGAATAATATGAATCCCCACAAGAACACAGCCACTTGATCATGGCGATTGCCTGCCGGGGACTCGCCTTCCTCAGATGAGAAAAGATCAGCGCAAAGATAGTTTTAGCAATACTGGCACAGGAGGGAGATAGGAGGGATTTGATAGAAAGTTCAGGGAATTTAAAAGTACTCCTGACAATGCAGGTTCTGAAGTCAAGATAGGATGGATTTAAGCTAGGGATTGGACTGAGCAAGGTACATATGCTAGTGACACAGTTTTATCTATAGATACTCACTAGATATGTTTCAAATGGAAGCGTCGGGATTCAGGTCAGGGTTTCTGGTCAGGGATTCTGGTCAGGACAGACTGCTGGGCACATCGGATCGTGCAGCGACAAGGCAACACCGCATGGCACAAGACTGGATCTGATTTGCAATGCACTCTGGTCACTGCACGGCACAGGACTGGATTGGATCTGCCCCTTTTGGTTCTGATGATAACTATTTCAGCAGGCAAGCAGTACAGCGCAGCCCCGCTGTATTTTAGTTCCCCTTAGGTTTGTGGGGTTGGTTCTGATTCTGGAAATGGAGGCCTAGCTGAAAGTGGTTCAGCTCTGCAATGGGTTCTGCTTTGCCCAGTTTCTGGATTCTGGAGCAAGGAAGATGGAAAGTTCTGCAGCAGGGTGCTTCGCCAGCATTCGGATTGTGGGTGAATCCGTCTGTGTTTTTCTGTCCTCTGCTGTCTCTATTTATGCTAGGATGAAGGGGGTGTGTGTGCTGGTTTAGCCTAAGCTCACCCTTTTGACAGGGATTGGTCAGAATCTCCTCTCTGCCTTGATAGGAGGAGAAAACATGGTGTCACATGTGCAACCTCTATAACAACCACATATACAGATTACATATTTTGTTCAGCAGCTACTCCTTCTAAACCCATAGCTGTGGGATCTTGTGTGTGCTTTTCCCAGAATTTTACCCTTTTCAGCAGGAACTCAATGTCCCATTTATGAGAAAATGTCTACAAGTGTGCACGTTTTCTGTCGTTTCCTTCCAAATATGTCACATGATTTTTCCGCCTCTTGAAATGGGCAGCCAAAATTTGGATTTACAGTTCTGTTATTTTTGTGTTTTTGACAATTTAAAGTGGTAAGTTATATGTATTTAAATAAAATGTTCTTTGTGAATGTTTAGCCACAGATGGCTGTTTGTCTCTGCCTCTTTTTGTCTCCCTGCAGTTCAGAAGCAGTCTCCTCCCTGTTCTCTTGGCAGAGGCCATTTTAGTGGCGGTCCTCACACCTAGCCTTTCGTGCTTTGCAGCTGTTCAGACCAGATTCTTCCCACACCCTATAATTATCACTTAGGTGTGATTTCCTGGTGGAGGGAGCTGAAGGGGAAGGCCTTGCCTCTATGAGGAAAGCTGTTATTCCGGTTTTTTAGCTTTAGCCAACTTATTTTAACTGTAATTCTGTTGAATTTTCCCTTAGCATACAACAAACTTGTGGGATCAAATCATAGCTAAACACTTCTTCAAGATTTTAAACCATGGAATCAAAACAATTACAAGATGGGTTACTTTCAATAACAGGCCTCTTAGCTTGCAAACATTTGATTTTAGTTTATACATGTTTAAAGTTATACAGGCCGATTCATGGAATTAATGTGCGCTGAAATTTTCGGGCAAGTGTGCAAAAGCGTGCGAATCGCAGTGCAAGTGCGAAAATCGCAGCGAAACCCGTGCACAGCGATTCATGGATGCCCGTGTGCGTGTAAATCCCTGGATGTGTGCTAAAATTCTGCGTGGCGCACGCTGCCGCACACGTCTCCAAACAGCGTGCGTTAACTGCGCAGCGAAAGCACACATAGTGCAGCGCACACAACAAAAGTAGGTGGAACAGGGGGCATAACACGCATAATGGGGAACAAGGCGTGAAGATGCGGGCGTCACGGGGGAAGTACAGGAGGCAAATGTGCGGAACGCCCACACGCGCATCTACAACATGTATTCATGGAATCGAAAGGGGCTAATGTGTGCGCCAAAAAAGACGCGCTAATCTGGAAACATGTACGCCAGCAGGAAGCAGGCGTACGTGAAGCGCGCAGCATAAAAGTGCGAGCCAACAACAAACAAACTCAGATGCCAAGATGAATATACCGTTCCTAGCAGCAGTGGTCGTGGCATACCGCAGGAGGAGGAGGAGGATAGTCAGGCCCAAAATTTTTACACCCAGAACCAGCCTTTTTGGGATGCCTGATGACCAGGTGTATGGGAAGTACAGGTTTCCACCTCACATAATACTCTACCTGGTGAGTGGGAGGATGACCTCACATCACCCACCCTGTGCTCACAAGCACTGAGCCCCCTGGAGAAGGTCCTCAATTTACTGCACTTCTTGGCCACTGGATCATTTCAGCGGACAAGTGCTATAGTGGGGGGGGTGTCACACGCCACGCAGTCATGCTGCCTACACTGGGTGCTGGCCATCATGACTGCATGCCCATCAGTCCGCAGGCACATATACCTGCCCAGAACACCTGCAGAAAGGCAGGCTGCCGTCCAGGATTTCTATGGGGTGGCACAATTCCCCAAAGTGCTAGGTGCCATTGATTGCACCCATGTGGCTCTACGTCCCAGGGAATCTGAGCACATCTATAGAAACTGCAAGCACTGGCATTCCATCAATGTGCAGGTTGTATGTGATGCCAAGGGAATCATCACCTCAGTATATGCCAACTATCTAGGGACCACCCACAACAGTTTCATTTACAGAATGTCAACCCTAAACTGGGACCTAGAAGCTGGGCGGCATGGCGATACATGGCTGCTTGGTGAGTATAAATGCCCCTGCACATGCATGCATTTCAGATACTGAGTAATGTCACAACCCCACTAATGATACCCATCACCACCTCCCCAGGGGACAGTGCCTACCCTCTGAGCACCCACATGATGACGCCAATTCGGAACCCCACCACGCCACCCGAGGTCAGATACAACACAGCCCATATTGCAACCCAGGGCATAGTGGAGCGCACATTCGAAGTGCTCAAGTCACGCTTTCGCGCCCTTGACCGCTCTGGTGGGCAGCTGTTATATGCTCCCCCAGTAGTGTGCAGGATCATAGTGGCAGCATGTGTCCTGCACAACGTTGCGACACGCCGGAGCCTGCCGGTGGACATGGTGGTACCCCTACATCCCCAACCACATGCACGCCCGCTGCGCATGGGAGGGGAAAGGGCACGTGGTGAGGCAGCCCGTACGCAGCTGGTGGCTAATTACTTCACATAAAATCACGCCCCTGTGGAGTGCACACAGCCCTGGCACATATCAGCTGACAATCAGTGATGATGACATAAGGGACACACAACTGTCACAACCATACCAAATCCTGAGATTGGTCACCTGGAAGTGTTACATTGTGTGCATCCCTACCTACCCAAACTCCACCAATGCTGTGCCATCAAAAGTCATACATCTATGCTGCGAAATCCATTACCCCCTTGCTAAATACAACATGAGAACAGCGCCATGTCACCCAACCCCTCCCCAGCTCCAACACCAAACACACCATGGCATGTCATGCAATGTGAAAGCAAACAAAGCAATGCACAAGACCTGACACAAGTGTCACAAAGTACACTGTCCCTAATGGAAACTGCCCACACATAATATGCTCTCAGTAATGTATAACTAACAACACACATTACCAAATACTTACCACCAACACAATGCTGCAACACACCATGGAAAAATGCAAAAACATGACAGTACTAAGTTCAAGTAGTGGTAGCCTTACAACCTAAATACGCCAGCACATCGACCCCTTACAACTGTAGAGTGTTGCTGCCATACACATGTCTCAGTGTACTGCATACAACATGAACTGCATCTGCAAAGTAGACGGCCTTGTGAAGACATGAGGAAGGAACCTGTAGATTAGGGGGAAGACATGGATGCACAAGCACATATCAATACACCATGCAGTGTACAATACAACAACAATATCCTCTAGGGATGTCTACACAGTATTGACTACAGACTGCCCACACAGCTCATGGGAGCCCAACGTCACTGTTTAATTCACTGTCACTTGGTCACACCCTTTGCATGCCCATGGAAACGGGATCAGGAGGTGTGGGTGTCTCACGAACCCAAGCATCTAACCCAAACTCAGGACAAGCCTGCATGTGCCCAGCCGGAATACAGTGGATGCCCACGGGAGCCACACAAGGCAACACACTGTAAATAAAATAAAAAAAAATATAAAAAATGGCCATGTGTGGGCCAGGGGGATGAGGGAGGCCACCCAGGAGGTTCGAGGACAGGGTGCACACCAACACACACCTGCGTGGATGTTGCGAGAAAAAAAAATACCTCCTTGGGCTCATGGCCTGCATGGCTATGCCATTGTAGGAGAACTGCTGTCGCTATACTCATCCTCTGCTGCTGCATCAGGAGGTGGTGGCACTATGGGAGGCAACCCACGCAAAGCCCTGGTATAGTCCTACATGGCAGCAAGCATGCGGGTCTGGAAGGTCTGATTCTGGAGGATTAAAGTGCAGAGATCCCCATGCAGCACATCACGGGTTGCCTGCATTTCTGCACGCATGGCCTCGCGTGATGCTCGGATCTCCTCACGTGTTCCATGCAGCTCAGCTGAGAGCGAACGTGTGAGTTGCTCCAGCTGCTGTTCTGCCGTAACATTTCGGGAAGCCTCAAGTTCAAGGAGACTCTGCCTGAGGTTATGGAGTTTTACCCTCAGGCCTTTTCCGTGTGGCCCTGGGACTCTATTGATATGGATTTGCGCAGAGTCTCCAGTGCCACCCGTCTGTCCATGTTGGACGCTGACATGTCTTCCCTGTGTGATTGGCAAATGGAGTCTGTTGCCTGCTGTTGATGCTCCATCTGCTTTTCAGGGGGGATAATGGAAGTGGCCACCCTCTCCATTGCCTGAGCCATCATTTCTACTGATGCTGCCTGTTGGGTTGCCATACCGTACATGGAGTTTTCCGATACAGTATTGCCTGGTGGCGCACGGCCACCGCGTCGATGGGCACCACACCTGTTTGGTGCAAGGCGATCCGCACCTTGCTGTGCTGGCACTGCCTGAGGCTGCAGGACGGCATTCCCCCTCTGATCTGCTGGCCCAGGAACAGGATCAGATGCTGTGGAGTGTGACCCTGCATCCGAAACTGCCAAAGGCGGACCTACCAACACTGACATCCCTATAGAGGGTTCTACTCCTGGTCCAGGTGGGTTGGACAGAACAGAATCCCTGCCAGAAACACTTACCTGCGACTGCATAAGTCTCACCATCCGACTCAGCACCTGAATAGAGGTCTGGAGAGGTGCACCCAGAGGCACCCCTGGACAGTATGGTCTGCAGTAAAATTGGGTTTTCACTCACCACCACACCACGTCCCCCACTGGTGCACGGTCGTGCCTGAGATTCCTCGGGGGTCTGCACCATCTCCTCAACCTCAACAGCACCAAGTGCGTCATCACCTGCAAAAACATGAAAGACAACAAATGGAAACAGGCATGAGCACCATTGCACACATATAGGCCGTGACAAGCCAGAGATCCAGTACATGAATTACACATGTCCCACATGACTATAACCCTGCCATGCATGCACTGTCAAAGAATTGGAAGTGGAGTCAAAAAGGCAGACACTGGGGAGAGCAAGATGGATATGCAATACATTTGCAGCATGTTGGGTAGCACTGGCATCACACATCAGGCTGTGAGTGGCATGTCCAATACACATACATGACACATGCCACCACACAGATGTCAAGTTTCATAGCCACGGTAAATTACAAAACTACAGCAATATGTCAGTGAATGAGTACTGTCACACATCCATGTCACATCGACATGATGCGAAGATTGATGCTGAATAGTGTTACAAAATATGCATTTGCCACACACTGAAACACATCCAGTGTCCAATAACACAGTCATTGTCGGCTGATCAATGGTCGGTCACTTTAACATTACAGGAAACATCTGTCATCTTCCACAAACAGGCCCTAATAAAACATTTCTGCAACCCAATACTCCATTGGCCTGAATGGTGTAATCATTAACATAACCAGGTAAAAATAGTGGCCCAGTGTGGGCTGTAAACAATGACCGAAGCATATCACATATGTTGCAATAGGGCAGAATAATGCGTAGCAAAAATGGGAGAGTGGAAACAATCAGCCTGAATGAACACTTCCAAAATCTGAACAATGTAGTTGTAAGATGAAAGTTCAAGGTAAAGTGCACTAATGTGGGCCTCATTGGTAACTGTGGGCAGAAGGGATACAGTCATACCCAAATCCAAGGCACGTGAATGTATGGGAGGAAGCAAATTGGTGACCCATAACACTCAGGAGTACACACCCTCACCTGGCACTCAATCAGAACCCGTCACCAAACAACATTCACATGGATTACACACACAGGCATGGGCACTCACTGGACAATGCATCGTAATCAGGTAGATCTCCCACACCTTGGATCTGTTCCTCTGTGGCGAAGGTCCGAGCAACAGACTCATGTTCAGTGAGTTTGTTGTCCTCTTGTGGAGACCCACCGCCAGTCACCAGAGTAGCGGTATGATTTGAGGCTAGCTTGTTCTTTGCTCTGCGTTTCAGGTCATTCCACCGCTTGTAGCAATCATCAGCTGTGCTCCTCACAAATCCAAGAGCACTTATGCGGTCCGTGATGGTCTGCCAGTGTGCCCTACGTTGACCAGGTGTGGTCTTGCACCTTGCAGTCAACAACATTTCGCGGCTATGTGCCGACACATAGGTCACAAGTGCATCAAGCTTGGGGTCATTAAAGCTAGGCTTCCTTGACATGCCGGACTGTGTAGCCATGTCTGGGTTCTCAGCCTGTAGTGCCAGAGCACCCTTCTTCCTCTTCTTCAATGGTGGAGCTGAGCCTGAGTGGCTTGCGCCACTCTGGTCAGTAGGGGCAGACGCTCAGGTGGACTGGGTAGTGGGAGTGTGCGAAGGCATAATGACCATAGGTCTTGGTGCAGGCATGGGCTGAAGTGTGATGTTGGCAGGGGCAACGTCAGTTTGATGGGCCAGGACCAACACTGTCCCAGCTGGGAGACTCAGAGCTGGGGTGGATAGAGCAGCAGCTGCCCCTGCAGCCTCCCCACCCTGCCTACTTGGGGCAGCAGATGATATCGCTGCCCCAGAACCACGTGGCCTGGTGACACCAACTTGCACCGACACACGTGGCTTAGACTTGCTGACCTAGAAGTCCGCCTGGGAGTCATCCTGTGCCAGCTCAGGTGCCACAATGGGCTGGTCCAACAAGGGCTGAACTGGGATGGTGTCAGCCACGTTTCCCTCAACCAGGGGGGGCATGGGTGTCCCTGATTGGTCCTCCACACATGGGGGTCTAGGGGCACCCTGCAAATCCTGGCCACATCCCCTACATCACCCATCCCGCCCACCTTTTGGAGGTCGGCCACCTTTGCCTCCCTTACCACTAGGTCACCTCCCAACCATGGCACTGATGTTGTTGTGCTGCGTATGGGAGTTGCAGTAAACAATTGTCCTGGGCAATTGGGTGTTAAAGGGGTAGGGTACTAGATGGAATTTGTACCCTAGTGCTCTAGCAAGGCTGTCTGTGACCCCTGGGGGAATATGACGGATCACGCAATGAACAGGCACCCCAAAACCAAAAAGGAACATGCACGCAACCCCTCGTAGATCACATGCGTTGAAAAATGAACCCGCACTATGCTGTGGCACCCAGAAACACAAAAACAAGTGTATGTGTGTTACACACAGCCTACAATGACCTCTGAAGGGGTACGCGACACACGGGGCAAGCACAGTTGGTAAATGCGTGCGCGACTCACTGTCTACCTGGAAAAATAATGTGAAAAAAACATGCGTGTGCGCGTAGGCAACAACCCCGCCAAAAGAAGAACTGTACGCTGTCTGAGGAGACGGGACAAAAGAAGAAGTGAACGCTGTTTGAGGAAACAGGCCCAAAAAAAATAAAGAACGCTGTCCGAGGTAACAGGGAGTACGAACTTGAAACGCTGTAAAGTAATCACATGTGAACCGACAAGAAGTACACAATTCACCCACTCGCTCTCCACGAAAAGCACGTACAAGGGAATGGGTTCCTATATGTACCTTTTAAAGTAGCCCACACGTACAGCGTCACTTACGCGTGTACGCGCTTAGGCCCTTTCCTCCAATTACACATGCTGACACTCGGACGTGCAGTTTTTGGATGTGTACGACGAACATGGACCCATGTTGATGGAAACTCCCGCACGCGTCACGTATGCGCGTAGGCCCTTTTCTCGGATTACACGCATCCACACGCGGACGCGCAGTTTTTCCACGAGCGCTGAACCACTATGCCCACTTCATGAGGGAAATGCCCGCGTGAGTCACTTCACAGAAGTGCTTACGCGCTAAGGGCCTTTGGTCCAATGAAACCGCGTACGACGCGCGAATGGCCTTTCCTTGAATTACACGCTGATGTGCAAGATTTTCACGTGCCAAATCACTCCGTATCAAGCTGGCCATGCAACAACACACGGAAGACCACGCTCCTGCCCAGAAGGCCGAATTAATGCCCCCCCACCTGCCATCTGCTGCTGCCTGACTGCCTGCTGCCCAAGTGCCCTGCTATTTGCTGCCTGCACGTAAGCCAGGGGTGCAGTTGCTGTGACCACCCTTGCTGGAACCGACGAAGACTCCCGACTGGGATACCATTGCTCCACAGCCCAGCCCCAGGACCCACTTGCCCACACACTCCTGCCTCTGGGGTTGCCATGTCGGGCACAACACCATCTGGCACCACTAGCAACCCCCAGCCAGAGAGGCAGAGGGCCACCAGCTTCAGTGCCAGGGAAGTTGGTGTCCTGGTTGAGAAAGTCATGGGGCAGTATGATGCCCTCTTTGGAAGTTTGTGCGCTGTCAACGAAGGATGGAGCAGGATCTGGTGGACATCGTGACTGCAATCAATGCGGAGGGGGTGGCAGTCCATGACTTACACCATGTCAAGAAGCGCTGGGAGGACGTCAGGTCCAGGACCCACAGCAAGGCCCAGCGCCTCTTGAAGGCGGTGGATGTCAAGGGGCACCGGGGCCACCTGTCCGACCATCAGGTGAGGGTCCTGGAACACATATGCTCAGCGCTCCACGTCCAGGTCCTTGAGAGGCAGACCCATCTGGAGTCGAGAGGTAAGTGTACATGCATACTGATTGGACGCTGTGGGTGTTGTGGTGTGCCAGTAGTGTGCAGATTGCACATGTGTTTTCGTAGGGCCATATAGGGATGTGTATGAACAGGGGCGTGAGGCTGCCACATGTGAGTCCTCTTAGGTGTGAGACACATCAATGGTGTATGTGTTGGTGAGCATGCTGTGCAAATGCAGGTGTGGTAGCACACATGTTTGAATTTCTGTGCATGTACGTTGGCATGGTTGTGGTGTCACACATGGATGGTGGTTCCTGCTGCATGTATCTGCACTGTGTACATGTGCATGTGTGTATTTGACAAGTGTGCAACTGTGATGCAACATGGATGCACGTGACACTGATATGTAGAAGGCTGAATGCCAGATGTGACATGTATGGCGATCGCATCACTGCGACCTTTGGAGGAGATGTAGACATGCATGTAAGTGTGGTTGCATGTGTGCGTGTCTAGTGCACTTCCTGTGTTTCATGTGATGTCAGGCTCACCTTCGGCTGTTCATGCTGTTGTATGTGTATGGATGTTGCTGCCTGGTGCAATGTTGCTGTGGAAATGCTCATGTGTGTGAGTTGAGTGTGATGCCATGCCTGAAGTTTGACACTGCCACTCATGTGCAACTGTCATGTGTGTATCAGTCCATTGTACAGTGCCCTGATGTCTGTGTTTTATCTCTCCCTGTCTGCAGCGTCAACTGATGAAGAGGGCGGAGAGGGTGCTGTGGAGCACAGTGGCAGGGATCGCACCACCAGCCGGAGATGCAAGGCCCGGCTCCCCTCCCAGATTGTCATCTCATTGGGGAGTGAGGAGTCTGGTCCCGCGTCCCAGGCCGCAGCTGCCGAGGGTAGGTCCAACAGGCAGAGGTCGGAGGTGGACTCCTCGGCAGCAGAAGGGGCAGCTGAGACCCCACAGGGTCCAACGGAGGAAGATGGCACGGAGTCATCAAGGTTGATGGGGGGTTTGGTGGAGGAGGAGGCTGCGGAAGGGACACACACGGGGTCTGGAGGTGGGGATTCCACTGGTGCTAGTGGTGCAGTGCAGGGGCAGGGACAGGAGGCAGCACAGGCTGCCGCAGAGGTGCCTGTGTGTAATCCTGTCCCTGATCCTGTCACTGTATCATCTGGCACCAGCAGGGATGCCTACGTCCAGACCCGTTTTCAGGGAGGGGATGAGCGCACGACAACTGGCCTTCCTCTCCCTGCGGACGTGGCTATCCGGGACCGTATTGAGCCTGTCCTCAGTGGGATATCGTTGCGTCAACGGGGCATGCAAGGTGACCTGCACTCTTTTCGTGGAGAGACTGCACGTTGTCTCGCATGCTGTTAAGCAGAAAACCTGTGCAGTTCCCTCTGGGGCCACTGCAAAAGATTTAGGCTTACAGGTGTTGGTAGTAAACCCACTTGGTAGCTGTCTGTACCACAAAGATTCACCTGGTAGCTGTGGCTGAGCAGTCAGACCTCTCTCAAGAAAAGTTAGGCAGTATGTGGAGTATACAACATAGGGCAATTTACACAGTAGAACAAGCAAACACGGAACAGAGCTTGGGTGTAAAGATATATAGGTATTTATTTATAACAACACATCTATAGAAAACACTAATACGGCAAACAACTTCAATTACAATTACTATAAGTAAATCAATCCCCCTAACAATGGTTCGACAAGTCTAGGTTCAACGGCACCACTTATTTGCAGACAGAGGTGAATGCTTTAACCTAGATGGCACTCTAGTATTCGTTAGGATGGGAGAGAAAAGGCAGGGTATGAAATCAACTCGGTACCAACACTTTTACGAACAAATGCAAGGCAAGTAAGGCAGGGTCTACTGTAGATCGCAAAGTCAGAAGCCAGGCCCACTCGGAGAGAGGCAAGGCGATGTGTCCCAAAAAGTATCACAGTGGAAATGCACTTTGAGTCTTTGGCGCAAATTGTCACAGAAAGATTGGACCAGTTCAGAACAGAAAGTTACGAAGCTTGGAGGCGACCCAATGGAGAGGCGAGAATTAAGACACCTCAAGCTAACCGACACAAGGGAAGCCAGGCGGACACGCTACCTTGTATCTGGAGAGACAGCTCCAGCAGGGGCAGTTGTTCCTGGTGGTGGATGCAAGTCGGGCTTTGCCAAGAGAAGAGATGATCTTGTCGTCGAAGGAAAGTTGAAGACCGTTGCACCACCAGGGAAGAGACCAGCCGCGGAGTGCTCCGTCACAAGGCACCACCTTTTGGTCGCGGTACGGGTTAGTGGCTATCCGGTTGCCGGAGTTCTCAGCACGGGCAATTCGACCACTACGCCCTGGAAGCAAAGAAAAAGCAAAGGAGACTGGTTGTTCCCACCAGTCAGGGGAAGAAGACTCTCCAGCCGGGAGATCTCCTCTGTTGTTGGGAAGTGGTGAGTCGGTTCAGCAGGGCTCCACCGGAGGTGTCGTCGTTGCAGGTCGGCTCAGCTTTACCCTTGTCGGATTCTTAGGTCCTGTGGCGACTTCTGAAGATCCAGTCCCAAAAGCCCTGCTTTTATGCAGAAAACCTCCATTCATTCAGCTTAGCTGTCAATCAAAACATGCTAAGTGGTGAGCGGGGCGGCTCGCCACTTGGGCTAATCACACCAGAGTGCGACTTGAGTTGGCAAGGCAACTCAGTACAGGGTGCCTAAACCCCCTCCCACACCCTCTGTGGTACCCAAACAGAATGGCACCAATTTGGAGGGCCTCTGTGCAGAAGCCCGCCAAAAGTGGAACAAAGGGCTCAACCTTTGGTTTAGGAGTCACAGAGACGAACACAGACGCCATTTTAAAAACCGAGTTCTGGCAGAAAATACCAACCGATAGATTTATTTAAGAGAAATAAACCGGTGGTTTGTTATAAATTTACGAGAAAAAGTATTAACCTCCAACAATGGGAAGAATCCCATATGGTTATATTCGGGGTCGAATATAATAAGTAGTTTCCACTGCCACCAGCCAAAACTCGATGAGGGGGGACGGGACAGTGCCCCCTCGAATAACAGACCCAGCGGTAATCGAATTAACCCTAGCAGTACGTCCACAATAGGATGGTTTGTACTAGTTCTGTTAGTAAATTTAGGTCTAGTAAAGCCAATGGTGACTTTACATGCCCGGGAAGACAGTAGTCAGTACCCGGGTATGGAGTCTATGGTGGGGATCCTCTAGGCGCCCCAGTGTTACGGCACAGACGGTGCGGTGTAACACACATAAGAAAACATATGCGACCCTATGGGGTAAAAGACCCCATAGCCCATAGAACACATTGGGGGTCATAACGAATTCCATTACCGTTACGGGCCATTCTGACCCGCCACACCGTTATTTACGCCACCGTAAACTACGATTGCATAAATAGCGGACCAGTGTCACGCGCCCGAAACACCATCGCGGAAATAACGGGAAGGCGTAAACCATCTCCGATTCCAAGCAAAGTGAACACGGAAATAACGGCCTCCTCAAGGGCGCAAAGTACCTTACCGCCATGGCGTTAATACCGGCATCGCGGGGAAGGTGTTAACAACCCTGTTCAGTGTTTGGAAGAGGAACAGGTGCACCCAATCAGCACAGGTGGCGGCAATAGAGTCTGGCACAGCACAAAAGGAGCACACCCACACACCACACCCCCACCCACACCAAGATGATACCAATTGTAGCAGCATTCCTGGAGCTGGTGGCCCTGCTTGCAAGGCAGCAACTATGACAACAGCAACAACAGCAACCACAGCAACCACCACAGAGGATACACAGGAGGAGAAGGAGGGTGAGACAGGGCCAGCATGCCCTTCCGGTGCAGCCACCATTACCACGCTGGCAGCCCCCAATACCCCGCATCAGAGCCACCCCCTTCAACCTCACACCAGAGCAGATCCACACCCTGTACCGGCTTGACTGGGACACCATAACCACCATAGTGGCCCTGATACATACCGACATAGTGAGCCTCATAGAAATCAGCACTGCCATCCCCCTCTACTAAAGGTAGTGTCCGTGCTCCACTTCCTTGCCACAGGCACCTACCAGCATACAGTGGGGCACATGCATGGCATTTCACAGCCAATATTTTCCCGGATACTCAAACAAGTGCTGGATGCCCTCCTCAAGCACAGAAGGGACTACATATGCCTCCCCCGGACTCCACATGAGATATATGATACCAAAGCTGCCTTCCATGCACTTGCAGGCATGCCAAATTGCATAGTTGCCCTCGACTGCACCCACGTAGAATTGGTGGTTCCTCATGCAATGGAGGTGCCGTATCGCAACCGCAAGCAATATCACTCCATCAACGTCCAGATGGTGTGCAATGCCAGTAAAGCCATCACACAATGCTCGGTACCCCGGATCAACTCATGACTCCTTGGTCCTGTGGAACTCAACACTACCACGCTACATGGGCCGACATGCCGGACAACGTACCTGGCTGCTTGGTGAGTAACCATAATGGGCCATGGCAGTGCATTGGGGCTCTGAGTAGGTTGTCAGCATACCCCACTGCGAAAGGGGGTGGGGGAGATGCATACTCCACCCGGGAGGGGAAGGGGGGGATGCATACTCCACCCGGGAGGGAAAGGGGGGGTGCATACTCCACCCGGGAGGGAAAGGGGGGGATGCATACTCCACCCGGGAGGGAAAGGGGGGTTATGCATACTCCACCCGGGAGGGAAAGGGGGGGTGCATACTCCACCCGGGAGGGAAAGGGGGGGTGCATACTCCACCCGGGAGGGAATGACAACGCTATTGTACGTTGTGCACCTCACAGAACACTGTGCCCCATGGCAAGTGGCACGCCACATTACCACCTAACCACGCAGTAGTGAATACGAGCCAACAGCTAATGGTACCTGACAAACAGTTACCCTGGCCAAAGACCACGACACATACACCACACATCGGTGGACCTTACAGACCGTAAAGCCATCGTGCACCATGCAGTGCAATAGCACCATGTCGCTGACTCCTGCATCTCAACACAAAGGACAGTCATCCATGGGAGTGCATAGAGGTTAGTCTGACAGGGATCCTACTGCGTGTGACTGGTTCGGCACCTCCATAGGATAGCTGCCAATCACCATGATAGGGATCAGTGCTGAATGAAGGGTATGCTACCAACTACTACCAAAACACAGCAGGTCTCATGCAAGTCATCAATTAATGCAGTCCAACACTGCTGCATGCATAAACGATGCACATGCAACAAGACATGAGTGCGCCCCATGACCCATCAGGGAGAAGCTACCCCCTCCATCATTCCATTGGCCAGCAAACATGGCCGGACCAATAATGGGTTGACTGTATCCAGGGACATGTGTGCATGGCCAGTCATCACCCGCTGCAATGTAAGACTAGCACAGTTCTCCACCATGAATGTACTAACACTTACCTTCATTCCACTCTCATGCAGGTGATGCTGGCTACCCTTTGAAACCGTGGCTCATGACCCCGGTCCGCAACCCCCAAAACAGGCACGAGGAGGACTATAATAGATCTCATACCCGTACACGGGTGATCATAGAGCAAGCCTTCAGCCTTCTGAAGGCACGATTTCGTTGCCTCAGCCGGTCAGGTGGGGCCCTCATCTACAGCCACGAGAAGGTGTCCAAGATCACCATGGCATGTGTAAAGCTGCACAACATGTGCATCTGTCGGAACGTGCCACTGCCCCCTGACGTGGGACTGCTGCCACCAGATGAGGAGGAGGAGGAGGTGGAGGAAGGAATGGCAGAACAGCAACATGGTGCCGATGCACGGGAGGGACGTTCCGTGCGACAAGCATTGATCGAGCAATATTTCTGAATCACAAGTCAGCTGAGGGGGTGAGGATGACAGGGCATTGGGCACTGGGTGTGGGGATACATGTACTACATGCACTGTAAGACATTAAAAGGCACATGCACAATAATGAATGTCCACTCTGTATTGTAGGATAGACCAAACTGTGTATTGTATGATGATGTCCAAATGTGTACAACAGATCCTTCACCCTCAACCCCCTCACCCTCCCCCCCCAACTCCCACACACACCCTCAACCCCCTCACCCTCCCTCCCAACTCCCACACACACCCTCACCCCCCCCCCCAACTCCCACACACACCCTCAACCCCCTCACCCTCCCCCCACAACAACCCCACTATGTTCCCATCAGTGCAGCATTGGCCACGTGTGTGGCTGCACGGTCAATGGGCACTGCCAGAGCCTGGGGCATCCCTTCCATTCCGGCGCATCGTGCGCAGTGACCTACGGACCGGGCTGGTATGCGTGGAGGAGCTCTGGGAGGGTGGCTCCTCCTGCTGGGGCTGTGGTCTGGGGGGTGCTGCCTCCAGGGCATCAGCAATCCTGCCAAGCATCTCACAGATGCGGTTTGTGCTGGTACTGATGATCTCGCCCAGGGCCTGAAGGTCATTATGTAGCAGTGACCCTGATTCCCGGTTGTCCCGGAGAAACTCCTCTATCATGGCCGTGAGGTGCTGGCAGCGCACTGTTTCTGCAGCCGATGTGGGCGATGTGGTTGGCAGGCTCAGTGTTGTTGTGCCTGCAGGACTTTCAGGACTTCCTGCAGGGGAAGTGGGCTCATGACAGACAGGTGTATCCCCTTCTCCTGTGAGCCCTGGGCCGTCACTCGACCCAGGGTCGCTATGGGCAACCTGGCTTACGAGGAAGTGTCTGTGCTCTGTACATAGTCATTGGGCTCCTCCACGTTGTCGATGGTGTTTGGTGATGTGCTGCCTGGCACATCGAGGATGCACATGGCAGCATTCTCCCCTGACGCACTCGATTCCTCATGGTGCAGCGTGGGGCATGTGTCCAGCAGAACTGCAGGCATGTCCAGTGCCGCGGATGGGGGTTGTGTACCCTCCATGGGGGTTGCTGGGGCAGGTGGTGTGGCATGTGCCTTCTTCCTGCTTGCAGGTGTGTGCTGTCCCCTGCCTGTGCCCCGGGAGGTACTTGTCTGGGGGCCTTCCTGGTCCTCACTTTCATGACCGGTGCCTGTGGGGGGCAAGAGAGAGACAGCATGAGCAATGATCTGGGGGTCAGAATTACTTCCAGACAATGGTATTACGATGGGACAGCAGCGTTTTGGTGACATTTGGGTGCTGAGTGGGACTGTGATCTTTGCTTGGATGGGGAAAGCATACTGTCGGCAGGGTCACCCATGTTGGCGGAGTACTGTGGTGAATGACATTGACCAGCTTTTTGTGTGGCATGCCCAATATGGGTGTCAGCCTTGCACCTGACATCATCCTTGGTCCCAGTTGTTACGGCATCATTGGAGGGGGGGGGGTTTACCCAAACATGATGTGACTGCTTAACCAGCCCTTGGCGATGACTTGCATGAGGGATGCATGTACTGTTTACACTCATGGCACTCACCTGCGTCAGCTGATGAAGGATCACCGCAATCCATATGGCCAACGCCTTCGATGGCTTCTGTGCCCATGATCTCTGCACATGTTTCCTCCCAGGGCATCATTTTTATGGGTGAGGCTGGGCCTCCTCCTGTCTCTAGGGCCAGATTGCGGTTTGCTGAGAGGATGGCCCGCACCCTCAGACGGAGGTCATCCCAGCGTTTGCGGCAATGCATCGTGCTGCGGGGGGTGTTTCCGACAGCGCTCACCCTCTGTGAGACCAGCTCCCATATCTCCTTCTTCCTGAGGATGGTGGGCCTGCGCATGTCGCTGCTGAAAACAATCTCAGCATGTTCATGCAGAGTATCAACGAGTACCTGGAGCTCATCCTGGGAGAATTTCTCCTTCCTGATGCGCACAGCACCCTTTTTTAATGCTTTTGGCATGATGCTGGTCTCTGGAGTCTATTTTGCCTATCACAATATGCCCACAAGTCCTGTATGGGGAGGATTGCAATGGATTGTGATTTTAAAGATGGCCGCCATGATGCTTCCCGTTCCTGTTCGATGACGTAATTTCCGTTTGCGGTTTTTACCGGTGCCCGTAATTTACGGTCATCGTTAATTACGGGCACCGCTATTTACGCACTAGGTGGAGGGCGATGGTGTTAGTTACGTCTCTGTTGTTGTCGGTGAGGGGTTTGACGCGCCCTTTACTGGTATGGCGCTAGGGGGTTTACCGGCATGACGGAAAGCTCGTGCCCGCGAGGTCGGAATATGGTGCTAATTACGCCCTGCTACCAACGCTGATACGGTATTTCCGCCATGCCGGTAAAGTCAGTGATTTAACGCGAACCTCGGAATGAGGCCCATTGACATTCAAAGGAATTAACCACATTCATGTCCAAGAGTGGGAGAAAAGAGTCTCACTCTTGGCAGGATGGAAAAAAACAAACTCCAGAAATCCAGCAACGCGGCTGGGAGACTCACTAGGTTAGGAAATTCAGCCTAAAGAGAGAATTCTCCCTAACACTCGCCCCCCCAGAGTAAGGGACAGGAGGATTTAATCCACTCCTGGATGAATCTCATACCTCTAGTCGATGACATACATCCTAGAGAGACCATCAGCATTTTGGTGGTGACACCCTGACCTGTGCTCAATGGTGAAATCAAACCCTTGCAGGCAGATCGACCATCTCAGTAGTTTTGGGTTTTCCCCTTTCATTTGCATTAACCATCTCAAGGGTTGGTGGTCCGTCTGAATGACAAAAGTAGAACCATACAAGTATGGCCTAAACTTCTTCAGAGCCCACACGATAGCAAAGCATTCTCTTTCGATTGTTGCCCACCTTGTTTCAGGATCCTTCAGCTGGCGGCTGATGAAGCAAACGGGGTGCTCCCTACCTTTCCCATCCAGTTGACTGAGTACGGCACCTATTCCTACATTTGAAGCATCTGTCTGCACAATGAAAGTTTGTCTGTAATCAGGAGCTCTGAGTAGTGGGGCTTGGCAAAGAGCCTTTTTCAGGTTTTCAAAATCCTGATTGCACTCCTCGTTCCATCTAACCTTTTTAGGAAATTTGGGCGAGGAGATGACATTCAGTGGAGAAGCTATGGTCCCATAGTTCTCAATGAAATTCCTGTAATACCCAGTGAGGCCTAGGAAGGCTCTCACTTGGGTCTGAGTAGTAGATGTTGTCCAATTTTGCACAGCTTCAATCTTACTGAGCAAAGGCCTTATTTCTCCACCTCCTACCTCATGTCCAAGATAGACTACCTCACTCTGTCCAATTTGGCATTTACTCGCCTTTATGGTCAGATTGGCTCGTCCAAGAGCCTGCAAAACATCTCTCAGGTGGGTTACATGTTCTTCCCAGGAATTGCTGAACACTGCTATGTCATCCAAGTATGCCATGCAGAAGTCCTCCATCCCATTCAGAACCTGGTTTACCATCCGTTGGAATGTAGCAGGTGCATTTTTCAATCCAAAAGGCATTACCTTATACTGGTATAAGCCAACGGGGGTAGAAAATGCAGTTTTCTCCTTGGCATGGTCTGTCAGGGCTATTTGCCAATAGCCTGACGTCAAGTCAAATGTGCTGAGGAACTTGGCGGCGCCAAGTCTATCCACCAACTCATCTGTTCTTGGCAAAGGGTGGGCATCAGTCTTGGTGACTGCATTAAGAGCTCTATAACCCACACAGAATCTAAGTTCTTTAGATCCGGCCTTTGGTACTAACACAACTGGGCTAGACCATGGACTAGTAGAGGGCTCTTTTACCCCGAGATCAAGCATCTTGCTGACCTCACCTTTGATGTGGGTTCGTACATTTTCTGACATTCGGTATCCTCTGCTTTTGACTGTCAGACAGTCACCAGTGAGTATGTCATGCTGGCCCCAAGGGGTCAAGCCTGGTGAAAGCGAGAACAGGGAGGCAAACTGATTCAACATAGATTTGCACTCTTCTTGTTGCTCGGGTGTCAGATTTGAAGAGAGGTTTACTCCTTCAATTTTTTCGTCTAAGGGTAAGCCTCTGAGGAGATCCGGAAGAGCTTCACTCTCTTCTTCTTCCTCTAATGATGCTAGAAGCAACGCTCCTACATCAGGTCTTGAGACATACGCTTTGAGTCGGTTGGTGTGGAAGACTGACGGAGCCTCCTTGGGATTGCCCAAGTCTACCAGATATTTGACCTCTCCGAGTTTACCCACAACTATGAAGGGTCCCATCCATTTGTCTTGCAAGGCCCTCTGCCTTGTTGCGATCATAACGAGAACGAGCTGGTCTTGAGCAAACTCAACCATGTTAGCCTTTTGATCATGCCAGTGCTTGACCAATGCTTGCCCAGCTTTCAAGTTATCGCTTGCTTCTGTCATCATGTGCGACATTCTCCTCCGGAGACCTATCACGTAGTCAGTCACTCTGACTGGCTTGGGGGAAGGAGCACTCTCCAACCCCTCCTTAATCAGGGCCAATGGACCTCTGACGGGATGACCATAGAGAAGCTCAACGGGAGAATAACCTACTCCCTCCTGAGGGACTTCTCTATAAGCAAAGAGAAGGCATGGCAGTAGAAGGTCCCACTTACGCTTAAGGGGTTCCTCTAAAGCACCTATCATGCTCTTCATGGTTCGGTTGAACCGTTCTACCAACCCATTGGTTTGTGGGTGGTAAGACGTTGAGAACTTGTAAGTAACTCCACAGGTTTTCCACATGGCTTTCATGTAGTGGGACATAAAGTTTGACCCCCTGTCAGAGATTACATCCTTAGGAAACCCGACCCTGGTAAAGATACCAACGAGGGCCTTACCCACTGTTTGAGCTGTAACAGTCCTCATAGGAATTGCCTCAGGATACCTAGTAGCATGGTCTACTACAACAAGTATAAATCTGTTGCCTGAGGAGGTTGGAGGATCAAGGGGACCAACAATGTCAATCCCTATTCTCTGAAATGGGACTCCCCCAACTGGGAGAGGCACTAAAGGTGCAACATTCTTGGAGCCAACCTTACCAGAGGTCTGGCAGGTGTGGCAGCTCCTGCAGTGTTTTTCTACTTCGGCCCCCATCTTCGGCCAATAAAAGTAGAGAGAGAGCCTTTCCTTAGTCTTCTTGAAACTCAAGTGACCAGGCAAAGAAATCTCGTGGGCTAACTGCAAGAACTGTGGTCTGTTCTCTTGGGGTACTACAAGTCGTTTGTAGTCTCCAGGTGCAGACTCGGTCAGTTCACTGTAGAAGAGGCCACCTTCCCAGTGCAACCTGTATTTCCCAGGCTCTTGCCCTTCAGCCTGAGGTTGTGCCTGGTGGCGAAGACCTTCCAGAGTTGGACATTCTCTCTGTCCCTTACTGAAGTCTGCCCTGCTGGGTACACCTTCTGCCAGTAAAGACTGCAGCTCAGGATGGTCAACAGGATCCAGATCTCCAATGAGTTCCTGGCCTTCCATTAGCTCTTCTTCAGAGTCTAATTCTACCACAGAGGGTTGTACCTCCCTCTCAGCCTCAGCTGGAGGTGGAGTTATGGGTGTAACTTTGGACAACCGCGGGGAAGTCCTTGTTAGCTGCACTGAAATGCTGGCTGCTGGTTTCGGTATAGAAGTCTTAGGTTTCCCTTACGCTTCTGATTTCTTGGAGACAGCAGCTGACAATTCTAGTGGAGCAGAAGTGATTTCTTTCTTCATCATCTCCTGGAGAGTTCCTTGCATGGTTCTCTCCCTTGCATGTCTGGTTAGCTCCTGTAACCGTTTACTAGGAGGTCTGAGGGTATGCGACACAACTCCGAGAGTTTTCAAATCGTTACCCAACAGAACGCCTCCTGGTACCTCACTCTGTATGCTGACAGGCATCTTCACAGTCATGTCGTTACACTGGATGAAAACTGGTAATTGGGGAAGCATCTGCACAGGCCCTCCAGCTAACTTGGTTAGGCATTTGGGTGCCTTAGCAACATCCTCAGCCTGAAAAAAACGATTTATCCACCACAGTTATGCTGGCCCCAGTGTCCCTAATGGCAGGAGTCTCCTGACCATTCACCTGGACACTGTCCTTATAATACTCTTTAGTATTATCGGGGATAGAATTATAGACATCTAAATTATGTTGTTCCCACAACCCCAGAGATACTAAAGAAACACTGGCTGAGACTCCAATGGGTTCATCAGCGAGTAGTAGAAAGTTTCCACTTGCCATTTGGACTTCCTCCTCTGGAGCGAAGGCTAAGGACACAAGCCGGACCCCTGAAGGTCTACCCTTACATCTATGATTTCCTTTGACGTGGTCAGTCGAGCCACAAACAAAGCATTTCCCGAATGCTTTCTGGAATGGTGGCTTGTTCTGGCCTCCTTTCGGTTTGGGAGCAGAAGACACACTATTCTGCTGCGGTTTTCCTTGTGGCTTACCCTTATGGTTTTGTTTGGGGCCCTCTTTGGAATTTGAGTTATTAGAATTCTCTTTTGAGTCTTTTTTTGGCTGTTTTCCCTCATCCTTTTTCTGAGTTGCCCCAGAATCCTTATGAGTAGCCCTGTTGGCAACCCACAAGTCAGCAGCCTTCGCTAGCTTCCTGGAATCCAATTCCTTCGAATCAGCCAATTGCTGTCTGAGCTCAGGAGAACAGGCATCATACATAGACTCCAACATAAAAAGATTCTTCATACCCTCATAAGTGTTCACCTTGTAACCCTTAATCCATCCCTCTAAGTTTTTTAACCCTTCACTCACCCAGGTAGCCCAAGGGATACCATCATGCTTTTTGAGGGTTCTAAACCTCTTAAGATACTGGGAAGGGGTCTTCCCAAATCTAGCTATCAAAGCTAGTTTCACACTTTCGTACTCTTTCCTATCCTCCTCCCCCAACTCCATTACCACATCAGTTGCAACAGGGGGGAGCCTAGAGAACAGCCAGGTAAGCAACTCATTACCTGTGATGTTCTGGAGCCCATGATTGTACTCAAACAAACTCAGCCAATCCAACACATCCAACTTTGGTTCATACATACCAATTAATTCCTTCGGGATCTGGGGTCTTTTGGGACTGTTACTTCTAGAGGAGTCAGAGATAGAAGCAGTTTCAACAGACAACTTTTTCATTTCTAACTCGTGCTTGAGCTCCATTTCTCAGAGCCTAAGAATTTGTTGCATTTATTGGTGTTTCTGTTCAGTTTGAGCAGTAATCCTTCTGAATTCCAAGTCTATTTTCATTTTTTCTAGTTCAAGGAATTGAGGAATTAGTGTGGGACCTGTTATTGGCCCTGTAGGTACAGCTGGTAAGGCAGACAGAGGGGCAGGGGAGACCGTTTCGTTAGCCTCTCCTTCCTCTTCAGCCTCTTCATCACTATTATCAGAACTTTGATTCAGATCAATACCATTACTGTTATCTACATTTGCTGGAGAAGTCGGTTCCTCTGAACCAGTACCCAGACTTTGGTTTTCCAGCAATCTCGCTATCAGTTCTACTTTCTTGCCTCTTACAGAAAGATTCTCTTGTCTACTGAGAGCTCTCAAACTCTCAGTATTTACACCTAACAAGGACTCTTGACTGTAAACTTCCATAGTAGACATGTTTTTGAAAGTTGCTTTTTAGTGCTAAGCTTTGTGGTCAGTTATTCTAAAGTGTTGAAAAGCACTCTAAACTGTATACTCGATACAAATCCCACCGCTGTACACCAGTGTTAAGCGGAAAACCTGTGCAGTTCCCTCTGGGACCACTGCAAAAGATTTAGGCTTACAGTTGTTGGCAGTAAACCCACTTGGTAGCTGTCTGTACCACACAGATTCACCTGGTAGCTGAGCAGTCAGACCTCTCTCAAGAAAAGTTAGGCAGTATGTGGAGTATACAAAATAGGGAAATTTACACAGTAGAACAAGCAAACACGGAACAGAGCTTGGGTGTAAAGATATATAGGTATTTATTTATAACAACACATCTATAGAAAACACTCTGGCACTAATACGGCAAACAACTTCAATTACAATTACTATAAGTAAATCAATCCCCCTAACAATAGTTCGACAAGTCTAGGTTCAACGGCACCACTTATTTGCAGACAGAGGTGAATGCTTTAACCTAGATGGCACTCTAGTATTCGTTAGGATGGGAGAGAAAAGGCAGGGTATGAAACCAACACTTTTACGAACAAATGCAAGGCAAGTAAGGCAGGGTCTACTGTAGATCGCAAAGTCAGAAGCCAGGCCCACTCGGAGAGAGGCAAGGCGATGTGTCCCAAAAAGTATCACAGTGGAAATGCACTTCGAGTCTTTGGCGCAAATTGTCACAGAAAGATTGGACCAGTTCAGAACAGAAAGTTACGAAGCTTGGAGGCGACCCAATGGAGAGGCGAGGATTAAGACACCTCACGCTAACCGACACAAGGGAAGCCAGGCGGACACGGTACCTTTTATCTGGAGAGACAGCTCTGGCGGGGGCAGTTGTTCCTGGTGGTGGATGCAAGTCGGGGCTTTGCCAAGAGAAGAGATGATCTCGTCGTCGAAGGAAAGTTGAAGATCGTTGCACCACCAGGGAAGAGACCAGCTGCGGAGTGCTCCGTCACAAGGCACCACCTTTTGGTCATGGTATGGGTTAGTGGCTATCCGGTTGCCGGGGTGCTCAGCATGGCCAATTCGACCACTACGCCCTGGAAGCGAAGAAAAAGCGAAAGGGACTGGTTGTTCCCACCAGTCAGGGGAAGAAAACTCTCCAGCCGGGAGATCTCCTCTGCCGTTGGGAAGTGGTGAGTCGGTTCAGCAGGGCTCCACCGGAGGTGTCGTCGTTGCAGGTCAGCTCAGCTTTACCCTCGTCGGATTCTTAGGTCCTGTGGCGACTTCTGAAGATCCAGTCCCAAAAGCCCTGCTTTTATGCAGAAAACCCCCATTCATTCAGCCTAGTTGTCAATCAAAACATGCTAAGTGGTGAGAGGGGTGGCTCGCCACTTGGGCCAATCACACCAGAGTGCGACTTGAGTTGGCAAGGCAACTCAGTCCAGGGTGCCTAAACCCCCTCCCACACCCCCTGTGGTACCCAGACAGAATGGCACCACTTTGGAGGGCCTCTGTGCAGAAGCTCGCCAAAAGTGGAACAAAGGGCTCAACCTTTGCTTTAGGAGTCACAGAGACGAACACAAACGCCATTTTAAAAACCGAGTTCTGGCAGAAAATACCAACCGATAGATTTATTTAAGATAAATAAACCGGTGGTATGTTAGAGATTAACGAGAAAAAGTATTAACCTCCAACAATGTGAAGAATCCCATAGGGTTATATTCGGGATCGAATATAACAAGTAGTTTCCACTGCCACCAGCCAAAACTCAACGAGGGGGGACGGGACAGTGCCCCCTCGAATAACAGACGCAGGGGTAATCGAATTACCCCTACCAGTACGTCCACAATAGGATGGTTTGTACTAGTACTGTTAGTAAATTTAGGTCTAGTAAAGCCAATGGTGACTTTACATGCCCGGGGAGACAGTAGTCAGTCCCCGGGTACGGAGTCTATGGTGGGGATCCTCTAGGACGCCCCAGTGTTACGGCATGGAGGGTGCGGTGTAACACACATAGAAAAACATATGAGACCCTTTGGGGTAAAAGACCCCATAGCCCATAGAACACATTGACATTCAAAGGAATTAACCACATTCATGTCCAAGAGTGGGAGAAAAGAGTCTCACTCTTGGCAGGATGGAAAAAAACAAACTCCAGAAATCCAGCAAAGCTGCTGGGGGACTCACTAGGTTAGGAAATTCAGCCTAAACAGAGAATTCTCCCTAACACATGCCTCTTTGACCACGTTGACCTACTGGGACGGGTCACCGGTGCTGGATTCCTCCGTGTGCTGGACCTTCCTGCGACCCCCTCCTTACCTGAACCCCGTATGCGCCAGTCGTCCTCTATGCCATTTTCCCACCCATGTGTCACCTGGGTACCCTGTGGACCCAGCGGCCAGGCTGGTGGAGGACACATCCCTGCCACAGTCGGGAGTTGGACGTCCAGCAGAGGTGGCTACCACGACAACTGCATCCCAGCCGGAGGAGGACGTGCAGGCAGCAAGAGCCAGGGCGCAGGCACAGGCACAGCAGCAGCAACATGGTGGGAGCAATGATGGCTCTGAGCCCTCAACATCGGAGGGGAAGGCATCGGCCATAGGGCAGGAGGACCCCGGATTTCAAGTGTTTTCCGTGTGGCAGCGGTTGGGCCACGCCATAGATGCAGAGCAGCAGCGGGCGGAAGAGTCACGGCTCACAATGGTCAGGGCGGAGAACTTCATGCGGAGGGCCCTGAGGCGGGCGAGTGCCTCGAGACAATTCGCAGGGAGTTGGAGGTGAACATGTCGTCGTCCCTGCAAACCCTCGGGCCATGGAAGAGGACCGCCTCCAGGACATTGGACGGGAGTTCGATGATGCCCTGGCCCGGGACATCAATAAGTGAGCCGTCGGACTAGCCTGCTGCCATTGTAAATAGTTAGATAGTGTTAGGTTTCCTTTCTGTTTTTGTTTATTTTGGGGCGATTGGACAATGCACCACATTTTTGTATATAGTTCTGTATTAGGTATTCTTTTTTGTAGGTTTCATTTCATTTGTTGAGCTCATGGACACTGGATTGGTGATTTGTATATAGTTGAACAGTGGATTTTTTTTTTATTTTATTTCACCATGGAGCAATGGATTTCACTTATTTTTTTCCCTTGGATTTGCTTTGTTGGACTGAGACTTTGGACACATTTTCATTTGGATTTCTTTGGATTCTGATTTTATATTTTTGATTATTTTCTGGACATGCTGCGTTTTATTTCTTCTTCACATTATTGTGTGTTGTCTTTTCATTACATTCATTTTGGGTTCAATACATTTTTGTTTCATACTTCGATGTGTGGTATTCTCTCATTGATTTCATGCATGTCATGATGTGGGTTTTCACATTCACTTGCACCCATTGTGTGTGTGTGACGGACATGTGTTCATTTACATACTTGGCATTCGGGTTGTATCATGTAATGGGCATTTCTATGTGGGTGGATGCAATACGTGGTTGGGTCTTTGGGCTGGGGTGGCGTGGGGTGTGATGTGGCTGGCAATTAGGCCCATGATTGAGGATCGTCATGACGCGGGGGCAGGGGGACATGTGTGGGGGCCTGCTGGCAGGTGCCCCTGACTGCTGGGGGGTGGGGGTTCTGGGGGACATGAGTGGGGGCCTGCTGGCAGGTGCCCCTGACTGCTGGGGGGTGGGGGTGCTGAGGGACATGAGTGGGGGCCTGCTGGCAGGTGCCCCTGACTGCTGGGGGGTGGGGGTGTTGGGGGACATGAGTGGGACATGAGTGGGGGCCTGCTGGCAGGTGCCCCTGACTGCTGGGGGGTGGGGGTGCTGAGGGACATGAGTGGGGGCCTGCTGGCAGGTGCCCCTGACTGCTGGGGGGTGGGGGTGCTGAGGGACATGAGTGGGGGCCTGCTGGCAGGTGCCCCTGACTGCGGGGGTGGGGGTGCTGGGGGACATGAGTGGGGGCCTGCTAGCAGGTGCCTCTGACTGCTGGGGGGTGGGGGTGCTGAGGGACATGAGTGGGGGCCTGCTGGCAGGTGCCCCTGACTGCTGGGGGGTGGGGGTGCTGGGGGACATGAGTGGGACATGAGTGGGGGCCTGCTGGCAGGTGCCCCTGACTGCTGGGGGGTGGGGTGCTAGGGGACATGAGTGGGGGCCTGCTGGCAGGTGCCTCTGACTGCTGGGGGGTGGGGGTGCTGGGGGACATGAGTGGGGGCCTGCTGGCAGGTGCCCCTGACTGCTGGGGGGTGGGGGCGCTGGGGGACATGAGTGGGGGCCCGCTGGCAGGTGCTCCTGACTGCTGGGTGGTGGGGGTGCTGGGAGACATGAGTGGGACATGAGGGGGGGCCTGCTGGCAGGTGCCCCTCACTGCTGGGGGGTGGGGGTGCAGGGGGACATGAGTGGGACATGAGTGGGGGCCTGCTGGCAGGTGCCCCTGACTGCTGGGGGGTGGGGGTGCTGAGGGACATGAGTGAGGGCCTGCTGGCAGGTGCCCCTGACTGCTGGGGGGTAGGGGTGCTGGGGTACATGAGTGGGGGCCTGCCGGCAGGTGCTCCTGACTGCTGGGTGGTGGGGGTGCTGGGAGACATGAGTGGGACATGAGGGGGGGCCGCTGGCAGGTGCCCCTCACTGCTGGGGGGTGGAGGTGCTGGGGGACATCAGTGGGGGCATGCTGGCAGGTGCCCCTGACTGCTAGGGGGTGGGGGTGCTGGGGGACATGAGTGGGGGCCTGCTGGCAGGTGCCCCTGACTGCTGGAGTGTGGGGGTGCTGAGGGACATGAGTGAGGGCCTGCTGGCAGGTGCCCCTGACTGCTGGGGGGTAGGGGTGCTGGGGTACATGAGTGGGGGCCTGCTGGCAGGTGCTCCTGACTGCTGGGTTGTGGGGGTGCTGGGAGACATGAGTGGGACATGAGGGGGGGCCTGCTGGCAGGTGCCCCTCACTGCTGGGGGGTGGGTGTGCAGGGGGACATGAGTGGGACATGAGTGGGGGCCTGCTGGCAGGTGCCCTGGCTGCTGGGGGGTGGAGGTGCTGGGGGACATGAGTGGGGGCATGCTGGCAGGTGCCCCTGACTGCTGGGGGTGGGGGTGCTGGGGGACATGTGTGGGGCATGAGTTTCGGCCTGCTGGCAGGTGCCCCTGACTGCTGGGGGGTGGGGGTGCTGGGGGACATGAGTTGGTTATCAGTGGTGCAAGGTGACATGTGGCTTGGCTGAGGGGGCATGCACTTGGTGGATGGGCTGCCTGCAGGACATGACCAGGGGTGCAGGGTAGTCCCCTGCGGTGTGGGCTGCCTGCAGGGGCCGTGGAGGGTGTAGAGGGAACACCTGGGAGGACCCACACTGCCAATTCACATGTAGGACTCCCCGCGGACCCCCGAAAATCACATACCCCGCTCTGACAGCAAAATCGCGTGTGAAACTTCTCGCGCACCCCAGGTATACACGTACCCCACTCGCACAGGGCCTATCGCGTGTGAAACTTCCCGCGCACCCCAGGAATATATGTACCCCACTCGCACAGGGCATTTCACGTGTGATACTTCCCGCGCACCCCAGGAATACACGTACCACACTCGCACAAGGCATTTCGCGAGTGAAACTTCCCGTGCACCCCGGAAATACACGTACCCCGCTCCAATCGCGTGTGAAACTTCCTGCGCACCCCAGGAATACACGCGCACAGGGCCTATCGCATATGAAACTTCCCGCGCACCCCCGAAATACATGTTCCACTCTCCAATCGCGTGTGACACTTCCCGCGCACCCCAGGAATACACGTACCCCACTCGAACAGGGCCTATCGCGTGTGAAACTTCCCGCGCACCCCAGGAATACACATACCCAACTCGCACAGGGCATTTCGCGTGTGTTACTTCCCGCGCACCCCAGGAATACACGTACCCCACTCACACAGGGCATTTCGCGTGTGAAACTTCCTGCACACGCCCGAAATACACGTACCCCGCTCCAATCGCATTGAAACTTCCGCGCACCCCAGGAAAAAACGCGCACAGGGCTTATCACGTGTGAAACTTCCCACGCACCCCCGAAATACATGTTCCCCTCTCCAATCGCGTGTGAAACTTCCCGCACACCCCAGGAATACACGTACCCCACTCGCACAGGGCATTTCGCGTGTGAAACTTCCCGCAAACCCCTGTTATACACGTACCCGCTCCAATCGCGTGTGACACTCCCCGTGCAGCGGGTACGTGTATTCGGAGGGATGCGCGGGGAGTTTTACAGGCATTTTTGTAGTTGCGGGCCTGTGGGCCATATACGGGATTTGTGCACTGTGCATGGCGCACAGGGAGGGGTTGGGGGCATAACTGACGCTGCTGCCGGGTCGCTGTGCCACTCTGCACCATGGCTGGTTTTGGAAACTAAAATCCATGAATACGCTGTGCGCGGAAATGGATTTTTAGCGCACCGGCTGGCGCAGAAATTTGCACGCGCACACTGTGCGCCAGCCGCGTGCACCACTTGTGCGCTGAATTCTATGAATTACCCTCTTAATCCTGCAGGCCCCTGGCAGCTGTCATTCAGGCGGCCGAGGGTACTGCGCCCAGATTTTGACAGATCCACAGAGCCACTTTTGCTGTGGAAATCCCTTGATGCTTTCAGCTTTTCAGGACATTGTAAGTTCACAATGGTTTCTTGCACTAAGTGAATTGTAGCACCCAGCAAGAATTCTGGATGTTTGAGGGTGTTTTGTACCAGCATTCTGCAGTTTCAGCAACAAAGAAAACGTGATTTAAAGCGATATTTTGGGTTTCATCTAGGCAAGCACTGCCTTCCCTTCTGTACTCCATCTTCACATGTTGTGGAGCCCAGTGACATGTTTCAGGAGTGTGATCTCTGTTCTGCCACTGACAACATGCATGGCAGATTGAGCAGCCATCTTTTTGTGCTTTGCAAAGCGCGATTTTCAGAGGTTTTGGCACGCACAAGGGTTTTGCGGCCATTTTACTTATTTTGGCTCCATCAGAACACAGTGATGCCGCATCTTAGTGGGACCTTTGGGTGCTTTTGCTACATCCTCAGGTTGAAAGAAGCTTTCATCCACTACTGTTCTGCTGGCCCCAGTGTCTCTCCTGGCAGGAGTATCCTGGCCATTGACAAGAACACTGTCCACATAATACACCTTAGAGTTAACAGGTAGGGAGTTATACACAACCCCATTCTGGGGACTAAACAGACCCATAGGCTCTAAGTTTACAGTTGCTTGAAGACCCAAGGGTTCTTCAGCAAAGAGTTCAAAGTGGGCACTAGCCACCTGTACTTCATCCTCAGGAGTGAAGGCTAAGGAGACTGTGCTGATCCCTGCAGGTTTACCCTTGCATCTGGGATCCCCTTTGATATGGTCAGTAGCCTTACAGATATAGCATTGTCCAAATGCTCTCTGAAAGGGTGGCTTGTTCTGACCTCCTTCTGGTTGTTGACACTAGCCTGATTCGGTTTACCCTGGTGCTTACCCTGGTCATTTTGGTGTTTGTGGCCCTCTTTGGTATGGGAGGTATTAGAATTCTCTGGATTCACTTTAGGTGGCTGCTTTCCCTCATCCTTTTTCTGAGTGACCCCTGAATCCTTGTGAGTGGACCTGTTGGCAACCCACAAGTCAGCAGCCTTAGCTAGTTTTCTGGAATCTAATTCCTTTGAATCAGCCAAGTGCTGTCTGAGCTCAGGAGAGCAGGCATTATAAATTGACTCCAACATAAAAAGATTTTTCATACCTTCATAAGTGTTCACCTTGTAACCCTTAATCCATCCCTCTAAGTGTTTCAAATATTCACTCACCCAGGTAGCCCAAGGGGTACCATCATTCCTTTTGAGGGTCCTAAACCTCTTAAGATACTGGGAAGGGGTCTTCCCAAATCTAGCTATCAGAGCTAGTTTCACACATTCATACTCTTTCCTATCCTCCTCCCCCAACTCCATTACCACATCAGTTGCATCAGGGGGAAGCCTAGAGAACAACCAGGTGAGTAAGTCATTTCCTGTGATGTTCTGGAGCCCATGATTATATTCAAACAGAGACAACCAATCCAACGCATCCAACTTAGGCTCATACATACCAACCAATTCTTTAGGCATCCGGGGTGTTTTAGGATTGGAACTTCTAGAGGAGCCAGAGAGAGAAGCATTTTCGACAGATAATTTCTTCATTTCTAGCTCATGCTTGAGCTCCATTTCCTTCAGCCTTAGTTCTTGATTCATTTCCTGATGTCTCTGTTCAGCCAGAGTATTCAGTCTCTTGAACTCTAGTTCAAGTTTCATTTTCTCTAATTCGAGATATTGAGGACTAAGTGTGGGACTTGGCAAAGGCCCAGTAGGTTCAGCAGGTAGAGCAGACAGAGGCCTAGGGGGGACAGTCACAGCAGCCTCACCCTCCTCTTCTGACTCTTCCTCAAGATTATCAACATTGTGATCAATATCAATTTCTATACTGTTATCTACATTTTCTGTCATGGTAGGTTCCTTAGAACCATCATTCAGACTTTGGTTAGCTAACAACCTTTCTATTAATTCCATTTTCTTGCCTTTAGTCAGGAGGTTCTTATGCTTACATAATACTCTTAAACAATCAGCAGTTTTTGTAGCAAGGGACTCTTGACTATAAGTTTCCATAGTAGACATGTTAGAAAGATTGCTTTTTCAGTGCTAAGCTTTGTGGTTAGTTGTACTAAAGTATCCTCAAGCACTCTAAAGTGTATACTCAATACAAATCCCACCGCTGTACACCAGTGTTAGGCAGAAACCTGTGCAGTTCCCTTAAGGACCACTGCAAAAGATTTAAGACTACAGGTGTTGGCAGTAAACCCACTTGGTAGCAGTCTGCACCACCCAGATGTACCTGGTAGCTGTGGCTGAGCAGTCAGACATTCCCTCAAGAAGAGTTAGGCAGTATGCAAAGTATACACAATAGGCACTCAGATACAACAATACAAGCAAACACTGACCAGAGCTTTGGTATCAAAGTATATAATTATTTATTTAAAAACGCACTGTTGAAAACACTCCAGCACTCTTATTGTAAAATATTCTAAACACAGTTACTATTATAATATATACACCCCTTTTTCCTTATCAGATAAGTCACTGTAAAACACCACTTATTTTCATACAGAGGTGAGCGCTTAACTAGATGGCACTCCAATAAGTTTGTGAGAAAGGGAGGGAAAAAGACAGAATATGGAAAGGTACACCACTCTAAGATTCAGGAACACTGTTAGCAAGGCAGAAAAGCCAAAGTCCAAAGGCTGGGCCCACTCTTATAGAGAGCAGAGCACAAATGTGCCCAAGATCACACAGTTACACTAGGCTTTGAAAGTCTTGCAGAGGGTTCAAAAAGAGTTTAGAGAGGCTTAGGAAAGTTTAGCCATAGTGTCCCAGGCCAACCCATGTTCGAAAGCC
Organism: Ambystoma mexicanum; assembly: GCF_040938575.1. NCBI lineage: Eukaryota > Metazoa > Chordata > Amphibia > Caudata > Ambystomatidae > Ambystoma > Ambystoma mexicanum. The sequence continues at coordinate 1,122,394,755 of NC_090924.1, forward strand.
GGGGGCTAAATCTACCCCGTACAGTCGGTAGCAAGGGAAGCCAGGCGGGACACGGTACCTTAAGTGGGAAGGATCCTCCAGCAGTTGTGGCAGTTGTTCCTGGTAATGGGTGCAAGTTGCGGCATCGTCCAGGGGAAGAGAAGATCTCGACTTGGAGGAAAGATGAAGGTCGTTGCACTACCAGTGAAGAAACCAGCCGTGGAGTTTTCCGGTTAAAGGTGGTACCTTTGTTTTGCGGTCGTGGTAAAACGTGGTATCCTGGTTGCCGGAGTGCTTGGCACAGGCAAGGAGGCCACGAGGTACATCGGGAAGGCGAAAAGATGGTGAAACTGGTTATCCCCACCAGTCAAAGGAAGAAGACTCTCCGGCGGGAGATCTCCTCTGTCGTTGGGAAAAGTGGTGAGACGGTCCAGCAGGGCTCCACCAGTAGTGGTGTCGTGGCAGGTCCGCTCAGCTTCTCCCTCGTCGGATTCTTAGGTCCTGTGGCGACTTCTCAAGTTCCAGCCCCCAAAGCCCAGCTTTTATGCAGCAAACCCCCATTCACTCAGCCTAGCTGTCACTTAAACATGCTAAGTGGTGAGCCGGCCGGCTCACCACTTGGGCCAATCAGGATGGAGTGCGACTTGAGTTGCCTAGGCAACTCAGTCCAGGGTGCCTAAATTCCCCTCCACCCCTCCTAAGTACCCCAGACAGAGTGGCACCACTGGCGCCAAAAAGTGGAACAAAGGGCTCGACTTGGGTTGGAGTCACAGAAGAGAACACAAACGCAATTTTAGAATCAAGTTTTGGCAAAAAATACCAACCAGAGAATTAATATTAATTAAATAAACCAGCGGTGTTCGAGGCTACCGTAAATAATTAAATAAAGATAGTAGCCTAAAACAATGGGAAATCCCATAGGAAAATATTTGCGGTTGAACATAAAACGTAGTATCCACTGCCACCAGCCAAAACTCGATCAGGGGGGATGGAGACGTGCCCCCTCGACTAACAGCCCCTGGGGCAATCGAATTGCCCCAGCCAGTACGTCCACAATATGATGGTTTGTACTGGTTCTGTTCAGAATTTAAGACTAGTAAAGTCAATGGTGACTTTACATGCCCTGGGAGACAGTAGTCAGTCCCAGGGTATGAAGTCTATACTGGGGGGTCACTATGACACCCCTGTGTCACTGCACTGAGGGTGCTGTGTAACACAGATCACAAAAACACATGAAGCCCTATGGGGTAAAAGACCCCATAGCCCATTAAACACATCTAGATCCAAAGAAACACACTCAAATCATGTCCAAGAATGAGGGTAAAAGAGTCTCACTCTTGGCAGGAGAAAAAAATAAACCCCAAAAAATCCAGCAAAGCTGCTGGGGGACTCACTAGGTTAGGATATTCAGCCTAAACAGAGAATTCTCCCTAACATGCACCAAGGACTGGAAAGCTAGCTTCACCTGCACGTTGTTGTTGGTTTGCTACATGGGATGCCAATGCAATGTGAATGCGCAATTCTAGTTGTCACGTTGTGTTGTGACGTGAGTAGGTGTCACAGAGATATGTGGGTGCCTGATTATTAAGGCACTTGTGGGTAAGTGAAACAGATTTGAGATCTATTCTTTGCTTAATGCGAAGCCAATTTATGCTCCGTCTGGTTGCAGTGATATGTTGTTTCCTTGGAATATTACAGTCCAATCTAATTGCATTATTTTGCATGTCTATGTTAAAATGTACCAGCTCATTGGTTAATTCTCCTGATTGGGCATCTCCTTTTTCTCCCTCAACAAGGCCTAGACCCTTCGCTCTGATTGGTTCTGAGGTTGTTTCCAGGCCCCATTTCTGTGAGTTCTTGCTCCACTTCTAAGAAATTGCATTTCTGAACAACTCAAATATGAATTTAAAAATCTTCTACGTGGCACATTTCTCTAATTTACGAATAATTGTCACAACCAATATATTTCTTAACTGGTATGATCCTGTCAGTCGTAATGAACCGTTTTTGGCGTTGGCAGGGGGTTGCATTCGCAAATGTCAGATTTCTGAGATTTCTACAACAAGGATTAAAATTAGAATCACATTATTAACAGACACATATTTGATTCCATAAGTTACAAGATACCCGGCTCTCCGATCTGTAATTTATTCTGAGGAGCTGCAATCATGTTTTGTTTTATTACTTTGGCTCCCAAGGTTGAACTTTGAGGGGGTATTGCTTTTTATGTGCTTTCTGGAATGGTATTGTCAGGATCCTACCCACCTATCTCCCAGCACTGATATGTGCACACATTTAGTGACTCTGTTTATGGCATAATTGTGAAACTGCCTCTGTATTCATTTAATTGTTTTACTGCTACAGTTTTGGACCAATCTGATTTCATGTTCCATTCCGGGTTTTGGGTTAAACCAACAAATGCATTTTGGTACATGTATGCTGACCAAGAGGCAGACGGCTGGAAGAGGCAAACTAAGTACATTTGTTTGCAGTGAGCTACTAGGAGCTGGGGAGGCCCTAACTGCATTCACCTGCTCAAACTACTGCTGGCTCAGCTGCTGAGAGCTAAAGATACTTTAATTACAATCCACTGCAGCAGGCTACTGAAGCCCGGGCTGGGCTTGATTGAACACATCTGTATGAAATTGCAATCAACTCCACCTTTGAACAGAAGCAGTGGTTCAGTCAACTGCATTCACTGGGAGTGTGTGTGTTTGTGATCCTGTGACCAGTTTCTGAACCTTTCCTCAATATTCTGATTTTGGCTTTTGAATCCTGTTAGTTGTTGCTGCTTTGCAGCATCCTTTGCAGTCTGTTTTTGCAGTCTGCCTGTTTTTGGACCTTTCCTTGATTATCAGCTTTTGACTTCTGAAACCTTGTCCTATTATCCTGTTAAAGACATTCAGTTCTTTATTGATATCTTTTCTGCCTATCTGACATTCTGTAAACACAATGTTTTCTGTACGCATTTTTGCTTCACAGACTTTTCATGTTTCTACTTAGATTTTCTCTCTTTCTCTCTGCTATTTTAGTCTCTTGAAGTTTTCCTGTTTGCTCCTTGCCTGCAATATTACCACATTTCAGTCTCTAGTTCTAGTGCCTGTTCTTAAGTACTCTGAGTTTTCTGAACTCCTCGTGTTCGCAGTGTTGGCAGCGACCTGTCTTGTCTGAGACCATTGCCTTTTGTATTTTGATTTTCCACTCTGCTTGGTATTGCTTCTCTATCCTATCTGGCACCCGGTTATTTCTTTCACTGCTGCTTTCCGCCTGTACCTTCTGTACTTATGCATGTTAAGTAGCTTTGGGTTTTCACCCTAAGTTACTAGGGTATTCCAGACATGGAACCCTTACTCACTTTTCTTAGAGAGGCACAGCTCCACCTCACTGATGAGGCCCAATCATGCCAAAACATGTGTCTGGGGATGCTGTTGGTACTCTTGTTCAGAAGAGAATTGCTGGACATTTTGGTACTGGACTGCCCTTGGGCACGGCAAAGATTGATATGTAGTGAACATTTCTCCTTGGTGAACGGATGGTGAGCTATAGACTCCGGTTGAAACTCAAACCCGGGATGTAGGCCGGTAGAGAGAAACTCCCAGAACCCCTGTACTTATGCTTTCTGCCTGTATTACATCTTGGTCCTTTGTTGTGAATCCTTTATACTGTGACCCCTGGATTGGTCTGTATTCAGATCAGACTTCTGTTGCTTTCACCTACTCTGTTGAAGTCTTACCTGCCTCAGTATATGGTCTTCAGTTTTACCCTTAAACTGAGTAAAACACTCTCTTTGGCATGCCTAACACATGATGCTGCTTTATGACAGTTGTTGAGAGTAATCTGCTGCTACCGATCCCAAGGGTTTTCCCTAATCCATGTAGACTCCTTATCACATTTTAGTACACCCTTTATTCAGATCAATCTGTGTAGCGCAGTATATTTTCTTGTCTTTGCTTTTTCTCTGTCTCTTTACTTACTGCCTGCTCCTGCCCCTGCAGTTTATTTGAATACCTGTTTCAACTCAGATCAGCTTGGTATGTACCCTCTTACTGTTATATGCTAGAATTGCCCCACAAGTCTCCCCCAATATATAGTGTGTGAACGACTGGGAGCCCCGACGTTCACTAATGAACCTCACCAGGTCCGCAATGGCGTTCACAACGACCAGGAGGCAGACAACCACGGTCGTAGGTCGGAAAGTCATGGAGGCTGCAGAGCGAATCCAGACTGCGAAGCACCCCTGTCGGGCTTCGAAAACGTGGCGAACCCCGAGTTGACAGCAACCAGCATCCGCAGAACGAACCCAGACGGCGGAGCACGCCCGGCCCATGAACCAGGTATAAGCGGCGGTTGTCGAGCGACTGCGCAGCACGGGACGGCCGTCCATAAACCGTCCGCAGTCTTCCCGGAACAGTCGGAGATAGCGGAGGAAATAAGTACTCCCACCCATAACTGGCGCTGGGCTGATAGCACGTCCCACAACCACGAGGGCGAAACAGTACACGCTGCCCGGGGCTGTTATGCCGCTATCTTACCTGAGCCTCTCCCCACCAGCAATCAGGTCCACGAAGAGGGGACATGGGAGGAAGCAGAACGGCAACCTTCGCTCACTGGAAAAAGGGGCGGGGCTTCGGGGAACATTTATAGAGACAGCAACATGCTCGCTGGTGATTGGTTAATTACTGTTTCAGCCCTATATAAGTCTGAAACTAACAAAGGACTGTGTGATTTTTCTCCATGCTGTTTCAGAACAGGCGAGGTGACGGAGAGAGAGACACTGCAGAGACGCTCTGGGCATATGAAGACTAAACAGAGGTCTCATCCATATAAAAGGAGACTGAACTAATTTCCTGGTCGTCAATTTTTATTTTCTTATCTGAAACCTGAATAAAGGATTTTTGGTTATTCACCCCTGCCTTCCTGCCTCATCTTTACACAGTGGATACTGTGGGATATAACTTTTGCCATGTGCTCTCTGGCCAGACTCCTGACAGGTATGAGCCATCTCTGTATCTGTCACAGTTCCCAGGATTCTAGGCACAGCATGATTTCCCATGTAATACTATGGATCTTCCCTTAATTATATGGACATTATTGGTTCAATAAAACAGCACATTTCTATTCCCAAAAATAGATGTAGGCTTGGTCATCTGCCTTCTGTTGACTTAGTCTTCAATACAACACTTAACATTCTTTGGTACGGAGGACAAACTGCAGCAGTCCCTTTTTACTTTCTATGGAATTGGACATGGCCTCTATTGTACTAAAGCCCCATTTTCAGGGGAGCTTGTGTGGAGTGTGGACTAAGTGTTTGTTATGGAGGACAAACTGGAGCAGTCTTTTTTTACTTTCTATGGCTTGGAGGTGGCCTCTATTGTACTAAAGCACCGTTCCTAGCGGAGTGTGTACTGAGTGTTTGGTGTTCGGTGGCTGCTGTGGTAAGCTCCCTGCACCAGTGGGATTCATCTGCATGTAAGGAGCTACCACCCATTTGAAGTAGGTCAAACCCTGTTATACTCCATTGTATCAATTGATTGCCTGTCTCCACTGTGTATTTTTCCTTCATTCTGAGGCCATGCCTTTCACTGTGTATGATTTGTGGAGCAGCACTGGTAATGGGAGACGTGGTTTACCAAATCAGCTTGATTTGGGAAGTTCGTCGGAGCACATATCTGCCATGGGGAAGCTGGGATGGTTGAAAGCTACCCCCGTGCCAATGTTGACTAATGGGGGTTTATCTAATAATCTTAATTTGGATATACAGATTCCCCTCATCATGCGATGCCCAGACTGCTGTGAAATATCCTGTTTTTATTTTTGGCAATTCTATAAATGAACATTTGGCTGAACATATGGATAAAGTTTCTCAGGATTTTAATCCCCCTATGTATTCACAGCTCCAATCTTTTGTGACTCTCAAAGGGGGGGGGGTGGGCTCGGCTGCTAATGATTAGGAGGTTCTTGAAGATTCTTTCCAGGTGTTTTTATCTGCAAGTAAAGGCATACTGGGGGATCTTACAAACATGGAAATGTTATCTTTGCATGAGGTTCCGGTATCCACCATGGAGCAGGGTAAATGTGGATAACGGTCTGGCTCACTGCTCGATAAAAGACAGAGATCTTGGGCGTGTTCTTCATCTCAAGGAGCTGCTGGTGCTACCGGTTGGTTGCTGCCAGACTCATAACATGTTACTGGCACTTGACTTCCTGGTGCCATAGGGATATTACAACTCTGGCGGCCTGGGAAGTCAGGTGCTGGTAAAATGTAAGTCCCCATTCACATCAAGCCCTTTAGGACTCTATGAGAGTGGGGAATCGGAAGTGCTGGCACCACTGTTAACAGTGCCAGTGCTTCCATGAACTGCCTACTGTGGCTAGTGTGCCCGGCAGGGTCAGACCGGTCGGGCACATCGGTCACAGCAGGCAGACACATAGTTTGCCGGTCGGCAACAAGGATGCCAGTGAGATTACCTGCACCCTTGTATCTGGACCAGACCGGCCATCTAATAATGAGGCCCACGGTATTTAGAAGGTCTTCCATAAATGCTGGAAGATTTGTCTTTGTCTTCCTTTTTCATTTTGTTCAAAATAGACTTCGGGTTAAGCACCTTCTGTTGGGTTGTCAATGGAGCAGGGATCATGTCCTTATCCTCCTTCTGCTGTACTATCTCAATTCCTGGTGCCACCGCAAGGACGCTATTCATCAGATCTTCATAAAACATAGCTCTGAAAAAGTTTGCGGAAGAGCTAGTCTTTATTTTTTTTAACTTCTGATTTTTTTCATTTTCTTAGTATTTTGTTTATTGTTTGTAAATGCAGCTCTGTTCTTCTTCCCTCCTCTCATTTGCGCAGTCAGACCAATTAGTGAAGCAGAAGAGGTGAGGATTGTCAATGTTTCCATAGGTGGAAGGGTAGATTAGTCGATAGTTCACACCGAATTGATTTAATCTTTCAACTCTTGTAAAAATTCCATTGATATAGGGGTATCAGTATTCAAACTTCAGTGATTATCACCCGGCAGACTGGAATGCACCGCCCCTCCACCATCAAAGTTGGTATGCTCATGGCAGATTCCTTACTTATCAAGTGATGAGAACTGTTCTCTGTTACATTCTTCAGTGTTTGTTGAGCAAACCTAGCGGGGGGCCTGGCTTACCGGGTAACAAGATCTGTTCACTGTTGTTTTCTTTAGTGTTTGTTGAATGTCATTCAAATGAATGGAGTATAATTTTACTTCACTATTAATTAGTTCAAACACTTTAACCAGAGAATTCAGCACAGAATTAAGTGCATTTCGGTAGGAAGCACTTAATGCTTACAAAAGGTAAAGCAGCTTGGGGATGAAAGTTTGACAGGGAGGAACAGGAAGTCAAAGAGGAGTCAGGAGACAAGTCAATTGGATCTTCCCTTTGAGTAATGAAAAGGTCTAGAGTGCTCAAAGGGGAACGTCATGAGTGCACTGTGGTTTGACCATTCCGGGCACCCTCTCCGCTGACAGCTTCAAGTTGCTTACACCAATATTGGCATAAATCGTAGGAGAAGTGCGTAATGGTCTTTTCAACCAGGCTCTAAAAACACAGATAAACACTGCAACAAGGATGGTAAATTGCCCTCTCTGGCACTTCGATTTTTTAAAAACATCAGTAATTTTTCTTTTAATGTTAATGGATGTCAGGGTATAATCACCTTGCATAGAGAAGGTGTGTTCCGAGATTACTTTAATAAGGGTTCCCAAATTAGGCATTGATGGGCTGGTATCAATATTCAGGGAAGGATGTTTACCCACGTCTTTATAAGACATTCTTAAGGCTTCCAGATACTTATCATTCTCTATAGGTTTACTCCTCAAATTATACATATACATCACTGTATTTGGAAGAAAATGCCTTCTCAAGAACGGAAATTCCAATTCCGCCCCCACTGCCTCCAACTGCAATAAATTGAACTCATGCTGCACTCTGCTGCGCTCCATGCTGCTGCAAACATTTTATGGAGGCAGGAAAAGAGCACAACAAATGGTGTTGGGTCACAACAAGGAGTCTGCACCAGCAGTTTCTGCAATCAACTGCACTCCTCTGCACTCTGCATGGCTTCGGACATTTTGAGGAGGCAGGAAAATAGCACCACCAATTGTGTCCGGGTCGCAACAGGGATTCTGGACCAGGAATTCCTGCAATCACTGCACTCATGCCCCCTCCACAGTGATCCATGCATCTGCATGCATTATGAGGAGGATGGAAAAGAGCCCCACCAGTAGTGATTGGTCGCTACAAGGATTCTGCTCCAGCAGTTCCTGCAATCATCTGCACTCACAGCACACTCCTCTGTCCTCTGCACAGCTGCAGGCATTTTGAGGACCGCAGTAAAAGAGTGCCACCCATAGTGTCTGGGTAACAATAAGGATTCCGGACCAACAATTCCTGCAATCAACTGCACTCACGCTGCACTCCAATGCTCTCGACGCAGCTACAGGCCTTTTGAGGAGGCAGGAAAAGATTGCTAGCAATACTGTCGGGACACAACCAGGAATGCACATCAGCAGTTCCTGTAATCAACTGCACTCACGCTGCCACTACACCCTACTGCCACAAAGGATTAGGCAAGGACATGCACTGTGGATGTTGATGACAGAGGAGGACACACATTGCATACATTTGTACACATTGGAAGAGACACTGATCCAGGTTCTCACCAACCTAATATGTCTTTTGAAAATGTTCAAGCCACTTCCACACATAATGCTGATATCAATTCTGTAGACAGGAATGGACCATGACATAGAGTGCTGTAGCAAATGGAAGACCTGATGGATGGTGCCACTTTAATGCTCCTATGTTTGTCTGTATGCTGCTGCATAACTTTAATGCATTTCATCCTGTGCATCAGCATGGCTTTTCTTAGGACCACAGTCAGGCTCATTGCATTGTTTTCCCCTTTGTGATTTCAAGATATTTATTTTACAAAGGTTAGATTCCAGGGGCTGCATAATGAATACATTCATTGCTATTCATCTTCTCGCCCTTATTCTAACTCATTGGAAGAATATGAGTTTAGTGGTGCTGAAGGGCATCTTCTCTCTGATTTAAGCTCAAGTCAAAGTTTGGATTCCCATTCTACAACAAATATGTTCCAAATCCTTCCTGCTGACACTTCTCTCTAGGTCAAACCACCACTTCAAAATCACTGAACATACATACTAATCAGTACACAAATAGTGTAATAAAAAAATTGAGACATCACATGAACAACCCAGTCAGAATAAAGTGGAGGTAGGTAGGCAGGAGTGAAAATAGGAGTGACAGGATGAGGATGAGGTGGCACTGTAGGAAGGTGGAATTTCCAGAGTTTGGGAGGCAGTATCATAAAGACCTGAAATGTATTTGTGCACAGGGTAGGTGGGTGGCATAGAGAAGGATTCAGGAGGAATAGTGAAGAGTATGAGCCGGGCAATAGCACATGTTGAGGTATGAGAGGTATGGACGAGCCGACCCAGGAACACACTTGCAGAGATGAGGAAAAGTAAACCAGTAAATAGAGGCAGGAGCAAGTGAGATGTGTATGCAAGGAGGAGTTGTAGAAGTTGAGAAAGGACCAAGTTAAAAAAAAGATCAAGAAGAGGCAGAAAAGACCAAGAGACAAATTGGAATATGGGTCAAGGAAAATGAACACCAATGTGATAGTGGGAGACGTGGTAGCCTGAACAGTGAAGAACACAAATATATTTGTTGGATGTTGTACAGTTAGAAATGGTAAATACCAGCAAGAAATTGTTGAAAGAAAGAAAATGATGGATTAAAAGTGATCCTGATATTTTAGGTGGATGTCGAGAATCGAAGAAAAGAGAAAAAGGACAAAATTAGAGGATACGCAAAGACAGAGAGGAAGGGAAAAATATTTCTGTTTTGATGAGAGTGCATAACATGCAATATTTAATAGCAGAAAAACTGTTAGAAATGTGAAAATATAGGGTTGTTCAGCTGGCTGAAAAGGAGCTAAAGTTTGAAGAGTAGTTAAATCAGACTATGAGAAGAAATTATAGAGCAGTGGGAAATTATTGTAGGATAAGCACACAATAAGATCAAGAACAGAACAGTGGAAAATTCCAAAGCAAATTGTCATTGGAAGGGAGGAACGGCCAGCCCAGTAAATACACTAGATGTGATTTGAAAGTTATGTCACATACTACAGCGGAGTACAACTTGTGCACAGAAAGCACGTTATGCAGGATGTAGTCTTAATCAACACTCATCTAAAAAGTTGTGATGACTCCATCAATATGCCATTCACCTGATGACCAATTCCTCATAAAGCAATTTGGTGTTCCTTTTTATCCCAGCCAGAGTATCAATGGGATCTGGATGGCCTAGGGAAGAGGTGGTTGCAATGAAAACTATGAGTCACCCAAAGGTGGCTGATGCAGATTGCAAGAGCAGTAAACCGGTACTCATGACCTAAAGTATATGGGCATAATTGCAAGCAAATGTCACATTATGTCATATGTGACACTGCACAGGAGTATTGCAGTATACAAGAGTGCAATTGTACGGTTGGCTAAAAAAACAAACAATCATTCCAATGAAGGATAAGGTGAAAGATTTGCAAGAAAAATGTTTTTAATACATGTCCATTATGCCTGGGAGGGTCAGTCTGCTCCATGGAATTGAAAACTTAAAAGGTCTCTCAATTCGTCCCCTTAAGGGTGAATTACAGTATTTATATGTACGAAAACAAAACCATTAGAATACGTTCTAAATAATAAGCATATGCTTATCCCACATTCCCTATTGGCTCTCACCTATACAGAAATCTAAACACAATATACATCAGTATATTTGATAGTATATCACACATGAACATCCTAAGTACAGCAAGTTAACTAATTATGCAGTCAGCAGAAAATAGTTCATCCTGATTGGCTACAGTTATACATGCAACATTTACTAAAATGACATACCCTAAATGGTCAAGAGAAGTTCATGTAACTTCTGATGTGCAGGTGCACCGAAACAACCCAATCATGTAGTGGGTGTGAACAGTAAAGTCAACCAATTAGACACAGCAATATCCTATCCCATGAGCTCAGTACACTTGGCAGAACTCAGGACTAGTGCCCTGAATGACATAAATCTACCCTAGCTGGGCCTAGTTCAAAATGACGGGACTCTGGCTAATGTGGCCAGAGGCCCTTTTGCTAATGGAGACCAGTAACAATATCATAGCACTCGGGAGGATAGCTCAACGGCAACGTGCTTGCCTTGGAAGCAAGATGACACGGAGCAACATGGGTTCGATCCCCGGGTCCGCGCTTAGAAACCTCTGGGTATTAAGCGCGTTATAAATAACCTATCATATCATAACCTATCATATCATAGCTGCCCATCATTCCACCACATACTGAGTAGCCGAGGGCTCTCTAAAAGGTGGCAAAACTACAGCAAAACTAAATCCCATTTGAAAATGATCTGAAATGCTGCGATAAATGACAAAAACACCAACACTAGAAATGGCCAAACCTCCATTCTAATAGAACTTCTGCAGATAGTACTTCCCTACACGTTTGGGGTGTTGCACATGCATCCCAACACCATGCATTGCAGTTGACAGGCAGCTTAATCACACAGTGAGCAGATGGTGTTCTACACCAAAACCACTTGCTGGAGGTTTGCAACACAGATCTGCAATGGAAAGAGACCAAAGGCAATCAGACCCAATACAGGAACATGTTTCTAATGAAGTACAGTATGTGTCTATGCCCATGGGAAGATCTGAGAGAGTCTGCTGCTTTGGTCAATGATAGTACTGGGGAAATATTTAAATCTGATGTGCACAAACAGTGTTTGCACATCCACACCATAATATATGCGTACTATTTACATGCTTGTGGTGACTCCAAGGTTATGAACAGTTACATCAGAAATTGCTTTTGACATATGATAGTATCACATGCCCCCTTACTACCTCCACAAGAAAGAAATAAGAATAGATTGTACATAGTCCCTATTTCCTTGATCATCTGAATTATGAGTTAATTTGACTGAATAGTACATGACAAAATGAAATTTGGACTATGCAACATTTATATGTTTCAAAGGGCATTGTTATATTATGTTACCAGGTTTTTTAAGGCATACTGACATCATTCAGTGAGCTTCCCAGCACTAGCCATAGAAACATGCACAGGTAATAAACAACATTTAGCCTAGCATCTTCAAGTAATCATGCAGAAGAGATTAGTGTTCAGGGTTCTCTTAAAGGTATGGCGATCCTCAGTCTGTCTCATTTCAATTGGCTACCAATTCCACTTGGTGGCCACCATGACCTGGACATTACAGTTGGCCATAGCATGGAGCTTTGTTGCTGGAATTGAAAAAAAGGTTTCTATCTTAGAGCTTGCTTCATTACATGATTATAAAACCTTTGTTGTTTAAACACTTGGTGTGTAGGATACCAGGCCTTATGGACCATATATGAAAAATTAAACTGAACACACATTCCCACTGGAAGCCAATGGAGAGAGTGCAAGACTGGTAAAAGGTTCTTAGAGTGAAATGCTTTTGTCACAAGCCAAGCTGATGCATTTTGAAGCTGCTACATATGTGCAATGAAGAGTTTGGATACAGATACATACACACCTCTAGGGTAGTACAATACAAATAAGATTAGAGGTATTATGCCTTGAAGATGATCTGTGAAAGTCAGAAAAGGAAAAAACTAATTGCAAAGGTTCTATAACAGTTGTCAGTGATTACTCAGTATCAATAAAGATTTCCAAATGCAAGACCATTGATGAAGGTTGTGGTCAGGTTATTATTATAATTGCAAGAATCAGCCTTTTCCCCTAAAATGAGAATCTTTCTTAAGATAGGCCCAAGAAAAATACTCAATAATGGAGTAACTCCAAGTGCATGAGAAAACTTAGCTTTATTCCAAAACAATCGGCCGCTGGGAGAGCATACAAAGAACAATCTCCAAAATGTGTTAGAAACACCAATTTTTAAAAGAGGAAATCCTCACAATTAACGTCATTGCTAATACAATCACACCAAACGTCTATTCTCATACTTGATTGGATGGTAGATTATAGGATATGTATGTTTATCTATAAGTGACCTCCTTATAATCGGTCCTTCTACAACTCATAACCCCTCCTATGGTAGACCATCTACAGATAATATGTCTGCATCTAATATACCATTGGTTGACATTCTACTACACTAGTTGATAGGAACAACAGACTTCAATTGGTCAGTCATTTTCTCATCCGACCTTGAACACCTAGCACAGTGCCAAGTTATGCGATGAGTAAGGAGAGATTGGAAAACTGCTATGATGTTACTTCCCTCTGTTCCCAGGCATGAGGTCTTGCCTACCAGCTTTGCTCGTGACCTTGGCTGTCGTCTCTGTGGCTGGATGTGCTAAGGGAGAGGCAGGTACACTATCTAATTGGGTTGGGAATTAATGGAAATTGTTAGGATCACATGGTAGGGGAGCACTGTACAGAGCTCAAATTCATCTATTTTTTTCTATTTTCTGGTGTGTGCTTCCCTTCGGCTGCCACTCGGGTGCTGTATATTCATTAGCTATGGCGTGAATTGGCACAGTAGCCACTTGCACCTGGCATTCAAGGATATGTTTTTTCTCACTGCTACAAAGTGAAATTAATTAATTTTAATAATTGTAGCTGTATGCCATGAGAAACTTTATTTGGTGTGGTTTCAGCTTGCTAAGCAGAGCACCCCTCGGCGCACTGACCTTGGTGTCTGGGGCACGTCCGCACATTATGAGGCCTGGAAACATTTGTTTAAGTGATTTTATGTTAGGCTATAGTATTTCAGATTTGAGGTCTAGCAGAGTTTGATCTAAGCAATGGCGGGAATTCGGTTCATCTGTCGACATATTGTTTTCTTCATGTCTTGCATATTAATGTTCTTCATGTTAATGTGTAAGTGTTCTCAACGTCTATTGTGCAAGTCTTCTTCGTGTCTACATGCAAATGTTCTTTGTGTCTATGTGTGTCATTTGTGTTTTCCTGTGTTACCATTTCATTATTCCCTGTCTGTGTATGCAGCAAAATGAAATCTACATGTCACCCTATTTAATCAGACAATCTATACTACACTGAATAGTATCTACATGTCTCTTAGTGTTTTACTTACTGTTTATAGACCAGTTCTCAGCTTGTACCTTTGTGTATATGCAGGGACAGGTGGGGGTGTGGCCATGCCTGGTGCAACCCTCATTTCCATTATTACATTACCCCTCTGGTCAATTTATTGACCACACCTACATTTTCCTTCATCCTATCATACCCATCTTTGGTGCCAGATAAATATTGTACAAGAGGGGCAAAAATGATGTATCCTGTGCGACTTCCTTTTCACCTGAGTTGGAAAATGAGGACAAGGGAGCATTGAAGACACATGATGTTAATCTGCAAGAAAGGATTGCACACAATTCCAAACTAAACCACCACATCCAACCTCTTTTAGATGCGTCAAGAGTATATCATGTAGGACAATTTCAAATGCAGTGAACAGATCAACGATAACCAGTACCAAAGTGCTGTCATGATCTCATTGCACTCACAGATCATCTACAATGGAGGAGATAACTGTTTCCATCCCATACAGTGGTCTAAACATAGCTGGTTGATGGTCCAACATGCTATTCTTCTTCAAAGGATTGCAGCTGTTGAACAAACACGTGTGTCAGTTGCTGGTTTCTTTAGAAGGGAAATTACAACATCTGCTCTTAAAAATGATGTTGATGACATAATGAATCATGTCACCCACTTCTGCATACACAATTCTTAAATATCCCAGTGATGGGGTTAACAAGGATGAGTCAGTCAGCTGCTTTGCTTCATTGAGTCTAATTTGAATAATTGGGCATGGCTCAGTGGCAGAACTTCAAAAACCTGGAGGTAATTTCATTGTTAAACAAGAAATCACTGATTTAGTTTGACATATCTCATCTATAATGTTGGTGTGACAGTATTTTAATTTGACAAAAGCAAGCAGCACTTATTGGTGGTATTGTATAGTTCCTTCAGATAATGTATTGATTGCGCAATATGACATGAGAATATTTGTGGTTTCTTTTTATAGTGTCTGGTAAAGGATAACAACTTTTTAGATGTCAGTGGACACAGTGTGCCATGTCGTGCCACCCAACACATTATGGTCTTTGCTAGTTATGTCAGTCGAAATTCAGAAAGATGTTGAGAGTGGAACATTTACCAATTGTTTACATCATTGAAATGAATTTTGAAAAAGTGAAATGCTCCTCATCAGCTTTTGACATCTGCAGACTCTGGCACTGGATACTGGACAAAGGAACAGAAGCCTGGATGAGATTTCACAGCCATCTTTATTACAGGTTCAGAAGACACTGAAAGAACCATTCTGAGCTCCTACAATCAGCTTTCTTATATAGGCCTTTGCAGGCTGATGCAATACTTATGGAAAATTCAGGATACATTTCTAATTGGTTCTCTTAACTAGAATATAAGCCCTCCTTGTCTTTAATTGGTTGTCTAATCTGCCACTCACCAGCCACATTAGCTCATTTTTGATACGCCCATTCCAAACTCAGCTAAACATAATTACTTATCTTTCAAATCCTGCCAAGAAACAGTTCTTATCTACTTCTTAAGACCCTGCGAAATTTACTTGGCAGCTCACACTGTGGGAAACCTCATGAGCTCATCTTATTTTTTGCTAGTTAAGCAGCTTTTCTGTCTAATTGGTAGCTTTCCATGTTCTTATCTGATTTGCTATCAATCATGTCTGCCTTTCGTGCAAAGAAATTCCAAATATACCATACCAGACATGCTTATCTGCAGTGAACTGCTGCCAAGGATTTATTCATTATCTGCATGAGTAAGGACTTTTGGCACCTGCTCCCAAGATGCCATTTTGTATTTTGGCATCCATCTTAGAAAATATCTCAGTCTGTTCAGCATAGATGTTTGGCTACCAAACGGTAAACCAATTTACTTTTGAGCATAACTCATTTTCTATCAGGTTTTCAGATTATGTTTTTCACATATTCATGATATGTGAGTAATACTGGAGACACCCTTTACTTCTTGAGTAGTACTGACGCCAAAATATGTCAACCTTTATGCACTCTTGGTCTTCAAAAAGCACTATAATTATGATTTTGCAATACTGGGACCATTAATAAGCCTATCATGCTATCTGTATTCAGTTTCAGGGGAGTGGAAGGGTCAAGTACTCTAATAGAAAAACAAACCAGATTAATTGATGCAAGGAGCTCCCAAATCCATCAACATATAATCAATAAGAAATCACAGGCAGCAGAATAATAGACAGAATTAAGTTCCACACAGCTGTGCAGAAATTGACAGAGAAACTGGCATACTATCCAACTCCCAATAATGCACCCTGCCCAGAGATCAGCTACCTCAGCGGTCTTACGATCTTTACACCTTATACCAAAGAGTCAGTATGATAAACATTTGCTGAGCTTGGGGGCAATGGATTTACAACACCATTCAAGATCTTTCTATTAGCTGTAATTAGACTGGTCATGCACCCTGCAGCCATCTGACTCTTGTTTGTGGTTTCTGGTGGCTAAATAAGACTTTATTTGACTTTGCTGGACATAGTGCTGGGTGTACCTGTGCCTGAATCAGACCTGCATGGCCTTATAGGCTCTTACATCCATGCCATACAATCAAATACACTCACTGATACATCCCAAAACATATCTGCGTGTCTGCTCTGTCCTTGGGTCATGTAGATGCACCTCCCATCATAAATATAATACTGTTGGTTTCAACAGTTCCCCCCTTTTGTGATTTCAGCATAGCTTACATTCATATTTTATTTCTTCATGATATGCCTTTATACAGCTTTCTTCAATGATGTCTCATTAGTTTATTACCTCATCTGCTACCAACCATGTGAGATTACAAACTGTATTAATGTTTTATTGTGTTATTGGGACGAATGTGTTTTTTTCTCAACACATATAAGAGTATTTTCATCAAGCATTGTCAATTCACATAATCCTTTGTGTTTCAGTCAATATGCATTAATCTTCAACAGGATTGTCAGCATCAGCAGTGCTAACTTCTATGCTATTAAGTAACATTGAGTGCATCCTTTCATTATGGATGTGTAAAGAGTTCTCAAATATGTTGCGACAGCATCACCAGCAGCACGGTGGAAAATTGAGTAGAAAGGGGCTCATTATAAGTTGTTCAGTGTGGTGTGGAATTAATGTGGTTGTATTAATGTATACTGGAATGTTACCGCAACAGCGAACTATGAATTTCCTGGTAAAAGCTAAAAGCTGGAGAATGTATGAGAAGGATGGAAAGACACACAGTGTTAACATTGCAGATGAAGGGCTGAGACAAGAAGGTGCATAGATTCCTTCTGCACTGCCCCTTATGGGTTCCATTCTTTATCACCAGCTGAAGGGTATACTAATCCAATTTTCTACAGTGGCCACTTCATTTGTTAAGAGACAGGCATGGGTAGTGCCTCCATCAGCTACGATTTCTAAAAGATGGGATGTCAAGGGAAGCGGCAGAATAACTCCTTCAATGGTCAGGAACTTAGAAAGACTGTGACCGGAGTGTGAAAAGAGAGTAACTCCATCGACTGCTAAGCTAGCACAGAGACTATGGGTGGAGGAGCGAGAGAGAGGCTGGCAACTGAAAGGTTAGATGAAGGGTTAAGAATAGGCGAAAAAGGCGAAACTGTGCCTTTTACTGCCAGGAGAGAGCATAGGCTGCGAATGGAAGGGGAAAAGCAGGAGCAGAGAAAATTGGAAGAAGAATTGAGCTAATGGAGGAAGAGGTAGTGTTTTCTGACAGCAGAGAAGTGAAGAGGATGAAGAAGCAAATAGGCACGTAAAGAAGGACGGTGATGGCATGGACAAATCCTTGTTAGGCTGAATAGGTCAGTCATCAAGGAGGTATATGTGGACCTTGTAGAGGGAAGTGTTGCTACAGGTACAGGTCTTGAGCAAGAAGAACCGGAATCGGCATACTTTGGTAGTGGTGAGTATGCTTGCATGCCCATATAAAGACCAGGGGATGTGGTAGCAGAGGCAGGCAGTGAGGATGAATGGGAATCAGATGATGATCAGGGAGACTAGGGTATAACAGACCCATCTCCCTCTCCAGCAGTGGTGGCAAAGAAATCTCACCATAGGGCCATAGGACACACCACAAGGCTCGTATGGCTGTAGTGAGAAGACAGGGAGAGCCCCAGTAAAAGTGTGACTCAATTTCCATTGCTTCAGAAGGGACAGGGAAAGGTTTCTTATGTCCCTTGGTTACACATAGACCGGAATCACTAAATGGATTTATGCTTTGGAAAATCAAACTGCTGGTGTCATGTTGTTCATAGGGGACATGAAAAGCTTTTTCAAAGCTCTAATGGGGGAACTGTCAGATGAGCTTTGGAGGTGTTCAGGGTATCCAGGAGTTCAGTTGAATAAGAACACCCATTACAGAGCAACCTTTCATAATTACAGGTCACAGGTATGAGGGGCCCTGCGGGTATGAATCCTGATATGCCAGATATACACTTTATTCTGGCCAAGACAATGGGCCTCATTACGATATTGACGGTAGCTGTGCCAGTAGAACAGGTACAGCTGCTGCCGGTATAATGTTTTTTTTTTCCGGCGCCCGCAAATGGGCAATGCTCCCCATTCCCATCTGAGCCTATTGGGAATGGGGGGGGTCGGATGCACCGGCACCATTTGTAAATGGTGCTGGTGCATCTGACATGCTCTGCTCGCAGGTGCCGGTACGCCTGCCAGGTCAGACCTGGTGGGCAGGACGGCACCCGTGAGCAGAATTCGTAGTTTTCCGGTCTGGTAACAACAGTACCGGTATCTTACCGGTACTGTTGTTACCAGACCAGCAAACTTATAATGAGGTCCAATGAAATTGGATGACGATCCTGCTGCACATATCCAGTTAATTCAGGAGATGTGTAGGGCAGAGACAGGAGAAGCGTGGGATAAGAATGTGGCTATTTTATATCATATGATAAAAAAATTGGACTTTCTAAAGAAGTCCAGCATTATCTGGAAAAGGTAGTGGGAATGGTGGCCAAGGGTTGGTCGCAAATTCATGTGCACATTGTGCATTTTTGTAAGAGGAGGCAATAAAAGGAAAGAGAGAGTACTGAACAAGTCCAAAAAGCCGAGGCCAATCTAGTTTAGAAAAAAAAACTAGCAAAGATCAGTTTAGAAGGAGGAGTGATTACCAGCTCCACGCAGGAGCAGCAGGGACAATCAGGTCAACAGTGACATAGTGTACCAGGTATGGCACAGCACTGAATGGACGTGTATACTCCTGATCAAAGACAAATGACAGGGCTTTCAAGGGGAAGCAGAGGATTCCTGTAGGGAGGAGGGTCATTTGGTGGGATAGGCTGAATAAGCCCCTGGTACAGAGGGCCAACAAGAGGTTACTATGGAGGATTGTTTGGGATTCAGTGTTGTTTGTGTGGGAGAATGGGAAAGTGGCATGAGATTGCCGGAGTGAGCCACATTATTTTAACATAGGTGCCCAGCAGATGCAAACCCGACCATGCCATTTGTCCCAGGTTCCGTGCACTCACAGCAGGTATGGGTACAACAGAACCCAGTGCCTGGGGCTGCACAATCCAATAGGTTTCAGCCAACCATGCCAGCACAGGTACTGGTACAGACATGGGAGAAAAATACTTTTCCCCTAGGAACGGTTACTTAGTATACTGGAGGAAGTGTTTTTGGAAGAATACCTTCCCGCTCCCAGGTGCTAACATGTATCTGGATTAGGATAGCCCACAGGGATCTCTGATGTGTGTAGTCCTGTCTGTTACTGCAGATCTGGAAGATAACACCAGATATGTGTAAAGGGAGGTGATCAAACATTTTCATTTCATGGTCGAAACAGGAGCTACACAACCTTGTATCATGGAAGGTGAGTTCGCCTTGTCAGGCAAAACAATTGACACACAGGAATTCTCTGGGCTATCCTGTTGGTTCCTTACACTGACGATCTATGTATTACGGTTGGTACACAAAATGTATCTGCTCCTTTGTATTGTGCAGATACCCCAGTGAACATCTTGGGCAGAGATTATTATAGTTATAACTTTTTCTTATAAGGTGCTTAATACCATAAATATTTCTAAGCATCGACCCAGGATTCAAACCCATGTTGCTCTGCTTCCTAGACGAGCGCGTTGCCACTGAGCTATACTAACCGGGTTTCTTCAGTAAATGGTGATTGCTTTTACAGAGGAAGGCAGAGTATGCTCGACTCCAGGTTTGTATCCTGTAAGAAAAGCACCACTTTTGTATGCATGTTACAAGGACAGAGCAGCAAGGTGCGTGCCTGTACATTCAGCATTGTTCCTTTATGGAGTAATGGTTGTGTTAATTTGGGTCCCGGGGATCAGAGATCATACATGGTAGGTATCAATTGAATTTTTGTTTCGGCCTGAGTCATAGGAGGTAACACCAGGCAATATTGTCATGATTCTCATAGAAGCAGTAATTATCAAGAAGGATATGGTGGTTCTTTCAGGCACTAATGATGAAGGCAGAGAGTGGCAAATGGTTTTGTGCATCGATCCGACTGTATCACTAAGAGATGTGTCCGATGAACAATTGTTTGAGGATGCTGAAGCCATATGAGAGATGGTTTTTGAGATGGTGGTGCCTTGCCAGACATTAATAGAGCAAAGGGGAGTTCCAAAGACCATGTTCATCATTAAAAATACATAGCCATACTCTAAAGAGGATTTGGAGAAGCTGCTATACCATGTGTATACCAGCAATCCTCATGATGTGGGGTTGTTAAAGAGTGTTGGAATAGTACAAATAAAATGGAAACATGGTGCGATATTGCCACGTGTGAGGCAGGTTCCCATGTCTAGGGAGGCTGACGTAAATATGAGACCATAATGGCATTATTCAAGCAAAACATAATACAACCTTCCGTGTGCCCATGAAACACAGCCATCTACCCTGTGAAGAAAGCAAAGGTATCCACTTGGAGAATGGTTCAGGATTTGCGCCCTTTGAATTACATTGTCGAGGCAGAACTTCTGGCAGGACCAAATCCTGCTACCATTCCCTGTAATATCCCTATTGGGTAGACCCACTTTACTGTGATTGATTTAAAAAATCTATTTTTTTCGGTCCCTTTACACCCTGATTTTTAGTACCTAATGGCGTTTATGTAACTTGGGCAAACATTTGAGCACACAAGATTGCCTCAGGGGTACTGTGAATCTCTGAGCATTTTAAATAGCATGGTTCAAATTGATTAGGGGAATTGACATGTGTCCAGTACAGTAATCCAGTACAATTTATTAGTCTGTAGTACTTAAGAAGAGCAGTATCAATGAGATTCAATAACACTCCTCATCCTGCTCACGTAGAAGTAGTACAAAGTGGACAAAGAATAACTTTAATACGGCCAGACATATTTTTGGGTCGAGTAATATCACCCACAGGGTGAAAAGTAATGACTGTGAAAGCAACTGCAGTTCAGAAATGCTCCAACCAGTTACTGTGAAACAAATTCAGCAGTTTTTGTGGCTCTGTAACTATTGCAGATCATGCATCTTTGACTGCTCTAGTTACACAAGGCCCTTACTGCAAGGACCTAAGGGAGCGCAAAAGGTGAAAGGCCCAATTCAAAGATGCAATGAGATGGTGACCTGCTGAAGGCTGCAATCAGCAATGCTTGAGTCTTAGCTAACCCCGGATCATCAAAAGTCATTTAATCTATTTACACATTCAGATGGTGAGGTGATGACAGCAGTCCTGGCTCAGAAAACAACATTACCCCATAAGCCCTTGGCTTACTACAATGGACTCCTAGACCCATGGATGCAAGGCCAGGTCCTGTGCTCTAGTGGCAGTGGCTTTTGGGATACAAACATCTTCAAACATTACTATGGGTTGCCCAGTGACATTGCATTTTTGTGTTTTTTGTTATTTTGGAAAAATCCAAATTGACTCAGAGTTTCGAGTATAGGGTTATTTTATCAAATGTTTCCATACATCCAGTAAGTTGTCACCTAGTCAATCCCATGGGTTTTGAAGCAAAACATTTGTAGCCAAACCAGTGAAACCTGATGACATTGTCCACAACTGTGTGACTTATGAGGGAGAAGAGTAAGAGAGGACAAATGTTAATAAGGATGTTTTGGAGGGAGGTGAGCTATTCTTTGTTGATGGTTCCTCAATAATTAATCAGGACACTAGTGAGAGCCATACAGGTGCAGCCGTTGATTGCATTGTGGATGTGGAATACCAAATCAGGATGAAGAAATGGTTGCTTTCACATTACTCGGGATAAGCAGCGGAACTAGTTGCAATAATAGAGGTGCTGGAAATGAGTAAGGGGAAAGCAGTCACTATTTATTCTGACTCTGCGTAAGTAACCTCCATGGTACATTCAGACTTGTCAAGATTAGCCGGTCAAGTGGCACAGCGAGTAGAGCGCTCGCTTTGACACCTGTGCAGAGCCTGCTGATGCAGGTTCGAATCCCGGCAGGACCAAACTCAGCCTTTCATCCTTCCTTGGTCGATAAATGAGCACCAGACACCGTGGGTAATAATAAGCAGCACTCAGATACCTGAGGGTTTGTAGCGCTATATAAATGCTAAATTATTATTATTATGGCAGAGAAGAGGGCTTAGGAGATTGGATGAGATGCCTGCCGAGCATGCTGCACTGTTATCTAGACTAAATGAAGCAATAACACCGTCCATAGAGGTAGGAATATTTAAGTGTACTGCGCATACTAACTGTACTGACGCAAAAGCTCTTGGAAATGATGCTGCAGATAGAGCGGCAAAGGAAGCTGCATATTTGCCATTCATAGATTCCCAGAAAATGGAAACCATGTGCCAGCAGGTACAGTTGCCATACACGTACACTGTGGTCCCTGTGTTTCAGATTGGGGAATTGCAGGAAAGAGCACTTAAAGATGGGAAGGAGCGCTGGGCAAAGAGGATGTGCCCTCTCACCCACACATTTGCTGTGGAGACAGGAGTTATAATAGGTAATAATGCCATTAGAGTTGCTCTGTGTGGCTTTAGAGCAACTACACTACCCATTGCACACTTCTCTGTGACAAATCGCAGCAGAGCTGCAGGAGGAATGATTTATACCAAACCTCCAGGAAAAGCTGAGTATATTTGTAGGGAACTGTATGGTTTATAGAGAATTCAATCGAGGAAAAACCATGAAGATGGTAAGATGAGTTTTGCCCTGGCCTTCAGGGCCTTTTAGGGAGCTCCATATAGATTTTGTAGATATGATACACAGATGGAATAATTTTGTATATCTCATTGTACTAGTTTGCTCATTTTCCTAATGGCTTGAGGTTGTTCCCTGCGTACACAGTGTTGCTAAATCTGCATCAACATTTTATGGTGAGGGAGGTGTTTCCATTGTGGGGAATTTGTAAGGTCCTGAAGTCTGACAATGGTTCCCACTTCTTTAATGCATCATTTTCAGAAAACACTTTGCTCTTGTGAATCAAGCACAGGTTGCATTTTGTTTACCACCTTCAGCCAACGGGATCGTGTAGTGTTTAAATGGAGTTCTTAAAGTTCATTTGTCAAAATTGTGTAGTGACTTAAGTAAGAACTATCCTCACTACTTACCATTGGCCTTATTCTGTTCATGAAATTAGACAGGAACCAAGCACTATCTCAGTCCTCCTAAAATAGTAACAGGGCACAGATTACAACACTTTTGCATGCATGCACAGCATCAGATGCACACAATGCACCAGAAATTCTTGGTGAAGAGTTTGGGCAATGCCTTGGGTCTTTAACCAAGAGTGTCAGACTTGTATCTTCACAGGTTGTGGTCTTTCATCAACAGTCAACAGGAGGAAACGTAAAGGAATCTGAAGAGCCACAGCAGTCAAAGTTGCTCCGCCGGAAAAAAAAAGTTGAACTTAAAATGAATGCTATGAGGTTGATTTGATGTTTTTATTGTTTTTCTGGTTATTTGGCTAAGACATGGCAGACAATATGAATTGGGATATTTGTAAGCTGTATTGTAGGATCTGATGAACTAATTCCAACCTCATGAGTGATTATGACAATTAAATTCAGATCCAACAGTGGATGCACATGGCTTTTCAGCAGATAATGTCTGATATAAGCATATGAGGCAGTTCGGGAGAGTGAGATCTGTAGGATTGTGCTACATGTGCTCTCTTATTTCCCATGCTTCGTGTGTGCCTAGGCTGTTTATTCCAGATGAGATTGGGTTAGTAGAAGCACAGTTTCTGGTGCACCTATCCCTGTTAATGAGGAGTTCTCAACCATAGATCATAAAGAGAAGAAGGATATATGCTGTATGCAAACAGTCCAGTTGAGAGGGTCTATTGTGAATAATCGATGGGAGCAAGTGTTGAAGAATTGCAGAGCTAGAGGAATGAGGGGATTTTCAAATGAATGGGTGACATAAATCAATTGAGAGTATGGAAATGTCTGAAAAAGTATCTAAAATATCTGACATGGTTTAAGGAGCCAGAGAATCCTGTTAACATCCAGTTACTCACACCTTTTTCTCTGTGTTTTAAGGGTGATGGCACAGTGCCTGATGGCACAAATGAGAACTTCAGCTGCACGCTTCACATTGCTGACCTGGCTGGAGGTACATCAGCAGTTCTTGGTGTGTTCTGGTCATTTGGACAGTTTTAGTGTCGACAATTACATCTAGCCAGGGAGGTGCATGTAGTTTCACTGCAGTTCAGATGCTGGTTCTTATTGTTCCCCATAGTCATTTGATGCTTGCCAGCCTAACACCTAAAGCCACATCTGTTCCTATTTTGACCCCTGTACCCCTTGCCTCCCTTGTGCCATCAGACATGGACAATTCAAAGAATTTTCCAGAACATGAAGTAGCTGAGTAATTGAGACGGACTAAAAGATCAATGTATAGCTCATCAGCATCTACAGAAGCTCTGGTGAACATTCCTGAGCAATACTGACTGTTCAGCCAAACATTTTGCTCATTGCCTTTTGCATCAGCCAGATGCTGTTCTGCCCAGATACCTAAAACAGCCGCCATTATGACTGTGACTATCGATGCAATATGAAAACAAAGCAAGGAACTTCATATGCACATGCGAGAAAGGAGATTCATGAATAGAGAAGTCACTGTAAAGGGGAAATGGTAGTCTTGAACATACATTCACAGACGTACATAGAAGGAGGTCTTGAGGGAGATGTGTTTGGGACAGTTGGCAAACAAGGGGTACATGGTGAATACACAAATCAGTATACTGTGGGTCCCTTCATAGCTAGGGGTTGTGTCAACCACAGACAATTGGGGTGGTGTAACGCTCACCTGGTATCCATGGGGATGTCACTCAGCCTGTTCTGATCTCCTATGACCTCGAACCCTTCCCTGGAGTCTACTCGACTGGAGACTGGGCCTGAAACACAGGATTGGTAGAGTTTAACTCCCTATTGTCGCTGTGTGCTTGAACCCCTTCTTCCCCGGGGTCCAACCCTTCCCTTTGATCCACAGCTCACCTTGTTTTCTTGGAAAGTGTGCTCTCCGTCCTGCTTTCAGCACAGGGGTGCATTTATTGATGTGGGTTCGTTGCTGCCTAGTTACTTCACTGGCAAGAGTCCGACAGCTAAGTATAATGAGTCTTTTGAACAGTTCTCTAACTTCGTTCCTTTCCTTCCTTAGATGATGGCCGGTGTCCGGGGATCGCGACGTGCTGCTGAGATGAGTAGCGCTGAAGGTGAGTGAGAGCGCGATGTACGATGCGACCCTTTTGTATTTTTCTGTGTCTTTTAGGTGTCGCGACATTTTCAGCGTGGATGCCCGTTATGAAGAAGAAATGCGGTTAGTAAGTGCCGTATGTGGCGTCTCTAGATGTTTCCACGCTAACCTTGAGTGTCTTTTCCCTCTTGCAGATGGATGAGAAGTTCCGGAGACAGAGTTCCCTCAGAGTGGCTGGAGTGGTTGAAGCTCGTACAGTCTTTAAAAATAAGCGAAGATTTGCTGAATGCTTACTAATGCCTTTTTTCGGTTCTTTTCCCTTTTCCTTAGGAAGCGGCGTGCCAGGATGGGAATGACACCGCCGAAGATGCCCGCAGAACAGAAGAAGCGATGAATGATGGGCAGAAGCGCCACAAGATAAGGCTGTTCCTAACGGTGTTCTTGTTCTTGCAGAAGCTGAGCGCAGAAGAAAGATGCAGGCCTACTGGAGACCGATCCGAACAGGGTGAGTGTCACGCTGTAGGTGCAGAAAACACAAAGCATGTTTCTTAGCCTGGGCGTGGCTTAAATAGTCTCTGGGTATCCCATGTTTATCTGGGCTGAACCACACCCAAAAGACTAGACTGCAAATACAGTTCTGGGAATCGAAATATGTGGGGCCATCCATCTTGTCCCCATCAATGCACTACAAGTCCAATCCCCAATGTTATCCTATGGGAGTGAGTGAGTCTGGTGCCACAAGCGCCAAGTCTGACTCCAAGTGGGTATTTGGAGGGATGGAGAGGCCCTTTAGGGCCATGTAGGTGATCGTGACCTGGCTGCAGCCTGACATCTTGGAGGTCTGGGGACATGAGGGGCAGGAATCATGACAGGTGGCAAGATAAACTCTGTATGGTGGGGGATGCTGGTATATCGAGGTAGAAGTCTGGGGGAGGCAGCTAACTGTATTCAGGCAGCTGCGATATCATCAAATTGTCAGCTGTGACATGGCTCGAGGTATACAACTTGGTGCTATTGAGGAGAGGAGTTGTAATCTTTTTAAGTACATGGGAGTTGTTATTCAGTGTGTAGGGAAGTCTAGCCACCTGCTTGGGTTGCCTTGGGGCAAGGTAATACATCCGGTTCAAGGGCTGCTTAAGAGCAGAATACAAAAGGGTTTATGGACTTCAATCAGGTTCTCAGGAATTACTAGGATGTGGACAGAGGCCATGCATGCTGAAATGGTAGGCGTTAGAGGTTAGGTGAAATGAGGATGTCAGCAAGTATGGGTGGATAAGATGCTTATCGGCAGTTCAAAGATAACTTGTTTGTTTCTCCCCCTCGTCATATTGTTGCAGTATCCTTGGTAAAGCCACGTGCATCACAAGCAGGGTTAAATGTCCCTGACCAGCTGGAACTTGTATAAAATTAGGATTGTTGTGTGAATATGTAACTATGTGGTGATGTCATGACATACTATAGAACGATCCCAAAGAGGTGTCCGCTGTAAATATGAGATAATGCAAAGGTATGTCGAAAGGGGATGGTAGTTAAATAAATGTATCCAATGAGAGCATGGGAACTGAAGGGGATTCCATTTCTTTGTAGGGGATTGGCCAATCATGTGTGGGGCATGATTTTGAAATGTAATATGTGATAGTGTGTTAATTGTTGCAATAATGTATATAATGGTTGGAGGAGAATCGTGTTAGTTTGACTCCACAGAGTCATCTAGCCCCTGACGGCCATTTGTACAATAAGCATGCTTTATGGACAAACGTGTGCTCGCTTCTTAAGAGGTCCACCCACACAGCATATAGTTTGAATTATTATCCACATTTTTCTGTACATCTGGTAATAGTTATAAACTGTTCTGGAAATTATAGTGAACAATAAAAGGCCAATCACATATCACCTTGTATCAATAATGGCATTTTACAGACGAAAGGTTATCCCCATAACCACCTATGGAAGTGAAGCCATGATAAATGCAGGAACTTTGAAGTGGCAAAAAATAGAAGCCTTTTTTGGAGGAAAATCATGGGATTACCAAGCAACTATCCGATGTCTAGAATGAGACACGAAATAGCAACACAGTCACTTGCTTCAATAATGCTTTGGAAACAACTTGACATCCTCAGAAAGATTTTAGCTGATGAAATAACGCCGGCTATGCAAACATTTCGATGTACTACCAATACAATGAATAATGTAATGCTGGAATCGTGGATGAAAGCGCTAAAACAACAACTCAGCATAGAGGATATCTCCCTCGAAATGTTGACTCAGCGCCCCCGGCATGCCAAAGTAAAATTACAGCAGAATGATTGGCAGAAAACTATAGAAGAGAAAGCCAAATATGTGATGAACATTCTTTGCAATGCTGACATACGAGCAATTAATGAACTACCAAAATGCATGCAGCTATTTCCAGACCCCTATGTCCGTGAAATATTTTTGAGAACTCGTTTGAACATTTTGCCAACCAGAGAAAGACTCTCTGAAACAAGATAAATTACGATGGCAGATAATTATTGCAGATTCTGCAAAGATGTTGAAGTACCAGAAACTTTATTTCATTTAATTATGGTTTGTCCTGCCTGGCACAAAAAAGAAGTCTATTTGGAAGCCTATTTAAGATTGCGTCAATACAACTGTCTGCTGAAACACGATGGACCCTGATGATATGCGGGCAAGATAAAAAATCAATATTTACGCTGACTCAATTTCTAGGAAACATTCTTGATTTTAGAATGGACACAAAGAAGTTAGAAATTGACTCCTCTTTTTTGTTTTTTTTACTTGAATCTGTCAAGAGATCTTTTTAATATTTCATATGATCACTTATCAAATTGAATGTAACTGAACGCAGTATAAATGATAAAGTGTATATGTTAACTAAATCATTTTAATAAAAAATATATATATATATATATCACCTTGTACTTAAAATGCATTTGAAATATCTGGAATGCCGGCAAGAACAAATTTGTTATTTGTGTGTAAATTACTGTTTTTGCTGAGGATTTGTCTTGCTCAAGTTGAGCCTGGAACATCAGCTAAGAGAGAATGTTACAGAGTTCCAGAATGAGTGAAGCAGAGAGATGTTAAGGTGAGGCACAACTGGTAAAGAACCTGGGGCCTGGTAAGGAGGTGAGTCTTTTATTCAACTGCAGGGTGCAGAATCATCATGCACCATCAACTCCAATTCTCCAACTCTAACTGACAACAGTGCCAAAGCAGCACATTTTACATTTTGCCTGGAACTGGTGACATCACAACATATATTCCTCCTTATAACAACAAATACATTCTGTTATTTCGATCAACACATTTAGCAGAAAAAGTAAACCAAACAGCATGAAAACTAACAGCAATACAATAGGCTTATTTTACCTTAGAACTATAACCATAGGAATCCTACCCAAAATGCCTAACACTGTAAATTTGAATACAATAAGGAACTATTCACACCCACAGAGCAGAAACAGACTGGAAACGGGAATATCTATCGACAGGCCACATTAATAGTGAGCATAATCTTGATGACAGTTCAGCTGAGCCTTTTCTCTAAAGCTTGTTCATCTCACACCCTCTGCACACTTTCCCAAACCTTGCTCCTCACCCACTTCTCTCAATACTCCCTGGAAAGGAAGAGGTAGTACTTGCTTTCATATTGAACCTTCCAATGTGTTAAGAATGTTTCCCAATGTATCTGATATAGATTCCAAGCCATAAATAATAACAGGTACTATCTTCATTGCATAGAGCTTGATGGCTGGAATAAGAGAAAACTGTGATTATCTGTAGAATATTGTTTTTAATTAAGCAATCAAAGGTTTTACTTGCTTCTTCAGAACATTGTTTGATACTGTGTTTGATAATGTAAATCCAAGGTAAGGGAGACTCTTAACTTTTTCAATCTTCTTTGCAGCTAGTGACCAATTTATGATTATGGTTATCCATAGTTTTAAAAACACTATTACTTTCAATTTATGGGAATTAAATACATTGTTGAACCTGACATACACAGAAAGGCTTTTAATTTTCTCTCAAGACCAATTGGAGTAAGATCAAAAAATGAAAGGCAGTCAGCGAAGTCCAGCCAATTAACATGCAAATGACCACATTTTACCTGAAATTATCTTAAGTTGCCACACACATTCCTAAAGTTTGAAGCACACTCTAAAAAATGAAAGCGCATGGGGCCCACAATACAACCTTGTCGCAGTCCGAGAGATGTACTGATTGGCTGCGACATGCTTCCATCTCCAATTAATCTAATTTATATTGCCATGGGCCACATTACAAGTGTGAAAACAAGGGTGGTAAGCTCACCGGCGCCCTTGTTTCTGGACCACCACACTACGAGTCTGCCTGCGGGGGCCACTGTACCTCAATTGTGTGGTAAAATAATTTACCATCTCAGAAATATGGATCCTGGCCATAGATCAATTAAATACTGTAAAACCAATATTCGAGGTTGGTGTGTCAGTGGATGAGGAAGTCTTTAACAAATAAGTGATAACCACTTGACTGTTTATCTAATTTCCCCCGTCATCTGATTCTTTCAAATGCTTCAATATACTTGTACATCAAAAGAATGAGGCAGCCTTATAGATGCTCAAAATATGTTGATTATTCCATAGAGTAATTTGAAAGTTATGGCTCTTGATCTGATTTCTATATCAGTGGCAAATTGGGCATTTTTCCTCAAAATATTTAAGAGGATCATTTTTATGAAGTACAACGTTGTCTCATAACTTTGACTTTTTTCCTTTTTTGCTAAAGGTGTGTAGGCATCACAAGTGTTCTTAGTTACACCAGATCAGTTGCATCTTTAAAAGAAATTCCTTTTATACAATCAGCAATAGTTTCATTCAAAAGTTTAATACAAAAAAGTTATTCTGATGGTGACAGATTGTCAGTATTTCTTGGGCTATTTGCAAGCATAGACAACTTTTCAAACGCAAGTATATGACACTGATACAGCAGGGTTATTATTATGCTAGGTTATGCAGGATTCTTCCTATGCTATGTTAGGCAATGCTATGTTATGGTATGATACATTTGCCTCTACCATACAGTTAGGCTTCAGACCGTCCATGTTCACGTCACCTCCCTGTGCCTGCTCTACACGTAGCACCCCAGACAGGCCCAACCCCCTGCTACGGCAGAGGACACATCTGACCTTCCCTTCTACTTATTCTCTACAATTTTAGCATTTGCCCCATACATGGGAGATAACAGAAGGGGTTTCTGCGAATGCTTCTCATTCATAATAAAACACAATTTCCCCACAGGGCTGTGCCACAATGCCACAAGTAAGATGTCGACAGTTCTTGCCAAATGTCTCTAATGTCGTGGCAAGCAACATCCCCATTGCGAAAGTATAGAACCATATTAGTGTTTGCCTATGATATGCTATGTAAACGGGCACTCTAGGGTGGGAGCGCTAGAGAGAGAGCTCTGTGTGCCAAACTGCCTGAACACTTGCATGCTGTGTTCCCTGCGGATCCCTCTGTATGCCGTGTATTTGCAATCTAATACAAGAAGCATGATTTACCATTAGTCTGTGTCTCTCCCCTTATTTTCTTATATTACTTATTGTCTGCAAGCTGAGGATGGCCCTTGAGAAGAGGGCAACTCTTGGCCACGACAACACTGTATACCCCTACTCTGTGTAGGGGAAAGACTATGAAAAACATCACACCAAAAAGCATATAAAAATGAAGTTTATAGGTAAACATTTCTTTAATAATTAGGTAGTTAGAAATACATAGTCAATCATTAAAATACTTTTGCTCCTATGCCAGGAAGGTAGTTTCTGGTGAGTTCCATTTACCTCAGGACTAAGCGTCACGAGGTCCGAACTCCTCAGTCTTTCACCCCCCTCAGCTCCCCATGTCCTACTTTTCATATCATATTAATTGTTGTTATTTTGAAACCGTGAGTTTTTCCAGGCATTCCAATGCACTATTCCAAATACAATTTAATTCACCTGCAAGAAATATATTTTGTGTTCCCTTTGCTAACCAATTTGAAGAAAATAGTGCCCACCACATGAAACAAGAGCACTTTTTTGTAAGCCACCATGTTCCAGTACCAAATACCTAATAAAAGCTCAATTTCTCAATTGTGTTGTTCTTTGACGAAAGTGGTAATCAAACCTTTTTATACTGAGCCTCCCCTTGAGTACAAATATTGTTTCTGTGCCCACTCCTAGAGGTTGGCTAACTAGCGGGGACCAAAGGATGTCTAGCGGGGTCCTAGGCTCTTTAACATATAATCAGATTTTCTACTGCTTATATGTTCTACTAATCAATTTAATTAAAAACAGTCACCGTAATCCCTTTTTAAAGTGACCTCCCCCGCCTGGACATCTTTTGTGCTCCTTAGGGGGGCCATCCCCCAGGTGTGAAGACCACTGCTTTAGGATCTTGTTTGGCTTATTTGACAAAGGTAGAGAAAACATTAATGCACAGAGGAACAGTGAGCCAAGTTTCCTGCAACACAATTATGCCATACTCTGTAAGGCAAGGAATGTCTTCCATATAATTTAAAAAATAGCAGCGGTCTCTACTGTATCATGAAGGAAATTGGTGTTTTTTAAACTCAATGCAGTCAATAGTCAATATGTCCTGTCTTTGGGTTACATCTTTCATCATAGAAACCTGTGTAAACCCCCTTCTTCCATGATCACATGCAATAGCAATTGGTTTGATGTGTATGGGAAATAATAATGTTCATGATAGCTTGATTTAAATTACTCTTATTATGAATAATCACTTCCGATTCGGAGCATAAATCAATACCCATTGCCCTAAAGCAATGGGTGTTCCCAAATCATCCAGTCTACAATGTTGGAGTGGAAGTAAGCAATTGAATCATCACATCTCTCATTCCGAAAATCAACCAATTCAATGTTCGAGGAATTTATGAGTTTAAATGTGGGAATAAGGGAAAATATTTGCAATTTAAGGGATTATAGTGCCTATCCTGGATAATTAACTCAAAACTATTTTTCTTCCCTTTGCTCTAATAGCTAGTTCTTCCGTAGCTCCTCTATTGAAAGTGATAGGTATTGATTTAGAATGGTCTAAAAAGTCTGTAGCTCATGTATTAAGTGAAGAACTGTTTGCCTCTTCTTGGACACAAACATATGTTTTGTCCATAATCTCATAAGCACTGTTAATAGGGACAAAACATTTTGGGGGTAATTCATAGAATTTAGCGCACAAGTGGCGCATGCGGCTGGCGCACAGTGTGCGCATGCGAATCTCTGCACCAGCCGCGTGCGCTAAAATCCATTTCCGCGCACAGCGTATTCATGGATTTCAGCTACCAAAACCAGCCGTGGCGCACAGTGGCGCAGCGACCCTGCAGCAGCACCAGTTACGCCCCCAAGAACGCCCCTCGCGCAGGGAAAAGCCATCAAATTCCACAATCCAGCGCAAAGGGCTGCGCTAACCCTGTACCTGCACGGCAAGCAGGGAACGTGTATTACTGGGGTTCGCGGGAAGTTTCACACGCGATTGGCCCTGTGCGAGCGGGGTACGTGTATTACTGGGGTGCGCGGGAAGTTTCACACGCGATTTCAGCAGGGTACGTGTATTTCAGGGGTGCGCGGGAAGTTTCACACGCGATTCCAGCAGGGTACGTATATTACTGGGGATCGCGGGAAGTTTCACACGCAATTGGCCCTGTGCAAGCAGGGTATGTGTATTACTGGGGTGCGCGGGAAGTTTCACATGCGATTTCAGCAGGGTACATGTATTTCAGGGGTGCGCGGGAAGTTTCACACGCGATTTCAGCAGGGTATGTGTATTTCGGGGGTGCCGGGGAGTCCTACACGTGATTTGGCAGTGTGGGTCCTCCCAGGTGTTCCCTCTACACCCTCCACGCCCCTGCAGGCAGCCCACACCACAGGGAACTACCCTGCACCCCTGGTCGTATCCCGCAGGCAGCCCACCCAACATGGGCATGCCCCCCAGCAAAGGCACATGTCTCCTTGCACTACTGATCACCAACTCATGTCCCCTTACACCCCCACCCCCCAGCAGTGAGGGGCACCTACCAGCAGGCCCCCACTCATGTCCCACTCATGTCCCCCTGCACCCCCACTCCCCAGCAGTGCAGGGCACCTGCCCGCAGGCCCCGACACATGTCCCCCAGCCAACACGTCATCACAATCTAGATCCCTGGCCCTTATGGGCAGCCTCCACATGCCAAAGACCCACCCAAGTATTGCATCCACCCACTTAGAAATGCCAATTACATGATACAACCCCAATGGCAAGTATGTAAATGAACACATGTCCCTCACATACACACAATGGGTGTAAGTGAATGTCAAATCCCATATCATGACATGCATGAAACCAATGAGATGATACTACACATTGAAGTTTGATGAAAAAAATGTATTAAAAGCAACATAAATGGAATTAAAAATAAACAAACAACAATGGGAATTAAAAACGAAAAGAAGCATCTCCATAAAATAATGAAAAACAACAAATCATAATTCAAAGGAAAGGTGTCTAAAGTCACAGTTCAAAAAAGTAAATCCAAGGGAAAAACAAAACGGAAAACCATTGCTCCATGGGTAAATCCAAAAAAAAAAGTATAATCCAACAGTCAACTATATACAGATAAACAATCCAGGGTCCATGATCCCAACTGAAGAAATGTAACATATCTAAAAATACTACCTAATAAAAAAACTATATACAAAAATGTGGTCCATTGTCCAAAAGGTCCAAAATAAATAAAAAAGCAAAGGAAACCTAACACTAACTACATAACTATTTACAAGGGCAGCGGGCTAGTCCGACGGCTCACTGGTTGATGTCATGGGCCAGGGCATCATCAAACTCCTGTTCAATGGCTTGGAGGTGGGCATGTTCCCTGGCCCCAAGGTCTCGCAGGGATAATGCAGTGTCCAGCTCCAACTCCCTGCGAATACCCTCGAGGCACTCAGCCCGCCTCAGCGCCCTCCGCATGGAGTTCTCCACCCTGACCATTGAGAGCCGCTCCGCACCTATCTGCTGGCCCAACCACTCCCACAGGGAAGACACTCCCATTCCAGGGTTCTCCTGCCCTCCAGCCGATGCCTGCCCCCCTGATGTTAATGGCCCCGAGCCATGATGCCTCCCACGTTGAGCGTGCCGCTGCCTCTGACGCAACTGCCTGTGCCAGCACGACGACATCCAGGCTGATAGAATCCACCGACGCCGTCGTGCGCGTGCCCTGCTCGATGATGCCGTCACATCCTCCATCTGCTGGGGTCCAGTTGCTGGTGTGTCCACCCCTGCTGGACCGCCGACTCCTGACTGTGGCAGGGATGGGATCCACACCGAGTTGGCTGCGTTGGTCGGGGCAGGTCCACAGGGGGCCCTGGTGGCATCTGGGCCGGAAGACGGCATGGAGAACGACTGGCGAATAGCGTCCACAGAGGAGGAGAGGGTCGCCAGAGTGGCCGACACATGTACGAAACCCCCGACCATGGCCGCTCCCAACTGGGCCACGTTGGCACGGTACTCTTCGTGATGAAGTGCGTGCTCCTCCTGGGAAGCACGCACGTCATCACGAATGACACCCGTGCGCAACGCGACACCAATCAGGACCTTCTCTATAAGGCCAGGGGTCCCCTCGTCCGCAGGTGGAGGGGAGTCAGATGACATGGACATCCCCCCTACCTGCGGACGGACCTGGGATGGGGCATCCCTGCTGGTGCATGGTGGTGCAGTCACAGTGTCAGGGACAGTGACATGCACAGGCCCCTCCACGGCGACCTGTGCTGCTTCCTGCCCCTGGACTGCACCACTTGCACCAGCAGGGATGCCACCACCAGGCCCCATGTGCGGCTCAGTAGCGGCCTCCTCCTCCTCTGTGGAAACCACCAACCTGGATGGCTCCACACCGTCTTCCGCCGTTGCAAGCCCCTGTGGGGGCTCACCCACCCCTTCCGCTATAGCCATGGGGGCATCCCCGCCGCTTTGCTCCACAGCGCCGTCTCCGCCCTCTTCTTCACTTGGCGCTGTGTAGAGGGAGACAAAGAACACAAGCATCAGGGTACTGTACAATGGTCCCCTAGACAGGAAGCAATAGCAGATGAGTGGCACTGTCAAAGATCACTTCCATCATGTCCCTCCAAAACACATGGGTCAGTGCAGTCAAAACACATGCAGTAACAGGCATGGGGCATGCTATGGACATTAGCATACATGTCCAAGGGACTCTTGAAACATACAATGTTGTTTTGGAACTCACATGCATCATGGGTCATGCCTATCACATGCACACACTTCACCGTAGTTTCATCCATCTGGCCTTGTACAACCCAGACACAGTGGATGCAAGGATAACTAGGCTGCATCAGTGAATCTGAACATTGTCACAGACATGTGTCATGCATCCATAGCATTCACAAGTCACAGACACGCAGGTCAGACACACATACATGGACACCATACATGTACATGGCATCAGCACCCATCCCTCAACCCCACCCATGTCCAGGAAC
This sequence comes from Ambystoma mexicanum, assembly GCF_040938575.1. Lineage (NCBI taxonomy): Eukaryota > Metazoa > Chordata > Amphibia > Caudata > Ambystomatidae > Ambystoma > Ambystoma mexicanum. The sequence continues at coordinate 1,122,430,997 of NC_090924.1, forward strand.
AGAGACTGGCATGCTCTCATGTGTCCATTCCGCATAGGGCTCCCCATGTTGCCTTTAAACACATGCACCAACCATGTGGTTCACACATTACTGGTCTCACATACATGACGATGATGTCCCTGCACACACACATGCGTACAAGGTCTATGTCACACATACAAGCAAGTATCAGACAACAAACACACTGCAACATGCCCTGTCTCACACAGCAATGCTTGGCCACTTACCGCTCGACTCCAGACGGGTCTGCCTCTCAAGGATCTGGGCATGGAGCGCTGGGCGTATGCGTTCCAGGACCCTCATCTGGATGGTACTCATGCTGCCCCGGCCCCCCTCCACGAGGCGCCGGGCCTTTATGAGGGTCCTGGACCTCAAGTCCTCTCAGCGCTTCTTGACTTGCTTGATGTTGCGGGTTGCCACCCACTTCGCGTTGATGGCAACCACAAAGTCGTCCCAGATCCTGTCCCGTCCTTCCTAGTCGGCGCGTGATGATCCGAAGAGGGCATCATAATGCCCCAGGACAAGCTCCACCAGGACACCAACTTCCTTCTGACTGAAGCTGGTGGCCCTCTGCCCCTATGGCTGGGGGTCGCCAGTGGTCTCAGATGGTGTTTGCCCCGACATGACGACCCCCGAGGCAGGCGTGGGTGGGCAACTGGGTCCTGGGGCTGGGCTGTGGAGCGATGGTATCCCAGTCGGGAGTCTTCTGTTCCAGCAGGGGTGGGCACCGCAACTGGACCCCTGCAGATGGCTGATGTGCAGGCACCAAATCTCAGGGCACGAGGGCAGCAGGCAGTCAGGCAGCAGCAGATGGCAGGTGGGAGCATGCTCGGGGCTCTGGGGGGGCAGTGATTCGGCCTTTTGGGCAGGAGCGTGGTCTTCCGTGTGTTTTCGCGTGGCCAGCTTGATACGGAGTGATTTGGCACGTGAAAAAATTGCACATCAGCATGTAATTCGAGAAAAGGCCATTAGCGCGTAAGCGCGTCTGCATGCATACGCGATTTCATTGGACCAAAGGCCCTTAGCGCGTAAGCGTGTCAGCACGCATATGCGATTTCATTGGACCAAAGGCCCTTAGCGCGTAAGCGCATCTGTGACGTATCGCGCACGGACGTTGCCCTGGCAGGGCTTGAAGATCCCACGTGGATTTCCATTGCTCTGTACGTGCTTTCCGTGGGGTGCGGTGCGTGTGTTTTCCAGGCGTTGGGGTTCACACGCTATTACTTCACAGCGGGTGGGTGTTGGCTACGCGTTCTTCTGCACGCAGACGGTGAGTGGTACCCCGCTAACCAAGGCCTATCGCGTGTGAAACTTCCTGCGCACCCCCGAAATACAAGTACCCCGCTCATTCACGCGTGAAACTTCCCGCATACCCCCGAAATACACGTACCCCGCTCATTTGCGTGTGAAACTTCCTGCGCACCCCCGAAATACACGTACCCCGCTCAATTGCGTGTGAAACTTCCCGCGCACCCCCGAAATACACGTACCCCGCTCAATCGCGTGTGAAACTTCCTGCGCACCCCCAAAATACACGTATCATGCTCATTCGCGTGTGAAACTTTCTGCACACCCCCGAAATACACGTACCCCGCTCAATTGCGTGTGAAACTTCCCGCACACCCCCGAAATACACGTTGCCCGCTCAATCGCGTGTGAAACTTCCCGCGCACCCCCGAAATACACGTACCCCGCTCATTTGCATGTGAAACTTCCCGCACACCCCCGAAATACACATACCCCGCTCAATTGCATGTGAAACTTCCCGCGCACCCCCGAAATACACGTACCCCGCTCAATCGCGTGAGAAACTTCCCACGCACCCCCGAAATACACGTACCCCGCTCATTTGTTTGTGAAACTTCCCGCGCACCCCCGAAATACACGTACCCCGCTCAATCGCGTGTGAAACTTCCCGTGCACCCCCGAAATACACGTACCCCGCTCAATCGCGAGTGAAACTTCCCGCGCACCCCCGAAATAGACGTACACCGCTCAATCGCGTGTGAAACTTCCCGCCCACCCCCGAAATACACGTACCCCACTCAATCGCGTGTGAAACATCCCGCGCACCCCCGAAATACACATACCCCGTTCAATCGCGTGTGAAACTTCCTGCGCAACCCCGAAATACACGTACCCCGCTCAATCGCGTGTGAAACTTCCTGCGCACCCCCGAAATACACGTACCCCGCTCAATCACGTGTGAAACTTCCCGCGCACCCCCAAAATACACGTTGCCCGCTCACTCGCGTGTGAAACTTCCTGCGCACCCCCTGAAATACACGTACCCCGCTCATTTGCATGTGAAACTTCCTGCGCACCCCCGAAATACACGTACCCCGCTCATTCGCGTTTGAAACTTCCCGCGCACCCCCGAAATACACATACCCCGCTCAATCGCGTGTGAAACTTCCCGCGCACCCCCGAAATACACGTGCCCCGCTCGCACAGGCCCAATCGCAGTATGGGACATTCATCATTGCTGTATATTGCCACTTTTGTAATGCGCAGGGACGCTACCGCCTGCCTTCGTGTGGCGGACGTGTTTCGGCTTGTGTGTGTCTTTGGCTGTGCGCGGCTTTGCCCTATTCGATTCCATGAATACGTGTGGTTCGAGTGCGTGTGGGCATTCCGTCTGCTTCCCTGCAGTACATCCCCAGTTACGCCCTTATTTTCACGCGTTGTTCCCCATTCTGCGCGTTACGCCCCGAGTTCCGTCCACTTTATGGTGTATGCGCCGAGGTTGTGCGCTTTCACTGTGCGCGTCGTGCACACCGTTCGGGATGTTGCAGTGACGTGTGCGCCATGCACGGGTTTGGCGCACATCCCGAGGAAAACACGCACAGGGACTTCCAAGGATCGCACGCGTAAGCGTGCACGTGCGCCTGTTTTTTCGCACTTGCGCCTGCTTTCGCTTTAATGTTGTTGAATAACCTGACCTGGGATTGCAGGACTAAGTGAAGAAATGGATGACTCCCCCAATCTGTCTAATGATTGTACGTCTATAGTGACGTCTCCCTCCTTGAAATTACCATAATAACTCCCAATACAAGTATGAATATTACAGTTCACAAAATGTACTGCCTTTTGATTGGGAGTCATGGACTTTTGTGCAGGGCCCCCTTCTGACTAATGTCATGTTGTATAGAGTTGCAGTCCCAGCAGAGATCAGTACAGAGTTTTAAACATGATGCATCCAACGAGTTTGATTGATTTACTGACTGCTTATCGTTTATGGGGAGGGGAGTCTTTGATGTACTTATTTCATTGGGTGGGGAAGACAAATGCCAAACGCTTTGTTGAAAATAATGTTTCATCTTTCCTGCTTGTTTTATTGGGTCAGCGTGGGGAATTACCTCTGCCACCACAACCACCTAGTTCCCACTTCCCCGCACACTATTTAAACTTTTGTCCTGGACATGAATGTGGTAGGAATACTGGAGCCCTCACTGCCATTTTGCTGCATATATTGTCTGAGCGCAGATTATTTGTCATGGAGCAGATCAACCAGAAATGGTATAACGGGGCCTATAAAAAGGGGGATATTCAAAAAGAGCTGATTTTTAGAAGTAGCCCCAAACGCACTTACGGTACTCCCTTCCTCGAGCCAGCAACCTTCTGCCGTGGACTGCAGCAGACTGTATGATGCCCTTCCACGCTGGAATCCGTGCTGCAAGTGGATTTTAAGAAAGATCCTCCTCATAGTCGCATCAGCAAAGCTGCACATGGGGAAGCACATTCTGCAGCAGAAGCCTTCCTCTCAGCAGACTGCACTTCTGTGATGCGCTTTCGCACTCCGCCACGTTCTTTAAAAGTAATTAAAAAAACAACTGAATTTCGGCAGAAGGAAAACGTGTGTATGATGTGATCTCTACATTTCAAATTGATAGTTGCCATGTGCACCTTCGTAGATAAAGTGCGTTTTCTAAAAACTCCAAGTGAGAAAATATATTTTCTGAAAATTGATCATTTGACATCCATGCCAAATGCCTTTTTTGAAGTTGTATACATCACATTTCATTTCCTCTTCTAGCAGAAAAGATTGAGGTAAGATAGTAAACTGAGTAAATATTGCCTTTGATTTAAGATTATTTACAAAGATAACTGCGTGCTTTGTTAGCATGTGTTGAAATCTTAAAGAAGCAACTGTCATTTTTCAAATTCCAATCTGAATTATGCCGCTATTTTTCTAACCTTTGTTTTCCAGCAGCTGTAATGAAATTATGTTTTCTTGTTATTTCAAAATAAATCCTTTGTTCTACTTTCTGGTAATAAAGAGGTGCTTTCATTGCTTTATCTGCATGCTGTAATTTACCATAACAATTGCTGTTTTTACTTTACAGATCTGATTATAATCAGATAACAAAACATGAAATTGTGAAATGTAAGCTGGAGCATTGTCAAATAAACGCAACTATAGACCAATTAATGCGACCACAGGCAGAAATAATACTTGGGAAAGAGGTGAAACGGAACATGGGTTTCAATCACATGAGAAAAGCGGATCTCTATAAAAACATATATTTTTTAAATGTACTGAATGTTTGTATAAACACTTTATTCATTTTAATTCCATGATCGTATTAGAGAATAAGCATAGCACAACAGCTTCCGTTTACTTTCATAGTACAACATAACATATTATACATTGGGTGAATTGGCACCTGTCTAAGGCATAGGAATATGTGTTGTACATAGACTGGCAAACTTGTACATTTTGGCTTTCTCTTTGAAATTCTGTATGCCCGAATGAGTGCCTTATTACATATATCTTTATAGGTCTCTCTCTGACTCTATCCCTTGTCCATGCTATTTCCTCTCCATCCTGCTGCTGCCTATTCATTTGGTTATCACTCTTGATTTAACACTCTCATACTCTCTCAAAATCTTTATATTCTGGAATCACCCAGTGTGGGATACAATTGAACAGAGATCATATTTAAACCACAGGCATTAATTAATTCACATAATATTCTTTTTATTCAAGAATGATTTCAAGATTAACACCACTTTATAGCAATGCAGGAGCACAACTGTAACAGTGTGATAGAATCACTCAAGATGACATATAAACCTTAGTGTAACTATTGCTTTACAAATGTTATATTCACTCAAATTATATAGGATGGTTTGAACTATCTCAGAGGATCTAGGCCACATAATCTACCTATCACATTGTAGATGATTGCGCACCTAATAAGGTCTTTTTTTTTACCCTGGTTGAAGCACCTTTTCACTAAATACCATTGTCCTGATATCTTCAGGCTGCCCTCTCTGCATGTCTCTGATTCCAAAGTCACAAACGTTGTAGTTCCTTTCACCTTTTACAAGACTGTCAATGTAAGATTGATTTTCTGATAACATTTTCTACCTTATATATTCTTGTAATAATCTGAAACGCAAATTTAATGGATCTTCCCACACTGGACATCCTGTCTAAAAGTTGTTCGTCTTGTCATCCAGGACACAACTTTTATCTCTGGGTCTGTATCAAAAGGTCTTTGTCCCTTTGATAAATACATGATGTTTTTTTTTTATTATTAAGTGGTAACTTCCCTCATCATTCAGCCATGCCATTCCTAAACGTGTAGTCAGTTGAGGCTGAGAAGTGATTATTTTGCCTATACCAATGAATTCTCAAAACACATAATGATCCACTGACTTGTGTTTAGATCGTTTAGGAGAATCTCATATAATAGACCTGTTTTGAGAACAGTCATGAAATGGATTCATATATCTTTTGTACTTCACTCCTTTGTTCCTGGTAGCCATCTCAATATTGATCTGACAAACACACATTCATGTAAATTTTCTATGTGTAGTGGTCAACTAGAATATCAGAGAGGAACATCACTTTAGTAGATCAGCTGTTAAATTTCCCAATCTTACAATTCTTTTCCATAATATAATGGAAGAATAATATATCAGATGGTATTTTGAAAAAAAAAGAAGAAAAACAGCCATGTCCTGTGTATTTGTTCTATATTTGGTGAGTTTGCTTTCACTTTTTAATAAACGCACAATGTACCTACAATTCTGACCTGCACTGTAGGCCCTGAGTGTAAACAAATAAAAAGGTCTTTGCCTTTCATTTCAGGTTGGACAAACCTCAGTGCTGTCATTACCAAGTCTCATTTGCCAATGGCTGATACCCTTCAACAGTGGCTCAAACACTGGTATGGAATGGTTCCCTGAGAATTACCAGTGGCTATGATAAATGTGATACGTTTCTCCCATCACATCTTTTGGCTTAAGTGAATGAGCGAGTGGTCAGAAGTGGAAGGATAAACATAGGTGCCGCAGAAGTGAAGTCATGAGAAGAGGGATACATTGTCAAGCAAGTTGCTGTTCGTGTGGGTAGGAAGGTTGTGTAGATAGACCAAAGAGTGTTCAGATAGAGTGGAGTGCAAATGTTGATGATGGGACTAGATCATATTGGGTTGACTTGAGAGCACCTATGTGACAGTGATGAATATAGACAAAAGACTTTCAAGTAGTTGGCAAATATCAGAAAAGAAGAGTTTACGGGTGCAATGTTGGCAGTAGATTAATGTGATACTGGGGGGGGGGGTAATTTCTAGAATTTGGACCAAGATGTGCTCAAAGAAAGTAGAAATAAAGCCATCAGTGGGACGAGGGGCTAATGTTTTTTGATGGCTGATGGCTAATCATCATGCCAATACCGCTGCCTTTTTCTTAGTTTTGGACAGTGGGGAAAAGTAGTGAAATCATTGTGGACAGCACTACTGTGTCTAGAGATGGGATCCATATTTTAGCTTACAGTTATGTTTTTTCTGGTTTTAGCCTTGTTTTATTAAGATAAGTATTGCTTCTCATTAATAGGAAATCCAAGGCCATAATAAACAGGATTTGAGATAATGTGAAGCCGTCTAAGACTGCTTTTAAAATTGAAGAAGGATACATCTATGGCATTGAAAAAGATACCGGTGTCAAAGAGCTTTTCAAAGAGGTTACTTTCAAATTTGCTAAGGTACGTGTGCGCTGTAGTTTAACATATGGGTGGGATACTGTCTGGTAAATGGAATACAATCATGGATTCTTAAAGAGCTTATCTTATTCATGGCATCCCTCAAAAAGGACATTGTGTAGGTTTAACAGTCTGGAACCTATACTTCAGAATTATTTGCATGATCTTCTAGGATAGCAATGAGGGGTGCAAGGAGGGACAGTTCGTTGTAGAGGGTAATATGTCAAGGAACTTTGTAATGTTGAGATTGGCAGACTGAAATTCAGATGAGTTGATCATTTATCATGGAGATAAGTAGTTTCACACACATGCCAGACATTAACGTTCCAGAATAGCATCTATTGATTGTGGCAGCATACAGGGAAGACACAAACCATTTCCCTTAGGACTGCAAATGTAAATACAAATAAAGTATTCATGGTCACTGTCATCAATTATCAGAATGTGAAAGGTCCTTAGGATCAACAAAACTATCAATGAGGGATATTTCTAAATCCAGTTTCATAAACCTAAAGCATAAATGCAAGGTATAAGTGCTTTATGCCTAGATTTTATGATTCTATAGATTTCCCAGCTCTTTGGAAGGGGTGGGCAGGGGGCACACAGCAGAATATACATTTATGAGGTGCATTCCCATTCCACCACTTGTTAAAAGCTGTTGATTCCATGGGAATCCATTGTGATGTCCCCTTTAAAGCACAAATTGCAGTCAACATTTACACTTTTTCCAACATGGATAGGGAATGTGAAGAGTTAAGTTGATAGCGACGTTGTTCTACTCTTTGTATTCCAACTCAGCTTTCAAAATGGTAAAAATTAGAATGGGGGACATTTCCAAAGTAAGTAAAAAAACATGATGCCCTTCAGTGCAATTGGGGAAGTGCATATAATGACACCAAATGTCTCTAAAGGAAGCACACAGCTGTTTGAAAGCAACATTCTTCACTTCCAGTTAAGCCGAGTCCTAATTTCTTGCAGTGGCTTACTGTCACAAAACAGATATGAAGAGAGTGTGGGGAGGGGTCCAAAGAAAATGTTGTAACAAATTGACTTCTACCCTGCAGGAGTACAAGAACAAGAAGAGGCTAAGGCACCTACTCAGCCCTCACGCTTCCAGAAACCAAGATCCAAACACAATCATAAAGGTAAAACAGGCAAAGTTAAGAGATATACGTCGTAAACCGTTTGAGGTAACGTGGTCAGAGGAAACGATATACACTCAAGAGGGGTGTGCATGTGATTCAGTAGCACCCAAAAAGTGAAATATAACAGTCCAAAATAAAGGAATGTCAAATCAAGCTTATTTAAAAATATATATATATACTTTAACTAAACACACCATCTACAATAATGACTAAATAGAAAACACTACAAAGACCCACCTCTGTACAAGGAACACAGAATTTGCAAAATAGCAAGATGCAGCGCTGTGAGTAATGAGACAGGAGGAGAAAAGTCAATAAAAAACACAATGGCCATAAAGGATATGTTCTAGAGGCTCAAAAAGGGATCAGTGTGACCCAGCCAGTCTTCAGGGTCCACAATGAAACAGGTGGGCAGATATCAGGGAAAAACAATGTTGCAGTGTCTTCTGTTAAAGACTACATCATGTTTGTTTGGTTTACCTTTGGTGCTGATTCCGCCTCCTTGCGGTCTGATGGGCTCCGTCTTGCTCAGCCGTCATGTAATACAGCACAGAGCGGTGTTCCAGAAGACCCACACGTATCCCCTGAAACACCTGGCATTACCACAAGTCCGGCCTTCCCTGATTTACATGTTAACAGGACAGCTCAAAGCACTGACAGGGGAGCCAAGTTGAAATGGTGAGGTATGGAACACTGGCAGGTGATGTGCAGGCAACAGCAGACAACAGGAATGGCAGAAAAGGACTAGCTGGCTGCGTGTGTGTGATACACACAATTGTCCCCTGAAACCAATCAGTGGAATACCAGTGCACTCTTATGGGAAAAACTCCCTAGAGAATTGTATTTAAAATTGAAACAAGAAGAAACATTCAAAAATGTCAATAAGTATAACAATAATAATAATATTTATTGTGATTTAGTTTACATTGAAACGTTACACAAACATATGAAATAAGAAACATTTCTTAACATATAAAAACATATTATACATATTTAAATTGAATCTACAATAAAATCCAATATTTGATAGACATAGAATGATACTAGCAACTTACATTTAGGCCTTTCAGTATTTTCTCGATCAGGGCTGTGAAGCCTACCATGGAAAAACGTTTGACAAACACCTATCTTCTGTTATCCACATACTGTATGTATCTCGGAAAACAAATCTAGGCCTATAATAGAAGGAACATCAACATCTTACGATGAGCTATCGCTTATCTTATATGGCAGTGTTCTCAGGTCTCATATATTATTCGCTTTGTTACCAGCAGGTTTAATTAAGCTTATTGTCTTTATCAGCTCCTTCTATTGTAATATCCAGACTTATTTCAACATTCAACCAGATGTTATACAATGCCTTCAGTAAGCTCATACTATTAGAGTTAATACAGTGGAGCCAGAATAGGTCCTCCTTAATATATTCATAGCTATGAACATGTTTACTCAAGTGGAGGTTAATTACATTTGTCATTTCTTAGCATTCTGTCAGCAAATGTTTAGCCGTTTCCAACTGATCTTGTTCATTGCAAAGACGACATTGACATACTTCCATCGCAATCTTATCCCTTCTCCCAGTAACCATTAATGAAGGTATTTGTTCCAGTCTAAGTAGTATTACGAAGCGTCTGAGCCTTACTGCAGGGCAAAGGTTCAGTTTTCTCTGGGGTTTTTTAAAGTTGTGTAGTCTATGTTGTACAAACTGGTAGCTTTTTAGCTCTCGAAGATTGTCATAGTTCTCCAGCCTATCCCAGAGCTCAATATGTTTTCCCAGTGCCCTCTGTGCCTTGTCTGGGTCACTTCCCTCCCCAGTTTGCCACCCAATATCGGCAAATAATTTGGTCATCTGTTTCTTAGCTGTGCACAGAGAACTTTCCTTTGACATTTCTTGATGGATTGCTATTCGTAAAGCATTCCTTGTGTTACTAATCATTTTCAGATATAAAGCGGCACGCTTCTACACTACTACGGCTTTTAAGGAAATCAATCCCTGTTCCAACCTTATTATCGCCATAGGTATACCAGGCTGTAGGCCCAAGATAGATCACCAAAATGTCCCTTCTATCACCTGTAGCCATTTCAGATCAATATCAAGGAGGGCCTCGAAACCATAAGTAATCATGGGGGAGAGGACTTGCATGTATAATTCACATGTACCCCATATAGTAAAACCTCCCTGATTAATGGTAAATCTATAGAACAGGGCAGTCAATTGTGCTGCTCTAATAGCACGCGTCTGTTTGCATGTTGTATAGTCCCCGGAGATCTCAAACTCAATTCCCAGGTAACGGTATTGTGGAGTGTAAGCAATATTTTCTGTACCTGCATTAAGCTGTACACAGGAAGTATTCCTCTTGGTGTATCTCATGTGTATAACACAATACAAATTTGAAGACCTTAAATATGTTCAAAATTGCTTTCCAAAGAAATTTGATTAATGTAACATAGTATAGTAAACTGCTCATATAATGCACTGCAGTATATGAGATACACATGTTCTCAATTGTTCATACAGAGAATGATAATACCCCTCACTTGAGGGTTAAAAAATCAGAAATTTACACACATTAAATGAACATAAATGAACATAAAGTAATATAAATTTGTTGACAGAATGAGTTCATACATGAATAATCCCAACATTAGTTTGTAAAAGGTGATCTAATGTCCCCAATTCGGATTTCCTGATCTCATTACGAGTTTTGAGAATAATTCCCTTATTCTGGTGATTGAAACTCAAACCCTTCCTGAAATTGAGCAACAAATCTAATTATTACTAAAAATAACTGTTTTTACGTTGTACTTAAAAATCTGAACTTGCTATGGTGTGTTTAAGGGGGAAGGAGCACTAACATGATTCTCAATGAGTCATAACAGACACAAATGTGGTGTACGTTGAATATCACTACGCAGTTAAAATTAAGTCTTCACCCTAAGATGTTAATCAAAGACCCCTAGTGGTAGAAACTTCAGGTAAGTAATGATAATTGTGGAATATATGAAAATTGCACTTGCTGTGAAAGTGGAACACGGGCGAGAAAGCTGCAAGTTAGGAGGTAAGATGAATACCGAGGGGGGACTAGAGTGGAACATATTTGACACATCTATTTATTTACAGCTGTCTGTGAGTTCACCTCATAACAGCATTCCATCCCTTATTGTTACCAAGCCAGTAATCATAGTTACGTGATCAGCAACAAACATTTTCTGTGTATACAATTGTGGCTAGCAGTGAGTAAATAACCTTTTTTCCTCACACATATTTTTGAGTATTTGCTAGTTCCTGACTGATGCAAGTACAATTGTCATATATTCCACAATTATCATTACTTATTTAGTGCGTCCCCCAAACCCTGTTTTGTAAACAAATGCCTGTGTATGATACCATGGCAAGCTGGAAACACAAGCCGTAGGAGCAAGGTGGCGTAAGGGGGTGTGGCCACTGCTCTGAAACAGAAAAACAATTTTGGAGGACACCTCAGTGTTACCAGGAGTCTGCTGCCGCCGGGTCTGCAGCTGTGACTCTGCCTGTCATACCCAGCAGCAAAAAATGCCTGCATTGGTAAAGACGACAGCCTACAACAGGTACGTGGCCCCCAGGGTACCCAAGCTTCCAGGGGAAAGGAGAATGAAAACCCTGAACCAACTGGGGTGCATGGACTTGAGAGGCAGGTTTCCAAGAGCGGTCACACCAGTCACACACACCTATTCTCAGTGCAGTTCACTTCAGAGTGCAAGGTACATCAAGCAGTAAGCAAATCAGAACATTGACCTGCCAGATCATTGATTTTTAACAATTGAAGAGAGTGTTGTCATGTCTGGCTACAGAACCCATTCAGAGAACAGGTACTTTTTGTTAGTTAGTTAATATAAATCAAAAAAGCTGGGCTTCTACACCTTTGCCAGATGTCAATTCCTCACAAATGTGCCTCGTGTTTTCTTAGGATCCAAAACAAAAACTATAAATTCCAAATTAAATGTCTCTCATGATTCCTCTTGTATCTTCTCGGCTTGCCTCCTTGTAAACAGTGGTCTTTCAACAAAGACATATCATATGGTGTCTGCACATTTATTGTTGGATCTCTTGAGTAGCTAGAGTATGGTGGGGGATATCCTCCTGAGTTTCAAGTTTGAATGGAGTCTATTACAAGATTGGGTTTTCAACATTGCCTGGGAGTTAGCCTTTCAAAGGCCTCCCTAATTGGTCTACAGGACTGTTCCTAGGCCTCCCTACCACTGTCTCCTGCTAGGTCCTAGTTCTATTGTCTAACACCCCAATATCTGCCGTTCCTCCTTCATGTGTCTCCCCAAGCTTATTCCTCATCCTATTGCATACTGACACTTTTAGGTTCAGGGCTCACATTTCTCCACAGCACCACCTTAACCGTTTCAGGGTCTAACATCCCATCATCATCTCCACTATGAACAATGCTCCTCCTATAAACACCTTCTGTTTTGGCTTCTCTCCAATTCATCCTGTCTCTGCCTCTTGGTAGTATTCCTTTCACCTCTCTTTTTTCTCACCCTCTTTATCATATTCACTACTTTTGGTAATTTTGGTAAATTTCCTTATCCACCCCTTATCTGTAGTCACCCTCCTATTTACTTTATCTCAATACCTCCTTCTTTATCCCCTCTCAACACCTCATACTTACCTCTTTTCATCTCCATATTAGGCACCTCCATACCCAATGCTTTTTTCTAAATATTTTTTGTCCTCCTTGGCTCCATTGAGCCACCACTCTTTCTCGTCAGCTCCTCTGAACACGACCCCCTTCTCAGCCTTTCTGGGCACATCCTCTCTCTGCTTAGCTCCATTGAGTATCTCTTCTGCATTCCCTTTTGCTAATTCCTCCCACTCTTCCCCTATCGCCCCTGCCTCTTGGGTGTTTCTCACCTTAACTTCCATAGTCCATTTTCTCACAGCCTCCTGAGTGTCCTTTGCACAATTCTGCTGAATCTACTTTCTACCAGCCTCATTGGTCTATTCTCCATTCGAGTTCCAATCTGGGTCCCTTCTTTCCTTTCTGGCTCTTCTCTTCTCCTGGCTATTCTCCGCCAACCTCTCATCTCCTCTCTATCCCAGCCTCCTGGATCCCTCTTGGCCCAGGATCCCAGTTCTCCTCAATGGCCACCATTTCTCCAGCTGATTGGTAAATCCAGCCATTGAGGCCCCAACTTCCAGCCTCTGTCTGGTGTAAGGCAACTCACGTGTGTCTCTTTTTGTAGTATGTAAGGGGATGGGCGGATAGACCCCGCCACTGGGGATGGTTTAATGTTCTAATAGGGAACTTGTGATTGGCTAGTCACTGCTATTGGGTTGTTTTCTGTACATGGCATACTTGACACCCAATAGCACTGCCCTCCATTATCTGTGGATGTGGAAACGTTCTGAAGTGATTGGTCAATTGCTTGACTTCTAGCTCCTGAATACATTCACTCTCATTCCCTCTCTGGTGTTATAGATGTGATTTTTACACCTGCCCCAGGGGAATAGAGCATGCAAGTGATTCCCTTACAAGGATAGGAGCATTCAAAGTGGCAATTGATGAGCCCCTGCTACCCATGCATGGCAAACTGGGCATAGGGAGGGGAACTTCCCCAGGCTGCCCTTGCACCCTGCTTTATGTGACTTGTGGAGGCAGCCAACGCTCCTGGCATCCCCACCATCCACAAGCAAAGTCAGTCAGACACATTGTCAAACATGTTGTGCAATTTGGAGAACACATTGTAGACTTCTCATGCAAGCTGTTGGCTGTTCTGGTTTACCAGTTGGGGAAAAGGGCAGTATTTTGCTGAAAACCTCTTATGGCCCAGGTGTATAGAAAGCATGGGTATTTTCAATGATCAGGATTGTCCCCTTCTACCAGGCGTTCTACATGTCTTTGATTATCTTCTGCTAGGTATGTTCTTCCCTGTTTGCAATATACGAATTATCCATATGTTGATCCAGGAAGCACAGGTATGTTTTTTGGCCAAGAAATCCTGCTACTGATCTGATGCCTGAGTGATCACAAGACACTGTAAATCATTTTTCCCAGCCTGCCCCAATTACTTTTCTACTTCCCTGTTAGGCAGAAACCTGTGCAGTTCCCTCTGGGACCACTGCAAAAGATTTAGGACTACAGGTGTTTGGCAGTAAACCCACTTGGTAGAAGTCTGTACCACACAGATTCACTTGGTAGCTGTGGCTGAGCAGTCAGACTTCCCTCAAGAAGAGTTAGGCAGTATACAGAGTATTCACAATAGGTCAAGAGAACACAGTAGAACAAGTAAACACTGACCAGGGCTTGGTGTAAAAGAGATATAATTATTTATTTAAAACCACATCTAGAAAGACACACAGGCACTAATAGTAAGCAATTCAAAAACACGGTCACTAAAAGATATACACTCCCTTAAAAGAATATTAGACAAGTCTTAAGTAAAGCCCCACTTATTTTCAGACAGCGGCGAGCGCTTAACGTAGATGGCACTCTAATAATTCGGTTTAAAAGGGAGAGAAAAGTAGAGAACAAGTTGAAACAAATCCCAACACTTTTACCAGAACATAACAAGAGAGGAAGGCAAAGTGAAACCGTGAAGTTAGAGTTCAAGAGGCCGGATCCGCTTTAAGAGGATCAAACGAAATGTGTCCAAGGTCACACGGTTGCAGTGCACAAAAGTCTTGTAAAGGTTCCAAAAGGAGTTGGACCAAAGAAAGGGACCAGTTAGAGGGTCAAGGCGGCCAGCCCAGTCCAGAAGGTTAAGGGGTTATTATTACCTTGTAGCAATCTTTAGAAAGGGAGGCCTGGCGGACACGGTACCTTAAAGTGGTGAGAACGCTCCAGCGGGGGCAGTTGTTCCTGGCAGCGGGTGCAAGCCGGTGCTTCGTCCGGGGGAAGAGAGGATCTCATCGTGGAAGAAGACAGGAGTCCGTTGCACTGCCAGGGAAGAAACCAGCCGCAGAGTTTCTCACGTACAAGGAGCGGTACAGTGATTCGTGGTTCACTGGTGAGTGGCTATCCGGCTGCCGGGGTGCTTAGCACGGGCAGTTCGACCACAAACCAGGCTGGGGTGCGAAGAAAGAAAGGAAAACTGGTTGTGCCCACCAGTCGGGGGAAGAAGCCACTCCAGCCGGGAGATCTTCTCTGTCGTCGGGAAGTGGTGAGTCGGTTCTGCAGGGCTCCACCGGTGGTGTCGTCGTGGCAGGTCGGCTCAGCTTCTCCCTCGTCAGATTCTCATGTCCTGTGGTGACTTCTGAAGTTCCAGTCCCCAAAGCCCTGCTTTTATGCAGAAAACCCCCTTTCACTCAGCCTAGCTGTCACTCAAACATGCTAAGTGGTGAGCCGGCCGGCGCACCACTTGGGCCAATCACACAAGAGTGCGACCTGAGTTACCAAGGTAACTCGGTCCAAGGTGCCTAAACACCCTCCCTCACCCCCTCTGGTACCCAGACAGAGTGGCACCACTTTTGGAGGCTTCTGTGGAGAAGCCCGCCAAAAAATGGAACAAAGGGCTCGACTTGGGTTGGAATCACAGAAGAAAACACAAACGCCATTTTAGAATCGAGTCTTGGCAAAAAATACCAACCGGCGAATTAATATTAATTAAATAAACCGGCGGTATGTTCGAGGCTATGCGAATTAAATAATTAAAGTTGGTAGTCTCGAACAATGGGAAAATCCCATAGGAAAATATTTGCGGTCGAATATAAAAAGTAGTTTCCACTGCCACCAGCCAAAACTTGATCAGGGGGGACGGAGACGTGCCCCCTCGACTAACAGACCCCGGGGCAATCGAATTGCCCCGACCAGTATGTCCACAATATGATGGTTTGTACTGGTTTCTGTTAATAATTTTGGACTAGTAAAGCCATTGGTGACTTTACATGCCCTGGGAGACAGTAGTCAGTCCCAGGGTATGGAGTCTATGGTGGGGTGTCACTATGACACCCCTGTGTTACTGCACGGCGTGTGCTGTGTAACACACATAGGAAAAACACATGAGACCCTATGGAGTAAAGGACCCCATAGCCCATAAAACACATTACCAGTCGAAGGAATACCATAATCATGTCCAAGAGTGGGAGGAAAAGAGTCTCACTCTTGGCAGGAGGAAAAAAAACAAACTCCAGAAATCCAGCAAAGCTGCTGGGGGACTCACTAGGTTAGGAAATTCAGCCTAAAGAGAGACTTCTTCCTAACATTCCCTCAAAGCATGCATATGCATTTAAAAAGAAATTCCAGTGCTCATGACAGCCATTGCTCTTAGTCAAGGCATGTGCAAGTTCACATTCAGTCAACTCACTCTAGTACAGCTTCCTTCAGTGCCCAGGATGGTGTTTTGTTAGATCACAGATCCAATTGTCCTGCCAACAGTGCTATATCCTGTTTGATCAGCAAGACCATGGGCCTCATTACGACCCTGGCGGAAATCGAAAACGATGGCGGAAATGCAATACCGCCATCGAATAGCGCTCGGTGCGACTATGACCCGTCACCGCAAAGTACGAAGCCATTAGCGACACCGTAGTGAACGCCAACGCTAACTGCACCAAGTACGCGCGCGCGCGCCATGCCAAACCGTAAATACCACCATGGCGCAAGGGTACGCGAATTCCGACCCTAGCGGACATGTACCTAACGCCATCAAGCATGGCGGAAAGTACCATTCCGCCATGGTGAGAAGTACGGCATCGCGAATCAACCGTAAACGGCCCCACTGAGTGCCTGTACACCGCTCCCTGCCCACAAAGTACAACTCCCCGTAGGTGCAATGAAGTCACAATGCAACCAGTGAAATGTACAAGTCACCCATGCATGCCAACGAACAAAAGAATCACAAGAGGGGCCAATGGGAGCTGCAGGGCACAGATGGCACGAATACAGAAGCCATTCCAATGGACATGACCACAGTCCCCCCCCCAGAAACGCACGCAAACACAGGCACCTGTGACCAGCAACATTCCGAAAATCACATCATTCCACCAGTCCACCTGGCTGACCGGCATCTGTTACACAAAACCCAATCCCCCGCCCCTGAGCATGACAACATTCAAACAGTCATATTGGCAGCCCCCATCCCTGACCTCACTGGGCTTCGTAGGCAAACGCGCCCAGCACAGTACCACGCAACTAAACTCCGAAGCTGGAACCCAATGCAGATCTCCTCACAATACATCGCTCCCCAAATAGGAATATGCCACATCACTCGCAAAGAAGAACGCTACACGGCCCATATCAGAATAGAAATTTAATGCACAACAAAATCACCAAGCCCATACAGCCATTAGGCCATGAACTCCAAAACACATTTCACCATTGTGGGCTGCATCCGCAAGAAATGACCAGCTACTACTTGTGTGACGCCCTGTTCCATCATGGTACACAGAGCCACATTCACGTACGAAAAGGCAACATGGAAGCACACAGAACCGCAGGGCCGTCCCAATGGGGAGGCACTAGTCCAGCTGAAAGGCCGAAATGTTGCTCCGAGCCACTAGTACTGCGTAAGGGCATGTGGCCCATTGGCGATCGTCCCATAAGATCGTAATGCTGCTCCACTGATTAACACGAAGCAGCAGGTGTCGGGAGTAAAAGCCATCTGCAGGAGTGGCATACAGATGGCAGTGGCAAAAGGGGAGGAGATACCTGTCAACCAAAAGAAAAGAAAAAGAACAGAATGGCCATCAGAACTACATTCGAACAACTCACTTCAATGATCACACTAAATCCACAGCCATATGCATGCTAGCCCACTCCAAAGGATCATCACCACCCCAAAACCACTTGCGACTCATAACTATCTATATCGAGGTGTAAACACCATCACAAACGAGTGTACCTGTGCATGCGTCTGTGAAAACAGAATCCATCTGATGGGAATGTTAACGTGCATGGACACAAGTGTCTGAAGGCGCGTCGAGACAGGGAGGGCTCAACAAGGCCAGATAGACGATGGTCCCACTATGGCAGCCCTGCATCACATAGCGCAGGGGAGGCGGATAGATTCCAAGAAGCCCTGTACATGGCAAACTCTGTATCAAATCACCTGCCCATGCATCCATTCATCATTCCCTCATCCCGGTATAAAAACGCCTGAATATTTACTCACATAACATTAGAAATATCCATTGAGTCTGTGCGTTATGCAGCCTGCAAAATCCACAGTGCCCCAGCCCGTAATTCCAGTGTTGTGAAGTAACATGTATTTGGGAACGTCCGGCCTCATCGCCCACGTCGCTATTGCGCATCCCAAACTATTCATATCAATCATTGCATCCTCGCCATGGCCCCTGTCTCAAGGACATTGAACAATAGAACGTTATATTTGCAGTCAGACCTGTGGGCATCTCCTCGCCGCTAGCTGAAAACCGAAAGCGCCGCCCTTCGAATTCCTCATTTGCAACATCACGTCGAAAAGGCATCTGTGGCCGTTTGAAATCACAAATTAATCCATCTAGTGCGGCTGTGTGTGAAAATGGCAACTGCCTTCACCCACAAATGGGACGCCCCGCCCGTCGGTGCAACTCGGTACAGTGATGCATGAGGGCCCACCGTTACTCGAGTACTACGTTCCACTGACCCATCACAAGTCTGTTCGCGACTGCAAAGATTGTATGTGAAACAATGGGACCATAGCCGAATGTACATATCAACAAATGTTACACGGCCATCGGGTACAAATACATGATTGCAATAGCAAGATGCCATTCCTCGAATTGCAGCGTTGTGTGCGGGACGTGCTCGGCCAAAGGGGAGAGCAGCTTGCACAGGTGGAATGAATCACCACAGGTGGAGGCCATACAGCCTGAAAACACATAAATTGCACACCCAGTCTCCTCCCACAACCACACCCACTCCGAAATGCTACCGGCAGGACTCGCGATGTTGGCCCTGGGGGACCTGATAGCACGGCAAGTACTCCAACTCCAAGAAGAAGACGAACACCAACTACAACCGGCCGCACGGAGGAGACGCAGGAGGAGGAGGAGGCCAAGGCAGGGCCAGCAAGGGCCGCCAGCACAGCCACTACCACCACGCAGGCAGCCCGCAATCCCACGCCTCCGAGCACATCCGTTCAACCTCACTGATGAGCAGATCCACACCCTCTACCGTTTGGACCGGGACACCATAGCCGCCATTGTGGACATGACACAGGCTGACCTTGTCAGCATGATAGATAGCCCAACCGCCATCCCACCCCTACTGAAGGTGGTGTCTGTACTCCACTTCCTGGCCACAGGCACCTACCAGCACACAGTCGGACAGTTGCATGGCATTTCTCAGCCACTGTTCTCACGGACACTATTGCAAGTGCTCGATGCCCTCCTGCAGCACGCAGACGACTACATCTCTCTACCACGCTCGGAGCAGGAAATTACCAACACAAAAGTGGGATTCCATGCACTTGCCGGCATACCGGGTTGCATTGGTGCCATCGACTGCACCCATGTGGAATTGGTCGTCCCACATGCCATGGAGGCCCAGTACCGCAACCGAAAACAATTTCATTCCCTGAATGTACAAATGGTGTGTGACTCCAACAGGATCATTACACATTGTTGTGCCAGATTCCCTGGATCAACCCATGATTCTATGGTCTTGAGGAACTCTACTATACCACGCTACATGGAGCGACACGCAGGGAACAGATCCCGGCTACTCGGTGAGTCTCATTACATGCATGATAATGTGGGGTATGTGATTCGGCAATGACCTGGCAGGAAGGGGGGGGGGTGTGCGTACGTAGCAATGGCATTCCACATCATACGTTTATCGTCCACATACAGGTGATGCTGGGTATCCACTGAAGAGATGGCTCCTCACACCAGTCCGGAACCCACGGGACCAGCATGAGGAGGACTACAACCATGCCCACTCACGTACCCGTGTAGTCATTGAACAGGCATTCGGCCTACTGAAGACTCGTTTCCGCTGCCTCAGCAGGTCTGGCGGGGCACTCCTGTACCGCCATGAGAAGGTTGCAAAGATGGTCATGGCATGTGTCATGCTCCACAACATGTGCGTACGTAGAAATGTGCCCATGCCCCCTGACGCAGAACTGCAAGCACCTGATGATGGTCATGATGAGGGTGGGGATGTGGCAGCACCTCAAGGAGTCTGCGAGGCACCGGAGGGCCGTGACATTCGTCAGCATCTCATTGATGCATGCTTCTAGCACTCACGCCTGGTGGCTGATACATGGACACGGGACTCGTGGCACTGTGTGTGTCTGGTACATGCACAATATGGACTGTACGCCTATGATGGCCTAGTACACAAAGATCATTGTCCACACATCTCATTGGTTGATCGTGCACTGTTTATGGCATATGTGATATCATGTTGAACACCCTATCGACCCGCCACCCAAGTGAGCCCAACACACCCCCTCCACCCTCCTACCTCCCCCCCGAACACCAGTGTCCAAAGATGCTCATTGTCAGTGGGCTGTCGCTATTGCAAGCCCCCTCTGCGGGTATCAGGGGCACCCCTGCCTGTGGAGCGCAGGTTCCTCCCAGATCTACGTTGGGGGCTGCCCTGGACGGAACTTGCAACGGATGATGTCTCTGCCTGCTCACGTCCATGCATGTCCCTAAGGGTTTGTGAGAGCTCAGTGAGCACACGGCGCACTGCGGCAAGTTCGGCACATACGTCTTTGGACGTCGCATGCAGTTCCCCCCTCAGGCTCTCGGTGCTTCTCTCCATTTGGACTCTCAGGCTCTCGGTGCCACTCTCCATTTGTACTCTCAGGCTCTCGGTGCTACTCTCCATTTGTGCCCTTAGTGTCTCTGTACTTCTCTCCATTTCTGCCCTAAGTGTCTCAGTTGATGTTTCTATGTCTGCCTTAGTGCCCCCACATTCATCGGCATGGTCCTTGAGGAGCGTGGCCAGTTGCTGCTGTTGCACGATTAACTGGTCGAGAGACTGTTGCCTCTGCTGGGCCATGGCCATTTGCGGGGGTGTCACAGAGGGGCTGTTGACCTCATGTTGCCTTGCCACAGGGCTTGTGGGGGATGGCCAGTCGTCGTCTTGTGGGTGCCCCTGCGTGGTATCCTCATGTTGTACGGGATGGGACACACAGGGGGATTGGGACAGGTCATGGATGGATCTGACTTCGACATCCCCGTCTTCTGTGTCGGAGCATGCTGCCATCAATGGGGTGTCACCTATGGTGCTGCTGCCACCAGAGGCAGTGCCTTCTGTGGCATCCGTTGGGGGGACCTGTGGTGGTGGTGTTGTGGGCATGCTGGCTGCTGGGGTGCCTGTTGATGTTCCCTCCTCTGTGCTGCCACCTGATTTGTGCTGCTACCGTGTCTTGATGCGTGCAGCTGAGGTGGAGGGTCTTTGGCCGTTGGTCTTGGCCCTCTTTGCAGGTGTGCTGGTAGGGGTGTCCTGATGCTCGTCGTTTGGATCGGACCCTGTGGTGGAGTAAAGGAGGGCGAGGGTTATTAATGGGTCTGTGGGTATTGGAATGGCATTGTATCACATGCATTGGGGTGGTACCTGAGGGTGATTTGGGTCGGGGCCTTGGAGGTGCTTTCATTTGTGTGTGGAGTGAGGGTGCAGTTGTTTGGCAGCCTGCAGTTAGGGTGTGCCTGCTGCACGTGTAGTGGGTGTTTTAGGGGTTTTTAATTATTTATGTATTTATTGTGAGTTTTAAAGTGCGCTATCAGGCCGATGTGTGTGGACGTTCTCCTGGACATGTGTTTCTGTTGCACTATGTGGACACATGGTACTTCACATGATTGGACATTGTGGATTTAGCATTGTTTTATCTGGCCCACCTACCTGAATCTTCGGATGTCTGCACTCCTTTCTCCATCCCTCCGACTCCCTCTATGCTCTCCATTCCGATGGTGGAGGCACAGATTTCTTCCCAGGGGGTCAACTTGATGGGTGATTCAGGACCTCCCCCGGTGGCTGTGGCAATGTTGCGGTTGGCAGAGAGTATGCTGCGGACGCGTATCCGCAGGTCGTCCCATCGCTTTCTGCATTGCTGTGGGTTGCGGGGTGCGGTCCCCACCGCACTTACCCGCTGTGCCACCAGAGCCCATATGGCCTTCTTGTTCGCAAGTGCTGTCCTGGTCATTTGCGTGGAGAAGACGACGGCAGCATTCTCCTGGAGGGTCTCTGTTAGCACGGTGAGTTCCTCACGGGAGAAGTGGACCTGCCGCTTGCGGTCGCACGCTTTCTTCGCTACTTTTCCCATTTTTCTTGGTTTCGCTAGGGTGGATGACGGGTTGGGGTGTGTCTCAGGGTAGTGTTTTTAGTGGTTGTGTGGTTTTTGTGGTTTTATAGGTGTACGGCGGGATGTTTCCCGTTCCGGGCCCATGTTTTTACTTCCGTTTCCGTATATTTACGGTCACCGTACTTTCCGGTAGGCGCACACTGCGGTGTCCGCTGTGATGGGTGGCGGTATTCCACCTAGGGCGCCGTATGGCGGCGGTGTGGGCCGTTTTGGGGTCATTTCCGCCATCGCGGACTTTGCACTTCCGCCATGCCGTGGTGCTCGTGCCCGATGGGTCGGAATGGACCGCACTTTGCTCCATCGTGCAATGGCGGAAACGCTATTTACGCTGTGGCGGTCCGGTCAGTCACTTTCCGCCAGGGTCGTAATGAGGGCCCATGCAATCTATTTCTTCTCTACATGTTGAAAAGATGGTTCCTCTTACCTCAATGTGTGCACAGGAACTTTCAGAGAACTGTAGTAAAAAGATGGTGTATGCTAGCTATTTCACCCAATCAAGTCAAATGTGAGGGGACATTCAATCAAGCTGCTCTTTCAGGTATTCCCCCTCCATCCAGGCATGTTTTGTGTCACACACACAATCACTCTGCCACTAGTGCCATGACTGATTGGCCAGCAAGACCCTGCATGTATGTTTTCCAAGCATTCCCAAAGGACTTTTCCATTCAGTCAAGGTCTGATAATGAATTTTAAAAGAAAATCAAATTCCTATATCAGCTAATGCACATAATCAACTTGTGTGAGAGTGCAGGTTGAATCAAGCCAACCCAGCACAACATTCTCGTATGTCCAGGAAGGTGATCTGTTTTGTCAAACACTCAATGATCAGCAGTGCCCTGTAAGCATTTTTTCCCAGCATGCCTCAAAGAGATTTCCCTTTCCTCGAAGCCTGCGTATGAATTTTAAAAGAAATTTGAGTGCTCGTATCTGCTATTGCGCTAAACCAAGTTATGTGTGAGCTTGCATTCAATCATGCTGACCAAGCTCCAAATTAGCTTATATAGCGGTAGGTCATGTATTCTGTCAAAAAATAAATCATCCTGATGTTAATACCACTGCCTGATTGATCAGCACATCGATGCAAGGAATTATCTTCCCAGAAAGCTCTAAAGGGATTTTTGATTTTTTCAAAGTGTATCTAATGAATTTTAAGACCTTTCAGTGCCACTGCCAACTCCTGATTTTAATCTAGTAGTTTATGATCATCCATTCAATCAAGCTGCCCTAGCACAACCTTCTCATCTTTCCTGGCATGCAGTGTGACCTCTCACAAAACCAAACCCCAGTGCTGCTTTTTCCACTGCATACATGATAATCAAGACCCTGCACGCAATTTATTGCTATCTAACATTTGTCACCTTCCTACAAGTGAGCTAATGAATGTTTAAATACATTTCAGTGCCCATATAAGCAACTTCTCTAAACAAAGTCATGGGTGAGTGTGTGCTCATTCACGGCACTCCAGTGCAAAGTTCTCCACCAGCAAGGCAGGGGTGCATTGTGTTACGCAGCAAATTATCCTGTCACTAATGCCATTGCCTGAGCGATTAGCAAAATCCACATTTTCCAAGAATTCCCCAAAGACATTTCCCCATACCTCAAAGTGTGCTAATACATTTTAAACGAAATCCAAATGTCTCTTCTGTTCAGGCACATTACATTCTATCACACACATGTTCACCTTCCCGCTAACACCATTGACTAAGTGATCACACAGTCCATGCAAACATTTTTGCCTCAATATGTCCCAAGGACTTCTCTGCTTCCTTCAAATGTATGAAAGAATTATAAAATAAATTCAAGTGCTCATATTAGTTACAACACTCATCCAAGTTGTGTGTGAGAACACATTCATTAAAGCTGTTTCAGCTCAAATTTCTCCTATATCCAGGCAGGTGGTATGTTCCATGAAACACACAATTAAGCTGCTGTTAATGCCACTTCCTGAGTAGTCAGCAAAAACCTGCAAGCAATTTTTCCTCAGAATGCCCCAAAGAGTTCTCCCCTGCTTCAAAGTCTTATAATTAGTTCCACCGGACATACCAGCTCCTGCACTCAGCCAAGTGAAGTGTAAGCATGCATTCGGTCAAGCCACCCTGTTGTACCTTTCTCCAGTGTGCCGCCAATGACACTGCCCGAGATGCTGCAAGCAACTTTATACCAAGAATGCCACAACGAAATTCCAGTATCTATGCCAGCCACTGTGCTAAAGCAGGTAGCTCATGAGTGTGGATTCAATTGTGCTGCCCTAGCGTATTTCTCCTCCATCCCGGCACGAGGTGTGTTTTTATAATACAGTCATTCATCCTGACACTAATGCCACAGCCTGAGTGTCCATCAAGACCGTGTATTCAATCCATTTCCAGCATGCCCCAAAGAATATTTCTAAAAGAGTGCTAATTAATTTAAAAATAAATTCCAGTGCCCACATCAACCATTGCACTCAATCAAGTTGTGACTGAGTGTGCATTCCTTGGTACAAATGTTTCCATCTGGCAGTAGGTGTGTTGGATCACACACCCAATCATCAGCTAGTAAAACCATTCTCTGAACATCGGTAAAACCCTGAATGCTATGTTTCCCAACATGCCCCAAAGATGTTTCCACTCCCTTCAAACAGCGCTTACATTTCTTTAAAGAAATGCAGTTGTCTTTGTCAGCTACTGGACACAACCAAGCCGTCTGTGAGGGTGTGTTTAATTGATCTGCATAGCAAATATACATTACAGTGTTGCTGTTCCAGTAACAACGGTGCCGGTGAGCTTGCCGGTACCGTTGTTACTGGACCAGAAAACTACGAGGTCTACTCGAGGTCTGACCTGCCGGTCGGAATGGCACCCGTGAGCAGACCTACACGGTAGCACTGCTACCGTTAATAATGGTACCGGGGCTGCCGGCCTCCCCATTCCCATTGATTCCTATAGGACTCAAATGCGAACGGGGAGTTATTTTTACCGGCACCCGGTGAAGTGGAATTACCGTGTCTGACAGGCCTGGAATGCCCCGGTACATCCCCATTGCCGGGTGCCAGTAAAAAAATGACTCTGACAGCAGCTATGCTGGTATTTACCAGCACGGCTACCGCCTCACTTATAATGACCCCCAATGTCTCCTCAATTCAGGCAGGTGGTGTGTTGCATCACAAACCCAATCAACCTCTCATGCTAACTTATTTTCAGAGAATGCCACAAAATATTTTCCACTTCCCTCAATGTGTGCAAGTGCATTTTAAAATAAATTCAAGTGTTTATATGAGGTATTGAGCTCAAGCAAGTTGTGTGTGACACCCAAATCCATCTTGGTTGCATGTTCCATCAAACACATGATTACCTTGTCATCAGTGCCACTGCCTGAGAAATCAGCAAGACCCTAAAAGCATTTTTTCTCAGAATGCCCCAAAGAATGTTCTACTTACCTCAAAGTGTATTCATGAATTTGAAAAGAAACTCCACTATCCTTGTCATCTACCACATTCAAATATATTTTCCACAGATGAGGTAATTTGTGATTTTGCACACACCCAATCACCCTGCCACTAATGCCACTGGTGCACTGAACATCAAGACCATGCAAAACCATTTTGCCCAAGCACATTGAAAATACCCCTACTATTCCTGAGTGTGGTAATGTGATTAAAATAAATTCAAGTGCTGGTCTCAGCTATTGTGAGCATGCATTCAAACTAACCACCCCAGCGCAAATAACTGCTCCTTTCAGGAAGGCAGTGCATTGATTACACATCTAATCACACCCCCAAGAAATTCACGTGCCTGTTTCAACTATTTCACTAAGCCAAGTAATTTGCAAATGCACATTCTGTTAAGCTACCACTGCTCAAAATATGCAAGCACCTTGATTAAGGGCCTTGCAGAGAAAAAAACATATGTCTCACACAACATTCCAAAGGCCTAGCATGCCTTCCCAATGAAATCCAAATAGTTAATTTTGGAACTGTGTGCAAAAATAGGGAATATTATATTATTTTCAGCATTGCTTAATACCATTCATGACATTAATATCTATATTCCCTTCCTAACCTGGTTCGGCTGAAGTCTGAGTGTGGCAGGTGGTTACGCCCCTGTTCCTGAGGGAGGAGATTCTCTATCTTGAACAATATGATAAGCAGGCAAGAATTGATCAACATATGAAGTTGACAATAACTCCAGAATCCTCTGAAACCTATGAAGTGTTGTGATTTGTATCACCCGATCCTCCAGAGCCTTCCCTCCACCCCCAATGGAGTCTCCAAACCCCTCGGCAGGTGCTGTGGTAGGGTAGGAGCAGGGATAGGGAAAAGCATGTACCCGTCAGTGTGCAACAGTGAAGAGAGCAGGCAACACAGGAGAGGTTTACCAATGTCACATTATATTTGTACTGATATTCCACTGCTCACACCGTCCAGTAATCCTTTTTGTGAATTAAAAGATATCTAACCCATATAAACCATCAAAACACAGTAGTTCAAATAGATGCCACACACTTAATATTCTTTTCTTTATTTTTATTTTGTATTTTTATTGCAACATTTGGTTTATTACACATTGTTTTGCTTTTAAAAACAACCATCCAACATATCACTCAGTGAGATAAATACATTGCAATACATCATGTTACATACAAATTAAGTTTTACCTTTATTCAATCATCTTCCCAACTCCAACTTCTGAATTGATCAGCTAATCATCTTAACTTAAAAATGGCATTTAAAAATCGTACCATGGCCAACACTAAATATGTACTCTCCCCACTCAGAAGAAGCTGACACCATTCCTCTGGTGATAGAGTACACATTGAGTCTAAACAAAAATTAAAATTCCTGGTCTTCAGAATGGTCCAGGCTGTACAAAATACCAACATATGTTTTAAAGATCCTGGAGCACCATGCACGTTACAATTATCCCATTCAACCTTGATTGGGCGTGGTATCAATCTAACTGATAGGACCTCTTTTGTGGGCAACAGATTTAAATGTATCCTCATAAACTGGGTTCTAATATAACCATTGGGGAACTTGCTCAAGTATTTTGGTAAACACCCATAGGCCCTGGCTTCATATTTCAGGTGATAGAACAGTTTACATTTGTTTGCTTCTTCAACCATGAGGATCCAATCAGCACTCCATAAATTAAATTTTAACCATAAAGGGTTATTTCTTAAGGCCTCTTCTGCAGAGCAAAAACTATTAAGCAGGGCCCTGCACTTTTGTATCCATTTCTGGAGATTAGTACCCTGGCCCTCGTCCATTTCTTTCTTTAATATACCCAAAATAGGGGGAGCGTCCACAAAGATGCATTTTCTAAAAAAGTCCAATGAGACCCAGTCGACTCGCGCTTTCAGGGATATCAACCCCAATTCTCTGCTAATGATTTGGATAGGGGTTGCCCTGGGTAGGTTAAACACCATCTTCCAGAATAAACCTTCCACCATAGCCCAAAGCGAGTCTTGGAAAAAAGTGCTTTTATACCATAGATCAGTGTAGCAGTGACTTTAACTTTCTAAAATTCAACAATCGGAATTATAGAGAATCATCAAAATGTCCTGCATATTAACCTTGCTTGGTTTGCAAGCATCTTTGCTTTTGCTGTTATTTGTTTAACAATGTTAACTTCTATGTGCCTATTGTTAATCAGAAGACCTAGGTATTTAAACTCAGTCACCTTTTCAATTGTTTTCCCTCCATTTATTTTCAGCTTGTTTGCCTCCACATATTCCTTTAATTGTATTAGTGATCGTTTTAGACCAACTGCTATCTGAACTACCAAAATGAGATCATCTGCATAGAGTAGATAGATGATTTTACTATTTCCCATTTCTGGAGGATTTTTTTTGGCTTTGGCTAAACTGGCTCCAATGTCTGAGACAAACATATTGAACAGAGCGGGTGCTAAAGGGCACCACTGTTTTAGACCTCTCGTAGTTGGAATTTCTTCAAAGAGGTTACCTTCTCGGGTTAACTCCTCCAATAAAGAGGGTATAACTGCTCTCGTAGGTCGACCAGGCAGTTCCAATTCATAAATTTATCTCATAGCCCGGGTCTACTTTTACTGTCAAACATGGCCACTAGATCAATAAATGCTATATAGAATTTCCCTTTGCCTTCCAGTGCATGCCCCTTCAAAATGGAGAGCACATCAATGTTACGGCTGGTGCCCAAACCGTGGACAAAACCAGTTTGAAAGGTATGACTATGGTACTTCATGCTTGTCCCCCCATTCAGTCGGGTAAGCAACAGGGATCCAAAGATCTTGCCGATAACGTCAAGGAAGGCAATAGGATGATAATTTTTTTGATCATTCCTATTGCCCCTCTTCAAGATTGGGATCACTGTAGCGTTTCTCTATGAGTAAGGAATTCATCTCAAATTCACTATCTGTTTAAACAGGGTACACATGAAGGCTGCCCATGCATCCAGATCATACTTAAGGATTGCATTTGTTAAGCCATGTGCTAGCCCTACGTATTTTGATCCTAATAGCCTCTGCATCATAGGGAGCAAACCATTTTCCCTACGGAGTAAGGTCTATGTCCGTCCCTTGGTCTCCACCCTGCGATATAGATTTTTTAAAGTGGTCCACCCAATCTGCCTCTGGCACTATTTGACTGGAGAAATGGCTGTACGGAGTTCTCATTTTTGAGGTAATTCCATATTTCTTTTTTGCGCACTGACTTCAGCATATTTTCTGCATTATGCTCAAGCATTGTTGCTTTATGCCAGTGGATCCATGTCTTATACTCCTTTTTTAATGCAATAACTGCCAGCTCTAAATGATTTAATGTCCCCCCATTAGTCCTAGTAGCTTCCCACAGTGCTCTTCCTAACTCCCTTTGTTTGTTAACCACTTTTCCATCAAAAGTGTGGTGATAGTTAGATCTAGAGCCATTGGGTTGGATTTACCAGTTGCCAAGTTCCTCAAAAATGGTGTGCAATCCACACAGTCACAAGACAACCGTGAAGTATGTGAGTTCAGGTACTCTATAAACTGTGAAACACATGAGCATCATGTTCTTACTAGTCATTGTTAGCCTGGTCCCTCCATTGGCAACCTTTTTCGCATCTTTTCTATTCCATGTTAGACTCAAGATTTTATGATCACTGGACTCTGACTCCTTCACCACAAAGGACTGTACAAGTGGCAAAACGTTCTGAGAAACAAAAATATAGTTTATTATTGCAACTCGATTTCTCCATGACCATGTGTTGGACAGTGGCATGTCACCTAATGTATGGCCATTCAAAAGATTAAAATCCCTTGATACCATGGCCAGACCTCTTCATTCAGACAAAGTAAGAGTTGACTAGACTCATTTAAACAGTACAGGTGAGGTCTCCACAAATTATGACATATCTCTTGCCCTCTCTGCTAACTAATTCATTGACTAGCTCCAAGACTTTATTTATTGGAGTGTTATTTTGGGCAGCTGACGGATTCCAGTATATATTTAAAAACACCAAATTTTCAACTTCTTTCTTGTGTCTCTGCAAACTTGGGGGAGACCTTTTCAGTTCCACCATTTGTATAGATGGGGTAGGTTTTTTGTGGAAACAACTTCCCAACCCAATCTGTCGCAAACCGCCACCAGTAACCCGGATTTTGTTCTTCCAATAGGTCCCTTAATTGAAGGGTTCAACAGGACTGACAAGCCGTCCATTCTTGGCTTACTCCATAAACATGTTTCCTGAAGGCACAGGACGTCATACCCCTTCAGAGTAGTCTCACCTTTAGTAAAAAGGTGAGCATGTCCTTGTGTGTCCCAAGAGGCCATAAGAAATAATCTTCTGATCTTGTTTACCTCCTGCTAATTTATATAGTTGCTTAACAGAATAGACAGCAGCCAAGCCCAAGTTTCCTGATTGCCACACGCTGATGCACTACTTTCCATAATTTCCACATTTCTTGTCAGATTAAGAGCTTTTTTTGGCCTTATCCTTATAGCCAATGAGTGCATTGGTGGGGAAACCCTCTCCCTTAGTTGTATTTGTCCTACTTCTCCCAATGAGCCTCTATGCCTGTCGGCACCAGGGAGTACTTTGGCAAGAGGCCTAGGATCATTTTGGGCGGTGTTAATACTAATTTCACCAGTGTATGACTTACTTGATCCCTATTATCATCATTTGCCTTCTCCTCTGGTGAATGTGCATCCACTTATGTTAAATCAAATTCCAGGAGTCTTATGCTAGTACTTGCTTCCGTTAGTGCATATTTTACTATAGGTGAATATATATGGATGTAGACAGCATCCAATCTCACCTCGTCAACAAATTCTATTATTGTTATGTCTTCTCATCTTATTTGTCTCAGTGCACGGACACAATGTAATAAGGCCAAAACATTCCTTCTGTTTAATATAAGTGGCTCTTCTCTGTTGACCAATCTTTCGAATTTCAAACTCCTAGAACCAGTCTTCTTCAAAGAAATGTGGGAGGTACCTTCTCCCCTTCACCTTTGTTCTCCATAAAGGTCTGCAGCTTTTTCTGACCTCTCTAAAGGTAATTTCTGTCGGGAGTTGTTAACTTTTTGATCCAGATATAAGAGCCTTAGCAGATTAAAAGATGTGTGTGTGTTGGGCCTGATCTGCAATTGAATGTATCTCTTATCTGAGTCTGCTCTTTCTTTGGCCAAAGTCAGGAAAGTACTTGTCTTCACTGGTATTTTCTTATCCAATTTAACCACTTGGATTATTGATGTGGCTAAGTAAAAGCTAGAACCATCCGTTATGGGGTTTCTAGCCACTTCCACAGGGTTTGTTATGTTGTTCTGAGTGGGCTCTTGAATCTTGTCCATAGCCGCTCCATTACCCACCGTCCTCTGTCATTTATTTTCACTTCTTTGAAGGCCTTTTCCTGTTCAGACCAAGTGCCCAGGCCAATCTTAGAATCGGCAAGCCCAGATTCTACAACATAATCCTGCTCATCAATTGGATATACTGACATGTCCAGTAATAAGGTTAATTGTGTACAAAGAGTGGGGGTGTCCTGACTGGAAAAGTCTAAGCCGACTGGCGCTTATTGATTGCAGCATAGGTTTAACGACAATGTGTTATCCTTGGATATCACCATTTGTGTATTTACCAAGGATAGCAGTACATAAGAGAACCATAATAATCCACTTGTGCTAGACCATTAGTCTGTAAAAGAACAGCTTTTATTAAGTGACTGTCCTTGTTCTTTTACATATTTTTTGTAAAGAAATTATAAGTACAAAATATACAGGTGTACATTTTTTCACCAAAGTCACATATACAAAATATAAACAAATATAAAACTAAATAGAGAAAAATGTAGAAAAAAGAAGAAAAGACATGTAGCAAAAGATAGGACAAAGTCATACATGTGCATGCTAACAGAAGTATAACGACATTCTGTTGCTGCTACTACATTTCATTTTTCTAATTGTAGACAGTTATCCTCGAAGGTAAAAGTCCTTGGATAGGTCTAACTAAGCCAGGCTAAAGGGTGACCAAAAAATATATAGTTGATCGACGTCCCTGAAATGAATCTCTACTTGGATCTGGGGGGGACCCCACCACACCACAAGGGTAAGGGAGTCCCAGGACGTTTCGGCCTTAGTGGGTCACAGCCTTCTTCATGGAACCAAGGAGTGGAGTACCCCTGTAAAGCCCAGTGCTCCTCCTTGCTTCCCTTAGGTAGCTAAATCCGTTCCTCTGGATATTATTGGCTTGTATTTATATTATCGCTTGTGTGTTTGACTCAGTACTGTCAAGTTCAAATCTTTCAAGTTAAAGGGTTATAAATGAGATTTCAAATACTTTCTTCAGATATTTTATAGTTAATTTGTGTTTTAAACACACAATGCTTTAGGCGAACAAGCAATTCCTCCACTTAAAGTATCAGCTTTTGCCAATGCATTTCGGTGCATAGCACCATCTTCAGGGCTTAGCTTTCTTTCAGAGTAAGTGTCGCCTTGCATATAGGCACATGTTTCAGGAAATCCTC
This sequence comes from Ambystoma mexicanum, assembly GCF_040938575.1. NCBI lineage: Eukaryota > Metazoa > Chordata > Amphibia > Caudata > Ambystomatidae > Ambystoma > Ambystoma mexicanum. The sequence goes on from NC_090924.1 coordinate 1,122,463,323, forward strand.
CCTTCAAAGTTCTCCGGTTCCAACGTCTCGTAGAACTAAGGTTAAAGCTTCCAATGTCGATTGAGACTCCACACACGCACCTCTTCGGCAGGTGAATCATCTTTCAAATGACCTGCTTTTGATCTTTTACACTTCTTAGATTCCTTATTTGTTTTGTCATTGCTTCGACCCTTGCTCACCCCAGGAAACGGCAAACCTCTGAAGAATTGCAGTGAGTCGTTTGATCTTGTAGTTGAATGCATTTTTTGATTCTTTGCTTTAGGCTTTTACATGACTCTACCCCCTCTTTTCTTCTTTTTCCCCAACAAAAATGAGGTACAGTTCAATGAATTCTGTATCAAGGGACGCCAAAAGGCTATTCAGTTCCAACCTCATTCACACAGGGAGACTCTACTGTGTTACAGACTGTGTCCAAGTGCTTGATTCTAAGTGAAGGTGTAGTGGTCGATAAGGCAACGCTGGAGGATCTAAGTGGTAAGGCCTCTACAGTAGGTCTATAGGACTCTTTGAAGACAGCTCTTTCTTCATCAACCATGTCCAACCTCTCCCTAGAATGAGTTGTACTTATGAGTATTCTCTTGTTGCGCCAGACATCAAAGGATACACATACACTGAAATCATTCCAAAGGAAATTTGTATTTCTTTATTCTCTCAATAGTAGTATCCAATACTTTGTAGTTCGTTTAAATGCCCTCAGTGCTAACACGTGTTTTGGCCAACAGGCCTTTCACAAAACAGAGCTTACTTTTCTGATCTGCGATTAACTTTCTCTAAACATTAGTTCACACTTATTACATGTGTTGGAATCTGGTGTGTATCCAACCTTGTCTCATTTGTCAAGTTCTAATGGTCACATGTGCTTCCAAGTAACCGGGTTGGTTCCCTTCTAGGGTAACATACGTTCCAAAAGTGGCTTGTGTATGGGAGGAAAGGTCTTTAGGGGCCCCCTCCCCCACATCCCTTTTCTACGTGAGGCTTATGACTCATCGGCAGCCACCTGTGCGCCTGGGCCCGGGATGCAGGATGGCTGCGGATCGACACACGAGGCTGCACGGCTCACCTTGTAGCATAACATAGACTCCATTTTGTGATGCACTTAGACTCCATTTTGAATATACTAAACCCAGGCCTCTGTGGAACAGGCCGCCTGCAGAAGCTGCAGCTCACCCCCACTCGATCGTGCACACCGAGCCTGCACTTCCCCATAGCCTCCTCCTCATGGCAGCTCCGCTGAAGGCCCGTTCTCACGAGTAACTAGATACGAACAAGTAACAGAACAAACACTGTATCATTTACCTTCCGCAGTACATCATTGCCCTGGCGACTTTTAGTTGGGGTCTGGGAAAGAACAAAATTGTCCCTATGAAAGATACCTTGACCCCCCCACAGACCCCCACGTTCATGATATATGGTGTTCATGAACCCCCCAACCCTGTTCCCCCGGCTGAAACTGTTAATCATGAATGCCAAATCCCTGTGCCTCCCAGTCTTATTTATGCTGCTAAGCCATTTGTGAAAAATGTTTAAAACCCGTATTGCCAATTGCCATATTAAAATGGTATGACTTTTGCCCACCCCAAGACATCTCTGTGTAAAGATGTCAAACGTATGTACACACAAATCTAAATTTTACTGACCCATGAGTGCTGCTATCGTAAAAAGGTTAAAAAAGCAATGTATAAAAAGCCTGTGTATGATATGATTGTAAGTGACATATGTGAACCAGTTGAAGCAGGGAACCACATCTGATGTTGATTGGAATGTTAGTTGAACTTGTCATTTGATCAGAAGCATAATGTTGTTACTTGTCACTGAGACCGATGTAACCACCAACCAGGTTCTACCTCACCTTTTATGTTCATTTTCCTCATGGGTCCCAAGCAACGGAATGAAAAACGTTGTATGATGTAAATGATAACCTTCTCTTCATTGATCCTGTAAACTTAAGCACACGCGAGTTGTAGAGATATGGAATTTATATAATGCCCCAAATCTAAACAGCCTGTCTCAATAATAGTGTTCATGCTATTCAGTAAACAGGGACCTGCGAAAAGCTACAAGGCCATCTCGAGAGCTGCACATCCAACTCCCTTCCTCCCCCCAAGGCTCGGCAGGGCTTCAAGGTCCCTAGTTTTCTGTTGCTGGAACATTACAGCTACACCTCCCGCATTCCTGCTGGGCCTGCACCAAGTATTTACCTCCCCCCATGCCTCCGACACCATCATAAAATCACTGTGTACCGCCATGACCAGGCCAGGAAGAATTATGAGCCACCCGGTCCCGAATCCCCTCCTGCTCCCACTGACCCAATAGTATTTCAGTTCACCCTAAACCTAACGGGCCACAGAGACAGTTATTCACCCCTGTGCTAACATCCCGTAAAACTATCACGCTAACAGAATAGAATAATAAAGGTAGCCTAACCCGTGCCGCCTGATAAGACACCTGGACTCATGAGACTGGGTCCTTTGCTAAGGCAACTTTTATGGTGATGTATTCTGTTTTCTGTGTCCCCCCCCGGTATTAGATTGACGTGCTGTAGGATTTATATGGTAACCTGACATACCAGTTTGTGATGAATGTGTAAGAATGGCCACAAGGGCAAATTATTAGTATTGTAGAAATGTATCCACATGGACAGCTCGCACCCAGACTCTCCACCCCGATGAGCCAAGCTGGCCCAAGCACTCCGTGATGCTACCACGTGGATCTCCGACAATCATGGAGCACCGCACCTACATTATACATAGTAGCTAGTCATCGCCATCCAATCCCCACGACTATGTGCCCCCTATAGCTTATCTCGCGTATGACGTGTTTTTGTAATAAATATGACTGTCTTTGCTATTGTCAGACAGAGCGCTGTCAGAGTTTTCAGAGTCCTTTGCATGCCCTACTTCGATTTCAATAAAGACCTTCTATATCTCACCTGCACTTGGTCTTGGTCTCATTCCCTGCTGGGGTGTGTCCATTATTGCCTCTCATTGAAGAGGGTTAACTGCCTTATTGGGGGACGCTCACTTTCACTTGTGTCTGCTTCACAGTCCCTATAATGATCATGCAAGGCCTGATTTGGGGGACTATTATGTGGCTGCTCCACCTGTAAGGGGGGATTATAGGGCCCGATTGCCTCATGAGTATCTTGTAAGCGATATTCAATATACACTACAGCTAAGTCAATGCCTAGTCTGGGATGCTGAGGAAAACCCTTATTGATGTATTTTTATGTCAAGTTCAGTACTCTGGATGACAACCCTTGTATAACACCTCCCTCTTAGAATGCCCCTGACCCCACTGAGCCAAGAAGTAGGTTTGTTTTGCAAATTAAAAGGTTTATTTGAAAATTTAAACAATATATATATCACACTTTATAATAAATTAATATCTGATAGTGCACTTAGACATATGCTGTTGATCGACAATGGGTAATCTGGCACTAGCACACTTCTATACAATCAATGCAGAGTTAGTATAGATGGATAAAGTAGCAAAAATACTTTTATGGTTTCAAGGGAAAAGCAATGAGAAATAAAATGCAGTACAGAAATACTTGATATGATTTTAGCAAAAGATAAGATAATCACTTTTTCTCTGGCAATTCACCCCCCTCCCCTATGCAATACCAGAAATGGAAGGAGAGCACACAGTCTTCAAGAATCCCAACAATCACACTTTATAATGCAATACACAGTTCCAATTCTCCCAGCAAGCTTAGGGAAAATAGGGATGAGTTTTAAACACAGGCGAATTACTTTAATGTGGTTTGCAAAGAAGTGAAAAGTTGCTAAAATTGCTTTTAATTCCCTCTAGAGGTTCAGGGTAGGTGATGGCTACTTTATATCTCACTTTAACAATGCTCTATGAGTTATTACCAAGTTGCAAACGGATTTTAACAAAAGAAAGAATGGAGCTGCTATTTTGACAAGTGGAGAAACTGAGCCAAAATCGCAAATCGCGGTAAATTCCGTGAGTGCGTGAATCGCGATTGCAGACAAAGTATAAAGAGTAGGTGCTAGGCTTGTTGGAAAGCGTAGATTCTAAGCTTTCAGAAGAAAGTTAAATCTCGTTCCTAGCCCAAACGGTTCCAGAGATACGGACGATTAAATAAAGGTAGTTTTTCGGATTTAAAGTAACTCAAAATGACAGGTGACAGCTTGCAGCTGCAGAATTGACAGGTGACAGTTGTGCAGCTTTAAAAATGACAGATGACACGATTTCTAGGAGGCAGTTCTACTTAGGTTAAAATAGTTTGGATTAGATTATTTTAACTAAGAGATTGGTTCTGCACAGTTCTGCTAGGTACTTAACTAAGAGATTGGTTCTGCACAGTTCTGCTAGGTACTCACAATATAAATTTGAACTAGGCCTCGTCACGGATCTGGTCAACACGTCCGGCTGCAGTTCTGTCTGCTCGGCGGGTCAATCAGGCACCGGTTCTGCTCACAGCGATCTGGGTCAGCTCTGCTCTGCTGGTTTAGCCTCTCTGGATTCTTGATGTAACACTGCTTTCTGGGTACTGCTACAGGTTCTTGCAAAAAATTATCGGCAAAACTTCAAACAGCTCGCCCGGCTGTTGAATAGTTTGGTTAGTTTTGAGGCCTGCTGAAGAGGATTCAGCTGGTGGATTCAGGCCTCTCTGCTACAAATTCTGGAGTTAATTTCTGCTACAGGTTCTGGAGATTGATGGATTTGAAGTCTGGATCTCTGGATGTGAAGTCGTTGGTCAGCATGCTCCGCAGCAAATGGAATTGAATGTCTCTACCTGTCCCAGCAGTCTCTTTTTATGTGTTTTGGAAAGTGGGTGTGTGCATTGGTCATCACTAAACCTGCCCCTCTCACTTATCATTGGCCAATTCCTCCTCTCTCCCTTGATTGGGGGAAGGAAATGTGAGTCAGAGTGATGCTGTAGGTTTTATGGTCAGAGGAACCTCCCCTTGTCAGATTGCACACAAATCTATTTCTGACCCAAATACATATTTATCTATGTACCATTTTCCTAATATTATAGGTCCAGTTAACATATTTTCTGTAGCACCAAACCATCCGATCCCTGTCTTTGTACGATGTCGTGTCCACTGATGACAGAATTCTCCCCTTTTCATCCAGATAACGACCTCTAAACCTTTCCAGATTTTACACAAATGTGCACCAGGGATATGGGTTACAGATGATAAAGTGTCAGATTTTTAACATGCATACATTTGGAGTGAGACCCTATTTTCCGCTAGCAACCCCCCAGAATACACTACAGGGTCCTAACACCTCTTAAAACATACATAGAAAAATCACAAAAATAATGATATTACTTATATAATTCTGACAAGTCCGCACTATGAGTTATCTATCTTTTTAAAATTATGCCCTGGTCAAACAGGGGTGTGGCTTCCCACATCACATGGTGGAATAACTGGTTTATCCACTTCCCTCTAGCCAGCTTGTTCACAGAGGCACAGCTGCCCCCCGGTTTCTCCCAAGAGGAAGCTATTTTACGACGCCCCCAATATAACATTTGCCTGAGTCAAGGAAGTTGCATTGTTCTGTCCCTTCCAGTTCCCAGGTGCTCCACCCCTAATCTAATCAGAGAGGTGTCAACTCATTTTTGCAAGGGGAAGAGTGGCTGAGCAGGTTTCAACTCCTGTCGGGGGTAGTTGTCAGGCAGAATCCAGTTTCATTAAGCCAGGTTTCAGCTAAATGTCACTTTTTGTTCCCAGTTTAAATCACTTATAGTTTTTACATATACATTAAATAATTACTTCCTTCAAGTCATTTCAGAATATAGTTTTACATTGTATCCACCTCTTAGCAAGTCTTTCCTTGGTCTGGTTTTGTTTCATTTGTTCAATTTTACACAAAAGTCTGGTGGTTTTAAAACGCCAGCTTTCTGATAGTGGTGAGTACTGGTAATGCAACAATTTTTGGGATTAAGAAAATGAATTCCCCACAGTTCTGAGTTTCTTTTTTGGCAATCAGCATTGCCATTCCCAAAGGTTTCAGGCTACTGTGTGTGTAGCCCAATGGTGGTTTTAGGCAGTGCCCTCCTGTGCTCACAACATAGGCAAAAATGGGTGGCAGCCTATTCTTCATGTTTTCCGTGTGCACTCTCTGGGGAGTTCTGGCCATCATGATGTTTTCAATGCCAGTAATGCACAGTTTTTGTGGTAGGGCTCGGATGCATGGGTAAAAACATCCCACAAGCCCCCCCTTCTTGCGATGGCCATTCTGATCCTTCACAGATGGAACTCGCAAGATCTGGGATGTTCTCCTCATCTTCATCCGGTAGATGGCACAGTTCAGCATTTTTTCCCCCATCCGGTTAGATCGATCGGTTCTCCTCGCTGGTCCTGATGGGAATATTGGGCGGTACCCCGGGCCACTCGGATCTTTGCTCCCGGTCCTTGGATCATTCTCCTTGGCCAGTGTCCAGGTTTTCTTTCTCCTAGGATGACAAAGGAAAAGTGGCAATACCTATTCGTAGACATTTTCCCATCACTACTTAGGGTGTGGCAGACATATACATTTTATACTTTAATATACCTAACATTTTACTTTTGAGATACAAGTTATCATTCAAAGACAGTGGCTTACAAGAGTATAATATTTTAGAGACTATATGTCGGATATTTTAGGGTTGGAACTGAATTACTCTGGAGCGGCCCCCTCTGGGATTCCAGTGGATTCCTCCAGTTGTTGCAGAGTGTGCCTGGGATGGCAACACTTAAGCTGATTTATATGTACCCACTTGTCTTCCCCTTCCGCCAGACTGCCTTTGGGGATGCAGATCTTAAAGGCAACAGGGGAGATCTTGTCTATAATTTCAAATAGTCCCTTCCACATAGGCAAGAATTTTCGCTGTTTGGCCTGGTTCCTTTGCAAATTGTATAGATAGACCCGATCACCCACCTTATATTCCTTTCGGGTAGTTTTTAAATCATAGTGGTTCTTCATGCTCTCGGCTGATCATTCTAGATTCCGCTGAGCATAGGCAAAAGCATGCTGAAGGTGTTTCCTTAAATTCTCCACATACTCATGAGTTGTGGAGGCATTTATCAACGTTTGCTCTTGGGTTCGGTAGAGCAAATGCTGGGGAAGCACCATCTTGCGTCCAGTCATCAGCTCAAATGGTGACATTTTGGTTGTAGATGAAGGGGTAGATCTGATGGCCATTAGGACCAGAGGTAATCGGATATCCCAACTTGGCCCAGAATCTGCCACAAACTTTTTTAAGATGCTCACAATGGTTCAGTTATATCTCTCTACTGCTCCAGAAAAAGCTGGCCTGTAATCAATGTGTAGCTTCCTTTTAACCCCCAGTATCGCCCACATCTTTGTCATTACTTCACTGGTGAAGTGGCTACTTCTGTCTGACTCAATCCTTTGAGGTAGACCAAAACAGGAAAAGATGTGGTTAATCATCAGGGCATCTGCTGTTTCTGCCTTGCAATTTGGGGCTGGGAGACATTCCACCCACTTGGTAAACAAGCATGTAACGGTCAACATGTACTTGTTTCCTCTAGACGAGCGGATTACAGGGCCTACAAAGTCGATTTGCAAATCTGACCGTGGCAGTGTCATCCCCCTCTTTTGGAGAGGCGCACGGTGTGTGAGGGATGATGGCTGAAATTGTGCACACACAAGACACCCCTTCAAGTATTGGTCGAGGTCCTGCCCCATGTGTGGCCAGTATGCAATCTCTCTTAAGATTTACAGTGTTGTGTGAAACCCCCTATGACCAATGGTGGCCGCATCATGGGCGTGACTTAACATCAGGCTTCGGAATGAGGTAGGAACCACCCACTGATCGTGGCCAGCTTTGGATTTCCTGACCAGCAAACCGTCTTGGATTCGGAACATTTTTGGACATTTCATCAACACTCTTAGGTCCTCTTTCCCAATGTAATCGGTATCCGTCAGGGGAAAGTTCTCAGGGTCCTCAAGGTGTTGGTAAAACTTACCAATAATTGGATCCCCCTTCTGAGCTGTAATCAAATCAGCATCAGGGGTCTCCTTACTCCATTGGGAAGTTGAAAGATCATTGTGAGCATTTGTCTGGGACCTTGTGATCGCAGTGTCCTGGATTTCCCCCAACAGGAACTCTATTTCTATTAGATCCCCTTGGATGGCCCCGGTTTTGGCCAGCTAAGTCATTTCCAGTTTTGTCTGGTCCCTCTACTTTGGAATGACCCTTGATCTTTTTCCAGTAGATGGTCATCCCATTCGATGTGACCAGATCATCAATATTTTGGATTAACTTCCCATGTTTCAGGGGTTTGTTATTAGCGCATAACATGCCTCTGGTTTTCCAGTTGACCAGGTGCTCCACGAACCCGTTCCGTACATAATCTGAATCTGTGATTATGACCAGTTCGTGGAGTTGATGCTGGACAGCAGTGAGGATGGCCTGATGCACAGCCATCAATTCTGCCACCTGACTACTTCGGGGACCAATTTTGTATCCAGCGGAGGGTTCTGGGAACTCCTTCACCCATGCATTCCCTACGCCAGCCACCAGTTCTTTCTCCCCGTCGTTGTCAACATGGTAAGAGCATCCATCCACATAGACAGTGGGCATTCCCTCACACTTGTCTGCTTCAAAGACTTTGTGTGGGGAATTAAGGTATGCCTCCATGTTGTCCTTGATTTTTAGACTTTCGTCCTCGAGACAGTTTTCTCTGGCACAATCATGCAAGTCAGCCAGACCTTGCGCGAGGGGACTCTTCTTGTTTTGGCCATATCTGACCTCCACAGGAAAGCCTTGTATTGACAGAATCCAGGAAGTAATTCGGGAATTACTCACATTTCCGGCCCGGATTCTGTCACTTTGGAGATATTGCAGAGGCTGATGTGGAGTCTCCACTATGATGTGTTCCCCCTGGATAAACGGGCGGTAATTTTTCAATGCCCACACCATTGCCAGGAGTGCCTTCTCACAGAGGATAAAGTTTTGCTCGCATAGGAGATTACTTTATTGACCTTGTCATGCTTTTGGTATAATACTGCCGTCAAGCACGTATTAGAGAACCCCGTCTCCAGGAAGAACTCCTTGTTTCTGACAGGGTAAGCTAAGCAAGGCGCTTGTGAGAGGCTTCTTTTGAGTTGTCTTACCACCTCGGATTGTTCTGGACCCCATTCCCACTTGACCCCCCCTTCAAGAGATGAATCAGGGGTCTAGTGATCTCTGCGTAGCCTTCAATGAACTTTCTGCTGTAATTAGTCAGTCCAAGGAGGCTCCTTAGTTCCCACAGAGTTGTGGGGTCTTTCAGTTTCTGGAGTGCTTCCACTTTCTTTTCTTGGGGACAGAGACCCTGAGGAGTAATCTCATGCCCCAAGAAATTAACACGGGTTCTACACCACTGTGCTTTCTGAAAGGAAAGTTTTGCTCCGGCGGCCCTCAACTGTGTCAGAACATAACGGATCTCCGCTATGTGTTCCTCCACAGATGAACTTTTGATGAGGACATCATCTACATAAGCCAGGTTACCCCTCGCACCCAGGTCGGGCATGGCCTTATGTAGGAAAATGTTGAATTCATTGCCGGAGTTGATTTATCCGAAGGGAGTCTGGTCCATGTGTACTGCTGGCCCCCAAAGGTAAAAGCCTGTTTGTATTGGTCCTCACTACTGACAGGCACGGTCCAGTATCCATTGGTCAGGTCTATTGCTGTGGATACCTGTGACCCCTGAATCTGGGCCAGCCCGTGGTCAATGTAGGGCAGAGGCCATCGGGAAGTATGGACCCGTTTGTTGAGCTCCCTAAGGTCGGCGCAGAGTCTCCACTGGCCGTTTGGCTTCAATATTCCCAGCACTGGATTATTGAAAGTGCTGTGGACTGGACGGATTATTCCCCGGGACTCAAGGTTCTTAATTATTTCAGTAAGGGACTCCATGGATGCGAGAGGCAAGCGATATTGCTTCACAAACACTGGAGTCATTCCAGGGTCCGTGGGAATTGTTGTGGTGTGGATGTCGGTGCGACCACAGTCATATGAGTCTACCGCAAAGAGATCTTGGAAATCCAAGAAAACTTATTTCAACTTTCGCTTCTGTTCCAGAGTCACACAGGCATCAGCTAGGTTGACTCTCTCTTCCACCATCTGCATGAAGCCGGGAAAGACTTCTGGTTTGGCTATCTCAGCGGCCTCCTCCAGCTGGGTGGAGAAGTCCCTGGTCAGAGTGCTGATTTGGACTGGAGGTTTCAGGTGGGAAAGGCAGCCCTCATGGACCTGGAAGATCACCTCATCCCTCAAGAAGTCACAAGCCACATCTTCCTTACCATAAGGGCAAGGAGTGTACACCAGGAAGTTACCCCGGTGCCGGGTGAAAATCCTGTCTGGTGTTGTGTTGTCTTCACTGTCACTGTCAACACAGTCCTTGGGGATCGGTCCTAACAGTTCATTTCCTAAATCAATGGAGAAATGTCGGTCATCAACCGCCATTCCAATAATGGTGCCTGCGGCTAGAGTAATACTCTTTAAGTCGCTGTTATCCACCTCTATTGAATGGTGTCATGTTCTATGTTGACTAATGGAGTTGGGTTTACCCCCAACCTTGCTGTTGGAGAGAAGCATTTAGATGGATATAAGCAGGGTTTTTCAATTTTTGTCCTCTTTTAACTTTCACTCCCAGGGAGAATTGTCGGGTCCTTTCTGGGATGGTGACTTCCTCTTTGATCTGAATTTCATCTGCATAAGGTAGCAATTGAGCTGACCTAAATGCTTTTTCTGGATCATCAAAGCCCATGGGATTATCCACTAATCGGGACCAAGCTTTGAAGTTTATTAGGTCCAAACTAATGGCAAAGCGATTGAGAATGTCACTGCCTAAGTAAAAGGCGGCAGTGATGTCTCGCACGACCCAACAATTATGGACTATGCTCTTGTTGCCAATGGAGATTTTGAGCATACACCTGCTTGGTAGGAGATGTTTGGAATTAGGTGCTTCCAGGTCCATTTCCCATTTGTCTATCAGTTTGAATGTGGGAATGGCTGGATCTTTTGGGAGTTGGCGGAACATGGCTTCGCTGATGAAGCTCTTACCGTTGTTCACACACACTCGAGCGAGAACAGAGTCCTTCCCATAATTTAACTGAACAGGGATGAACAACTGCTCTCCAATTTGCTGAATATCAGACAGGCTCTGAGCTGATTTCACATATTTCTGGACTATAGGAGTGGGAGCTTGTGATTGTGGATTAGTAAAGAATTTCAGGGTGTTTCCTTCCAGTGTGGAATACCACCTTAAACTGGAAGGAAGGTTGATTTTCAGAAATAGAGAGGACCCCTCATCACCAGTCTGTTGTCCTACTGCTATTACTGTCACGTCTGGAGTTTGGTTGTTCTGGAAGTGAAATTCTACTTGGTCAGATTTTTGTTCAACCATGTGGCAGGTGCCGTTTAAACTAACATGGTTGACACTCTGTTTTAATTTTATTGGTCGGCTAGTCTGGGTCCAGAGGACCTTGTTTACACAATCTATTAGGGGTGACAACTTCTCAGGAGGTCATTCCCTAGTAAACAAGGGGTGCCCTCTGGAGTCACTACTATGACCGGGTGTTTCACCTTGTGTCGCCCAATTTTGATGTCCAAATCTGCAGTCCCCTCGACAGCAATTTCCTTCCTGTCAAAGTTCTGCAGTTGTTCAGGAAGAGAGGTGAGAGGAATACGGTAATTATCCCCCCTTCCTGCATTTAGTTCATCAAAGGCCCTTTTGGACAGAAGGGTAGCTTGGGATCCAGTGTCCACCAGTGCCAAAATTGTACCCTGCCCCTGTACTTGTACCGGGGCATAGTATCTTCCCTCCTTCTCCTCAAGGGGGTACATATAATGCACATTTTTGGACAACTGGTGGGCTAACTTTCTGGTTTTGGACATTGCTAGCGAAGAGATTTGGGCAGAATTCTGTGGAGAGCCTGGGGAATCTGAAAGAAAAAGTTGGCAACTGGAAATGGTTTCGGGTTCTGGGCCACCCCCCCCCCTTTTTGGAAGCAGTCCTCAGGATGGGTTTGAGCCAGGGGATTTTAGTATTGTCGGTTCTGGGATGAGATGATGGGCGGCGGTAGCTCAGTCTCCACATCTCCCCAGTCTGAATTGGCATCCCTTGGGACCCATTTTTCCTTGGGAGGAGTTCCCCCATCTCTGAAGGAGAAGATTCTTTTCCCAGGATCTTCTGAGGATCCCTCTCCCTCAAATTGGAAGACCTGTACCTCCTCCACAAAGTGGGTCTGTTTGGGTCCTTTGTTTCTCCTACCTCCTCTCTGATCCTTGGGTGGCAGACTTTCAGGGGTAGGAGATTTTCTTTCCGGTTCCTGGTTTTCCAGGGGCTGTTTACAAGTTGGGAAGGAGGCTTCCTCCAAGGCTTTACACCCCTCTTCCCCTTGTGCCTCCTCCCTGGGAACCGGTGGGTTATCGGGGTGCTGCCCCCGTCATTGTTCTGGAGCACCAGGTCAAGAGTTTGGGGCATTCTGCGGTGGCATGCTCATCTGAGTGTTCTGTTGAGCCCTCAGTATGTGACCCAGATCCCGTGCCACATTTTGGACCTGGCGCTCAAGTTGTGAAACCCGCTCAGGCTGATAAGGGGCTCTATTTTCTCCCCTGGGCTGATCCCGGGAAGGGTAGCTATCCCTTCTCTGGTAGTACCCCTGGTTGGGAAGATTTTGGTACCCCTCCACCCTTGGCCTCCCCTCTCCCAGATTAGGTTGTCTGGGCTCAGGGAATTGGGGAAAGAAGGATGGATGATTTCGGGGCTGGAAATTGGGTGGATACCTGGGGAAAAATTTCTGCCCAGGATTTGGTGAATTTCTGCCCTCCTGGGGGAAGTTAGGAGGGAAGTTCCCCGGGTCAGGTGCTTGGCTGGATCCCCCCCCTTGGGCTGGAGGAGTCCACACATAACCCAGGATTGGTCGGTTTCTCTTGTAGCGGGGACTTACATAGTCAGGGGGGCAGGGGACCCCATTTGTGGGAATACCTCCTCGACTCCCTTTCTGTCACTGGCCCGAGGGCCTTCTGGGCTGTGAATTATTTGGTGCAGGCAGGTTTTTAGGCCCCCCCATCTCCAAATCTAAAACGGGGGCAACCTTTATCTCTGCCACCTTGGCAGCAGCAGGGGTGCTGCTGGTTTTGGGGTTTTTCGGCGCGTTATTTTTATTTTTCGATAGGCTTCTGCACCTCATAGATCCGGGAAGCCTGTTCAATGACCCAGTCTTAAGATCTTTTCTCATGAAAATCTCTCACGAGCTGGATCATTATGTATTTGGGTAAGGCATGGAAAAACGTATTGATAAATTCTCTGCTATCCATGTGCACCCTTCTGGTGGTCTGCGCAAAAGCACGCTTTAATTCTTGCACAAACTCTTGTGGGGCCTGTTCCTCCCCACATTGCAAATTGTAGGCTGCCTTGCGAGCCTCTTGAGGATTTCTGTGCACAGAAAAATGTTTCAAGATGGCCGCCCTGTATGTGGACCACCTTGAATGGTTTTGATCCTCCAGCCCCGCAAAGAAACTGGAGTATTCTGGTGAGAAGGTCCACTTTACATATTGAATACAGCTTTGGCTGTCCTTCAAATGGAAAGTCTCCATCATTTGCTCATAGAGCTCCAAGTGTTCCCAAACAGAATACTTGGCGTTCTTATGATAAGGCGTGATGACACTCCTTATTGTCTTTATTTGTTTCAATGGGTTCTTAAGCAAGGCCCTTTTTGCCTTATTGGCCTTTTTGGTTCGGGTAACCCTGGTCCATTCATCCTCCGACTCAGAAGCTCTGCTCCCAGAGGTGCCCGTCTGATCTTCCAGGTTTTCCCGGATTCTGCAAGCCTGGGAATGGCTGGCAGAATGTGGGGACCTGGTCTCCTGTGTCCTGTGACGCTCAGAGGAGTCTTCAGATCCCTCCTTGCTACCAGGATTTGCTGGGTATCCCCCCCACTGACCTAACTGGACAGAGGTTTTCAGGATGCCCTTAATGGGCCTACTCTCCTGGGGTTCCCCACAAAATTGCACTGTGCTTGGGTGCCCATAACCGGATGCCCGCCCATCCATTCCTGGGAGGTACTGGCCTATGAGCCCCATACTTCTAGCTGGATAGTAATCTGCCATGCCCGTGGCCCTGGGCTCATGAGCACAAGGGGACATGGGGGTGGCAGAGTCCAGGGACTGGGAGAGATGAAGGCCTCTGGTACTAGGGCTCCTGAGGTTATGCTCAGGAGTTTCTCTTTCCCAGCGAACCTCATCTCTATCCGCCCCTGCTTCCTGTTGCAATGCAAGAGCCTGCGCTTTCAGTTCCTCAGTTAAGGCCTTACTAGACTCTATCAGTCTCTCCTGCATGGCTACCTGTTGCTGGAGCCTATCATTGTGCTGGCAGAGAGCCTCATTCTCTCTCTGTGCCTCCTGATTGGTCCTGGAGTACTGGGCCAGTCTTTGCTGCAGGAGGGTTACCTCCTGAGCTGTGTCCCTTTTGGCCTGCTCCTTACTTGCCAGAGCATCCTCCAACATCCTGGTGTGCTCTAACAAGTTCTGGTGTTCTTTTTGGAAGTCACCCAGTCCCCGGAGGGCCAAGTGATTTTCTTTCATTTTCCTTTTTAAGTGGCAGACTTCCTGGCCTAAGGTATCCCTTTCCTAACTAAGAGCCTGCATCTTTGCCGCCAGGTCATCCCTTTGCCTTTGGAAGGCACCAGCTTTCTGGCGCTCCTGGTCAAACTATGCCTGGGTATCCAGGTCTTTCAAAATCAGTTTATTGCTCTCTGCCTTCTCCCTAGGGTGACTACCTGCTCAGCACATGCCCTATTGAAGTATAACTGTGCTCCTGCTTTTTCTGGCTCTGCAGTAGGGAGTCCAAACCTTCTTGGTACCCCTTCTGCAAGGCCAGAAATCTGGTATCCTGGTCAGCCTTTTCCTGTTGCAGCACATCCATATCCTCCTTTATTTTAGTGATGTACTGTCTGCTGTCCTTTTCTGACTCCTGGCTCCTGAGCAGCCTCTGCTCAGAAGAGTCCAGATCAGATTGGGCCTTCTCTAACCCCATCTGTTGCCTATTTGCCAGATCTTGGCCTTCAGCACATTTGTCCTGTATGGCTCCCATATATAGGTACAAATATGCCGCTATCCTGGCAATCTTATTATGTTCATCTTTGGCTTTAGGGGCCATATATAGTTCACTCAGGGCCACATGTAGGGGACCCTGATCTCTCCATTTATCTGACACTGTTTCAGTGACCTGTTGCTCGATTGCCTGCAACCAGACCGTTTGGTCCTGATGAGTCCACTCACCTCTCACAAGTAGCTTATGTAAGAAGTGCTCTCTGGCTATTTTGATGTCTACCAGTGTCGTCATTCTGGAATTTGAGTTCCTTCCTGACTTACAGAAGTTTGTATTTTAAATTTGCAAAACAGACCGTTTCCTTAGAGCGTTCCTTTGAGGGATGCTTTCACAGTGTAAAACAGCGTGGTGATCTAACCGGATATGTGTATCTGGTCAGTTGGCACACTGTATTAATCTGCACAAGTGGTAAATCTAATCCAGAATATCCCGGCTCGAGCCCCCACTTTTGTAAGCGATATTCAATCAACACTACAGCTAAGTCAATGCCTAGTCTGGGATGCTGAGGAAAACCCTTATTGATGTATTTTTATGTCAAGTTCAGTACTCTGGATGACAACCCTTGTATAACACCCCCCTCTTAGAATCCCCCTGACCCCACTGAGCCAAGAAGTAGGTTTGTTTTGCAAATTAAAAGGTTTATTTGAAAATATAAACAATATATATATATATATATATATATCACACTTTTAAATAAATTAATATCTGATAGTACACTTAGACATATGCTGTTGATCAAAAATGGGTAATCTGGCACTAGCACACTTCTATACAATCAATGCGGAGTTAGTATAGGATGGATAAAGTAGCAAAAATACTTTTATGGTTTCAAGGGAAAAGCAATGAGAAATAAAATGCAGTACAGAAATACTTGATATGATTTTAGCAAAAGATAAGATAATCACTTTTTCTCTGGCAATTCACCCCCCCTCCCCTATGCAATACCAGAAATGGAAGAAGAGCACACAGTCTTCAAGAATCCCAACAATCACACTTTATAATGCAATACACAGTTCCAGTTCTCCCAGCAAGCTTAGGGAGAACAGGGATGAGTTTTAAACACAGGCAAATTACTTTAATGTGGTTTGCAAGGAAGTGAAAAGGTGCTAAAATTGCTTTTAATTCCCTCTAGAGGTTCAGGGTAGGTGATGGCTACTTTATATTAGTTCAGGCTCACTTTAACAATGCTCTATGAGTTATTACCAAGTTGCAAACAGATTTTAACAAAAGAAAGAATGGAGCTGCTATTTTAACAAGTGGAGAAATTGAGCCAAAATCGCAAATCGCTGTAAATTTCGCAAGTGCGTGAATTGCGATTGCGGAAAAAGTATAAAGAGTAGGAAGTCGGTTCTAGGCTTGTTAGAAAGCTGGCCAATTACTCCTCTCTCCCTTGATTGGGGGAAGGAAATGTGAGTCAGAGTGATGCTGTAGGTTTTATGGTCACCCAAACGGTTCCAGAGATACGGACGATTAAATAAAGGTATTTTTTCGAATTTAAAGTAACTCAAAATGACAGGTGACAGCTTGCAGCTGCAGAATTGACAGGTGGCAGTTGTGCAGCTTTAAAAATGACAGATGACACGATTTCTAGGAGGCAGTTCTACTTAGGTTAAAATAGTTTGGATTAGATTATTTTAACTAAGAGATTGGTTCTGCACAGTTCTGCTAGGTACTCACAATATAAATTTGAACTAGGCCTCGTCACGGATCTGGTCAACACGTCCGGCTGCGGTTCTGTCTGCTCGGCGGGTCAATCAGGCACCGGTTCTGCTCACAGCGATCTAGGTCAGCTCTGCTCTGCTGGTCTAGCCTCTCTGGATTCTGGATGTAACACTGCTTTCTGGGTACTGCTACAGGTTCTTGCAAAAATTCTCGGCAAAACTTCAAACAGCTTGCTCGGCTGTTGAATAGTTTGGTTAGTTTTGAGGCCTGCTGAAGAGGATTCAGCTGGTGGATTCAGGCCTCTCTGCTACAAATTCTGGAGTTAATTTCTGCTACAGGTTCTGGAGATTGATGGATTTGAAGTCTGGATCTCTGGATGTGAAGTCGTCGGTCAGCATGCTCCGCAGCAAATGGAATTGAATGTCTCTACCTGTCCCAGCAGTCTCTTTTTATGTGTTTTGGAAAGTGGGTGTGTGCGTTGGTCATAACTAAACCTGCCCCTCTCACTTATCATTGGCCAATTCCTCCTCTCTCCCTTGATTGGGGGAAGGAAATGTGAGTCAGAGTGATGCTGTAGGTTTTATGGTCAGAGGAACCTCCTCTTGTCAGATTGCACACAAATCTATTTCTGACCCAAATACATATTTATCTATGTACCATTTTTCTAATATTATAGGTCCAGTTAACATATTTTCTGTAGCACCAAACCATCCTATCCCTGTCTTTGTACGATGTCGTGTCCACTGATGACAGAATTCTCCCCTTTTCATCCAGATAACGACCTCTAAACCTTTCCAGATTTTACACAAATGTGCACCAGGGATATGGGTTACAGATGATAAAGTGTCAGATTTTTAACATGCATACATTTGGAGTGAGACCCTATTTTCCGCTAGAAACCCCCCAGAATACACCACAGGGTCCTAACACCTCTTAAAACATACACAGAAAAATCACAAAAATAATTATATTACTTATATAATTCTGACAAGTCCGCACTATGAGTTATCTATCTTTTTAAAATTATGCCCTGGTCAAACAGGGGTGTGGCTTCCCACATCACATGGTGGAATAACTGGTTTATCCACTTCCCCCAAGCCAGCTTGTTCACAGAGGCACAGCTGCCCCCAGTTTCTCCCAAGAGGAAGCTATTTTACGACGCCCCAATATAACATTTGCCTGAGTCAAGGAAGTTGCATTGTTCTGTCCCTTCCAGTTCCCAGGTGCTCCACCCCTAATCTAATCAGAGAGGTGACAACTCCTTTTGGCAAGGGGAAGAGTGGCTGAACAGGTTTCAACTCCTGTCGGGGGTAGTTGTCAGGCAGAATCCAGTTTCATTAAGCCAGGTTTCAGCTAAATGTCACTTTTTGTTCCCAGTTTAAATCACTTACAATTTTTATATATACATTAAATAATTACTTCCTTCAATTCATTTCAGAATATAGTTTTACATTGTATCCACCTCTTAGCAAGTCTTTCCTTGGTCTGGTTTTGTTTCATTTGTTCAGTTTTACACAAAAGTCTGGTGGTTTTAAAACGCTGGTTTTCTGATAGTGGTGAGTACTGGTAATGCAACAATTTTTGGGATTAAGAAAATGAATTCCCCACAGTTCTGAGTTGCTTTTTTGGCAATCAGCATTGCCATTCCCAATGGTTTCAGTCTACTGTGTGCGTAGCCCAATGGTGGTTTTAGGCAGTGCCCTCCTGTGATCACAATATAGGCAAACATGTGTGGCAGCCTATTCTTCATGTTTTCCATGTGCACTCTCTGGGAAGTTCTGGCCATCATGATGTTTTCAATGCCAGTAATGCACAGTTTTTGTGGTAGGGCTCGGATGCATGGGTAAAAACATCCCACAAGCTTGAGTTACTCCCTTTCGGTTCCTAATTCCATGGTCTACTGCCTTTATGGCAGTGATGTAACCCTCAATAAATAAGATTTTCAAGTGTAGCATTGCTATGAGGGTGGCCTGATCCTTCATTGAGTTGTTGATTGATTCATACATCTGCAGAAAGGGATGCAATCATTAACATGGACATCACATTTCTTGACTCCACCATCATGAGTCTTTTTTGATTCTGCCTGTGATTTCTGACAGAGATAACCCCTCCTCTTGGCTGTGAGTCATATGAAGTGTCAGAGAGGGGGTCTTTGAGGAATTCAACTCCCGGAAAGGGAGTCTACCCCCATCTCCACTGGATGCTCCAGACTTCCAAATTTGTATCGAAAGTGTGACTCAGATTTACTCTCTGGCCTTGGTTTATTGCAGCGGGAGGAATAAGCTTTGCCAACCCTTCCTCTGGCCCTTCTACTAACTTCTGTGTGGGTGGGGGTCTTGGCTCGCCTGGCTCCATCAATTTTATAATTTGTAAAATGTTTGCATTGTCTTGTTTCTGGGATGTCTCCAATGAGCAGGTGGTATTTGTATCCCTCATTAAAACATCATTGCTTAAAGTAGGTGTGCTGGTGTAGTGTGGCAGTCTTCTTCTCTCCTCTATCCAAGGTGTAGTTTTCATGGATAGGGGCTGGGAAAGGCACTCCAAATTGTCCCTTTGGCTAAATTCTCATCCGTGGTTCGGGGTGGGGGATTTGATTTTGTAAGGCGAGCTACTGATCTTGGGAGGGGGGAGGGAACTCCAACAAGGCCTTTCTATCGCTCTATTAACCCCTCCACACCTTTCAGTAATTCTATGTCAGTGATATCTACTGATGGATGTCGTAAATCTTTACTATAACAATTAGCAGTATATGACAAATGTAGTGGTGGAGAGGCAAATTTGCTTCTGGCTATCTGTACTCCCCCCCTGTGGCTCATGTCTCCCCAACTGGATTCTCAAAATACATTTGTCAATTTTAGAGGTAGGTACAGTCATAAAAGCATTGATGTTAGTCTTCAGTATTTTAGAAGGTAATTCCTCCCTGATTACCTCTTCTCGCAGCACTTCTTGGTCTACTGAGGGAGCGGCACCCCCACTTTCAATAACACATCCCCCTTCTCCACTGCATCTTGCTTTTTACAGCAACCACCCAGGGTGATGTTTGGCCCCGGGCTAAAGTCCTCCTTTGGCAAGCCCCTGTCCTGTAACATATTTGAAGCCACAGGCAGCAGGTCCACTCTCTGTGTCTTACTTCGGCTCACCTACGGTTCTGTATACACTGAGGATACTCCAAACAATCGGGAAAGCAAGGCGAGTTCCCCTGTTGTGCTTGGATTAACCTCACCTGGCTTGCAAGGTAAGGAAGGGCCTCCCTGTTCTCGAGCCTCTATTGACCTGTCAGGTTGATCCCCAATTCTAACTTCAGTTCTAACTTTAGGGGCTCGCTTAGAACACAGGTCTGACTGAAGGCATAGCTGCCGGTGCAAGCTTACCTTCCTTCTCCTGTTGTCCCAGCACACTCAACTCCACCATCGGTCCTGTTGTTAATGTTGACGCTACCGTTGTCGTGCATTTAGGCCTCTGCAGTCTTCCAAGACACGACTCACATGGCCATTTCTTAGAGCTGCCTTCCATCATCATCCCTTGTCAATGGGGATGCCTTGAATTTGACTGTTTAGACTTGCAGACCCTGGCCGCTTCTGGCTGCTGACTGGTGAGTGACTGGAATTGCCTGCCAGGCTCCCACACCGGCACTCCGCACCCTCAATAGGCAATTATAGTTTCTTAAAGGCACTGCTCCAATGCTCTAACACAATCTCCAGGCTGCAAAACACACTATTCCCAGTGCTCACCTCTCCTTTTGTGCAATTGACTGGACTCACCCACCAGACTCCTGGGCCGTTGCTCCTCACCCGAGTGGGCAGTTATAGTTTCTTAAAGGCAGTGCTCCAATGCTCAAACACAATCTCTAGGCTGCAAAATATGCTAGCCCCAGTGCTTGCATCTCCTTTTTGTGCAAGTGACTGGACTCTCCTGCCGGACTCCCATGCTAGTGGTCTGCGGCCCCAGTGGTCAGTTATAGTTCCTTAAAGCCACTGCTCCAAAGTTCCAGCACAATCTCCAGACTGCGAAATATGCTAGCCCCAGTGCTTGCCTCTCCTTTTGTGCGAGTGACTGGACTTGCGTGCTGGACTCACGTGCCGGCTCTCAGTGCCACCCATTGGGCAGTTATAGTTTCTTAAAGGCACTGTTTCGATGCTCCAACACAATCTCCAGGCTGCAAAACATGGTCTCAGTGCTCGCCTCCATTTTTGTGCGAGTGACTGGACTCACCTGTCAGACTCCCACGCCAGCGTTCCACACCTTCAATGAGCAGTTATAGTTTATTAAAGGCACTGCTCCAACGCAATCTCCAGGCTGCAAAACATGCTAGTCCCAGTGCTCGCCTCTCCTTTTGTGCGAGTGACTGGACTTGCCTGCCGGACTCCCGGACTTGGGCTCTGTGCCGCCAGTGGGCAGTTATAGTTTCTTAAAGGCACTGCTCCAATGCTCCAACCCAATCTCCAGGCTGCAAAACACATTCAAACGCATCTGATAAGATTCAGTAATTAACACTCAATGAATGTGTCTCATGTAAAAAATAAATCTTTTAATTATGAGAAACATGTAATACAGAATCATTTATGTTATTATAGTCACTATGCACAACACACTAAACATGCAAAAATGATTAATGAAAGAATTGAAATCATCATCATCACCTCAAGGCTGAGACGGATCAATCTTCTCCAAGAAATCATAGTCTCCTTAAAAACCAACTATCTGGCTCACCAGGTCTTGTTAGGCAACCTCAAAAAATATGCTTTGCAATCTTCATAGAACCATTTGCCTCACAAGTCATGGTAGGCAACCGCATAGCAACACCTGATCAAATACCTCAGTAACTTTCTCAATGTGATATTAATAAAGGGTAAAAGGCCTCTCATACTCACTGACAGCAGGAGGTAAGGAGTGGAGAAGGGTGGAGAAGACTTGAGGCCCGGGATTATCCACAAATCAAGGAAAAATTGAAAAATGGAAACATCCTCAAAATATTAGAAAGCCACCCATGATCTTTTCATCAAAAAAAGCATTAGATGTCCGCTGGGGTTAATGGTGCCAGCATGTAGCCAATCCAGAATTAGCTGTCTGCTCGTAGGTGGTGAGATGAACTGCCTTGGCGAAGAAAACAAAATTGTTCCCGTGCAACTTAAACAATATCAAAGTTCTGCTCAACAGTCAACAGGCAAAGTCCTCTTGGACCTACGATGCCTTAAAACAATCTGAATCCAGCTTATTGGCTTTAACATCCAGCCCAGGAAAAATGAGGGAGTTGCCCCTCACTTCTGGAAAGCTCCTTCCCCCTCTCTTCAGTCTTCCAGCTGTCCCTCATCTTCTTTCCAGCTCTGCTGCCCTGAGCAGCTGTTTGGGACCTGAAGCCGGTATAATTTATACTATTCAGGCATTCAAGTTTCCATGCCTACAACCCCCAAAGTTCATCCAGCACTAGAACATTTTCTAAATCAAAATATCAGTGACCAATATATTTCTTGTGCAAACTATAGCAATTTCAACATTCATCCTATTCTGATTACATGATTTGCACCTCATTCTGCATAGAAAGATGCATCTATAGTATAGGCTATAATCGCCATGTGTAATGTACCATAATGTAAGACTATTTTAGCGTGCAACTTTGTTAGGATGAAATTAGACTCTTCAGACCTCAAAACCGAATTACTCCTGGAGGGAAATCCCTTTACTGGCTTCCAGTTGAGGCCTGAATCTCCTTCAAAGACTTAATCATCCTTCAGCAGGCATATTTGATTGTTTACAATTTACAAAAGTGGAGATACACTTATACTGAGAAAGAATATGGATAAAATAACCTGTACTGTGGAATGCATTACACTCAGGAGGGTCTTCAACCACATTCCAACTCACTGTACCCTTCACAGAGGAAAAAATACTATTTGCATATCAGTCTGAATCCACCGAGTAGGGCTGCCCAGCACTGAAATGCTAGGTATCCTCTGAACAAGAGTACCATCAGGAAACCCAGGCAGTGTTTCTGGCTTGTAAGGGCTCATCTGGGAGGTAAAGCTGAGCAAGGGGTTCAGGTCTGGATTAGCCTTAATAACTTACGGTAAAACCTGATGCTTTACAAAATTGAAAAACATGTAGGTGTCCCTCCACTGAGAATAACATTGTTCAAATTACCTGTTCTATGGAATTTATTCCACTCAGGAAGGTCTTCAACCACATATTAGCTCACTGCACCTTTGGCAGAGGAAATGTAACCATTTGCATACCAGTCTGGGCCCACCCAGAAGGTCAGTCCAGCATCGAAAAGCTAGGCAATTCTCCCCTGAACACAAGTACCATCAGCAGCCCCAGACACGTTTTTTGACCTTGTTGGGATGCATCAGTGAGGTGCAGCTGAGTCTCTCTATTGAGTTGTATGCCAGGGTATCTTCAATGTATGGTGTTGAAGTACTGGCTGCCAGAACTCTAAGATCATCCTCCTCTTGATACTGTGTTGCTGAGCACTCTAGGAAAAGGAAGAGTGGAGACGACTCTAAGAGCTGCATGTGCCAAACTCTGGAACACTCTCCCAGGCACCCTAAGAGATGAAGAAAGCCAACTTAATTTCAGAAAATGGTTAAGAATACTCTCCTTTTTAAGAACCACTTTAACCCCTTTTTGCAGCCTTTAATGCACCTCTTTGGGCCTTCTGGTCCTTCCAGTGGAGGCCTGGTCCTACTACCTTGGGCCTTCTGGTCCTTCTGGTCTTGGGATCTCCCCCTCCCAGTACATCTGCCCCTGGCTGCTTGACT
This sequence comes from Ambystoma mexicanum, assembly GCF_040938575.1. Classification (NCBI taxonomy): domain Eukaryota; kingdom Metazoa; phylum Chordata; class Amphibia; order Caudata; family Ambystomatidae; genus Ambystoma; species Ambystoma mexicanum. Next base: position 1,122,486,823 of record NC_090924.1, read on the forward strand.
GTCTCCTATTGTTTGCAACCCTTGTGCTTACCTTTTGGACTTTCATGTTGTCTTACCTAGGAGACTGTTTCACTCTGTATCTTGTTGGTCTTTGTACTCACTCAAATGGAAATTGTATTATGAGCATTTACATTGCAATGCGAGTGTTGTTTATTCTAGGTACCTCCATGCCTGTTGACTTCTGCCCTTCCCCCATGGCAATTCACTGATCTGAATGTAAAACCACTGAAAAGATCAGTTGCTGCCACCCCTTCACACTTGTGGCACCACAAAGTGACTATGATCACTAAGAACAATGAAGAAAAGGAGAGCCAAGAATTCAGATAAGATTTTCTTAAGTATTTATTTCCAATAATGAAAGCCCTCCTGTCTCACATGAATCTCACCCTGAACATGTGAACAGCTAAATATATACACAATGCATTTGAATCTTTTCACATCCCATGTAATCCTGGAAACTACACAACAAGTTGACTTGCCTTTACCAACAGGTTAGCAACCGGTTAAGCAAAACATGCAGGGCCATGGCAGCATAGATAACTTGTTCATGGATGTTGTTCTAACTGTCTGATAACATGTTTATTACTACAGTTGAGAACCTTTGTTTGTTTATTACAGTTGGCAAAACATGTCAGTTTGTTACAGTTGGTTTCCTACATGACTTTATATGGTTTTAGATACAGTTTTCTATATGCATATCAAATTTACAGATATTATGTGCAATTGTTTTTTTAACATTTGTACAGACTAGGTTTGACTATATAGTACACCTCCCTCTCTGTGGGGAAGAACAAAGGTCAAACTTATCTCACTGCAGGCTTCAAATCGATTCTTTCTCTGGTTTCTTTTGTGAAGGGATTGAAGTTGAATATGTAGAATCAATTGAATGCAATGACAGTTGGTACATGCCTCCGGCAATTGTATTTTTTGTGATGTTAAATGTATCGTCATGCAACCTTTTGACAACCTCATTCTTAGCTCTTACCCTTTCTCTTAATTCTAACTCATCCCATTCTACATACCTCATTCTCCATAGCAAGGGGAACATACTGAGGTCGCTGCCTTTCTTCTCCTGAGAACCTCAAATGGTATGAGATATGTGGTCGTATGGGGAGCCAACCTATATGTCAACACCATCTTCTTAATGTGATCCTCCCACTGCTTACCCTCCGGCAAAAATAATCACAAACATTGCATAATGGTGTGATTGAATCTCTCCACAATGCCATTAGTGGAAGGATGGAAAAGTGAAGTTTTGTGATGTTCTACACCTAGATTCTTTAAAAAAATATATACATTCATTTTGATTCAAATTGTCTGTTAAAATCTTTTTTGGAATACCTTCCCTCTGGAAAAGATAATCCATAAATTGCACCACCACCCTTGAATCTGCCTCAATTAAACGTTTTACTTCAACCCACTTGGAAAACTGGTCCACTAACACTATTACATATTTCTTTATTCCCTTGCTGGGCAATGGCCACAACATATCAAAAGCTAGATATTCCGAAGGCGACTGCAGAAGTTCAATTGGATTAAGTGGTTGAACATGTGTTTTGAACAGATGCTGCGCATATAGTGCATTTGTTGATCATTTCTTCTACAATTTGTCTAACCTTAGCCACCAATAATCAGAACAAAGTTGACCCTTGGTTTTAGAAACTCCCAAGTGACTGGTGTGTGCAGGTTCTAATAATCTCTTCCTTACACGTATTGGTGGTACAAAGTGACTTTCTCTTATAACATGATGAACTTCTATGACAAGATCATACCTTACCTTGTGAAATGAACTTAGACCCATCTCAGAAGTAGACCCTGCCCAATTGTTCAATATCAATTCCTCAACTTTGGACAGTTTATGGTCTTCATCAAGAGCACTGTGCCATTCATCTTGTGCAATGGTATCCTCACAAAGAATACTTGTTGAATGGATAAATCATTGTCTTCATCATTTCACAAAAGAATATCTTGATACATAGTCTGAAATCATATTGTCTTTGCCAGCAATATGTTTGATTTCAAGGTTGTGACCCGTGAGGAGGTTACCCAATTGATGATTCTTCTGGACACCCCCTCTAGACCTTTGGAGGTGAAGTCTGTAACAAGGGCTTGTGGTCAGTCAAGGCAAAGGATGATCTGCCCCAGAAGAACGTTTTAAACATTTCAACTGCCCAAACTACCGACAATGCTTCTTTTTGGATGACAGAGTATCTTCACTCAGTATCTTTGAGGGATCTCGAGGCAAAGGCCTCAATGAGATTAACCATCTTTTTCTTTTTGCATATGCACTGCACCCAGTCCAGTGCTACTGGAATCTGTCATTACCATAGTTTCATAGGGAGTGTCAAAAGCATCCAGTATTGGAACATTTCAGATGGCCTGCTTGATGTCTTTAAATTCATTTTCACACTCATCCAACCCTGCACATGTAGTTACCTTCTTGCAGAGTGACCTAATGTTGACACACTTGTTAGAAACATTCTTTACAAACTTGGAATAGTATTCTACCATCCCTAGAAACAACATCACCGCATGTTTGTCTTTGGGAGGCATAGCTTGTACTATTGCTTTGACTAAGCTATCTATGGGTGATATATGTTACGATGACAAGCAGTGTCCCACATAATCAATCTCAAAAGTTATAAAGAAGCATTTGTACTTCTGTAAGTAAAGTTAATCTTGCCTCATTTATCCTGTTGAATACTTTCTCAATTTGAAGTCATGATCCTCCATGGAGCATCCCATAATCAGTATGTCATCCTGGTAATTAAATACCCCATTGATGTCACTGAAAATATCACTCATCATTTTCTGAAGAAATGCAGCTGCTGAAATGAGGCCAAAAGGCATCCTCTTGATTAAGAAAGTACCATCTTGAGTTATAAACGTGGTGAGATCTCTGGATTCAGGGTGAATCTTTATTTGGTGATATGCAGATGCTAAATCAGATGTAGATAACACCTTAGCAGCAGATGTGAGACTAATCAATTCTCCTTTGTTGGGTAATGGGAAACGATTAGCCACCAGACACCTGTTAACGCTCTCAGGTCCACACATAAGCAAGCACTGCCATTTGGTTATCAGAATAAGACAATTGGGGAACACCATTCAGCAGCCTCAACACTCTCAATAATATCTTCTTCAATAAACCACTTAATTTCATTTTGATACCTCTGCCCTCAGGGCAAGTGGGACACATCTTAATTTGGCATTAAAAGGAATGCTATTTTTAATTAGTTTATTTTGTGACACCTCCCTTTTTAGCAGCCTAGTTTCTCACGAAAAAAACATCAGATGTGTTGGTCTCAGCAGCAGTTGTAATGGAGGCAATATTTCCCGGGATTCTGGGATTAATTGTTTACCCCATGTCTCTCTGCTGGTACCGCCCAAGAAGACAACCTCCTTTGTCAGCCACATATACACTGGCCTTTGTCATTTTGCTCTTACAAGCTAGTGTAGCCAGAAAACACCCTATTATTGAAAATTTGGAACAACCGTATGCACTGGAATTAATAATATGTGACAGCCTCAAGCTGATTTTTGAAAATGTGCATTGCCAGTGTCCCTGTTAATAATAGTGTAATTAGAACTGGAATCAATCAGCATTTTAAGCGCAGTGCCATCAATAAGTGCCACATAGTGTGCTTTTTCACCCATCCTCTTAGTATTTATTTCCAATAATGAAGGCCCCCCTGTCTCAGATGAATATCACTCTGAACAGGTGAACTGTAAAACATATACACAATGAATTGGAATCTTATCACATTCCATGTAGCCATGGAAATTACATAACAAGTTGACTTGGATTGTGGCAACATAGATGACATGTTTATGGATGTTGTACTAACTGTCTGATAACATGTTTATTACTACAGTTTTTTAAAATGTTAATTATACTACATTTTATTGGTTTTAACAACAATCACAGTCAACAAAACAAAGAAACAAGGTCAAAACATACACATTTAAAGAATGAATCAGTAATAACGCATGGCTAAAGTCAATTGTTTTCATATGCAGCCACCTCCCTGCGATATTTGAGCGTGTTCTTTTGGGTATCAAAGGTTACTAAGGTTCACGATCTTCCCATTTCCCCCATACTTTGGAGGCTTTAGTGGGGCAACCTCTTGCCTTGTAAACGCTGTGTTCCAACATTGCACATGTGTCCATATCGTCTGCCCATTGTTCCAGTGTTGGAGAATCTAGGGCGCACATTTCTGTGCGATGTTCCGCTTCATCAGCCCTGCAGCCGTAGCTAGGAGCAATCCCCCCCGTTTATTAGCAATGTTCTCATCGGGTTTACCCAGTAACAGTATTTTTGGATATAGTGGTATATTGCGGCCCAGCACTCCGGACAGTTTATTGCAGCATTCCCACCAGAAGGTCTGAATTCGAGGACACTCCGACAGGATATGTATGAATGTTCCAGCCTCTCCACCACATCGGAGGCAATGCGGGCCTGGGGCTCGCTTCCATTTGTGCAGCATAGTTCTAGGATAACATATCCGGTGCTAGGATTTTTAATTGCACCAAACAGAGCCTGGATGAAATAGCGATTTCCCTAGGATGCATTAGGATCTGAATCCAGTCCTCCGGGTCTATGGTGCCCACATCTTCTTCCCATTTGGATTTAAGGTGAGGGAGTTCCAGAGTGACAAAGGAGGACATAGCATTATACAATATACAAGTGCATTTAACAGGGATATATGCTGGGAGTATGTTGCGTTCTATGGGTGTGTTCTCAGGAATGATGGAGCCTGTTTGAATGTGTGGCCCCAGGGCGTGAGCCAGTTGAGTATAATGATATTGTTCGGTTGTTGGGAGCTGGAATTTCAGCCGCAGTGCCTCGAAAGAGGCAATTTCCCCACCTATCAGGACATCCCCGATCTTGGTGATACTGGCCTCCTCCCATTTGGGCCACGGTCTGAGTTTCCCCAGTTCAGTAGGGTTGCTGTTGTGCCACAGGGGTTGCACGGTGGTGATCTTATCTTTCCATCCCACAAAGGCGTGTGCCGTCTCCAGACCATAGTAACATGTGCTGCCATTGTTTGTGGAGGGGGCCTGTGGAGGGGCTGATAGACCAGATGTAATGGGTCTACGTCGCGCAATGTTGTGATTTCCGCCCTTATATGTGGCAACTCACGATCCCTGTGTAATAGATCATTGACCACCGCTAGTTGGGAAGCCCAGTAGTAAGCCCAGAGGCAGGGCAGGCTGATGCCTTCCTCCCAGATCGATCTCTGAAGCGTGGCCAGTGCAATGCGGGGTTGACGCCCCACCCATATGAGGTCTCTAAGGAGACTGTCAAGGTGGTCAAATTTGGCATCTTGAATCTCAAGCGGGGCATTTTGTAATACGTAAAGAAATCCGGGCAGGGTGATCATCTTAAAAAGGCCGGCTCTACCCATAAGTGTGTAGGTCTACTGGCCATAGACTTTGAGAAGGCGTTTGACTCGGTTCGCTGGGACAGCCTTTGGGAAACGATGCGAAGAATGGGTTTTGGAGACATTTTCCTGGGATGGGTACAACTCCTCTACACAGATCCACAAGCAGAGGTGAAGGTGAACGGGTGGCCCTCTGAGCCCTTCACCCTTGGCAAAGGCAGACAACAGGGATGTCACCTGTCCCCCCTTCTCTTCGCTCTTGCGATATTACTACAGTTGATGAGATGTGTTTATTTATTACAGTTGACAAAACATATTTGTTTGTTACAGTAGGTTTCCTACATGACCTTATATTGTTTTACAGTTTTCTATATGCTTATCTAATTTACAGATATGTGCAATTGTTTTATAAACATTTGTACAGACTATGTTTGACTATATGACAATCACCTCCAATAACCTACACTAATTACATTAAGATAGAATAAAGTGCCTTTTGTGAAAACATTCAAAACATTTTTGGGAGAAGAAAGATGAATTAGACTTGGAGAAATAGAGGCCATGGGAGAGGGCAACATTTATTTTTGTGTGTGCTACTGAGCAAGTGTGCTGGCAAAAGTATCGGTATTGATAGCCTTGTCAACTATTGCATCCTAGAAACCTTTAATTGCTTACAGTGCAACACACAATGGGCCTCATTACAAATCGGGCGGTCCGGAAAGAACGGTGGTGGTAAACCCACCGCCACCGTTGATTCCGGACTGCTTGATCCCGACTCCTGCAGTTGGGAGGTGATGTTCCCGCCAGGTTTGACCTGGCGGGTTTAATACCGCCCGCCTGCAGGCGGACGAGGAAACACCGGCAGCATTATGAGATGCTGCCAGTGTTTCCATGATCCCCATTCCCATTGAGTCCCATAGGACTCAATGGGAATGGGGATTAACACCATTCCACCTCCGTGATTCCCGGGAAACCGGGGTTGTAATGCCCCGGTAATTCCGGGAATCACGGAGGCGGAATGGTAATACGAGTCCGGCGGTAACCAGGCGGTTTTACCGCCTCGGTTACCACCGGACTCATAATGAGGCCCAATGAATAACCGTAAAACAACTAGTGGAAGATCAAACATGATCGTGAATAGCTGCTGTTATGTTTTCAGATTTGTATTTTGTTTTGGAGGAGAATTCGTCCATTTGTGGCTTAAATAAATAACAACACGTGTTTCTGCTTTTATGTTTGATTTGTAGAAGCAGTAACATTGAGATGTTCTAATGTCAGCTTTGCAGCAATTCATTGGATTTCCTTGCTTCCCTATACCTGGGTCCATGTATATATTATACGACCTGGCCGAATTGTTATTCTCATCATCAGCTGCATCTAGTTTGTCTTGTCACAACCCCAAAGAGACACTGGATAGCTTCCAAATATGAATTTCATAAATTGTGTAACCAGAATGATAAATCTTTGTTTATTTTCTTCTAACTGGACTCCATTTCCATTCCAACGGCTTCCACGTTTTCTGATTGATGGCTGTTCTCCCATCTCCGACCTAAGGGCATGTTGCCAAGAAACCGGTTATGTGAATTCTTCAACTTTGTTTTTCCACCTCCTGAAAACTTGCAACTGGCCTTGTCAGAGTCTGTCTTGGCATTTTTACCGAAACACTTACTCCAATAGCTTAGAGGGACCTTGCTGGTTGATTAATGCAGTGTTGGGGTTGATGACATAAATCTGTTAAAGTGTGCCTGATGTACAACTCTGCATGCAAAAAATACTGCAGACATACTGTAGTAGTAAAACAGTGACATAAGACAGACTTCGCTTAATATTTAGAAATAAATTAACTATAGTAATGGAAAGGGACAACGGACCTTTCTGTGTAAAATAGATCACAAGTGCTGGTAACAGTGCACCTTTTAAATCCAGTTGAAAAATACTGAATCGAGAGACCCTTCCACGAACATCGGTGGTTTACAGCTCTTTCTAAACTCCTACATAGATTCGAATGTTGACATTCAATATGTCATGTATCTGCTGTAATTTGTTTTAACTCCCATAAATAAAAGGGGCCTGGGCGGATGACGTTTATTCCCATAATCCCAATTAATTTGACAGTCGCCCAAATTGTGCCTGAAATAGCTGCAAGTGGAAAACACTGTGTGGTGTTAATAAAAATACCTTTTATTTTAGGATGGAGCAGCAGATGCAGTATTTTTGCCAAGGAAAAGGAGAGAGTTGCGTTCCCACCACCAGGCTAAGTAACACCGCACGAGATAAGTAAGATTACACATTCTGTACAATGACTCAAATGGGCTCAAACGAGAAACCGTATCAGTAATCCTGATGAATGTTCTTGTGTTTAATTGTAATGAGTTGATTTTTTGCAGAAAATGAGAGAGAGCTGTAACCATGTATCTCAAGGTTTCTCGCATTGAATGAGCGTGCCACGATATCTGATGGATTCAGTGTCGCACTGACCCTTTAATTGCAGAGACACGCAAATATTAATATTATTTTAAAAATGATCGAGTGTAGAAGAGCTAGGGAGAGGAATGCCTCCTGCATTCTTTTTTTCATGGTTATTCTGCCTTTCATGCAATCAAAATGCAGAACAGGACCAAAGATTACCAGAAGCACATCTATTACAATATAGGTTCAATCTGTGCTTAAAGCTGTTTGCCATGACACTGTTGTGCTGGTTTTGCTGTCCCGCTACACTAAAATGTTGAATGATTACTCAGGCTGCAATTTCCTCCCCTCTGCATTTTGTGTGAAATTGAAGGGCCTGATTTACAGAAAGTTTTGCGTGGCATATTGGCAAAGTGCGCCAGAAAAAGGCAGAATGCGTCATCAAATCTAAATCCACTGATTTACAGATTGGCCTCTGAGCAGGTTCCCAGCTCCCTGCTCCATGTCCCTGAGCCTTGCGAGGCGGGCTGGACTCGCCAGTGCAAAGACCAAGAGGGGAGCATAATATGCAAACATCCTCATTAAAGTAGAGAAATGAGGGATAACATGGGCATGGGGAGGGAGGAGATGTGCTAATGTACAAAAATGCTGCATGAAGTGCAAATACATATTTACAGATTCACTTGTGCATCTGCGCTAACAAAAAAGGATTTAAATTCTACTGTCACCAGTGACCAGGCGCAAGATGAGACTGCACCATGCAATCCCAGGTTTAGAACCCGCCATGCAATCGCAGTGAAACGTTGCCACCATGCCCGTCACTGCATTGCTCGCATACCTACTGCTTCATGGAAGCAGGAGGAGGGCCAGAATCTACCATACATAGCACAATGATATTCGGCATGCCCGATGAGGAAGCCCAATAACTCTCTCCCCATGTCAATTTTGAATTGGTCAGGGGGTGGGAGAATGACCTGGTTTCACGAACCATGGCTCACAGCCAATAGCACCCTTGGTGAAAGTCCTGCCTGCCCTCCACTTCCTGGGGACTAGCACATTCCAACGGAGCACAGCCATTGTCAGAGGTATTTCACAGCCTACACAATCATGCTGCTTCCAACAGGTCCTAAACTGCATCATTTCACATGTGAACAGTTACATAGATATGCCCTGCAACATGCAGGAAAAGCAAAGAGTGGCACAAGAATTCAATGCAGTTGCCCAGTTCCCACTGGTACTTATTGCCATAGATTGCACACTTGTGGCATACAACCCCATGAGCCACAGAAAACATATATCAGAACAGAAAAAATGGGCATTCGCTGAATGTACAGGACATCTGTGGTGCAAAAGATCACATCATGCATGTGAACGCAAACTACCCTGGATGCACCCACACCAGCAACATATTACGCCATTCCCCCATCCACCAGGCACTGGCATCAAGACATTTCAGAAAACAAGTGGCTTATTGGTGATTATCAGCCAGCACACACAAAAAAACACACTGAATGTGGGTCACATCCAATACAAACCACCATACCATCACATACCATAGCAAAATCTGATCATTGTAATTTACAGGGACAGCACATAACCACAATCGCCATTCCTGATGTTGCCTATCTGGAATACCACCACACTGGCCGAGGCACGCTACAATGAAGCACACATTGCAATCTGAGGCATAATTGAGCACACATTTGGAGTGCTGAAATCACGGTTCCGCTGCCTGGACCATTCAGTAGAGTACCGTTGTGTGCACCAGCTGTGTCATGTAAAATCATATTGTCATGTTGCATCTTACTTAATATAGCCACACCTTGTGGCATACCAATAGATGTGCATAAGGGATTGCGGCCACAGCCACTGGCAGTACCCATACCAATAGCAGACCAAAGGATGAGAGGCCAGCACATATACAATCAGCTCGTCCAGACCTATTTTACATGAAAAACATATAGGGCCTCATTACAAGTTTGGAGGCAGCCATGGTGCTATTAGCACCATGGCTGCCTCCAAACCGTGCTCCATTACCAGGTTCCTTCAATGAGGAATAACCGGGTCATTCCAACATTGGAGGACCCGGTAATTCCTCCTTGAAGGAACCATTCCCCATTCCCATTTGAGACCTCATAGGGCTCAATGGGAATGGGGAGGGAGGTGATAACGGGCACATTACAAATGTACCGTTATTACCTCCCTCTTCCCCCTCGCGGGCCCCAGAAATGACGTCTGGTTTTACCAGATGTCTGTTCCGAGTCCCGCAAAGGGAACCTCGTAATAGGCGCTCCTGTAATGAAGGGTGTCGGTCCCGTACTGTCACCCTTCATTACGGGAGCGCCAGGGTCGTAATGAGGCCCATAGTGTGAAAGTACCACCATAGCCTCATCCCTGATTGCCTTCGAAGATGAAACATGGCAAGTACAGTGGCCATAAACAACTACCTGATAATGGCAGGCTAGGGTGGGAGTGTGGTGTGCGCCTCATCCTCATAAAAAACACACACATATCTACACCCTTCACCAAAAAACCTGATAACATGGGCAGTGTCACTTATATTACACATTGCATTCCCAAAGTCACTCACCCAAGCATACACATACATCCTACAGGGTCACTTGTCTACACATATCAACTAGGAAAGTAACATGGATATGACCCATCAAACAATGACACATAATGAACATGGCACACTATCCCATATTGCGCCACCTCCATTACCCATTGACAACACACAAACCCTCAATAAGTACATTGTAAATGACTGATTGTCTCCCGATAATAAGCATGTACCATTCAAATGCCACTTAAAGAGGACCCCTTTTCCTGGTGGACGGGCTATAGGTTTGTGCAGGCCGGGAGGTACCAGGGTAGTAGGAGAACTGGCTTGTGCCAGCATGAAGCACAACAATGCATGTGCAATGGCTGACTTGGTGGCGGGGTAGCTCCCCATCACACTGGGTTTGATGGTACCTCATCAGCAGGGTCATGTGAATACAGGTGCCTCCACTGCTCCCTTGCAGGGGATGCTCATAGGGCTCTCTGGGACTGGTCCTACAGTGATGGGGGATACTCTAGCATGGCAGTGGGCTGCAGGGCCATGGAGCATTGCCTCAGTAGGTGTCCAGCATGGCCTGGGACCATGATTTAGCAGACAGGGTGGACTTTGCCCTGCACCAATCCATTAAAATACAGCATGACTCACACATCATGACCATGCAAACATGTGAAAAGTCCAAAGAATGCTGCTGCATGTCACAGAGAAAATTCCCCTCACTTGGAAGGTGAGACTCAGGTGTGCAGGTTGCACATGTATGATGGACCGGATGCTCAACAACAATCATGGCAGGGCATGGCACGGCATGCAAGGAGCACAGGAAATGACACCTAATAAGCCAGCAAAAACTAAAATGTCTGTGTATGGGCCAGCACCACAAACACCTGCACATAAGCATATTTAGTGGACAGACAATGACCACCATGCAACAGATCCCTAAACAATGTCCACAACCATTGAAATTGTACCACTCCCATGTCTGCTGCCTGTGACACCCAGATAACCCCCATATAACACTGGCATTACACATTCATGCACAAACCTACTTGTGCTACATCAGGACAGTACTGGAATGCATAGGGCAACAAACATGCAAATGCCTGGCGTGTTCTACATTACCTAATGTCACTGCCATTTTGCTGTGCATCCCCACGACCTCCACCTAACACAGTGCCTACTCACTTGTGTCAGGACTGTCAGCGTACAGCAGAGGGAATGTGGAATTGGATTGAAGGAGAGTGTCCTGTTTGCATTCACATGGTGTGCATGTGCTGACTGTGCAAAGTGACATGAAATGACAACAAATGCATGCCCATCAGAGTGCATGTGTCCTGTCACACATATTCCACATATAATGCACATCATGGGTCAACATAATCTTTACCTGAAGTCGGATCATGTTCCTCATTAAATCAGCATGCTGGTTAATGTCACTGAACATGTCAGTCTGAACATGTATCACTTGCAAAGTTCCATCGAGAAAGAACCAACTGCACATGTTGCAACATGGTAATGTCTGTCAAAAAAAGAAAATGAGTCCACCTTGGACGGCAAAAACTAAAAACAAAAACAAATGCATCACTGCACACATAGTCAATTGGGGTGATGAATAAGGGGCGTGGTAAGGTGAGAAGCAACATACAAATGTAGGGAAGGGATTCAAAACATAGCATAACTTGGCTGAATCCCAGGTAAGACACACCTTGTGGATCATCATGGGAAGGGGGTTCAAATCCACCCAAGGCCATTAACTGGTCCTCTTGTGTGGCTGTCACATGTGACATAGATGCAAGCAACATGCCACCACTTGCAATAAGGTCCTGGTGACTCTGCTTGCATGTCTCCTTTATGTCTGCCTGCATAGCAGCCCTTGCTGCATCCATCTGGACGTTTATAGTGTCCCTCAGTGAGGATATCTCAAGACAGTGATGCTCCCTTGAGGCCTCCAACTGCTCATGCAGGAGTGCACCTAGGTCTTTCATCTCCTGGTTATGCTGTTCCCGTGAGGCCTTCATCTCCTCATTCAGGCATTCCCTCAAGGCAGATATTCTGTGCACATCGTGGCATTGGATGCAATGATATTGTCTGCAAGTCGATGCATGTCACTGCCGATCTCCTGCCGATCTCCTGCATGAACTCGCCTTGTTGCACAATTCAGGCATGCGTCACCCATGTGTGTGTGGCGGCCGTAAACATGACGAGGCAGTGTGTCCCTGTCTGAGTGACTGCACTGGCATGGGCTGCAGCCCCATATGCATCCCACTCCCAGTACACACCTCTGCTGCCTCCAGGATGGGAGTGGGAACATTTCAGGCACAGTGCCTTCGGAATATGCATGACTCACCACAGGCAGGGGCACAGTCACCTCTCCCCCTTCAGGCTCAGATTCCTCCAGGAACTCAAGGAGGAACATGGGGTCGGGACTGCTGAGTGGTGTTTGGCCCGCTATCTGCCTCAAAATGGCTGCATCATCACCATCTTGCCCCCGATGATGCCTGTGCAGGTATGCTGAGGATGGTCTTCAACAGCAGCAAGTTCTCACCACGCACAGCAGCCCAGCCACTGCTGGTGCCTGGTGGTTGTGCATCCCCTTACAACTCCTCTGACAACTGCTCCCCTGTTAGGCAGCATTACATGCAGTACCCTTTGGGAACACTACACACAAATAAGACTACAGGTGTAAGCACAATCTCACCTTTGGTACAAGCCTGTACTACACAGTTATGTGGTAGCAGTGGCTGAGCAGCCAGACTTATCACAAGAGGGATGTGAGCAGTACATGATGTTACACAAAGGACTTGCAATCACAGTAGTTCAAGCAAACACTTACTCCAGGTTTCTTGGTAAAAGCATATACATTTATTTACACATTTAGTTTAGAAAACATTCCACTAGTAAGAAGCAGCTCAATATCACACTATAATACACTACAGTGCACAACCAATACGCTTCTGAACAAGTTAGACTCCCCTGAAGTGGGAGCAAAATGGCACTTCAGTAACTTTCAAAAGGGGTAGAAAGACAAAGGTTATAAGAATCGAAACACAGTAACTTTCAGAGGCAGGGGAAATAGTTTCAGTTCACTACAAGAGGCAATTCAAATCAATAGGCCTGGGCCAAAGTCAATGGATCAGTGTCTTGGATAGGATAGCACAGTTCTGGTAGTAAACGGTTAAGACTTTGCCAATGTTCTTAGAAGTAGTTTGCCAGAAAAAGAGTTATATGTCGGTTTAGGAGTGAACAAGACCCCAAAGTTGGAAAAGTTTCACAAACTTTCACCGCGGCAGAAAGGATTTGCACACCGCGTTTGCACAGTACCTTATGGATGAAGAAAAGCTGTAGCTGAGGCAGCTGTTCCTGGCAGTTCCTGCAGATCTCGCTGTTCCTGAGCTTCAGTCGTGGGGACACGAAGGAGGACGTCGGGACGTTCCTGCACTGCCCAGGGAAGAAGCCACAAGCTTGGCTAAATGTCCATTTTAAGGTGCGAGTGCCTTAAAGTCCACAAACTTCTATCCTTCTCACTGGCTATCCACTTTTCAACAGCACTCTGAAGAAAATTCAACCAGTATGGATACGGTGTCCAGGTGGCTTGCAAGTTGGTTGTTCCCACCAGCTCAAGGGAAGAAGTCATCCTTGAAGGGCTTCTCTGTCGAGGGAGTTTCAGGCAATTCAGACCTGTAGCAGGCTTTACCGGGCAAACCAACGGTCCAGGATTTGTAGCAGTTGTCTTCCTTCAGCTCGTCTTTGGTTCTTTCGTTCCAGTGGTCGACTCTGCCTTCCAAGTCCAAGAGACCTGCTTTTAAACAGTTTTCTCCCATTCATTCCAGCCTAGCCGGACAGTCAGCCAGCCAATCACGCCAGAGTGCATTCAGGTCTCCTGGTAGACTAAGCACAGGGAGTTTCAGGCACCTCCCTCACATTCTGTCCACCCCAGACACTCAGGCACCAGAGGAGGGCTTCGGCTCTGTAGCCCGCCAAAGGCCATTGAACAAAGGGACCAAACCTGGTTTGGTGCACAGAGTTAAACACAAGAAGGACCTTTCCTAAAAGATATTGAAAAAAAAAGATGACCGGAGTCTGTTTTGACAGAGGGGTCTTGGGCACCATATTGAAAAACATGGCTGACCTGATTTTTAGCCACCAGTGTTCGAGGTCAGGAAAAATCATTGTAGTTTGTTCTAAAACCACTGCCACCAGCCATTTCAAGAGCAAAGGGTAACATTTGGCTGTTACATGAGTCTTTCGACATAGGGGTTGCTAGGCAACCCCTCCAGCACTCTATAGAAAGATAGTTTGTGCTGGGTTTATGAATTTAAAAAGACTGGTAAAGTCAATTTTACTTTACATGCACTGGGAGACGGTAGTCAGTCCCAGAGAAGGTATGTCAACCTGGGGAAGTCTGAAAGACATCCCTGTGCCACTGCACTGAAGGTGCTGTGAGACACACAAGAAAAAAGATGATGCCTATGGAGTTTTTCTAAAAACTCCATATCCACAGAACACAAAAGTAAAACACAAATCAAAATATATGAAAGAGTGGGAAAAAAAAGGCTCACACTCTTTCCAGGTGAAAATGTAAATCCTAGAAATCCAGCAAAGTTGCTTGGGGTCTCAAAAGGTAAGGAAAATTAGCACATTCTTTAGAATTCTCCCTAACATCCCCTCAGCTGCGGCTTCGCCTACAAAAAGTCAGACAACAAAAGTCAGAGCTCCATCTGGATATACACTTATGCCACACATGCAGTGGATGCAAGACAAACGGCCTAGCAACACATGCATCTTCCAAACTGGTTTTATATTCCCATTCCATAGCCATGCTAACCCTAACCCTAACAGGAGCACCATGGCACCCCAGACACCCTGTATAGGAATGGCATGATGGATGTGTAACACTGATGAGTGAGGAAAGCAGTATCCATGCCACGTAAGCCTTCAGGACGTACATGTCGTACTCTGACAGTGCCATGCATATAAATCAGCATCACATAATCTGGCGATGCAAGTGCAATGTACCATACACACAGACATTATCAGCTTGTCATTAAATACCTAGCAGTCATGACATTGCCACCAGGGTGGATGAACATGCCGAAATGTGCATGTATGTTTTGGCTTCAGTACTCCCATATGTGGTCCGCATCATGTAGGTACAGTGACAGATCAAACAACAAATGGATGTTTTTGGCTGCAAAGGAAAAGGCAGGGCAACATATGGCAGGCCCTGAATGTGTACTCAATACAAAATGTAATAGTCGATGGGACATGCAAGTAGGTGAATGATGCAGGTAGGAGCAGGAAATGGAGACACAGGGGCATAGTTGCAAATGCAAAATCTGTGTGCCAAGGTGGCAAGAGATTGGCCATGTTGATTACAAACCCTGCAACTCGTCTAATCAAATGCCAAGCCTACAAGTGTGGATGTGGCCATGTTCAGTCAATGCCCTGTGAAATCCCCCTACTATCCATGTGGGGCGGGCAATTCCAAGGTGAGAAGCATCTTCCTTGCAAAGTTTACAGTCAAGGGTGTATCAAGGGCCACATGCATACATACATCACAGGCATGTCTGACCAAGGACCGACGCAGATGTGACCAGTGTGCACTTTCATGTCCAACAGAGCATGGGCACTCCAAATGCACCTGTAACTTGAGGAAACATGAGTATGCTGTCTGCTACCGGCATGCAGGCTGCAGTGTATATCAGCCCACTACATTTCACCTGCATTGCACCCCTTCCTGGGTTACTGTCTGATTGGAGAAGTGAATGATACACACACACACACACAACCCATTGCTAGTGGAGGGGCCATGTGAGTGTACTAAACATTGATAGTACAAACTACACAGACATGGCACTGATACTGTGTGCAGTGACATGCAGTAACTGGACACATTGCCATGTAGACAATGCCATTCACATTCAGACCTGTAAATTGCAGTTCAATGACCTCTATGCATCCAACAGCCACACTGCTTATCATGTGGATAGGTCTCACACGTATGTACAGCTTGAACGTTAATTTCCTGATGTGAATCCAACTGTTCAACACCAATTCCTTCATACTTTGTCATGCACAGTAGCATCATGATCACATGTGTCAGTAACACATGTCACTCACCTGCTGCAGGTCCAAATGTGTTGCAGCCTCCGACACCAACAACCTGTTCACTCGTAATGATTCCAGAGGCTGTTTCCTCAAAACGAGTGTGCTCCTCAATATGTGGAGACCCATCACCAGTCGCCTGTGCAGAGGACACATTTACACCCAGCTTTTACTTAGAATGCCTGGTGAGGTCGTCCATCCACGTATGCACTACTGGTGGAGTACACATCTTCACCGCACAGACATTTACTAAGGCAGTCACCTCCTGCCACTTCCGCTGGGCCAGTTTTAGGGTGCTGCCATCCCATCGGTAGAGCGCTGACCAGTGCTTGTCCACATAGTCCGTGAGGATTTGAAATTCCTCGTCTGTGAACTTCCTCTTCCGGGCTCTGCCCCTTCTCAGTGACCAGTGGTTGCCCGGTGTTGATGGAAGTACTAGTGGCACCTTCACTAACTGCACTGGTGCCTGTCTGTGCCAGTGATGCACAGCCAGCCCGTGGTGGTTGTGCTGTCTTCCAGGCACATTTTGGTGGTGTCCCTTCCCCTTCCTAGCCATGTTAGGAGTGTGTAATATGGTTCTCAGGAAATCTTGGTGTTCTGCACTTGTGCTGCGTATTCTTAGCCATCATGCTGATCACCAAAGTGCTCTGCATTCTCCGGCAGTTACGATTATGCAATGCAGATGCATCCTGTGCATACACCCCCTATTCGTAGTGAGCTACGCATGCACAGTTTGCTCAGCGCAACGTATGTAACTTATGTGACACAAGCCTAGCTTGAATTGGCAGCTGGTGATGCACAATTCCTCTGACAGCTTCCTGCTACCTGTTCAAGATCCAGCTTGCCTTGCCCTCACACTCCTGCCATCCCTCTAGTGTGAGATCTGGGGACAGTTTGCTGACTATTTCCACTGGCCATTGGGACTGCATCACTCCATTGCTGCTTGCTGCTCCTCAGTACAGGTGAGCAGGGGAATAACAAAAGGGCAACGAGTGGCTCCATGGCTGTATGCAAGAAGGTGAGAATGGTATGGTGGCACTCACGGAAAAGGGGTACTGCTGTGGGGGAAAAGTGTGTGGCAGGTGGGTGCTGGCCTATGTAATGCTATGTTCTTGTGGTATGGTCACTGACACTTTCCAGAGTAGTTCACTTCAAATCTTACCATCATGCATATGCAAGCCTCTACTGCTTATGTATGAATTGTGTTTGCAAGGTGCATGTGTTTGTTAGGCTGCAGAACCATGTACACCTGGTCATTGTGTGTTGCTGTGTGTGTGTGTCTGTCCATGCCTGGGTGTCACTTCTGACATTGGCAGTGCCTGATTGTCCTTGTACAGCTGAATCAATATTGGGTCATGGATGAAGAACAAAGTCCTGGGAGCTTGAGGATATGAACTGCGGGCTTGCACCATGGGGATACAACCGAGTGGTCGTACAGCATACCCATGATGGTTCTTACACTTCATCTCTGTCACTTCATCTCTGCATTCCAGACCCTGTAACAGTCCACCAGCATCAGCTGAGACATGTCAGCCACCTCCAAGGTTGCACGGAGGAGGGCTGCTAACTCCTTGGGGCAAGAAGTTGCCATCCTTTGCGAACAGGTGCTGCAGCACTACGATGCCCTCTTCCACCCGGAGCAGCAGCTTGGGGCCGTTGGTCATAGGAGGATCTGGCATGACATTGCTGCTGCTGTGAATGTTGAGAGGGAGGCCACCTGCAGCCTGGAAAACATTAAAAAACACTGGGAAGATATGAGGATCTGGAGCCGGAAGAAGGCCAGGGCTCCATCAAAGCAGGACCCAGCGCATAGGTGTACTCGGCGGCGCAATCGGATATCGCCTCTTCATGTCTGGATCCTGCAGATCCCGCAAGTTACAATAGTGTGTTGTGTGTTGTGGTTACGCACTGGAGGTGGTGATACTTCTGGCATGCAGAGGTTTTGAAATTTGGGAAAAGGGCTGAGTTCTTGTGAAGACGCAGTGGAAGCAAGATCGGGAAAATCGCATCCACGCTTGCATAATCATGGACAAATGTATGGAAATATAAGAATTAGAGAAATCTCTATTTGAAATACAAGCCTACATAATGAAGCAGGTTAAATACCCTTCATGAAATTCACAAATGAAACACCAATTTAGGACTATACATGATAAATCCTCCTGACGAACCACTATGTGTTAAATGGGGAAACACGTGTCAAGGACTTAAAGAAATGTAAGACAGAGTTTTCATTGAATCTCAACAAAATAAAAATGTATCATTTAAAATACAACTTATTTAAATACAACAGAGCTTATTTTGTTGGCACATATTGGATTCCAGTCTCCAACCCATGAGGACCCTGCCTGTTATTGCCCTTCCTATTATTGCTGGACTGGGTCCTGTCCTGTCCAGGGCCCCGGTCATGCATGTGCGTCCAGCTGATGGGCTTTATTGTGACTCACATTCAACTCTGGGAATTTTGTTGTGCTTGGTGGGTGCCTAATGATCAGGATTGATGGCAGAGTGTGTCATGTTCCACCGCGCACGGTGCCCAGCCGGCTCTTCCCCAGTGACCCTGCCAGGGACTTGGACCCACATGGCCAAAAGCTTTGAGTCTCACTTCAGCATTACTCTGTCCGCAGGGTAATAATGCAAAACATGCACTGGGGGCATCTCAGCCTGGTGTGGGGTGGTTGGCTTACTGCTTTCCTGTTGCACATGTGTAGGTGCAGGGCAGCATTCGGCAGCTGCACCACACAACCACTACCTGAGGTGGATAGTTCTCATGCACCATTGTGCCTCCACTGAGATGGTGCTGATGGAGACAGCCAAATGAAATATGTATGGTTGAAACATGTGTCCTATTTTCTAATTATGCATGGGTGCAGGGTTGTACAGATTTGGGGTGCACCTTGTGCGTGCTGGTCCTTTGAGGGGGATGCATGTGTGTGGGGTTATGTGTGTGGTCTGTTGATTGGTGGTTGTACAGAGAGTAGGATTAGAGGGTGTAGATGCATTTTGCATGGGTATGCAGTGATATTATAAAATTATGAAACAAAGAATGAATCTTGAACACACCGAAAACATCTTAAAGAAATAACATTTTTTTTTTAAATTACATATGTGGCTGGGAATGGGAATAGCAGTTTTAAGGGTGGGGAAAGGCATTAACAAAATAAAAAAGGGGGCTTGTGAGGGAACCCCCCGAAAACATTAAGAAACTAAATTGCTATTTTATTTTTAGATGTTTTGGGTTCATTCAAAATTCATTCTTTGTTTCATAATTACATACAATCAAATTTAACCCTTTGCATATGGGATCTCAGAATGTTGGTTGTACATTGTGTAGGTATATTGGGTGTAGTTGCACTTTGCATGTGTGTGGCTCAGTTTCGTGTGTGTACAGGGAGTAGGAATGGTGAGTGTGGGTGCACTTTGCATGTTGGTGGCTAAGTTTGGTGGGTGTACAGGGCGTTCGAATACTGGGTGCAGATGCACTTTGCCTGAGACTCAGTTTGGTGGTTGCACAAGGAGTAGGTATAGTGAGTATATGTGCACTTTGCATGTGGGTTGCTAAGTTTGGTAGTTGTACCAGAAGTAGGAATGGTGGGTGTAGGTGCATGCTGCATTTGGGGGGCACATATTTGTTTCACTCTTGGGGTTGTTGATGGTTGTTATGGGTGCAAGTAATGGTGATTACTTGTGAGTACTCACCATGCAATTTGTAGCTTATTCGTTGCATCTGGTGTCACAGGTCTCATTCTGCGCAAAATGGTCCATTTCTCTGGGTCCTTGATTTGCACTAAGGTCGTGTTGTGGGCGTGTCAGGTGCAATCCATTTTTTTTGCACTGTTGGTCACGGCTTGCATTTATTTCTTTAAATCACCTCCTCACGCAATGCATTTGCGGCGGAGAACCTAGCACACACGCTAACATTTTTATGCAAACTTTCCACATTTTTCTGTTAATCAGGCCCTTAGTGGTTAAAGCCCACTACCCCAATCTCATGGTGCAAGCTGAATAATTTCTTAGATATTACACAATCGTGCAAGAACTTGTGGAACCTAATGCGTGTTTGTCCTAGGCCTCGCCTATCACCATTGTGGCATAGATAGCAGAGAAAAAAACACATACCTCATGCATCATGCCTGCAACACCCTGGTAAGGAGCTATGGGGAGGTTGGAACACTGTAAGTAAATAAATCCTGGTGCCCCGTTGACCTCTACGGTTCAGGAAGAATATGTAGTGCATTTCCCTCGCTTGCATCGCTTTCCACAGAGGAGTGTAAATGGATAAGTATCATTGCTCATGCAGCGCTTCTCATTCCTGCGGGTGAGTCAGAGGTTAATATGAGTACCTGGGACCCAACCAACCATTGGCCTCATCAAGGGCAAGAGAGGGAAAATGCGCCTGCAGTGTTTCGCAGACCACATCTACCAGATCCACGGGGGAAAGACATTGCCCATCCACTCCTCCAGATGCCTGTTCCCTGGCATGGAAGAAATAAACATGAAGAAAAGGTACCTGCAGTATAAGCACTAGTGCAAAAAAAAAATTGGTGGAATGGTAGAAAACCTTCGACAACATTTCAAGTTTGCCCTAGTGCTAATACCATATATATTCACTGAAAACACTTCAGTTAAAGTTTATTTAAGTTGCCCAAATGTGTCACAACAAAGCCCCTGAAATTCTGCCCACTAGCTATACCCACCACAGTAGTAATATGTGTATAGTAATTATAGATATTGTAGTGGGAGTATAAAGTGTTTGTAATATGGTGGAATGATATAATTGAACTGTGTACTGTATTTCTGATTCTAGTAAAATTGAGGATAGATATTGCTTATGGAATTTATATTTGTTTAAACTTGGTATGGTCACTTAGTTCCATACAGTGATGAAGCTGGAATATTTGGTTCATTTTCTGTGGAAATAAACAGTATAATCTGTTAAGAAAAATAGTTTGATAGCTTTAATTGCATATATACATTTACTCTTTTTGAACCGCGTAGACAGTACATTCTATGTGCTATGTTTGGTACAACATTAGTGTAAACATACTGTTTTTGTATTGACATTAAACAATCATTGGTTCATTGGGAAAGAAAATCCATACAGTATTAAAAAAAAAAACTATTACAATTATGTTAGTGCAAGTGTGATAGTATGTTTGTTTGACGTATGTTGTGATTAAGGGACTGTTTAAAGTAGTTAAATACCTGTTGGTGTATTCTAACTACATTAGCTTTAGAAGAAGTGTTGTAGTAATAAGAATTATGACGGTGTATTTGAAGTGTATTGTAATAAAGGATATGTTTGAAGTAGTTAGATGCCTGTTGGTGTATTGTAACTAGAATGACTTTCAAAAGTAATATTGTAGTATCATGGACATGGTTCGATCCTGTTGGCATATTCCAACTGTACATTGTGCTACAGTTCAGAGGGTACATTTGGGTTGAAGGAATATTAAGTAGGCATTTGTTAGGTATGCTGGTAACCTATGTTATAGAGTAATGGAGGTGTTGTTACATTCAAACCAACTACTTCTTTTTTTAACATATGCAGTACAGTGCCCTGAAGTGGTTGTGGCATCAGTGTGGTATATTATGTTGACGGTTGTGATGTTTTTTTGCTAAGAGATACTAGGCCATGTGTAAAGCTAGTGAGCTTACAGTTATTTTTGATACCATCTGCATTGTAGAAGCATTAGTATGACATATTGGCTATGTGAGTTTATTTGTATGCTCGAATAATTGTCTAAATAGAAAGAACTGCAAAATATGACATGATTTGAATTGTGCAGAAGTTGAGGGAATGGAATTGATTCACAATGTGGCATGGACATATATACACATTGTTTGTTAGGGATGTGCTCTTGTGAAACATGGTTGCAAAGAGTGCATGTATGTTTCCACATGTATGAAATCTGGAAGATTTCATTTATATGGATGTTTTTGGTTTGTAGTACATTAGTAATTCTTGAGGATCTCCTCGTGTGTTTGTGATATATTTTGCCATTCCTACACAGTAGTCCAATTCTTGCCTTCTACCTGAGACACTGTAAGTGCTGTTAGGATTATTTGTGGCATTTCTATGAAGGATGAGCATTTGCAAATAGAACTGGCCTGAGCCGTTTAAGTAAATGTTGTGAGCAATTGGTGGCAATTGGAAGAGAAGATTAATTGTTACATTTGTATAGCAATTTACTCCAGTTTTGTTTCTGAATTTAAATGGACCAGAGAGTTGTGTCTCTGCATTTTTTGATGGTGCCTGCAATTTTTTTGGGAGAAGAAATATTTCTCTGTTTCTCTTCTGATGGAAGTGCAGTTCAGTTTGTAGTAGACAGTTTTGTGGTTGTGTTATTTGATGGAGAAGCAGTTGGCCATTGTTTGTTTACTGGTATTGTTGGGAGATCTGTTACAGGTTCTGTCAGCATTGAATGTGTTAAATAGGAATAGACCATTTAGTGTACAGGGACGTGAAAGTGCTACACAACTTATACTTTCCTTAAAGACTGTGCTGCCAATGTCAATCAATGCATGGTCTAAGGTTAGACCTTGCGATTTGTGAATATTAACAACATATGCAAGAGACAGAGATAATTGTTCTCTGCGTATGTACGTGTCTTTAAAATAAGGGGAAACATGCTGTTGTGCTGCAATTTATTTAACTTCCACAAGTTTGTCGAAGTGGAAGTTGACAAACTAAATGTTGTCATGTGAATATGTTTGGAAGCCAACAACTGTACCAAATCTTCTCTTAACTAAAGCTTGTTCTACGTCAAGGTTACGCTTTAGAATTACTCTGCAGTTTAGACACAAAGTTACAATTTTCTCCAATCCAACTGTGTGGGAGATACATTTTTCTAGGTTATTTACTGTGTGGTTGCTTTTTTACACGTAGGGAGTGGCATGCTGTGCACTTCTAGTTTGTCTGTGGACCTGATATGCAGTATGGGTTGCATTTATTTTTTTAACATTGTCTCGTTGAATTGACTACAGCTTTGAAGGGTTGGTATTAAGGACATGCATTTTATATTATGTTTAGTTTTTCACCCAAATAGCTCATGGATTAGTCTACTATTTTAGATTGATTTATTATCTTTATTAAGCACACCAGTTCTAATGCTTTTTAAGATGTTAGCATAGGTGATGTCTGCGGACTGAAATATGTTTTCAGTTAGTTCTCTGTACTGAAAATGAAGCCAGAGATTTACATTTCCAATGCTGCCGAGTGTGTTGCAGCATTGATTGTGTCCTAATGTTATGAAAATAGGTTGACATTTTACTGGTGTTAACACTACGAAGTCTCCAAAAACAATAATGTGTTTTCCTCATAACAGTTCTTCATATTCGGTTTTTAGGACTTCTTGCATTATGAGGAGAATTAAAGCCAACATGAGGTTGGAAACCATGATTACCTCATTTATATTAGAGTACTTTCATTTGTTTCAGAATTCTGCGTACTTCAGTAGCAGCTTCCTCTGAGAATTTGTAGTATTCATATTTGTTTTGGTGTTCTACTGGAAGGAGCAGTAGTCGGTTTAAAGGTACACCTCCTGTGTTGTAGGCATCTAAAGCTGTGGGGCTGTTACAACAGCCGAAAGGGTGTTGTTTGATAACTTTTGTAGAAATGTGGTAATTATTTTAATTAAGAATGTTTTACCAGAGCCAGCTTCACCACTCATCATTTAGCAGAGATTTGAGCACTGACAAGACTTCTTCAGATTGTTTATGTTGATACATGCTATTTTCCACCTACGTCATAGCTATTTCTGCTTCATTTAGAATGAGTGGTTCTCCAAATGGCTCTTGCCTACCTGTGAGGGAAGGTTCACTGCCCCTAGCAGTGCCTTTATCTAGTTGAGCTTCAATTTTTTCCTCTTGTTGGCGTTCATTGTCCAACATTCCTTAGTATTTTTTTTAATTGACATTTGTTAAACATTTGCTTTGAATGCAGCTTCAAATGAGTCATAGTCACCTAATAATTCTTATTATTAGGTGATTATTAGGTGATTATTAGGTTTAAAAAGTTGCAGTAGGGCCATGTAATACAGTTCTCTATGTTGCAGATACGTAAATGATAACTATATATGATTAATTAGGCTGGGTTTGGTACGTTTTACTAGGCTTCCTTCACAAGGTGAGGCTGACTATGTGCCAGTTGTCTCATCTGGTGTGACATTGTTTTTGTAAGAGTAGTATTGGTCTATGTCATACAGGCACATGTTGTCTAAAGCATTACTTCTGTTTGGGTATATGTGTCAGTTAAATTGTTTATTAAAAAGTCATGGCTGTTGGGATCATTTGTGGCTATTGTTTCTATCTCTTGGTAGGATTTGAGTACTCTTTTTCAGGATGAAGATGGATCAAGTCTTAGCCAGACAATGTGCACTGCTTTGCCATACAAGGCTATGCCTGTTAAATTGTCTCCAGCTTTGTAGCACTCACATTTTCTATGGGCATGTTTATACTAAAGCTGTACAGTTTTGGTGACAGTGTTTTGTCAGATGAATTGTCATCCCAGATGGTGAGATAGGCTGTGACATATCTTGCAACTGAAGTGTAATTGTCTGCAATGTATTGTGTTTTGTATTTTCCACAGGAGGGCAAATATTGCATTGTAATCATTGATGTACTTGGATGCTTCATCCCATTTAATGTTGTATGTGTTTTAGGGGATGTGCCTTTTACACTGTGTCTAACAGAAGACATAAAGGTGGTGATTTGTGGAATAAATGTGTGACGAAAACAGGGTGCATGCATGCAAAACGTGCGCAAGCGCCTGTTTTCCGATTCCTGGAACACATCGCGCGTGGCTTACCTGAGACCTGCATGGAATCTGCGCAGGTCCAACACATCGCTGCAACACCATGAACTTCTTACACGATACAGCCAGCAAAGGTGCACACTGTCCAGTGAACACACCTAAAAAGGGGGCGGAACACATGGAATGGGGAACAACATGCGAAAATGTGGGCGTTGCGGGAGAAGCACTGCAGGTAAAATCCTTGCAACGCCCACATGCGCGGTAACAACATGTATTCATGTAATCGAACAGGGTTTATTGTCACTTGTCATAAGAAGCGCAAACCTGGAAACACGTACGTCACGCAAAAGCTGGCGTAAGCACCCCCGCACACCAAAACCAATGCATAAAAGTGCGTGCAAACAACAAACGCGCGTATACAGCTACAATAAATGTACCATTCCTCACAGCAGTGATCATGGGACACCGCAGGAGGAGGAGGAGGATAGCCAGGCCCTGCATTTTTCTTACCCAGGACACGCTTTTTTGGGATGCCTGATGACCCAGTCTATGGCAGGTTCTATTTCCACCTCATATCATCATAGACCTGGTCACTGAGTGGAAGGGTGATCTCACATCACCCACCCTTTGCTCCCAAGCACTTAGCCCCCTGGAAAAAGTGCTCAATGTACTGCATTTTGTGGCCACTGTGTCATTTCATGGAACAACTGCCATAGTTGGGGTGTCTCACAACCCATTCAGTCACGCTGCCTACACCAGGTTTTGGCAATTATGACTGCGCGCCCCTCAGTCCGCAGGCACATATAGATGCCCAGAACACCCAGACTTTTACAGGATGGGGCACTTCCCCAAAGTGCTTGGTGCCATTGACTGCACCCATGTGGCACTACGTCCACACTGAGTACATCTATCGCAATCACAAGCACTGGCATTCCATCAACGTGTAGGTTGTATGCAATACCAAGGGAATCATTACCTCTGTCTATGCCAACTATCCAGGGTCCACCCATGATATATTCATATTCAGAATATCACCCATAAACCGGGACCTGGATGCTGGGAGGCAAGGCAACATGCCTGTGCACATGCATGCATGTCACACACATACAAATAGACAAACTCAACTAATGACAACCATTTACAACTCCCCAGGGGATAGTGCCTACCCTCTGAGCACCTACCTGAAGCCAATACGGAACCCCACCACACCACCCCAGGTAAGATACATTGCAGCCAATATTGCAACCAGGACCACAGTGGAGCGCACATTCGGAGTGCTAAAGTCAGGCTTCCGTTCCCTTGACCACTCCAGTGGACAGATAATATATGCAGGATCATTGTGGCAGCATGTGTCCTGCAGAATGTTACAACATGGTGGTGCCTACCGGTGGACATGGTGGTGCCCCCACACCCCCAACCACATGCACTGCCACTGCGCATTGGGAGGGGAAAAGGCACGTGGCGAGGCTGCCCACACCGAGCTTGTGGCACCATTTTTCACCTAAAATCCCACCCCTGCAGAGGGCACACAGGCCTGGCACATTCCAGGTGACAATCGATGATGACAAAGGGGCAATCAGTGGTCACAACCTTACCACCCTGCCAATGTGTCCTTGTAAGTGCTACATTGTGTGCATCACTAGCTACTTAAACCAACACAATTGCGTGTGACCAAATGGCACACATCCAAGATGCAGTAAGTATGCCACTAACCCCAAGCAAAACAGCACATCCAAATACTGCTATGTCACCTCAACCCTCCCAAAACCCATGTCACCCGGCCGACACACCACGGCATGCAATGTAAAAAGTCCAAAGTAAATGCACAACACATGACACAACTGTCACAAAGTGGACTTTGACAAATGGGAATAGGTCCAATTCCCTCTGACACATCAAAATGAAACCGTACACAGGAACATCCATTTACCAGCATAACATATCAGAAACACAGGACCCAACAGTGTCAATGTCAAACAGTGACCAATCACAATAGCACAGGTGCCTCAATGCGGCAAAGCCACCACATGGACCCCTTCCATCTTGAGTGTGTCTCTGCTAGCTAAAGTGGGCAGGGTAACGCATACAGCATGAAGGGTATCAATAATGGAGACAGGCAAGGTAATACATGAAGATGTAACATTAGAAAATGGCCATTTACCAATATACAAATTAAAATGCATGCTGACCATGCACTGCACAAACAATCATGAATCCCCACTAGGGGTGTATACACAGGTTGGACTTCAGAATGGCCACATAAATGATGGAAGCCCAATTCCTCTGTGTAAGTCACTGTCACACGCTGCCCTCCTTGCAAGCCCATGGAAAGGGGAAGCAGGAGTGGTATATGTGCCTGGACCCCAAGCCACAAACACAAACATGAGACAAGCCTGTATGGGCCCAGCCGGAACACTCAGTGGATGCCTTCGGATGCCACACAACGCAACACGCTGTTACATGAATGCACAATAGACAAAAAAATAAAAGAAATAAATAAATGGCCATGGTGGACTGGGAGTACCCAGGAGGGAGGGGGTGCAGGATGCACCTCAACACCCATATGCATGGATGGTGAGAATAAAATAAAAACCTCCATGGGTTCATGGCCTGCACGGCTAGCCTATAGGGGAGAGCTGTTGCCGCTGTCAACACCCCTCTGGTGTAACATTAGAAGGTGTTCGCGGTAAGGGAGGCTGACCACACATAGTCCTGGTATGCTCCTCAATGGCAGAAAGCCTGTGTCATGATCTCTGCTTCCAAACGATCAGGACTTGCCCGACTCCCTTGGAAGCAGACCCATAACCCCGGTTCCGAGTGCCAGCCAGTCCCAATTGGGACCTTTTGGACCCTGTCCTGGCGCCAGTGGCACCAGGCTCATAAAGATGCCCAGTCCCAGCGCTGGAAGCGAAGGGCTCATAATGCTTGGGTGGACCTACCTGCAGCAGACCATGCTGCTTACTTACCTGCCAGTTGAACCACTGATCCTCTTCTGTTTGGGACTACTTTTCCTGTTGGGTGGGGGAGGAGCCACTCCCTAGGTTCAGAACACTGGAACTCTTCTGGAAAGCAGGAACTCTTTTCTTAGGCGTGGCTGTGGAAGGAGACACCTAAGCACTACAGGAGGCTATTTAAACCACACCCGATGGATGAATCTTGCTTTGCGTTATTCTGCATTCTCTGCAGCAGAACGCTCATCGTGTCTTCTGCTTCTGATCCTGGGCCTAAGGGAACAAAGGCTTACCATCCTGGAATCCAGTCTTCAGCAGCACCTGTAAAGACAAAGAAAGAACAGGTTAGCACTACGGTCTTCAGTGGCAGCGCATCTCTTACCTGGTCCATCGGCTCTCACCAACGCCTCGCGCTGCATTCCGGCATCTGAAAGACAAAGGCTTACCTACTCTTCGCATGCTCCGGAGGTCTTCGCACTGCATTCCGGCATCTGAAAGACAAAAGCTTACCAGCTCTTCGCACGCTCCGGAGGCCTTCGGCGCTGCATCCCGCATCTGAAAGACAAAAGAAGGTGCGTTTAAAGACATTGGGCAACTTTATTACTCACGTGCCATTACTCCTTCCCACGTCGAATCCAGTGGGTATTCCAGCACCCTTCAGCTTCTCTAAAGCTCTGAACTTGTACCTGCAAGATAAAAGGGACAGTTAGTACGCATCGTGAAGCAGGCTACAAGCGCTTACTTACGTGCTTCCAGGCGCTTCTATTCCTCACGCGGGTTCGATCCTCAACTCTCATCAGCCCGCCATCCGCCATAGCCGGAACCCTGCAAAACAAGAGATATCATTACAAAAGACTTTTAAGACATTTGAAGTGCCCAGAACTTACCGTTCGTGCAGTTAACGACGGACAGCAGTCCTCTGAGGTCAAGAGGCCTGCACCCTTATCCAGTGAAGAAACTGGTTACGGCACCCTGCCCCGAGGCAGATGGAGAGCTCGGCGTTCACTTACCTAAGGTGAGGGTGTTAACCTTTGGGGTTCTACAGAAGAGAAAGGGAAGAGGAGAGAGGCACCCAATAACCCCAGTTCATTAATCCCATATTTTCTATCTGCAGACATCTTACTCTTCGAGTCAGACATACAGTGCACAGAGGTCCAGCCCAAAGAGCCAACCGTGTGTTACACATCACCTTTGAAGATACGGCATTCACCCAGTCAAGATCGGCGCCTCTGCGGGAATCAGGTGAGCGTTACAGAACGCAAAGCCTATCGCAAAACTCCCACCCAGGCGCTATGGAAACCTCGGATACCAACCAGCTAACCCAGTTAATTGGGGAACTAAGAGCAGAAGTGCATGCAGCCCGTCAGGAAACGAATGCTCTAAGAAGGGAACTGATTATTTCCAAGGAGCGAACAGACGATCTCGCTAGACAATTGCTACAGTCACAAGCCGGACAAACTCCGTTACTCGCATCAGGGGCAAATCTTCCTTCAACATCCTCTACGAACCCAGTGCAGATCAACCTACCTGGGAATGTACCTCTGGCTCCGCCCGAACGATTTTCTGGTGACCCAAAGAGGTTTGCAGTATTTATTAATCAGTGCCGGTTGCACTTCTTATGCCGGCCAGCAGCCTTTCCAACTGATCAAGCTAAGGTAGCTTTCGTGCTTTCGTACCTTAGTGGCAATGCGGCAGACTGGTCGATCCCTTTAGTTAATCAAGATGATCCGGTTCTCCATGATTTTCGAGCTTTTCAGCTCAGTATGGAAATCCTGTTTGCAAGACATTCACAGGGGCAGGCCTTGGACAATGAGCTCCTTTCATTGCGACAGGGTAATCAAGACCTTTTGGCTTATATTGCGTCTTTCAACAGACTGATAGTGGAAACTCGATGGCCTGAGGACAAACGATTACGCTGTTTTATAGAGGTCTACGTGGAGAGCTCAAAGATGTGTTAGCCCAAGTAGTGAATCCCCCGCAAGACTGTTCGGACTATATTGACTTAGTTGTTCAAATTGACCACAGACTGCAGAACAGGAAGGCTGATCGTTCCAAGTTTGATGCTCGGGTATTTTCCAAACCACCAACTCCTACCAAAGGAGTAGACTCCGGGGAACCCATGCAAATAGGGGGCCTGAAAGGACCACTAACACAAAAGGAGCGGGAAAGGAGAAAACAGCTGCAATTATGCCTCTATTGCGGAAACTCGGGGCACTTTCTTCGAGACTGTCCGGTGAAACCAGCCAAGAAGGCAGTAGGAGCTGCAGTTACCAGGTTCACAAACTCTGAGCAGGGAAACAACCTCGCCCGACAAGAATAGAGGTCCTCTTGCCGAGCGTTAAAACCAGTTCTGTGACCTCGCATTTCGTCATACCTATGGTCCTCATTAGCCCTGAACATCCGGATCGATTACATGCGATTGAAGCTTACGTCGACAGCGTTGCCATCGGCAATTATGTGGATCATGAAATGGTTTTGAGGATGAATCTGACTCTTTGTCCAAAGGCTGTAAAGGACATCATTACTACGGTGGATAGTACGGAGATAGCCTCCGGACCAGTAACGCATACCACCCAAGAAGTGACGCTAGTAAGTCAAGATGGACACCATGAGAAGATCGTGTTCGATGTGATCAAGGCCCCCCAGTTCCAGATTATTCTAGGAATTCCTTGGTTAGAGAAGCACAATCCTCAGATCGATTGGCGAGCAAGAACGGTTCAGTTTCCAGAATGTGTCTCTACTTGTCACCCTCGACCTGGTGTTGCACTGGCAGCAATTTCCTCGGAGGCTCCTCAGTTACCTCCTGAATACCTAGAATTCCAAGATGTTTTCCGGAAGGATCAAGCTAACTCTCTACCTCCTCATAGGTCTTATGACTGCCAGATAGACCTGATACCTGGATCTACTCCTCCTTGTAGTAGAATTTATGCCCTCACCGAGCCTGAGAATCTTCACCTCCGACAATACCTGGATCAATACCTAGCGAATGGGTTTATTCGTCCTTCCAAGTCCCCTGCTTCCTCAGCTTTGTTCTTCGTTCCAAAAAAAGAAGGGGACCTTAGAACTTGTATAGATTATCGCGCCCTGAACCAGATCACCGTTAAGAATAGCTATCCGTTACCTTTGATCCCTGAACTCCTGGACCAAGTCAGAAAAGCATGCATATATACAAAGCTGGATCTTAGAGGAGCCTACCACTTGGTACGAGTAAAAGAGGGCGATGAATGGAAGACGGCCTTCCGCACCAAGTATGGGCTATTTGAATATCAGGTCATGCCCTTCGGACTTTGCAATGCCCCGGCCGCCTTTCAATATTTTATGAACGATGTCCTCAGAGAGCTCATAGATGTGTGTGTTGTTGTTTACATTGACGACATCCTTGTTTATTCTTCATCGGAAACTGAACATCGGAAACACGTGAAAATGGTCCTCGAGAGATTGCGTCAACACAAACTTTTCGCTAAGTTGGAAAAATGTGTTTTCAACGTGACTGAAGTTGAATTCTTGGGATTCATATTATCACCTAGCGGAGTGCGTATGGATTCAAAGAAGGTCGATGCAATTCTCAAATGGCCATCGCCATCCTCCGTAAAAGGTGTTCAAAGCATGTTAGGCTTCGCTAACTTTTACCGCAGGTTTATCCCCGAATTCTCTCGAATAGTCCAGCCCATCACCGTCGTGTTAAAGAAAAACAAACGTTTTGAATGGTCTACCGAGACGGAACAAGCTTTCCAGAATTTGAAGACTAGATTTATCTCTGCACCGATATTAAAACATCCTCGCCCAGAACTCCCCTACATCGTTGAAACTGTTGCTTTGATCCTTGCCATGGGGGCAGTTCTATCACAAAAGGACCCAGTAACCAATCAGTTGCCTCCCGTGGCATTTTGGTCCCGCAAATTCTCGCCTCCTGAAATCAATTACACTATTACTGATAAGGAACTTCTAGCTATCAAGTCCGCCTTTAAGGCTTGGCGGCATTATCTTCTGGGGGCCCGACACACCGTTACTGTGATTACAGATCACCAAAACCTGAAATATTTGAAAACCGCAAAAGCTCAATCCTCTAGGCAACTCCGTTGGGCACTATTCTTTGCTGAGTTTGACTTCACAATTACCTATCGACCTGGTACAAAAAACGGTAAAGCTGATGCCCTTTCTCGGATGGGAGTGGAAGAACATTTGATCAATCCTAAACCTGTACCTATCATTCCCGAACAAAGAATTCTAGGTGTAATCGCCACACAATCCATAGAGGAAGTTAAGGATAAAGCCAGGCTACTGGTAACTCCAGCAGACATACAGAATTGGCATCTGCAGGGAAAGGACTTTACGGTGAAGGACAACCTATTATATTTCCAAGAACGGTTATACCTGCCCAGCACAGATTTACAGAAAAAGGTAATCTCTTGTTATCAAGATTCTTTAATGGAAGGACATCCCGGTATGAGCAAGACCTCGGAAAAGATCAAGCGCTACTTCTGGTGGCCGTCTTGGAAAAAAGATATCAGAGACGTTATAATGTCCTGTGGAGTATGCGCCCAAAACAAGAGTCAAAAGGAAAAACCAGCCGGCCTCTTACGCCATATTGACATCCTGCCTCGCCCTTGGCATACGCTTTCTATGGACTTCATCACCGATCTACCTCCATGCTCCGGATACAATACGATCCTAGTAATCGTGGACCTATTCTCCAAGATGGCGCATTTCATTCCACTCAAAGGCTTACCAACAGCAGCAACTCTGGCCCGAGAATTTCTCGAAAACATCGTCCAACTGCATGGTTTTCCTTCAGTTCTAATTTCGGATCGAGGTAGTCAATTTATTTCTCATTTTTGGCGAAGTTGCTGTCGGTCGGCTCAAATTGATGTGAGACTTTCGACCAGCTACCACCCTCAAACCGACGGACAAACCGAGACTACCAATCAAACTCTGGAACAGTATTTGTGCTGCATGCTACAACAAACTGAAAAAACTTGGAAAGATATCCTTTGGATAGCCGAATATGCCTACAATAACTCTGTCCACTCGGGAACTGGGAAGACCCCGTTTTTTCTTTTATACGGTAGTCACCCTCGAACCTCGGAGTTGGATCCACTCCAAGATCTTGGAACACCAGCAGTAGACCACCTGCATTCTACAATCACCCAAGCCTTTAAGGAAGCCGTTTCTCAACTTCAAAGGGCGAAAGAACAATACAAGAAAGGAGCATACCAACATCGGAAGGAAGCCCCCAAATATCAAGTAGGAGATCAAGAGGGTAATTCATAGAATTTCGCTGAAAAGTGTCGCAAGCGGCTGGCGCAGAGTGTCCGCGTGCGATTGACTGCGCCAGGCACGTGCGCTAAAACCGATTTCCGCGCACAGCGTATTCATGGATTTCATGCTCCCAAACCAGCCGTGGCGCAGAGTATCGCAGCGACCCTGCAGCAGCGCCAGTAACGCCCCCAAGAACGCCCTCGCGCAAGGAAAAGCCATCAAAATCGCTAAATCATCGCAAAGGGCTGCGCTAACCCTGGACCAGTTTACAGGGCTGCCAAACAAGGAACGCAAAGCGGGTAACGTGCATATCAGGGGTACACGTGAAGTCATACACGCGATTAGCCAGGGTACGTGTATTACAGGGGTACGCGGGAAGTTAAACACGCGATTGGCCAGGGTACGTGTATTACAGGGGTACGCGGGAAGTTTAACACGCGATTAGCCAGGGTAAGTGTATTACAGGGGTACGCGGGAAGTTTAACACGCGATTAGCCAGGGTACGTGTATTACAGGGGTACGCGGGAAGTTTAACACGCGATTGGCCAGGGTACGTGTATTACAGGGGTACGCGGGAAGTTTAACACGCGATTAGCCAGGGTAAGTGTATTACAGGGGTACGCGGGAAGTTTAACACGCAATTAGCCAGGGTACGTGTATTACAGGGGTACGCGGGAAGTTTAACACGCGATTGGCCAGGGTACGTGTATTACAGGGGTACGCGGGAAGTTTAACACGCGATTGGCCAGGGTACGTGTATTACAGGGGTACGCGTGAAGTTATACACGCGATTAGCCAGGGTACGTGTATTACAGGGGTACGCGGGAAGTTTAACACGCGATTGCCCAGGGTACGTGTATTACAGGGGTACGCGGGAAGTTTAACACGCGATTAGGCAGGGTACGTGTATTACAGGGGTACGCGGGAAGTTTAACACGCGATTAGCCAGGGTACGTGTATTACAGGGGTACGCGGGAAGTTTAACACGCGATTGGCCAGGGTACGTGTATTACAGGGGTGCGTGGGAATCATCACACGCGATTAGGCTGGGTGGGTCCTCACAGGTGTTCCCTGTACACCCTCCACGGCCCCTGCAGGCAGCCTACAAAACAGCGGACTACCCTGCACACCTGCTCATGTCCCCCTGCACCCCCACCCCCCAGCAGTGCAGGGGCAGCCTCCACCAGGCCCCCACTCATGTCTCCCACCACCCCCACCCTCCCGCCACCAGGGGCAGCCTCCACCAGGCCCCCACCCATGTCTCCCACCACCCCCACCCCCCCGCCACCAGGGGCACTCTCCACCAAGCCCCCACCCATGTCTCCCACCACCCCCACCAGTGCAGGGGCACCCTCCACCAGGCCCCCACCCATGTCTCCCAACACCCCCACCCACCAGCACTGTGGGGCACGTGGCCAGCAGGCAGTCAGGCAGCAGCAGATGGCAGGTGGGAGCGTGCTCAGGGCTCTGGGGGGCAGTAATTTGGCCTCCTGGCCAGGAGCGTGGTCTCTCGTGTGTGAACGCGTGGACAGCCTGATAGGTAGTGAAATCCCACACGTCAGCAAAGGCCCTTAGCGCGTAAACCCGTCAACAGCATATGCGCGCCTATAGTCACCTGCACGTGCAGGAAATTGTTGCGTGACACGTCCCAGTGTCAAAGCGTGTGATTGGTGAAAATGGATGTACACGTAGAAGTGACAAAGCGTGTGATTGGTGAAAATGGATCTACACGCAGAAGTGACAAAGCGTGTGAATGGTGAAAATGGATCTACACGCAGAAGTGACAAAGCGTGTGATTGGTGAAAATGGATCTACACGCAGGAGTGACAAAGCGTGTGATTGGTGAACGTACACGCCGCGTAAGTGACGCTGTACGTGTGGGCCTGTATATAAGGTACATGTAGAACACCATTTCCTTGTACGTGCTTTTCGTGGAGAGCGAGTGGGTGAAATCTGTATTTCTTGTCGTTTCACACGCGATTTACTTCACGGCGTTTCCAGTTCGTATTCCCTGTTACCTCTGACAGCTTTTTCTCTTTTTTCTCTTTTACTGGTTTACCTGGGCCTGTTCCCTCAAACAGTGTCCCCTTCTACTGTTGTCCTGTCTTCTCAGACAGCGTACACATCTTCTTTTGGCGGGGGTTTAGCCAGCCAAACGCGCTCATTCTTCACGCTCTTTTACCTGGCAGACGGTGAGTCACGCACGTATCCAACTTCTGTGCTTGCCCCGTGTGTAGCCTACCCCTTCAGAGGTCATTCTAGGCTGCGTGTGACACGCATACGTTCATTCTTGTGTTACTGGGTGCCACAGCGTAGTGCAGGTTTTTCTTTCTGCACACGTGGTCTAGGAGGGGTTGCGTGCACGTCATCTCCCTTTTTTGGGCCTCCTGTGCGTTGCGTGACCCGTCATCTTTCCCCAGGGGTTACAATCAGCCGTGCTAGAGCACTAGGGTACAATTACCATCTGGTACCCAACCCCTTTGACCCCCAATTGCCCAGGACAATTGTCTACAGCCACTCCCATACGCACATTAATATCAGTGCCATGGCTGGGAGGCGAGGATTCCGTAAGGGTGGCAAAGGTGGAAGAGCCACAAGTGGTGGCCGTGGTGGATCCGGTAGGGGACGTGGTCGTAACTTGCAGGGTGAGCCTGTCCCCCCATGTGTGGAGGACCAGTCAAGGGCACCCATCATCCCCCCCCCCTCCCCCCCGTCCCCCCTCCCGTTGAGGCTGAAGTGGCTGACACCATCCATGCTCAGCCCTTGTTGGACCAGCCCATTGTGGCACCAGACCTGGCTGACTCCATGGCTGACTTCCAGGTCAGCAGGGCTACGACACGTGCGCTGGTGCACGTTGATGCCATCATGCCACGTGGATCTGGGGCAGCAAGGTCATCTGCTGCACCAAGGAGGCAGGGCGGAGTGGCTGCAGGGGCAGCTGCGGCTCCATCCACCCCAGCCCTCACACACCCAGCCAGGACAGTGTCGGTCCTAGTCCATGCTGCTGACATTCCCCCTGACACCATCACACTAGAGCCAATGCCTGCACCAACTCCCATGCTGAGTGTGCAATCCCACACTCCTGATACAGAGTCCACCAGGGCTCCTGCCCCTAGTGTCCAGAGCGGCGCAGGACACTCAGGATCACCACCACCTTCCAAGCGGAAGAGGAAGAGTGCTCGTCCGGCACAGGCTGATGCCCCAGACACGGCTACACAGTCCGGCCCGTCCAGGAAGCCCAGCTTCACGGATGACGAACTGAATGCACTTGTCGAGTATGTGTCCGGACATGACAACGAGATGGTCATTGTTGCAGGATCCAAGACCACACCTGCACAACGCCAGGCACACTGGCAGACCGTTGCGGACATCGTAAGTGCCCTTGGAATCGTGAGGCGCACAGCCAATGATTGCTATAAGCGCTGGAATGACCTAAAGCGCAGGGCAAAGAGTAAGCTGGCCTCAAGTCATGCCGCAACTCTAGTGACTGGAGGTGGGTCTCCAGTAGTAGACATGGAACTCACTCCACATGAGTCAGTCGCTGGGACCTACGTCACGGAGGAACAGATCCAAGGCGTGGGAGATCTGGCTGATTACGAGGCATTGTCCGGTGAGTGCACATGCATGTGTGTGTCATACATGTGCATGGTGTGTGTGTGAGGGCTTCTGTTTGGGTGCCAGGTGAGAGTGTGTGCGCCTCAGTCGTATGGTTCAGCCATGTGCTTCATGCAATACTTCCTGCGCAGCTGCATTTGGCCATAGCAGTATCCCTTCTGCCAACAGTAGACATCTAGCACAACTGCACGCCAGTTGCCCTTGAAGTGTCACCTTGACACAACATATTTGCTTATTTTTCACTGTTCATTCAGTCAGTTTGTTTGCATTCCACCACTTTCACTAGGCATGTCGCTGTCCACTAGTCACATGTCTGACATGGGTATGGTAAAGTGGAGTGACTTTGTTACCTGGATATCATTTGTACACACATGTCCCTGTGCTATTTGACCATTTCAGACTGGCAGCTCCTGGTGAAAAATCTGACCTGTTAGAATCAGAAAAGCTATTACATGCGGGAACTGGACTGAATGAATAGGTGGTGCCCTCCTCTCCATCTTCACTCAATAGCAATGGTACATGCCATCTGTGTGATGGCATGTGTGTTTCACCTGCCAATCACAGGCCAATGTGTGATGCCACTGCCAGGCAGCATGCAGAAAATTTGTTCATCTTCCATCTTGGTGTCATCAGTGTGTGCCATTTGCCTGCACTTCATACGCAGTGAGGGTGCATGCATGGGAGGGTTTTAGTCATGTGGGACATGTGTCAATCAAGTACTGGTTCTCTTGCTTCTCAGCCCTCAATGTGTGCCATGGTGCTAATGCCTGTTTCCATTACTTTGTTTTCATGTCTTTGCAGGGGAAGACGCACCTGATACTGCTGGGGTTGTGGAGATGGTGCAGACCCAGGAGGTGTCCCAGGGCTGACCAACCACCAGTGAGGGACGTGGTGTGGTGGTGGGGGAGAACCCACAAGTGCTGCAGGTCGTGCTCTCAAGGGGTGTCTCTGGCTGCACCTCCCCCGAGCTGTACTCAGGTGTTGATTCGGATGAGACCTACGTGCCGTCGCTGGTGAGTGTTCCAGGGAGGGATTCTGTTCTGTCTCACCCACCTGCACCAGGGTCAGTACCCTCCATGGGGATGTCAGTGTTGGCAGCTACGCCTTCGGTGGTTACGGATGCAGGGTCACACTCCGCGACATCTGATCCTGTTCCTGGGCCAGCAGATCAGAGGGGGAATGCAGTCCTGCAGCCTCAGGCAGTGCCGGCACAGCAAGGCGCAGTTCGCCTTGCCGCAGACAGGTGTGGTGCCCGCCGACGTGGTGGCCGTACGCCACCCGGCAAGACCGCATGGGAGCAATCCATTTACGGTATGGCTACCCAACAGGCTGCATCATCCGAGATGATGGCTCAGGCCATGGATAGGGTGGCCACTTCCATTGTCCCCCCAGAAAGGCTGATGGAGCGACTAGAGCAGGCAACCGACTCCATCTGCCAGTCACACAGGGAGGACATGTTGGGGTCCAACAGGGACAGGCGGGCGGCACTGGCGACTCTGCAGGAGGCCATCTCCATTGAGTCCCAGGGCCACAGGGAAGCCCTGAGGCAGGAGCTCCTACACCTCAGGACGACTCTTGTTGAGCTTGAGGCTTCAACACACCAAAGGACGGAACAGCAGCTGGAGCGTCTCACCCGTACGCTCTCAGCTGAGATGCAGGCAACGAGGGCGGAGGTCTGGGCATCCCGTGAGTTGTTGCATGGGGACCTCCGCACACTCATCCTCCAGAACCAGACCTACCACACCCGCATGCTTGCAGCCATGGAGGAGCAGACTAGGGCCTTGCGTGGGCTGCCTCCCATAGTGCAACCACCTCCGGATGCAGCTGCACAGGGTGATAATAGCGACAGCAGTGACACTCCCACAATAGGGTAGCCGTGTGGGCCATGAGCCCATGGAGGTGTTTTATCTTCCCAGGATCCACGCAGGTGGGTTCTGGTGTGCATCCTGTCCTCGGACCTCCTGGGTGGCCTCCCCAACCCCCCCGGGCCCATCAATGGCCATTTTTGATTGTTTCTTATTTTTATTTTTATTTTGATTTCTTTTATTCCCAATTTTTTTGGGACGATCTGTTGGCTCCGATCTGTTGGCGCCGATCTGTTGGCTCCGATCTGTTGGCTCCGATCTGTTGGCTCCGATCTGTTGGCTCCGATCTGTTGGCTCCGATCTGTTGGCTTCCGTGGTTCCTGTGGGCATACGCTGCATTGTGGCTGGGCACATGCAGGCTTGTAATGTATTTGGTTCAGATGCTTGGGTTTGAGTCACACACACCCCTCCTGCTTCCCGTTTCCATGGGCTTGCAAAGGGTGTGCCCAAGTGACAGTGAATTACACAGTGACGTTGGACTCCCATGAGCTGTGTGGCCAGTCTGTAGTCAATACTGTGTATACATTCATAGTGCATATTGCTGTTGTGTTGTACACTGCATGTTGCATTGATGTGTAACTCTTCTTCTGTGTCTACCTCCCAATTTGCAGGTCCCTTCCTCAAGTCCACACAAGGACCTCTAGTCTGGCGATGGGGACCATGTTGGCAGCAGTGCACCTACAACTCTACATGGCGCCAACACTGCACAGTTGGTAGTGGTGGGAGTGCAGGCATTTCCAGGTGGTGAGACTACTAATATGTAATATTTTTGATGTCATGTTAATGGTACTACGTGCTCAAGTATGTTGTTGGTCCGGCATTGCTGTGAGCATTTCAGGTGTTGCAGGTTTCTAATAGTGCCACTGTACATAGTGAGAGTGATGTCATGTTGTGGGGATTACTTTGTTTACCTGCAATTAGCATGACATGGCACGGTGTGTCGTGTGGCAGTGCTGGGGTTGGGTTGGCTGACATGGCACTGTCCTCTTGTTGCATTTTGCAAGTGGGTATTCATTTTAGCTGCTTCAATGTGTAACTTCACAAAACTGCATTGGTGGTGTCTGTGTGGGTAGGGATGCACACATTGTGACACTTCCAGGTGAACAATCTCAGGCTGACATGGAATTCCCGGTTCATTCTCCACACATTCAGGATCAGTGTCAGGTTGAGTCATCATTGATTGTCAGATGGAATGTGCCAGGGCAGTGTGCACTCCACAGGGGTGTGATTTCTATGTGAAGTAATTAGCCACTAGCTGTGTACGGGCTGCCTCCCCCCGTGCCCTTTCCCCTCCCATGCGCAGCGGCTGTGCATGTGGTTGGGGATGTGGGGCCACCACCATGTCCACGGCCAGGCCCCGGCGTGTTGCAACGTTGTGCAGGACACATGCTGCCACTATGATCCTGCACACTACTGGGGGAGCGTATAACAGCTGCCCGCCAGAACGGTCAAGGGAGCGAAAGCGTGACTTCAGCACTCCGAATGTGCGCTCCACTATGTCCCTGGTTGTAATGTGGGCTGTGTTAAATCTTACCTGGGGTGGCGTGGTGGGGTTCCGAATTGGCGTCATCATGTGGGGGCTGAGAGGGTAGGCACTGTCCCCTGTGGAGGTGAGGATTGGTATCATTGGTGAGGTTGTGACCTTGCTCAGTATCCAACATGCATGCATGTGCAGTGGCATACATACTCACCAAGCAGCCATGTATCGCCATGCCGCCCAGCTTCTAGGTCCCGGCTTAGG
This sequence comes from Ambystoma mexicanum, assembly GCF_040938575.1. NCBI lineage: Eukaryota > Metazoa > Chordata > Amphibia > Caudata > Ambystomatidae > Ambystoma > Ambystoma mexicanum. The sequence goes on from NC_090924.1 coordinate 1,122,527,464, forward strand.
GTGGACATTCGGTAAATGAAGCTGTCGTGGGTGGAGCCGGGATAGTTGGCATATACTGAGGTGATGATTCCCTTGGCATTACATGCTACCTGCACGTTGATGGAATGCCAGTGCTTGCGGTTCCTATAGATGTGCTCAGATGCCCTGGGGGGACGTAGAGCCACATGGGTGCAGTCGATGGCACCTAGCACTTTGGGGAATCGTGCCACTGCGTAAAAATCCAGGGCGGCAGCATGCCTTTCTGCAGGTGTTCTGGGCAGGTATATGTGCCTGCGGACTGATGGGCGTGCAGTCATGATGTTCAAGACCTGGTGTAGGCAGCGTGACTGGGTGGCCTGTGACACCCCACCCACTATGGCACTTGTCCGCTGAAATGATCCAGTGGCTAAGAAGTGCAGTACATTGAGGACCTTCTCCAGGGGGCTGAGTGCTTGGGAGCACCGGGTGGGTGATGTGAGGTCATCCTCCCACTCACTCACCAGGTCCAGTATGATGTGTGGTGGAAACCTGTACCTCCCATACACCTGGTCATCAGGCATCCCGAAAAGGCTGGTTCTGGGTGTGAATATTCTGGCCCTGACTATCCTCCTCCTCCTCCTTTGGTAGCCCACTGCCACTGCTGCTAGGAACGGTATGTTCATCCTGGCGTCTGAGCTTGTTATTGTTAAAGTCCGCAATTTATGCTTAGCGCGTGTTCTAGGCGAGCGTGTGACCCGCGCACCCCTGGAATCCTGTTCCCAGTCCAATAGCGTGTGGAAATTCACACGCACCACGGGATACAGCGTGTGACCCGCGCACCCCTGGAATCCAGTTCCCAGTCCAATCGCGTGCGGAAATTCACACGCACGACGTGATACAGGTTCGCTGACGTACTTGCGTGTGTAAGTGGCCGCGCACCCATTAAATACACGTACATAGGCCAATCGCGTGTACGCGCACTTTTGTCCAATTACACGCGATGACACTCTGACGTGCAGTATCTCCACGTGTGCCCCGTCATCACGTGCTGAGTGGGGAACACCCATGCGGGTCACGTCACAGACGCGCTTACGCGCTGAGGGACTCTGGTCCAATAGAATCGCGTATGCGTGCTGACGCGCTTACGCGCTAAGGGCCTTTCCTCGGATTTCACGCTGACGTGCAGGATTTTCACGTGCCAAATCACTCCGTATCAAGCTGGCCACGCGAAAACACACGGAAGCCCACGCGCCTGCCCAGAAGGCCGAGTTACTGCCCCCCAGTGCCCCGAGCAGCCTCCCACGTGCCATCTGCTGCTGCCTGCCTGCCTGCCTGCCTGCTGCCACCGTGCCCTGCCATTTGGTGCCTGCACATCAGCCATCTGCAGGGGTCCAGTTGCTGTGTCCACCCCTGCTGGAACTGAAGACTCCCGACTGGTATTACATCGCTCCACAGCCCAGCCCCAGGACCCAGTTGCCCACCCACACCTGCCTCTGGGGTTGCCATGTCGGGCACTTCCACATCTGGCATCAGTGGCAACCCCAGGCCAGAGGGGCAGAGGGTCACCGAAGTTGGTGTCCTGGTGGAGCATGTCCTGGGGCAGTATGATGCCCTCTTTGGATCGTCCCGCGCCAGCAAGGAAGGACGGCAGAGGATCTGGGCCGACTGTGTGGTTGCCATCAACGCGGAGGGGGTGGCAACCCGCGACGTCCTGAAGATCAAGAAGCGCTGGGAGGACTTGAGGTCCAGGACCCTTGTGAAGGCCCGGCGCCTCGTGGAGGGGGGCCGGGGCCGCATGAGTACCATCAAGATGAGGGTCCTGGAACGCGTACGCCCAGCGCTCCACGCCCAGATCCTTGAGAGGGAGGCCCGTCTGGAGTTGAGCGGTAAGTGTCCATGCATTACTGTGTGAGACAGGGCATGTTGCGGTGTGCTGGTTCTATGATACTTGCCTGTATGTGTGCCATAGGCCATGTATGCATGTATGTGTGCAGGGACATCATGGTAATGCATGTGCGACCAGTGATGTGTGATGCACATGGTTGTTGCATGTGTTGAAATGCCGCATGGGGAGCCCTAATCAGATTATGAACATGAGAGCATGCCAGTCTCTGTACCTGAACATGGGTGGGGGTGAGGGATGGGTGCTGATGCCAGGTACATATATGGTAGCCATGTCTGTGTGCCTGACCTGCGTGTCTGTGACTTGTGCATGCCATGGATGCATGACACATGTGTGTGACAATGCAGAGATTCAGTAAAGCAGCAAAATTACCCTTGTATCCGCTGTGTTTGGTGTGTTTGGGGCCAGATGGATGTGACTGAGGTGAAGTGTGTGCATGTGATGGGCATGAGGCATGATGCATGTGAGTTACATATCATTGAATGTTTCAAGAGTCCATTGGACATGCATGGAAATGTCCATGGCATGCACCATGCCTGTTACTGTGTGTGTTTTGCCTGGACTGACCCATGTTTTGTGGAGGGACATGATGGAAGTGTACTTTGACAGTGGTGCTCATCTGCTATTGCTTCCTGTCTAGGGGACCATTGTACAGTGCCCTGATGCTTGTGTTCTTTGTCTCCCTCTACTCAGCGGCTAGTGAAGAAGAGGGCGGAGACGGCGCTGTGGAGCAAGGCGGCGGGGATGCCCCCACGGCTGCAGCGGAAGGGGTGGGTGAGCCCCCACAAGGGCCTGCTACGGTGGGAGACGGTGAGGAGCCATCCAGGTTGGTGGTTTGCACAGAGGAGGAGGAGGCCGCCACTGGGGCACACATGGGGCCTGGTGGGGGCATCCCTGCTGGTGCAAGTGGTGCAGTCCAGGGCCAGGGGCAGGAGGCAGCACAGGTCACCGTGGAGGGGCCTGTGCATGTCGCTGTCCCTGACCCTGTGAGTGCACCACCATGCACCAGCAGGGATGCCCCGTCCCAGGCCTGTCTGCAGGTAGAGGGGATGTCCATGTCACCTGACTCCCCTCCACCTGCGGACGTGGGAACCCCTGGCCGTGCGGAGAAGGTCCTGATTGGGGTCGCGTTGCGCACGGCTGTGATTCGTGATGCCGTGCGTGCTTCCCGGGAGGAGCACGCACGTCATCACGAAGTGCACCGTGCCGACGTGGCCCAATTGGGATCGGCCATGTTCGGGGGTTTCCTGCATGTGTTGGCCAATGTGGCGGCCCTCTCCTCCTCTGTGCAGGCTATCCACCAGTCGTTCTCCTTGCCGTCTTCCAGCCCAGATGCCACCAGGGCCCCCTGTGGACCTGCCCCGACCAATGCAGCCAGCTCGGTGGGGATCCCATCCCTGCCACAGTCGGGAGTCAGAGATCCAGCAGGGGTGGACACCAGAGCAACTGGACCCCAGCAGATGGAGGATGTGACGGCATCATCGGGCAGGGCACGTGCACGACGGCGTCGGTGGTTTCCATCAGCCTGGATGCCGTCGTGCTGGCACAGGCAGTTGCGTCGGAGGCAGCAGCAGGCTCAACGTGGGAGGCATCATGGCTCGGGGCCATCAACATCAGGGGTGCAGGCATCGGCCGGAGGGCAGGAGAACCCTGGAATGGGAGTGGCTTCCGTGTGGGAGAGGTTGTGCCAGCGGATAGGTGCGGAGCGGCAGCGGGCAGAGGAGGAACGGCTCACGATGGTCAGGGCGGAGGACTCCATGCGGAGGGCGCTGAGGCGGGCTGAGTGCCTCGAGGGTCTTCGCAGGGAGTTTGAGCTTGACACTGCGTTATCCCTGCGGGACCTCGGGGCCAGGGAACATGCCCGCCTCCAAGCCATTGACCAGGAGTTCGATGATGCCCTGGCCCATGACAACAACCAGTGAGCCGTCCGAATAGCCCGCTGCCTTTGTATATAGTTGTATAGTTAGGGTTAGGTTTCCTTTGTTTTTTTGATTTTTTTTTGGTTGCGATTGGACAATGCACCACTTTTTTATATATAGTTCCCTTTTTAGTTAGTAGTCAGTTAGGTTTAATTTGGTAGGGCTCATGGACCCAGGATGATCTTCTTAATTGGCTTATTTTAATTTTTCATAATTTTTTCTTGGACATTCATCTTGTTTTGTTTGATTTGCTTTGTGTTTTTTCTTATTTGCTGTTCAATACATATTATTTTTTTAATCTTCAATGTGTCGTATCATCTCATTGCTTTCAGGCATGTCATGTTGGGTGTTTTGTCATTCACTTGCAGCCATTGTGTGTGACAGACATGTGTTAAATTGCATTATTTACATTGGGGGTGTAACATGTAATTGCCTTTGATATGTGGGTGGGTGTGATAGTTGGTTGGGCCTTTTGGCAGGGGAGGATGGGCATTACGGACATGATTGGGGAATGTTGGGACCCAGGTGCAGGGGGGCATGGATTGGACATGGGTGGGGGCCTGCTGGCAGGTGCCCCACAGTGCTGGGGGGTGGGGGTGGGTGGAGACATGAGTTGGACATGGGTGGGGGCCTGCTGGCAGGTGCCCCACAGTGCTGGGGGGTGGGGGTGGTGGGAGACATGAGTGGGGCCCTGGTGGAGGGTGACCCTGGTGGCTGGGGGGTGGGGGTGGTGGTAGACATGAGTGGGGGCCTGGTGGAGGGTGACCCTGCACTGCTGGGGTGTGGGGGTGGTGGGAGACATGAGTGGGGCCCTGGTGGAGGGTGACCCTGCACTGCTGGGGTGTGGGGGTGGTGGGTGACATGAGTGGGGGCCTGGTGGAGGGTGCCCCTGGTGGCTGGGGTTTGGGGGTGGTGGGAGACATGAGTTGGACATGGGTGGGGGCCTGCTGGCAGGTGCCCCACAGTGCTGGGGGGTGGGGGTGGTGGGAGACATGAGTTGGACATGGGTGGGGGCCTGCTGGCAGGTGCCCCACAGTGCTGGGGGGTGGGGGTGGTGGGAGACATGAGTGGGGCCCTGGTGGAGGGTGACCCTGGTGGCTGGGGGTGGTGGGAGACATGAGTTGGACATGGGTGGGGGCCTACTGGCAGGTGCCCCACAGTGCTGGGGGGTGGGGGTGGTGGGGGACATGAGTTGGACATGGGTGGGGGACTGCTGGCAGGTGCCCCACAGTGCTGGGGGGTGGGGGTGGTGGGAGACATGAGTTGGACATGGGTGGGGGCCTGCTGGCAGGTGCCCCACAGTGCTGTGGTGTGGGGGTGGTGGGTGACATGAGTGGGGGCCTGGTGGAGGGTGCCCCTGGTGGCTGGGGTTTGGGGGTGGTGGGAGACATGAGTTGGACATGGGTGGGGGCCTGCTGGCAGGTGCCCCACAGTGCTGGGGGGTGGGGGTGGTGGGAGACATGAGTTGGACATGGGTGGGGGCCTGCTGGCAGGTGCCCCACAGTGCTGGGGGGTGGGGGTGGTGGGAGACATGAGTGGGGCCCTGGTGGAGGGTGACCCTGGTGGCTGGGGGGTGGGGGTGGTGGGAGACATGAGTTGGACATGGGTGGGGGCCTACTGGCAGGTGCCCCACAGTGCTGGGGGGTGGGGGTGGTGGGGGACATGAGTTGGACATGGGTGGGGGACTGCTGGCATGTGCCCCACAGTGCTGGGGGGTGGGGGTGCAAGGGGACATGTGTTGGTGTTCATTAGTTCAAGGAGACATGTGCCTTTGCTGGGGGGCATGCCCATGTTGGGTGGGTTGCCTGCGGGACATGACCAGGGATGCAGGGTAGTCCCCTGTGGTGTGGGCTGCCTGCAGGGGCCGTGGAGGGTGTACAGGGTACACCTGGGAGGACCCACACTGTCAAATCACATGTGGGACTCCCCGGCACCCCTGAAATACACGTACCGTGCAGAAATCGCGTGTAAAACTTCCCGCGCACCCCTGAAATACACGCGCCCAGGCTATTCGCGTGTAAAACTTCCCGTGCACCCCTGAAATACACGCGCCCAGGCTATTCGCGTGTAAAACTTCCCGCGCACCCCTGAAATACACGCGCCCAGGCTATTCGCGTGTGGAACTTCCCGCGCACCCCTGAAATACACGCGCCCAGGCTATTCGCGTGTGGAACTTCCCGCGAACCCCTGAAATACACGCGCCCAGGCTATTCGCGTGTGGAACTTCCCGCGCACCCCTGAAATACACGCGCCCAGGCTATTCGCGTGTGGAACTTCCCGCGCACCCCTGAAATACACGCGCCCAGGCTATTCGCGTGTGGAACTTCCCGCGCACCCCTGAAATCCACGCGCCCAGGCTATTCGCGTGTGGAACTTCCCGCGCACCCCTGAAATACACGCGCCCAGGCTATTCGCGTGTGGAACTTCCCGCGCACCCCTGAAATACACGCGCCCAGGCTATTCGCGTGTGGAACTTCCCGCGCACCCCTCAAATTCACGCGCCCAGGCTATTCGCGTGTGGAACTTCCCGCGAACCCCTGAAATACACGCGCCCAGGCTATTCGCGTGTGGAACTTCCCGCGCACCCCTGAAATACACGCGCCCAGGCTATTCGCGTGTGGAACTTCCCGCGCACCCCTCAAATTCACGCGCCCAGGCTATTCGCGTGTGGAAATACCCGCGAACCCCTGTAATACACGTAGCCCGCTCCCCCAGGCCCGATCGCGTGAGGAACTTCCCGCGCACCCCTCAAATTCACGCGCCCAGGCTATTCGCGTGTGAAACTTCACGCGAACCCCTGAAATACACGTAGCACGCTCCCCCAGGCCCGATCGCGTGAGGAACTTCACGCGAACCCCTGTAATACACGTAGCCCGCTCCCCCAGGCCCGATCGCGTGAGGAACTTCACGCGAACCCCTGTAATACACGTAGCCCGCTCCCCCAGGCCCGATCGCGTGAATAACTTCACGCGAACCCCTGTGATGCACGTACCCTGCAAATCGCGTGCGACACTTCCCGCGCACCCCGGTATACATGCACACGTATTTTTTGTCAGCGGGTGTCCGTGTTTGTGGGTACCCCTTTGCACGTCTTTTTTCCTGGAGGGCCACAGTATGGGACATTCATCATGGCAGTATATAGGTGCTATTTGTTGGCGCACCTTTTGGCGCACATTTCTTACAGCCGCAGAGACGCTACCGCCTCCTTTCTTGTGGCGGTCGTGTTTGTGCCTGTGCGCTGGTTTGAGCGTGCGCTTTTTTCCCCTATTCTATTCCATGAATACGTGTTGTAGGCGAGCGTGTGGGCGTTCCGCGCACTTGTGCCCTGTACTTCCCCCGTGACGCCCACGTTTTGGCAAGTTGTTCCCCATTCCGAGTGTTACGCCCGTGTTCCGCCTACTTTTATTGCGTGCGCCGCGCTATGTGCGAATTTCGCTGTGGCCTGTGCGATTTTCGCTGTGACCTGGCGCACGCTGTTAGATGGCCTGTGCGCCAACGTGCGCCAAACGTGCGCCGCGCACTTTTTTATCGCACATCCGCTGGTTTTCTCGCGCACGGCCTTCCATGAATCGACGTGCGCTGCTTTTCGTGCGATTTTCGCACTTGCACTGCGATTTTCGCTATTCCACTGCGATTCGCACGTTTTTGCCCACTTGCGCCGCGCTAATTATTCCATGAATCGGCCTGTTAGTCTGGTTATCCACCAAATATCTACCTCTAAAAGGACCACGCACATTCAACCCAAGATACCTTGGTCCCTATTCCATCACTACCATAGTAAATCCAGTAGCGGTCAAGTTGGACTTGCCCCCTCACATGAAGATACATCCGGTCTTCCACGTCTCTCTATTAAAACCCGTGCAACCTCAAACCCGACTAACTACAACTCCAAAACCTATTCTAGTTGATGGAGAACTCGAGTTTGAAGTCAAAAGCATCCTGGATTCCAAGATCTCCAAATCTAAACTATTTTACCTGATTGACTGGAAAGGCTACGGTCCCCAAGAAAGATCCTGGGAACCTGCAGAATATGTCCACGCGCCTCGTCTAATCAAAAGATTTCATCGAACATTTCCTAACAAGCCCAAACCCCCGGAGAAGCCCGGTTTGGGAGGGGCCTTGAGGGGGGGTGCTGTCATGATCTCTGCTTCCAAAAGATCAGGACTTGCCCGACTCCCTTGGAAGCAGACCCATAACCCCGGTTCCGAGTGCCAGCCAGTCCCAATTGGGACCTTTTGGACCCTGTCCTGGCGCCAGTGGCACCAGGCTCATAAAGATGCCCAGTCCCAGCGCTGGAAGCGAAGGGCTCATAATGCTTGGGTGGACTTACCTGCAGCAGACCATGCTGCTTACTTACCTGCCAGTTGAACCCCTGATCCTCTTCTGTTTGGGACTACTTTTCCTGTTGGGTGGGGCAGGAGCCACTCCCTAGGTTCAGAACACTGGAACTCTCTGGAAAGCAGGAACTCTTTTCTTAGGCGTGGCTGTGGAAGGAGACACCTTGGCACTACAGGAGGCTATTTAAACCACACCCGATGGATGAATCTTGCTTTGCGTTATTCTGCATTCTCTGCAGCAGAACGCTCATCGTGTCTTCTGCTTCTGATCCTGGGTCTAAGGGAACAAAGGCTTACCATCCTGGAATCCAGTCTTCAGCAGCACCTGTAAAGACAAAGAAAGAACAGGTTAGCACTACGGTCTTCAGTGGCAGCGCATCTCTTACCTGGTCCATCGGCTGTCACCAACGCCTCGCGCTGCATTCCGGCATCTGAAAGACAAAGGTTTACCTACTCTTCGCATGCTCCGGAGGTCTTCGCACTGCATTCCGGCATCTGAAAGACAAAAGCTTACCAGCTCTTCGCACACTCCGGAGGCCTTCAGCGCTGCATCCCACATCTGAAAGACAAAAGAAGGTGCGTTTAAAGACATTGGGCAACTTTATTACTCACGTGCCATTACTCCTTCCCACGCCGAATCCAGTGGGTATTCCAGCACCCTTCAGCTTCTCTAAAGCTCCGAACTTGTACCTGCAAGATAAAAGGGACAGTTAGTGCGCATCGTGAAGCAGGCTACAAGCGCTTACTTACATGCTTCCAGGCGCTTCTATTCCTCACGCGGGTTCGATCCTCAACTCTCATCAGCCCGCCATCCGCCATCGCCGGAACCCTGCAAAACAAGAGATATCATTACAAAAGACTTTTAAGACATTTGAAGTGCCCCGAACTTACCGTTCGTGCAGTTAACGACGGACAGCAGTCCTCTGAGGTGAAGAGGCCTGCACCCTTATCCAGTGAAGAAACTGGTTACGGCACCCTGCCCCGAGGCAGATGGAGAGCTCGGCGTTCACTTACCTAAGGTGAGGGTGTTAACCTTTGGGGTTCTACAGGAGAAGAGAAAGGGAAGAGGAGAGAGGCACCCAATAACCCCAGTTCATTAATCCCATATTTTCTATCTGCAGACATCTTACTCTTCGAGTCAGACATACAGTGCACAGAGGTCCAGCCCAAAGAGCCAACCGTGTGTTACACATCACCTTTGAAGATACGGCATTCACCCAGTCAAGGCCGCATAGTTGCATAGAGGCAGGGAGGCAGTACCAGAGGGAGGCTTCCGCTCGACACAGACAAGAACCCCAAACTAATGGCCATGAGCAGCAACTGACCCTGAGTGAGCAGGAAAGGTAGGATCAAATACCATGAGAAGGAAGCAAATACTGGAGATGGAGTTGAATAAATTGCTTGGCCGGGACCCATATGGACTTTCTGGGAATGCACAGGGTCCAGGAATGAACACTCATAGCCACTGTGAGTCTGTGCCATCCGTACAGTCCGAGTGAGATACCCTGCACCAAGACCAAAGGACGTTCCATACAGTCCATTTCTGGCAGAGTTGCAGAGGGAAGAGTGTATATTCACAGAAATTTGAGTACAGGCCGTTGCAGTAGTCCGCCATCAGTATCACCATTCCCATGGAGACAGTGAGCTGCTGGGGGATGGAGAGGTAAGAAAGAATGCCTCTGAGGAGGAACAGCTTGCAGGGTGACCTCAGAGAGACATCAGTCATGTGACGATAGAAGGTGAGTTTTGAGTGGTAGATCATCACAGGTTATCCGTGACCATGGGTTGGAGCAAGAATAGCGCCAAGAGATGCTGCACAGAGATTGTCATGGGAGGAGGGAGCAGGTGTGGTGATGAGGATTGCCTCTGTGTGGAGGACATGGTTTGTATGCAGTCTGCATGACAACAAGCACGTATTAGTCCAACATCACATGGGTCACACATGGCAGTCATGTCAATGTAGCCTGAACTGGCAGACAATCATAACACATCACCCAAGCAACACACACATGTTATGTTATGTTATTTCATGTTATGTGCATGCTTCTTACATGCTGAAAGCCTGCAGGCATCATGGTGCGGGAAACCAGAAAGAAAGAAATCCACAAATTTAGTTCAGTTAACATTGGGACAGGGTCCAATTATAACAGAATTGCCCTGATTTAACGAAAAAGGATGGTTTTCAGCAATTTCCTGAAACTCCAGTAGTTCTCCTCTTGACGTAAGGCCATTGGCAGTTTATTCAAATATTGAGCATCCTTAACTGGAAAAGACCTTCCTCTACCTTGTACTCGGTTTTCCTTGGGAATATTCAATGTACTGTTTGCTGATCTAAGGCATCTTCACGGTATATAGAATGAGAATTGACTCTTGAAGTAGCTCGGGCTTCTCCGTATAAACACCCATGAATTATTGTCATGTCCTTAAAAGTGATTCTATCTTGCACTCTAAGCCAACGTAAAGCTCTTCTCCCTGTTGAAACATGTTCTCCACTCTTGATACCTTTGACTATGCGAACAGCATCGTTTTTCATTACTTGACATTTTTCCACCTCTCTTTTGGTGGCACCAAGTAGTAGAGCATTGCCATAGTCTAGACGTGACAATATGGTTGCTCTCGCAATGGTCGCTTTATTCACTTTATTAATATAAGGTCTTATAGCTCTCAGAAGGCGCAGATAGTATGCATTATTTTTCTGCAGGTAGTTAACCTGTGCTTGGGATCTCACTGAGGTTTCGACCATCATGCCGAGTGTTTTAACCAAGGGCATTACCGGAATTATCGCCTCTTTGATGATGAAATCTTTATATTCTGCCCCCAACTTGGATCTAGCCTGGCGTGTACCGAAAATCATCAGTTTGGTCTTTGTGTTGTTTAAACACATCCAGTGATGTTGCATCCATTTCTCAATGATGTAATCACCCTTGAGTTAAAAAATGAGCTGAGTATCATCGGCGTAATTTGTAAAGAATACGCTGATGTGTTTTAAAAGCTGGCAGAGGCTTCTCTTATAGATATTAAACAGTAAAGGGCACAGGTTAGCTCTCTGAGGGACTCCAAAGAGGATCAGGGCAGCTTCACAAAATGTCACCCCAATATACTCTGGTACCCCGGTCGTTCAGGAATGAAGACAGCCAGGCCAGGGCCATTGGGGAGCATCATACTATTTTATTCAGCACAGTTTGAAGGAGCTGATGATCCACCAAATCGAATGTGGCGCTGAGGTCTAGCAGCATGAGGATCCCTATTTTACCTTTAGCCATAAGATCTAGCATGTGGGTGTGAAGATCCAACATGGCAGATTCGGAACTATGGGAAGCCGTAAAACCTGACTGTTGTTCATGTAATAAATTCAGGGTTTCTACATGTTTCTGTAATTGATTTGTGGCAATTTTATCAAGGATTTTCAAGATGAAATTCGAGTTTGTAATGGGACGTAGGTTGCTAGTATCTTTAAGGTCCAACCCTGCCTTTTTAACTAAGGTGTAATCGTTACCTCCTTAATCTCCTTGGGCACCACACCTTCCAGGAAGGATGCATTTATCAGCCTCGTTAAAACTGGGGAGACAAGTTCGTTGTGCGCTATTATAATTTTTGTGGGCAGAATATTTTCTGCACATGAGGTAGGTTTCATTTTAGCCATTACCTTACATAGATCTTCCTCTGAGATGGGTGTGAAGCTGAAACTCTCTCTTTCTGCCAATTTGGTTGTTTCTACTGAGGGAACTAGTGTCTCCCTCTATTTTGGCCATAATTATATTATTTCTGGCTTTCTGAATCTTAGCCACGAAAGCGTCTTGAACCTTGTCACAGTCTTCTCTGGTTGCTGTATGGGGGGGTGAAAGTGTCTTAGGTTTTTCCATTCCTTTAAGTATCTCGAACATTTTACTAGAGGTATTTGAAGCTGTCTCTATTTCTTTAGTATAATAATTTCTTTTTGCGTCTCTAACTCTTCTTCTATAACTGTGGTTAGAGTGTTTCCAACTATCTTTATTTTCCTAGGTTGGATTCTGACGCCATTTTCCTTCTTTAGCTCGTTTATCCTGTTTAAGTATGTTTAGATCTCCACTGTACCATTTGCTATGATTATTGTTTTTTCTCACCGATTTCAAGTTCAATGGGCACATTCCTCTACCAGGGCCTGCGTGTGTCTATTATACATGGCCTAGACACACACGCATCACACCTCAGTGGACATTGTCTCATAATTTGGCAGGTCTCCCACACCTTGGACCAGCTCCACTGCGATGAAATCACCAGAGATCACCTCATGTGCAGTGAGTTCATCGTCCTCTGGTGGTGTCCCACTGCCAGTCACCAGAGTAGAGGCAAACATTTCAGCCAGCTTGTCTTTCGCTCGCCTTCAAAGGTCATTCCAATGATTAACAACATCATCTGCTGTGCGCCTCTCATGTCCCAAGGCACTGATACGGTCCACGTGGCACTGCCAGTGGGCCCTACGCTGAGCAAGTGTATGTGTGCTCCCTGACGGCACCAGCATGTTGCGGCCATGATCCCTCAGGTAGTCCACAAGTGTGTCCAGTTCCTCATCACAGAAACTCCTCTTCCTTGACGTGTGGGACTCCTGAGCCGTGTCTGGGGTACCAGCCTGTACCGCTGGCGTACACTTCTTCCTCTTGCGAGGTGGTGCAGACCCTGAGTGGCTTGTGCCATTCTTGTTAGTAGGGGCTGCAGTGAAGGTGGACTGGCCAATGGAATCAGGCAATGATGTGACAACCGAAGGTCGGACTGCAGGTATTGGCAGCTGGGTGCTGTTGGCAAAACTCTACGCCGCACCTGCCTTGGTGACAAGGGCCGGGACCAATCCAGTCTTGGCTGGGTGACCCAGAGCAGGGGTGGTGGTAGCTGCAGCTGCCCCTGCAGCTTCCACACCCTGGCTGCTCGGGACAGCAGATGACACTGCTGCTCCAGATCGACGTGTCCTGGTGACAGCAACTTGCACCACACATGTTTGGCCTTCCGTACACAGAAATCTGCCATTGAGTCACACTGTGCATGTTCCGGGACCACTGCAGTCCAGACTGGCCTACCCTGAGCCTGCGTGGTGGTAACCTCAGCTGCCCCTGCAGCTTGACAGCAGATGACACTGCTGTTCCAGATCCATGTGTCCTGGCCACAGCAACTTGCACCACACGTGGCGTGGCCTTCCGTACACGGAAATCTGCCATTGAGTCACCATGTGCTTGTTCCGGGACCACTGCAGTATGGGCATGCTGACCCTGAGCCTCGGTGGTGGTCACCGCAGCTACCCCTGCAGCTTCCACACCCTGGCTGCTCGGGACAGCAGATGGCACTGCACATTGGGTCTGACCAGTGCTGGGGATGTCAGCAGCAGCTACATCTCCCTGACCTGCTTGGGTGGGGGGCATAGCTATCCCTGCGTAGGACTGGACACCTTGCCATTGCCACAACGCCCACCTTGTCCACCTTGGCCACCCCAGCCAATCTAGCCACCTCGCCCACCGTGGGCACCTCTGGGAGGTTGCCCAGCATTGCCACCCTTACCACTTGTTGCCCTCCCAGTCATGGTGTTAAGTGACTTCAATTCGGCACTCCAACTAAGTCAATGCCTAGTCTGGTATGCCCAAGGGAAGCCCTTATTTATATATTTCTATGACAAGTTCATATATCTGGATGATAAACCCTTGTATAACGCCCCTCTCTTTGAATCCCCCTGACCTCACTGAGCCAAGAAGTAGGTTTCTTTTGCAAATTAAAATATTTATTTGAAAAATTAAACAATATATATATATATATATATATCACACTTTTATAAATACATTTATATTTGATAGGACACTTATGAATATGACAGTGATCAACAATGGATAATATTACACTAGCACACTTTTTTAATTACTTAGGAGTTGGTATAGAGAGGATAAGGTAGCTGAGAATACTCTTATGGTTTCAAGGAAAAGCAATGATGGAAAGAATGCAGCACAGAAATAAACTGATATGGTTTCAACAAGAGATAAAATAATCACTTTTTCTTTTAACAATTCACTGCCCCCCCCCATGCAATATAAAGAGATGGAAAAGAATACACCATTTTCAGGAATATAATCAAATGCAATACAAATTCTAGTTCCCCCCTAGCAACACCTCTTAAAACGTGCACAGAAAAATAATAATAAATAAAATAATGATATTACTTATATAATTCTGACAAGTCCGCACTATGAGTTATCTATCTTTTTAAAATTATGCCCTGGTCAAACAGGGGTGTGGCTTCCCACATCACATGGTGGAATAACTGGTTTATCCACTTCCCCCAAGCTCAGCTGCTAGCAGAGGCGCTGCCCCTCCCAGTTTCCCCCAAGAGGAAGCCACTTTACGGTCCCCCCAATATAACATTTGCCTGAGCCAAAGAAGGCCCATTGTTCAGTTTCCTGCAGTCCCCAGCTGCCACTCCCCTTTCAATCAACAGGGCCATGTGACCTCCTTTTTGTGGGGCAGCAGAATGCATCCAGGCCTGGGAAAACAGCTGTTCATCCAGTTTCAACTCCTGTCGGGGGTAGTTGTCAGGCAGAATCCAGTTTCATTAAGCCAGGTTTCAGCTAAATGTCAATTTTTGTTCCCAGTTTTCTACATTTAAATCAAACTGACAATTTTTACACATGCAGCTAGAGTGCTGATTCTAAGTTCAAAACTATGACATTTCAACAGTTACAAACTATGTGACACTCAAAAGTAGGTCCCTCATTTAATTTAAACATTTCGATTTTAGTGGTTTTCAGTTCAGTTTAACTTAAGCTGCTGACCTCCACAGCTCAGCCAGTTTTGTTTTGAACATTGTTTTGGGCTCTTTTTCTTTCCAGATTTTGTATGCACACAAAACGTCATTCTGCCAAATGTCTGCTGGTGTTCAGTGAGGATTTTGAATATCCTGCAATGTTTGACATAGGCATTTTTAACTTGCATTCAGAGAAACCAAGGTGATTTCAAAGGGATTTTTAAGCTAACAGGCACTGCTGTTTTTCCTTTGGCACACATTCCACTCATGGCACCCCTGGCCCATCACGCTCGCACTGGTGGGTGGCAGGTCAGGTGACCATTTTGATGTGCGCAAAAACTGCGTGGTTTTCCTGGATTCTGGCGCAAATGTGGGCTTTTCGGCCATCTTGGATTTTCTAAGCCGACAGCACCAAATGTTGCAGCATGATAACTTGAACGTGGGTCGATACACCTGACAAGGGCACTGATGTACTAGCGCAATGGAAGGTGCAGACAACAATTGTCCTAGGCAATTGGAGTGAGGGGGCAGGGTACGTGATGGAAAACTGCAAGACTGTATGCGACCCCTGGGGAAAAAATAACAGGTCACGCAACGCTCAGGCAACCCAAAAACAATTGTGCACGCGACCCCTCGGTAGCCCACGTGCGATGAAAAAACGTCAATCAGTACGCTGTGGCACCCAGAAATACAAAAAATGCATACACGTGGAACACGTAGGCTAATATGACCTCGAAAATTGGGTATGCGACAAACAGGGGCAATAACAGTGGGAAAAATGTGTGCATGACTCACTGTCTGCCTGTGAAAATGAAGAAAAACACACACACGTGCGTAGGCAACTCCCCTGCCAAAACAAGAAGTATGCACTGCCACAGTAGTGAACAATTTGCGTGTGAACCCACAAAAATATGAATCTCACGCGTCGGTCTCCATGAAAAAGCACGTACATTGCACTGTTGTCCTAAATGGACCTTTAACCCGTACTGAACGGCAATGCCCAACGTCCAGCCTGCATCACGTAACTTACGCGCTTAGGGCCTCTACTCTGATTACACGCTAACGCACTGTTTCCGCATGTGCAGATTCCCTCTGCATCCGGCTGGCCACGCGAAAGCACACGGAAGACCCACACCCCTACCCACAAGGCCATTTACCTGCCTCCAACTGCCCCGAGCTGCCTCCTATGAGCCAATTTGCTGCTGCCAGCTCACTCTGTGTGCCTGTTGCCCACATGCCCTGTATTTTGGTGCCTGCACTGAATCCATTGCCACCTCTGCTGATCCTGAAAGCTCCTGACTGCCATACCACCACTCCACAGCCCAGCCCCAGGACCACATTGCCCACCCACACCTGCCTTAACGGTTGCCATGTCCAACCCTACACCATCTGAGGCAAGTGCCAACATCCTGTCAGAGAGGCAGAGGGCTGTCAGCTTCTCTTCCACAGAAGTGGGCATCCTGGTGGAGCAAGTCCTGGGACATTATGATGCCCTCTTCCATGGACCATCACGACTCAACAAGGAAGGACGGAGTAAGATCTGGGCGGACATCGTGGGTGCCATCCACGTGGAGTGGGAGGCACCCTGTGACTACCGACATGTCCGTAAGCGCTGGGAAGACTTCAGGTCCAGGACCCTCAACAAGGCCCGGTGCCTCCTCAAGGCTGGTGATGATCGAGCGAGATGCTGGGGCTGGTTGACCAACGATGAGATGCATGTCCTAGAGCGCATCAACTCAATGCTGTACGCCCATGTCTTGGATTTGGTGCACCGTCGGGACTGGACTGGTAAGTGTTCATGTGTTCTTGTCCACCATAGTTCATGTGTATGTTGACATGTGGCTGGAGTGTGCACAATGGCCTCATGTCTGGCATGCCTTCTGTACAGATGTCTGTGTGCATGTTCCTGATAGTGCTGCATGTGAGTCCATTCAAGCGTGACCCACATCAATGGTGTCTTTGTTGCAATGCGTGATGTGCACTGGCATGTAATGAGGTGCACATGTTTACATACCTTGGTGTAAACTGGGGCATGCGAGAGGTACAACACATGGGTGCTTATGTCACCATCATGCACATGCATGGTGTACATGTACGTGTGTCTGAGTAGTGAGTGTGTGACTGGCCAACCCCATGGATGCATGACACATGATCATCACAATGCGTGATTGACTCATGTTGCCCAGTTGTCCCCAAGTGCACTGTGACAGGAGGTATACATGGCCTGATGCATGACTGTCAGGTGATGTGTGTGTATGTGATGTGCATGTACCATGATGCATGTGAGGTTCAGTCCCTCTTCTGATGTGCCCACAGTGCCTTGTACATGGATGTGAATGTTTGTTGCACATGGCATGCATGTTTGTGCATGTGTGTTGCTTGCACTGACCTGTGTGTTGGGGGGTTGATGATGGTTGTGACGTTTGACAGTGCCACTCATATGCATTTGCTTTGTGTCAAGCAGACATTTGTTCGGTACACTGATGCTTGTGTTCAATGTCTCCCATTTCACAGCGACGATGGAGGAAGGGGGCGGAGTTGGCACTGTGGAGCACCGCAGCAGGGATGCCTCCACCAGGCGGAGACGCAGGGCCCTGTCATCATCCCAGGTACCAACATCTTCCGGGAATGAGGAGACTGGTGCTGTGTCCACAACAACGGCTGCAGCTGCTGAGGGAAGGCCCAAGAGGGGGAAGTTGGTCCTGGGCTCCTCGACAGTGGGAGGGACAAGCAAGACCACACAGAGGAAATCCAATGCGGAAGACAGTGGGGAGTCATCCATGTTGGTGGTGGACGAGCAGGAGGCCACATCAGCCCAGCTACTGGGGCCCGGCGGGAATGATGAGGTAGGTATGACTTGTACAGTCCAGGAACAGGAGCCAGAGGAAGTGCAGGTCACCATGGAGGGGCCTGTGTCTGACCTCGTCCCTGACTCTGTGGCTGCATCAGTATGCACATGCAGGCATGCCTCAGACTGGACCCGTCCGCAGCTAGCGGATGCATCCACGGAAACAGATCTTCCACTACCTGCGGATGAAGCAATTTGTGACAGGGTTGAGCCTATGCTAGCTGGTATTGCGAGTCGTACAGGCGCCATTTGTGTTGATGTGCAGGCTTCCAATCGGGAGTTTGCAGATCATCACAATGATGTCTGTCAACCCATGAACTGGCTAGCTCAGCTCATAGTCACGAATTTCTTGCGTGTGCTATCCACTGCAGTGACCCCCTCCTCCTCTTCCTCCACTGTGCACCAGTCATCCTCCCTGCCATCTTCTGGCCCAGATAACCCCAGGGCCCCCTGGGTACCTGGCCCGATCACGGCGGCCAGTCTGGTGGAAACCACATCTCTGCCACAGTCGGGAGTCGAAGGAGGATCAGCAGAGGTGGTCACTGCAGCAACAAGACTAATGCAATGGAGGTAGTGCAGGCAACAAGCAGCAGGGCACATGCACGACAGGGGTTGTCATCATCCTGGAGACTGTCCCAGAGGTGCAGGCACCAGGCTTTTCAGCGGCGGCAGCAGGCTCGACATGGGAGGCGACAGGACTCCGGGCTCTCAACATCATAGGGGGCAGGGATCGGCCATCGGGCAGGAGGTAAACGTAGAACTTGACACAAGGATGTCTTCTGTGTTGCAGCGAATAGGCCAGCAAATCAGAGCAGAGCAGCAGCGGGCACAGGGGGCACGACTCACCATTGCCAGGGTGGAGAACACTCTGCATTGGGTGGAGAGGTGGGCCGAGTTCAACGAGGAGTCTCACAGGGAGTTTGAAAGGAGCATGTTGGAGTCCCTGCGGGCCCTCACGGGGAGAGCAGAGGCCTGCCTTGGGGAAATAGATGCAGAGTTTGATGATGCCCTGGTCAAAACTCTTGGGGGATATGGTGAGTCGTAAGACTAGCCCGCTGCCTTTGTAAATAGTTCATTAGGGTTAGGTTTCATTTAATTTTTAATCGGAGTTCATGGACTTTGCTCAGCATCTTGTAAATAGTTCTTTCTTCATGTGTTTCTTTCGGATTTCGATTTATGTTTTGGGATCATGGACTCTGTAGCTTTGTATGTAGTTGGACCAATACTTTTTGGGGATGTTTTTATTCACCATGTAGACATGGTTTTCTTATTATTTCAGTTTGCAATTTGAGAGGCATCATTGGACATGGACCAGTTGTTGTGTTTTACATTTTTTTCCATCACATGTTTTTTTTCCATTTCATTTTCATTTGGATTACATTCATGTTGATTTTACTGGTTGTCTTTTGTGTTTGTTAGGGAGAATTCTCTGTTTAGGCTGAATTTCCTAACCTAGTGAGTCCCCCAGCAGCTTTGCTGGATTTCTGGAGTTTGTTTTTTTCCATCCTGCCAAGAGTGAGACTCTTTTTCTCCCACTCTTGGACATGAATGTGTGTAATTCCTTTGAATGTCAATGTGTTCTATCGGCTATGGGGTCTTTTACTCCATAGGGTCTCATATGTTTTACTATGTGTGTTACATCGCACCCTCCGTGCCGTAGCACTGGGGCGTCCTAGCGGACCTCCATCATAGACTCCATACCCGGGGACTGACTACTGTGTCCCCGGGCATGTAAAGTCACCATTGGCTTTACTAGACCTAAATTTACTAACAGAACTAGTACAAACCATCCTATTGTGGACGTACTAGTAGGGGTAATTCGATTACTCCTGGGTCTGTTATTCGAGGGGGCACTGTCCCTTCCCCCCTCGTCGAGTTTTGGCTGGTGGCAGTGGAAACTACTTGTTATATTCGACCCCGAATATAACCCTAAGGGATTCTTCCCATTGTTGGAGATTGATACTTTTCCTCGTTAATCTATAACCTACCACCGGTTTACTTATCTTAAATAAGTCTAGCGGATGGTATTTTCTGCCAGAACTCGGTTTTTAAAATGGCGTCTTTGTTCGTCTCTGTGACTCCTAAACCAAAGGTTGAGACCTTTGTTCCACTTTTGGCGGGCTTCTGTACAGAGACCCTCCAAAGTGGTGCCATTCTGTCTGGGTTACCACACGGGTGTGGGAGGGGGTTTAGGCACCCTGGACTGAGTTGCCTTGCCAACTCCAGTCGCACTCTGGTGTGATTGGCCCAAGTGCTGAGCCACCCCGTTCACCACTTAGCGTGTTTTGATTGACAGCTAGGCTGAATGAAGGGGTGTTTTCTGCATAAAAGCAGGGCTTTTGGGACTGGATCTTCAGAAGTCGCCACACGACCTAAGAATCCGACGAGGGTAAAGCTGAGCCGACCTGCAACGACGACACCTCCGGTGGAGCCCTGCGGAACTGACTCACCACTTCCCGATGACAGAGGAGATCTCCCTGCCGGAGAGTCTCTTCCCCTGACTGGTGGGAACAACCAGTCCCCTTTGCTTTTTCTTCGCTCCAGGACGCAGTGGTCGAATTGCCCGTGCAGTGCACCTCGGCAACCGGATAGCCACTACCCCTATATCGCGACCAAAAGGTGGTACCTTGTGACGGAGCACTCCGCGGCTGGTCTCTTCCCTGGTGGTGCACCGGACTTCACTTTTCTTCGACGACAAGATCATCTCTACTCTTGGCAAAGACCCGACGTGCATCCACCACCAGGAACAACTGTCTCTCCACAAACAAGGTACCGTGCCCGCCTGGCTTCCCTTTCTGCCAGATAAAGTGAGGTGTCTTAATCCTCGCCTTTCCATTGGGTCGCCTCCAAGCTTTCTTTAACGTGTTGTTCTGAACTGGTCCAATCTTTCCATAACAATTTGCGATAAAGACTCGAAGCGCATTTCCACTGAGACACTTTTTGGGACATATCGCCTTGCCTCTCTCCGAGTGGGCCTGGCCTCTGAACTTTGTGATCTGCAGTAGACCCTGCCTTACTTGCCTTGCATTTGTCCGTAAAGTATTGGTACCGAGTTGATTTCATAACCTGCCTTATTTTTCTCTTCCGTCCTAACGAATAGTAGAGTGCCATCTAGGTTAAAGCATACACCTCTGTCTGCAAATAAGTGATGCCGGTGAACCTAGACTTGTCGAACTATTGTTAGGGGGATTTATCTTTTTCTTCGTATAGTAATTGTGATTGAAGTTGTTTGCCGTATTAGTGCCAGAATGTTTTCTATAGATGTGTTGTTATAAATAAATACCTTTATATTTTTACACCGAAGCCTTGTTCCGTGTTTGCTTGTTCTACTGTGTGGATTGCCCGATATTGTATACTCCACATACTGCCTAACTCTTCTTGAGGGAATCCTGACTGCTCAGCCACAGCTACGAAGTGAATCTGTGTGGTACAGACTGCTAACAAGTGGGTTTGCTGCCAAACACCTGTAGTCCTAAATCTTTTGCAGTGGTCCCAGAGGGAACTGCACAGGTTTCCGCCTAACACTGGTGTACAGCGGTGGGATTTGTATCGAGTATACAGGTTAGAGTGCTTTTCGACACTTTAGGATAACTAACCACAAAGCTTAGCACTAAAAAAGCAACTTTGAAAAACATGTCTACTATGGAAGCTTACAATCGAGAATCCTTGTCAGGTGAAAATACTGAGAGTTTACGAGCTCTCTGTAGGCAAGAGAATCTTTCTGTAAGAGGCAAGAAGTTAGAACTGATAGCAAGATTGCTGGAAAACCAAAGTCTGGGTACTGGTTCAGAGGAACCAACTTCTCCAGCAGATGTAGATAACAGTGATGGTGTTGATCTAAATCGTAATTCTGACGATAGTGATGAGGAGGCTGAAGAGGAAGGAGAGGCTAACAAAACTGTCTCCCCTGCTCCTCTACCTGCCGTACCAGCTGTACCTACTGGGCCTATAACAGGTCCCACATTAAGTCCTCAAGTCCTTGAACTAGAAAAAATGAAAATAGACTTGGAATTCAGTAGGATTACTGCTCAAACTGAACAGAAGCACCAAGAAATGCAACAAATTCTTAGGCTCCGAGAAATGGAGCTCAAGCATGAGTTAGGAATGAAAACGTTGTCTGTCGAAACTGCTTTTGTCTCTGGCTATACTAGAAGCTCCTGTCCCAAAAGACGCCGGATGCCGAAGGAATTAGTGGGTATGTATGAACCGAGATTGGATGTGTTGGATTGGTTAAAACTGTTTGAGTACAATCATGGGCTCCAGGACATCACCGGGAATGATTTACTTCCCTGGTTGTTCTCTAGGCTCCCCCCTGTTGCGACTGATGTGGTAATGGAGTTGGGGGAGGCGGATGAGACGGATTACGAAAGTGTGACACTGCTTTGATAGCTAGATTTGGGAAGACCCCTTCCCAGTATCTTAAGAGGTTTAGAACCCTCAAAAAGCATGATGGTACCCCTTGGGCTACCTGAGTGAGTGAAGGCTTGAAAAACTTAGAGGTATGGATTAAGGGTTACAAAGTGAACACTTATGAGGGTATGAAGAATCTTTTTATGTTGGAGTCGATTTATGATGCCTGTTCTCCTGAGCTCAGACAGCACTTGGCTGATTCGAAGGAATTGGATTCCCGGAGGCTAGCTAAGGCTGCTGACTTATGGGTTGCCAACAGGGCTACTCATAAGGATTCTGGGGCAACTCAGAAAAAGGATGAGGGAAAACAGCCTAAAAAAGACTAAAAAGAGAATTTGAATAACTCAAATTCCAAAGAGGGCCCCAAACAAAACCAGAAGTGTAAGCCACAAGGAAAACCGCAGCAGAATAGTGTGTCTTCTGGTGCCAAACCGGAAGGAGGCCAGAACAAGCCACCATTCCAGAAAGCATTCGGTAAATGCTTTGTTTGTGGCTCGACTGACCACGTGAAAGTAGATCCCAGATGTAAGGGTAAACCTTCAGGGGTCCAGCTTGTCTCCTTAGCCTCCGCTCCAGAGGAGGAAGTCCAAATGGCAAGTGGAAACTTTCTACTGCTACCTGATGAACCCATTGGAGTCTCAGCCAGCGTTTCTTTAGTATCTCTGGGGTTATGGGAACAACAGAATTTAGATGTCTATAATTCTATCCCCAATAATACTAAAGAGTATTATAAGGACAGTGTCCAGGGGAATGGTCAGGAAACTCCTGCCATTAGGGACACTGGGGCCAGCATAAATGTGGTGGATAAATTGTTTTTTCAAGCTGAGGAAGTTGCTAAGGCACCCAAACGCCTCACCAAGTTAGCTGGAGGGCCTGTGCAGATGCTTCCCCAATTACCAGTTCTCATCCAGTGTAACGACATGACTGTGAAGATACCTGTCAGCATACAGAGTGAGGTACCAGGACGCGTACTGTTGGGTAACAATTTGAAAACTCCCAGAGTTGTATCGCATACTCCCAGACCTCCTAGTAAACGGTTAGAGGAGCTAACCAGACCTGCAAGAGAGAGGACCATGCGCGGTACTCTCCAGGAGATGATGAAGAAAGAAATCACTCCTGCTCCACTGGAATTGTCGGCCACTGTCTCGAAGAAACCAGAAGCCAAAGGGAAACCTAAGACGTCTACCACGAAACCAGCAGCCAGCATTTCAGTGCAGCCAACAAGGACTTCCCCGCGGTTGTCCAAAGTTACACCCGTAATTCCACCTCCAGCTGAGGCTGAGAGGGAGGTACAACCCTGTGTGGTAGAATTAGACTCTGACGAAGAGCTAATGGAAGGCCAAGAACTCATTGGAGATCTGGATCCTGTTGACCATCCTGAGCTGCAGTCTTTACTGGCAGAAGGTGGACCCAGCAGGGCAGACTTCAGTAAGGGACAGAGAGAATGTCCAACTCTGGAAGGTCTTCGCCACCAGGCCGAAGCTCAGGCTGAAGGGCAAGAGCCTGGGAAATACAGGTTGCACTGGGAAGATGGCCTCTTCTACAGTGAACCGACCGAGTATGCACCTGGAGACTACAAGCGGCTTGTAGTACCCCAAGAGAATAGACCAAAGTTCTTGCAGTTAGCCCACGAGATTCCTTTGGCTGGTCACTTGAGTTTCAAAAAGACTAAGGAAAGGCTATCTCTCTACTTCTATTGGCCAAAGATGGGGGCCGAAGTAGAAAAACACTGCAGGAGCTGCCACACCTGCCAGACCTCTGGTAAGGTTAGCTCCAAGAATGTGGCACCTTTAGTGCCTCTCCCAGTTGTGGGAGTCCCATTTGAGAGAGTAGGGATTGACATTGTTGGTCCCCTTGATCCTCTAACCTCCTCAGGCAACAGGTTTATACTTGTTGTAGTAGACCATGCTACTAGGTATCCTGAGGCAATTCCTATGAGGACTGTTACAGCTCCGGCTGTGGCTAAGGCCCTCCTTTGGTATTTTTACCAGGGTCGGGTTTCCTAAGGAAGTAATCTCTGACAGGGGGTCAAACTTTATGTCCCACTACATGAAGGCCATGTGGCAAACCTGTGGATTTACTTACAAGTTCTCAACAGCTTACCACCCACAAACCAATGGGTTGGTAGAATGGTTCAACTGAACCATGAAGAGCATGATAGGTGCTTTAGAGGAACCCCTTAAGCGTAAGTGGGACCTTCTACTGCAATGCCTTCTCTTTGCTTATAGAGAAGTCCATCAGGAGGGAGTAGGTTATTCTCCCTTCAAACTTCTCTATGGTCATCCCGTCAGAGGTCCATTGGCCGTTATTAAGGAGGGGTTGGAGAGTGCTCCTTCCCCCAAGCCAGTCAGAGTGACTGACTACGTGATAGGTCTCCAGAGGATAATGTCGCACATGATGACAGAAGCAAGCGATAACTTGAAAACTGGACAAGCATTGGTCAAGCACTCGCACGATCAAAAGGCTAACATGGTTGAGTTCGCTCAAAACCAGCTCGTTCTCGTTATGATCCCAACAAGGCAGAGGGCCTTGCAAGACAAATGGATGGGACCCTTCAGAGTTGTGGGTAAACTCGGAGAGGTCAACTATCTGGTGGACTTGGGCAATCCCAAGGAGGCTCCGACCGCCTTCCACACCAACCGACTCAAAGCGTATGTCTCCCGACCTGATGTAGAAGCGTTGCTTCTAGCATCATCCGAGGAAGAAGAAGAGAGTGAAGCTCTTCCGGATCTCCTCAGAGGCTTGCCTTTGGACAAAAAAATGGAAGGAGTAAATCTCTCTTTCAATCAGACACCCGAGCAACAAGAAGAGTGCAAATCCATGTTGAATCAGTTTGCCTCTCTGTTCTCGCTTTCACCAGGCTTGACCCCTTGGGGCCAGCATGACATACTCACTGGTGACTGTCTGCCAGTCAAAAGTAGAGGATACCGAATGTCAGAAAACATACAAACCCACATCAAAGGTGAGGTCAGCAAGATGCTCGATCTCGGGGTAATAGAGCCCTCTACTAGTCCATGGTCTAGCCCAGTTGTGTTAGTACCAAAGGCCGGATCTAAAGAGCTTAGATTCTTCCTGGATTACAGAGCTCTTAATGCAGTCACCAAGACTGATGCCCACCCTTTGCCAAGAACAGATGAGTTGGTGGATAAACTTGGTGCCGCCAAGTTCCTCAGCACATTTGACTTGACGTCAGGCTATTGGCAAATATCCCTGACAGACCATGCCAAGGAGAAAACTGCATTTTCTACCCCCATTGGCTTATACCAGTTTAAGGTTATGCCTTTCGGATTGAAGAATGCACCTGCTGGTAAACCAGGTTCTGAATGGGATGGAGGACATCTGCATGGCATACTTGGATGACATAGCAGTGTTCAGCAATTCCTGGGAAGAACATGTAACCCACCTGAGAGATGTTTTGCAGGCTCCTGGACGAGCCAATCTGACCATAAAGGCGAGTAAATGCCAAATTGGACAGAGTAAGGTAGTCTATCTTGGACATGAGGTAGGAGGTAGAGAAATAAGGCCTTTGCTCAGTAAGATTGACGCTGTGCAAAATTGGACAACACCTACTACTCAAACCCAAGTGAGAGCCTTCCTAGGCCTCACTGGGTATTACAGGAATTTCATCAAGAACTATGGGACCATAGCCTCTCCACTGAATGTCATCTCCTCGCCCAAATTTCCTAAAAAGGTTAGATGGAACGAGGAGTGCAATCAGGCTTTTTGAAAACCTGAAAAAGGCTCTTTGCCAAGCCCCAGTACTCAGAGCTCCTAATTACCGCCAACACTTCATTGTGCAGACAGATGCTTCAAAGTAGGAATAGGTGCCGTACTCAGTCAACTGGATGAGAAAGAGAGGGAGAACCCCGTTTGCTTCATCAGCCGCAAGCTGAAGGATCCTGAAACAAGGTGGGCAACAATCGAAAGAGAGTGCTTTGCTATCGTGTGGGCTCTGAAGAAGTTTAGGCCATACTTGTATGGTTCTACTTTTGTCATTCAGACTGACCACCAACCCTTGAGATGGTTAATGCAAATGAAAGGGGATAACCCGAAACTATTGAGATGGTCGATCTGCCTGCAAGGGTTTGATTTCACCATTGAGCTCAGGTCAGGGTGTCACCACCAAAATGCTGATGGTCTCTCTAGGATGTATGTCATCGACTAGAGGTATGAGATTCATCCAGGAGTGGATTAAATCCTCCTGTCCCTTAGTCTAGGGGGGGGCGAGTGTTAGGGAGAATTCTCTGTTTAGGCTGAATTTCCTAACCTAGTGAGTCCCCCAGCAGCTTTGCTGGATTTCTAGAGTTTGTTTTTTCCATCCTGCCAAGAGTGAGACTCTTTTTCTCCCACTCTTGGACATGAATGTGTGTAATTCCTTTCAATGTCGATGTGTTCTATGGGCTATGGGGTCTTTTACTCCATAGGGTCTCATATGTTTTACTATGTGTGTTACAACGCACCCTCCGTGCCGTCGCACTGGGGCGTCCTAGTGGACCTCCATCATAGACTGCATACCCGGGGACTGACTACTGTCTCCCCGGGCATGTAAAGTCACCATTGGCTTTACTAGACCTAAATTTACTAACAGAACTAGTACAAACCATCCTATTGTGGACGTACTAGTAGGGGTAATTCGATTACTCCTGGGTCTGTTATTCGAGGGGGCACGGTCCCGTCCCCCCTCGTCGAGTTTTGGCTGGTGGCAGTGGAAACTACTTGTTATATTCGACCCCGAATATAACCCTATGGGAGTCTTCCCATTCTTGGAGATTGATACTTTTCCTCGTTAATCTCTAACCTACAACCGGTTTACTTATCTTAAAATAGTCTAGCGGATGGTATTTTCTGCCAGAACTCGGTTTTTAAAATGGCACCTGTGTTCGTCTCTGTGACTCCTAAACCAAAGGTTGAGCCCTTTGTTCCACTTTTGGCGGGCTTCTGTACAGAGATCCTCCAAAGTGGTGCCATTCTGTCTGGCTTAGCACAGGGGTGTGGGAGGGGGTTTAGGCACCCTGGACTGAGTTGCCTTGCCAACTCCAGTCACACCCTGGTGTGATTGTCCCAAGTGATGAGCCACCCCGCTAACCACTTAGCGTGTTTTGATTGACAGCTAGGCTGAATGAATGGGGGTTTTCTGCATAAAAGCAGGGCTTTTGGGACTGGATCTTCAGAAGTCACCACAGGACCTAAGAATCCGACGAGGGTAAAGCTGAGTCGACCTACAACGCCGACACATCCGGTGGAGCCCTGCGGAACCGACTCACCACTTCCCGATGTGGGGTATGGTCACGGGTGGGCTGGCTACGGGGTTTGTGTTTTGACCAATGGAGTGGGGGTGGCGGTGGCCAAGGCCTGGGTGTCAAACAGCAGAGGAGAGGTTGCAGGTACACAGTACCCCAGGGGAGGGGAGAGCCAAGTCTTGTTTCGCCACTGTGGATGGGGATAGGGGTATGGTGCTCTACGGTGATCTCATGGCTTCAGAGGGTACAATGGCAGTTACAGATTTACAGCTTTGACAGAAATTGGGCCATTCAAGCCCACTCCTCCATTGCCTCCATTTTGCTGAGTCCGTACTTGGCTAAGAGTTCTCTGCAACCCTCCAACCTCCCATGTCATGGCTGGCTCCATGGGATCCGCTGGGACTCTACACACACTGTATCAGCACTCCACAGCAGAAAGCCGTTAAGTCAGTTATGAATGTGGTCGAATGTGCTCGGTACTGTACTGTGCAGCAGAAAAGCCTCTGGGGTGTGTTATCCATTTGACCAAACCCGCGGTGCAAAAATATGTGCAAATATGTACAATTTACGATGATGTGCATGTGTAATTACACGCCACCTCCAAGAGATAGCCGGAAGGCTGCTGCTGGCGATTGGCGACTACCACTGAGCTCCCATCCCACGTCGAGCTCTGCCAGTATTCAGCAGGGTTACTGTTTGCCAAAATGCCAGTGTGCTTCCCTTCCCCACACAATGTAGGGCGCTGTAGTATCTCAATCTCCTGGCCTGCAGTACTGAAAGCTCATCTCTGCTCTGTGACTGACTACTCCGCGACTAGTCATGCACAGCCACCAAGATCATAGGAAAGCAACTCTGAACGTTGATAAGTGTGTCAAGCCGCACCTTAAAGTTCACTGTTCACTACTCACAGAGGCCACTTCCGACACAGGTATCAATCAAGAGTTTCTTCATGGCTGGATGTTGCTCATTGTTTTGATGCCATTTTCAGGAGACAGAAGAAGACTGAATATCGCTAGTCGGATTCTCATCACTTGCCAGGTCCAGCACTTTGATGAGGGATTTTTCTGACTCATTGCATGTCTTTGGAGGTCCTGCAGGATGCCACCAAAGTTTCAGCTCCTTTTAAAATTCGGAAGACTGTGCACTGCACACTGTCTCAAGGTCCGAGGGCATTGGGGTATTGCATCCCCACAAGGTCACAGCACAACGTGGAATGGGTCAAAATGCAGGTCTTCTTGAGTCTAGTAGATCTCATCAGGCTCTGGGTCAGGGTCATCGTTTACAGAGTCCCCAGGTTGCTTGGAAGGAAGGGTAACAACATGCTCCGGTTACACAGCAGGCTCTCCAGTCGCTGAAAATCATTACAGCCACGTTTTTTTCATCTTCCTCTTTGGATTCAAGTACATTGGTTGACTACCTTTTCAGCTTTCAGCATCAGACTTTTATGCAGGAACCCAGCCAATCAAACAGACCTGCAACATTCAAACTTGGGGGTCGGGCAGTCCTATCAGTCCTTTATTTAAACTGTATTCTCGCAGGCTAGAAGACAAAGGGCTGTGGATTTTTGGACTCCTCCCTCACGTCCTGCCTTCACAGACACTCTGGAGAAACTTTGGAGCCTTGACAGGCTTGATCGGGTCTCCCACCAAAGATAAAAATCACACAAAGGAATTTCCCACCTTGGAGGGCAGGGGAAAGAAAGACCAAGAAGGGACAAGAAGTGCAAAAATGGTAAAATATGAACACCCATTGGTGCCTTTACCGCAGCTGTGCAAAGAGCCTGCAGTAAATGTATACAATTAGTAAAAAGATTCACTGCCACCAGCCATTTAAGGTAAACTTGTCCCTGTAACATGTTTGTTACAATGCTTTATATCTCCCCAGTACTCCACATGAGGTGGCTGTATGCTGGTTTTCACCTAACAAAATGTTGAAGGGACAGACATATCCTTTCTACCCTTGGGAACTGTAGTTCTCACAAGGCTAGCCAGAGAAAGTAAAAGGAGAGCCCAAAGGGCAACCCTGTAACAATAAAAAGGTATATACCAAAAGTTGTCAAAGAAGATACAATTAAAAGGAGAGTCTTAAAATGACACCCATGAAAAGAGTAAAAGGATTTGTGAGTGTGGAAAAACGTTCACAATCACTGAGGTATGGGGAAAAATAATCTACCAGTCCAGCAAAAAGTTTTGGGGTTCTCTCAAGAGAGGTAGATTTAGCACTAAGGTTAAAATCTTACCTAACACTCAGTAGCAGAAAATAATGCAAAAATCAGCCCTCTAGAAAGGTTTACTTTGACAGTGATCATAAGCCTCTTACAAAGTGTGCCGTTTTTCACATGCTCTGAATGTTCTGTGGCTTTTTCATTTTGTGCTGCAAATTTTATAAACAATATCTAAATAATTGCCATGGAAAATGAGGTCCTCGTTTTGGAGAACTTCGAATTGCTAAAACAGATGCGTTTCTGTCGGGAAACCGACCTATTTCGCTGGCTTACAATGCATGTAGCATGCTCGCCGTGCTTCACGTTGGAATAAGTGAGAGAGGCTAATTGCTTTAAACATATGCAAAAATATAATAAATTCCGAGTTAAGAGCGCACTTGATCGGGCAATAAAACAGCTAGAACGAGAATGTGATACATAATAAACTGAGTGTTTCTGTTTTCTACAATCATTCAAGTTTCCCACGTTTTGATTGATTGCAGATTCGGGATCACCGGGAAAATAGCAGTTAATAAGACCTAACACCTTCCCTGAAACACCTCGGCCGTAAAATTAGCACTGGGGTTGTTCGTTTGAAATGCATCGCTTTTGTCCAATGAAATCGTGTAACGAGGTCTTTGTGGCCAACTGTTTTGGATTCTCACATCAGGTCTGACCTTTCACCTGTTCCCTTTTCTACGTTATACGTACGTGTAGGAAAATAATCATTTGTATAGTTAAATTGATCACATTTTGGTAAGTGGGGTTTGAATCTCAATCCGACTCGCGCGCTTCTTGGAACGCGCAGAGAAAGAGCCAGGTGTGTTTATTCTAATAGGTAACATGACCCGCCATCTTTGTTCTAGGACAGCGGGTCTCCAAATCCCACTGCAGTCAACATATTCCATGTTAATCACCCGAATTATGGCTTTTGACAAAGCTGAATGTTTTCTTTCCCTTTAAGGCATATTGTTGCAGTCAGAGGTGAATAATGGGTGTTCCCATGACAGCTGTGACTGTTGGTGTTCATCGGTCAGTAGGAATAGCCAGGCTTCCGTGGTTCATGACATTGCAGTCTATACACTTTACTGGTGTTTGTTGCTTTGTTTTTTGCAACATTGGTATACAATGCATTATGTACGTTGCACTTCAAAATAAAAAAATGCAGTTATATACAAACTTATATATATATAAAAGTTAACGTTTGTGGGTTTGAGGTTTCACATATGTCCCCTATACAATTCCACAGTGTTTCACCAATGTGCACCAAATGTTGCACAGTTACCTGTTAGGACTATGCAGACATTACATCTGGACATCCCACCTCTTGCTCTGCATTTCAGCAAAAGTGAACATTTGGGTGTGAGTTTGTGGCTTTGCGCATGTTCCTTATACAATTCCACAACGTTTCTCCAATCTGCACCAAATTTTGCAGAGTAGCCTGTACCTATGAGGGAATGAAAGCCCTGCAATGCTTGCTATATCCGCTAGCATCACAATAAAACACATTGAAAGTTGATGTAATAAGTGCACATGGCAGATTTCGTACAACTCCACAACATGCAGAGCACCTGCAAAAGAGGTACACATGCAACATTTCAAAACCACCGCTGCAGGATATTGAATATTAGAGTTGCCTGAGAAAAAAGGAAACTTAAATTGTGAGTCCACTTTCTCAAGGAGTATTTTTACATGTGTTTACATTTTATTTTATTGGTGAGTTGTGGTGTGCCTTTGTGCTGTCAGTCTACCTCATGGTTGCTACTGGTTATTGCTCTGATTACTTACAAGTAATCTTCATTGCTCCTAGTCCTACTCTTCCTTGTCACAGTACTTACCTACGAGGCTCCACCTCAAACACAGGAACTTTATTTTTTTCTTCTCAAGCTATATACCTCCTACTTACCCACAATCCTCAGTTCATTGGTAGTCCCAGGCGAACATGGGATCATTCACACCATGGGAGGGTGCAGAGGGTCGACATTACTTTGACGAGGAACAGTAGGACTATGAGCAATGGAGATTACTGTTAAGGAATCAGAGCATTACCTCCATGTCCCTCTTCCTCATCCCAGTACTTACCTATGAGATATACCCAAGCCAACACGAACTGAAGGGCCCATGAAACCCGCCAACCCAAGGAGCAAACACAGCAATACCCCAAGAAGCATGAAAGGAACTAACAGGTAGGCACATGAGAGCCCCTCAGGCAACCCTAGGCCTGGGGAACCAACCACGGGCCACCAACAAGCAGCCGGCAGCGAGCCCCAAGGCAGGAGAACCACTCAGAAAGCCGATACACGAGGAAAGCGCAGAGGAACACCAAGAACATCAGCCCAGAAGGCTGCCTCAACCCTGACAGACTGACCCCAGACCTGCCAAGGATCTGGCAACCCAGAGGACAGGGAAGCCTGAGCGAGAACACACCCAGCCAGAAGCAGAAAAATATCCCAGGATGAAAACCAAAATGTGCGAAGGCACCGCAGGCAACAACCGGTAACCACAACGCAAGACCAACCAACAGGGAAAGGCAGAACAGTCCTGATTACCCCAGAGACGCTGAACAGAAGAAAATCACCCGCAAACAACCTGGAGGGCAAGTGCATGAAACAACCAAGACAAGAAGGCACAGGTTGAGTTGACAGCAGAACCACAAACCAAGGGACAAGCAGCAAGGTAGAACACTCAACACAGGTGAAGCCAAGGCTGCAAACATGGCCCACCAACCCCAGCTCCACAAGAGAATCCCTGAACACCCCAGGAGGCACATAGAGCAGAACACAGGCCACCAAGAAGACAAACAAGCAGCCCCCCCAGCTGAGAAACCCTAGGTCACCAATACTCCCTGCCAGGAGCCAAGCTGACCCGGCCAATGGAACACACAGAGTCCTGTCCCTCGACCCGCCCGCAGAGGCCAAACCACAATCCAGACAGGGCACAACCCCACAGTACCACAAGCGTGGTGACACAGGGCACCACATGCCCCACCCCAGAAGAGTGGGAACCACCCCATGGTGCCAGAACAACCTGGAGGACCGAACTGGCGAACCGAGGCAGAAGAAAGGGAGACAGGAGGAGCCATCAGAAGGCCACATTCCCACAGAGTGCCAAAAAATTAACTGGTCGAGAATCCCAGCACCCGAGAACAAGGAAAAACCCTGCAGAGGTGCCCCAACATCACAGCTGCCACTCCCCCGGAGGAACCACCACCAGGGACAACCAGAGACAAGAGGCCCAGGGCCCACATGCACCCCACCAGGGAATACAGGACCCCAACCCACCCCTAAGAGCAGACCAAGGCCACAGCGGAGGAAGGAGAAGACCGGAGCCCACAGCAGAGGAAGGAGAAGACCGGAGCAGCACAGCATGACCACAGAGGCAGGGCGAGAAACACAAAGTGCCTGGAACGCAGCGAATGCCCCCAGGCAATGAACAACCAAGCCAGCACTCACAGCTGTAGGCAGGCCACCAGCAACCACCTGAGGTTATGAGCCCCTGACCACCAGCAGCACAAGGAATGCCGTAAGACATCAGAGAGGACCACCGGGGATGAGGGGCCCCACCCAGGGGAGGAGGTCCAACAGCAGCCAGGAGCAAAACCAAGCCCCAAGACCCAGGCACAGGGCCTGGAGCAGGCAAACAACCCCAGCGGCCAGAAATTACTCCTGGAGAGCACGCTATACCTGGTGCAGAAGGAACAGGACAGCCCTCCTGTGGACTGCTCACTGTGGGCAGCAGAGACTCACAGGTAAGTAATGTGTTGAGGAAAAGGGACGTGGAGGTAATGGAGTAAGATAGTGACAAGGAAGGGTGATGGGAGAATTCTAGGGGTGGCCCAACAAAGCAAAGACGTAGGGCCTTGTTACAACCATGCCGGTCTGGTAAGCCTACCAGTGCTGTTTTTACTGGACCGGCATAGTAGGACACTGCGGGCGTGTGTCATCCCGCCCAACAGGAAAGACCTGGTGGGTGGAATGGCACCCACGCGCAGAGTTCCTGAAGACTTTCACGGAAGCACCGGTACCATTATTAACGGTGTTGGTGCTTTCGTGGTCCCCATTCCCATTGAGTCCTACGGTTTTACCGGCACGGCTACCGCCCGAACTTCAATGAGGCCCATAGTAACGGTAAAAGGATACCACGGACAAGTAGCAACATAACTCGTTATGCAAGTGCCAAGCTGAGTGACAGTTGGAAAATAAACATTCAATCAGGATACAAACAAACAGCCTTGGTGAATGCAAGTGAGGGAGTGGGAGGAACCTTCAATGATTCCTTATGGGGATTCAGGATGAACATAGACACCATTAGCACTTAAGGTGTTTGTGGTAGTGCCAGATTACCACATTGGAAACGTTTTGGTAGCCAGCCTATACTTCCCAGACCTTTTGAATTAAATGCACATTTTTATAGATCTGTTTATAAGTGTCTTCTGTATTATTTGTGTTTTTGTTTTCATTTCTTAGTTTGGACCTTAGGTTGATACACAACTTCGGACTCTTCTTAGCACTCCATAGTCACTCCACAATGACTTGGATTTTTCTTTTACTCCCACTTTCAGCCAATGGTAAATTCCTAAACCAATCTGCCATCTTAATGTCTAACATCACCTGGTTCAGACTCCCATGCCATATGGGTGGCCCTGACCTATAACGCATTACTGTTTGCTCTGCATTGTGGTAAACTAGGGTGTTTTTCTCCCCTCGCAGGATTCTCAAACTTAGGTGGCCCTGACCTATAACGCATTACTGTTTGCTCTGCATTGTGGTAAACTAGGGTGTTTTTTCTCCCCTCGCAGGATTCTCAAACTTAGGTGGCCCTGACCTATAACGCATTACTGTTTGCTCTGCATTGTGGTAAACTAGGGTGTTTTTCTCCCCTCGCAGGATTCTCAAACTTAGGTGGCCCTGACCTATAACGCATTACTGTTTGCTCTGCATTGTGGTAAACTAGGGTGTTTTTCTCCCCCCTCGCAGGATTCTCAAACTTAGGTGGCCCTGACCTATAACGCATTACTGTTTGCTCTGCATTGTGGTAAACTAGGGTGTTTTTCTCCCCTCGCAGGATTCTCAAACTTAGGTGGCCCTGACCTACTACGCATTACTGTTTGCTCTGCATTGTGGTAAACTAGTGCCCTCCACTCACTTCCTGTCTGCATACCCGTGTCGTCCGCCTCCCATCCTACTCCATGGTGCTCTCTATCTCGCCTATCTACTCGAACTGCTTCTCCATTGACTATCCTGCTCTCCTCACTAAATCCGGTAGGAAAAAGTTTAAAAAGGACATCCTGGTCTCCAACCCAGGCCTCCCTATCGCTGACACCTACACGAGCGCCTGCTCCAAGGAAACTCTCACTGACATTCTCTTTTTCGTGCCTTCACCTGACCTATGGACCCTTCACATGGTCGCTGTGCTCTCTCCTTTCTCCACCTCTCCCATAAATGGTGGCACCCGTTGTGATGTCCTCTTGGCCCCTTTCCACTCCTCTAAAGCCATCATTAATGTCTATGCTAACGGGACCGTCTTGGTCCAAGGCCCACAGGCCAACCTTCACCTCTTTGATAGACGCTTCCCATGCCTCATCAACTTCCTCTCCGCTCCCGCTGTCCCCCCTCCTCTGTCCTCGGCTACCTTGCCTCTCCCCTCCCTCCCTGCCGCTTCTCTTGCTCCCTCTTCAACTCCTTCTCTAACACCTCCGCAGGGCGTACCTCTGATCTGTACCCCTCCCCGGAAGTTTTTCAAGGATGGCAACCTTCTCCACATTGCCACTCTAAACTCTCGCTCTGCCAACAAGCACTCCTCTGATATCTGTCGCCTTCTTGAGGAACTGGACCTCGACGTCCTCGGTCTCACTGAGACTTGGTTCACTGCCAGCTCTGCCACCAGCTTTGACACACTCCTACCTGACGGCTACAAGATCCTCTCCGTGCCCAGGCCCAACCGTTCAGGGGGTGGTGTTGCCCTTATCTTCCCTGAGTGGATTCCTGCCACTGTCACTCCTACGCAGACCTACTCCTCTTTTGAATGTCTTGTCTGCCGACTTTCTCTCTCTCCTAGCCATTCCCTTACCGTGGCTACTATCTATCAGCCACCTGGTCAAATTTCCTCCTTCCTCTCTGAGTGGGCTGACCTCTCCTCCTCACTCCTGTCCTCAACCACCCAACTCCTCTTTCTCGGTGACTTCAACATCCACCTCGATGCCTCCTGTCCCCCCACTGGTCTCTTCCGTGAACTCTGCAACTCTCTCTCACTCTCTATTCTCCCGTCTGGGCCTACTCACTCTGCAGGGCACACTCTTGATGCTCTGATCTCTTCTGACCTTCCCCTCTCCCTCCCTCTCTCCACTCCTCTCTCTTGGAGCGATCACTTTCTCCTATCCTCCCACCTCTCCCTCCCTACCCCACAGGCAAAGCCACCCTCTTCACTGCCACCCACCTTCTCGGTCATCCGACCCATGAAGCGCGTGTCAGCTGAGGCTTTCGCTGCTACCTTCTCAGCCCCTTCTCCCCCCTCGGCTGACTCCCACCCTGACGCAGCCCTCTCCATGCTCTATTCCTCTATATCTGATACTCTCGATATCCTTGCCCCCGTCATGAGAATCCGCCTGAAGCCCAAAGCCAAATGTAACTCCTGGTATGACTCGGATCTCGTCACCCTAAAACGCAAGTGCAGGGTGGCAGAGAGGAAATGGCGTGCTTCATGTTCATCCTCTGACAAACTGGCCTGCCGCCTGCTCCAAAGGCAATACCGGCTCTCCGTTCTCACCAAGAAGAGAGCCCTTATCCAAGCCCGCATCTCTGAGGCATCTAACAACTCGGCCGAACTCTTTAAAATCTGCAAGGAGCTGGCCAACCCTGCTGCAGTCTCTACCTCTCCTGTCCCCTCCCAGGCCCTCTGCACTGCACTGGCCTCGCACTTCATCTCAAAAACTCAGGACATCCTGTCCTCGCTCTCCTCCTCTCACCTCCCTCCCTCTCTTCCCTGCTCTTCCTCTTGCTCTCTTGCAGCCGCCCCTCCGCCCTCCTTCTCTGCTTTTCCACCTTTTTCTGCTGATGAGGTTTCCAGACAAGTCCGATCTATGAAAACCTCGTCTAAACAGGTTCACCCCTGTTCCTCCAAAACCATCAAGGACCACATCGACTCCCTGGCTCCTGCCCTAGCTGACTTTTGCAACCACTCATTCGCCTCTGGAGTCTTCCCATCCCCCCTCAAGCACTCCCTTGTGCACCCCCTCCTCAAGAAACCCTCTTCCGACCCCTCCTGCCCGGCCAACTATCGCCCAATCTCCATTACTCCCTTCCTGGGCAAGCTCCTGGAGAAACTGGCCATCTCCCAGCTTAACCTCCATGCTGAATATGTTGGTAATCTTCATGACCATCAATCCGGCTTCAGAGCGGCCAGAAGCACGGAAACTGCTCTCCTGAACATCCGTGAGGACCTGCTCCTGAACCTCGATTCCAACACTCCCTGTGTTCTCATTCTGCTCGATCTCTCCTCTGCCTTTGACACTGTCAACCATGCCATCCTGCTCAACCGTCTCCGTGATAACCTGGGTATCACTGGTCAGGCTCTGGCATGGCTGACCTCTTTCCTTTCCGGTCGACCCTCCCAGGTCCAAATGGGCTCCTTCCTCTCTGACATCTTTTTCTCCACCTGTGGTGTCCCCCAGGGATCCAACCTCTCTCCCTGGCTTTTCAATCAGTATCTGGCACTCCTTGCCCACCGCATCGCCGCTCTCTGCCCCCACTTTCAGTGCTATGCGGACGATACCCAGCTCATTTTCAGGCTACCCTCGGCCTCCTCCTCTCCTTCCCTCATCTCCGACTGTCTGTCTGCTATCCAGGAATGGTGTGCCGCCAACGACCTCTGCCTTAACGCCAGTAAGACTGAGATTCTACTCATCGGCACACCCACTCACTCCTTTCCTGCAGCTCTCTGGCCGGCCTCCCTTGGCCCTCTTCCTGCCCCTACCTGCAAAGCTAAAAACCTCGGGGTCATCTTCGACTCCACACTCTCCTTCTCTCCTCATATTTCTGACGTCTCTAAGAAGTCACACTACCAGCTGCACCTCCTCAGAGGTATTCTTCCCTTCCTCTCCTTCCCCCAGAAGCTCACTGTCTCCCGAGCCCTGGTTCTCTCAAGGCTGGACTACTGTAACAGCCTCTATCTTAATCTGCCTGCCTCCACTCTCCGCCCTCTGCAACTTATCCAGAACAGAACTGCGAGACTTGTCCTTGGCCTCAAGCCCAGGGACCGTATCTCTACAGGACTGAAATCTCTTCACTGGCTCCCAGTGGCTGCGAGGATTAAGTTCAAAACCCTCTGCATTGTCCACAAGGCCTTCTGGGGCCTGGGGCCACAATACCTTCAACTCTCTCTTCCTAAATATCTGCCTTCACGAGCCCTTCGCTCATCCGTCTCCAACTCCCTCATGGTCAGCCGCTTCTCGAAGCAACGAGCTGGGGGTAGATCTCTCTCCGCAGCAGGGGCCTCCCTCTGGAACAGCCTTCCTGCCTCCCTGAAACTTGAGGAGAACCATCTCCGGTTCCGGAAGCACCTCAAAACCTTCCTCTTCGCTTCTGCCTTCTCTCTCCCTCTCCCCTGCTAAACCTGCTAAACTCCCCACTGAAGTTTGCACTAAACCTGCATCTGGGCCACTCTGTGACCTCGGTCCAGGGCCCAGCCACTCTCCACTTGCACTGCCTCCCTGGCTCCCCCTGCACTGTGGGACTGTCACTCCATCCCTACAGCCCCCTTCCCAGCACTTGCTCTGCACTTACCTCGCACTTGCCACCAGCTGGCCCTTTTATTATTATTTATTATTTTATTACGCTACTTACCTTGTACTGCACTTTCCCCCCCACCTCCTCCCCCTGCACTTTCTCCTTTTCCCCTTACCTCTGCACTTGCGCGATCTGAATGACACCTGGCCTAGTAGGATTGTTTGTCTGTCTTCCCCTTGTTTCCCCCCCTCCCTGCCTCGTCGCGCCTTGAAACACTTGTGTATAGGCGCGTTACAAATACCATATCATATCATATCATATCATATACAGCCTTATGAGCCAGGTACAACCTTAAATGAAAGGCGCATCCTCACCTGCCAAAGCACTGCTGCAATGTACTGAGGTACTTCCATAACATCTTTGCTTGTCATGAAAAGCCCAACATGTCATGGTTTAGCTTTACCATGTATTGACATTTACACCGAGATTCTGTCACACATTCCTAAGTACAACAATTAAATACCCTCTTACAACTTGAAATGGTCACCAAGGTGTGGGCATTCTACACCGGTTGCTCCCACATATGCCCCTCTGAATGATTGCCTTGTATGCCATGTTTGGCCTGAAAGTCTCATGGTAGCCTTCACTTATTAGACAAAGCCTTGCATTCCCATGTAATGGCTTGACGATGTTATGTTGACTTATACCACGCACCACTACCACCCAGGGGCTGTCTCCAGGCACTCACGTGGCTTTGTAAATCAAAGAGGGCGGGGTGAGTTAGTGAAGGATAGGATGATAGGATAGGTTCTATAGATTTTTGACCCTTTTGCTTTTTGTTGTCTACACATTTGGCTAAGCTTATCAAAACTGGCTTCTGTGTTTTTGACTAAACTTGGGCTGCTCATATAAAATGTGGTGGGTGTGCAAGCAGTGAGAAACCAAGAAGGTGGGCACCACTTTTAATTAAGTGATTTACTCAAAAGTGCATTAACCAAGTTAATAAATTCTGAGGAGCACTACAGATCAACCAAAGCCATTTGGGTAACGAGCACTGTACAATGAAACCCTGAAGTCCTTTCAGAGAGGTGTGTGTTCACACTTAATGCTAAACCAGCTTCAGTTTGTTAGATTAATGATCATTCGCTTGCAATAAATATATATTCTGATAAATCTGTGGTCAGATGTCTATTATGCAGAGAAAACAGACACAGTATTTGTTTTGTATGCCATTGCATTTTGGACACGTGTCCATCATCAGGTTAACCTGCGTCTGGGTGAATTCTCACTGAATTTAAGCCAATGCAAATAACTTCCAAATTAACAAGTATATTTTAATTCAGTTGGAAAAGTCGGGTCAAGTCATGGGTAGGTTACGAAAATGGCAAATTGTTTTTTGAAAATCCCATGGAACAAACTTGAACGGCTTTATCATAAAATGTATGCAAAAACAGGTATGGACAAAAAACTCGGATCAGTTGTATATGGTTACAATTAATCTGTCCACCACATTTGATAACACAGCTAGAGGCTTATTTTCAAAGAAGCTAGTGAGTTGGCACATCCCTGGAGGCCTACTTCATCTTATTATTGCTCTTCACAGCCATTCTAATATTCAGATTAAGGTGAATCATGATGGTTTGTTGTCAAGGAAAATATCGACCTACTCCGGAGTCAGGCAAGGTTGCATTTAGGCCCTCTGCCTTTTTAACCTTTATGTGTCAGACATAGGAGAGCACATTGAGACCTACGCTTTTGTATCACCTAAATTAGAAACTCTGAAACAAATTAGAAACTCTGAAACCTGTTTGGTTGGCCTATGCACACGATTTCCTCCTTTTTGATTTTACCCCAATAGGCCTTCAACACATAATCAAAGCATTTGCCGAATATGCTAAGAACAACTCCCTCATTATCAAACCAGGATCATGCCCTGTGGCGGCTGCTAAATAATGGAACAACCTACCAGTATCATTAAGAACCAAAAATTCCTACTGGGCCTTCCGTAAACATCTCAAAACATGTCTCTTCACTCTAGAACTATCGAAATAACCTATCAGACCAATCACCCATCTGCACACTGCACATCAGACTACCGCATTGCACCTGTACTGTATTATCTTGTTCTTCAATTTTTCCATTTTCTTGTTCTTCAATTTTGCTATGCACTGTCCCTCCTCAGTAACTTGAAACGTCACTTATCTCAATCATTATGCACTTTAACGTACAAACACTTTGAATTACATGACTGTCTCTGTACATTATGTATTGTAACATTCTGTACTGCATATAACACTCTAACAACCTTGCGACCCTTGCAACTCGCCTTGCCTGTTGTATGTTAAGAAAAGCGCCTCAATGTCTTCGGGCTTGGTGCGCTATATAAATTGCTAAATAAATAAATAAATAAATAAATAAAATGCATTTTACATGCAAGAGGAAAAGGTCTAATATTGGTTGGTGGAATGGGGATCAAATTGGAAAGGGTAGATCATTTTGTCTATTTGGAATTCCTGATTCTAGAAAAAAATGCATATATCGCACATCAACAACAGGGAAAATTCAGACGTAGTCATTGGAAAAAGAAAAATTGGCAGAAGTGGATACCACGATATACCTCGGGATAAGAATCAACAAAAACTGCAACGACCGGGAACACTATACCCTGATTCGAGAAAAACTTACAGCTTTGGCCAACCAAGGCATACTCCTACATCGTAGATATGGAAAATTTTCTCTGATGCCGATAATAACCTTTTATAAACAAAAGGTAGTGGCCGTCATTACATATGGAGCCGAGGCACTTCTAGCCCTAAAATGGGAAGCCTGGAACCTATGCGAATCCTATTTTTGGCGAAAGATCCTGCGTCTTCCAAATTCGCTACCATTGGAACCTATAAGATCGGAATTAAGACTGCAATCCATTGTCTCAATCGTGACGTGGAAATCACTATCTCTATTTAGAAAGTGTATTCTGGACAATCCATCCCAGACATTCAGAATCCTAGCAAGACCAAGGGCATCCAATGACGATACAATTCTACAAGATTGGAAAACGAGATGTGAAGTAACTTTGAAACATCTGGAGATCTCTGAAGATACTCTGAAGAACAACCCAGATAAGGCCAAAAGAACAAACCGATTGGGAGGGAACCCAGGAGAAGAAATTGTCGCGAAACCTATGTCATAATGTCATCTGTGAACGCAAAGCTCTAAACATGCTCCCACCGTACTTGAGGAAATTTCCTTCACAACACTATCAAGATCTGCTAATGCGTTGTAGATTTAACATATGTCACTCCAGAGAAATAAAATGGCGAAGAAGGCTTATTGATAAATCAATAGCCCACTGCAGATTCTGCAGAACTAAGGAACAAGTGGAATCTATAAGGCATGTGATGTTAGCCTGCCCAAACCTGACATCGAAACGGCCGATGTACATGGGAAACTACACGAGAAAGATCTCAGAGGAGACTGAAGAAGACTATTGGTAAAGACTTATTACAGCTGAGAAAGTGGGCCGAACTTTGGATGCACTAAAATGTGTTGAATCCTTGAAATTGGACCAGGAGGATGAGGATCCCGAAGTGGAAGTCATCCAAAATTAGGTGGAATTGACTGGTGGACCTGGTCCGGGGGGCTTTATCTACAGAATCTGAACTTGAATTGAACCTAATTTGGGGGGGCTGGACTTCTTAAAGGAAGGAATGTTAAAGGTTTAACTTTGTTTAACTAATAAAACAAAAAAACAAAAAAATATATCGCACATCAAGGACTGGCTACGTGAACGCATGTCCGCACTGGCCAGCCAACTGGTCAAAATCAATGGTAAATGCAGGAATTCTCCATAATTCTAGTCCTGAATTGTGAGAAGGACATTATTCCAAAATTGTTGTATGACATTAAACTTCTGGACGTGTGGGTCTTGGAGTTGTTCCCTCAATTAGAAGGAATGGTTTGGAGAAAGGCATAAGGCTGCCAAATTCAGATATGTAGGCTGTCGTTCAGTTCGAATTAAGCTGTTGGTCTTTGATGAGTCAGGCTATTTGGAGGTATCTGTCACTATTTTTGGAAAATCTTTCCCCCATCCCTCACTCACTATACAATCCCTCACTCACTATATGAGGACTTAAACCATATGCTGGGAAGTGTGAGGGTTAATCATATTTGGAGTTTTGTGGTGTTGTGTAACCCGTTGCTTGAAAAGATTGTTCCTACCAGAGCCGAGCTAGTTACATGGCTGGGGTATATTAAGAAACTGGATAGCACTGGCCCTGCACTGTCATATTAATGCCCATCCCTGAACCATTAGGGGTTTGAACATAAGAAAGTGGGGGTGCAGGTGCCCTTTCTATCACTATACCCTAATAGATTCATACATAATGATTTTTGAGGGTTAGGTAGAACCTTCATCCAACGAGACATCTATTGGCAAGGTATATGTTGATTAATACAAATCAAGCATTTTTTCGGTTCTCTAAAGATCTGAACAAGATTGAAACTTTTGAGCACCTAATTGTCTTTAGTCCCTTGCATTTAACATCATGCACTTTTCACTTTAAATAATGATTTCATTCATTAGCATTCATTGATATGTTATTTTCCAACAATATATTTGAATTCCAATTCTACTAAGGACATGATTTGGTTTTATCAAGTCACTGAATTCACTGGACAATTAACAGACTCAGACAGATTTATTTAGTGTTCAAGAATGTGTTTTTCATTATGATATGAAGATTTGATAGTATTTAATGATTATTTTATATGTGTTGATTCCTATGATAATTGTTGTTATTAATGGTTGAAGGCTTTTATTAAGCAACAATAAAATGAAGATTTATAATTTTGAACTTCATTGTTTGAAACCTCCTGTACAAGGCTGAACTCGGGACTGCCATTCACTGTTGGCAATCTTTTCACTGTCTTCTGATCAGAAGGGCTGAAATGGTCACAATTGTGTGACATTTGGCCATTGCTTTGGCAACCTCTGTGTCTTTTACAGGTAGTCCTGATGATCAAGCAGTTGGCCAAGAAAGGCACACTGTAGTATTTCTATTCACCAGTGCATGAT
Organism: Ambystoma mexicanum; assembly: GCF_040938575.1. NCBI lineage: Eukaryota > Metazoa > Chordata > Amphibia > Caudata > Ambystomatidae > Ambystoma > Ambystoma mexicanum. Next base: position 1,122,570,836 of record NC_090924.1, read on the forward strand.
GTTTGGTGCTCCCATTGGCACACCCAGCAGAACTAACAGTCAATGAATATGGTCTTGACAATTCCAAAACCTCATCTTTTCCATTGCAAACTTATAGTTGTGTGCTTGAATTTAGATGCTCTGTTATGGCTGTTGAGGTAGTAGTGATTGCCTGAATGATGTGTAGTTTCTTGAAAGAAGCTCAATGCCCGGCGATGAACATATCGCCTCTTGCCTGTCCAGTGGTCCACATTTCTATTGTCACATGAATTGGGTCCATGTTGGATCCATCAATGTTTTTCCAATTGTCTCTTAAAGTATTCTATAAAGATAACTTAAAGAAAAATATTTTGGAAAAATATGTTTGGCTGGGGCTGATTTATTTAAAACAAATTCTTTGGTGCACAACAATATTATAGGGCAGGAAATGAACTGCCAACATATTGGCCAGCTTTATGTCTTTCAAATGCACTCAAGGATAGTTTTGGTGGTATTTTGTGGACTAGGTTAAAAATAATTGTGATACTGGCTTGTTTAAGGATATGTGATTGTGAAAGTGAACTGGCTGGAAGAAAGATTGGCTTCCTAAAGCGATGATAACCATGAATGACATGGGGGAACAGATTTGTGCCGCCTGAAGGCCAGCATCCTGATGACAAAATCTGTGTGTTTTTCATCTCCTTCTCCAGCACCATCTACCTCAACTGTAAGCATTGTTTCTTCAGAAGCATTTCAACAGCTGACCCACGTCTACTCTATTTCTGTGGCCAGAGAATTCTGTTTCATGATGGTATTCCAAGCAACTCCACAGTCCCACAGTCCCACAGTGCCATAATGTGTGTCTGACCTCCGCCAAATCACTGCTTTTATTCTAAAGAATGAAATGTGTTTGCTGATCTTATCATTTCTGAAATGTTCCCAGGCCAGTGATGTGGTCTTTCTCATACTTTGAAATTGGTCCCGGTGCTTGGAGTTATAGTAGTAGTCTAGGAGGACTGGCACCGTAGGTTGGTTACATTGCTGTCTTCTGCTGCCAATGTGATATTAGTCATACTAATACAGCACACACTTCTGTGTCTTCATTTTTGTATTGGACAAACAATTACAACTATAGTTACAACAGGCATTGTTTGCTTTCTACTGTACTTTTGTTGCTCAGACACACGTGCACGTGCAGGGATTACAGCAGGATCTATATCATTGTCATCACTGAAGTGAATCATTAATGAATGCATATTTCTTTTACTTGGCCATTCACGGACATGGGCATCGTTGCCAGAAAGGGGCCGTGGCGAGATACATCTGTCCATTGCATTTTCCTAACTTTATCACCTTTCCCAACTTCTTCTGTAGAGCTTCCTGAAACCACAGTTGGGTCTTCTCGCTATTATTCCTGTGCTTGCCCCTCCACCTGTGACTCTGCCTGACCACTTACAATTGTCACCGGTACTACTGAACCAATTAGAATGGATGCCTTTTTCCCCCCATGAATTAAGATAGATGTCTACATAGGCTCTGCTTAGTATAAATGTGTTCGCTAGTGGATCGTGTGCTAGTGTTTGCACCAAATACAGTAGTTTGTGACTGTTCAGGTAATGTTCTCTTGATGAATTGGGATGATTTGATCCTGGACAGTCACATTGCTTGTCCTGATGTGGTGAACTTCTTCTGATGAATTGGGATGGTTTGATCTCAGACCCAGCCGCACTGCTGGTTTTGATTCTTTGAAGCCATTTTTCAATTAGGCTACTCAGAACATGTTAATTGAGTGGTCTACCAGCACGGAGGAGAATAAAAAGATAAGTAAGCATACACTACACACTTATCAGGGGTGATTATTAAAAATAAGTGTTGTGGAAGTCGAAATAGACACATTACTGTTTGTACTTACTTGTTGAAAGCGTGCCCTACTTTACATTTTATAGAACTGGAACAGTTTTAGGATACGTTTTGTTCTTAATTTGGATTTAACATTATAATTATATATTTCCCCTCCTCCTCTGCCCTCCTTCCTTGTGACTAGCCTGGCTGCAGACTGAATTAAGAAAATGGATGAACAAACATCATGACTTCTAGTTACAGTAGCCCAATTCGGTCCACTTTCTCTATCTTACACCATAACAACACCCTGTATCCTGGACTGTTACCCCCTCCCTCGTCAGTTGTGTTGTGTGTTGTGCTATTAGAACTACACAGTGTGTACTACACTGTGCACACACCAATACACCATACATTTCAAAGACAAAATAACTTTAAGGGAACTTCAATACAAAAGTGACAAAAAGTTCTTAATTATTTAACACATTAGTTAAAAACAATAAGAAATGTCCTGTGTGTCATTTGTTTTTCTATATTTATTTTTTTATTTTTGCATATGGTATAATACAAGCTTTTCACAATTTAATTCAACCACTATTTAATCACATCCCATTTCAAATCAAGAGAGAGAAATTCCAAGAATTACATTTTTTCCCCTTAAATTCATTATCTAAAAATGCAACAGTTGCTAAAACCATACACACATTTTCTCCGGGAATTAAACTAGTTCACCATTCTTCTGCTGTAACCGTCTTCAGATCTACAATACGTCTTCCTAGATACAGTGTCCTTTTAGCTGTTAAGGCTGTGCAAAATAACAATAGATGCTGCAAGATTTCTAACATCCCATATTCTTCATAGAACCTGCAGTTTAAATCAGATCTGGACACCTCCTTACAAGAAGTCAAAACTTCCTTTGTATGATATAAATTCAAGTGAAGCATCATACATTTGTTATGATAAAAGGGACTAGGAAATGTACATAAATAGGGAGGTAACAAATTATATGCCCCAGGTTCCTGAATAAGATGATAAAAATGTTTAAAATGCTTCGCTACCTTTTGGATACAAATCCTCTCCTGCCTCCATAATTTCCACTTCACGGAGGCCGGGTTAGCTATTAAAACATTGTCTGTTGAATTTATTTTCTCTAATACGATGTTACAAGAATGCCTCCATTTCAGTAAAATCCATTCTCTATCACTTCCCAAAGTCTACTTTAATATTTGGAATATAAGCAGCATATTTTCCATTATACACTTTTGATATACGTATAACGATTTCCAGCAGACTAACCCATTCAATTAAATCTGACCTAATTCAAATCTGATCAGTTGCATCAGTGTTCCCTTTGGAAGGCATAATATCCTTTTCCAAAAAATACATTCCAATGTCAACCATATTTTGTATAAGAAATTAAAAAAGACTTTATCACCATATGTCATAATATCAGCAGTCTTCAACTTAGAAAATTGATCCTATTGGCAATAGCGAAAAGTATCTGTAATGTTTAAGAATTGTCATACCATGAGATGTCAAATGTCTGCAGTATCCTTATACTTAGGGAATCAGCTGCACTGGTGAAAGGGTTTCTACCATTTGTAAAGTTTCCTGGTTCAAAAACCACTTAAACATTTCTCTACATGTAACATAACCTGATTGTAATATCAATACCTTTCATTTTGGAACATTTATCATTAAACCATTAAATTGGACATACGATTGGAGGTTGGCTAATTGCCGCTGTAAACCTATAGGATTTTTGTCTGTCAGGATCAAATGATTAGTGTACAGTAGCCAGCTTTGAAGCGTTGGAAAAGCATTCGACAAATGTAAAGTCTCTCCCAGTTTCGATATGGATAAATTAAACAAGACAGGTGCCAGGAGGCACCCATGTTTCAGACCTCTAAAGCTTTCAATCTTTTCTGATAATTTACCTGCAAGGTTCAAACAGACTCTGAGAGAGATAAAATCATAAAGGACTTTGATTGATTCTAATAACTCACATGGACAACCCCATGCATTCATCTTGCTCGATAGTAAATTCCTATCTACACTATCAAAGGCTTGTGACAAATCAATACATTTTTGTCTTCAAGCTGAGCATTCTACTTTAAAAATCCTGAGAATAAAATCATTTACACTGGTTTCTTACCTTTAACAAATCCTGTCAAAAAGTCAACTCTTCTATTAGTTTCGTCAATCCAACTTACTAGATGATTAAGTAGCAATGATGCCAACAGTTTTCCAGACACATCCAGAAGGACAATCGGCCGTTAGATCTTTGGATCCATCCTATTGCCCTTGTTCAATTAAGGAATTATAACTGCAGTCTTCCAGGAATCTGGCACCTCTCAAAAACATTATCACCTTGTAATACAATAACCAAATAAAGTCTGTCCATGATTATGGATCTTTTTTTAAGGTGGCTCTTGATAACCTATCTGCTCTGCAGCCCTCGACCTGCTGGATTTTTGAATCAAGTCAATAAAATTATCTTTTATAAATACAAAGTTCCATTCCTTACATTTACTTTCCGCAACCCTTTTCTTTTCTGCCTTCCGGGGATGCAAATATTCTTCTGAAATGTTCAATCCGAATTTCCACATTAACAGCATTAATCTGCCATGCTGCCTGAGGCAAATCCTTCTTATTAATCAATTAGAAATGTCCCCCATTCTTTTATTACATATGGCTTTTATCATGACCTCTGCATCCTGTTGTAACATACAGGCTTTATGTGAAAGTATCCAATTTTTAAGTTTCTGTCGTTTCTTTATTAATGTTAGCACTTGATTTCCTAAAAGAGTTTTAATACGTTTAATAACCACAAATCATTTTTTTTTTCTGCCACTATCTAGAAATCATAAACATGATGACGTTGAAGTTTTACCTTTTTTCACTCCACTTTTATTAAATACTAACAGGGGGACATATTTTAAACATTCACATATGTTTCTCCCCTCCGAAACAACGAAATAATCTCTATAGCTTAGTAAATTGCACTACTCTACTTGAGATTTCGTTCTCAGCCAACTCCTTCCTGAACTGACCATAACTTCAGGGTCATATCTTTCTATTACCAATTCTCTTTTCATTTCAAAACATACTCTTAAAATATCCTGGTCAATAGCAGTGCTTAGACCTACTTGAAGACCCCCAATAAATGGCAATATTTTACAAGAGATAAATGCGTAGTCTAGGATATCCACTGCATGTCTCCAGTCACATTACCATTCAATATATGAAGGTCCCTGAGATTCATTGCATTTAAACAGGAAAGTCTTCTGATAATGGGTGGCTTCTCATCCAAGGGTACATTCCATAGCAAATCATTATTTTCATCCCGGCATGTCATATTCAAATCTCCTCATATAAAGACTACTGGATCATCCAGATCGACATACACATCATTAATTTGGGTCATGACACACTTTGCAAACTTTGGGCCTTTCCAACTGCAGGATTCCAACAGAGATTGAAAATCACCCAGGTTTCTCGACCGGGCATACTATAGGATCCCAACACAATGTCAAAATCTGACTAAACGGATTAAGATATCTTACTTCTGGTTTGGTTTGGTTGGTTTATTATTTATAATGCGCATCATACCCGGGGGTAACAGGGCGCTGCAGTTACAAGTATGTGCGAAGCTTGGTTACACAAAGTTATACAGGATACATACAAGTAAAAAATGATGTACAAAGAGAACAAATTTACAAACATGGTGTGCAGTAGGATATTGTATGGGCACAGGGATATATGTACAAAATATAGTCTAGAGAAGCGTTAACTGCAGCTGTTGTTATCATGGAAGAAGCGGGTGGTTAGGAGTGCTGGTTGTTGGATTTTAGCCATATGATGGTGTTGGCTCTAAACTTGTGGTACGTTTGGTCTATTCTTAGGCTTATTCTTCTGTAACAATTATACCGACTTTGTTTTTTATCAGAGTCAACAGACCCTCAGATGGTCTCCATTTTTGGCATATAATTGCCAGATTTAAATAAGAGGCGAATCCATAAAAAAGTGAATTCGAAGGAGCCTCGTCTTTTGTAAACACAATAAATCAAACTCATCAAATCAATATTCCTCCTCTTTAAATAAATGGGTGTGACCTCTTGTGTTTCAGGATCCTATTATTAGTCTCCTGGAATGATTAAGTTCCAGTTAACTCCCTCCCCTGCTAAAGTTTCCACCACACATGTCCATGATACATCTTTGGGCAGTAGAGTAGAATGCTTCAATTCATTGACCACTGGTCTTTCTATCCCACCTTCCATATCACACATCACTCTTATAGCGTTTTCTTTATATTGTAAAAAGTTTCTCGACCAGCCTTCATCCACTTTTTCGCCAAGCTCAATTCCAAATTGACTGCCTCGCCTTCCATTCATATTCCTTGATAGTTGAGATCTCCTCTTATCATCCTCATATTGAACATACAATGAGTATAAAAACCACTATCGTCAATGGCTTCAATAAAATCAAAACCTACAGGGTAATTCATAGAATTCAGGGCAGAAGCAGCGCACCCGAGCAGCGCAGAGAGGGAGCCATTTGGAGCCGTGGCTCACTGAACATCCCGCAGCACCAGTTACGCTCCCAAGAACGCCCCTTGCGCAAGGAAAATCCATCAAAATCCCCAATACGGTGCAAAGGGCCACGCTAACCCTGGAGCAGTTTACAGGGCCGCTACACTGTAATCACATGACAAATTACGCATAACCTGCTCACGGAAGCCAAAACATGTGAAAATGTACTCACGCACCCCCTTGAATACGGGTAACCCGCTCGCGGGAGCCAAAACGCATGGAAATCTCCCTGCGCACCCCCTTCCATATGCGTATCCTGCTCGTGGCTGCCAAACCGCGTGGAAAACACGTACCCAGATCAATCGCGTGTGAAAAACCAAGTTCACCCCTCCAAATACGTGTACCCCGCTTGCATCAGGTAAATAGCGTGGAAAAAGTCCCCCCTGTGGTGTGTGCTGCCTGTGGGGCATGGGGAGGGTGGATGAGCTGCCTGCACGTATTTCGGGGTGCGCTGGGATTTTCACATGCATGTGGGCTACAAGGGTCGCATATCTCTTTTTCTTGATTTTTTGGGGTGCTTGAGCGTTGAGTGACACCTCATTTCTCCTAGGGGCCACAGAATGGGACATTCATCGTAGCTGTGTATACGTGTTTGTTGTTTGTGGCCACTTTTATGCTGCGTGGGGCTGCTTACACCTGCTTCCTGCTGGCGTATGTGTTTTTGGATTAGCACTTCTTTTTTGGCGCACAAGTTTCCCCTGTTCGATTCCATGAATACGTGTTGTTAGTGTGCGTGTGGGCATTGAGAGCATTTACCTCCGGTACTTCTTCCATAACACCCACATTTTCACATGCTGTTCTCCATTCCGCGTGTTACGCCCTGAGTTCCGCCCACTTTTCTTGTGTGCGCTACACGTTGTGCGTTTTTGCTGTGCACGTTGCGCACAGCATTTAGTGACGCGTGCGCCCGTGTGCACCACCCACGGATTTGGCGCACATCCCAGGATTTACACGTGCAGCGCATTCCATGAATCGACGAACGCCTGCGTGCGTGGCTTTAGCACGCGTGCGCTGCCATTTTCACGCCTGCGCTCCCCTTTTTGGCGCACATTTATTCCATGAATTACCCTGCTAATGGTAATAGACAAATGGCAGCCTCTACCAATGTTTGCTTACCCAGATTTATTTCCAGATGCAAAAAAACTTGATGTAATTGTGTTTCATTAATACATTCAATCAACTTTAAGTCTTGTGTACATATAACTCTCAGTTTCGGAATCTGATGAAAAAGATGTAATACTCCTATTAAGTATACGATTGTCATTTGCATGACTCAATCTCTCAGGTAGTAGGATTTCTCCCAATCTTTTTTCAAAGAGGGTCCCTGCTTCCTTTTTCCAAAAGATGAGTTGCATCTGGCGGCTTGGGCCAATCTTTGCTCAATTGAGTCAATGGGGTCGATTCATGGAAATAATGTGCGCCGAAAATTACCGCGCAGAGGTGCCAAAACGTGTGAATCGCAGTAAAAGTGCGAAAATCGCAGTGCAAGTGCGAAAATCGCAGGGAAACCAGCGCACATCGATTTATGGAAGTCCGTGCGCGAGAAAAACATTGGATGTGCGCTAAATATGTGCGCCGCGCACGCCGGCGCACAGGTCATCCAAGAGCGTGCGCCACGGCCACTGCAAAATCGCACATAGCGCGGCGCACATCACAAAAGTAGGCGGAACACGGGGCGTAACACTCGGAATGGGGAACAACGCGTGAAAATATGGGCGTCACGGGGGAAGTACAGGAGGCAAGTGCGCGGAACGCCCACACGCTCGCCTACAACCCGTATTCATGGAATCGAATAGGGCAAACCAGCACATGGTCAAAGACGCGCACAGGGCCAAACAAGTACGCCACAAGAAAGCAGGTGGTAACGCCCCTGTGACTGAAAAAAATGTGCGCCAAAATGTGCGCTAACAAAAAGCACCCATATACAGCCATGATGAATGGGCCATACAGTGGCCCTCTAGGACAAATGAGGTGCAAAGGGGCACCGACAAACACGGACACCCGCTGTGTGAAAAATAGCGTGTGCGCGTGTTCCTGGGTGCACGGGAAGTTCCACACGCGATTGGCCTGGGTACGTGTACTTCGGGGTGCTTGGGAAGTTCCACACGCGATTAGCCTGGGTACATGTACTTCGGGGTGCGCGGGAAGTTCCACACGCGATTGGCCTGGGTAGGTGTACTTCGGGGTGCGCGGGAAGTTCCACATGCGATTGGCCTGGGTACGTATACTTCGGGGTGCTCGGGAAGTTCCACACGCGATTGGCCTGGGTACGTGTATTCCGAGGTGCGCGGGAAGATTCACACGCAATTTCAGCAGGGTACGTGTATTTCGGTGGTGCCAGGGAATGCTACACGTTATTTGGCCATGTGGGTCCTTCCAGGTGTTCCCTCTACACCCTCCACGGCCCCTGCAGGCAGCCCACATAACAGGGTACTACCCTGCTCCCCTGGTCATGTCCCACAGGCAACCCATCCACCATGGCCATGCCCACCAGCCAACCCACATGTCACCTTGCACTACTGATCACCAACACATGTCTCCCATCACCCCCACCCCCCACCCACCAGGGGCAGCCTCCACCAGGCACCCACTCATGTCCAACTCATGTCTCCCATCACCCCCACACCCCAGCCACCAGGGGCAGCCTCCACCAGGCCCCCACTCATGTCAACCACCACCCCCACCCCCCAGCAGTGCAGGGGCAGCCTCCACCAGGCCCCCACTCATGTCTCCCATCACCCCACCCCCCAGCAGTGCAGGGACAGCCTCCACCAGGCTCCCACACATGTCCCCCTGCACCCCCACCCCCCAGCCACCAGGGGCAGCCTCCACCAGGCCCCCACTCATGTCTCCCATCACCCCCACCCCCCAGCAGTGCAGGGGCAGCCTCCACCAGGCCCCCACCCATATCTGCCACCACCCCCCAGCAGTGCAGGGGCAGCCTCCACCAGGCCCCCACTCATGTCTCCCATCACCCCCACCCCCCAGAGGCAGCCTCCACCAGGCCCCCACCCATGTCTACCATCCCCACCCTCCAGCAGTGCAGGGGCAGCCTCCACCAGGCCCCCACCCATGTCTAACACCACCCCCACCCCCCAGCAGTGCAAGGGCAGCCTCCACCAGGCCCCCACTCATGTCCCCTATCACCCCAAACCCCCAGCCACCAGGGGCAGCCTCCACCAGGCCCCCACCCATGTCTACCACCACCCCCACCCCCAGCAGTGCAGGGGCAGCCTCCACCAGGCTCCCACACATGTCCCCCTGCACCCCCACCCCCAGCCACCAGGGGCACCCTCCACCAGGCCCCCACTCATGTCTCCCATCACCCCCACCCCCCAGCCACCAGGGGCAGCCTCCGCCAGGCCCCCACTCATGTCTCCCATCACCCCCACCCCCCAGCAGTGCAGGGGCAGCCTCCACCAGGCCCCCACTCATGTCTCCCATCACCACCACCGCCCACCCATCAGGGGCAGCCTCCACCAGGCCCCCACTCATGTCTCCCATCACCCCCACCCCCCAGCCACCAGGGGCAGCCTCCACCAGGCCCCCACCCATGTCTACCACCCCCCACCCTCCAGCAGTGCAGGGGCAGCCTCCACCAGGCCCCCACCCATGTCTAACACCACCCCCACCCCCCAGCAGTGCAGGGGCAGCCTCCACCAGGCCCCCACTCATGTCTCCCATCACCCCACCCCCCAGCAGTGCAGGGGCAGCCTCCACCAGGCCCCTACTCATGTCCAACTCATGTCTCCCATCACCCCCACCCCCCAGCCACCAGGGGCAGCCTCCAACAGGCCCCCACTTATGTCTCCCATCACCCCCACCCTCAGCCACCAGGGGCAGCCTCCACCAGGCCCCCACTCATGTCTCCCATCACCCCCACCCCCCATCAGTGCAGGGGCAGCCTCCACCAGGCCCCCACTCATGTCAAACTCATGTCTCCCATCACCCCCACCCCCCAGCCACCAGGGGCAGCCTCCACCAGGCCCCCACTCATGTCCCCCATCACCCCCACCCCCCAGCCACCAGGGGCAGCCTCCACCAGGCCCCCACTCATGTCTCCCATCACCCCCACCCCCCAGCAGTGCAGGGGCAGCCTCCACCAGGCTCCCACTCATGTCCAACTCATGTCTCCCATCACCCTCACCCCCCAGCCACCAGGGGCAGCCTCCACCAGGCCCCCACTCATGTCTCCCATCACCCCCACCCCCCAGCCACCAGGGGCAGCCTCCACCAGGCCCCCACTCATGTCTACCACCACCCCCACCCCCCAGAAGTGCAGGGGCAGCCTCCACCAGGCCCCCACTCATGTCTCCCATCACCCCCACCCCCCAGCAGTGCAGGGGCAGCCTCCACCAGGCTCCAACATGTCCCCCTGCACCCCCACCCCCCAGCCACCAGGGGCAGCCTCCACCAGGCCCCCACTCATGTAAGCCATCACCCCCACCCCCCAGCCACCAGGGGCAGCCTCCACCAGGCTCCCACACATGTCCCCCTGCACCCCCACCCCCCAGCCACCAGGGGCAGCCTCCACCAGGCCCCCACCCATGTCTACCACCACCCCCACCCCCAGCAGTGCAGGGGCAGCCTCCACCAGGCCCCCACCCATGTCTACCACCACCCCCCACCCCCCAGCAGTGCAAGGGCAGCCTCCACCAGGCCCCCACCATGTCTACCACCACCCCCACCCCCCAGCAGTGCAGGGGCAGTCTCCACCAGGCCCCCACCAAATGTCCCCTATCACCCCCACCCCCCAGCCACCAGGGGCAGCCTCCACCAGGCCCCCACTCATGTCTCCCATCACCCCCACCCCCCAGCCACCAGGGGCAGCCTCCACCAGGCCCCCACTCATGTCTCCCATCACCCCCACCCCCCAGCCACCAGGTGCAGCCTCCACCAGGCCCCCACTCATGTCTCCCATCACCCTCACCCCCAGCCACCAGGGGCAGCCTCCACCAGGCCCCCACCCATGTCTACCACCACCCCCACCCCCCAACAGTGCAGGGGCAGCCTCCACCAGGCCCCCACCCATGTCTACCACTCCCCCACCCCCCAGCAGTGCAGGGGCAGCCTCCACCAGGCCCCCACCCATGTCTACCACCACCTCCATCCCCCAGCAGTGCAGGGGCAGCCTCCACCAGGCCCCCACTCATGTCCCCTATCACACCCACCCCCAAGCCACCAGGGGCAGCCTCCACCAGGCCCCCACCCATGTCTACCACCCCCTCCCACCCCCCAGCAGTGCAGGGGCAGCCTCCACGAGGCTCCCACACATGTCCCCCTGCACCCCCAACCCCCAGCCACCAGGGGCAGCCTCCACCAGGCCCCCACCCATGTCTGCCACCACCCCCACCCCCCAGCAGTGCAGGGGCAGCCTCCACCAGGCCCCCACTCATGTCTCCCATCATCCACCCCCCAGCCACCAGGGGCAGCCTCCACCAGTCCCCCACTCATGTCTACCACCACCCCCACCCCCCAGCAGTGCAGGGGCTGCCTCCACCAGGCCCCCACTCATGTCTCCCATCACCCCCACCCCCTCCAGCAGTGCAGGGGCAGCCTCCACCAGGCTCCCACACATGCCCCCCTGCACCCCCACCCCCCAGCCACCAGGGGCAGCCTCCACCAGGCCCCCACTCATGTCTCCCATCACCCCCAACACCCAGCAGTGCAGGGGTAGCCTCCACCAGGCCCCCACTCATGTCTCCCATCACCCACAACCCCCAGCCACCAGGGGCAGCCTCCACCAGGCTCCCACACATGTCCCCCTGCACCCCCACCCCCAGCCACCAGGGGCAGCCTCCACCAGGCCCCCACCTATGTCTACCACCACCCCCACCCCCCAGCAGTGCAGGGGCAGCCTCCACCAGGCCCCCACCCATGTATACCACCACCCCCACCCCCCAGCAGTGCAGGGGCAGCCTCCACCAGGCCCCCACCCATGTCTACGACCACCCCCACCCCCCAGCAGTGCAGGGGCAGCCTCCACCAGGCCCCCACTCATGTCCCCTATCACCCCACCCCCCAGCCACCAGGGGCAGCCTCCACCAGGCCCCCACGCATGTCTCCCATCACCCCCACCCCCCAGCCACCAGGGGCAGCCTCCACCAGGCCCCCACTCATGTCTCCCATCACCCCCACCCCCCAGCAGTGCAGGGGCAGCCTCCACCAGGCCCCCACTCATGTCCAACCCATGTCTCACATCACCCCCACCCCCCAGCCAGCAGGGGCAGCCTCCACCATGCCCCCACTCATGTCTCCCATCACCCCCACCCCCCAGCCACCAGGGGCAGCCTCCACCAGGCCCCCACCCATGTCTACCACCATCCCCACCCCCCAGCAGTGCAGGGGCAGCCTCCACCAGGCCCCCACCCATGTCTACCACCTCCCCACCCCCCAGCAGTGCAGGGGCAGCCTCCACCAGGCCCCCACCCATGTCTACCACCACCCCCACCCCCCAGCAGTGCAGGGGCAGCCTCCACCAGGCCCCCACTCATGTCCCCTATCACACCCACCCCCCAGCCACCAGGGGCAGCCTCCACCAGGCCCCCACCCATGTCTACCACCACCCCACCCCCCAGCAGTGCAGGGGCAGCCTCCACCAGGCTCCCACACATGTCCCCATGCACCCCCAACCCCCAGCCACCAGGGGCAGCCTCCACCAGACCCCCACCCATGTCTACCACCACCCCCACACCCCAGCAGTGCAGGGGCAGCCTCCACCAGGCCCCCACTCATGTCCAACTCATGTCTCCCATCACCCCCACCCCCCAGCCACCAGGGGCAGCCTCCACCAGGCCCCCACTCATGTCTCCCATCACCCCCACCCCCCAGCCACCAGGGGCAGCCTCCACCAGGCCCCCACTCATGTCTCCCATCACCCCCACCCCCAGCAGTGCAGGGGCAGCCTCCACCAGGCCCCCACTCATGTCCAACTCATGTCTCCCATCACCCCCATCCCCCGGCCACCAGGGGCAGCCTCCACCAGTCCCCCACTCATGTCTCCCATCACCCCCACCCCCCAGCCACCAGGGGCAGCCTCCACCAGGCCCCCACTCATGTCTCCCATCACCCCCACCCCCCAGCAGTGCAGGGGCAGCCTCCACCAGGCCCCCACCCATGTCTGCCACCACCCCCCAGCAGTGAAGGGGCAGCCTCCACCAGGCCCCCACTCACGTCTCCCATCACCCCCACCCCCCAGCCACCAGGGGCAGCCTCCACCAGGCCCCCACTTATGTCTCCCATCACCCCCACCCCCCAGCAGTGCAGGGGCAGCCTCGACCAGGCCCCCACTCATGTCCCCTATCACCCCACCCCCCAGCCACCAGGGGCAGCCTCCACCAGGCCCCCACTCATGTCTCCCATCACCCCCACCCCCCAGCCACCAGGGGCAGCCTCCACCAGGCCCCCACTCATGTCTCCCATCACCCCCACCCCCAGCAGTGCAGAGGCAGCCTCCACCAGGCCCCCACTCATGTCCAACTCATGTCTCCCATCACCCCCATCCCCCGGCCACCAGGGGCAGCCTCCACCAGTCCCCCACTCATGTCTCCCATCACCCCCACCCCCCAGCCACCAGGGGCAGCCTCCACCGGGCCCCCACTCATGTCTCCCATCACCCCCACCCCCCAGCAGTGCAGGGGCAGCCTCCACCAGGAACCCACTCATGTCTCCAATCACCCCCACCCCCAAGCCACCAGGGGCAGCCTCCACCAGGCCCCCACTCATGTCTACCACCACCCCCACCCCCCAGCAGTGCAGGGGCAGCCTCCACCAGGCCCCCACTCATGTCTCCCATCACCCACACCCCCCAGCAGTGCAGGGGCAGCCTCCACCAGGCTCCCACACATGGCCCCCTGCACCCCCACCCCCCAGCCACCAGGGGCAGCCTCCACCAGGCCCCCACTTATGTCTCCCATCACCCCCATCCCCCAGCAGTGCAGGGGCAGCCTCCACCAGGCCCCCACTCATGTCGCCCATCACCCACACCCCCCAGCCACCAGGGGCAGCCTCCACCAGGCTCCCACACATGTCCCCCTGCACCCCCACCCCCAGCCACCAGGGGCAGCCTCCACCAGGCCCCCACCCATGTCTACCACCACCCCCACCCCCCAGCAGTGCAGTGGCAGCCTCCACCAGTCCCCACCCATGTCTACCACCACCCCCACCCCCCAGCAGTGCAGGGGCAGCCTCCACCAGGCCCCCACCCATGTCTACCACCACCCCCACCCCCCAGCAGTGCAGGGGCAGCCTCCACCAGGCCCACACTCATGTCCCCTATCACCCCACCCCCCAGCCACCAGGGGCAGCCTCCACCAGGCCCCCACTCATGTCTCCCATCACCCCCACCCCCCAGCAACCAGGGGCAGCCTCCACCAGGCCCCCACTCATGTCTCCCATCACCCCCAACCCCAGCAGTGCAGGGGCAGCCTCCACCAGGCCCCCACTCATGTCCAACCCATGTCTCCCATCACCCCCACCCCCCAGCCACCAGGGGCAGCCTCCACCATGCACCCACACATGTCTACCATCATCCCCACCCCCCAGCCACCAGGGGCAGCCTCCACCAGGCCCCCACCCATGTCTACGACCACGCCCACCCCCCAGCAGTGCAGGGGCAGCCTCCACCAGGCCCCCACTCATGTCCCCTATCACCCCACCCCCCAGCCACCAGGGGCAGCCTCCACCAGGCCCCCACTCATGTCTCCCATCACCCCCACCCCCAGCCACCAGGGGCAGCCTCCACCAGGCCCCCACTCATGTCTCCCATCACCCCCACCCCCAGCAGTGCAGGGGCAGCCTCCACCAGGCCCCCACTCATGTCCAACTCATGTCTCCCATCACCCCCATCCCCCGGCCACCAGGGGCAGCCTCCACCAGTCCCCCACTCATGTCTCCCATCACCCCCACCCCCCAGCCACCAGGGGCAGCCTCCACCAGGCCCCCACTCATGTCTCCCATCACCCCCACCCCCCAGCAGTGCAGGGGCAGCCTCCACCAGGCCCCCACTCATGTCTCCCATCCCCCCCACCCCCCAGCAGTGCAGGGGCAGCCTCCACCAGGCTCCCACACATGTCCCCCTGCACCCCCACCCCCCAGCCACCAGGGGCAGCCTCCACCAGGCCCCCACTTATGTCTCCCATCACCCCCACCCCCCAGCAGTGCAGGGGCAGCCTCCACCAGGCCCCCACTCATGTCGCCCATCACCCACACCCCCCAGCCACCAGGAGCAGCCTCCACCAGGCCCCCACTCATGTCTCCCATCACCCCCACCCCCCAGCCACCAGGGGCAGCCTCCACCAGGCCCCCACTCATGTCTCCCATCACCCCCACCCCCAGCAGTGCAGGGGCAGCCTCCACCAGGCCCCCACTCATGTCCAACTCATGTCTCCCATCACCCCCATCCCCCGGCCACCAGGGGCAGCCTCCACCAGTCCCCCACTCATGTCTCCCATCACCCCCACCCCCCAGCCACCAGGGGCAGCCTCCACCAGGCCCCCACTCATGTCTCCCATCACCCCCACCCCCCAGCAGTGCAGGGGCAGCCTCCACCAGGCCCCCACCCATATCTGCCACCACCCCCCAGCAGTGCAGGGGCAGCCTCCACCAGGCCCCCACTCATGTCTCCCATCACCACCACCCCCCAGCCACCAGGGGCAGCCTCCACCAGGCCCCCACTCATGTCTACCACCACCCCCACCCCCCAGCAGTGCAGGGGCAGCCTCCACCAGGCTCCCACTCATGTCCAACTCATGTCTCCCATCACCCTCACCCCCCAGCCACCAGGGGCAGCCTCCACCAGGCCCCCACTCATGTCTCCCATCACCCCCACCCCCCAGCCACCAGGGGCAGCCTCCACCAGGCCCCCACTCATGTCTACCACCACCCCCACCCCCCAGAAGTGCAGGGGCAGCCTCCACCAGGCCCCCACTCATGTCTCCCATCACCCCCACCCCCCAGCAGTGCAGGGGCAGCCTCCACCAGGCTCCAACATGTCCCCCTGCACCCCCACCCCCCAGCCACCAGGGGCAGCCTCCACCAGGCCCCCACTCATGTAAGCCATCACCCCCACCCCCCAGCCACCAGGGGCAGCCTCCACCAGGCTCCCACACATGTCCCCCTGCACCCCCACCCCCCAGCCACCAGGGGCAGCCTCCACCAGGCCCCCACCCATGTCTACCACCACCCCCACCCCCAGCAGTGCAGGGGCAGCCTCCACCAGGCCCCCACCCATGTCTACCACCACCCCCCACCCCCCAGCAGTGCAAGGGCAGCCTCCACCAGGCCCCCACCATGTCTACCACCACCCCCACCCCCCAGCAGTGCAGGGGCAGTCTCCACCAGGCCCCCACCAAATGTCCCCTATCACCCCCACCCCCCAGCCACCAGGGGCAGCCTCCACCAGGCCCCCACTCATGTCTCCCATCACCCCCACCCCCCAGCCACCAGGGGCAGCCTCCACCAGGCCCCCACTCATGTCTCCCATCACCCCCACCCCCCAGCCACCAGGTGCAGCCTCCACCAGGCCCCCACTCATGTCTCCCATCACCCTCACCCCCAGCCACCAGGGGCAGCCTCCACCAGGCCCCCACCCATGTCTACCACCACCCCCACCCCCCAACAGTGCAGGGGCAGCCTCCACCAGGCCCCCACCCATGTCTACCACTCCCCCACCCCCCAGCAGTGCAGGGGCAGCCTCCACCAGGCCCCCACCCATGTCTACCACCACCTCCATCCCCCAGCAGTGCAGGGGCAGCCTCCACCAGGCCCCCACTCATGTCCCCTATCACACCCACCCCCAAGCCACCAGGGGCAGCCTCCACCAGGCCCCCACCCATGTCTACCACCCCCTCCCACCCCCCAGCAGTGCAGGGGCAGCCTCCACGAGGCTCCCACACATGTCCCCCTGCACCCCCAACCCCCAGCCACCAGGGGCAGCCTCCACCAGGCCCCCACCCATGTCTGCCACCACCCCCACCCCCCAGCAGTGCAGGGGCAGCCTCCACCAGGCCCCCACTCATGTCTCCCATCATCCACCCCCCAGCCACCAGGGGCAGCCTCCACCAGTCCCCCACTCATGTCTACCACCACCCCCACCCCCCAGCAGTGCAGGGGCTGCCTCCACCAGGCCCCCACTCATGTCTCCCATCACCCCCACCCCCCCCAGCAGTGCAGGGGCAGCCTCCACCAGGCTCCCACACATGCCCCCCTGCACCCCCACCCCCCAGCCACCAGGGGCAGCCTCCACCAGGCCCCCACTCATGTCTCCCATCACCCCCAACACCCAGCAGTGCAGGGGTAGCCTCCACCAGGCCCCCACTCATGTCTCCCATCACCCACAACCCCCAGCCACCAGGGGCAGCCTCCACCAGGCTCCCACACATGTCCCCCTGCACCCCCACCCCCAGCCACCAGGGGCAGCCTCCACCAGGCCCCCACCTATGTCTACCACCACCCCCACCCCCCAGCAGTGCAGGGGCAGCCTCCACCAGGCCCCCACCCATGTATACCACCACCCCCACCCCCCAGCAGTGCAGGGGCAGCCTCCACCAGGCCCCCACCCATGTCTACGACCACCCCCACCCCCCAGCAGTGCAGGGGCAGCCTCCACCAGGCCCCCACTCATGTCCCCTATCACCCCACCCCCCAGCCACCAGGGGCAGCCTCCACCAGGCCCCCACGCATGTCTCCCATCACCCCCACCCCCCAGCCACCAGGGGCAGCCTCCACCAGGCCCCCACTCATGTCTCCCATCACCCCCACCCCCCAGCAGTGCAGGGGCAGCCTCCACCAGGCCCCCACTCATGTCCAACCCATGTCTCACATCACCCCCACCCCCCAGCCAGCAGGGGCAGCCTCCACCATGCCCCCACTCATGTCTCCCATCACCCCCACCCCCCAGCCACCAGGGGCAGCCTCCACCAGGCCCCCACCCATGTCTACCACCATCCCCACCCCCCAGCAGTGCAGGGGCAGCCTCCACCAGGCCCCCACCCATGTCTACCACCTCCCCACCCCCCAGCAGTGCAGGGGCAGCCTCCACCAGGCCCCCACCCATGTCTACCACCACCCCCACCCCCCAGCAGTGCAGGGGCAGCCTCCACCAGGCCCCCACTCATGTCCCCTATCACACCCACCCCCCAGCCACCAGGGGCAGCCTCCACCAGGCCCCCACCCATGTCTACCACCACCCCACCCCCCAGCAGTGCAGGGGCAGCCTCCACCAGGCTCCCACACATGTCCCCATGCACCCCCAACCCCCAGCCACCAGGGGCAGCCTCCACCAGACCCCCACCCATGTCTACCACCACCCCCACACCCCAGCAGTGCAGGGGCAGCCTCCACCAGGCCCCCACTCATGTCCAACTCATGTCTCCCATCACCCCCACCCCCCAGCCACCAGGGGCAGCCTCCACCAGGCCCCCACTCATGTCTCCCATCACCCCCACCCCCCAGCCACCAGGGGCAGCCTCCACCAGGCCCCCACTCATGTCTCCCATCACCCCCACCCCCAGCAGTGCAGGGGCAGCCTCCACCAGGCCCCCACTCATGTCCAACTCATGTCTCCCATCACCCCCATCCCCCGGCCACCAGGGGCAGCCTCCACCAGTCCCCCACTCATGTCTCCCATCACCCCCACCCCCCAGCCACCAGGGGCAGCCTCCACCAGGCCCCCACTCATGTCTCCCATCACCCCCACCCCCCAGCAGTGCAGGGGCAGCCTCCACCAGGCCCCCACCCATGTCTGCCACCACCCCCCAGCAGTGAAGGGGCAGCCTCCACCAGGCCCCCACTCATGTCTCCCATCACCCCCACCCCCCAGCCACCAGGGGCAGCCTCCACCAGGCCCCCACTCATGTCTACCACCACCCCCACCCCCCAGCAGTGCAGGGGCAGCCTCCACCAGGCCCCCACTCATGTCTCCCATCACCCCCACCCCCCAGCAGTGCAGGGGCAGCCTCCACCAGGCTCCCACACATGTCCCCCTGCACCCCCACCCCCCAGCCACCAGGGGCAGCCTCCACCAGGCCCCCACTTATGTCTCCCATCACCCCCACCCCCCAGCAGTGCAGGGGCAGCCTCGACCAGGCCCCCACTCATGTCCCCTATCACCCCACCCCCCAGCCACCAGGGGCAGCCTCCACCAGGCCCCCACTCATGTCTCCCATCACCCCCACCCCCCAGCCACCAGGGGCAGCCTCCACCAGGCCCCCACTCATGTCTCCCATCACCCCCACCCCCAGCAGTGCAGAGGCAGCCTCCACCAGGCCCCCACTCATGTCCAACTCATGTCTCCCATCACCCCCATCCCCCGGCCACCAGGGGCAGCCTCCACCAGTCCCCCACTCATGTCTCCCATCACCCCCACCCCCCAGCCACCAGGGGCAGCCTCCACCGGGCCCCCACTCATGTCTCCCATCACCCCCACCCCCCAGCAGTGCAGGGGCAGCCTCCACCAGGAACCCACTCATGTCTCCAATCACCCCCACCCCCAAGCCACCAGGGGCAGCCTCCACCAGGCCCCCACTCATGTCTACCACCACCCCCACCCCCCAGCAGTGCAGGGGCAGCCTCCACCAGGCCCCCACTCATGTCTCCCATCACCCACACCCCCCAGCAGTGCAGGGGCAGCCTCCACCAGGCTCCCACACATGTCCCCCTGCACCCCCACCCCCCAGCCACCAGGGGCAGCCTCCACCAGGCCCCCACTTATGTCTCCCATCACCCCCATCCCCCAGCAGTGCAGGGGCAGCCTCCACCAGGCCCCCACTCATGTCGCCCATCACCCACACCCCCCAGCCACCAGGGGCAGCCTCCACCAGGCTCCCACACATGTCCCCCTGCACCCCCACCCCCAGCCACCAGGGGCAGCCTCCACCAGGCCCCCACCCATGTCTACCACCACCCCCACCCCCCAGCAGTGCAGTGGCAGCCTCCACCAGTCCCCACCCATGTCTACCACCACCCCCACCCCCCAGCAGTGCAGGGGCAGCCTCCACCAGGCCCCCACCCATGTCTACCACCACCCCCACCCCCCAGCAGTGCAGGGGCAGCCTCCACCAGGCCCACACTCATGTCCCCTATCACCCCACCCCCCAGCCACCAGGGGCAGCCTCCACCAGGCCCCCACTCATGTCTCCCATCACCCCCACCCCCCAGCAACCAGGGGCAGCCTCCACCAGGCCCCCACTCATGTCTCCCATCACCCCCACCCCCCAGCAGTGCAGGGGCAGCCTCCACCAGGCCCCCACTCATGTCCAACCCATGTCTCCCATCACCCCCACCCCCCAGCCACCAGGGGCAGCCTCCACCATGCACCCACACATGTCTACCATCATCCCCACCCCCCAGCCACCAGGGGCAGCCTCCACCAGGCCCCCACCCATGTCTACGACCACGCCCACCCCCCAGCAGTGCAGGGGCAGCCTCCACCAGGCCCCCACTCATGTCCCCTATCACCCCACCCCCCAGCCACCAGGGGCAGCCTCCACCAGGCCCCCACTCATGTCTCCCATCACCCCCACCCCCAGCCACCAGGGGCAGCCTCCACCAGGCCCCCACTCATGTCTCCCATCACCCCCACCCCCAGCAGTGCAGGGGCAGCCTCCACCAGGCCCCCACTCATGTCCAACTCATGTCTCCCATCACCCCCATCCCCCGGCCACCAGGGGCAGCCTCCACCAGTCCCCCACTCATGTCTCCCATCACCCCCACCCCCCAGCCACCAGGGGCAGCCTCCACCAGGCCCCCACTCATGTCTCCCATCACCCCCACCCCCCAGCAGTGCAGGGGCAGCCTCCACCAGGCCCCCACTCATGTCTCCCATCCCCCCCACCCCCCAGCAGTGCAGGGGCAGCCTCCACCAGGCTCCCACACATGTCCCCCTGCACCCCCACCCCCCAGCCACCAGGGGCAGCCTCCACCAGGCCCCCACTTATGTCTCCCATCACCCCCACCCCCCAGCAGTGCAGGGGCAGCCTCCACCAGGCCCCCACTCATGTCGCCCATCACCCACACCCCCCAGCCACCAGGAGCAGCCTCCACCAGGCCCCCACTCATGTCTCCCATCACCCCCACCCCCCAGCCACCAGGGGCAGCCTCCACCAGGCCCCCACTCATGTCTCCCATCACCCCCACCCCCAGCAGTGCAGGGGCAGCCTCCACCAGGCCCCCACTCATGTCCAACTCATGTCTCCCATCACCCCCATCCCCCGGCCACCAGGGGCAGCCTCCACCAGTCCCCCACTCATGTCTCCCATCACCCCCACCCCCCAGCCACCAGGGGCAGCCTCCACCAGGCCCCCACTCATGTCTCCCATCACCCCCACCCCCCAGCAGTGCAGGGGCAGCCTCCACCAGGCCCCCACCCATATCTGCCACCACCCCCCAGCAGTGCAGGGGCAGCCTCCACCAGGCCCCCACTCATGTCTCCCATCACCACCACCCCCCAGCCACCAGGGGCAGCCTCCACCAGGCCCCCACTCATGTCTACCACCACCCCCACCCCCCAGCAGTGCAGGGGCAGCCTCCACCAGGCCCCCACTCATGTCTCCCATCGCCCCCACCCCCCAGCAGTGCAGGGGCAGCCTCCACCAGGCTCCCACACATGTCCCCCTGCACCCCCACCCCCCAGCCACCAGGGGCAGCCTCCACCAGGCCCCCACTTATGTCTCCCATCACCCCCACCCCCCAGCAGTGCAGGGGCAGCCTCCACCAGGCCCCCACTCATGTCGCCCATCACCCACACCCCCCAGCCACCAGGGGCAGCCTCCACCAGGCTCCCACACATGTCCCCCTGCACCCCCACCCCCAGCCACCAGGGGCAGCCTCCACCAGGCCCCCACCCATGTCTACCACCACCCCCACCCCCCAGCAGTGCAGTGGCAGCCTCCACCAGTCCCCACCCATGTCTACCACCACCCCCACCCCCCAGCAGTGCAGGGGCAGCCTCCACCAGGCCCCCACCCATGTCTACGACCACCCCCACCCCACAGCAGTGCAGGGGCAGCCTCCACCAGGCCCCCACTCATGTCCCCTATCACCCCACCCCCCAGCCACCAGGGGCAGCCTCCACCAGGCCCCCACTCATGTCTCCCATCACCCCCACCCCCCAGCAACCAGGGGCAGCCTCCACCAGGCCCCCACTCATGTCTCCCATCACCCCCACCCCCCAGCAGTGCAGGGGCAGCCTTCCCCAGGCCCCCACTCATGTCCAACCCATGTCTCCCATCACCCCCACCCCCCAGCCACCAGGGGCAGCCTCCACCATGCCCCCACACATGTCTCCCATCATCCCCACCCCCCAGCCACCAGGGGCAGCCTCCACCAGGTCCCCACCCATGTCTACCACCATCCCCACCCCCCAGCAGTGTAGGGGCAGCCTCCACCAGGCCCCCACCCATGTCTACCACCCCCCCAGCCCCCAGCAGTGCAGGGGCAGCCTCCACCAGGCCCCCACCCATGTCTACCACCACCCCCACCCCCCAGCAGTGCAAGGGCAGCCTCCACCAGGCCCCCACTCATGTCCCCTATCACACCCACCCCCCAGCCACCAGGGGCAGCCTCCACCAGGCCCCCACTCATGTCTCCCATCACCCTCACCCCCCAGCCGCCAGGGGCAGCCTCCACCAGGCCCCCACTCATGTCTCCCATCACCCCCACCCCCGGGCAGTGCAGGTACAGCCTCCACCGGGCCCCCACTCATGTCCAACTCATGTCTCCCATCACCCCCAACCCCCAGCCTCCAGGGGCAGCCTCCATCAGGCCCCCACTCATGTCTCCCATCACCCCCACCCCCCAGCCACCAGGGGCAGCCTCCACCAGGCCCCCACTCATGTCTACCACCACTCAAACCCCCCAGCAGTGCAGGGGCAGCCTCCACCAGGCCCCCATTCATGTCTCCCTTCACCCCCACCCCCCAGCAGTGCAGGGGCAGCCTCAACCAGGCTCCCACACATGTCCCCCTGCACCCCCACCCGCCAGCCACCAGGGGCAGCCTCCACCAGGCCCCCACTCATGTCTCCCATCACCCCCACCCCCAGCAGTGCAGGGGCAGCCTCCACCAGGCCCCCACTCATGTCTCCCACCACCCCACCCCCCAGCCACCAGGGGCAGCCTCCACCAGGCTCCCACACATGTCCCCCTGCACCCCCATCTCCCAGCCACCAGGGGCAGCCTCCACCAGACCCCCACCCATGTCTACCACCACCCCCACCCCCCAGCAGTGCAGGGGCAGCCTCCACCAGGCCCCCATCCATGTCTACCACCACCCCCACCCCCCAGCAGTGCAGGGGCAGCTTCCACCAGGCCCCACTCATGTCCCCTATCACCCCCACCCCCAGGCACCAGGGGCAGCCCCCACCAGGCCCCACCCATGTCTACCACCACCCACACCTCCCAGCAGTGCAGGGGCAGCCTCCACCAGGCTCCCACACATGTCCCCCTGCACCCCCACCCCCCAGCAGTGCAGGGGCAGCCTCCACCAGGCCCCCACTCATGTCTCCCATCACCCCCACCCCCCAGCCACCAGGGGCAGCCTCCACCAGGCCCCCACTCATGTCTCCCATCACCCCCACCCCCCAGCAGTGCAGGGGCAGCCTCCACCAGGCCCCCACTCATGTCTCCAATCACCCCCACCCCCCAGCCACCAGGGGCAGCCTCCACCAGGCTCCCACACATGTCCCCCTGCACCCCTGTTAGGGAGAATTCTCTTTTTAGGCTGAATTTCCTAACCTAGTGAGTCCCCCAGCAGCTTTGCTGGATTTCGGGAGTTTGTTTTTTCCATCCTGCCAAGAGTGAGACTCTTTTCCTCCCACTCTTGGACATGTATGTGTTTAATTCCTTTGAATGTCAATGTGTTCTATGGGCTATGGGGTCTTTTACTCCATAGGGTCTCATATGTTTTTCTATGTGTGTTACACCGCACCCTATGTGCCGTAGCACTGGGGCGTCCTAGCGGACCTCCACCATAGACTCCATACCCGGGGACTGACTACTGTCTCCCCGGGCATGTAAAGTCACCATTGGCTTTACTAGACCTAAATTTACTAACAGAACTAGTACAAACCATCTTATTGTGGACATACTAGTAGGGGTAATTCGATTACTCCTGGATCTGTTACTCGAGGGGGCACTGTCCCATCCCCCCTCATTGAGTTTTGGCTGGTGGCAGTGGAAACTACTTGTTATGTTCGACCCCGAACCTAACCCTATGGGATTCGTCCCATTGTTGGAGATTGATACTTTTCCTCGTTAATCTCTAACGTACCACCGGTCTACTTATAGTAAATAAGTTTATCGGATGGTATTTTCTGCCAGAACTCGGTTTTTAAAATGGCATCTGTGTTCGTTTCTGTGACTCCTAAACCAAAGGTTGAGCCCTTTGTTCCACTTTTGGCGGGCTCTGTACAGAGACCCTCCAAAGTGGTGCCATTCTGTCTGGGTTACCACAGGGGTGTGGGAGGGGGTTTAGGCACCCTGGACCGAGTTGCCTTGCCAACTCCGGTCACACTCTTAAGTGATTGGCCCAAGTGGTGAGCCTTCCCGCTCACCACTTAGCATGTGTTGATTGACAGCTAGGCTGAATGAATGGGGGTTTTCTGCATAAAAGCAGGGCTTTTGGGACTGGATCTTCAGAAGTCGCCACAGGACCTAATAATCCGACGAGGGGTAATGCTGAGCCGACCTGCAACAACAACACCTCCGGTGGAGCCCTGCTGAGACGACTCACCACTTCCCGACGACAGAGGAGATCTCCCTGCCGGAGAGTCTCTTCCTCTGACTGGTGGGAACAACCAGTCCCCTTTGCTTTTTATTCGCCTCAGGACGCAGTGGTCGAATTGCCTGTGCAGCGCACCTCGGCAACCAGATAGCCACTACCCCTGTACCACGACCAAAAGGTGGTGCCTTGTGACGGAGCACTCCGCGGCTGGTCTCTTCCCTGGTGGTGCACCGGACTTCACTTTTCTTCGACGATGAGAACATCTCTACTCTTGGCAAAGACCCGACGTGCATCCACCACCAGGAACAACTGCCCCCGCCAGAGCTGCCCTCCACAACAAGGTACCGTGTCCGCCTGGCTTCCCTTTCGATCGGTTCGAGTGAGGTGTCTTAATCCTCTCCTTTCCGTTGGGTCGCCTCCAAACTTTTGTCATTTATTGTTCTGAACTGGTTCAATCTGCCGATAACAATTTGCTACAAAGACTTGAATGCATCTCCACTAGAGACTTTTTGGGACATATCGCCTTGCCTCCGAGTGGGCCTGGCCTCTGAACTTTATGATCTATTGTGGTTCTTGCCTTCTTACCGTACATTTTACCCGTGAAGTATTGAACTGTGTTGATTTCGTAACCTGCCTATCTTTTTCTCTCCCGTCCTAACTAATATTAGAGTGCCATCTAGGTTGAGGTATGCACCTCTGTCTGTAAATAAGTGGTGCCGGTAGAACCTAGACTTGTCGAAATATTGTTAGGGGGATTGATCGTTTCTTCTTCGTAGAGTAATTGTGTTTGATTTGTTTGCCGTGAAAGTGCCATAGTGTTTTTAATAGACGTTTCGTTATAAATAAATACCTTAATATCTTTACACTAAGTCTCGTTGCATGTTTGCTTGTCTTGCTGGGAAGAATTGCCCTATTTTGTATACTCCACATACTGCTCAACTCTTCTTGAAGGAAGTCTGACTGCTCAGCCACAGCTACCAAGTGAATCTGTGTGGTACAGACTGCTACCAAGTGGGTTCACCGCCAAACACCTGTAGTCCTAAATCTTTTGCAGTGGTCCCAGAGGGAACTGCACAGGTTTCCGCCTAACAACCCCCATCCCCCAGCCACCAGGGGCAGCCTCCACCAGGCCCCCACCCATGTCTACCACCACCACCACCCCCCCAGCAGTGCAGGGGCAGCCTCCACCAGGCTCCCACACATGTCCCCCTGCACTCCAACCCCCAGCCACCAGGGGCAGCCTCCACCAGGCCCCCACCTATGTCTACCACCACCCCCTTCCCCCAGCAGTGCAGGGGCAGCCTCCACCAGGCCCCCACTCATGTCTACCACCACCCCCACCCCTCAGCAGTGCAGGGGCAGCCTCCACCAGGCTCCCACACATGTCCCCCTGCACCCCCACCCCCCAGTCGTGCGATTTGCCTGGGTACATGTAACTCGGGGTGCGCGTGAACTTCCACACGCCATTGGCCTGGGTACGAGTACTACGGGGTGCGCGGGAGGTTCCACATGTGATTGGCCTGGGTACGTGTACTTCGAGGTGCGCGTGAACTTCCACACGCGATTGGCCTGGGTACGTGTACTACGGGGTGCGCGGGAAGTTCCACACGCGATTGGCCTGGGTACGTGTACTACGGGGTGCGTGGGAGGTTCCACACGCGACTGGGCCTGTGAGAGTGGGGCACATGTGTTCCAGGGGTGGGTGGGAATATTTACCCGCGACTGGGCCCGGGAGAGCGTGCTACGTGTATTCCTGGGGTGGGCGGGAAGATTCACACGTTCGCCTACGACGTGCCGAAAAATAAATGGTCCAATCCTGAAACACGTACGCCAGCATGAAGCAGGCGTACGTCGACCCGCGCAGCACAAAAGTGCGCGCAAACAACAAACAAGCTCATACGCCAGGATGAATATACCGTTCCTAGCAGCAGTGGCCGTGGGTTACCAAAGGTGGAGGAGGAGGATAGTGAGGGCCCGAATTTTCACTCCCAGAACCAGCCTTTTTGGGATGCCTGATGACCAGGTGTATGGGAGGTACAGGTTTCCACCACACATAATACTGGACCTGGTCAGTGAGTGGGAGGATGACCTCACATCACCCACCCTGTGCTCCCAAGCACTCAGCCCCCTTGAGAAGGTCCTCAATGTACTGCACTTCTTGGCCACAGGATCATTTCAGCGGACAAGTGCCATAGTGGGTGGGGTGTAACAGGCCACGCAGTCACGCTGCCTACACCAGGTCTTGAACATCATCACTGCACGCCCATCAGTCCGTAGGCACATATACCTGCCCAGGACACCTGCACAAAGGCAGGCTGCCACCCTCGATTTCTACGGTGTGGCACAATTCCCAAAAGTGCTAGGTGCCATTGACTGCACCCATGTGGCACTACGTCCCCCCAGGGCATCTGAGCACATCTATAGGAACCGCAAGCACTGGCATTCCATCAATGTGCAGGTAGTATGTAATGCCAAGGGAATCATCACCTCAGTATATGCCAACTATCCAGGGTCCACCCACAACAGCTTCATTTACCGAATGTCTACCCTAAGCCGGGACCTCGAAGCTGGGCGGCATGGAGATACATGGCTGCTTGATGAGTATGAATGCCACTGCACATGCATGCATGTCAGATGCAGAGTTATGTCACTACCCCACTAATGATACCCATCACCTCCTCACCAAGGGACAGTGCCTACCCTCTGAGCAACCACATGATGACGCCAATTCGGAACCCCATCACGCCTCTAGAGGTAAGATACAACACAGCGCATATTGCAACCCGGGGCATAGTGGAGCGCACATTCGGAGTGCTCAAGTCACGCTTTCGCTCCCTTGACCGTTCTGGCGGGCAGCTGTTATATGCACCCCCAGTAGTGTGCAGGATCATAGGGGCAGCATATGTCCTGCACAATGTTGCAACACGCCGGGGCGTGGCTGTGGACATGGTGGTGCCCCCACATCCCCAACCACATGCACGCCCGCTGCGCATGGGAGGGGAGAGGGCACGGGGTGATGCAGTCCGTACGCAACTGGTGGCTAATTACTTCACATAGAAATCACACCCCAGTGGAGTGCACACGGGCCTGGCACATACCATCTGATAAGCAATGGTGACTCGACCTGACAATTAAGACGAACAAAGGGACAGTCAACTGTCAGAACAATAGCAGCCTGAGATTGTTCATGTGGAAGTGTCACAATGTGTGCATCCCTACCTACACAAACACCACCAATGCAGTGTCATCAAAAGACACTTCCATGCTGCAGAAATGAATACCCACTCGCAAAATACTACATGAAAACAGTGCCATGTCACCCAACCCCTCCCCGGCACGGCCACACAACACACCATGGCATGTCATGCAATGTGAGAGGAAAGAAATTAATCCCCACATGACCCAAGTGTCACAAGCTACAGTGTCCCTAATGGAAACATGTCCACACATGAAATGCTCACAGTAATGCAGGACCTACAACCCACATTACCAAATACTTACCAAGAATAGCAATCACCTACACAACCTCCAACCTACCTTAAACATGACATTACAGACTTAAAAATTTGCTAGCCTCACTACCTGATGATGACAGCCCTCCGAACACTTCCAAGTATACAGTGTTAGCGCCATGCAAGAGTGTAGGTGCACTGCTTACAACATGGACTCCAGTTCCAAGGTGGACCGCATTGTGAAGACATGAGGAATGGACCTGCAAATTAGGAGGATGAGATGGATGCAGAGGCACATATCAATACACCATGCAGTGTACAATACAACAACAATATGCACTATGAATGTATACACAGTATTGACTACAGACTGCCCACACAGCTCATGGGAGTCCAATGTCACCATGTACGTCAATGTCACTTGGGCACACCCTTTGCAAGCCCATGGAAACGGGAAGCAGGAGGGGTGTATGTGACAAAAACCCACGCATCTGAACCAAATCCATGACAAGCCTGCATGTGCCCGGCCACAATGCAGCGTATGCCCACGGGAGCCACACAAGGCAACACACTGTCCCAAAAAAAAAATCAAAAATGGCCATTAATGGGCCCGGGGGGGTGGGGGAGGCCACCCAGGAGGACCGAGGACAGGGTAGGGAGCACACCAAAACCCACCTGTGTGGATCTTGCGAAAAAAAAAACACCTCCATGGGCTCATGGCCTACACGGCTACCCTATTGTGGGAGTATCACTGCTGTCGCTCTCCTCACCCTCTGCAGCTGCATCAGGAGGTGGTGGCACTATGGGAGGCAGCCCACGCAAAGCCCTAGTCTGTTCCTCCATGGCTGCAAGCATGCGGGTGTGGTAGGTCTCATTCTGGAGGATAAGTGTGCGGAGGTCCCCATGCAACAACTCACGGGATGCCCGGACCTCCGCCCTAGTTGCCTGCATCTCAGCTGAGAGCGTACGGGTGAGACGCTCCAGCTGCTGTTCTGTCCTTCTGTTGAAGCCTCAAGCTCAACAAGAGTCATCCTGAGGTGAAGGAGTTCCACCCTCAGGGCTTCCCTGTGGCTCTGGGACTCTATGGAGATGGCTTCCTGCAGAGTCGCCAGTGCCGCCCGCCTGTCCCTGTCAGACGCCAACATGTCCTCCCAGTGTGACTGGCAGATGGAGTCGGTTGCCTGCTGTAGTCGTTCCTTCAGCCTTTCGGGGGGGACAATGGAAGTGGCCACCCTTTCCATGGCCTGAGCCATCATCTCTGATGATGCTGCCTGTTGGGTTGCCATACCGTATATGGATTGCTCCTATGCGGTATTGCCATGTGGCTGACGGCCACCACGTCGGCGGGCACCACACCTGTCTGGGGCAAGGCGAACTGCGCCTTGATGTGCCAGCACTGCCTGAGGCTGCAGGACTGCATTCTCCCTCTGATCTGCTGGCCCAGGAACAGGATCAGATGTCGCGGAGTGTGACCCTGCATCCGTAACCACCAAAGGCGTACCTGCCAACACTGACATCCCCATTGAGGGTTCTAACCCTGGTGCAGGTGGGTCGGACAGAACAGAATCCCTCCCAGGAACACTCACCTGCGACGGCACATAGGTCTCATCATCTGAATCGACACCTGAATACAGCTCGAGGGAGGTGCAGCCAGAGACACCCCTTGAGAGCACCACCTGCAGCAGTTATGGGTTCTCACCCACCACCACACCACGTCCCTCACTGGTGGTTGGTCGGCCCTCAGACCCCTCCTGGGTCTGCACCATCTCCACAACCCCAGCAGTATCAAGTGCGTCATCCCCTGCAAAGACATAAAAGAAAACAAATGGAAACAGGCATTAGCACTATGGCACACAATTAGGGCTGAGAGGCTACAGAAACAGTACTTGATTGACACATGTCCCACATGACTAAAACCCTCCCATGCATGCACCGTCACTGCGTGTGATGGGGAGGCAGATGGCACACATTGATGACACCAAGATGGAAGATGAACACATTTGCTGCATGCTGCCTAGCAGTGGCATCACACATTGGCCAGTGATTGGCAGGTCAAATACACATGCCATCACACAGATGGCATGTACCCTAGCCATGAAGTGAAGAGGGAGAGGAGGTCACCAATTGTTCATTCAGTCCAGTTTGCTCATATAATTGATTTTTACATTGAAATGGTTCAAATGTTTAACCTGCAGCTGGCAGTCCAAAATGGTCCTATAGCACAGGGACATGTCTAAACTAATCATGTCCAGTAAACTAAGCCAGTCCACTGTACCATAGACATGTCATACATGTGACAATAGGACTGAGAAATCCCGAGTAAAAGTGGTGGTATGCAAACAATCTGCCTGAATAAACAGAGGTAAATAAGCAACAATGTTGTGGCAAGATGACACTCCAAGGGTAACTGGCGTGGTGTTGGGCTGGATGTCTAATGTTGGCAGAAGGGATGCTGCTATACCCAAATGCTGGTGCCAAGAATGTATAGGAAGAGGCACATGGGTGACCCGAACCACTCAGGCACACACACCCTCACCTGGCACCCAAACAGAAGCCCTCCCACACACACCATGCACATGGATGACACACACATGCATGTGCACTCACCGGACAATGCCTCGTAATCTGCCAGTTCTCCCACGCCTTGGATCTGTTCCTCCGTGACGTAGGTCCCAGCAACCTGCTCATGTGGAGTGAGTGCTATGTCATCTGCTGGAGACCCACCTCTAGTCACTAGAGTTGCGGCATGACTTGAGGCCAGCTTATTCTTTGCCCTGCGCTTCAGGTCATTCCAGCGCTTGTAGCATTCATTAGCTGTGCGCCTCACGATTCTAAGGGCACTTATGATGTCTGCAATGGTCTGCCAGTGTGCCTGACGTTGTGCAGGTGTGGTCTTGGATCCTGCAACAATCACCATTTCGCGGTCATGTGCGGACACATACTCTACAAGTGCATTCAGTTCGTCCTCATTGAAGCTGGGCTTCCTTGACGGGCCGGACTGTTTAGACGTGTCTGGGGCATCAGCCTCTACTGGACAAGCACTCTTCCTCTTCCGCTTGGAAGGTGGTGGGGATCCTGAGTGTCCTACGCCGCTCTGGACACTAGGGGCAGGAGCGTGGGATTGCACACTCAGCATGGGAGTTGGTGCAGGCATTATCTCAAGTGTGATGGTGTCAGGGGGAATGTCAGCATGATGGACTTGGACCGACACTGTCCTGGCTGGGTGTGTGAGAGGTGGGGTGGATGGAGCCGCAGCTGCCCCTGCAGCCTCCCCAGCCTGCCTACGTGGGACAGCAGATGACCTAGCTGCCCCTGATCCATGTGGCCTGATGACACCAACGTTCACCGGCGCACGTGGCCTAGACCTACTGACCTGGAAGTCAGCCATGGAGTCACCCTGTGCCAGGTCTGGTTCCACAGTGGGCTGGTCCAACAAGGGCTGAGCATGGATGGTGTCAGCCACGTTAACCTCAACCAGGGGGGGGGCATGGGTGTCCCTGACTGCTCCTCCACACATGGGGGGCTAGGGGCACCCTGCAAGTCACAGCCACGTCCCCTACTGGATCCACCATGGCCACCACTTGGGGCTCGGCCACCTTTGCCACCCTTACGGCTTGGTCGCCTCCCAGCCATGGCACTGATGTTATTGTGCGTATGGGAGTCGATGTGAACTATTGTCCTGGGCAATTGGGGGTCAAAGGGGTTGGGTACCAGATGGTAATCGTACCCTAATGCTCTAGCAAGGCTGTATGTCACCCCTGGGGAAAGATGACGGGTCAGGCAACGCACAGGCACCCCAAAAAAGGGAAGTAAGGTGCACGCAACCCCTCCTAGACCACGTGCGTGGAAAAATAAACCTGCACTACGCTGTGGCACCCAGAAACACAAGAATGAACGTATGTGTGTCACACGCAGCCTAGAATGACCTCTGAAGGGGTACGCGAAACACGGGGCAAGCACAGATGTTAAATACGTGCGCAACTCACCGTCTGCCAGGAACAAAAGCGTGAAAAATATGCACGTGTGCGCGTTGGCAACACCCCCGCCAAAAGAAGAATTGTACACTGTCTGAGGAGACAGGACAACAGTAGAAGGGAACGCTGTTTGAGGAAACAGGCCCAGGAAAAAGAGGAAAAGAGAAAAAGCTGTCAGAGGTAACAGGCAGTACGAACTGGAAACGCTGTGAAGTAAATCGCGTGTGAACCGACAAGAAGTACAGATTTCACTCACTCGCTCTCCACGAAAAGCACGTACAAGGAAATGGCGTTCTACACGTACCTTTAATACACACGTCACAGACGCGCATACGCGATGAGGCCATTTCCACCAACTACGCGCTTTGACACTCGGACGTGTATCTCTTCATTTTTACAGGCGCCATTCTCTACGGCCATGCGCGTGAAGTCACAGCTGCGCATGGTGGCCTTTGAGCCAATGAAATCGCATATGCGAGCACACGTGGTAAAACTGCACGTCCGAGTGTCATCGCGTGTAATCGGAGGGAATTGAGCGTACACGCGATTGGCCTGGGTATGTATATTTCTGGGGTGCGCAGGAAGTTTCACACGCGATTGGTGGAAATCCACATGTGCTCTGTCATCACGTGTAATGAGGGAAACACCCGCACGCGCCACGTCACAGACGCGCTTACGCGCTAAGGGCCTTTGGTCCAAAGAAATCGCATATGCGTGCTGACGTGCATACGCACTAAGGGCCTTTCCTCGATTTACACGCAGACGTGCAGGATTTTCACGTGCCAAATCACTCCGTATCAAGCTGGTCACGCGTAAGCACACGGAAGACCATGCTCCTGCCCAGAAGGCCGAATTACTGCCCCCCAGAGCCCAAAGCACGCTCCCACCTGCCATCTGCTGCTGCCTGACTGCCTGCTGCCCACGTGCCCTGCCATTTGCTGCCTGCACATCAGCCAGGGGTGCTGTTGCTGTGACCACCCCTGCTGGAACCGAAGACTCCCGACTGGGATTCCATCGCTCCACAGTCCAGGCCCAGGACCCAGTTGCCCACCCACTCCTGCCTCTGGGGTTGTCATGTCGGGCACTGCAACATCTGGCACCACTGACAACCCCCGGCCAGAGAAGCAGAGGGGCACCAGCTTCAGTGCCAGGGAAGTTGGTGTCCTGGTGGAGCAAGTCCTGGGGCAGTATGATGCCCTCTACGGAAGTGTGCGCTCCGACAAGGAAGGACGGACTCGGATCTGGACGGACATCATGACTGCCATCAGCGCAGAGGGGGTGGCAGTCCGCGACTTCCAACATGTCAAGAAGCGCTGGGAGGACTTCAGGTCCAGGACCCTGAACAAGGCCCGGCGCCTCTTGAAGGCAGCGGATGCTAAGGGGCGCCGGGGCCACTTGCCGGAAGATCAGATGAGGGTCCTGGAACACATATCCCCAGCGCTCCATGTCCAGGTCCTTGAGAGGCAGACCCGTCTGGAGTCGAGCGGTAAGTGTACATGCATCATGATTGTAAGCTGTGCGTGTGGTGATGTGCCAGTAGTGTGCCGGTTGCACATCTGTTTGTATGGGGCCGAGTATGGGTGGGGGTGTACAGGACCGTGAGGCTAACACATGCGAGGGCTGTCATGTGTGAGACATGGATGGTGCTTGTGTGTGTAGGCTTGCATGCCAAATGCTGTTGTGTGGGCACACATGTTTGGATGAATGTGTATGTAAGTGGGCATGTTTGTAATGTCACGCATGTATGTTGTTTTCAGCTGCATGTATCAGCACTGTGTACATGTGCATGTGTGTGTATTTGACA
Organism: Ambystoma mexicanum; assembly: GCF_040938575.1. Taxonomy (NCBI): domain Eukaryota; kingdom Metazoa; phylum Chordata; class Amphibia; order Caudata; family Ambystomatidae; genus Ambystoma; species Ambystoma mexicanum. The sequence goes on from NC_090924.1 coordinate 1,122,605,173, forward strand.
AGGGTGCAACAGTGAGGCAACATGGCTGCATGTGACAGCGGGATGTGGAAGCCTGATTGGCAGATGTGACATGGATGCCCATCGGTACACTGCAACAGTTGGCTGAGGTGTACACATGCATGCAAGTGTGGTGGTGTGCGTGCATGTGTATTGCACTCCCTGTGTTGCATGTGATGTCTGTCTCACCTTTGCCTGCTCATGCTGTTGTATGTGTATGGATGGTGTTGGCAGTTGCGATGTGGCTGTGATATGGCTCATGTGTGCAAGTTGAAATGACATGTGTGTTGCAGATTGTGATGCCATGTCTGAGGTTTGCCAATGCCACTCATGCGAACTGTCATGTGCGTATGTGTCCATTGTACAGTGCCCTGATGCCTGTGTTTTATTTCTCCCTGTCTGGAGCGTCAACTGATGAAGAGGGCGGAGAAGGTGCTGTGGAGCACAGCGGCGGGGATCACACCGCCAGCCGGAGGTGCAATGCCCGGCTCCCCTCCTAGGTTGTGATCTCGTCGGGGAGTGAGGAGTTCGGTGCCGCGTCCCAGGCCGCAGCTGTCGGGGGGAGGTCCAAGAGGTGGAGGTCAGAGTTGGACTCCTCGGCAGCAGAAGGGGCAGCTGGGACCCCACAGGGCCCAACGGGGGAAGATGGCACGGAGTCATCCAGGTTGGTGGGGGGTTTGGTGGAGGAGGAGGCCGTGCAAGCAACAGAGACTGGGTCTGGAGGTCGGGATTCAACTGGTGCTAGTGGTGCAGTGCAGGACCAGGGACAGAAGGCAGCACAGGTCGCCGCGGAGGTGCCTGTGTGCAATCCTGTCCCTGATCCTGTCACTGCATCATCTTGCACCAGCAGGGATGCCTACGTCCAGACCCGTTTTAAGGCAGGGGATGAGCTAACGACAACTGGCCTTCCTCTGCCTGCGGACGTGGCTATCCGGGTCCGGGTTGAGCCTGTCCTGACTTGTGTGGCGTTGCGTCAACGGGCCATGCGAGGTGACCTGCAGTCTTTTCATGAGGAGACTTCACGTCATCTCGAATGGCTCGTTGACCGCGTCGGCCTACTGGGACAGGTCACCCAGGCCGGATTCCTCCGTTTGATGGGCCTTGCTCAGACCCCCTCCTCAACTGAACCCCATATGCGCCAGTCGTCCTCCATGCCATCTTCCCACCCATCAGTCACCTGGGTGCCCTGTGGAGCTGCCTCTGACGGTGCGGCCAGGCTGGTGGAGGAGGCATCCCTGCCACAGTCAAGAGTCGGACGTCCAGCAGGGGTGGCCACATCAACGACTGCACCCCAGCCAGCGGAGGATGTACAGGCAGCAGGAGGCAGTGCACGGGCAGAGGCGCAGCAGCAGCAACGTGGTGGGAGCCATGATGGCTCGGGGCCTTCCACATCAGAGGGGCAGGCATCGGCCGGAGGGCAGGAGGACCCAGGGCGGGAAGTGTCTTCCGTGTGGCAGCGGTTGGGCCACGCCATAGATGCGGAGCGGCAGCGGGGGAAGAGGCACGGCTCACTATGGTCAGGGCGGAGAACTCCATGCAGAGGGCCCTGAGGCGTGCCGAGTGCCTCGAGGCAATCCGCAGGGAGTTTGGGGGGAACATGTGGACGGCCCTGCGGACCCTCGAGGCCATGGAGGAGGAGCGCCTCCGGGACATTGAGCAGGAGTTCGATGATGCCCTGGCCCGGAACATCCCGAAGTGAGCCGTCGGACTAGCCCGCTGCCCTTGTAAATAGTTATATAGTTAGTGTTAGGTTTCCTTTGGTTTAGCTTTTTTTTCGGATCTTTTGGACAATGGGCCTCATTTTTGTATATAGTTATTTTTTTAGGTAGTGTTATTAGATAGGTTTCATTTCTTCGGTTGGGATCATGGACCCTGGATAGTTCATCTGTACATAGTTGACTTTTTGATTTTCAATTTTTATTATGATTTCGCCATGGAGCAATGGTTTTCGATTTTAATTTTCCATTGGATTTACTTTTGTGGACTGTGACTTTGGACACCTTTCCTTTGCATTATGATTTGTGGTTTAGCATTATTTCACGGACCTGCTGTTGTTTTTTAAAAAAAATTCTACTATTGTTTGTTTATTTTTGATTCAATTTAAGTTGCTTTTAATACATATTTGTTCATCAAAGTTCAATGTGTAGTATCATCTCATTGGTTTCATGCATATCATGATATGGGTTTTGACATTCACTGACACCCATTGGGTGTATGTGAGGGACATGTGTTCATTTCCAAACTTACAATTGGGCTTCTGTCATGTTTTTGCCATTTCTAAGTGGGTGGATGCAATACTCGGGTGTTTGCCATTTGGAGGCTGACCATAAGGGCCAGGGATCTACATTGTGGTAAAATGTTGGCTGGAGACATGAGTGGGAGCCTGGTGGAGGCTGCCCCTGGTGGCTGGGGGATGGGGGTGCAGGGGGACCTGGGTGGGGGCCCGGTGGAGGATGCCCCTGCACTGCTGGGGGGTGGGGGTGGGGTGGTGGTAGACATGGGTGGCGGCCTGATGGAGGCTGCCCCTGCACTGCTGGGGGGTGGGGGTGGTGGTAGACATGGGTGGGGGCCTGGTGCAGGCTGCCCCTGCACTGCTGGGGGGTGGGGGTGATGGGAGACATGAGTGGGGGCCTGGTGGAGGCTGCCCCTGCACTGCTGGGGGGTGGGGGTGATGGTAGACAGGGGTGGGGGCCTGGTGGAGGCTGCCCCTGGTGGCTGGGGGGTGGGGGTGCAGGGGGACATGTGTGGGAGCCTGGTGGAGGCTGCCCCTGCACTACTGGGGGGTGGGGGTGGTGGTAGACATGGGTGGGGGCCTGGTGGAGGCTGCCCCTGCACTGCTGGGGGGTGGGGGCGGTGGTAGACATGAGTGGGGGCCTAGTGGAGGCTGCCCCTGCACTGCTGGGGGGTGGGGGTGATGGGAAACATGAGTGGGGGCCTGGTGGAGGCTGCCCCTGCACTGCTGGGGGGTGGGGGTGATGGTAGACATGGGTGGTGGCCTGGTGGAGGCTGCCCCTGGTGGCTAGGGGGTGGGGGTGCAGGGGGACATGGGTGGGGGCCTGTTGGAGGCTGCCCATGGTGGCTGGGGGGTGGGGGTGCAGGGGGACATGGGTGGGGGCCTGGTGGAGGCTGCCCCTGCACTGCTGGGGGGTGGGGGTAGTGGTAGACATGGGTGGGGGCCTGGTGGAGGCTGCCCCTGCACTGCTGGGGGGTGGGGGTGGTGGTAGACATGGGTGGGGGCCTGGTGGAGGTTGCCCCTGCACTGCTGGGGGGTGGAGGTGGTGGTAGACATGAGTGGGGGCCTGGTGGAGGCTGCCCCTGGTGGCTGGGGGGCGGGGGTGCAGGGAAACATGAGTTGGACATGAGTTAGGGCCTGGTGGAGGCTGCCCCTGGTGGCTGGCGGGTGGGGGTGCAGGGGGACATGTGTGGGAGCCTGGTGGAGGCTGCCCCTGCACTGCTGGGGGGTGGGGGTGATGGGAGACATGAGCGGGGGCCTGGTGGAGGCTGCCCCTGCACTATGGGGGGTGGGGGTGATGTAGACATGGGTGGGGGCCTGGTGGAGGCTGCCCCTGCACTGCTGGGGGGTGGGGGTGGTGGTAGACATGGGTGGGGGCCTGGTGGAGGCTGCCCCTGCACTGCTGGGGGTGAGGGTGGTGGTAGACATGAGTGGGGGCCTGGTGGAGGCTGCCCCTGGTGGCTGGGGGGTGGGGGTGCAGGGGGACATGTGTGGGAGCCTGGTGGAGGCTGCTGCTGCACTGCTGGGGGGTGGGGGTGGTGGTAGACATGAGTGGGGGCCTGGTGGAGGCTGCCCCTGCACTGCTGGGGTTTGGGGGTGATGGTAGACATGGGTGGGGGCCTGGTGGAGGCTGCCCCTGGTGGCGGGGGGGTGGTGGTGCAGGGGGACATGGGTGGGGGCCTGGTGGAGGCTGCCCCTGGTGGCTGGGGGGTGGGGGTGCAGGGGGACATGGGTGGGGGCCTGGTGGAGGCTGCCACTGCACTGCTGGGGGGTGGGGGTGGTGGTAGACATGAGTGGGGGCCTGGTGGAGGCTGCCCCTGGTGGCTGGGGGGTGGGGGTGCAGGAAGACATGTGTGGGAGCCTGGTGGAGGCTGCCCCTGCACTGCTGGGGGGTGCGGGTGATGGTAGACATGGGAGGGGGCCTGGTGGAGGCTGCCCCTGCACTACTGGGGGGAGGGGGTGGTGGTAGACATAGGTGGGGGCCTGGTGGAGGCTGCCCCAGCACTGCTGGGGGGTGGGGGTGGTGGTAGACATGAGTGGGGGCCTGGTGGAGGCTGCCCCCGGTGGCTGGGGGGTGGGGGTGCAGGGGGACATGTGTGGGAGCCTGGTGGAGGCTGCCCCTGCACTGCTGGGGGTGGGGGTGATGGTAGACATGAGTGGGGGCCTGGTGGAGGCTGCCCCTGCACTGCTGGGGGGTGGGGGTGATGGGAGACATGAGTGGGGGCCTGGTGGAGGCTGCCCTGCACTGCTGGGGGGTGATGGTAGACATGGGTGGGGCCTGGTGGAGGCTGCCCCTGGTGGCTGGGGGGTGGGGGTGCAGGGGGACATGGGTGGGGGCCTGGTGGAGGCTGCCCCTGGTGGCTGGGGGGTGGGGTGCAGGGGGCCATGGGTGGGGGCCTGGTGGAGGCTGCCCCTGCACTGCTGGGGGGTGGGGGTGGTGGTAGACATGAGTGGGGGCCTGGTGGAGGCTGCCCCTGGTGGCTGGGGGGTGGGGGTGCAGGGGGACATGAGTTGGACATGAGTGGGGGCCTGGTGGAGGCTGCCCCTGCACTGCTGGGGGGTGGGGGTGATGGGAGACATGAGTGGGGGCCTGGTGGAGGCTGTCCCTGGTGGCTGGGGGTGGGGGTGCAGGGAGACATGAGTTGGACATGAGTGGGGGCCTGGTGGAGGCTGCCCCTGCACTGCTGGGGGGTGGGGGTGATGGTAGACATGGGTGGGGGCCTGGTGGAGGCTGCCCCTGGTGGCTGGGGGGTGGGGGTGCAGGGGGACATGTGTGGGAGCCTGGTGGAGACTGCCCCTGCACTGCTGGGGGGTGGGGGTGATGGGAGACATGAGTGGGAGCCTGGTGGAGGCTGCCCCTGCACTGCTGGGGGGTGGGGGTGGTGGTAGACATGGGTGGGGGCCTGGTGGAGGCTTCCCCTGCACTGCTGGGGGGTGGGGGTGGGGGTAGACATGAGTGGAGGCCTAGTGGAGGCTGCCCCTGCACTGCTGGGGGTGGGGGTGATGGGAGACATGAGTGGGGGCCTGGTGGAGGCTGCCCCTGCACTGCTGGTGGGTGGGGGTGATGGTAGACATGGGTGGGGGCCTGGTGGAGGCTGCCCCTGGTGGCTGGGGGGTGGGGGTGCAGGGGGACATGGGTGGGGGCCTGGTGGAGGCTGCCCCTGGTGGCTGGGGGGTGGGGGTGCAGGGGGACATGGGTGGGGGCCTGGTGGAGGCTGCCCCTGGTGGCTGGGGGGTGGGGGTGGTGGTAGACATGGGTGGGGGCCTGGTGGAGGCTGCCCCTGCACTGCTGGGGGGTGGGGTGGTGGTAGACATGGGTGGGGGCCTGGTGGAGGCTGCCCCTGCACTGCTGGGGGGTGGGGGTGGTGGTAGACCATGGTGGAGGCTGCCCCTGGTGGCTGGGGGGTGGGGGTGCAGGGAAACATGAGTTGGACATGAGTTGGGGCCTGGTGGAGGCTGCCCCTGGTGGCTGGGGGGTGGGGGTGCAGGGGGACATGTGTGGGAGCCTGGTGGATGCTGCCCCTGCACTGCTGGGGGGTGGGGGTGATGGGAGACATGAGTGGGGGCCTGGTGGAGGCTGCCCCTGCACTGCTGGGGGTGGGGGTGATGGTAGACATGGGTGGGGGCCTGGTGGAGGCTGCCCCTGCACTGCTGGGGGGTGGGGGTGGTGGTAGACATGGGTGGGGGCCTGGTGGAGGCTGCCCCTGCACTGCTGGGGGGTGGGGTGGTGGTAGACATGAGTGGGGGCCTGGTGGAGGTTGCCCCTGCACTGCAGGTGGTTGGGGGTGATGGTTGACATGGGTGGGGGCCTGGTGGAGGCTGACCCTGGTGGCTGCGGGGTGGGGGTGCAGGGGGACATGGGTGGGGGCCTGGTGGAGGCTGTCCCTGGTGGCTGGGGGGTGGGGTGCAGGGGGACATGGGTGGGGGCCTGGTGGAGGCTGCCCCTGCACTGCTGGGGGGTGGGGGTGGTGGTAGACATGAGTGGGGGCCTGGTGGAGGCTGCCCCTGGTTGCTGGGGGGTGGGGGTGATGGGAGACATGAGTGGGGGCCTGGTGGAGGCTGCCCCTGCACTGCTGGGGGGTGGGGGTGATGGTAGACATGGGTGGGGGCCTTCTGGAGGCTGCCCCTGCACTGCTGGGGGGTGGGGGTGGTGGTAGACATGGGTGGGGGCCTGGTGGAGGCTGCCCCTGCACTGCTGGGTGTGGGGGAGGTGGTAGACATGAGTGGGGGCCTGGTGGGGGCTGCCCCTGCACTGCTAGGGGGTGGGGGTGATGGGAGACATGAGTGGTGGCCTACTGGAGGCTGCCCCTGCACTGCTGGGGAGTGGGGGTGATGGTAGACATGGGTGGGGGCCTGGTGGAGGCTGCCCTTGGTGGCTGGGGGGTGGGGGTGCAGGGGGACATGGGTGGGGGCCTGGTGGAGGCTGCCCCTGGTGGCTGGGGGTGGGGGTGCAGGGGGACATGGGTGGGGGCCTGGTGGAGGCTGCCCCTGCACTGCTGGGGGGTGGGGGTGGTGGTAGACATGAGTGAGGGCCTGGTGGAGGCTGCCCCTGGTGGTTGGGGGGTGGGGGTGCAGGGAGACATGAGTTGGACATGAGTGGGGGCCTGGTGGAGGCTGCCCCTGGGGGTGCAGGGGGACATGGGTGGGTGCCTGGTGGAGGCTGCCCCTGCACTGCTGGGGGGTGGGGGTGATGGTAGACATGGGTGGGGGCCTGGTGGAGGCTGCCCCTGGTGGCTGGGGGGTGGGGGTGCAGGGGGACATGTGTGGGAGCCTGGTGGAGGCTGCCCCTGCACTCCTGGAGGGTGGGGGTGATGATAGACATGAGTGGGGGCCTGGTGGAGGCTGCCCCTGCACGGCTGGGGGGTGGGGGTGGTGGTAGACATGGGTGGGGGCCTGGTGGAGGCTGCCCCTGCACTGCTGGGGGGTGGTGGTGGTGGTACACATGGGTGGGGGCCTGGTGGAGGCTGCCCCTGCACTGCTGGGGGGTGGGGGTGGTGGTAGACACGAGTGGGGGCCTGGTGGAGGCTGCCCCTGGTGGCTGGGGGGTGGGGGTGCAGGGAGACATGAGTTGGACATCAGTGGGGGCCTGGTGGAGGCTGCCCCTGCACTGCTGGGAGGTGGGGGTGATGGTAGACATGGGTAGGGGCCTGGTGGAGGCTGCCCCTGGTGGCTGGGGGGTGGGGGTGCAGGGGGACATGTGTGGGAGCCTGGTGGAGACTGCCCCTGCACTGCTGGGGGGTGTGGGTGATGGGAGACATGAGTGGGGGCCTGGTGGAGGCTGCCCCTGCATTGCTGGGGGGTGGGGGTGGTGGTAGACATGGGTGGGGGCCTGGTAGAGGCTGCCCCTGCACTGCTGGGGGGTGGGGGTGGTGGTAGACATGAGTGGGGGCCTAGTGGAGGCTGCCCCTGCACTGCTGGGGGGTGGGGTGATGGGAGACATGAGTGGGGGCCTGGTGGAGGCTGCCCCTGCACTGCTGGGGGGTGGGGGTGATGGGAGACATGAGTGGGGGCCTGGTGGAGGCTGCCCCCGGTGGCTGGGGGGTGGGGGTGATGGGAGACATGAGTGGGGGCCTGGTGGAGGCTGCCCCTGGTGGCTGGGGGGTGGGGTGCAGCGGGACATGTGTGGGAGCCTGGTGGAGGCTGCCCCTGCATTGCTGGGGGGTGGGGGTGGTGGTAGACATGGGTGGGGGCCTGGTGGAGGCTGCCCCTGCACTGCTGTGGAGTGGGGTTGGTGGTAGACATGGGTGGGGGCCTGGTGGAGGCTGCCCCTGCACTGCTGGGGGGTGGTGTTGGTGGTAGACATGAGTGGGGGCCTGGTGGAGGCTGCCCCTGGTGGCTGGGGGGTGGGGGTGCAGGGAAACATGAGTTGGACATGAGTGGGGGCCTGGTGGAGGCTGCCCCTGCACTGCTGGGGGGTGGGGGTGATGGGAGACATGAGTGTGGGCCTGGTGGAGGCTGCCCCCGGTGGCTGGGGGGTGGGGGTGATGGGAGACATGAGTGGGGGCCTGATGGAGGCTGCCCCTGCACTGCTGGGGGGTGGGGGTGGTGGTAGACATGGGTGGGGGCCTGGTGGAGGCTGCCCCTGCACTGCTGGGGGGTGGGGGTGGTGGTAGACATGGGTGGGGGCCTGGTGGAGGCTGCCCCTGGTGGCTGGGGGGTGGGGGTGCAGGGAGACATGAGTTGGACATGAGTGGGGGCCTGGTGGAGGCTGCCCCTGCACTGCTGGGGGGTGGGGGTGATGTTAGACATGGGTGGGGGCCTGGTGGAGGCTGCCCCTGGTGGCTGGGGGGTGGGGGTGCAGGGGGACATGTGTGGGAGCCTGGTGGAGACTGCCCCTGGTGGCTGGGGGGTGGGGGTGCAGGGAGACATGAGTTGGACATGAGTGGGGGCCTGGTGGAGGCTGCCCCTGCACTGCTGGGGGGTGGGGGTGATGGGAGACATGAGTGGGGCCTGGTGGAGGCTGCCCCTGCACTGCTGGGGGGTGGGATGGTGGTAGACATGGGTGGGGGCCTGGTGGAGGCTGCCCCTGCACTGCTGTGGAGTGGGGTTGGTGGTAGACATGGGTGGGGGCCTGGTGGAGGCTGCCCCTGCACTGCTGGGGGGTGGGGGTGGTGGTAGACATGAGTGGGGGCCTGGTGGAGGCTGCCCCTGGTGGCTGGGGGGTGGGGGTGCAGGGAGACATGAGTTGGACATGAGTGGGGGCCTGGTGGTGGCTGCCCCTGCACTGTGGGGGGTGGGGGTGATGGGAGACATAGGTGTGGGCCTGGTGGAGGCTGCCCCCGGTGGCTGGGGGGTGGGGGTGATGGGAGACATGAGTGGGGGCCTGGTGGAGGCTGCCCCTGCACTGCTGGGGGGTGGATGTGATGGGAGACATGAGTGGGGGCCTGGGGAGGCTGCCCCTGCACTGCTGGGGGGTGGGGTGATGGTAGACATGGGTGGGGGCCTGGTGGAGGCTGCCCCTGCACTGCTGGGGGGTGGGGGTGGTGGTAGACATGGGTGGGGGCCTGGTGGAGGCTGCCCCTGCACTGCTGGGGGGTGGGGGTGGTGGTAGACATGAGTGGGGGCCTGGTGGAGGCTGCCCCTGGTGGCTGGGGGGTGGGGGTGCGGGAGGACATGTGTGGGAGCCTGGTGGAAGCTGCCCCTGCACTGCTGGGGGGTGGGGGTGGTGGTAGACATGAGTGGGGGCCTGGTGGAGGCTGCCCCTGCACTGCTGGGGAGTGGGGGTGATGGGAGACATGAGTGGGGGCCTGGTGGAGGCTGCCCCTGCACTGCTGGGGGGTGGGGGTGATGGTAGACATGGGTGGGGGCCTGGTGAGGGATGCCCCTGGTGGCTGGGGGGTGGGGGTGCAGGGGGACATGGTTGGGGGCCTGGTGGAGGCTGCCCCTGGTGGCTGGGGGGTGGGGGTGCAGGGGGACATGGGTGGGGGCCTGGTGGAGGCTGCCCCTGCACTGCTGGGGGGTGGGGTGGTGGTAGACATGAGTGGGGGCCTGGTGGAGGCTGCCCCTGGTAATTGGGGGATGGGGGTGCAGGTAGACATGTGTGGGAGCCTGGTGGAGGCTGCCCCAGCACTGCTAGGGGGTGGGGGTGATGGGAGACATGAGTGGGGGCCTGGTGGAGGCTGCCCCTGCACTGCTGGGGGGTGGGGGTGATGGTAGACATGGGTGGGGGCTTGGTGGAGGCTGCCCCTGCACTGCTGGGGGGTGGTGGTAGACATGGGTGGGGGCCTTGTGGAGGCTGCCCCTGGTGGCTGGGGGGTGGGGGTGCAGGGGGACATGGGTGGGGGCCTGGCAGAGGGTGCCCCTGCACTGCTGGGGGGTGGGGGTGGTGGTAGACATGAGTGGGGGCCTGCTGGAGGCTGCCCCTGGTGGCTGGCGGGTGGGGGTGCAGGGAGACATGAGTTGGACATGAGTGGGGGCCTGGTGGAGGCTGCCCCTGGTGGCTCGGGGGGTGGGGGTGCAGGGGGACATGAGTTGGACATGAGTGGGGGCCTGGTGGAGGCTGCCCCTGCACTGCTGGGGGGTGGGGGTGATGGGAGACATGAGTGGGGGCCTGGTGGAGGCTGCCCCTGCACTGCAGGGGAGTGGGGGTGATGGGAGACATGAGTGGGGGCCTGGTGGAGGCTGCCCCTGCACTGCTGGGGGGTGGGGGTGATGGTAGACATGGGTGGGGGCCTGGTGGAGGCTGCCCCTGGTGGCTGGGGGGTGGGGGTGCAGAGGGACATGTGTGGGAGCCTGGTGGAGGCTGCCCCTGCACTCCTGGGGGGTGGGGGTGGTGGTAGACATGGGTGGGGGCCTGGTGGAGGCTGCCCCTGCACTGCTGGGGGGTTGGGGTGGTGGTAGACATGAGTGGGAGCCTGGTGGAGGCTGCCCCCGGTGGCTGGGGGGTGGGGGTGCAGGTGGACATGTGTGGGAGCCTGGTGGAGGCTGCCCCTGCACTGCTGGGGGTGGGGGTCGTGGTAGACATGAGTGGGGGCCTGGTGGAGGCTGCCCCTGCACTGCTGGGGGGTGGGGGTGATGGGAGACATGAGTGGGGGCCTGGTGGAGGCTGCCCCTGCACTGCAGGGGGGTGGGGGTGATGGTAGACATGGGTGGGGGCCTGGTGGAGGCTGCCCCTGCACTGCTGGGGGGTTGTGGTAGACATGGGTGGGGGCCTGGTGGAGGCTGCCCCTGGTGGCTGGGGGGTGGGGGTGCAGGGGGACATCGGTGGGGGCCTGGTGGAGGGTGCCCCTCCACTGCTGGGGGGTGGGGGTGGTGGTAGACATGAGTGGGGGCCTGGTGGAGGCTGCCCCTGGTGGCTGGCGGGTGGGGGTGCAGGGAGACATGAGTTGGACATGAGTGGGGGCCTGGTGGAGGCTGCCCCTGGTGGCTGGGGGGTGGGGGTGCAGGGGGACATGAGTTGGACATGAGTGGGGGCCTGGTGGAGGCTGCCCCTGCACTGCTGGGGGGTGGGGGTGATGGGAGACATGAGTGGGGGCCTGGTGGAGGCTGCTCCTGCACTGCTGGGGGGTGGGGGTGATGGTAGACATGGGTGGGGGCCTGGTGGAGGCTGCCCCTGGTGGCTGGGGGGTGGGGGTGCAGGGGGACATGTGTGGGAGCCTGGTGGAGGCTGCCCCTGCACTCCTGGGGGGTGGGGGTGATGATAGGCATGAGTGGGGGCCTGGTGGAGGTTGCCCATGCACTGCTGGGGGGTGGGGGTGGTGGTAGACATGGGTGGGGGCCTGGTGGAGGCTGCCCCTGCACTGCTGGGGGGTGGGGGTGGTGGTAGACATGAGTGGGGGCCTGGTGGAGGCTGCCCCTGGTGGCTGGGGGGTGGGGGTGCAGGGAGACATGAGTTGGACATGAGTGGGGGCCTGGTGGAGGCTGCCCCTGCACTGCTGGGGGGTGGGGGTGATGGTAGACATGGGTGGGGGCCTGGTGGAGGATGCCCCTGGTGGCTGGGGGGTGGGGGTGCAGGGGGACATGTGTGGGAGCCTGGTGGAGACTGCCCCTGCACTGCTGGGGGGTGGGGGTAATGGGAGACATGAGTGGGGGCCTGGTGGAGGCTGCCCCTGCACTGCTGGGGGGTGGGGGTGGTGGTAGTCATGGGTGGGGGCCTGGTGGAGGCTGCCCCTGCACTGCTGGGGGGTGGGGGTGGTGGTAGACATGGGTGGGGGCCTGGTGGAGGCTGCCCCTGCACTGCTGGGGGGTGCGGGTGGTGGTAGACATGAGTGGGGGCCTGGTGGAGGCTGCCCCTGGTGGCTGGGGGGTGGGGGTGCAGGGAGACATGAGTTGGACATGAGTGGGGGCCTGGTGGAGGCTGCCCCTGCACTGCTGGGGGGGTGGGGGTGATGGGAGACATGAGTGTGGGCCTGGTGGAGGCTGCCCCTGGTGGCTGGGGGGTGGGGGTGATGGGAGACATGAGTGTGGGCCTGGTGGAGGCTGCCCCTGGTGGCTGGGTGTGCAGGGGGACATGCATTGGTGGGCAGTAGTGCAAGGTGACATGTGGGTTGGCTGGGGGGCATGGCCATGGTGGATGGGGTGCCTGCAGGACATGTGCAGGGTAGGCCCCTGTGGTGTGGACCACCTGCAGGGGCCGTGGAGGGTGTAGAGGGAACACCTGGGAGGACCCACACGTGCAATTCACGTGTGGTGCTCCCTGCACACCCCTGTAATACACGTACCCTGATGGAATTGCCCGTGATACTTCCCGCGCACCCCTGAAATACACGTACCCTGCTGATTTTGCATGTGATACTTCCCGCGCACCCCTGGAATACACGTACCCTGATGGAATCGCATGTGATACTTCCCGCGCACCCCTGATATACATGTACCCTGCTGCTTTTGCGTGTGATACTTCCCGTGCACCCCTGGAATACACGTACCCTGATGGAATCACGTGTGATACTTCCCGTGCACCCCTGACAAACACATACCCTGCTGCTTTTGCATGTGATACTTCCCATGCACCCCTGGAATACATGTACCCTGCTGTTTTTGCGTGTGATACTTCCCGCGCACCCCTGGAATACACGTACCCTGATGGAATCGCGTGTGATACTTCCCGTGCACCCCTGAGATACACGTACCCTGCTGCGTTTGCGCGTGATACTTCCCACGCACCCCTGAAATACACGTACCCTGCTGTTTTTCCGTGTGATACTTCCCGCGCACCCCTGGAATACACGTACCCTGATGGAATTGCGTGTGATACTTCCCGCCCACCCCTGAGATACACGTACCCTGCTGCTTTTGCGTGTGATACTTCCCGCGCACCCCTGAAATACACGTACCCTGCTGCTTTTGCGTGTTATACTTCCCGCGCACCCCTGAAATACACGTACCCTGCTGCTTTTGCGTGTGTTACTTCCCACGCACCCCTGATGCACACGTACACAGGACAATCGCGTGTGGAACTTCCCGCGAACCACTGAAATACACGTTCCCCGCTTGGCGTTTGTTGTTTGCCAGCCCTGTGAACTGGTCCAGGGTTAGCGCAGCCCTTTGCGATTATTTGTGGATTTTGGAGGCTTTTCCATGTGCGAGGGCGTTCTTGGGGGCGTAACTTGCGCTGCTGCAGGGTCGCTGTGCCACGCTGTACCACGGCTGGTTTTGGATGCGAAAATCCATGAATACGCTGTGTGCGGAAAACGATTTTAGCGCACGCGGCTGGCGCAGACATTCGCACGGGCACACTGTGCGCCAGCCGCGTGCGCCACTTTTGTGTGAATTTCTATGAATTACCCTCAATGTATCTATTGTCCCCGATTTGTCTTTTTTTAGCAAGAGTTAAAAAACCTCAGAGAAATACAACCAGCATCAATTATTTGTCATGTACGCAGCTGAAAATCAAATTGAATTTCATTCTTATCAGAGGTATCTTGTCAGCGGTCTAATCGATTAATTTTAGTAGGATCAGAAAGAACATCCTCTTTCCTTTCTGCAACTGTGTAAACAGATACGTTAAGCAATGGGTCATCAGTTTCTTCCATAGCTGCACTTAATTTAGAAACCTCCTTCAACTTTACTTATTCTCTTATCAACTATTAGTGATTGTTTGCTTTTTCCACTTTTTTGTTGAACTTTTAGGGGTAAATGGTAATTCCAAATTTCACCAGCCATTGGTTTTAGGTTTCTGTTGCTGCTTCATATTCTCAGATATTTTGTCAGCCATCTTTTTCCCTTGTTTTTCTTCTTTGTTTGAAAAAATAAGCGGTATTCATTAGGAGGATACTCTAGTGTATTTAACTGACCAAAGGCTTTTTCCGACTCTTCACCCGCCGACTCAACCGCCGACTCAACACACATCTCTAAATCATGGCTATCATCTACAACTCCTGCGATTTCAATTGTTTCATTATAAAAACAAATTGTGAGGTTCATATTGTAGACCAAAGGATGCATCCATATTCTTCCACTCATGAGGAAAAATCAATTATCATTTGCAGGGCAGTTATGAGAGAAAAACAAATAGAGTGTAAGTTATTTCAATCTGGCACACACCCAAGTCTTGCCCAGCATATAGTGTGCAAATTAAAGTCTTATTTATTTTTATCTATAAGTTCAATATTCTGAATGATATACCACTCATAGCACACCCTTCTCCTGAGACCCCCCCGGTCACACCGAACCAGGAGTCAGGCTAGTTTGCAAAGGTAAACATTTATTTAATGATTTAGAATGTAAATCACAATATATTTCAATAGGTAACAACAATCACCAATGGGGTGACAGAACACTGAATAATATTTTGAATGCATTAGGAATCAGGGCCAGTCTTACAACAGATTGCACCCCAGGCGGGAAGCATCGTTGGCGCCCCTCCCTCCCGCAACCTGTGATCTCATGCGTGTGACATGGGCTGAGCAGCGGGAGTGGGGACTATGAGTTAACAAAATTGTCAATGCTGGCATCTGCTGAATTTCATGAACCTCAGAAAACTGCAATAACAGGGTCATACCCGAACAGGCCCGGTTATGTTAGTCTGCTTTTGCTCTTCATTTTTAGTAACAATGACCAGTTTGCTGCTGTGACTCAGGTCAGAGAATAGACAATTTCAGATCTACACTAATGTCATTCGTATGACCTCAAACATTTAGCCACTCTTAAAAGGTGATCAACTGGTCTTGAACAGTGTTACTCAAACCTCCAAGAACAAGCACCAGCAACATACCCGCCGATAGCTGTACAAGCCCGTCTATCTCAGCATTAAAATACATGCATTTATGCAATATGTATTGCATCAAATATTTCACGTGAAGTTAAATATATTTAGGAGGGGCACACGTAAACAATATCACTACTCCATGTGAGTGGTAAAGTCTACTTTAAACATATGCAGAGAGTTAACATGCATGTAGAATTCAACATAGCTCCCAATGTTAATGTTGGAGAGGTGGCGTTCTAAAATTATGACATTACAATGTGGATTTTACATTGAAACACACTACAGTGCATTACCGTGGAAGAGAAATGGCAGTTCGAGAATTGGGTTTGTTTCGCTCATGCTTGTGAGCTCTCCAAATTCTTAAATGTTTCCTTCGTGATCACTCATTTTAGCTCCCGACAGCACTATGAAACAGTAAGATCGCAAAGAAAAACGATGTCTACCATCCCAACATAAAAACAAAAACAATCAAATTCTTAAAGGGTGGAAGATGACCTTTTCTTGGGACTCGTTAAGTTCACTTTTTGCAAATTACTAGTCGCGTGCTGCTTGAATACCAGTGGCCCATGCACATTGTGCAGTGTATAGACAAATTTCATTTCAAGGGACTCGGAGTACTGCGGGTATCAGGGGAAGCATCTCCAGTGTACCCCAAGCGCAGTACGCTTTGCCCTCTACCCTCACCGTAAAGAACATTGTCTCGAGCTTGGGAGACAAATGGACTATGCCAAAGGAGCTGCCTCCACAGGGTGTGTTTAGCTGCTGGTGTATCAAATGCAGAAATGGGTGGCATCAAGAGCCCCACGCTCTGAAACATCTTTTGCGCACTGGTTGGTCACACGAGAGAATGTGTGAGCAGGTGATTCCCCACCACTTGAACCATTCTTTAGAGACCTGGCTTTTATTAATGTGGTGTTAGCTAGTCATGGCCATATCCCAGCATTTGTGTTAAAGGCAATCGGAAGCTGCACAGTGCAGGGTATTTTAAAGGCCATAAATTGATGCTACAGCATGTCGCCCCCAATGGAACAAAGAAAGTGAAGCATGCATCCTACAAGTCTGGGTATTTGCATTATACGGAAGACGGGCCAACCGTCCACGGAGACGGTTTCTATTGTAGTTGCTGAGTCGCTTTCCCAAGCCAGCTGCTGTGCAGACTTCGCTCAGCTTTTGGTCCAGCGCCTGCATCCATCCTTCACACCATCATTCACAAGGCGCGTTCGTGTAGGCGTTTGTTTATCTCGTTAGACTAGCGTTTTTGCTATTCCAAACAAAAGAAGCACAGCGACAAAGAAGTGTATAAGACAAGTCTGAGCGAACAGTGAAATGTATGAAACTCTTGCACTATAATAAAGTCAGCACTGCATGCCCAGGAAAGAGAGAACGACAAACAATATGCTTGGGAGTGGGAACCTGGGGGGGGCGTAGTAACCCCCAAACCGGCCCAAGCGTGGTAGCGGCCCCCAGGGCCTCACCCTCGAAGTGATTTTGGCCCGTCCAACGGACCGACCAATCCAACCCTGCTAGAACGTGCAACTGTCTAAGATTTGCTGACGGTGACACTCTGCCCAGAACCAGCCTTTTGATCTCCTGAGGAGAGTCCACCACCAGTGCTCGCTTCCTTTTTCATGACTACTTGAGCCTTGACAAAAGTGTCTAGCTTTGTGGCCTCCAGAGGCTGTTCTTGGATGGCCCAGTCATCTCCGCAATACCATTTTAAAATAAATAAAACGCCTATGCAGCAATAGGCCTCGCCTGCGAGGACGGGAGCAGGAGGAAAGAAGTGTGCTTGCCTCGGGAGGCTGTAGTTACTGCCGGGTTTCCTGAAACAAGGCCAATCAGTGAGGGCAGGATGCAGAAACTGTATTTGCTGATTCTGCTGCTGCTTGGCAGTATGTGCTTGTGATGGGAACAACTTCAGGATTTAGTGACCCACTCGCTCCTCTTTTTTGTAATGGCCGGGGCCGACAACAGCAGCCAGCACCAATCGATCCACACTTCAGTGTCTGTGCGCGCCCATAGCCTAGAGGAGGGCACACAGCACGTGCGCCCTTGGGCCTGGCTGGCGCCAGCAGCGCCAGTGCCCCTCGGGGCCGGGGGAAGGTAATAAAGCAACAAATGTTGCTAATTTATTTGCCAATTGCCCTGCCTGAGGGCCGAGGCCAGGCCTGTTTCTTGGCCCGGACGAGGCGGGCCACTGCCCGGGGCGCAATAGCCCCAGGGGACACAATTGCCCCGGTCCCTGGAGCCTTTGGAGGGGATGGAATTCCCTAGTTTGTGGGGTGGCTAATTGATGTGGGGAAAGTTCCGCAGGTCAGGTGCTGGCGCCGCCCCTTCCGACTGTAATGTCACGTAGTACAAAAGTACTACGTGACATTACAGAAGTCAGAGGCTCCCTCTGACCACTTTTGCGCCACTTGGGGTGGGGTCATAAGCACACCAATAAAAACACTTTAGGTCCCCCTGCAGTTAAGACCAGCCCCTTCCATCACAATGCCAGCAGGAAACTGCTAATGGTAGCCCATTAGTCACTAAATGGTTTCGTGCTGGCATTGAGATGGGAGGGGAGGTGCAGTGGGCTGTGGGGAGTGTGCATGCCTTGCAGGGATGCACCGTGGGCCCCGACCCATTTGGGCCGATGGTGCGTCCCTGCAAGCCCAGAAAATGGCCAAAGAAATAGTTTAAAGCAGCGCTATTTCTTTCATGCTGCTTCTTTTCCAAACTGTATATCAATTACACTTTAAACCACTTCCATAGCACTGGTGATGAGTTACTTCACTATGCGGATAATAGTTTTGACCAGTGTTGCTGAGTAAATATTCTTTAAGCTACGAACAGGTTTATCTATTCATGCAATGTTTGTCGGGTACATGGAGACGGATAATTTATTTATTTATGCAATGTTTGTTGGATACCTCTATCCGACACACATTGCATAAATAAATAAATATGCAGGTACCCGGCAAACATTGCATGAATAAATAAATAATCCTGCTCCATGTATCCTTAAAACAGTCAAGACTTTACTGTATCAAAGCATAACCCTTGATTCCCATTCAAAGAATGTTAAAGTGATTGTTTATTGGGTTCAGGTGTCTCCCTGTCATTGCCCTTTTAGCTTAGGTTGCCCCCAAACCCCCTTCAGCATCTTGTGTTCTTTGTGTCCTGTGCCATATTCATGGTCTATTGGTTGGTGTGCCCAGTCCTCATTATCTGCAGCCTAAGTGTGACTGGTGCATAAAATTGTCTTGGGCACCAGTGAAAAAGTGGCCCACCGTTGCAAATGGCAATTCATTCATTGTGTGACAGACTGTTTGACTTTGGGTAGGAGTTCCTTAATGGTGTAGTTTGGGAATGGCGCACAGCGTGCGGTGGGAGTGGGGCGCGGGGTGCGGCGGGTGTGGAGCGCGGGGTGCGGTGGGAGTGGCGCATGGGATGGGGTGCGGGGGGGTGCATTCCTAGTGTTTCACCCTGGGCACCAAATGGCCTAGAAACTGCCCTGGCCGAGGCCACAGCCTGCAGCCGTGCCAGTGGTATAATACACATGTAACAGGTTTGTTTCCTAACATTATAAAAATGAACAGGCACATTCACTTTTATAATGTTAGGAAATTAACGTGTTACACGTGTATTCTAGCACTGCGCGGCCTGAGGGCCGAGGCCACAGCCTGCAGCGGTGCCAGTGGTAGAATACATGTGTAACACGTTAGTTTCCTAACATTATAAAAATGAACAGGCACATTCACCGTTATAATGTTAGGAAATGAACGTGTTACACGTGTATTCTACCACTTCCCTGTCTGAGGGCCGAGGCTGCATCTTGCATCAGTGCCAGTGGTAGAATACATGTGTAACACGTTCGTTTCCTAACATTATAAAAATGGACAGGCACATTCATTTTTATAATGTTAGGAAACAAACATGTTACACATGTATTCTAGCACTGTGGACTGCTGGTGCAGCGCCCCCTAGAGGCTGACTGACGTCAGGCAGCCGCCTGGGCTGTCTGATGCAAAGACCGGCCCAGCTAGGAATCAAGTAATGAGCACAAAAAGAATGCAGCAAAGAAAAGAATACTTTTGGGTTGGTTTGGAACAGATAGCACTATGCTTAGAGGTTCCCCCTGCAACACCCCTCAACCCATCAATAGGCAATTTAAATAGATGTGATGAGAGAGCAGGTACTCAGGAATAACACAGATCAAACAGAATATCACTCCCACCTTCCCCCTTTAAACACAAGAGAAAAACGGAATTGACTTTTCAACTGTCAGATGGCTTTGAAATTGGCTGAGCAAAAACACTAAATGTGGTCAAAAATGCTTTCACTGGAATCCCAGCAGACACAATTCCACGGTCGCTCAGCCTTTCCTGGCATTGTCCCCCTTTACACTGTGAAGTCCTTTAGCTGAATCTAAGCCTCAGATGAAGAGCTGTCTCAGGCTCGAAACACGTGTCAGGCTTTCTTTTCTATGCTTCAAATAAATTCTTTGGAAATCACTCCTCAATCTGTTCACCTTCTTGGCGCAGAGAGACTGGGACTCACTCGTGTTTTGCTTAAATTATTATACATTTCTACGGGAGCCACTTTGAACAGATGCAAGCAATCACAAGCAATGATTTAATCAAAAGAAAACATATGAAATCTCAAAGGCCAAGTGGGAAATTATTTAAAGGCAATTCACACATATCAACTTTTTTAACAGGGGAAATTTGCGGCAAACTTTTACTTATGCGGTTTTTGATATAATGGGTCAATCTCACTGGGTTGTAGAGAAGGCTAAGGATGTTAGGTACAAGTGGGAGGTGAAATTTCACTTCTATCTTAAAAACTGGGAGAGTTATAGAGGTTTTAGTGAGAGGTGTTTTTTTTCGAAAATAAAGACAGGAATTTGAACAAGGACTTCAGTTTAGAATCCGAAAATATGGCTTATACTTTTACTCAAGGCTAGAGCGTTCGGGCTAGGCAACCAAGTCGGGAAAAAGTAAGCTCTAAGACTGATTCATGACTTCAGTAACAGATCCCGATCACCTCCCCCGGCGGCACAAGTCCAAACATTCAAAGTGGGATTTATGGATCAGAGTTATACAAATAAGATGACTATGAAAATGGTGTTTTAGCAACTAGACAAAAGAAGATAGCACTAAAGATTATGACACTGTTACTGGTTATGAAAGTAGGGATAGTTCGGAGATTACAGTGGAACAAGATAAGAAAGGTATACAATAGTTCACTAGCATCCTATTAATACTCACAATCAACTGGGATTTAAGATTTTTGGACAGTCACGGTTCTGGTGAATGGATTGGGTCTATTAAGGAAGGACAGCACATCAGGCATGGGACTGGATCAGCTAGGCTGGTCACCAGAACTGCACAGGATCTGCCCTTCTTGTTTCTGGGTATTTCAAATCAGCGGGATAGTGAATTCATCAGGCAAGCCTTATGGTAGCAAGCCAGATAGTTTCAGGATGCTAGTTTCAGGATGCTTTCTCACACCACAGCGCTTCACTGGGTTGTAAGAATATGTTTGAGGATTGAGGCCTTGCTGAAAATGGTTCAGGTACTGCTTGGCCTATTTCTTGGCATCTGGATCCGAAAGGATGTTAAAGACTGGATTTTGAATGCTGGAACAAAGTGCTTCGCTGGAATCAGAAGAGTGAGTGTGTCCCTATGTGTTGTCAGCTGTCTCTATTTATCCTTTCAAATGACATCACAAAAATGGGTGTATGGGCCGGCCTAACTAAACCTGCCCCTGTGGACTGGGATTGGATCAGGGCCTCATCTCCGCCTTGCATCTGAGTGATTGGATCAAGGACGGATGATGTCACATTTATGGTTTGGCTTTTACAGTCCTTAGAAACCTTCCCTAGCCACTAGTATCAAAATTGAATTTTGTCCTAAATACATATTTATACACTGGTAACCTCTACAAAAACCACACACAAAGATTCATGTAGTATCTGTTCATCAAAATCCCGCAGCTGTGAGACCTTGTTTCACCTTTCTGCAGAATTTTGTCCATTTCACCATGAACACATTTTCCAAACTTTTTGGAAATGTCCACAAATATTCATGTTTACCATAGGGATGTGTGTGTAAAGTTTAACAATTCTAGCATTAATACAGTTCACATAAAAACACATATATTGCCATTCCTGTCCAGAATATATTACACAGTTCCACCGCCTCTTGAAACGTAAAGCCAAAAATTAGACTGACACATCTGTCCTTTTTATATTTTTCACCACTTTGGATAACAAGTTATGAGTCACTAAAAATTGTACATTATTTATTCTTAGCAGCAAATGGTCCGCCTTTTTTCTCTCCCTGGAGCTCAAGGAGTAGCTCCCTCCTTTGGGGAATTCCTTCAAGGAGCAGTTTAGAACCTTTTCACATGTCCATTTCCTGGCCTGGAGGATCTGCCATTGTTCAGTCCTTGGTTGTAGACAAAAGTCTGGCCTAACCCACTATTATCATTTGTCAGTGGGCCTCATTACGAGGTGGGCGGAATGGGTTTAACGGTGCCAGTAATGGTACCGATGGTGGTAAACCCATTCCCCCCTAATACGAGATTTCCTTGCGGGACCTGCTCAGAACATCTGGTCAGACCAGGCGTCTTTTGTGGGTCCCACAAGGGGACCAGGGAGCTAATAATGGGCCCATCATTAACGGGCCCGTTATTAGCTCCCTCCCCATTCCCATTGAGCACTATGGGGGCTCGAATGGGAATGGGGATGGGTTTTTTGAATGAGGAATTACCGGGTCCTCCAAGGTTGGAATGACCCATTAATCCCTCATTCAATAGCACCATGGCTACCTCCAAACTCGTAATGAGGCCCAGTGAGTTTCTGCTGAGAGGATTTCCCTGCCCTTGGGGGGAAACCTGTTTTTCCACTTCTTGCAGGCCCAGCCAGGCTAATTTATTCTTCATTTCTTGACTTAAAATCCAGCAGAAACCAAACTTGTTGCATCAAATGACATAGATAAATTACATTCTTAGCTTTAAACCTGTGGAATCAAAAACAATTGAGATCTGTATTCCTTTTAGAACCAATCCTTTTATGTTTGCTAATCCGGCACACTTTTAGTTTAGATAACTTTGACGTTTCATCAGGAGAGCCCATATGACAGGGCTGTTATTCAAAGGTAGCCCAGTGTGCTGCACCCAGATTTTGACAGGGGCTGACATTCACAGGCAATCCAGTTTTTCTGAGAAAATGTTTTGCTTTTCACATTTTAGGACTTTATACATTCACAGTGCTTCATTATATTAAATGAACCTTAGTGCCAAGCACGATTTTGAGTGTTGAAACATTATAATGTACAGGTCTTTTTGGAGTTTTGACAGCAAAATAAATGTCATTTACAGGCACATTTCTGAGTTTCATTTGCAAAGCACTGCTTCTCCCTCTGTACTCTGTGTTTGCTTGTCATGGAGCCCACTGGCACTTTTTCTGCAGTGTGTGCTTTATGACACCACACATGCACCATGTTTGCAGGTCGTGCAGCCATCTTTTTGTGTGTTGGAAAACACGGTTTTGGAGGTTTTGGCGTGCACAAGAGTTTGCCGCCTTTGTTGCTGTTTCTTGCACCATAAATAGCAGAGTGATGCCGCATAGTATAGCAAAGTGGGTCAATACATCCCACAAGTGATATACTATCTATCCTGCCTGCTGCCCAAAGTACATCACAAGTTCATCTCTATCATCCTTTTCATCTGGAAACAGTTGATAATTGAAAAGTAATTTCAGCAAAAATGGTTTTGTGGAAGTATTTCTCTACACATCCATATTTGGTTTGGTAGATATATGTGAGTGGAATGAGTTCTTCAGTTTAGAGTTGGTAGTCGGAGGTGTGGGCCAAATATTACTTCCATTTATAGGATTAACTTAGCATATCTAGAAACGAGTTTGTGGGGGCTTAATGGCATCTGTAGAAATATTTGTAACTTCATGAAGTTTGACAAGTTTTACAGTAAAATTCATGAAGCTTGGGAATGCAAAGTCCTATGACATCACACAGGCCTAGAACACACTTGGGCAAGCACTGAATATGCTTTTGATGTGGAGTTTTTTATTCTATTTTCTGCTTTTTCGTGGCATGGATTTTTTGTTTAGTCATCACGTTAATTTAGGAGTGTAATGTGGCTATCACCCACGTGTCAGCGGGTGTACATGGGCGGGAACGGCCTGCCAGCCTGAGCTTAAGCTCAAATGGTCCCTATGCACAGCTGATCCCTGATGCCACCCCACAATCAAGATGGTGGTACCTAGGGAAGGGCCTAAATTGGCTGGAAAATGCAGGTGCTATGTAGTGTGTTCTCACCTGATTTTCCAGGCACCTGATTGGCTGAGCACCCTTCCTCGGGTGCAAATGTGGCTTTTACATAACATGGAGCGATTAATTCTGCCTGCTGCCACTGAATGGAGGTGTCTTCTTTGTCTGCACAATTTCTTCCTTTCATTTAGAATGTAACAGGCATTACAGTTGAACTAGTAGTTTGATTTCATGGTTTGGTACATCCTAACCACAAAGTTAAGAGACAAGATAACACAGATTCTATATCAATTTTTGTGAAGTTCACCATCTGATGTCATATCTTTCTCTCAGATTCATAGTTAATACAATTGTATACCAGGACAGCATTGAGAAAGCACCCACATTAAGCTCAATGAGCATTCTGACTTCCAGGACTTCAATGGTCTCATATGGAAATTAGGATGGAATATGTATATACATTCTAAAGGCAGTCCAACTTTTAAGCAACCTAGATGTTGGCCTAGAGACCCAACCGACTCCTCACTGATGAGGCCTAACAGGGCCAAAACATGTTTGGGGATGCTTGTCATCTTGTGCAGAAGGGTTGTGACCAAGCAGTTTGGGATGGACTGCCCCTTTTATAGTGGGACCAAGCCTTATTTGCATATGGTGTTTCCACTTTTGTAATGGTTTGGCAGGTGAAGAAAAATGGTATGGATGGTTGTCCAGCGCAATGGCAGAGGTTAAGATTAATTCTAAACCTTCCAGACATCACCTCTTTTGTTTTTCTGCAGTACCCCAGGTTGGGATGGGTATGCCCAGGCATAGGTCCCATGCCTGCTGGGCCTAGAGACCCAAGCTACTCCTCACTGATGAGGTGCAACATGGCCAAAACATATTTGGGGATGCTTGTGGTCTCGTGCAGAAGGGATGTGACCAAGCAGTTTCGGCTGGACTGCCCCTTTTGGGGTGGGAACAAGCCTGATTTGCATATGGTATTTCCACTTTTGTAATGGCTTGGCAAGCGAAGAACGATGGTCTAGAGTGTTGCCAGAGCAGTGCCAGAGGTTAAGATGAATTCTAAACCTTCCAGCTATCACCTCTTTTGTTTTGCTGTAGTCACCCCCGAGTGTGACGGGTATGCCCATTCATGGGTCCCGTGCCTTCTGGGCCTAGAGACCCAAGCTACATCTCACTGATGAGGCCTAAGAAGGCCGAAACATGTTTGGGGATGTGCGTTGTCTTGTGCAGAAGGGATGTGACCAAGCAGATTGGGCTGTACCGCCCCTTTTGGTTTGGGACCAGGCCTGATTTGTATATGATCTTTCCACTTTGTAATGGCTTGGCAGTCAAAGAACGATTGTCTGGAGGGTTGTCCTGAGCAATACCAGAGCTTAAGATTAATTCTAAACCTTCCAGCCATCACCTCTTTTGTTATTTGAAATGATATGACATGGATATTTTTTAACAAATTTTAAATTTAACAAACACTGATAAAACGCATGGGACCAGGTTTGTGTTTTTAAAACATAATTTCTGTGAGACAGTCTGGTCACATTCTGTCTGTCTTGACAGAGAGCACAAGACTTGACTGGACAGGCAATCCTATGATAAAGCCAATGGAATAAAGATGCTATCTTGCATGCTAAAAAGGAGTCCTTCAACAATCGCATCATGCAAGCAGACTCCAATACTAAAGAACTTGAATTTCCCGCCACCCCCCTGTCCCCTGTATTAAAGACAGCAAATGGTGTGCAAACATCTAGTCAGCACTACTGAATAAAATCTCATTACTTGAATCCAAAATTAAAGACAAACAAAACTGCTTGAAGTCTGACAATCGTTCCACTACCTACTTAATGGCTGCCCTCCTGACCACACCCAACCTCAAGCCTTATGCCTTCTCGCCCCTTGCCGTCCCCGAGGTCGACGATATCATCAATAAAATCAAACCATCTAATTGTCATGGCGATTCCTGCCCGCCCACTATTATCAAGGATTCCGCTCATGACTTGACCCCGTTCATCACGGCCTTTATTAACTCGTTCTTTAAAACAGGCGTTGTTCCTGACAACCTTAAGGACGCATGGGTGATCCCACTGCTTAAAAAAAACATCCTTAGTCCGAAGCATACCTACCAATTATAGATCTATCACCACTGTGCCTTTCATGCTTAAAATACTAGACTGTGCTGCATACCTGCAGATTCAGGACTATTTGGAATCTAACAATCTCCTAGGTTTAAGACAATCTGGCTTCCGCCCCAGGCATGGGACTGAAATGGCTCTGATAGATCTGAAAACACAAATTGAAGTCTTGAAAGACAACGGGAAATTAGGCTTGCTATTACTCCTATATCTCTTTGAGGCCTTTGATTTGTCAATCACCAAATCTTATGCCAACATCTCCGCTCTGCTGCCCACTTTTCAGATTCAGCCACTGCATGGATCAATTCCTTTCTGTGCAATAGATCCATGAAGGTCTTCTCCCCCTCAGCAGCCGCTGACCCTGCTCCAATTCATTGTGGTGTCCCACAAGATTCTTGCATGTCACCTACACTATACAATGTGTTCACTAAACCGCTCTTTGATGTGCTCGATTATTTGGGTGCCTCTTACAAAAATTATGCTGAAGGCACCCAGATACTCATCCCCATCACTGGCGACTACACAGTTGACACCAAGGCTTTGAACGACGTGCATTTGGTCATCCAGGCCTGGATGGCCCAACACAAACTTTGCCTTAATAATGATAAGACGGAGCTCCTTATCCTGGGCTCCACTCAACGTCTTAATAAACTCTTACCAGTCTTTCATCATTGACAGCAATTTTATCAAGGTCTCCAAGGACACTAAAACATTAGGTATCTATCTAGACGCCACCTCGTCTCGACAAACCAACGCAGTCAGATCAGCTTTGGCATATACCTGCAAACTTATTGCAGCCTGCAGACCTTTTCTGACGACACCTAATAGCATCACCTTAGCCAGAACTCTCCTCATGTCTAAAATTAACTACTACAGTGTGCTCTATTTGGGGCCCAGTCAGGCAAACTGACTGCAAATAACACAGAATAATGCCATCAGAGTGGCATTAAACATTCCTAGAAACCAACACATCTCTGAATTCAGAACCAGTCTTAATTGGCTCCCAGTCAAGCAGAGAATTTCTCTGAAAACTCTTGCCCTTACACACAAATGTTTGACCAATAAGGCCCCCCGTACCTATCTAACCGTCTTTCTTTCCACACTTCCACCCGACCACAAAGAATTGCTCAGACACACAGTCTATCTATACCTCGCTTCAAACTTCAGTAAGCTGGGGGCATGAGCTTTCCTGTTTTGGAAGGTGGCTCTATGTGTATTACTGTACTTTAAAGTGAAAAGGGCTGGACTTAAGAGAAGTACAGATGTAGCACAAGAGCTAATATGGCAATGACACAGCAGAAAAGTGTTCTGGGATAACACTGAGGAACATTGACAAGTTTGGGATTGGGCAAGCATGCCTCCCATCTAATTATCCCTAAATGCCCACACAGCAACATTCAGTGGGCATTTACAGATGAATCGGCATCTGAGCAGCTGGGCAGCAATGAGATGGAGGCAGGGGCGTAGGAGACACATCAAATCTGGGGGGACAGGGGCACCTTGGGGAATTTGCAGTCTATATTTGTGTATTGTGTTTTAATCAAAGAACTCGACTTTTCAAAAAATAAAATAACAGTAAAATAGCAGAGGGGTAAGTGCTACAAGGTCCCCCAGCATATAATAAAAGATGAATTATTTATTCTCACCTATGGCCTGGGTAATTACTGTTCTGGGCTCAGAGGGGCATGACCAGCGCTCACTTTCATTTAATGGGTTTTATTGGTATCAGAGACATCCCTCAAAGCCCTGCAAGCACACATTCTGTACTCAATTAGTTGACCCACTTGTCTAACACCGGAAAGGCATTGGGATCCAACAGCACCGGGGACATGATTTAGTTTAGTTTCTGGGCCATCTACATTTATCACGCATTTTCCATGTCCCCACACAGCCTTTGCTGCATGGGCTCAGACATCCGGCGCAGGGTGAAGTGCAATATCCCAAGGCCATGTCACCTGAAGATGTACATACGGCCCGGCACCCTATTCCAATGCTAGACCATCACTATGGTGACAGCCTAGTGATCTGCTAAGATCTCCTATGATCTTCTATTCAGGGAGCAGCTCATAGGCCTTTTAAATAAGCCGTGCCCAAATAAGTCTAATTGTGTTACATTTTCCATGCGTGCCCTCAAAAAGTACCACTTTGCCCTGCAAAAGTAAATACAGCACCCCACAAAAGTATAAAACACAAAGCCCCATTAACATCCTGGCCAGATCACGGCCTATTGTCCAATACCTCCTCGAGGTACCCCTTGGTCAGGGTGCATTCCCCAGGTGTGAGTGGGCACTCCCCAGAGTTACACAAACAGCCACCACAGTGCCACCAGCACAGAGGGCAAACCCCCAACGGGCCTAAAGAGTGCTTTAAACACATTGCGTTGGTGTGTGTGCATTCCCCACATGCGCGCGTGCAGGTTACAGCAGGTGGCCAACGCAGCAAAGCGGCCTTGCCTTACTTCAGCTTAAAAATACACAGGGGGTCTCCCTATAGGTTCGTACATCCATATTCCAGGAGCGAAGAGCAGCCAGTACACTATTTAAAGTGTGTCCTAGTAAGGATATGTTCCTGCCATACGATGGACCCACAGCACCCATGTCAGATTATTATGAAAAAATAATCATAATTTAGTAACATTTACCCTTCTGGACCGCAGGTCACAGAGTTTACCATCCAATAATGTAAATGCCACTAAAATGGCAGACACGGTGTAGGTGACACGATGGAGATGTGATCTGCTGCTGTTCAACTGCACAAACAGGAGACCCATGGGTGAATCCCGGCATCTCCTCCATGTCTAACAAACAATGTGTGATCCTGGTCAAATCCCCTAAACTGGGAGAATTTAAAAACTGGCTAGCACTTGAAGTAGTGGCTTTGTCAATTTATTAACATTTGGAAACACTTGTTTGGTGTGTTTATTGTTTATATTCTGGTTGCATGTGTACACACACACACATTGGTACAGTGACCTAGATTTTGGCTACCTTTAACACTGGGTCATCTCTAAAAAATGAAGCTGCTCTGGATCGGCAGATGTAGCAGTGGTGATTCAATCAAAGGCATTTTTTAGTGAATAAAACATGTGTCACAAAATCAGTGTTTCCAAAACCATGAAGGAA
Source organism: Ambystoma mexicanum (assembly GCF_040938575.1). NCBI lineage: Eukaryota > Metazoa > Chordata > Amphibia > Caudata > Ambystomatidae > Ambystoma > Ambystoma mexicanum. The sequence goes on from NC_090924.1 coordinate 1,122,633,579, forward strand.
AACTCTCTCTAAAAGAACAATATACATTTCGCAGTGTAATGCAAAATATTTGTGGAATACGAGCAGTTGCGTATAGAGCCGGATCTACTGGCATTTCTACTTGGACACTGATTATTGTCAAGACATTAGGTTGTGGTTTTCTTAAGGATCAGCCCCTGCCTCACAACATCACACACTCAGTCACACGCTGTTACCCGTCCCTCGTCCAGTCACACGACATCACACACACACACTATGACACTTACCATAGCTAGCTCAAGTCGAGTCTCTCTCTAGTCTCCCACTCCCTTGATAATCAAACGCTACCTGCCGCAGAGGCAGGCTCAGCCTTCTCAGCCAGCACCAGCACGTGCCACTGCCTGGCTGCTCCACTTTGTTCTGGAAAAACACAGGCTTATGTTGCGCAGCAGTGAACTGCGCAGGTGCACGTGCAGTTTCTTCCCCGGCCCGAGCATGTACCAAATGCACAGGCGCGTGGCACTCAGCGAGCAGAAGTACTTTTATCCTTGAAATACTTGTGTATATGCGTGTTATAAATGCCATATCATATAATATCATATCATAGTCTGCAGTCTGCAGAACTGGGACTTTGGCATGCTGACAGCTGCAGCCTGCAGAAGTATTTTTACATATTGCATGAAGCAGATGCAGTCAGTGCAGGGACACAGTGCACTGTGCATGACAGCACGTATATATTCTGGGGGGATAAATGCCATTATAACCCCCCACATAAAATTGTGGGGGGATTTGTCCCCCCTACCCCCCATGTCCTACACCTATGGATGGAGGCTCTTTGGCTCCACTCTGCACATCAAGAACCAGGAACCTCTCTCTGTTTCCAGATTCCTGCCTTTGTGCAGCAAAGCCAGAAGCCTGGGGAGCAGCTGAGAAGGTGGAGTCACGTTGAATCAGGTGAGACAAAGAGTAAGAACATATATGTGTGTGAGGATTTTGTGTAAGCATGTATGTATGTATGCATTTACGTATGTAGGCATGCATGCATGCACGCAAGGAGCTGTCTGTGTATGTGGATGCTTTTTAATGATTACAATATAAATGGTGTGTATGGGTGCAAGTGCACCTGTAAATGAGAATGTAGAGTGAATGTTCTGTGACCAGTGGATATTGGCGTAAATATGAAGTCACTTGTTTGTTTGTTTGTTTGTTTGTTTGTTTGTTTGTTTATTTATTTATTTATAATGCGCTCCATACCCATAGGCAGTAGGGCACAGCAGAAAGAAAATGCGAGGCTTACGATGTTGCAGAAATATACAGTTATGAAAAATTATCAACATATACAAAAAAATTACAGATATATACAATATACAATGTCCTATACAATGATATACATATACAGCAATATATGTGTGTGCAAATATGTACAGATGGAGAAGTAGGATTAATATGTGTAGATATGATATAATGTACCTTAATTGTTCAGGTAGGTAGTAGGCAAGGTTATATAATACTGTTAGGGCAGTGACTAAAGGAGACTACGATGATGTGGCTATGGGTTATTGGAGGTGTTTAATTAAATTCCTTCTAAAGTGTAAGTAGGGTTGGTCGGCTCTCAGGTTATGTGATAAGGAGTTCCAAAGTGTAGCAGCTTTCACAGGGAAGCTGTTACCTCCGATGGTGGAGAGTTTGAATATTGGGATTGTCAGGCAGTTAGAATTGACGGGTCTAGTCTGTCTAATGGATGGCTTTCTCTTTAATTTGTCCATCAGGTAGCTGGGGGCAGCATTGTTGAGGGCTTTGTGGGTTAGGGAGACCATCTTTAGTTGGATTTTGTTGTCAGTGGAGAGCCATTTGTGTTGGTGTCTAATTATATAGATACGCTCTCTTTTATTAATGCCGAGCGCAGCTCTCAAGGCATTGTTTTGTAGGATTTTGTTATGATGTTGCTGCTCACATAGCAGCCTGAGCCACCTAGCACAGTGAAGCTGGATGGCATGGAATGTTATGTACCTCTGGTTCCGATGAGGTCATACAGGTTGCAATGTACAGCACTACTCTCAGTGTTCTAAATGTGTCAGTTAATCTTGTCTGTGTCACTGTAGGGAGCCCTTGTTGTTGTTGGGGGTCTTTTCCCTTATTAACCTAAATAAACATATGTTCTAAAACTTACCAGTGCCCTTTGATGTCTTCGCAACAATGGCGACGAGGATGGGATAACTGAAGACCCCCAGCAACCATTCTGAAGACATTGCCGCTCCGCTGTTTCCCCCCCGGCGTGGTAGTGGCAGTTTGAAGCTGAACTGAAGCCAGTCCTGAAGAACTGAAGCCCCATCATGTGCTGGCCGCTCCGCTTTGCTCCAGCGTCGAGCGGCCACCAAAAGTCCGGCAGCATTCCCCCCATCAAGTAAGTGGGCCGCCCGCTTGGCCCTGCAAAATACTGGCTTTGATCCGGTCATTGTGTTCAGATCGCGCCTGCTGCACCGCGTCCTAGTTGTGTGGGGTAGGCCCTCACTGGCACCCGGACATTGTCAACAGAGGCCCGCTGTGGGGACGGTGTCTACAGAGGCCCGCTGTGGGGTTTGAACGTATCTTCGGCTCGTATGCAAAGATACGGAAGAAAAGGAAGAGGCGCGGTTGAGCCGAGGAAGATTACCACGCAGCGCCGCGTAGAAGCGCATTCTCCAGTGGAGAGCCGTGAGTGAGCCGAGGAAAATTACCACGCAGCGCCTAGTGTAAGCGCATTTAACAGTGGAATCTACCACACAGCTGCTAGTTAATGCGCACAGCAACCCTGGAGCAGGGGAAGAGATGCCGCATATCTCTTGGTACAGGCGCGTGTGAATATTCCACAGTGCAAAGAAAGTGCATCTGATGTTTATTTCATAAATCGTACATTTATACAAATCGTACATTTGGTGAAACGCGAAATAGTGAGAACTTGTGCACGAGGGGGGAGAGACAACCGCCAGCTCCTCAGCGGAGAGGATAAACAGAGGAGGGGAGCACAGGGCAAGCAGAGGAGCAAAACACAGGGCGAGCAGAGGAGTAAAACACTCCCCAGTGACACAGAGAGAGAGAGAAGGACGAGCAGCGGAGCAGAAGGCAGGTCTGGAGTGTCCCTGAGAGAAGTGTTCTTTCTGAGAACTAAGTATGGCAGGTTTGCCAGGGATAGCTGGACTGCCGATATTTATGCCGATACCGGGAGCTGCAAAGATACCATGGGCTCAATGGCGCAAAGGATTTGCACATTACTTGAAGGCTGCCGGCGGAACGTCATATTCTAGCGAAAGGAAGTTGGCACTATTGTTGCATTTCTTGGGGTATGAAGACCAAAGAATTTATGAGACTCTGCCACAACCAACAGCAGATGGTAGTGAGGGTGATGCTGGGAATGAATTTGACGTAGCTTTAGTGAAGCTGGACAAGCATTTCAACCCCAAAACCAGCACAATACTGGAACGATATAATTTCCGCATGAGGATGGAGGCCCAGGGTGAGTCGGTTGAGGAGTATGTGACAGCCCTGTGACACTTAGCATTGACTTGTAAGTACCAAGGAACATTCGACGAACACATTCGTGACCAGTTCATGACGCACTGCAGATCTAATAAAATACGCGAAGAGTTGTCGTTGAAGGATGACCCCAACCTGGATGAGGTATTAGATTTGGCGAAACGAGTGGAGCACTCATTGGCATGTGTTGCGAAACTGTAAAAAAGTGAAACTAATGATCCCAAGGAAGGCAAGAGTGAAGTATTGAATGTAGGAGATAACAAAAGCAAAAGAAGAGGAAGGAGCAAGCAGTCGAATAAAATTGGGGATGAGGAGAAGAAGAACCAGGAGACAGTGCAGAGATCTGAGAAAAGAGAGGATAGACTATGTTTTTGATGTGCTAGTGGGACGCATTTTGCTTCATCCACTGTGTGTCCTGGCCGTAAGGCAACATGTGCAAAGTGCAAGAGGAGAGGTCATTTTGCAAACTGTTGTAAGAACTACCAGTTTGGACAGTCAAGTCAAAGAAAAGTCCTTTATGTAAATGAAGATGAGGACGGCAGATCGTCGTATGAAGAAGTGATGCTTCCAGTGCCAAATGTCATTGTCAATACTGTTAATGTTGTGATGGGTGGCGATCAGGATGATTGTGAGCGTCCGTATGTGACAGTGAATGTGAATGGTTGTGACGTGTCGATGATGGCAGATTCAGGCTCGAAGATAACTTTAGTATCCAAAAATGTGTTCGAGAAGGAGATGTGTGGAGTGGTAGATCGTTTGATTCGTCCGGATATCAGTCCGGAGGATACAATCAAGACAGAATTGAGTTGCTGGGTTATGAGTGGAGTGAGTTTGAGTTCAAGGGAAGGAGATGTAAAGGCAAAGTATATGTCACTAGGAAAGGGCAATCATTATTGGGATGGAGAGAACAGAAGAGTCTGGGTATCCGTTTGGACCCCAATCATCCTGAACAGGTGCTCCAAGTGTCATTGCCGTGCACAGAATCAAGCAAGTATGTGATAAAGCATAAAGGAGTTTTCGAGAAAAGTTTGGGGAAAGTGAAAGGGTTTCAACACCAGATTGTTCTAAAAAGGGGTAGTTTGCCAGTCGTTGCAAAACTCAGGCCCGTACCATTCTCTTTAAGAGAAGGGGTAAAAGATGAGCTCAAGAAGCTGCTACGAATGGGTGTGATCGAGAGAGCAGGAGGCATGGAATGGGTGTCGCCGGTTGTTGTAGTAAAGAAAAGTTCAGGTGATTTGAGGTTGTGCATAGACATGCGCAAGCTCAACAAGTGCGTAATGGTTGACAGGCATCCTTTGCCAAACATGGGTGAGATGTTAACCATGGTGGGCAAAGGGAAAGTGTTCTCAAAACTTGATATGGTGTCGGCATATCATCAGGTCGAGTTGACGGAAGAATGTAGGAAAGTTACAGCTTTCGTAACTCATGAGGGTGTATTTCAATTTAGAAGAATGCCGTTCGGGCTGGCGTCAGCTTCATCAGTATTTCAAAAAATTATGGATCGGTTACTTGGATGTGTAAAGGGAGTGTTTTGCTTCCAGGATGATGTGCTGATATGCGGTGAGACGTTGGAGGAGCATGACAGAAGTCTGTATGCAGTCCTGAAGATCTTTGAGGATAGAGGCATCACTTTGAGGGAAGAGAAGTGCAAATTTGCAGTATCCAAGGTAGATTACCTGGGTCATGAGGTATCATTTGAAGAGGTGAAACCCAAAGAAAGCATTATCAACTCCATAAAAGAAATTGAGAGGCCAACGACCAAGAGTGAACTTTGTTCATTTTTAGGCATGGCAGAGTTTTATAAGAAGTTTGTAGAGAATTATGCTGCAAAGGTCATGGAGATAAGAAAAATATTGAGGAAAGGTGTGGATTTTGTATGGAGCCGTGAATGTGACGTAGAGTTTGCCAGGATCAAGGAAGAAATAGATATGGCGAAACCTTTGGGATGTTTTGATACTAGGAAGTTGACGATTATTATGGTGGATGCAAGTGAGGGCGGCCTGGGTGCTGTTCTAGCTCAGAGACAAGATGATGGATCGGAAATTATAATAGCTCATGCATCACGTGGTTTGAAAGGTGCGGAAGTATGTTATTCGGTTCTTGAAAAGGAAGCCCTTGCGTGTTACTGGGCGGTGGAGAAGTTTAAACATTTTGTCTGGGGTGTGGAATTTGTGATCCGCACGGATCACAAACCGCTGAAAGTTATTTTTGAGACGAAAGGTCTGGACAAAATATCACGCAGGGTGGCTGGATGGGTTACCAGGTTGCAGGCCCACAGGTTTGTTATGGAGGTAATTCCTGGGAAAGAAAACACATTAGCGGACAGTCTGTCGAGAGTAAAGGTTCATTCCCGGGACAGGATAGAGGATGATGACATGGAGATGGTGTTTGTAAGTACAGAGGGTATCGTATCCAATGAAGAGTGGTTGGAGGAGATAAGGAAGGATGTGATATTGAGAGAGGTGATATCGTATGTTGAGTCCGCAGTTTGGCCAAGCAAAGCAGCATTATTAGAGGAAGAAAAACCCTTTTGGGAGGTAAAAGATGAATTGTCGGTTGGCGATGAGATATTGTTTAGATGGGAAAGGGCAGTGGCTCCCAAGGGGATTCGGGGAAGGATTATTGATCTGGCGCACAGTGGTCATATTGGTATTGCAAAGACCAAGGGAGTATTGAGAACGGATTACTGGTGGCCTGGTTTTGACAGGGAAGTTAAAGTTCGGGGTTGGGTGAGTGCAAATTTTGCCTCAGAAGTGGTAAAGGGGTAGAAGCTAAGAAGCAACCCCTAGTCGATGTTGGAGTTCCTTCAAGGGTTTGGAGTGATATAGCCATGGACATACTAGGACCTGTCGATTTGGGATATGGTCGGGGAAGATTTGTTGTTGTGGTGGCTGATGTATTTTCTAGGTGGGTGGATTTTAGAGTGGTAAGAGAGATAACGGGAGAAAGTATGGTTAAAGTGTTGCAGGAGATTTTTGCAAGTGAGGGTCTCCCAGGAAGTGTTCTTACAGACAATGGTACGCAATTTACTGGTGGATGTTTTCCCAAGTATTTAGAAAAATGTGGTGTGAGTCATAAGAGGACAGCTTTGTACCATCCAGAAACAAATGGAGTTGTTGAGAGGCTCAACAGATGTGTGATGGAGAGCATTCGCATGGGGGAAGAGTGTGGATTTGACAAGTTGGCAACTATTCAGAATAGGATGTGGGCGTTACGTATGGCAACCCATGCCACCACCGGGCTATGTCCATTCGAGCAAATGAGAGGTCGAAAACCTTATTCCATGGCGTGCTCGCCTTGGTTAGGCAGAAGCAGGAAATCTGATGTGGTTGTCGACGAGGTGAGAGATCTCTCAAAAAGAAGAAGAGTGAGTGGGTCATGCAGGAAAACAGGAGGAGAGGAAGGAAGGAATTGCGTGTGGAGTGTGGTGACTTGGTAAGGATAAAGAAAGGAGTTGTGAGAAAGAAGGGTGATCTGTTGTATTCCGACCCAGTTAGAGTTGTACCTGTGTTGAAGGGTGCAGTGCGTGTAGCCGGCGGCCAGGTTTGGAATATGAATAGAGTTGCCACAGTGAAGAGAGGTAACGTGTGAAACCTCTTATTGTGAAGGAGTTTATTAAAAAGAAAGGGAGATGTGTTATGATGTTGCTGCTCACATAGCAGCCTGAGCCAGCTAGCACAGTGAAGCTAGATGGCATGGAATGTTATGTACCTCTGGTTCCGATGAGGTCATACAGGTTGCAATGTACAGCACTACTCTCAGTGTTCTAAATGTGTCAGTTAATCTTGTCTGTGTCACTGTAGGGAGCCCTTGTTGTTGTTGGGGGTCTTTTCCCTTATTAACCTAAATAAACATATGTTCTAAAATTTACCAGTGCCCTTTGATGTCTTCACAACAGATTTGTAGCCTTTGGGTAATAGTTTTATTACCACCACTATAGAGAGCATTACAAAAATCTAGTCTGGAGAGTATGAGGGCTCTCGCCAGGATCATGCAGCTATCATTGGATAGGAATGGTCTGCCTGCTCTTATTAATTTACAAGTATACGCAGTAGTGGATGCTAGTGAATTAACCTGTTTAGTAAATGACATAGTGGAATCCAGGTAAAAGGCAAGAGTTTTTACCTCCCTGGATACTTTGATAATATTGCTGTCTATATTGAACACGGCATATTCAAGGCCTAGTTTGTTAATATTGGCATGCATACCCAAGATGATTAGCTCTGTCTTATCAGCATTCAGGCATAGGCCATGGGATGCCATCCATGCCTGAATGATGAGATCCACCCTGTTCACCAACTCTCTGTCCTTGCTGTGATCCCCAGAAAGTGGGAGGAGAATCTGAGTATCATCTGCATAGTTAGTGTAGGCGATACCCAGATGGTCCAAATCGTCGAACAGAGGTTTGGTGAAAATGTTGTATAAAGTTGGGGAGACACATGAGCCCTGGGGGACTCCACAGGTAATAGGTGAGGGGTCTGCTGCTATTGAGGGTGAGAAGACTCTCATCGTTCTCTCGCTCACAAAGGATTCAATCCATTTGATGGCTTCAGTGAAGAAATGCGCTGCTGAATCCAGGTGTCTGCATAGGACCTTGTGGTCCACGAGGTCGAATGCCGCAGAGAGGTCAAGTAAGAGGAGGAGTGCTGCTTTCCCTTGTCCCTCAACTCATCTATTTGGGTCTTTAGATCAATAATAGCAAAAATCTTCAGTAGAAAAGGTACTGTGGTAATGGGTCGGTAATTGGTGGGGATGAGAGGATCTAACGTCTGCTTTTTGGGGAGGGGGAGCACCCAGGATTGGGATGTTGCCCAAGGAAAAAGATGCATTTATAAGTTTGGAAATAAAAGGTGATAAGGCTCTGGTGGCATCTTTGATTATGTGCGCAGGGCAGATGTCGCCTTTGCAGTTGGAGAGTTTAAGTGAAAGTATGATTTTCTCAACCTCCAGGGTGGTGGTTTTAGTAAAGGAGAATGTGTTAGTCTGTGCGCTAGGTATAGCATTGGACAGAGGTGTAGGCAGGTTAGGGAGGTTTAAGGAGTCTTTTTTTAGTTGGATTTCGTTTTGTAGGGTTTTTATTTTGTTTGCTAATCCCTGTTGGATATCTGCACACCAGATCTGATCTTTGGTGCAGGTATCAGGTGTGGCAATAGGTGACTCAAGTTCCTTCAATATGGAGAAGAGCTCCTTCATACTTGAGTTCGAATTGGCAATACGGACATTGTAAGAGTTCTGCTTTGCTAGGCAGATTTCAGTTTTATATTGCCGTGAGATGGTGGTTAGAGTGGCTTTCTTCTCGTTAGATGGGCATAGTTTCCAGGCGGATTCACATTTTCTCTTTTTAAGACGGAGGGCCTTAAGTTCAGGTGTGAACCATTTGTTTAGATGGGTTTTGGGTTTACTGGTAAGAAGTTTTAGTGGGGCAATATTGTCCATAGTGTCTATCATAAATGTGTTGTATTCATGAACTAGTGTGTTGGGGTATAGATTGTCTGTCAGTGAGTTAAGAGTTGGGAGGATAGCTGGGATCATTTTTTCCACTGTTTTTCCAATGTTTTTCCTATTTCTCGTTAGGCAAGGTGGTGCTAATAGCACAGCTATAGTGGGCGGTCTAGTAGTCAATAGATTGAAGGAGACCAATGAGTGGTCAGTCCAGGGTAGTGGTGAGATGGAAGAGATGACCGCTGAGCAGTTTGCATCGGCAACCCAATCTAAGGTTCTTCCCTTCAGGTGGGTAGGGGAGTTAACTTTTTGGGATAGTCCAAGTGAGGTGATAGTATTGGCTATGGTTAAAGCAGGCGTGTCTGCTGGATCGTTAAATCCTAGGTTGAAATCGCCTAATAGCAGCAGTTGTGAGGTTGTTTTGACATTGTTGGTTAATAAGCTGTGCAGATCCTCCTCGAAGGTCCCAAGAGGGCCGGGAGGTCTGTAGACTAGGTGGATGGTGAGTGATTGGGTGTTTTTTATGGGGAGTTTGGCGGTGAGGGATTCACACGATTGCAGGGTTTGGGTGGGGCTAGTCTTAGAGCTAAATTTTCTTTGGATATGATGGCAATGCCACCGCCACCGGTGCCCACACGGTCCTGCCTGGATATAGTATAGCCGCCTGGGATGGCCAGCATAAGTGACGGTCCTGCAGCATTGTGTAGCCATGTTTCAGTTAGAGCAATGAAGTCCAATTTGGCTTCAGTGATTAAATCTGCTATATCAAGGTCATGGGTGACTAATGATCGTGTGTTAAGGAGTGCTCCTTTGTAGGAATGTGCCTCCGTTTTTAGTTTGAAATTCGTAAGAGTGATTGGCTTAGTCTTAGTTCTGGAAATGGTTCTGGAAATGGTGGGAATCATGGCAGCAGCAAGTTGGCATTCCTTCTGAGTAATAATGCTAAGCAAGCAGGGCATGGCTTTGTACAGCCTAGTCTGTTAACATGGCCCCCAGGATTTGGTCATTCTTGCTAATTTGCCTGTTAAAGCCACACGGATGCTAGGTACTGTAGTTATCATTCCTCTTGAGTTTGTTTTGTTCTTCACTTGTCCTTTTGGGTATCTGCATTTCTTGGTACTCCCTCCAGTATGTCCTGGGTATTGAATTACCTACATATGCCCCTGTTTAGAGGTTTGGCATGTCTCTGCACCCTGTCCATCCTTGTCTTTTCTCTCTGGGACCCATGCAAAGTCCCTCTGTGTCTCGTCGTGTCCAAGGCAATCCTGACACGGTAAAGGCAACGCCAATGAGGTGATTGTTCTTACATGTGAGGGTGGAGCAATTGATGCAGCCAGCAAGACAATATTTATTTACTTTCCCAAGGAGTTGTCATGAATGTTATGGGCAAAGCAAACATGATGAGCGTTCTTACATGGGGGATGCATTTTCTCAGCCAGCGAAGAAATGTTTTCTTACTGTGACAGGGCTTATTTTACTGCCGTTTAGCTCAAAGCCAATCGGAGTATGTTCTCATGTGCCGAGACTAGAATATATTGGAAGAGCCAGCATGGACATGACATTATGTGGGAATACTGACATATATAGATGTTGTCTTTTTCTCTCTGTGCTCTATGCAAACGCCCATTGTAGAGTGAGAATAATAGTGAATTGATGTCTTGAATGTATTGGTGGGTGTCTCACTCAATACTTTGCCCTTTTGTCCCTTTAGAGTAGTGGTTTTGTCTCATTTTCACACATTTGCTTTGCCTACCCTTGATAAATCATTTCCCAATTTCCATTTTGGACATTTAAACATGGTTTTAGAAATGTTATGTCACTTCTTACTCACCTGTCTCCACCTATAAACGTGGGGCCCTGTCCAGTGTCTCTGTATACCAGGATTCAGATCAACACAAAACACAGCACCCACAGAAGACACTTCAGAACTCAGTTTAACTGGCTATTCCTCTAGCATCCCTCACATTGTCACATTCTCTATCCGTCCATTCGATTATTTCTTTTCAGCAGCAAACCAAACGCTCATATACAAAAATATGTCATTCAATGACACATTATAAAAACAATATATTTCACCTGAAATGCAACATATTTTTACAAGCCTCAATGGTTTGATCAAAAGTTATTGTGATGGGGATCGAATATACTGTTTTCCTTTGGGAAATGTTCACTACATATAACACAGTAAGTCATCTGGACTACGTGCCATAGACCTTATGCCTGGCCGTTCCAGTTAAGCATAGTACCTTAATTCATCTTCATCGGCCAAGCCTGCTTCGCACACACAGACAGTCAACAAAAGTAATGATTGACTTTGTGTTTACCATCTCATACTTGCAAAATGTCAACAACAGTGTGTTTTGGCCTGTAAAAAATTGAGTCTGCTCTTTTCATCAAGTGCACCTAAGTGTTTCTTTAGGCCCTCGTCGGGACAGAGCAAATATGTTTTATCCCCTTATTCTTTAATGACATAGTTTCTTGGCATCGTTAGGTGAAACCTTCTTGTTTCATTTAACAGCTGTTGATCCTCTTCATTGATGTCCCCTGTTGTTGAATCGAATGCTATTTCCAGTTTTTCTACTTCAACGTTGCTACCACACTTGAATGTGCATATCTTCCGTTTGCTGATCATGTCATGTGGCGAGCTTCCCATCTTGAAATGTCAAATCAAGATTTCATAGATGGTGCCATAGACTGACACTTGCGTTTCCTGAATGAATCAGTGCTCCTTCCCTCTCTGTGCCAACACGCTCACCTGTTTCCATCCATATTGTTTACACTGAATTTGTGCAAAAGCATAGTAGTCCATAATGTTGTTTATTTGCAAATTGTCCAGCGATGTTATATATTTATTTACACATGCATCATTGGACATGCACAATGTGCATATTTCTATAAGTATCAAGCTATTTGCTTCAGAATTTTAATCTATGAATCACGCCTCACGACAGCTCAAGTTAATTTAGCAAAAATAAAATGGAATTCACTTCACAGGTGCTACGTCGGCACTGTGATCAGTTGCAAATCACAATGAATATGGGCTCAATATGTCATCGCCTAGCAGCTCTATTGGATGCTTTCGTAAGGATTAATGACTTTTCCAATCCTTCTGTCATAGTCAGGGATGATTCATCTATAATGGGAGGCAGGGCACCAACCCCCTGCCGCCACCCATTATATAGGAGCGACCCATTATAGAGGAGGCACGAAAATGTAAACAGAAATAAAGTTTCTCTTTAAACTTGAGTTCTCCAGCGCACATGCCCAACAGGCCTTGCAAGGCCATGGTGCTGTGCTTTCCAAAGCCATGCATGGCTCTTTGGGAGGCAGGGTGTGGAACTGCAGACCTAAATGTGTTTAGAGGGCGCTATTGTGCATTACCGCACATTAATGTCTACATGGGCTGTGAGAAGAAGGCACTCTAGCTCCAATGTGCATGTATGGAAGCAGAAAGCAGAGCTTCCTGGTTCCTGTCTGCATGGAGAATATGAGCAAGATGCCTGGATTGCAGAGCCTTGTCAAATCCAGAGCTGCAGGAAAACAGAAATGAAGAAACATGTTTGCATGTCTGTATGCATGCGTGGATGTCAGATGTGTAAGTATGCATGTGTGTATGCAAGGGATTGTCTGTGTAATTGTGCATTTGAGAGTGCAGTGTGAATGTCCAGGGTACACTTGTGAATGAGTGATTGGGAGAAGCTTAATTGGTGCGTGATTGCTTGCATGAATGGGTGTGTGAATGTGTGTGTGCGTGGAAGGCTGGGGCTTGGGGCTAGCCCTCCAGAAGACACCTATAGTTTTTGCAAGCCTGATAACTTATACTCATACAGTTCTATTGTGGGTTGGGGGTATTATCTTTTGATAATTATGTTGAATGAGCTCATTGATCAGTAGCGTCACATTTAGAATTGGAGGGTCTAGTGACAATACTTTTAATGAAATGGAGCATGTATTCAAATTCTTCATCAGAATACTTTCTTCCATGTGAAATATGTGCTGCAAATGTTGGTTTGGTAGTGCTATATCAATAACTAATCCGCAACAGCCCTATTGATTAAATCAAAATATGATAGAGGACCAGTGGATTTAACCTCGAAAAGTGAAGACAAATTCACTGGTCAATGCAGTTAGTGGGCATTGGTGCAACCAGACGGAAAATACACAATTTTGTACGTTGCATGGCATTTTACAAAGGCATCAAGGGTAACACCAACATGATGAATATTCTTACACGGGGAAGCATTTCTGCAACAAGTAGAGACATTTTTTTCTCACGTGGCAGCAGGGGAGTTGCTAGGTCTGGAAAAGACCCGGGGCTAAGCTGATGTCAGAACTGTTGGGACTGGGGGCTAGCTAGTCTTTTGGCTGTAGCTCCTGAGATTCTATCCGGGGCTACAACCAAAAGATCAGGGGCTATAGCCCCCTTAGCCCCCCCTAGCAACGCCCCTGCGTGGCAGGCATTTTATACTGGTCTTACATATGGGGGTGGATATTAGGGACATTCAGCATCCAGCAAAGACATGTTTTATTGCTGTAACCTGGCATTTTATACTGGCGTTAATGGCAAAGCCAGCATAAGTAATCTTGCATATGGAAGGGGTATTTGGACAGCGAGAAAAAAACATGTTTCCTTTCTGTAGATTTATGTTTAAATCAATTTCAAGCTTGGATATGTATAAGATCTTTTCCTCTATGCATCCAACTGCTTGCTGAGAAAACATCCTTCCGGCCAACATTATTCTTGAGAACAAAAATAGCTTCATCGCCTTCTTTACTAGGCCTGTAACCTCCTCTTTCGGCTGTGCCTCTGTCCCAGAATCCATCAAGATTGTCACCATATCTCCTATGATGAAGAAAGTAGGACTGGATCCCAAAGATGCGAAAAAGGTAAGACCAATCACATACTCTAATTTCTTATTGAAAATATTAGAGGTGTCCACCCTTCATTTGCAGTCCTTTCTGGAAAATACCTCCAGGTTCCACTTTAAACAATCAGGTTTTAGAGCACATCAAAGCACAGAGACAGCTTTGCTTGATCTCCAAACCAAAATGCTCGAGTGTTTGGACCAAAGGATAATAGGGCTACTTGTCCTACTAGATCTTTCTGCAGCATTCGACCTCCTGGATCACAGTCCCCTACTTCAAACCCTGACTAACTTGGGGAACTGTGCCCCAGAATATACAAACTGGATTCATTCCTTCCTGTTGCTGCACAGACTATCTTCTCTGTGTTGAGGTAATGTCTCTTCCAAGCCAGCCCCAATCCACTGCGGTGTACCACAGGGTGCTCGTATACCACCCATGCTATTTAACTTGTACATTAGACCTCTCTGTGGTCTCTTCTAGAACTGAGGGGTCTTTTTTATGAGTTTTGCTAATGACACACAGCTAATCATGGAAACCAGTGGAGATTATGATTCTGACACCACTAAACTCAACTCCATATTCGTCAAATTGGCTCTGCCGCAATGAGGGTAAAACCGAGCTGCTGATGTTTGGAACACCAACAGCTCGAACTAAAGTGGGAAAGGAATATTCAAGCTTTCATATCAAGGACTGCACCATATCGGTCTCAGATAAAGTCAAGACCTTGGGCTTCTTTCTTGACTCCTCATCTAATGCCAAAGCCCAGGTTAATTACATTTACAACAACTGCCACTACTATCGTAGACTCTTAAAACACATTAAACCTTTCATTTCTGAGGTAAACTGCTCATCAAGTTCCCAAGCAATCATTGTCTCCACCTTGACTATTACAATGCATTGCTGATAGAGGCCAACAGAAAATGTATACAAAAACTTCAGACCCTTCACAATTATGCTGTCCGCGTTTGCAAAGGAATCTCTTGACAAGAGCATATATCTTCTCATAGACAAACATTACATTGGCTCCCGATACAGGCCAGAACACTGTTCAGGTCAGCTACCATCCTGTGCAAATGTCTCTATGGGAAGGCCCCCATCTACCTGAAGACCCTTGTAACTCCCTAGGAGCCTAAACAGAACTTACACTTGACTGACATGACATTTGTCAATAGACTCAAGGTGAGTCAGGTAAACGTATTAGGAAACATCTTCCCTACCCTAGTTGCCTTGCAGTGACACACATTACCTCTCACCTTAGGACTGAATAAGAACCTAGCTTCTTTCCCGTCGTCACTGAAAGCTCTACTCTTCAACTAAACCCTCAACCCAGGATGACTTTGAATTTTGTACCATGAGCTACATTGTCCCGTCCGCGTATATGTATGTTTTGTGTGTCTATGTGC
The DNA here is from genome assembly GCF_040938575.1 of Ambystoma mexicanum. Lineage (NCBI taxonomy): Eukaryota > Metazoa > Chordata > Amphibia > Caudata > Ambystomatidae > Ambystoma > Ambystoma mexicanum. The sequence continues at coordinate 1,122,648,761 of NC_090924.1, forward strand.
GCCTTGATGCCTGTGGGTTCCCAGTGCGTTATAAATAAATACATAAAATAAATTAACACACAAAAGAACCAGAGATTGGGTATCTAGACCCTGTATATAATCCTGACTATGTTCAAACACACAAAGTACAGGACCACCATACTTAAGCCACAAACATATAGCCTGCATGACCCTCCAACCAATACTAACTGACCCCTTTATTGTGGAATATCCCTAGACGGAGGTGGTGAGCGTGCATGTCTAGGGTTAGGGGACAGAGAAACATTGTCTTTTTTGCGTTTAAGGAAATAACATACTGAAAATTGGTGGCCTAAGCATTTGAACTAGTGACCGGCTGGGTTGCATTTTCAATTTAAATTGTACAAATTTCTCGTTGGATCATGAAGAAAGTGGGATAAACAAGACAACCCACTGAAATTGGTCAACCAGATACGAAGAGGGAGGCCCAATTAATAACTGGACACCCGTGTTTAAATATAGATCTCAATTTTCATTTTGGGCTAATAAGCAGGAGCATTACAAGAGATGTCCTTCTACTTAAGCTTACAATCCAGGCATTTTGTTTGTTTTCTGGACTTTTAATCCAATCTCCCATAGACACTTTTGTCTCTAAACTTTTTTAGCCATACCCTAAGGAGGGTCAGTCTCTTCTCTGTCCCTTAACCCTTGCCAGGCGGCTCACCACCTCTGTCTAGGGCTAGTCCACCATAAAGAGGTCCGTTAGTATAGGTTGGAGGATCATACGAGCTATTTGTTAGTGGCTTTCCGAATGACTTAAGTAAGGATGGTGGTCCTCTCTTTATGAACCATTAAATGATCATAATGGACTCAACATGGAGAAGGATATATTTGAATTTAATAGCAGCACATGGTCACAGGCTAGAATGTGCAAAGAAGGCCTAATGTCTAAAGAGTTATGTTAGTAATACCAGAAGGTAAGGCATACGATGGCTCTCATCCTTTGGTCTTGGGAGAAGTGTATTCCTTCTGGTCTGATGCAATGCAACATTTACACGTGGAGCTGCCTTCTCCTATTCCTGTCTCTCCTGTGGTTGCCGCTCTTGGAATGCTTCGAACTCTCTTCAGGTTTCCTTAAGAACATGGTTATGCGGAGCACCTATGGTGATGAGCAAGCAGTATTTAAAACAATGGAAAAGCAGTAAAACTCCTACTTCTGATGACTGAGTTGAAGCTGCCAACAGAACACCACTCCTCTCACTCTCCTACTCTCTCTTCACCTGACTAACCCATCCCACCTACCAGATCCACAAGAGCCTGGGGACCGACTCTGTTGGTGACGGTCGGTGGTACAAATACCTTTAATATTTAACATTTTACATTTATCCTTCTGCTGTCTCCAGCACTTCACTTCCCTTCTTGCCATTCTGAAAGTCTTTTTTTTTTTATTTTTCACTTGTGTTAAACTCCAATAAAGACATGATCATCAAACACCTTTATTCGGCCAAAAAAAAACCCATCAAAGTACATCCTGCAAAAAACAATTCTAGAAGTAAGGATACAAATCAGAAACAGAGTTACAGGGAAACAACATTAGGGAAAAACACAGGGCCGTTTGAACATGCCACCCCCTTCAAAGGAGACCCTAAACAGTTCTTTGAGACAATGGTCTAAACCCACCATCCCCTTACTTCAACCAGTTCCCAAGGCGCCTCTGGCCCAAGGTGGTCAGATTTGCCCCTGAGAGGGGGCTGTTGTTAGTCAAAACCCCAGTGTTTACTCTGGCGGAGCTGGGAGGGGCAGCAGAGTTTAGCAAAGGGCGCATGCTGATTGAAATCCCTCTCATAGCTAGATGGCCTGCCCACCCCCAACCTTCCAAAACCCGGTTAGCTGTACTATGGTCCCAAAAAGAAAGTTTAATACTATCCAAGGAGTTCTTGTCCGTACTTGGAATTCTGCAACAGCCCACCAAAGCTTCTCTACGTACAAACGGGCAACCTCCAGAAGTGTTCAGCCAAAATAGACATTTGTTAAGTAGGGCGTCCTTTGGTTCTGACTTGTTTGGTACCAATTTGGGCACCCCCTGGAGGAAAACAATAGGGCGTTTGAGCTTTCCATGTTCAGAGGGATTGTGCTGGCCCCCAGACTTCCACAAGCCCTGGTCTTTGGACTCAATACCCACAGAGCCCAAGATGGCAGAGGACTGAGCCACCGATGGCAAAGACCTTGAACTAAAGTTGGAGACCCTGCTACTCTCCCTGGTAATTACATGGGGAACACAGGGCCCGTTGTTGGAGAGCGATTCCCCTAGTGCCAGGTTAAGGGGGGCGGCAGTCCCTTTGAGGGTGGTCAGGACTGGGGGGAAACTTTCCAAGGGACTTTCCGGGGATGAGATCTTATGCCCCAAGGCAGCTGAAGCGGTCACCAGGGGCTCCTCCTGGGCAATTCCACCACCCTTCAGTTGGGCCTCTAGTACAGATAGTAAGAGATCATGGATGATGGCCAGTTCCGCCAGAACTTGGTTACACCCACACCCCCCATATAACAGAGCCTCCTCTGGGAGTCGGGCGGTGGACATGTTACACTCATGGTTACTGGCGACAGTTGGTTGCTTGATGGTCTCGATCATCCAGGGTGGGTCAAACGGGGGGACGGACTAGCCCCAGAGCTTGTAGACGAGAGAACATCACTCCACGAACTATCATGGGAGCTGGAGGAAAGTTTGCCCTTTTGGACAAGTTGTTCCAGTCTGACCCCTACAGCCAGGAGAGATGGCGCGAGAGCTGAGGGGGTTCCATGGCAGAGAGGTTCGATGGGTGTGGCTGTGGTCAGGCCTGGAGCCGTGCTTTGGGACAGGGAAGGACTTAGTTCCGGCTTGCCACCAGCAACTGCGCTGAAATCCGGAAACAGCTTGAACAGTCCACCCTGATTACAATGCACGGTGTCTTGGTTCCCCAGGTGCTGCTGGAACGTTACTGGAGGTGGATTAGGTGTCACTGCTAGGGTGCCAGACATAGACAGGGACTGATTAGCAATGGGATTAGTGGCAAACAAGCCGGCACATGTCCCAATGGCCCCCAAAGTAGTGCCCATGGTAGTTGCTGAGGGTACCCCCCCTGTGGTCGCGTCTCATCAATACCACAGTCTTACGCTGGTATTTCTGCAGGGGGGGGGTCATGGTCCGTGAGATGGGGGTGGGACAGGAGTGTGGAAAACAGGGATAAGGGGTCAGTAGACGGCTGCGCCATAGCCGATTCCAGTGTCCAGATACTTATGGGGGGGCACACCACACACCTCTATCGGAGTCCGCCTCCCAATCTCACCTCTGAGTTCAAATGCCCGTGCCAGTCCCACGAATCTTGCTCCTAGGTCCTAGGACTCCGACTGGACTCCAGCAGCGCCGAACACCAAGCGGCGCCAAACACTGCGCCCTTGCCCCGCCGCGGGCTTCACCGCTGCGGGGTTGGGAAGGCGCAGATAAGCCCAGGGGGCGGAGCCAATGAACCAGGAAGTCCCAGAGTCCCACCAAGCGGCGCCAAACACTGCACCCTTGCCCCGCCGCGGGCTTCACCGCTGCGGGGTTGGGAAGGCGCAGATAAGCCCAGGGGGGCGGAGCCAATGAACCAGGAAGTCCCACAGTCCCACCAAGCGGCGCCAAACAATGCGCCCTTGCACCGCCGCGGGCTTCACCGCTGCGGGGTTGGGAAGGCGCAGATAAGCCCAGGGGGGCAGAGCCAATGAACCAGGAAGTCCCAGAGTCCCACCAAGCGGCGCCAAACACTGCGCCCTTGCCCCGCCGCGGGCTTCACCACTGCGGGGTTGGGAAGGCGCAGATAAGCCCAGGGGGGCAGAGCCAATGAACCAGGAAGTCCCAGAGTCCCACCAAGCGGCGCCAAACACTGCGCCCTTGCCCCGCCGCGGGCTTCACCACTGCGGGGTTGGGAAGGCGCAGATAAGCCCAGGGGGGCTGAGCCAATGAACCAGGAAGTCCCAGAGTCCCACCATGCCTTTTTGTTTGTATTTTGTAAGGATTTGTACAATGTATTGTGAATACATTTCGCCTTCTTAAAATGCATGCTCCATGTTAATTTAATTAGTCGTATGATTGGTGTGAGCATTTTTTTTTTACAATTGCCCGTAGAGTAAATCCCCAATACTGAGGTCTAGGTGTAACGTGCAGATATTCTAATTAACCTTTGCATGTCTGACTCAGTCTTTCTCCATACATGTGTATGGTTGATAAAACAACAATGGTTAGTTGAGTACAATCAATAACAATCATTTGAAAAAAGCATTTTATTTAATAATAATATTGATAATAATAATAATAATAATGATAATAATAATAATAATAATAATAATAATAATAATAATAATAATAATAATTATTATTATTATTATTATTATTATTATTATTATTTCACATTTATATAGCGCTACAAACCCTAATAGTCATTATCACAACAACTATTGCTTATTCGTTTCGTTATAGAATTGTGAGGGCGCAAATAAAGAACTCGTTCTGTTAGAGCGAGTAGAACATGTGATTTCCACAGCATAGGTCTTTCACGGCTGGGACCCTTCATCACTAGAATGTTTTTAACTGCATGGCCCTGGAAGGTCTCACCACGAGTCTTCCCTAACTAATCCCAGAAGAACAACACCCATGAGCAGTTGGAAAAGCAATCAGCGTCTTGGATAGGAGCAGGCAGAAAACATGTGTAAATGGCCAGTCTCCTTTGATTTATAATTGTGCTGGAAAGTCACCAGACGCAGCAAAGTGACAAGGAGCTTCAAAAGCAGCTGAAGTCAATTTATTGTGTGAATTGTTCAAATGGTAATTAAATTAGGAAGTTGCGCAAAGGCCTCTACAGCCCTTCGAAGAAAAAAAAGGTGCACACTGTAAAACGCCATAAGAGGCAAACGATTACAGGAAAGACGTAATTCTAGCCTCATGGAAATTGTAGGGTTGCACAGGATTCTATAAAATTGCACAAAATCCAATCACAATAAAAGTTAATAGAAATTCAAAAGAATACCAGACCTGTATTTTAAATGATGTCCCGCGCCATTCAAAATATGTCAAGGGGAGGCAGGTCTCTATTGCGCATTCAGAGAGTCTCCAAAACGGTGTTTTATTTTGTTCATAAAAGCATACATTTAAAAATACAAGTTTTAATGTTTCCTTTCCTGAAACGGGAATATTATTTATATTTAACGTCCTCATTCATCATCATTCCTGTTTTTATTCAGAATGGTGCATTTTTAGACACACTTCCTGATTCGTACACATGCCTACACAATAACTGTGTGTTTTACTCCTAGCATTGATATTGATATTGATAATGATATTTTATTTCTATCACGCTCGTACACAAGTGTTTCAGAGCGTGACAAGGCAAGAGAGGGGAACAGGGGAGGACACAACAACGATATTACTTGGCCCAGTGACATTGAGAACACCAGGTGCATGGGAAAGGGAAAGGGGAGAAAGGCATGGAAGGGAGGAGAAGTGGAGAGTGCGGAGCAAAGGAGAAACAGATAAATAATAATCAATACATGATAAAGGCAACACACAGTGGTAATGCAACCAGCAAGTGGCAAGTGCTGGGTTTAAGGCAGCAGACAGGGTATGTCTGATAAGTGCAGGAAAAAAAGGGGGGACAAGGGGTGGCCCGGAGGCAGTGCTTGAGGGTGGCAAGGTGAGCAGGTACCTGGGCTTAGAAGACAGAGGGTGCACAGCGCAGAGAGAAACAGATCAGTAGAGGATAGGGGGGCGAAGGCAGACAAAAGAGGAAGGTCCTGAGGTGCTTCCAGAACCGTAGATGGTTCATCTCAAGTTTCAGAATGACATGGACGCTGTTCCAGAGGGAGGCCCCAGCTGAAGGCAAAGATCTACCCCGGCTCCATCTCTGAAAAATGACTGACCCGTAGGGATTTAATGGTAGAGGAGCGAAGAGCTCGAGAGAGGAGGTATTTGCAAAGGGATAGCTGAAGGTTTTTTTGGACCCAGGCCCCAGAAAGCCTTGTGGACAATGCAGAGGGTTTTGGATTTAATCCTTTCATCCACTGGGAGCCAATGGAGAGATTTCAGAGCTGGAGAGATACGGTCCATGGGCTTGATGCCAAGGACAAGTCTTGCAGTCCTGTTCTGGATTAGTTGCAGAGGGATGTGAGTAGAGTCAGGTAGATTTAGAAAGAGACTGTTACAATAGTCCAACCTAGAGAGAACCAGAGCTTGGAAGACAGTGAGCTTCTAGGGGAAGGAGAGGAAAGGCAGAGTACCTCTGAGGAGGTGCAGTAGGAAGTTTGACTTTTTAGAGACATCAGAGATGTGGGCGGAGATGGAAAGTGTGGAGTCAAAGATGACCCCAAGGTTCTTAGCCTCGCAGGTGGGGGTAGGAGGAGGGCCAAGAGAGGCCAGCCAGAGAGTGAGGTGAAAGGATGATGAGCTGATGAGGAGGATCTATGTCTTGCATTCAGACAAAGATCGTTGGCGGCACACCAATCTTGAATGGCAGTTAGGCAATCAGAGATGAGAGAAGAAGAGAAGGTGGACGAGGGCAGCCTGCAAATGAGTTGAGTGTCAGCAGCATAGCACTGGAAATTGGCTCATAAAATGAATGCAATGGGTGAGAGTTGCCAGGTACTGGATGAAAAGCCAGGGTGAGAGGTTAGACCCGTGGAGAACACCACAGGTAGGGAGGGAGATAGATGATAGGAAGGACCCGAGTTGGACCTGGGAGGGTCGATCAGGGAGGAAAGAGGTCAGCTAGGCCAGAGCCTGATCAGTGATACTGACGTCATAACAGAGGTGGTTGAGCAGAATGGTATGGTTGACCGCGTCGAAGGCAGAAGAGAGATCGAGTAGGATGAGGACAGAGGGAATATTAGAGTCAAGATTGGAGAGCAGATCTTCACAGATATTCAGGAGAGCAGTTTCCATGCTTCTGGCAGCTCTGAAGGCAGACTAGTGGTCGTGGAGACAGCCCACCAAATCAGAATGAAGATTAAGCTGAGAGATGGCCAGCTTTTCCAGGAGTTTGCTCAGAAAGGGAGTCATGGAAGATGGGTGATAGTTAGCTGGACAAGAAGGATCAGCTGTGGGCTTCTTGAGAAGAGGATGCACAAGGGAGTGCTTCAGAGGGGAGGGGAAGGATCCAGAGGCTAAGGCGAGGTTGCAGAAATCGGCAAGGGCCGGAGCAAGGGAATCAATGTGGTCCTTGATGGTTTTAGAGGAACAGGGATGAACCTGTTTTGATGAGGCTTTCATAGATCTGACTTGTCTGGTGACCTTATCAGGGGAGAAAAGAGGAAAGGACGAGAAAGAGGCCGGGGTGGCTGAAGGAGGGCCAGCATTCACAGGCGGAGAGGGGAGGAGAGGGCAGACAGGATGTCCTGGGTTTTTGAGATAAGATGATAGTCAAGGGCATTGGAAAGAGCCTGGAAGGCAACATGATGGGTAGAGCCTGCAGGAGAGTTAGCCAGCTCCTTGCAGGTTTTAAAGAGTTCGGCAGAGTTTTTAGATGTGGCAGAGACACAGGCTTGAATGTGGACTCTCTCCTTGGTGAGGACAGAGAGTCGGTATTGCCTTTGGAGCAGGCACCAGACCAGTTTGTCAGAGGATGAACAAGAAGCCCTCCATTTCCTCTCCGCCGCCCTACACTTACGTTTAAGTGTAGCTATTTTGGAGTCATACCAGGAAATGCACTTGGCTTTGGACTTCAAACAGATACTCATGACAGGGGCAAGAGCATCATGAGTATCAGAAATAGAAGAGTAGAGCAGAGACAGGGCTGTGTCAGGGTGTGAGTCAGCCAGAGGTGGAGGTGGGGAGAAGGTGGCGGCAAAAGCCTCAACTTAAACACGCTTCATGGCTTGGATGTCCGAGAAGGTAGGTGGCAATGTTGGGGTAGCCTTTGCTTTGGGGAAGAGAGGGAGGGATGAGAGGAGGGAATGATCGCTCCAGGAGAGAGGAGTGGTCAGAGGTATGGAGATGGGAAGGCCAGAGGAGATGAAGACATTGAATGTGTGCCCTGTAGAGTGAGTCGGACCAGAGGGGAGGATGGACAAGGAGAGGGAGTCCCTTTGTCTGACATACTAACATTTTGTCTCACCATCGTATTTCTGCTGATGCCCGCCCCTTGACCACCATGTAACCCGGTCATGTGCACGTATTCTTATTATTTTGTATGACTATAATATGTTGTAGCCTGCTCTAAGTCTCTTACGCCCAGTTACCTCAGGGTTCGGCGCATGGTATAAATAAAGAAACAAACAAACAAACGTGTTTTATTGAGTTTTATGTAATGTGATAATTTTATGAAGGTTAACATTTCTATTGGCCTCATTACGACCCGTGCGGTGTCTGAATGAAGGGGGCCGGTACGAGACCGGCCCCCTTTATTCCGACAGGGATGATTCCAAGCTTCCCATCGCAGGACCCGCAAAGCACGCCTGGTATATATCCCAATGTCAAAAGTAAAGGGATTATAGCGACTGTGGCGGTCTCAAAGGCTCACAGATTTTCTCCAAGGGGTCACAATCACCTCACATCCAAGTCCTAGACCTGCATATTTCTAGAATCATAAGGTCACTACTTCCGCGGTCAATATTTCAACCATGCTGTAAGAAGTGTATGATCCCCACAGCATGATAAATGTCGTTTGAGAATAGTACTAATCTAGATTTCCCTGATCTGTGATCTAGCAACAAAAAAATTACATTTTCACTGCTCTATCAAAAAACAGTACAGAGCAAAAGAGAAACAAGGAAAAGGGTGTTGCAACATCATTCTACATATCTTCCCTTGTCATCTTCTCTTCCCTTTCTCTTATATCCACTTCTCCTTCACATTTCACCCCGCAGTAACCTCCCATCAGGTCAGCTCCCTCTGACCACCATTGCCATTTAAATCCACTCCGACCTACCCAACAACCCACATCATGTCTTCAGTGCTTAATTTGTATTGTAAAAAAATAAGTGCCAGGGCCCACATATTTTCTAGCACTCCGATGACACTGCTGGGCGGGCAGTTCTCCACCACTGCTACCACCACAAATAGGTGTTCCCCAAAGTGTCGACATATTTGGGTTTACACAACAGCTCGCACCGGCTCATTGTGGTTGATGAATCACCACTTTATAATTAACGTGAATCTGAGACAATAAGTGACGGGGCTCAAAAATAAGTGACAGGGCTGAGCCCTGGCAAACACCCTCACAAATTAAGCACTGCATGTCTTTCTTGGCTTAGCTGTGGAGAATCAAGGGTGATGCTTTCTCCTCCTCTGTGAGGGCTGAGCAGCGAGGCTCCCAGTCTTTGTTCCTCCTCAGATGGTGTGCACTCAACAATGCCACCCTGAACACTGTGTCTACTCCAAGCACGCTCTGGCGGAGGTGCTTGTGGTCCTGCCATCTTGTTGTAAAAGACAGGGCCCCCGTACAGAATACTGAAGCAAGAAATAGGACATTTTGTTTCTTACAACATGACATTTCGAAACACATTTTATTTTATTTTGTTGCATTTTTTCAGAATATTTGTATTGTGTTGAGTGCACGAGGGAGTGCTAGCATGCAGTATAGAGCCAGGGCAGGGTGTGGGGGGTAGGTGGATCAGGAGGCAGGCAGTGCAGGCTGAGCGGTTTGCAGCCTCCTGATTTCACTCCCGGTGGGGCTTGGCATGGAGGAGGGGGCCCTTGCTCCCCTGCCATGCCCATGCACATCATTGTCTGGTACATATTGCTTATATACTGGTTACAATATGCAATTGTCCATGATAGCTTTTTGTTTGATGTGTTTACTTTGATTTGCTATGGCATTTCAAGATTCCATTCAAGAATGTGGCCTGATATTTTCTAAGAAAGTTGTGTGTGGGTTCTTGGCAGGTCCTGAAACATACGTTGCCCATTTATTAAACCATGAGCCAGTCTTGTTTGAAATAGCTTATACTGTCAACTGAATCACTTCTAGAGGCACCTGATTTCGGCCTTTTCTTTTTTTTTTGTTGCATGTGTTGAAGTTTGGTTTTGAATACCTAAAATAATATTCAATTGTATACAATTACTTAAAAAAGCCCCATGATAAACTAACCTGATAATGTATACATCATTGTGAAAATGTGTTGATGAACAACTAAGGGAGTTATTTAGTGTCAAATCCGAAATGTGCAGCGAGGGCAACTCCTGTTTGCAGTTTTTGCAAAAGGTCCCTCCATGCAATTTTAATTGTTTCCTCCAAGTACTGGTAAAGTAAAGCATAAAACACTGGTAAATATCACTGTTGATCTTCACTTTTCCACTACGTGTCTGGAAAAGTGTAAACCTCTCCCACAATGAACGATTGAGGGAGTCATCCATAATGGTTTCTTTTTTAATCTGCCTGCTTTTACCAGGGCGATTCCATTGATTTTCTACCAACATAAAAATAAATGCTGGTGGAAAACCAATCGGATTCGGCAGGGGGACCTGAAAGAGCAGGCAGACTTGTTGAGTCCAATCTGCTCTCCAACTTCGCCTGTCAAATCATACACAATCCTGCAGTGCATAAAAAGTGGCGATACATGCTTTTAGTGCCACTTTCCCTCTCTGCTTGACTTGGAAAATGAGCCCCTATTATTGTAGCTTTATTTGCTTCATCCTGAATGGAATCCTACAAGCTCCAGCATGGAAAATAATGAGAACTTTCAAAAAATGTCATAAGAGACGAAGTGAAACGAAACGCATGAAAAGGTAATTGTTTCACACAGGTTGTTCTGCATCCCCTTAAATTCTAATCACCCAACAATCACACTGTATATAATTTTAAGAAAAAAGTGGCACAGCAATGTTAACTGCATGTTACCTTTTCTCATCTCTAATCACTTCCTGTTGTAAACAATCTTCCTTTGAGACACATTAAAAAGATAAGGCCTCACTGGGAGGGCCTGTGCAGCCCTGGTTGTTTGTGTTTGAGGGGAGAGAGGAAGATCAAGGGGGAAGAGGCATGGGCATTTGCCCCTTGTTTAAATGTTAAATCCCCCTCTGATGGCACTCTTTAGGAAATATTTAAATGCTGTGTTTTAGTTTTAAAAGATGCACGCCTTTTATACTTTGCTTCATGACATTAAAATACACACTCCTCTATTGTGTTATTTCCTAGGTGTTCATGATTTATCTTCTGAGAGGTAAAAGTTTATGGGTGGGGGAATCCCCCCACCCTGTCCCCCCTTTCCATCACTGGTGGGGTCCCACAGCAAATAGCAAAGAATTTCCATTTCCGGCACTGCCTAAACACCGAGCACCCAAGATTGACATCATACTTTCCAAACAAGATGCACAATAGACATGATGTATTCTGGTTGCATTAAGCTACTCAAACAGTATGAGGATATAAATTCAGTTCTTATCAGTTTGAATCATGAAAGGTTCTGGCAGTTCAGGCTAGGCTTCCACACAGACACATATACATTCTATTTAGGTCAAAAGTCGACTGCCAAGTACTCATGAGAAGATGATGATCCTAATCTTGTCAGTTGCAGGTAGGGCCTTGTTGGACCAACTCAGTGAGGTGCAGCTTAATTCCCTAGGCATAGCAAATGAAGCACCCACATCTGAGTATATACACTTTCACTTTGGGAGACACACTGAAACCAACATGCATTGGCAAAGCCACCAGCTATGGCTTTTGATTAGGCATGGATAGGCTACTGCTAGGCACTGAGACACACAGACACACACACACACACCCCTCCCCCCTTGTTATTGTCTTATAAAGCACAGAGATTGAAGTTACTTTGTGATAGAGCTTGCTGAAAGGGTTCCCAAAGGGTACATTTTGGCCGTGTGGGGCAGGTAGTTGGTAGTAGTGACATAGGCATTCACCTAGCCAAAGCTAGTCATTGGGTGGGCAAATGAGCAAACACATCTGTAGGATGTGTGTTTCCCCTTGCATCCTGTTTCCATCCTATCTGTGTTCCACTGCAAGACGTCTGGCTTTCACCTATAATGTAAAACTAAAAAAAGATCAAATTAATCATGACCACCGGCATTGCTCTGGCCATCATTCCATACCATTGTCTGCATATCAGCCTTGGCCCTGCCACTTATGTGAGCAGCCCTGGCTAAACTACTATACTGCTAGACTATAAGGCCTAAACATGTCTGTGGTTGCTTGTGTTCCAATGCAGAGGGTACATGGCCTAGCAGTTTAGACTGAACTGCACCTTTTGGTGGCAGAACCAAGAGTGATTTGCTAATGGCTAATCCCCTTCTGCAATGGCACAGACATACTAAATAATTCTGGCATGGAATGCTGTGCAGAGCAATGATAGTGATAATGTTTAATTGACTCTGTCCTCCAGAATTACATTTGTGTTACTACCAACCTTATACTTTTCACTTATTCGTAAGTTGTTAATGCAGAAGAATATATATTTTTAATGTAATTTGTTAGGGCCCTGTGACGAATCTTTGAATAATGTCAATTCTCCACATGGGAAAGCCCTTCCCTGAAGACAAGGGTGGTGCAACAGCAAACCAATATTCCCCCTAGGGGTGGTAACATGCGGGAGGTCCTTCCAGGGGAGGGCTCCCTTCTTGGGGATGAAAACGTATATTCTGCGGCACAACCACCTTATTTCCTTAATAATCCCATCAACCAGCATACCAGTACAACACCAGATGCATCTTACTGTACTCAGATGCTAAACTGTAACTTGTTATGGTCAAGTAGTACTTGAACATGGAAGCCCTGAGAAGGCATTGAGATCATCTTGGTAAAACAGAAAAAAGACTCTTGTAATTCTTCAAAGAGGAAAACTCTTATAAAAATGGAAGAAGGACATATCTTGTTGTCAAACCCATCCGGGAGAGGCAAAAGGGGCAGAAATCAGCAGGAGTGTCAAATGCTGTGGGCAGACCAGAGTCTGAGAAGAGTGGAAGATGTCTTGGAAGCACAGAAGACGTTCTTAGTGTATCCAGCTGATGCAGACCCAAACGTGAAGCAGGAGAGAAGAGCCTAGGAGCATACCAGAGCGCGGAGCTTCTGCAGTGCTGTGTAAACCAGAGAGAGAAGCCTGGTGCATCAGAGAGAGGAATCCCAGTCCCAGAAAAGTCCCAGTGGAGTACCACAATCCCATAGATGGTAGCATGAGGTGCGGGAGACCTGTAAGGGACACAAGGGTGGAAGATAGATGGGCTGGGGAACACTTGTATACCCAGCATCAGAAGAGAGTATCCGCTTCTCAGTGGTGACAATAAGCCCAGTGACCACCAGAGATGGGCCGAAGACCCCAACCAGTACAAAACCATGCATCTGAGAAAAGCTTCCTCATCACGGTGGTGACAATAATCCCACTGACTGCCAGAGGTGGGTCGGAGATCCCTAATCCATGGAGAGGTTCCTCGTCGCAGTGGTGACAAGTCCACTGACCACCAGAGATGGGTCAGAGACCACACCGATGGTAAAATAAGCATCCAAGGACAGCTTCCTCATCTCAGTGGCGGCAATAAGCCCACTGACCACCAGAGACAGGTCGGAGAACCCAACTGTTGGAAACTAGCATCCAAGGAGACCTTCCTTGTTGCAGTCGCAGTAATAAGCCCACTTACCCCCAGATAAGGGTCTGGGACCACAACAAAAGGGAACTAAGCAAGCAAGGAGAACTTCCCCAATGGAGTGGTGACACTAAATTGAGTGATCAACAAAGAAGGATTTGGGACTTTGCGAACACCAAAACAGAGTGGCAAAGTGTACAGCAAGCTGAAGATTGTGAGAAATAATTTTTTAGACACCAGGAGATGGGAGTCATTCTCCTGGGGAAAGAGCTAAAGGTCTTGGGATAAACTCTAAAGACACCAGGAGAAGGGATTCATTCCTTGTAGACTTTTTATGAACTGTGCCAAGAAATACCAGGAGAAGGGAGTAATTCTCCTGGTCCTGAACTGGCAGTTGTGCTAGAGATGCCAGGGGAAGGGGGTCATTCTCACTGGCTTTATTGGAAACTGTATAGACCTATACCAGGAGAAGGTAGCCATTCTCCGGAAATTGTAAATTATGTAAAGGCTGCGTGAAACCCACAAGCTACAGGGATGGAGTCAATCCCCCTGGCATTCTTGTTGCAAGAGATCATTCTTTTACAACACTATCTGAGCATCAGGATAAGGGAGACATTCTCCTGAGTAGGGACATTCTGTTAAATTATCTTTTAGTTGTAGAGGTAGGGATAGAAATAGGTTGTGATACAGGACAGTGGCATTTGATTTGACAGACATTCTGACGGACCCTATAGTATTAGTGGTGAGGCAGGGAAACCCCTCATCGAAGATAGGGATAGTGAGGGCCTCTTTATGCTCAAATAAAAGTGTATAACCACCACCATGCCACCTTTGTTTCAGCTTCCTTCTTCAACACCCTTACAGCCCCCGGTCAATGCACCTTCTGCAGAAATCTGTGTTCAAGCAATATTGTGTCATTTATTGTTTGATATAGTTAAGCATTTTATTAAACCTGATGTGAAGAAACGCAATATTCCCACAAAAATGAACATACTTTAAATCACAGAAGTCAACTTTGTGATTGTAGGTTTGAGAAAAGTTGTAGGCAGCCTGCTTGATTAAGTGCTTAATCACTTCTGTGAATGGCCATTCATCTCCATGGTCATTTGTGATTTCATGGCTGTGGGGCATAGATCATTGTCCAGGGCAAGTAAAGAAATCTTGGCCTAGCCTCCTGCAGTGTAGTCTCTCAGAATGGTAACCATTCTGAGAGACTACACTTTCACAAATGTGAAATTCCAACTACACATTTAGAGCGAAATTACCCCCTGCACCTCAATGCCCACACTCCTTCGGGCCCCACATTCAGGGCCTCCTTTCTAGGGAGAGGAAGAGGGTGGCCTTGGGGGGCCTGTCCCCCCTCCCTCCCCTGCTGAAGCCGGGCCTGCTTTTCAGCATGGGCAGTATGAAAGTGGGACATGATTAGTAGTCCTCATTTTCAAAGACGGATTTACCTGCATTCATTTATATTAAAACGTTTTTAAAAACTCAAACTATAATGCCCTCCAGATGGAATTCTGTCACATCTACTAAACAAAAATAAAAGTGCACAAGACTTGTCACATATCATTCTGCCATATCCCCTCTGTGAAGGTATCTTTTGTTTAGTCATGGGATGCACTTTGTGATGAATCCAGGGAGATCGTCATATCTCCCAAAGGGGATCCACCCCCTTTGGGACTGGGGAGGTGTGCCAGCTACACTTAACATCCACTAGGGCACAGGACAAGATGGAACCCCCTTGAGGTGACTCCTCATTAGGTGATAGGGGAACCCCATAGAGAGGTTTAATTCACTATTCCTGCCCCCAGAGACTAATACCATTATGGAGTATGCAGGAACTAAGATATTTGAAAACCCTTTAATAATGAATAATAATAATAGAAGAGTGCAATGTGGTTGGAAGGCAAGAGGCCAGAGCCATGGGGTGTGGCAGCCCAAGCTAGAAAGGAGTACCTCAGGGGGGTGAGGCAGTGCCTGGAGGAGGAATCGCCCACAAGCTCCTGCACGCGGGAACCAGGAGGATAGACCTACTGCCACTTACTCCAGTTGAGGAATCCGCAAGCAGCTCTGTGGCAAGACGAGAGGCAGTCATCCTACATAACCCTTCCAGGGCGCACCACTCATCAAATATGGATGTGCAATGGCCTCTCAGGAAAGGAAGGCAGGTGACAAGGTCAGAGGAAGAAGCCACAGAGTGAGGAGAGAAACAGAGAGAATCTCTGAGGTGAGGAAAGAGTCAAGAAACCTCTCGGTGGGGAGAGAAACAGCAACACCTATATGTAATTCTAATAATCTCCATAACCCATTACCCTATCGGTCACAAATTATCTAAAACACATTACCCCAAAAACGTGACCTTCTACATCATCATTGTGACACTTAGGAGTTAATTGACTAGTAGGTACATTGTTACCGTAATACATCTCTTTAACAAGTAAATATTCTTGGCCATCACGTGATGTGCACCGCTCTTCCAGAGCCTGATCAAAGTGTGAATAGCAAGGCCAACTCTGCTTTGATGATAAAATGGGCCTACCCATTATACCAGACACTGTGGCATGCACAAACAGCCCCCTGCCCATGTAGATACATTTATTGGCATCACCTCTGCTCCTCCCGTCCCAAATCACAGTACAGCCCTGGCACGTCTCCATGCTCATGTTACATCAAGACATCAAACAAATGCACCAAAATCACAAGCAGAATAAAACATGTGTAAATAATTTTACATATTATTTTTATTCAGTGTTCATATTGGGCAGGCAGCCAAAATGATCATTTATGGGTTTATCTAGCCTCACTATTTAGCATAGATGGTTCAAATCTAATGAAACTTATTACCTTCTCCATTGCGTCCATACACTTCACTTTGAATGATGGGAGTGCTTCTATTCTCATAATTTCAGTTCGCATGGGAGGGCTGGTAAGGAGAAGCAGGTGAGTTCCATAGGCTCCAACATTTTTACATGCAGACATTGTGACCGTGCATGTCAAAGGTTGAAGGCGTGTTATCATGATGTAGTATATGGCTTGCAGTTTATTTTTTATAGGAGAGGTCAATAGATCATTCACTTATTAATACATGTGTATCTTGTCATAATGACCATTGTCTCCAACTGTGTTGCCACTGACATTTGCATCTTGTAAGTATTTTGTATTTATCTGTATTTATTTATTTAAGCATGGTTTGTCATTTCGAAATGACTTACGAAGTAGGCAATAACAGATAACAGAGGCCATTCTAGTTTAAGGAGCCTTTAGATAAGAGCATTGTTGCACTTAATGACATATACCAGGTGCTGAAGTGGTAAGAATATCAACAAAAACCAGAGACAGGGACTGGAGGACATTACAATATTGAGAACATAGAGTAGGCTAAGGGAACAAACCAGAAGAGGTGGGTTGAGCGGTTAGTTTGGATGGTAGGCCGATAGGTTTGGGTGAACTCCTGCCATTGGTAGCAGGCGGAGTTTGAGTATCCTTTTGAGGAGTTCCATTGCATCTTTCGCTTTGATGGTAAGAAGAACAAGCATTCAGTTAAAGAATTGCATACATGGAAAAAGGAGAAAACTGGAGGAGGCAAAGAGGCGGGGGATTGATATGTTGTGAAGGCTCATGGAGTGAAGAGCTTGAGAGGGGTAATAAAGCTAAACGTTTCAATAAATGTACAGAGGGAAAACAATGGATTGATTTATAGACGAGTAGCAGGAATTTAAATGTAGAGTGATTTTGCATATAAATCTATACAACATATAGAGGATATGTAATTGTGGGGGAGGATCTGAAGAGGTTGAAAATAGGGATGGGTGCAATTCCTTTTTCTACTTCAGTGAACGTTTTCCACAGCCTGGTACACTTGTCAACTTTCTATGGTGATACCGCCTGCTGGTGGATACATTTCTATTTTTCCTATGAAAGTTGAATTTCACTAGGATTTTGGACCATTTCCCCCCTGCACTACTCTCACAATGCATTTCTCAAATCCCTGAGTGGAAGCTGCGATGACCTGAACCATGTGTTTTCATTTGGTCCGCCTCCCTCATCTCCCATGATGTGTTTGTCCAATACCTGCATACAGGAGCTGCCAATATGATGGTGCAAGTACCACAGTTCCTTTCTTTCCTGTCGCGCCTCTTCTCCCACAATGCGTCCATCCATTCACAACTCACGTTAAGCACAGGAAGAAAAGGGAGAGTGACTTTGCATGGAGGTCTATCTAACATAGATGTGGTAGTTAAATGTTGGAGAGGATCTGAAAAGGTTGAAAATAGGGATGGGTGCAATTCCATTTTCCACTTCAGTGGAAGTTTTTCGCAGACTGGCGCACATTTCTGCACTCCATGGAGATATAGCCCACAAGTGGATGCATTTTAATTTTCCCCTGCACATCTATCGTAATGCATTTATGAAATCCCTGCGTCAGAGCTGCGATGACATGAGCCACGTATTTTCTTTCAGGCCCACTCCCTCGTCTCCCATGATGTGCTTGTCCAAAACCTGCATACAGGAGCTGCAAATGTGATGGTGCAAGTGCCATAGTTCCTTTCTTTCCTTTAGCCATTAGCGCTGGATCACAAGTAGCAGTGACGCTGTTAATCCCCATTCTATTCGGAGTCCATAGGACTCTATGGGGCATTTCCAGCGCAATTAGCGTGGGCTTATAGCACTACACAAATTTCAGCAAAAATGGGCGTAAAGTCTGTGCATTTACACCTAGATCAGAGCTGGGAATAAATGTCAGGGAGCAGCCTTGCAGCCAATGAGCCTTTCAATAAGTTGGACCTAAGTGTTAGAATTCCTTACCTCCTTCATTTTTCTATTTTTTTATTTCATTTATTTTTAAAGCGCTAAAACAAAAGCCCTTGGACATAGTGGTGGTAGACAGGATAAACAGAACATAGACATATAAGGCCCTAAAAAGGACATCAGGAACTGGCAAGCAAGGAGTAATTAGTCATAGAGGATTGTGTTCAGACCATGCTTAAAGCGCACTCAGGGGTTGTGTTTATCTTGATCTCTTTAAGCATGGATTAAAGACTGTGTTATGTGATTGATTCTACTGCTTAGCTCTTGATGCCTCACTGCTCTCTTAGACTGATTTGATGTTTTCTATCTGCTTGTCTGTTTTGTTACCCCTCCCATGCCTCTGGGCATAGTTCTGTTAGTGCTCTACAAATAGATAAATAGAACATAAAGAGGCCACAGGAGACAGTCAAGGGAGACAGCTGGAAGAAAGGTAAGGAAGGGGCATGGTAGATAAGGAGTGATGGTAACCCTAGAGGAATAGGGGGCACATGGGCTTAGGTGACCAAGAAGTACCATTTAAAAATGCACAGGATCCTCCTAGGCCACCAAGAAATGCAATTTAAAAGATGCAGTTGGTTTAGTTATTGATGGAAGTTCATAACAGTGATTCTGCATATTTGGTAAGTGGAGCCATGTCCTGGTTTTGCATTGGTGGGTAAATGATTGGGGAGAAATAATAGTGCTCCATGGTTGACTCTAGAACTTACAAGCCCTGCCAGGGCCAAACAGAATGTGCTGTTCTCTGTGCAGTCCTCTGCTGCTGATGAAATGTGATGGCACACATCTGGATCTGAATTGCATGGATGTACACGTTTTGTAAGGGCCAATGAGGGAGCTGCCTGCTTCCAAAAATCACTACTTGGGGTCAAGGCTCAAGGTTCAGGAAAACTGGCGGTTCAAATGCTGTGCTTTCCTTTAGTTGATGTCTTAATTCACCAGGGAGTAAGCAGCTGTTGTTGGTTGTTCTACAGAGGAACTCACTGCTTCACTGGAAAATGCCAGTAAAAACCTGATCCCTTTTGGGGGTTGGTTTATGTGTCACTACATTCTACCCTGAAGCAGACAGATGTGGCAATGGTAGTTAGTAGGACTGTCGTGATGTCATTGCCCCAATTAGTGCATGGGTGCTCCAGAGTACTAGTATTATTACCATGGGTACCCCACCTAAGATAAGACTGCTGCTCTCTTCTTCCTCCCCTGGTTCCTTGTACATCGCATGATGCCAACTTGCCCACACTTGTAACTCTGCTTCCCTAAACTTGGCCTTCCTTGTATGACTTGTGGAGCTCTCTGTTAGTTCCTAAAGCTAGGTCTGCGCTCAATAATCACCATATGCCGCAATAACAGTACCTTGCAGGTGCTATGTAGCACTGCCAAACACAGAGATCCATTCTACCAAACGGTAGGAGTGAGGATAGAAAGGCACAATTCGAGGAGACATTTTTCACTTTGGCATTCTTCCTGAATATTATTAGTTGCATATATCTATATATTCAGGGAAAAAACATTAGTTGCAGGGATGTTAAGGTGAGAACTTTACGTAACAATACCCCCGAAATTCAGCTAACGTCATCTTAACTTCATGCCCCTGTTGCACAGCATATGTCCACAATGATGACATCACAGATGACATCGCTGATGAAATCTCTAATTACATTACAACAGTATCCAACACTAAACATGCCCTTCAGCCATGGTCACTGTGCATGGCTAAAAATACTTTAATACATTAATGGGCACTAATCATGGCCTTCATTCATGGACACTGGCCAAAACCTTGAGCCATGTGCACTGTATATATTATTTTATAACAGATATAAAAAGAACAGTGCTGACAATTTTTCTTTTCATAATGGTACTATTTGAATACTGAATGCATTCTAGTACTCAACCAATGAAGGTTGTGCACATTAATCATCATGTAGAGAAAAATAGCTTCTAATTGCAGAGGAAAAAAAAAAAGCCCTTTTCTCACTTACCTACAATCTCACTTTCTACAAGCATCTCGGTATGGCAGACTTACACAGAATCTTAACATTCAAATAAATGTACATTATACTAAAAGAAAGATTAAAGAATAGCACTTGGAAAGGGAAGGAGTGGCTAGAGTTACTTTAGATTGAAGAAATGCTGTATCGTTACAACAACTACACTAAGCATTTAAGTAACTCTGAACCTGGTTTTACAAAAGCAAATTCTAAATAGAATTGGCCGCAAGATCAAAGGTTTGTGCACCCCCAAAGGCATTTCAGTACATTACCTTTCAAAAAAGAAATTGCAATTATAATGTTAAAACAATAAAGAACTATGTGCAAAAAATGCTATGGGCCTCATTAGGAGTCCGGCGGAAACCAGCCGGTTTTTCCAGCTTGGTTACTGCTGGACTCGTATTACCATTCCGCCTCCATGACTCCCGGAATTACCAGGGCATTACGACCCTGGTGTCCCGGGAATTCCGGAGGCAGAATTCGCTAAATCCCCATTCCCATTGAGTCCCATAGAACTCAATGGGAATAGGGAAGTGGAAACACCGGCACCATCTCGTGATGGTGCTGGTGTTTCCACGTCCACCTGCAGGCGGGCAGAGTTAAACCTGCCAGGTCAAATCTGGCGGGAACGGCACCTCCCGCCTGCAGGACTCGAGATCGGGTAATGACTTGTGGAGCTCTCTGTTAATGAGGCCCCATGTTTCATTTGTGTACAAACATTGCTTTATGTTAAATGATGTGAAATTTGCAGACTCATTTATTTAACCTTAACCGGGAAACTGCGACATATAACACAACTTTATCTTCAGTTTTACAAATAAAAGTATGAAGACATGCCAACATTCTACCATTATTTTGGGTGTAAATCTTTTTAAATTCTAGTTGTACCATTATTTCAAATAATAGGTGGACAATAAAAATGTCTATGTGTGAAAATACATCTACACTTAGTACAAGTTACACTAATCAATTTACAAAAGTAATTTCAATACTTCTTGTCAAATCTATGTGTATCTTAGTTTGGATGACCTACACACATGTGAAGTCAATAATGACATTTCATAATCTACACATCTTCTTTAACATTTTTAACAAAACTAGGTGATATACCTGGCATTGCTCAGGATTTAATTCCCTCATAGGTACAGGTAACTGCAAACTTTGATGCAGATTTATGAAACAGTGTGGAATTGTATAAGGAACAAAGCTTCGCCAAGACACAAACCCTCAAACAATTGTTAACTTTTGCTGAAATCCAGGGAAAGGGGTTGTGTGTCGAAATGTCATGTAGCCATTAATGTCCATAAGGTCCTAGCAGGTGAAAGTGCAAAATGTGGATGAGATTAGTGAAACAGTGTGGAATTGTATAGGGAACATACGTGAAGCCACACACCCACAAACCCACACCCACATGTTCACTTTTGCTGAAATATGGGGAAATGGGTGGGGTGGCCAGATGTCATGTAGCCAGTAATATCCGGAGGGTCCTAACAGGTGAAAGTGAAAAATGTGGTGCAGATTGGTGAAATGGTGCGGAATTGTAGAGGGAACATACGCAATGCCAAAAAAACACAAACCCACACACACATTTTCACTTTTTGAAATCTATACTGGTGTAACAGAGTGCTATTGTATAGGGAACACACGCTTTGCCACAAACCGACAAACCCCACATGCTTACTTTTATATATAGATAGATTGGTATTGTTATGTATTACTTCTATTTGCACAGTACTTTGTGTGCAGTGTGGAATCACCTTTTTCTATTAAATGAAACTTATTTTTCAAATATTGTAATTAACTCTAAATTGTCATTACATTACTTATTTTCAAATCAGTGTGGGGTCCGTTGTTTGGCCACCTACACACATAAGAAGCTAATGACAATTTTCTGTAAACTACTGTAAAAAAAAGTCCACAGTTTAAGGCCAGAACAAATTCCACGACTTTTGTGAAAACGTTCACACTTAAAATAGAAGTGCTTTACAGAATGTACCAACTAATGTTTAAAGTGGGCTATTTTCCTTTTTAATTGAATTGCGAAACTTCTTGAAAACATTGTGTGCATCCTTATTTTGGCCACCTACACACATAAGAAGTACGACACAATATATATAAATCCTCCCACACAATTTTTATTAGTAGTCAGAACTCATTTCTGTTAGAAACTCTATGCTGTTTACTTGTTTCAGATGTAAACAGTTATGAACTTCTACACTCCCTAATACTCCACATAATGTGCATGGAACCATGTATGCAACCTAGTACTTATAGGGAACAATTATATTTATTAAAATATACTGTGTTTAACACAATACAACAGTAGGAAACGATTGTAGATTTCTAATTTTTATTTTTTATTTATATGAACACAATCATTGCATGCATACATTTATTTTGTACTGATTTTATATTGCACTCCAGTAAGGATATATCCTCTAGTATATATACAACTCCTATTAGCTGATTCTCCCATTGCAATCATTCATTTTGCATATTTATATTCACAAAGAATATAAAACATATTTTAAAACATTGGTTCTGGCAAAATTAAGTAAGCATTCTTTAAACCCTTTGGCAATCTAGTTTGGTGTGTTACTATAGAGTCATTGCAGATATGCCAATCTTCTTCTGTATCCACCCATGTTGCGAAATATCCACAGTGAATGGACGCTCCCTCATGAAAAATATTTACACATGTTTTTAACGTTTTCTTACAAATATAAACATGACAATTTACAAAATTCAATATAAATGTGTTAATTTTCTTACTGTCTATACTGCATCTTTGAAAACTAATTAAGAGGTACCTATTAAACTCTAGATTTTGCTGTGTGGACTGTAAATTACAACCACAGTCACTGCATTGTATGTCATGAAAATCCTTTGTTAGAACATTAGAACAATTCATACTTTTCTGATCAGGGATACAGACATTTAAACAATAAATTCTGAAATATTCCAAATAATATGATTTCTGTTACATTGTGGACACTTATGGTTCCAATCATAACACATTCCTATAAATCGATCTAAACTAACAGTTTCCTGCAGTAGTAAATCAAAAATAGTCATTAGAAATTATTGACTATCTTCCTGTGTATTTTGGGAAAATTGTTGACTTCCACTTGCAATAGCTTCTACTGATATTTCTTTAGTATTTATTTATTGTGTTATAGTTCTAACAAATTTTTCACAGCATCAAAAAATAAAATAGACAGTTAATAAATTACATTGCTAAAACAACACAAATCAAAATCATGTGCAAAACATTTCCACCTTTAAGAAATGTTCCCAAAATAGATATTTATAATTTATCGAATTTCATGGTTTAGCTTCGTATCAACCCTCTGCCAGACGTTATTGAGTGCTATTTGTCAAGACTTATTTGTTGTATTAAGACAATTTAGCCTGACAGTGACACTTGGCAAAACTGGTTTCACCAGTTACTGCTCCCGTTTTTTACCTTACGAAACTCACATGCTGTGAATCATCAGTAGGCACAACATTGTTACTGCCAGGAGAATGCATGCACCTCTCCCTGCTGCATGTACAATTTTGGATGCTGACAGCTCGTCCCAGATTCTCAGTGGTGAATTCCATACACATTTCACAGAACGTACAAATGCTGTTGCATATCCATCTCATCAGTTGCACCCACATCCAAGCCAGCTGTCCACATCACCAACTCATACACAAGGAGAAGGCATTTTTCCACCAGCTGAACATCTCTACCCAGGTGACAGAATTTACATCAGGAACTTTGTCAGAAAGTGGAAAGAACCGCCCATTACCAGCCCTCACACAGTTCTCTAAGCAACACCCAGTGCAGTGAAGGTGACTGACAAAAAGGCCTGGATACATCTTTCTGCTGAGAAAACAGCACCAGCTCCCTTAGAGAAAAGGAGAGGAGCACAACTTGATGGGAAGTATAAGCCTACTTTCACTGGCTTTTTCTTGGCTATTAGGTTTTACAGGAGGCCTTTGAAGGAGATGAACGAGTTGCTTAGCAGTAGTGTTGGTAACAATAGAAAGCTGAAAAAGAATATGATATGATTTGTTCTGGCTTTTTTCTGTTTTCTTATGTGTCTTCCTTTTCTTCATGTTTTATTATATAAAGGGTCAGACATCCCGACCAAAGACAATGGGCCTCGATACAAGTCTGGTGGTCAGGAAATAAGGGTGCTGATAGCAACATACCAACACCCTTTCCAGACCGGCAGACTACAACTCTGCCTGCCAGGTCCGATGTGCCTGGCAGGTCTGACCTGCCGAGCGCATCGGCCCTGCTAGGCAGGGTTGCCATGGAAGCACCGGCACCACTGACATGGTGCTGGTGCTTCCATGCACCCATTCACGTGGAGTCCTATGTGCCTCCACAGGAAAGGGGCACAACATTTTCCGGTGCCGGATATCCCCGGCTGCCGGGACTTGTAATGTCCTGGTGGCACCGGGAAGTCAGGTGCCAGTAAAATATTACGAATCTGCTGGCAATCCGGCAGAAGCACCGGCAGGGTTACCACCAGACACATAATGAGATTCAATGATAAGACTATAAGAACAAAAATGAGTGTATTCAATGCAGATGAATTTCACAATGCAATTGGGGGAAGGCAGGGCACGGCATCTGGCAATGTGTGGTATGATGATGTGCAGAGTGTGGGGCGAGAGAGGGCTAATGACACTTTTTATGTGTGCTCTCTCATTCCACATGTCACAAGGACACCCACACATGTTCTGCCCCAGGAAGTGACAGCAAGGGAGGGTGGTGCATAATGCACATGTCTCTGTGTAGATCACAAGGCCTTTTTCAGGGACAGGCAGTGTCTGTTCACTGGATAGATGAAGGGGAAAATGTATATGCAGATAACTATATACAGCTAGGAAAAATGTCCAAAAACGAGGCTACCAAGCACATAATATTAGAAAATATAACAAACGGGGCAAATAAAGGAGAGCAACTGTTCATAACTTGCATCAGAGTGTACTGCAGAAACTCATCAGGACATGATATTCCATGTTGCCACATGAGGCCATTAATGAGGATAAAGGGATCAATATTTCATGATGGCAAATGAGACGGGCAATGGTTCAGTGTCAAGCAGAGGGATTGGTGGGGTTTGAAAGGGAACTGGTAGCAAAAATAAATGCTAGTTGCAGGGCAGTGTGGAACAAATACATACATGCATTGACCTGGATATATGAGAGACATGAACGGTCCACATAAAACCTCTTACATGACTTTCTTTATGTTTAAGGTCCACGTGCTCAACATATCCAAGTGTGAATGCCGGCTGCACCAAGGTGATGCCAGCACTGCAGAGTGGGACAGTGGCAGTGATGAACCATTGGTGGGCATGTGGGGCCCATACATACAACCAGCTGCCACCTGAGGGTACCTGTGTTCCTTCATCACACGTCACAGCCCTGCCCTGTTAATGCCCTGAACAGACCTGATGCACTTCAACGACCACCGGCAATGTTGAAAAGAAAAATGACAGATGAAGTAAAGGCCCAAGAAGGGCGGGGGCAAGCAATGAACAGGTGGAAGTGCAGAAGTAACTACTGGTCAGCAGCATCATCACAAAGTTTGGAAGCCATCCCATCCCCCTTCTGTCTATTTTCAAAGGCTTCTGTCTTCTTTGCATTACTGTTGCTCCCTTGGGTCAAAGCAGCCATTAACACCAAGTGGCTACAAGTGACGCATTATGAAGTACTACAACTAGCAAACTCGACTGAAAAGGTACTCAATGTGGTGAGGGAAGAGCTTTGTGCAGTAAGACTGCTGGCACTTCAGAATCAATACATGTTGGATATGATAACAGCATTGGAGGTAGGCATATGCCACAAGATAGGGAGCAGCAGCTGCACTGTGACCTGAGCAAATGATGCAGCCAATGGGACACTACTGAATCCATTGAGGAAATGTGCAAAGTCCATGAGAAAATGACGAGAAGAACACAAGATGAATCCTAGGACAGTTGGTTTGATTCATTGTTTGTCTGGGTCCCTACGTGGTTGATGAACATATTTAAATTGACTGCCTTGGTGGTCATTTTGGTGCTCATCACCTTCTGTACAGGCTAGCTGATATTGCACCATTGTAAATGTAAAAAGGGCAGAAGGAGCTATATAATGTCAATGAATGTTGTTGGGGAGGAGGGTAAGACACAGGGTACAAAAGTGAACACGGACTGGAGCAACCAAGTTGATACATAAGGGGTACTTACAGTGCTGCCTACAAATGTGGACAAGTATAATGCTTATTGGGTGGCATGCTCAGCCAATAGGCAGCAGTGTTTGGTAATAGACTGATTCCTGGGTGAATACGAGGAAGAAGGGGGACATGATAATATATGTCATGTATAACACATCTGCACACAAGTGTTTCTAGGTGTGACAAGACAAGGGAGGGAAAACAGAGGGATGACAAGACAAACGATCATACTCGGCCTTGTGCTATTCAGATTGTGCAAGTGCTACAATGTAAAGTATAAGGGGAAGGCAGGAGGGGGAGTGCTAGGTAGAGGAAATGGGGGAAGTGCAAATCAAGGTACATTGCTCTGAGCAAGTACAGCCAGGGTAGTGTGGCTCTGGGTAAGTGCATGTAGGCAGGTGACTGTGGGTAACAGTACAGCTCATAAGTGCACAGAAGGCCTGAAGGTAGTGCAGGGGAGATTGACCATGGAGGAACCTGGTACCCAGTAGACTCTGAGGGTGGCCAACCAACCAGTCGGCACAGAAAGCGGTAGGTAAGCAGAGGGATGAAAGCAAAGGAGAAAGGGAAGGTCTTGAGCTGTTTTTGGAACTTCAGGTTATCTGGCTCAAGTTTGAGAGGTGCATGGATGCCCTTCCAGAGGCAGACACCTGCAGAAGAAAGAAACCTACTGTCTTCTCTCTGCCTGGAGAAGCATCTGGCCCTCAGGTAGCTAAGCGAAGGGCTCAAGAAAAGGAAGTTATTTTAGAAGAGAAAGTTGGATGTAGTGCAGACTCTGGCCCCAGAAAGACTTGTGGGTGATGCAGATGGTCTTTAACTTGATCTTTGCAGCCACTGGGAGCCAGTAGAGAGGTTCCATGCTGGTAAGACACAGTTCCCAGGCTTGAGGCCAAGGACAAGTCTTGCAGTCCTGTTCTGGATTAGTTGCATAGGGCAGAGAGTAGAGGAAGGCATATTGAGAAAGAGGATGTTGCAATAGTCCAGCCTAGAGAGAACCTGGGCTCTGGAGACAGTGAGCTTCTGGGGGAAAATGAGAAAAGGAAAAATACCTCTGAGGAAGTGCAGCTGGAAGTGGGCCTTCTTGCCAAGGTACGTGATGTGAGGAGAGAAGGAGAGAGTGGATACGAAGATGACACCAATATTTTTAGCCTCACAGGAAAATAAAGGAAGAGAACACAAGGAGGGCAGCCTGAAAGAGATGGGGAAAGCAGAAGCATGGGTCCCAATGAGAAGGATCTCCATTGTATTGCTATTAAGGCAGAGATAATTGGAAGTGCACCAATTCTGATAAGCGGATAGACAGTCAGGAATGAGCAAGAGAGAAGTGGAGGGTGAGGGGACCATGAAAGAGAACTTTGTGTCATTACCATAAAACTGAAAGTTTGAGCACAAAGTGGCGATCAGGTGGGCAAAGGGTGCCAAGTAGTCAGTGAAGAGCCAGGGTGAGCGGATAGAGCCCTGGGGAGTACCACATGTTATGTTATGTTATGTTATGTTACCTTGCAATTATATAGCGCCTTATGTACCATTGGTATAGTCTGAAGGCGCTGGTAGGTTGAACGCCCTCGGGAACCGAAGTTCAAGTCAGTAGAGAGAGCAGAGAGAGTCAAAAGGTGCGTGTGAGCACCGGATATGCGTGCAGCTGGTGTGGCATTTGTATGATAGCTGCTTTTTAGAAGTAGGTGTGGTGGTTGGGAGATCAGGAGTATGTGTTCGTTCTGGCCAGTTGTAATCCAGACCGATTCTGGCTGTGTTAGGCCTGAGGAGAACGCCTAGGCTGGAGGGTGTGTAACCAGCAGTGTTTAGATAGGGTGATGGGGAGCATGAGGCAGATGATGGTATGAGAACAGTTATACCGAATGGTGTCATAGTATCGCTGTGTTCTATTTGAGTGGTGGTGTAAAGAAGAGAGTAAGCGTGGAGATGTGAATATGGTGGTTTACTGTAGGTGCTTGAGATCGAGCCCACTCCAATAGTTCCATGTACTCCATCCGTTCCATGTACTCTGACTGTTCCGTGCATTACGACTGTTTCAAGCACTCAGACCATTCCTTTCAGTGCTCTTTTAGACGTTCCATGCCCTCCAAACCATTCCATGTATGTCATGCCATTCTGTGCATTCCAATCCATTCCATGCACTCCAATCCGTTCCATGCATTGCAACCTTTTTATGCACTGCTCCATTTGTTCGTTCTACCCACATTATCCTTTCTCCATGCATCATCCTTCCACATACGTCATCTTCACACGTTCCATCCACTTAAACTGGTTCCACCCATTTCACACGTTACATCCACTTCACCCGTTCCAAACACATCATCCGTTCATTCACCTACTTCATCCGTTCTACCATTTCACCCGTTCCACCCACTTCACCCATTTTACATCAGTTCATCTGTTCCATCCACACACTACACCCGTTCCATCCACACACTGCACCCATTCCATCCCCATACTACACCCGTTCCATCCCCATACTATGCCCATTCCATCCCCATACTACGCCTGTTCCATCCCCATACTACGCCCATTCCATCCCCATACTACACCCGTTCCATCCCCAGAGCCAGGGTGAAGATAGAGAAGGGGGAGAGAAAGGACCTGAGTTGGACCTGGGAGGGTCAGTCCGGTAGGAAGGAGGTCAACCACTCCAGGGCATGATCCGTGATGCCCAGGTTCTCGCTGAGTCATTTGATCAGGATGGCATGATTGACTGTGTCAAAGGCAGAGGAAAGTTCAAGGAGGATGAGGACAGAAGGAAGACTATAGTCAAGATTAGTAAGTAGATCTTCATAGGTATTCAGGAGAGCCGTTTCCGTGCCTCTGGTTGCTCTGTAGCCAGACTGATGGTCATGAAGATAACCAACAGATTCAGTGTGGAGTGAAAGCTGGGAAATGAGCAGCTTTTCCAAGAGTTTGCCCATCAAAGGATTGATAAAGATCGGGCGATAGTTTGCCAGACAGGCTGGATTGGCAGAAGGCTTTTTAAGGAGGAGGTGCACAAGGGATTGTAGAAATTGGCCAAGGCTGGAGCGAGGGTGTCAATGCAGTCCTTGATGTTTCTTGAGGTGCACGGAAGCACCTGTTTGGATGACACTTTCATAGATCATACTTGTCTAGAAACATCATCAGGTGTTGTTGGGAAACGGAGGAGAAAGGAGGAGAAGAGGGAAAGGCGGCCTGAGGGGGGCCAAGAGAGGTAGAGGGAGATGAAGATTGAGAGAGATGAGAGGATGTCCAGAGTTTTAGTGGTGAAGTGAGAAGCCAGAGCCTTGCAGAGGTCCTGTGAGGGAACAGGAGAGGTGGAAACAGCAGAAGGATTGTCCAGCTCCTTGCATATTTCAAAGGGTTTGGCCATGTTGATAGAGGCCACAGAGAGGGGGGCATGGATGCAGACTCTCTTCTTGGACAGCACATAGAGTCTGTATTGTCTTTGTAGCAGGTGGCAGACCAGTTTGTCAGAGGATGTGCCCAAAGCCCTCCACTTCCTCTCAGCCACCCTGCCTTTGCATTTCAGGGCAGCGAGGTCAGAGTCATACCAAGAGATGTATTGGGGGTAAGCTTCAGACAGATTCTCATGACCGGGCAAGGATTTTTAGAGTGTTGGAGATGGAAAGATGAAGGTTGGAGATGGCTGTGTCAGAGTGTGAGTCAGCCACAGGAATAGGCAGAGCAGAGAAAGCAGCAACAAAGGCATCCACTAACCCACGCTTCATGGGCCAAATAACCGAGAAGGTAGGTGATAGTGCTGGGGTAGGCTTACCCGAGGGAAATTGAATTTCAGGTGAGAGGAGAGCAGAAAGTGGTCAGTCCAAGAGAGAGGAGTGGTGAAAGAGTTAGAGAGTGGGATGTCTGAAGAGATGAGGACATCCAGGGTGTGACGGGCAGAGTGTGTTGGACCAGAGGGTAGAATGGAAAGAGAGAGAGTGTCATATAGGTTTCGGAAGAGCCCAGAGGAGGGATAGAAGCATCCAGGTGGATGTTGAGGTTTCCGAGGAGGAGAAGTTGAGAGGTAGAGGCAATGAGAGAATTGGAGAGGTCAACCCGCTCTAAGAGTAAGAGGGCAACCTGGGCAGGTGGCCTGTAGATGGTGGCCACACTCAGAGAGAGGCCATGAGAGATAGAGAGCCTGCAGACCAAGTATTGAAAGGAATAGTAGGCCTGCATAGGAATGTCATAAGCAGGCACCCACTCCGGAAAGATCAGAGCTACTCCACCCCTGGCTCAGTTTCTGAGTTTGGTGAGGATTGTGTAGCCACGAGGGAGGTGAGTGTCAAAACTTGTGACAGAGCTGGCTGTGAACCATGTCTCGATGGGAGCGAGAGGAAGGACATCCTGGTTAAGGGAGGAGGTGGAGGTCCCCGAGAATGGGCAGACGTGGTAGCAGGAGGTAAAATAGTAGTCAGAGAGGAGGAGGAAGGTGCCATAGAGGTGGCAGAAGAAGGAGGTGGAAGAGGAGCCCGAGAGGTGCTAGGAGGAGTATGATCTTGGAGGATTCGAGTGCCACCATTAATGGGAGAAGAAAAGATAGGCGAGAGACCCAGGGCCATATGAGGGGGTCATAGGTCTGGTGAGGGAACGTCAAAGAGGATGTCTGTGAGAGTCTTTCTGGAGGAAGCACTGATATAGGTATCAGTGATATGGAGGCTTGGTTTGATGACCAGGATGTCCTGCTTGAACTTATTCCTTCCAGACTTAGTGAGTGGGATCAGATGGGAGATAGAGTAGCAGTTAGAGATGATGGGAGAAACGGAGAGCACTACAGGAGGTGCAAGGAGGAAAGTAGGAGGAGGGCGGGAAGGAGGGAGAGAGAGAAAGGAGAGATGCACAGCCCAGTGCCGCACAGCACAGGATGCACAGAGGGGCATGGGGGGTCACACAAAAAAGAGTCCACAGAAGGAGCAGACCGGTGACACACAACAGTAGAAATGGTACCCCAAGCTAGGTAGGGAACTAGAGAGTGGGAGAGAGCGTAATGGCATGCAATTCACAGCATAACAGTAACCACAGATGAACGGGGACCTAGATAGTGGGAGAGAGACTAATGGGACACATTTCACAGCACAACATTAACCACTGATGAATGGGGACCTAGAGGGTGGGAGAGAGCCTAATGGGACATAGTTCATGGCACAACAATAACCACAGATGAATGGTGGCCTAGAGAGTGCTAGAGACTAATGGGAAAAATTTCACAGCACAACAGTAGCCACAGATGAAGGGGACCTAGAGAGTGGGGAGAATCTAATGGGACATAGTTCACAGCACAATACCCACAGATGAAAGAGACCTAGAGAGTGGGAGAGAGCCTAATGGGACACAGTTCACAACACAGCAGTAACCACAATTGAAAAGGACCTAGAGAAAGGACACAAAACACAAAATATGGCTGACCGCTAAGGGACGAGCATAGGGTTGCAGAGAGACAGAGAATGTGATTTCAGATGGTTAGGCTGAAGTACACCCGAAGGCAGGAAGTTTAATAGTGAGAAATAGTGGCTACTCCCACTTCCGCACCTTTCTTACATTTTTTGGTTGCTGCTGGTCAACGACTGAGTCACATGCTCACACTCTGCACCGCTACCCCTTCGTCTTCTGTGCACCTGTGTCACACAACATGCAGCCCTGTCCTGCAAGAACTTTGCCGCAGAGGGTGTGATCATCAGTTCTTAAAGGTTTGGCTGCGTGGACATAGGCGCAACTTGTTATATATTGACAGGTAGCATCTCCTGCCCACCTGCATTACACAACATTGCAGCCCTGTCCCATGGACAGGGTACCAAGGTTGTGGATCCACAAAACGATAAGAATATGGTGGGGAAAATACTGTTGACTGATAGATCAATTGAAGAGGGAATATCGTACATTTGTATATTCAGCATTGCCAAGGGATGTGCACCTACCAATTGCAGGAGGATGGGAAAGGGAAAGGTGCATCCTTAGAGGACAGACATCATTGACAGCTATAAAGTGTAACTTATGCACCGTGTGAGCAGGTGCAGCTAGAGAAGTCCTGGGGAAGAGTGGGGTGGGGGCATCCAGGGAACATGTATGGGAATGGGATGCAGGGCAGGGGCAACGGGTAGATGTGGTAGTACAGTATAATATGAACCACAGAACTGCCATTTTGGGCATAGGCTGCTGGTAAGTAAATCACTTGTCTTTTTTACACTCACAAGCCCTGTGTTTTTGGCAGGCATGCATTTTTCAAGCTCTTAGCAGCACCAGTGTGCTGGAAAAATGTTGCAAGATCACCATTCCCAGGAGACCGTAGTCACTGGGAAATGGGTCCAACTGATACTTTCAAGGTCAGCGAGCCAGGCACCTGGGTACTTGCTGGGAAATTAATAAGGGATTCAACTAATAAATACAGGCAAATAGGAGTAAAATCATAGTGGGGTAAGCAGTTTCAACTCGTCCTTTGACTAATGAGCCGGGGAAGAGGGATGTGTGGTGAGGGGGTGTGCCAGGAGTGGACCAATCTTTGAGAGGGTTTTGGTGTCCCTAGGGTGCAACAGTGCTTTGTGACCTTGCCGATGTCAGCAGGGCACGGCATTGGTTGGATATCCATGTGAATGTCTCCTCTTATCTTGTGCTGGAAAAATGTTGCAAGATCACCATTCCCAGGAGACCGTAGTCACTGGGAAATGAGTCCAACTGATACTTTCAAGGTCAGCGAGCCAGGCACCTGGGTACTTGCTGGGAAATTAATAAGGGATTCAACTAATAAATACAGGCAAATAGGAGTAAAATCACAGTGGGGTAAGCAGTTTCAACTCGTCCTTTGACTAATGAGCCGGGGAAGAGGGATGTGTGGTGAGGGGGTGTGCCGGGAGTGGACCAATCTTTGAGAGGGTTTTGGTGTCCCTAGGGTGCAACAGTGCTTTGTGACCTTGCCGATGTCAGCAGGGCACCGCATTGGTTGGATATCCATGTGAATGTCTCCTCATTGCCAAGTTCAGGTTGTCTTGTGTGCCTCTTGAGAACTGACCACTGGCAGAATAATAAAGTTCCAGTTGTCAGCACAATTATGTAATGTAATGAACATCATTTATGGGCAGTGTTGGAACGTTTGTGATGTCATGAGGGGTGGTGATGGACAGCGTGGGTAAGGAGGGCCTGCTCCAATCATCAGTAGGTAATGCATGTTTAGCTATAGGGCACTGACATAGTCACACCAATAAGCTTTGTAGGATGGTTTTACTAACTACTACAATTTATGGTATGCTAATTATTTGAGGAATGGATACAAATGTGGCCACTGACAGCTCCCTTTATTCAGTTCTGTTCCACTGTGCTGTTGGATTGTGCTCTCCCAGCTGCATCTGGACCTATAATAAAACTGTTTTTCTTCTTGCTTGGTGTACCCTCGTTTTTTGGATTACTTTGGTGTTCCAGTCATTACTTGCCTTTGGAGGACCCCTGATACAGACTCATGACTTGCATGTGTATATTGACTTCTGCTTCTGCCTACATCATGCACATTGCATGTGAGTAAAGTTCTCTAAATGTGAGTATGCACATTTTGTTTGTTGCTAATGTACTTTGCATTGATATACATTTTTGAAAAAACAGAGGGTGTTCAGGACCTAGACCCCAGGGATCCTGTACTTTGGTGGCCACGAAAAGCCCATAGCTTTTGGATCCCGACCTTCAGGGTGGCCAAGTGTGGGAGGATCACCTGGGTAGAGGGTTCTTGGGGAGTGGGGGAGACGCACCTAATGGTGATACATGGCATCACCCTTTTTATAAAACCCATCTGACCCCTATCCTGGCGTATTTTGTGGGAAACTACAACTCCCATAATTCCTCCCAATATGTCTTGACAACATTTCTGCACCAGGGAAGATGAGGAATGAGGCTGGAGGGATTAACTTCCCTGATTTACATTGGCCTTGTTCCTGTAATAAGGCCAGGCAGAATCAGGCACGTAGCTTTAGCAATTTACACCTGCCACTTATTAGCGCTCCTTTGAACTGGGTAGGGCACAAGAAGGAACAGCTCTTCCAAGGCTGATGGGGACCGGACAATGGAAGCTGGAAGGTCAATGGGCCGATCTACAGTTGAGAGAATCAAGAGAAGGCCAGGCAAGATTTCCATGCTTTCGGGAAGCAGTGTGAGTTCGAAACGTAAAGCTGAGTGAGCGGAGAAAAGAAACCTTCGGATTGCCAGGAAATGGCATGTGACCCTCCTGGGTGAACAACAGAGTTGGGGAGGGGCAGATGAGACGTTGGTAAATGACCTTGTTCTGCAAGAAAAGATGAAAGGCATTCTGTTATCACAGCTGGTGAGTTATCAAGTAGAACAAAAGTCTGGTTGATGTTAAAGAGAAAGTGACTGTAATTTTGCAAGCTGAAGGTTGTATGTGTGCGGATAAAATGCAGATGAATAGAACCATTGTGAAAAGAGAATGATACAAAGTAGCAGAGTGGTCCTGTGGGGTGAAATAACACATTTGAAAGTCTCTCTGAATTGTGCAAGATATTACAGTGGGGATTAAAGCAAAGGAAGTTGAACAAGTGCAAAACGTAATATGTGAACTGTGACTGCCAAAAGGACAAAGCTTGACATATGTGAACTGTGAATATGTTAAGAAGGCAAAGGCCAAATATTAGAACTACAAAGGCAAGTGAAAGAGAATAAGAACTACAAGTACCAAGAGGCATTGGTGCTGCAAGAGAAGATTGTAAATTGAAGGATTGTTAATAGAGGTCGAAATGGTCAGGCAGAGGTCTGTGGGAATTCCTTGCAGTTTTGAAAGTCTTTGACATTGGATTAAAAGCGATGTACATATATGTTTTACAGCATTCATTGCAAGTTCATCCTACTGAGGTCTTCCTTTGTGGATTAAGGACCATTCTTAAGGTTAGTGAGGGCTAGTGCACACTAATTCTATTTATTATTACTTGAAATTAGGGAGCTCAAAGACTAATTTAGAATTTTTGTTACATTTTTTCCAGAATATTTAACCCAATACATAAACCTGAAGAAGGGCGAGAAGCGCCGAAACGCGTGGTTAAGGATAGGCTACTATATCAAATGGCTGCCGCATGTGCATTTTGACAGCCCCTATCAAGTTATTGGGTTATCTACATAAAAGAAACTGCAATACCATTGATCATGAAAGAAAAGTTTTTTTTGTTACTAATTAATGAATGCCAGAATTGAAAGGTTGCTAAATAAATTTGGTGGTTTTGTTATATCTTTTTCAAACATTTCTGTTGATCAAGAATTTGTTTTCCACCTCATTAGAAGAATAAATATATTGATACAACATGATGGAATGATTTGAAC
Organism: Ambystoma mexicanum; assembly: GCF_040938575.1. Classification (NCBI taxonomy): domain Eukaryota; kingdom Metazoa; phylum Chordata; class Amphibia; order Caudata; family Ambystomatidae; genus Ambystoma; species Ambystoma mexicanum. The sequence goes on from NC_090924.1 coordinate 1,122,684,561, forward strand.
TCCAATGTTCTAATGAACTGAATTTAAAAGGTTTGCAAAAAATCAGATATATTGGTTTATATTCTTTGTTGCCTATTGCTGTGCCCCAGTTTGTTCTCCGTTTATCTCACACGGTGAACCAATTTGTTGTATCTCTAGTTCCGTAAAGGTAGCACTTTACCAACTGGGAGCACCTTGAATTTGACAATAAGTTACTCAAGAACACGTCAAGATAAGAGTTTCATTGTAATCTGAGTGCACCTCCACAACCAGCCCTCATTGTTTAGTGGTATACATAACTCCTATTGTGGAGTTTAGGCAAGTTAGCAATTCTACCAACCCAAGAAAAACATTGAATAGATGTTTTCACAACTTATATCCATTATGTCTGTTTCTACATCTCGATACTGTGCCTTCGTTACAACTTCAACAAATATATTGTATCATTCCTTCTGAATGCGTTTTTGCAGTAAACACTTCCGCAAATGGGTTTATGAATGTTTGCATTGTTCACTTAGCTTTCATTTATGAACATCCCACATACATCTGTGCCGCTATGTCAATCAGTGGGACATTATATTCGCTAAATCTAAATGAATGGCACAGGACACAAACGTCGCTCTTGATGAAATTGGAGAAACACAAGTTACTTCATGTTATTCAAAGTCGAGAACCTTGCACAATGCGACAGCAGAAACATATTTGTGCACACATAGTTCTGAGATAAAGAAGGCACTTAAATGTACAGTTGATCTTACATATTTTCTTGACATTCGTAGTTTGCTGAGCAATATAAATATTTCTCTACACAATGCGATCTAAAAATGTTCACAGGGGTGCTACTTTGATATGCATGACTAACACAATTGTATGACTTCCTCCATCAGAGTTCACTGGGGTGCATGTCCTTTGAAAAGATGTTCATTTCTACTTGGTGTGTTTCTGCTGTGAAAAACATATTGAGGTCTATTGTCAAAAATGTTTCCTTGTCTCACTATCTCACTATTTAGATGGTGTATAAAACACTAAGGGGGTTATTCATAGAATCCAGCGCACAAGTGGCACACGCGGCTGGTGCAGTGTGCGCGTGTGAAATCTGCGCCAGCCGCGTGCGCTAAAATCCATTTCTGCGCACAGCGTATTCATGGATTTTAACATCCAAAACCAGCTGTGGCGCAGAGTGGCGCATCGACGCTGCAGCAGCACCAGTTATGCCCCCAACCCTCCATGTGCGCCATGCACAGCGCACAAATCCCGTACATGGTGCACAGGCCCCCAAACACGAAAACGCCTGTAAAACTCCCCGCGCATCCCTCCGAATACATGTACACCCCAGCGCAGGGAGTTTCACACGTGATTGGCCCTGTGTGAGTGGGGTACGTGTATTACTGGGGTTCACGGGAAGTGTCACCTGCGATTGGCCCTGTGCGAGCGGGGTACATGTATTACTGGAGATTGTGGGAAGTTTCACACGCGATTGGCCCTGTGCGAGTGGGGTACGTGTATTAATGGGGTTCGCGGGAAGTTTCACACGTGATTGGCCCTGTGCGAGTGGGGTACATGTATTACTGGGGTTCGCGGGAAGTTTCACACGCGATTGGCCCTGTGCGAGCGGGGTACGTGTATTACTGGCGTTTGCGGGAAGTGTCACAAGCGATTGGCCCTGTGCGAGCAGGGTACATGTATTTCTGGGGTACACGTGAAGTTTCATACGCGATTTTGCTGTCAGAGCGGGGTACGTGTATTTCGGGGGTGCGCGTGAAGTTTCACATGTGATTTTGCTGTCAGAGCAGGGTACGTGTATCCAATGTGGTGCGCTGGAGTCCTACACATGAATTGGCAGTGTGGGTCCTCCCAGGTGTCCCCTCTACCCCCTCCACAGCCCCTGCAGGAAGCCCACTCCATAGGGGACTACCCTGCACCCCTGGTCATGTCCCGCAGGCAGCCCATCCACCATGGGCATGCCCCCCAGCCAAGCCACATGTCATGTTGCAATATGATCACCAACTCATGTCCCCCAGCACCCCCACCCCCCGGCAGTGAGGGGCACCTGCCAGCAGGCCCCCACTCATGTCCCACTCATTTCCCCCAGCACCCTCACCCCCCAGCAGTGAGGGGCACCTGCCAGCAGGCCCCCAATCATGTCCCCTAGCACCCCCACCCCCCAGCAGTGAGGGGCACCTGCCAGCAGGCCCCCACTCATGTCCCACTCATGTCCCCAGCACCCCCACCCCCCAGCAGTGAGGGGCACCTGCCAGCAGGCCCCTACTCATGTCCCCTAGCACCCCCACCCCCCAGCAGTGAGGGGCACCTGCCAGCAGGCCCCCACTCATGTCCCACATATGTCCCCCAGCATCCCCACCACCCAGCAGTGAGGGGCACCTGCCAGCAGGCCCCCACTCATGTCCCACTCATGTCCCCCAGAACCCCCACCCCCCAGCGGTGAGGGGCACCTGCCAGCAGGCCCCCACTCATGTCCCCCAGCACCCCCACCCCCCAGCAGTGAGGGGTACCTGCCAGCAGGCCCCCACTCATGTCCCCCAGCACCCCCACACCCCGGCAGTGAGGGGTACCTGCCAGCAGCCCCCCACTCATGTCCCCCCTACATGAAATAAAGATGCACAATCATGGCCCACTTCTACACCAAAATACCACAGCACGCCACCCTATTCTTGAGACACAATGATTTCCCAATCCACCCCACACTGACATGCCTATCTCAAGACACAAAACAAAACTCAACTATGTACATTGGCTGGCATTGATTGTGTAAACCCACATTTTCACATGCATTAACTCAATGAGCGAATCCCACACGTGGAACTAAAATATGAAAATGTATTATGTACAAAAATAAAGCAATGAAATGAAAGCATAACAAAATAGCAAACATGAAATGAAAAGCATTTGCAAAAGATGAGTAAATGAAAAGTATAACCAATCCAAAGAAATCCGAAATAAAAATAATCCAAACTCTCCCTCCACCAAAGCGAATCCAAAGGAAACATAAAAAGAAAAATCGATTGATCCATGGTGAAATCAAAAGAAAAAGTTCAAAATAATCCATTGTCTAACTATGTACAATCCATTGTCCAAAAGAAAAATCCATTAATCCATGTTCAAAATCAAATAAAAAAGTTCACATAAATCCATTGTCCAACTATATACAATCCATTGTCAAGGGTCCATGAGCCCAATGAAAGAAATGACACCTACCCAAGAAACTACCTAATAAAAAAAACTATATACAAATGTGTGTGGCATAGTCCATTCACCACAAATCAAAGGAAAAGGAAAAGGAAACCTAACTCTAAAAACTATTTACGATGGCAGCGGGCTAGTCCGACGGCTCACTTCCTGATTTCCCGGGCCAGGGCATCATCGAACTCCTGCTCGATGTCCTGGGGGCGATCCTCTTCCATGGCCCCGAGGGTTCGCAGGGACGATGACATGTGGACCTCCAACTCCCTGCAAATTGCCTCAAGGCACTCGGCCCGCCTCAGAGCCCTCCGCATGGAGTTCTCCGCCCTGACAATTGTGAGCCGTGCCTCTTCCGCCCGCTGCTGCTCCACATCTATGGCCTGGCCCAACCGCTGCCACACGGAAGACACTTCCAATCCTGGGTCCTCCTGCCCTCTGGCTGATGCCTGCACCTCCGTTGTTGAATGCCCCGAGCCATCATGGCTCCCACCTTGTTGCTGCTGCTGCTGTGCCTGTGCCCTGGCTCTTGCTGCCTGCATGTCCTCCTCCAGCTGGGGTGCAGTTGTTGAGGTGGCCACCCCTGCTGGACGTCCGACTCCCGACTGTGGCAGGGATGTGTCCTCCACCAGCCTGGCCGCAGGGGCAGAGGCACTCCACAGGTTACCCAGGTGATACATGGGTGGGAAGATGGCATGGAGGACGACTGGCGCATAGGGGGTTCAGGTGAGGAGGGGTTCGGAACAAGGTCCAGCAAACGGAGGAATCATGCCCTGGTGACCCGTCCCAGTAGGTCAACGCGGTCAACGAGGCATTCGAGATGAAGTGCAGTGTCCTCACGAAAACACTGCAGGTCACCTCGCATGCCCCGTTGACGCAACGCCATCCCACTCAGGACAGGCTCAACCCGGTCCTGGATAGCCACGTCCGCAGGGAGAGGAAGGCCAGTTGTTGTAAGCGGATCCCCTCTCTGAAAACGGGTCTGGACGTAGGCATCCCTGCTGGTGCAGGATGATGCAGTCACAGGATCAGGGACAAGATTACACACAGGCACCTCCGCGGCGGCCTGTGCTGCCTCCTGTCACTGCCCCTGCACAGCACCACTAGCACCAGTGGAATCCCACCTCCAAACCCCGTGTCTGTCCCCTCCACGGCCTCCTCCTCCACCAAACCCCCCACCAACCTGGATGAGTCCGTGCCATCTTCCTCCGTCGGACCCTGTGGGGTCTCAGCTGCCCCTTCTGCTGCCGAGGAGTCCAACTCCGACCTCCGCCTCTTGGATCTACCCTCGGCAGATGCAGCCTGGGATGCGGCACCAGACTCGTCACTCCCTGACGAGATAACAACCTGGGAGGGGAGCCGGGCCTTGCATCTCCGACTGGTGGTGCGATCCCTGCCGCCTTGCTCCACAGCACCCTCTCCGCCCTCTTCATCAGTTTACACTGCAGACAGGGAGAGATAGGACACAGGCATCACGGCACTGTACACTGGATTGATACACACATGACAGTTGCACATGAGTGGCAGTGTCAAACTTCAGAGATGGAATCACAATCCCCAACACACATGTCATTTCAACTCACACACATGAGAAATTCCACAGCAATATCACACCAGGCAGCACCATCAACACACATACAATAGCATGAGCAGCCCAAGGTGAGCCTGACATCACATGAAACACAGGGAGTGCACAAGACATGCACACATGCCACCACACTTACATGCATGTGTACATCTCCACCAAATGTCGCAGTGATGAGATCGCCATCCATGTCAAATCTGGCATTCGCCTTCTACATATCAGTGTCACATGCATCCATGTTGCATCACAGTTGCACACTTGTCAAATACACACACATGCACATGTACACAGTGCAGATACATGCAGCTGGAACCAACATCCATGTGTGACACCACAACCATGCCAATGAACATACACAGTAATTCAAACATGTGTGCTCCCACATCTGCATTTGGCCTGCATGCTTACCCACACATTCACCATCCATGTGTCTCACACATGAGAGGACTCGCATGTGTAAGTCTCACGCCCCTGTACATACACATGCATACATGGCCCTACAAAAACACATGTGCAACCTGCACACTACTGGCACACCACGACACGCACAGCATCCAATCAGTATACATGTACACTTACCGCTCGACTCCAGACGGGTCTGCCTCTCAAGGACCTTGACGTTGAGTACTGGGCATATGCATTCCAGGACCCTCATTTGGTGGTCGGACAGGTGGACCCCGGCGCCCCTTGGCATCCGCTGCCTTCAAGAGGTGCCGCGCCTTGTTGAGAGTCCTGGACCTGAAGTCCTCCCAGCGCTTCTTGACATGTTTGATGTCGCGGACTGCCACCGCCTCCTCGTTGATGGCAGTCACAATGTCCATCCATATCCTCTGCCTCTCTGGCTGGGGGTTGCCAGTGGTGCCAGATGGTGGTGTGCCCGACATGGCAACCCCAGAGGCAGGTGTGGGTGGGCAACTGGGTCCTGGGGCTGGGCTGTGGAGCGATGGTATCCAAGTCGGGATTCTTCAGTTCCAGCAGGGGTGGTCACAACAACTGCACCCCTGCAGATGGATGATGTGCAGGCAGCAAATAGCAGGGCACGTGGGTAGCAGGCAGGCAAGCAGCAGCAGATGGCAGGTGGGAGCGTGCTCTGGGCTCTGGGGGGCAGTAATTCGGCCTTCTGGGCAGGAGCGTAGTCTTCCGTGTGTTGTTGCATGGCCAGCTTGATACGGAGTGATTTGGCACGTGAAAATCTTGCACGTCTGCATGTAATTCGAGGAAAGGCCCTTAGCGTGTAAGCGTGTCTGTGACGTTACACGTGCGGGCGTTTCCCTCGTGACGTGAGCATAGTGGTTCAGGGTGCGTGAAAAAACTGCACGTCCGTGTGTGAATGCGTGTAATCCGAGGAAAGGGCCTACACGTCAGTGACATGACGCGCAAGGGCGTTTCCCTCAACACGGGTGCATGTTCATCGTACACGTGCAAAAACTGCACGTCCGAGTGTCAGCTCGTGTAATTGGTGGAAAGGGCCTTAGCCTACACTCGTAAGTGATGTTGTACGTGTGGGCCGGTTTAAAAGGTACGTGTAGGACGCCATTTCCTTGTACGTGCTTTTCGTGGAGAGCTAGTGGGTGAATTCTGTACTTCTTGTCAGTTCACACACGATTACTTCACAGCGTTTCAAGTTCGTGCTCCCTGTTACCTCTGACAGCGTTCATTTTTTTTGTTGGGCCTGTTTCCTCAAACAGCGTTCACTTCTTCTTTTGTCCTGTCTCCTCAGACAGCGTACAATTCTTCTTTTGGCAGGGGTGTTACCAACGCGTCTTTTTCACGTTCTTTTTCCAGGCAGACAGTGAGTCGCGCACGTTTTTACCAACTGTGCTTGCCCCGTGTGTCACGTACCCCTTCAGAGGTCATTATAGGCTGCGTGTAACATGCGTACGCTTATTTTTGTGTTTCTGGGTGCCACAGTGTAGTGCGGGTTCATTTTTCCACGCATGTGGTCTACAAGGGGTAGCATGCTCGTTATTTTTTGTTTTTGGGGTGTCTGTGCATTGCGTGACCCGTCATCTTCCCCCAGGGGTCACAGACAGCCTTGCTAGAGCTTTAGGGTATGAATTCCATCTCGTACCCTACCCCTTTCACCCCAATTGCCCAGTTCAATCGTTTACTGCTACTCCCATATGCACAACAACATCAGTGCCATGGTTGGGAGGCGACCAAGCAGTAAGGGAGGCAAAGGTGGCTGACCTCCAAAAGGTGGGCGTGGTGGTTGCGGTAGGGGACGTGGCCAAGATTTGCAGGGTGCCCCTAGACCCCTATGTGTGGACGAGCAATCAGGGACGCCCATGCCCCCCCCATTGCTGTGGGAAACATAGCTGACACCATCCCAGCTCAGCCCTTGTTGGACCAGCCCATTGTGGCACCTGATCCGGCACAGGATGACTCCCAGGCTGACTTCCAGGTCAGCAAGTCTACGCCACATGTGGCGGTGCAAGTTGGTGTCACCAGGCCACGTGGATCTGGGGCAGCTATGTCATCTGCTGCCCCAAGTAGGCAGGGTGGGGAGGCTGCATGGGCAGCTGCAGCTCTATCCACCCCAGCTTTGAGTCTCTCAGCTGGGACAGTGTTGGTCCCTGTCCATCAAACAGACGTTGCCCCTGCCAACATCACCCTGCAGCCAATGCCTGCACCAAGACCTATGGTCATTGTGCATTCGCACACTCCTAGTACCCAGTCCACCAGCGCTTCTGCCCCTACTGACCAGAGCGGCGTAAGCCACTCAGGATCCGCACCACCTTTGAAAAAGAGGAAGAAGGGTGCTCTGGCACTACAGGCTGAGACCCCAGACACAGCTACACACGCCGGCACGTCAAGGAAGCCTAGCTTTAATGACGCCGAACTTGATGCACTAGTGGCCTATGTGTCGGCACATAGCCGCAAAATGGTGGTGACTGCAGGGTGCAACACCACACCTGGTCAACGTAAGGCACACTTGCAGACCATCGCGGACATCATTAGTGCCCTTGGATTTGTGAGGCGCTCAGCTGGTGATTGCTACAAGCGGTGGAATGACCTGAAACGCAGAGCAAAGAACAAGCTGGCCTCAAATTATGCTTTTACTCTGGTGACTCATGGTGGGTCTCCACAAGAGGACAACCAACTCACTGAACATGAGTCTGTTGCTGGAACCTTCGTCACAGAGAAACAGATCTAAGGCGTGGGAGACCTACCAGATTACAACGTATTGTCCGGTGAGTGCCCATGCATGTGTGTGTATTCCATGTGTATGTTGTGTGGGTGAGGGGTTCTGATTGAGTGCCAGGTGAGGGTGTGTGCACCTGAGTGGTATTGGTCACCCGCGTGCTTCCTCCAAAACATTCACCTGCCTTGGATTTGGGTATGACAATATCCCTTCTGCCCACTGTAGCCATTTAGCGCCACATTACTGCAGTTGCCCTTGAACTGTCATCTTGCAACAACATTGTTCAGAATTTTTCAGTGTTCATTCAGGCTGATTGTTTTAATTCTCCCTCTTTTGCAACGCATTTTTCAGCCCTATTGTCACATATGTGACATGCTTCTGTGATTGATTACACCCCACATTGGCCCACATTTGTTACCTTGTTATGTGAATGATTAGACCATTCAGGCTGATTGAGTATTGGCCTGCTCACATAGATTTTTGGTGCCCGTTTGTATGTGGTACATGATAATTGTTTCCTGTGAGGTTTAAGTGACCAACCATTGATGTGTACATCTGCCTGCAATCACTGTATTCTTGTACACTGGATGTGTTGCAGTGAGTGGCACACGTGTATTTTGTCACACTATGTAGCATTTTTCAGCTCATCATGTCCATCTCACTTGGGTGGCTGACAGTACTCATTCATTGACATATGGCTGTACTTGTGAAATGTACCATGGCTATGCTACATGCCATCTGTGTGCTGGCATGTGTCATGTATGTGTATTGGACATGCCACTCACAGGCTAATGCGTGATGCCAGTGCTACCCAGCATGCAGCAAATGTGTTGCTTTACCATCTTGGTGTCATCAGTGTCTGCCTTTTGCCTCCCCTTCCAACTCAGTGACAGTGCATGCATGCCAGGGTTATAGTCATGTGGGACATGTGTAAATCATATACTGGATCTCTGGCTTGTCAGGCCTATGTGTGTGCTATGGTGCTAATGCCTGTTTCCATTTTTTGTCTTTCATGTTTTTGCAGGTGATGACGCACTTGATGCTGTTGAGGTTGAGGAGATGGTGCAGACCCAGGAGGAATCTCAGGCACGACCGGGCACCAGTGGGGGACGTGGTGTGGTGGTGGGTGAAAACCCAATCTTACTGCAGACTATACTGTCCAGGCGTGCCTCTGGGTGCACCTCCACAGACCTCTATTCAGGTGCTGAATTGGATGATGAGACTTTCTGGCAGGGATTCTGTTCTGTCCAACCCACCTGCACCAGGGGTAGAACCCTCTATGGGGATGTCAGTGTTGGTAAATCCACCTTTGGCGGTTACGGATGCAGGGTCACACTCCACAACATCTGATCCTGTTCCTGGGTCAGCAGATCAGAGGAGGAATGCAGTCCTGACGCCTCAGGCAGTGCCAGCACAGCAAGGTGCAGATTGCCTTGCCCCAAACAGGTGTGGCGCCCGCCGACGCGGTGGCCATACTCCACCAGGCAATACTGTATGGGAAAACTCCATGTACGGTATGGCAACCCAACAGGCAGCATCAGTTGAAATGATGGCTCAGGCAATGAGAGGGTGGCCAATTCCATTATCCCCCCTGAAAGGCAGATGGAGCAACAACAGCAGGCAACAGACTCCATTTGCCAATCACACAGGGAAGGCATGTTGGCGTCCAACAGGGACCGACGGGCAGCACTGGAGACTCTGCGGGAAGCCATTTCTATAGAGTCACAGGGCCACAGGGAAGCCCTGAGGGTAGAACTCCATAACCTCAGGGAGACTCTTGTTGAACTTGAGGCTTCCACAAATTTGAGGACAGAACAGCCGCTGGAGCGGCTCACACGTTCGCTCTCAGCTGAGCTGCAGGCAACTCGGGAGGAGATCCGGGCATCACGGGAGGCCATGCGTGCAGAAATGCAGGCAACCCATCAGGTGCTGCATGGGGATCTCCGCACTATCATCCTCCAGAACGAGACCTTCCACACCCACATGCTTGCTGCCTTGGAGGACCATACCAGGGCTTTGCGTGGGCTGCCTCCCATAGCACCACCACCTCCACCTCCTGATGCATCAGCAGAGGGTTATGAGAGCGACAGCAGCACTTGTCCCACAGTAGCGTAGCGGTGCAGGCCATGAGCCCATGGAGGTGTTTTTTTTTCGCAACATCCACACAGGTGGGTGTTGGTGTGCACCCTGTCCTCGGACCTCCTGGGTGGCCTCCCCTCCGGCCCCCACATGGCCATTTTTGATTTTTCTTTTTTTTTTTTACAGTGTGTTGCCATGTGTGGCTCCCGTGGGCATCCACTGTGTATTCCGGCTGGGCACATGCAGACTTGCCCTGTGTTGGGTTAGATGCTTGGGTTCCTGACACACACACCCCTCCTGCTTCCCGTTTCCATGGGCTCGCAAAGGGTGTGACCAAGTGACAGTGACTTACACAGTGACATTGGGCTCCCATGAGCTGTGTGGGCAGTCTGTAGTCATAACTGTGTGGACATCCCTAGTGGGGTTTGTTTTTGTATTGCACACTGCATGGTGTATTTGTATGTGCTTGTGCATCCATGTCTTCCTCCTTATCTGCAGGTACCTTCTTCATGTCTTCACAAGGCCGTCTCTTTTGCAGATGCAGTTCATGTTGTATGCAGTACACTGACACATTTGCCTGACAGCAACACTCTGGAGTTGGAAGGGGTTGATGTGCTGGCTTATTGAGATCGTATGACTTACAATACTTTGAGTTTGTACTGTCATATTTTGGCAATGTTTCATGCTGTGTTGGTCTATTGTGTTGCTGGTAAGTATTTGGTCATGTGTGATGTGTGTTATTGATTACTGGGAGCATATTGTCTGTGGCCTGTTTCCATTTGGGACAGTGCACTCTGTGACACTTGTGTTATGTGTTGTGCATTCCTTTGTTTGCTTTCACATTGCAGGACATGCCATGGTGTGTTGGGTGGCGGAGATGGGGAGGGGTTGGGTGACATGGCACTATTTTAATGTTGTATTTTGTAAGGGTGTAGTCATTCATGCAGCATAAATGTGTGTCTTTTTGTGACACAGCATTGGTTGTCTTTGGGTAGGTAGGGAGGCACACAATGTAACACTTCCAGGTGACCAATCTCAGGGTGGTATGGTTGTGACAGTTGACTGTCCCTTATGTCATCATCATTGATTGTCAGCTGGTATGTGCCAGGGCTGTGTGCACTCCACAGGGGTGTGATTTTAGGTGAAGTAATTAGCCACCAGCTGCGTACGGGCTGCCTCACCACATGCCCTTTCCCCTCCCATGCGCAGCGGCTCTGCTTTTGGTTGGGGATGTGGGGGCACCACCATGTCCACAGGCAGGCCCCGGCGTGTTGCAACATTGTGCAGGACACATGCTGCCACTATGATCCTGCACACTACTGGGGACGCGTATAGCAGCTGCCACCAGAGCGGTCAAGGGGGCGAAAGTGTGACTTGAGCACTCCAAATGTGCGCTCCACTATGCCCCGGGTTGCAATATGGGCTGTGTTGTATCTTACCTCGGGTAGTGTGGTGGGGTTCCGAATTGGCATCATCATGTGGGTGCTCAGAGGGTAGGCACTGTCCCCTGGGGAGGTGATGATGGGTATCATTAGTGGGGTTGTGACATTACTCAGTATCTGACATGCATGCATGTGCATGGGCATTTATACTCACCAAGCAGCCATGTATCGGCATGCCGCCCAGCTTCTAGGTCCCGGTTTAGGGTTGACATTCTGTAAATGAAAATGTCATGGGTGGACCCTGGATAGTTGTTTGTTTGTTTGTTTGTTTATTTATTTGTTGTGCGCACCGGACCCTGAGGTAGCAGGGTGCATTAGAACAAGTAGGTTTACAGCTTAGTTACAGAATTTACACATTTACAGAAAATGGCACCACAGGGTGAGACATTAACAACTACAGACGATGTGTAGCCAAACAGTCATCATAGAGCTAACTTTACAGAGTAGCAGCAAGGAGCCAGTCAGACACCATCAGGTACCGACATGTGGTGGGTGCATGGGCAAGTGCATGCTACATAGTATTCTCAGTGAGCCATTTTATTGTATTATGTCTGAATTTGTTGAACGTTTGGTCAGATCTAAGTGCATGGGGCAGGGAATTCCACAATTGTATTGCCTTGACTGGGAAGCTTGAACCTCCAATGGTGGTAAGTTTGAATTTGGGCACTAGGAGGCCGTTGGGGCTAACTGTTCTAGTGGGTCTAGTAGGGTTTGTTCTGTTGTATCATTCTGTTAGGTAGCGGGGGGCTTTATTATGTAAGCATTTATGGATGAGGGATGCAACTTTGAGGTTGATTTTTTCTTGGGTAGATAGTGTGCATATACTGAGGTGATGATTCCCTCACATTCTACATGCAGTTTGATGGAATGCCAGTGCTTGCGGTTTCTGCAGATGTGCTCAGCTGCCCTGGGAGGACATAGAGCCACGTGGGTGCAGTCAATGGCACCTAGCACTTTGGGAAAGTGTGCCACCCCGTAAAAATCCTGGACGACAGCCTGCTTTTCTGCAGGTGTTCTGGGCAGGTATATGTGCCTGCGGACTGATGGGCGTGCAGTCATGATGGCCAAGACCTGGTGCAGGCAGCGTGACTGCGTGGCCTGTGACCCCCCGCCCCCACTATGGCACTTGTCAGCTGAAATGAACCAGTGGCCAAGAAGTGCAGTACATTGAGCACCTTTTCCAAGGGGCTCAGTGCTTGGGAGCACAGGGTGGGTGATGTGAGGTCATCCTCCCACTCACTCACCAGGTCGAGTATTATGTGAGGTGGAAACATGTACCTCCCATACACCTGGTCATCAGGCATCCCAAAAAGGCTGGTTCTGGGTGTAAAAATTCTGGCCCTGACTATCCTCCTCCTCCTGTGGTATACCATGACCTATTTTGCGAGGAACGGTATATTCATCTTAGCGTCTGAGCTTGTTTGTTGTTTGCGTGCACTTTTATGCTGCGCGGGTCCACGTACGCCTGCTTCCTGCTGGCGTACGTGTTTCCGGATTAGTGCTTCTTTTTTCTCGCACGCGTTAGCCCCATTCGATTCCATGAATACGTGTTGTAGGCGCGCCTGTGGGCGTTCCGTGCATTTGCCTCCTGTACTTCCCCCGTGACGCCCACATTTTCACGCGTTGTTCCCCATTCCGCACGTTACACCCCGTGTTACACCTACTTTTGTTGTGTGCGCTGCGCAATGTATGCTTTCGCTGTGCGTGTAGCGCACGCTGCTTGAAGACGTGTGCGCCAGCGTGCGCCACGCAGGTTTTTAGCGCAATCCATGGATTTCCACGCGCAAATTTTCAGCGCACATTAATTCCATGAATCGGCCTGTACATGTCTCGTTCACTCTAGCCCAATGTGACGCTAGAGGATTGATACTAACTAGAATTGATTTCCATTGGGTCCATCATTCACTATTCCAGCCCCATCACAGGCATGCTAAACGTCTATCGAAGTGATGTTGAGGCCTCTTGTACATTAAGACAAATATACATGCATATCTCCACCCAAGTCCACTTTGCCTTCCAGGATCACATAATCCATATCTCCCTCCACAACACTAATCATTCCAATATCACCATCCACACTATCATATCGCAATAACCCATTCAACCAACATCCCCATGAACATACAGAACTGTCTATCCACCCACATTTTCATTCACATACCTATCCCTGGCGACATCCAAATCGCCTTTCATGCGCATACACATACATATCTTTGTCCACATCACTATAGATGTCCACATCTACATTGCCACCTCCATCTACAACACTATCTATATCTGCATATACATTCACATCCAGCTCTACATCACTCTGCACATTACCAAACAACTTTCCATCAACACATAACCAGGCAGAGCCTGACAACCACACCCACCATGTTGGGTATGTCCCCCAAATTATAACATAAAACAGTGTAATTGCCCCAGTGACCTTGCTGCACCATGATATTATCACAGATAACCTCATCATACCACATTCCAACTACCTGTCCCTCCCCTGAACACACAAAATGAAATACTGTTACCCCACTTACGCACACTGTGCATAATACCTACCAGTAAAATAGCAAGCAATCATGTCACATGCACAATACCCGTTCCAATCAAATACTCAGTTCCTTTCAAACAAAGGAGGCAAATTAAGTCAAACACCTAATACAAATCCACTCTCAACTTGAATTATCCCTCACCTTTATATGTCAGGTCCGCCTCTTCAAAAAAGCCCCCAACAACATGAATATGGCACATCACCACCACCACACACCTTCTTTGGCCTTCCTTTTGATCCAAACAACCTACTCCAATATCTAGCACCATCTCAATGGACTTCCATACAACTGGAGGCCCAGACATTGAAGCATACAAGTACCATTAATTCTCTGATGATGTACATTATGTGGAACAGTCCAGCAAAAAAAAGAGATGCTCAATGACACACGCACACAGGAGTCTTGAAAAGTTCATCAGGGTAATTCATAGAATCCAGCGCAGAAGCAGCGCACGCGAGCAGCGCAGAGAGGGCGCATGCGCCAGCGTGCGCCAGCCGTGTGCGCTAAGCAGCAGTCTGGTGCACCGCGTATTCATGGATTTCCCAAGCCATTTGGAGCCGTGGCGCAGCAAACATCCGCAGCGCCAGTTACGCCCCCAAGATCACCCCTTGCGCAAGGAAAAGCCATCAAAATCCCCAATATGGCGCAAAGGGCCGCGCTAACCCTGGACCAGCTTACAGGGCCGCTACACTGTAATTGCGTGACAAATTACATGTACCCCGCTCACGGCAGCCAAAACGCATGAAAATGTACTCGCGCACCCCCTTGAATACGGGTAACCCACTCGCGGGAGCCAAAACGCATGAAAATCTCCCTGCGCACCCCCTTCTATATGCGTACCCTGCTTGTGGCTGCCAAAATGTGTGGAAAACACGTACCCAGGTCAATCGCGTGTGAAAAACAAGGCGCACCCCTCCAAATACGTGTACCCCGCTTGCGTCAGGTAAATAGCGTGGAAAAGTCCCCCTTGTGGTGTGTGCTGCCTGCGAGGTATGGGGAGGGTGGATGGGCTGACTGCGCATATTTCGGGGGTGTGCGTGGATTTACACACACGATTGGCCTAGGTATGTGTATTTTGGGGGTTTGCAGGGATTTTCACACGCGATTGGTCTGGGTACGTGTATTTCGGGGGTGCGTGGGGATTTTCACACTCGATTGGCCTGGGTATGTACATTTCAGGGGTGCACAGGGATTCTCACACGCACATGGGCTACAGGGGTTGCGTATCTCTTTTTCTTGATTTTTTGGGGTGCCTGAGCGTTGCTTGACACCTCATTTCTCCTAGGGGGCCACAGAATGGGACATTCATCATAGCTGTATATACGTGTTTGTTGTTTGCGTGCACTTTTATGCTGCGTGGGGCCGCTTACGCCTGCTTCCTGCTGGCGTACGTGTTTATGGATTAGCGTGTCTTATTTGGCGCACAGGTTTCCCCAGTTCGATCATGAATATGTGTTGTTTGCGTGCGTGTGGGCGTTGAGAGCATTTACCTCCGGTACTTCCCCCGTAACGCCCACATTTTCACTCGTCGTTCCCCATTCTGCATGTTACGCCCTGTGTTCCACCCACTTTTCTTGTGTGCACTACATAAAGTGCACTTTCGCTGTGCGCATCGCGCACAGCGTTTAGTGACGTGTGTGCCCGTGTGCGCCACCCACAGTTTTGGCGCACACCCCAGGATTTACACATGCAGGCATTCCATGAATCGACGAACGGCTGCGTGCGCGGCTTTAGCACGCGTGCGCTGCGATTTTCACGCTTGCGCTCCCCTTTTCGGCGCACATTAATTCCATGAATTACCCTGCATATCTGCCCAATGGATAAACAGGAAGTCAGCTACAATGGCATAGTAAGGAAGGATTCAAAACCATACCAACCTGAGATAAACTAGGAGAGGCACAAATAAACACACACATATATGACAGAAGGCTCATAGCCCAGCTAATCTGATTG
Organism: Ambystoma mexicanum; assembly: GCF_040938575.1. Lineage (NCBI taxonomy): Eukaryota > Metazoa > Chordata > Amphibia > Caudata > Ambystomatidae > Ambystoma > Ambystoma mexicanum. The sequence goes on from NC_090924.1 coordinate 1,122,700,491, forward strand.
AAACAACCACACTAACAGATCATGTTCAGGTGTGGGGGAGGCATCATGCCTAACTACCTTGGGTCTCTCCCTAAAGAACACTCATATGTCACCATCAGGAGGGGGACAAATGTAACTACCCAGGAAATGCAGAGTCATTAAATCGTATTCTAGTGAAATGAAGCCCAAAGTGAAGCCTTATGGCTAAATATGTACAACTTGCCTCAGAAGCATTCCAGTCAGACAGGTTAAATATTTGTAAGTACATTGTATATCCCTTCCAAATTTTTAGCATCGACTGAGGGTGGGCTGCACTCTCTAGTAATTAGGATCAGCAGCAATATCTTCCAAATAACACAGCATGTAAGTACCAAAAAACAAAATAATGTCCAAGTAAGATTCTATAAAAATAGATCCTTTACTACAAATTCACACAATGTTTCAAAACACTACTGACCCATGGCTACAAGACACCAGACAATTCAGGCTGGGTACATATGTTGATAGGTAATCTGAGCACTCTAAGCAAAGTACTGGGAGAGGAAATATAATCAAATGATTAAAGATGGGAAAACCAAAAATAGTTCTTGAAAATGTCTTGGAGTAAGGTAAAGGAAGGGGAGCATAAGAAGTCCTTTGGTCCCGGGATAAGGCCAGGAGGTAAGCGTTTTTAGAATGCCCCCAAATTACATCTAGTAAACACGTTATCTACCTTAATCTTATGTAAAATTCATGAAATCATCAATCATATCTGAATGCTGTCGTTTGAGCTGTGGTTCAGTGTCAAGCTGCTTCAGTGGTATGTTATCACTGTGGTCATGTCTAAAGCCGTGTTTCTTAGTGGTCTTAATTAGTAACTCAATCGTAGAAAAGTTGAAGTTACGGTGCAGAAGTCTCAAATTTGATGGTTCAACATCTAAAACCTTCTCAGTCCTTTTATGGTATGCTGATTAAAAGAAGGTGAATGAGGTAATGGCTCTATACCTTAGGGTTACGGGTTGTCGTCCACAGAATCACACAGCTATGTCTGCTTCTGTGTACCTATGTCTCCTGGCTGCCTGGTTCTCAGCTGCAAAGCTTTTCCAGACATGCCCCTTCTGCTCCCTTACAAAAGTATGACAAAAGTCTCTCTCTGTTCTCTAATAAACATCCAAACTCATTTGAGAGGTGGCATTACATTGTCAACATTTCTAAGAATGCATCCTGCAGAATGTGTGTTTCCCACTCCACTTATAGCTGAATTCTAGCAAGATATTTGGGACTTCCTAGACACCTTATCAGATTTGCCTTGGGACATTGTCATGAGACTGCCCCCACTCCTTTTCTACATATCTAAGAGGGCCTTGTTTCCAGTGGAGTTCTGTGGGAGAGAACTAAGGATGCTGTTGGATCACAAGATGGTGGAAATGATATTCCCTTTGTGGTTTCCCATGCTGCTTTATCTCCACCCGCATATTGCCTCTGTGATTGCAAGGAACTACAACTGCAAATATCTTGCCTTGTGCAGACTATTGTTAAACCGACTCCAAAGGTTTGCCATGGGTTCAGCACAATATTTAAAGGCTACCTTGCATGCTGGTGAGGTCTGCAGCTATTACTTTCGATCACACAAACCCTTCTTGAAATGATCTGAATCCCCTGACTTATGCCCCTAAAGAAGAAATTCTTTAACAACAGACCTTTGAAATGGCAACCAATAAGTAAATGCTAGAAGGTTTATATCTGTTGAAATTAATATCGATCTGACTGATCACAAACTAGACCATGCAGGATGCCTGATCATCTCTAGAATGAATACATTAATTGAAGCCATAGCTGGATATATTGGGCCTCATTACAAGTTGTGTGGTATCAAACAGATTTACTGTTAACACCACCTGGACCAGCAGAATTACCACCAGATTAAGAGTGGTGGTAGGTGGTGTTAGAACATGTCACCAGCAGTTTCTAGACACTATCTTGACAAGGGCCACAGTGTCACACAGCTGAAATTCCTGCAAGACTGGAAACAAGACATGAAAAAAGGAAGAGTGTAGCATGAAGCATATTGTATAAATCGACTAGACGCTTTAACACCCAATGGCATGAACAAAGAATTAATTGATTTTTATAATTTGTGGATACCACTCACTACTGTGACAATCATGATAACAGATCTCCAATTGTTTATGGGCATTATGTATGATGAGCCCACCTTGTGCCATACAGTAAACCATTCATAGAGTGAAGCAATCTAATACGTATGCTAATTAAGAAAACAACACCTCAGTTTGGTCATGAAGAAAAAATGTCCAGGAAAATATAAGACTGGTGAACGCTGCAGGGACGTTCTTTATTACGCTTATATTTTATATTTTTTACTTTGTTATTTTATTTCACTTTTATTTTTATTTTTACAAAGAAGGAACATGAATTTAGCATAAGGATTGCAGTGTTCCTTAAATCTGTCAAGTGAAGGATTGCCACAGGAGGTCAGCCATGTACAGCCATGCACCACTAATAGAGATTGGATAGATACGAATGACACACAACAGAGGAATAACAAGAGGGTAAGAATGTGTAATGGTCAGGTTTGTCACAAATATGAGCCAGGATGTCAGTAATACAGAAACACTCTAGATTAGACAGGTGCTATCCACTACGATGCAAATTAGCCCTGATCATTAACATTGTTCTTTTGCACGTTAGCTGAACATATGTAGGTACTATCATAGTTGAACACATTAAGATTAATATCATTGGATCTATGTCCAGTATTAGTAACACATAAGTAAGTATACATTTGGCAACATTGCCCCTCGAACATGTAAATTCAGTGCAGGTTACTCTCTCCAAGATGGCCGAAAGTAGACCACCTGGTCAGCCATTTTGCTAGGCAGACCATGCATTGGGTACCATTGGAACGGTCAGTACACAAAAGCTTCACAATGGGTTCCACCCCACCTTGACTCCATTTGAACATTAAGGCCAGGATGAGTGCACTAGAAAGGAAGACACCACTGTACGCAACTGTAAGTTACACATCTGCCACTGGATACAATCAAGTTAATTCTTAGCACAGCTGACTGTAATGCACTCTTTTGATCTTCTGACAGTGCACTCCGCTGGCTGTTCGAATATAATAATAGAAGACAGGTCTGTAAATCACAAGGAGCACACGGTTCATAGTGTGTTTTGAAACTAACACATTTCAGGTTCACCCTACATATAGATCACATGTTTGGTTGCAGGGGACACTCTACAGTGGATGATAATTGTACATAGCACAGATAGAGCATAAAGAATAGATTTGTAGATGAACAGGATCTTCTGCTCACACAGGACACTCTGTAGGGTGACAGAGCCGCATGCTGACACCAACACCGTTAGATTGATGGACAGTATGCCTATTAATCTGATTTACAGTATGGTTATGGGCACAACAATGAGATAGATAGCACATTGATGAGGAAGAACCACTGCAGTTACGATTTTAGAGAATACACTGCGTTAAATGTTATAATAATATAATGTAAAAGGTCTGTGACTTAAGTGACCTACATTCTTCTCTTTATGTTCTCTGATGTGTTGTTACTTGTCGTACATGTCTTTCAGTCTTGTGGCCTTACACTCATAAATATTTATGTTCATGATGAATCGAATACACATCCCTGTTGTATAATGTCCCGTTGCACACTATTCTTATATTGAATGACCGATACTGATGTCCAAACCACGAACATTTGTGCAATAATTGGATTATGATGCTGCACACATTGGGCTTTTGTTTTGAAATGTAAATTATGATTGATTGACTATGGATCGGGAGCAAAATACAGGCCCTGATGAAGGACGTTATTTAGTCTGAAATGCATTGACATTGTTTCGCATCTTCACTTTAGCGTGATTGAATAAAATATTTGAATTTGAAAACCATCAAGAACCAAACATTTCTTCCCATGTAAAAATAAACCCAAGAAAGATCTCACAAAACAAACCTTTAACCTTTAAATCATTTTAAGCAACACCAGTGTGGGAAATAGGGTGTGCAGCCCACACTGAAGGCTGATTAGCCTAGGTCTTGTCTATGCTCTAGGTGGTGTTAGCCCTCATTTATGGGAGCCCATAGGACTCCATGCAGATGTCGATAGTTTCTTTAAGACTACATGAGGAGCCATACGCTATGCAAAGATGGTGGCTGGGTTTACATTCAAGTTTCGAGTGAGTGTGGAGGACGTTATTACATTTGTGCATTACGCAGATTTTCATGTGATGCCATCAGATTGGGCTTACAGTGATGCATTGCGTGGATGAGATTAACAGTAAAAAGCAAGAGCGAGGCAGCAGGCTCTTTTCCCAGCCGTTCTTGCCCTTGCGGCTCCAGAAATGAATACTTACATGGTGAGGACATTTTTCATACTGGCATGATTCGGAACATTTTATCATGAGAGGGTACTATAGTGGAAAATGTGGTACTTTTTCTCTTACCTGTGCAGGGCTCGCAGAGCCAGAGGAACATAGGTTTACCCAACACCAAGCTGGTGAGATATGATGGTTTAGCATGTTATACTATTTTCATGATACCCCAAATCATTTTTAGAGACTTTTTGGCTTCATTTTCACTTTTACATTACATTCCTTGAGCAGCATGAGCCAGTAGTGAATTTCCACTTGAAGATTAAGGTTTGTGGAAGACTATATAGGGCCTCATTCGAACCCTGCCGATATCCTGGCAGTAAAATTGCCAGGAAACTGGCAAATGTTATTGCTCTTTCCAACATTCCGAATGCCAGAGTTACGGTGTAAATCCACATTCATAGAGTCCCATAAGACTCCATGAGGCGATTTGGCATCATTACCAGCACCAGCAATACCGTTGCCCTTAATGACAGCTTTTTTTGCCGGTAGGTAACTCAGGTGCTCCACCGGCAAACCTGTAGTCGGCCAGTCCAGTATCCCTCAATACTGGCACTTTTTTTCCTGTACCGGACGACTTAGAATGAGGCCCTATATACTAAATAGCAGTAATAATTTCAGTATAACCAAAATAATAGTTATATCTGTTCTTTGCTTATTGCTATAGGAAGGCAGTACATTTGCATCTGAAGAAGGAGTTATACATAGTGACATCAAGAGGAGTTGTCAAAGATACAGCATATGACTGTTGTACTTTTCTTGAATTATGTACATTGTCAATGTTAAAAGTAATTAGGCTCACACGAGCCAATGTTTTTCTGTATAAACATTTCATAATAAATGTTATATAATGACAAGGACATTGTTTATTTTTGATAAATATTATGCCTGAGATATGTTATTTTTGTTAGAGTTTCTGACATAAAAGTTCACCTTGAAAATTGAGTATAATAGACACTTTAAGTTTCACATTACAAATACTATTTGATTTGATTTAATAATAAGGGTTGTGAACTGATGGAGTCACTTCAGCCCTTTAAGGCAAGGTAGCAATACTCTGAGATGAATGGGGATGCAGATTTTACTCAACATCAATCATCGAAACGACTCAGATAGTTGGCAAAAAAGTTAACTGTATTAATATCAGTGATCTAAAACAGGGAGTTACAACGTACATCATTCGATGTTGCACAACAATCTCTCAATTTATTTTAGAAAAAATAAACATTATATTGCAAAAACTCATCATGAATGACGTGAACCTACGTATCTAATAATGTAATCCTACGTGGCAAACTTCTACAACCTAGTGGCAAATGTGATATGTTTAAGGGAAAGATCTACATATACTTTCTATGGGATACAGGAATGTAATCGGATCTCTAAGGTCAGGTGGGCAACTAAGCCTCACCCTAAAACGGTACACTATGAACGTCATTAAATACACAATGTCCTATTGGAGCTACAACTACAGGGCTCTGAATCATGTGGTCCCCTACAATTGGTTGGCACTTTTACATTCGTCAGTATTTTCCCACCTACGTTAGCAGCACACAGGCTGGACTTTCAGGTGCTGGTGAGCTGGTCATAAACATAGCTTCCCACCAAATTAGCATATCATCCATCATCACCTCAGTGGTCTGCTGTCAATTAAGGCTTTGAACTTGGCCTTGGAAATGTTCTTTTCTCTGGAGAATACAGGGGAGTGAAAGTACGCTCTGCCCTCATGCATAGGTGTGACCGTCGTGTTCATCCAACTTCATCCATTCACATGACTGAAGATCACAAAATCAAGCTCTAGTGCTTTTAAAATAGTATTTTTTTAATAGATCTCTGATGTCTTCCTTATTTTTTCTGTGCCCTCTGAAGAGGAGTTTTGTTCTTTCACACGATTTCTAACTACTTTCTGCTCACTCACGCCTGATAAGACCTCAGATTCTTGGTCTTCATCCAAACTCACCCTGCTAAGATCTGCTTTTGTTAATTCGATTTGTTTTTGAGCTGCAACACATTCGACAAAGAGGCCTTTGCTCTTTTAAGTCTAGCTCTGCTATAACACATTGCGGAAAACCTCCATACTTTACTTGATTCCTATATGTATGCGTTGGCTCTTGCCGCAATCTATTCACTATGTAGCCAGCCTTAAGAATACTTCATCTGCTTGCGTTCCGTTTGCGTATTTACACATATAAAATTACTAAATGTCTTCATTGTTTCTGTAGCATAGGTTTCTGCATTTTGAGCCCAAGATGTCACTTATCTTTGATACTTTCTTGGTGCCTTATAGAATGTTTTTATTCTCTTGTCTCTGCATCTCTTCCATATATGTCAGTTCAGCTTCATTTGTGTCAATACCAATCTGCTTTTTCACTCATTGGTGCTGCTTCCTCCGGGATTTCATTCAAGTTGCCATCATACTGTCTTGTATGCAGGTATGGTTTTCTTAATGGGAACCTTGCCTCCAAGATTCTCTTTGGTAAGGGTATCTTCACTGGGACTGGACGTGTTTCGCATTCTGGTACCCAACATATAGGCAATGTGGGTTACATCCAAACATCCTTGTCTGAAGAAATCCCTTTTCGGAACCCATATCTTTACAACTCCTTTCAGACATCCAGCGGATTTCACATGCTCATCTTTCCTCCATTTCATGAGCATGCACTGTCCACTTGGACTGCAAAGGATCCATTTTCCCACATACTTGTTATGGTTCTTTGGGTACAAGTACTTTGTTCCTTCAGGGGCATGGGTACTGGACTTTACAAAGTCTCTGATTTCTTCATCTGTCAGGTCTCTAGCTATCCATCCTGATTCAACATCGATCATCATCTTGATCCCTATGGATTTCTTTGCTGTCTTCTTGTATTGGGCAATGATTATCCCAATCACACAAAACCCAAGTAACACAATCACAATCAGGGCTTCAAGAAACTTGAAGATGTCTGCCATCCATTGTGGAACCCAAGAAAAGAGTGATCCAAACCAGATATCATCAGCAATGTCTCCTACTTTGTCCATCATCTGGACATGCATCTTTGTCAGCATCTCTATGGCATCTGTCAAGGTGCCATTTTCGTCGTCATGAGAAAGTATGAATGTGCAACATGATTCTCTGATTTTTGCACAAACACTTCCATCTATGGATGTAATCATGTCCAGGACGTATCTGTTCTGAAGAGTCATCAGTCATATGGCTCTCAGCTCTTCTCTGATAGCATTGAATCCCTTAATAGCCATGTTGATTTTCTGTAGCAATTCCCATCTGGTAATCTGCAGCCATTTGGTATTTGCTCTAACTTGGAAACTCGGCTTAAAGATCAGCGTGAACACTGACATGATTTGACTGAACAGTCTGTGTTCATAAGGGATGGCATCGAAAGTTTCTATTGACTTAGCAGAGAAATAGTTCTCTCTCTTCATTCGATTTATCAGCTCCACAGATCTCTTCTTCCTCAGGTGAGCATCTGCTTTTGGAAAGCTGTCAAAACTTAAGTCACTTTTTCTAATCACCAATGCTGGAATATGAACATTCACCAATGAACACTTCCCTCACCAGTCCTTGGCCAATCTCATATAAGCTCTGGATCAACACGCCCAGTAATGATCCATAATTACTGCTGTTTGAAGTTTCATTCCTGTTACATGAAAGATTCAATCACAGTTCTGCTTCTCTCCGACTTTTCTTGTGGCATTGTTTCTGAAGCACAGCTTTGCACTTTCCAGAGGCACTATCTGCAAGTGTCCTCCTTTGTCATCGACCCAAATTAGTAGTTAAGCGAGTCCCGGCCATAGAGGCTTGCATCCATTTTGCATTATGTCAATGGTTGCTTTATAACAACCACTGACACTCAGGCCCTGCAGATGACCACTCCTTCTTCCCATCCATCTGGTGAACGCACTGATCTACAAATCTGCATCTGGCCTCTGGTTTTCCATCTCTGAATTTCTTCTGTAGATTTTCCAGGACTTTCAAGTCTCCTGTTTACTTCCCATTTGATTTCAGTTCCTTTTAATCCAGGCTTTTCATATCTGATCACATGATTCTTTTATGCAGCCATTTTCTTGTCTTTGTGTATTGAATATAATCATCTTCATCTGGATCTGTCCATTCAGTTTCCCATTTGAGGTAGGCATCTCAACCCATGAACTGGCCTTTTGTCAAGTAGAGTGCTATGTGTGATAGACAATGTGCTGCCTGTATGTCTATTTCAATAGCTATGAAGATCTTGGACTTCTCCAGGCTATAAGGTAGGAGTGTACATACAAAACATTTCTCCTTCAATGTCCTCCTTCCCACTTCCCTCATATGCTGATACGATTTGTTATTCCCCAAACATGCTGTATTGTTCAGGTAATCATTTAACTCCTGGTCATCTTCCTTAGCACTTCGTTTATGCCTCATCCTCTTTCTTTGCGCTTCTGTAATCATCTCATGAAGTATGCCAGCATAATTCCTTCTTACTGGACCAATCTTAGAAACATTTGTAAGTGGACTCAGTGCTTTTACGTGCGCTACCATTGCAGCAGAATGGTCTAAAAGGCTCATCCTATCCTGCTGCCTTTTCTTAGCAGCAGAAAATGACGGCCTCACAGAGTCTGCTATAATCTCCATATGTGACCTTCCTCCAAAAGGAAGCCCTGCTTTATCAATTTCAGGATTAGATGTCTTTGAATGTACCTCTAGAGTAGGAACAATTACAAAAGGTCTCAGCTGCCTTGTAGTTGACACATCGGTACCTTCCTTTTGCATATGAAGATACACAGGAATTGTTTATCTATTTGGGTTCACTGTGCGTACTGTAAGTAAAAGAAGTATCACTATAAACAAAATACATGTGTAAATGATATATAGGTAACCCCATTTTTTACAGCAGTAACTTCTTGCAAAATGTGGATGTCTCTCGTTGTCTGCTAACACGTTGTTGCTGTTGACGCTGCATATTCTCTTTTTTTAAGGAAGGAAAAAACAATTTTTTAATTGGGCAACATCATGCAATACTCTGGAAGTTGCTGATCTTCTCCACACATTTCAATGGTGAACTAAAGCTCCTAGTATGACCACGAATTGGTCTTTTATCAGAAGACATGACTATTCTCCTTCAGCATGAAACACAGTACTTTAATCAGTCGATTTTCGTATCTTCTCTTTCGATAGTCTCATTCAGTTGTCAATGTTCTCTCAGAATAAAGTCTCACCTGCGTGATTATGCTCTTAAAATTTCATTAAGGGCTGCGTTTTTCCTCGGATCCCTCAGGAATGATCGGACATCAGTTTGGCTCCCAACAAGAGTCGGGCATTCCTCAACTAGATAGTAAAACACCAAGCCAACCAATCTACGTGCATTATCTGCTGACAGGGGCATTTTTGTTTTTCCCGCTGTCCTCTAGAAGCTGAAGGATTTGCTCATTAACAGCTGTGAGCAATCTTCTCACGATTGGACCAGTCTGAGGATCTTACAGGAAATGATGAATGTCAGTAGTTCTCGCCACCAACGCAGGGTATGCACGAAGAATGTAGAGAAAAACAGCAAAGACGATCTGATGAACATTGTCATTAGGAACCACCATGGATGCTTCCAAAAAGAAATTCAGTGAGAAAGAAATGAGGATTTTGTTCCCTCTTCCAGTCATCGTAAATGAACTCCAAATTTGGCATTCTTTCCTTCTCAATCAAGACATAAACATTTCTCATTCCAATGTCAACAAACTCCTGTGGCTCAAGAGCAGATAGATTCCCTTAACTCCTTTTTATTGACTGAAAGGAGTGTCCTGAAACAAGCCACAGTCCATTAGAGTTTTTATTTATTTATTTATTCAACTTCTGCGTCCTTCTTCCTCACCATAGACCTAGTCTGCACGTGCTGCGGTTCTACACCAATGCCTGCTTCCGATAGGGGTGCGGGTAAAGAGGTTTCTCCAGCATAAATCTTTACCTTACCAACAAATATCCAGGCTGGTCTTCCAATTACCTTCACTGCTGATGGCGTTATGTCCTCAACGATAAATGGACCGTTAAAGTGTGGCTCATGCCATCGACAGGTAAAGTTCCTGATCAATATTTGATCACCAGGGAAAAGTTTGGGATGATGTACTTTTTTCAGTTGCTGCTGTTGCTGCATCTCCTTCTGTGTTCTGTGTCCCACACCCCTTTCGTTTGAGCTGTTTTGAAATGACAGAGATACTTGAGGTCATACAGGTTAAGTAATCATGTAACTCCATTCCTAACAATTCTGCAGTCATCTGAGCATCACGTTTAGTTCTAGATGAAGGTGTGAAGTGTGTCCTCATTCGCCTCCCTGTCACTATTTCGTGTGGCATAAGATGGTGTTAGAAACCTGGTTGATTTCTCAACGCATACAATGCCAGTGGTAGACAATGCAACTATCCTTTCTTCAGGGTAAGTTTCAATTTGGCCAGTCTTTCTTTAAGCAAGCCATCGAGTCTCACATAGACACTGTTCACTTGGGGTGATACACTGATGAAAACATGTGCTTTACACTAAGCAACAAGCTTATTTGCTCAAAGACTTTGTTGACAAAATGAAGGCCATTATCTGATCTTAATACTTAATACCACACATATTCCCCATATAGGAAATACTTCCCATACAAAAAATTTCACTGCGCAGGTGGAATCTGGATGTGTTCCACGGGCCAGCTTCAATCCACCTAGAAAAGGGACATACCACTACAATCATATATCTTTATCCATGACAGACTTGCAGCATGTCGACATGGTGGAAATGCAAATGCTAGAAAGGACCATTAGGTCTCAGATAACTCCTCTAACAATACGGAGTGTGTGCCCAGCAGTACATTTTTGACATACGATAAAATGTACTACATAAAGTGCAATGTGTTCTTCTAAATTTGGAACAAACCAATTGTTCCAAGCAATTGTTGCAGTGAGTCTCTCTCTAGTGAAATGTGCAGTGTAGTGTAGCTTCTCTAGCGTCACCCTTAACAAGGCTACAGGCATCACTGCTTCTCCAGTGCTGTCTTGTCACCGAAAGGCTTCGGAAGGTGTTAAAGAACATCCCTTCCACGTCCACAGGTTTTTTTCACCTTGAGGTGCTTTCTCTTGGATCTCTACCAGCTGTGTCCTAGCCAAATTACTATAACATTCAGACACAGTCATCATCACCACCATGCTCTCATTCACATCAGGTGAATCAAACATCATAATATTTTCTTCCTCATCTGCTGCTTGATTTCCATCTGAGATAAAATCTGCTCTTTTAGTGTGAGCTGCGCATTTAACGACTGTGATGGCTACTGGGAGTTTTAGTGCTTTGACGAGTCTGTCCAATAAGGCACTGTGTTGCACTGGAATGCAGTCTGCTCTGAGGAAGCCCCTCCTTTTTCAACATGCTAGCCCCACATGTACTGTAAACATCACATAGGCGAGTCACTGTACATCGTTACTTTCTGGTCTGTGTGATTTTCGAGTACAACTATCAGCGCCACTAGCTCTGCAGCCTGTGCTGAAAGGTGAGACGGTAGTCATGCACTTGCCAATACTTTAAATTCCCCATTTGCCATGTGCTTTACCACAGCGGCACCTGTATACCGTTGCCCAACATTTTCATTGATCCTAGATGAATTGTCAATAAAAAGCATCTCCCCAGCTGCCAACGCATTCTCCTTTACGCTTGGGATTTCATTATAAAATTCTTCATAGTTCGAACAATCGTGCACTTGCTCACCTTCTGCCATTGGTTCTGCTACAAACATGGCAGGATTCACTATTCTGCAACAAACTATCTTAATCACTGGACTTGATTTTACCACCTCGTAGGCAGAAACCCTTTAGGAAGTTAATATGCCTTTAGGTTGTTCCAAAATGGCAAACAAAGCATGTTCAACAAATAATGTCATTGAACACCCCATTACTGTGCTTGCAGCTTTCTCAATAGCGAACGCAGCGGTCGCCAAAGATTGTTCGCAGGGAAAGTGACACCTCATTACTGTATCTAAAATCCCACTGTAATATGCCAGGGGCTTGTACCCCAATGTGGTCCTCTGTGTAAGTACTGCTGTCATAATAGTGCCATTCGTATGTGAAAACAAAAATAATTCCTCAGCATAATTGGGAATCCCTAAAACTGGAGCTGTGCATATTGCTTTTTTCAACTCATCAAATCCTTCTCCCATTTCCTCAGTCCAGACAATTTTTCTTCGTGTTGTGTGTGCTTATTTCAGAGCTTGCACTCTAAGCACTTTCCAGACTGCCGCCCTACAGTTATTGAATGGTGCTCCATCACGAGCAGCACTCAGTGCGGTAAAACTTTAATATTCTGCTTTTGACCAAACATCATCAGCTCTCTCCCCAAGGATAACAACTAGGAGACCTTTAATGTCCCCACAGCTAACGTATTTCCTCCTGTCATTTTTTCTAATTCATGTAGCCATTTCCCAATGCCAGAAGTTAAACTTGTGAGTTTAAGCATTAAATTGTCCTTATCCATTTGGGACCAAGGTATGTACTGTGGTTTGGCCCCTCCTTTTTCCTGCAAAGGAAACCTGCGAAATCCCAAACTCTCATTCGTCCCCCATTGCCTGGCTATTCATGGTAGGGACAATAGTTCTACTCGTCTTCTACCTGGCAATTACCTTAACCTGCTCAGATAAGGTGGCGAGTCCCCCCCTCACCATGGGATCGTCCTTTGGGTGGATCTAGCCATGCCAGAGATTCTGACATCTGTGATTCGGGCATCTCTAAATCAGACCATCTTACTTCTCAATCTCTTAGAGAGCATCCCTTGGGACTACACACATTAAACCCCTCCTCCCCTTGGAATGTTTCCCTGTCCTCAGCTATTCAGAGTCAGTCTATCCAAAGATAGCTCTTTAGGCTCAAAACCGCATGAACCTCCCTCTCTATCATAGAGTTGTGTGCTCTCGAAATGATCATTCTTGCTCTTTCCTGTCAGTTCTTTCTTGGTCCTCACATCGGTTCTAGGTTAAAGTTTTGAAAACAAAAGGCTCAAATGCCTTTTTTTTTACAGCAAAATGAAATAAAAAAGGATTGATTTTTTTTTATGGGGGGGTTCCCCCCAGTCCTCTGTTTTCTTTTTATAAAAACGTTTTTTATGCATGCTAAACTAAACAAATATATAAATAAATACATTTTAAAAAATGTCGATCCTTTTTTTCGGTCCTTTCGTTTTCGATCAAAAGGTCATTCAATCCTTTTTTTTCTCGAACATTTGACACCACTCATATCATGATAGACTTTATCGATTGCTTCTAGAGTCAAACCCATCCTGTAGATTTACTCCAGACGGACCAGCTATATGGAAAACAACACAGAGAGCTGAGGTGTACCAGGTGAATAGCGCGTGAGCAGTTAGATTTTACAGCGTCAACTTAATTGAACCTGAAAGGTGAGGCTGCAGCACCCTGAGGGAAAAGCGGGCACCTCAAACCCACTTAAAAAGACAAATGGAACATGGGGTGTTCCCACATTATGGATGCGCTGCCAGCATGAACAATTATACAATAGAAAAGTACTCTTGCACACTTCCTGTACAATGTATTAAACTGAATTAACACAAAAATAAAAGTTTTGAAAGTTTAATCTTCATCACAACCGATGTGGGTTGTGACGTGACAGAGTAATGTGCCAACACGTGTTTCGACCTCTCTCGGTCTTTCTCAAGGCAAAACTCTGTACAATAAATGAAATATACAATTTGAGTAATGCATAAACGGTCCCCATTAGTAAACCGTGACATGAAATACAGTTAGCACAGCAAACAAGGATAATAACAAATGCATATATACATTACCAGCAGATGAGTATAGCAACAATTCCGAGGCAGCACATGAAAAATATTTCAAGAAAAAAAAAGGGGAATACCAATTGTAATTAAATAAATTACATATATATATAGGCATGAGTAAAACACAGGGGAATCTCTGTTCGTGTGTGTCGTTGCGGGAGTCAATTGGACCGGCAACAGCACTATCGCAACGCCCATGGGTCAATTTGGTTATTTTTTCGGCTAATTTGCTTTTACACTCATTTCGTTTTCTACATACTATGTGCATTGGTATATTCCTTTTCCTTTTTATTTCATGCATTCCCATGAGTTTTTCTTGGATGTCATCCTTGCTTGTGTTTTGCTATTATTGCACGAAGATCCGTGTGTTTTCACACGTGATCCAATATCATGTGATCGCGACTTTGACTTTCCTGATTCGTTATCCACGCACGACGTCGCACACGTGATTCGCTATCACGTGTTCGTAGGGTGCTTTTCTCTAATTTCTTGCAGTTTCTTTTTAAACTGGGTACGCGGACTGGATCGGGTTCAGTTATATAACGGCACAATAGGATTTAACGCAGACGAGAGATTATTGATGGTAAGGGGCGCTTACAATTTTAACTTTCAAGGCTCCATTATGCAATAGAAATCTGTTTCTTGAGAATTGTGTTATATCAATGGACGTTTTGGTTGATCTCAACAGACATGCCATTTCAGGCAGGACGTGTATTCTGAATCAGAATGATTGAAGGTTGCATTGATATTTTTCCAACTTTGGTAAAAGAAGGTAATGGCTTATTTTTAATACCTTTACTGGTTTTTAATGGTTTCACCACCTGGACTTAACCATTACATGTTTCTTCAGATTTGTAGGACGTGAGAATAGACCCGAGATATCCAACATTAGTAATACATACCACGGTAATATGTTGAATTCGATTTTGGTGATTTGTCACCCACACAGGGTGGGGGTTTGGAATTTTCTGGTGCTCACCAGTTTTAACTGGTTTCTTCATTTTGACATTGCATGGTGAATGTTTGATTCAATCTAAGCTTTGACCCAATGGGTTCGGTGATATGTGCGGGTTTGTCGGTTCTGTGGCACCTGGCGATGACTCACACGAATTGAAATTCACAAAATACATACACTGATAATTTGTTGCATGGATATCCACATGCATAATAATTACACAACATTTGGACGAGCACTGGGCAGACCTTTCACTATACCATTTGTGTATTGATATGAGTTTAGAATGTTGGCACATGTTATTTTACTCATGCCTATATATATATGTAATTTATTTAATTACAATTGGTATTCCCCTTTTTTTTTTCTTGAAATATTTTTCATGTGCTGCCTCGGAATTGTTGCTATACTCATCTGCTGGTAATGTATATATGCATTTGTTATTATCCTTGTTTGCTGTGCTAACTGTATTTCATGTCACGGTTTACTAATGGGGACCGTTTATGCATTACTCAAATTGTATATTTCATTTATTGTACAGAGTTTTGCCTTGAGAAAGACCGAGAGAGGTCGAAACACGTGTTGGCACATTACTCTGTCACGTCACAACCCACATCGGTTGTGATGAAGATTAAACTTTCAAAACTTTTATTTTTGTGTTAATTCAGTTTAATACATTGTACAGGAAGTGTGCAAGAGTACTTTTCTATTGTATAATTGTTCATGCTGGCAGCGCATCCATAATGTGGGAACACCCCATGTTCCATTGGACCAGCTATATGGTCTTCTCCAAGGAAGAATTCCTCTGTATTCTCCCATGTCACTACAGGATTAAGATCCATTCATTCTTTTTCCATACGTTCAAGATCGCCTGCTCTCTGCCTCCTCTTTCGTTCTCTGTCATCATCAAGCTCTCTTCGTTTCCTTGCTTCTTCTCTCGTCCTGTCTTCTTCTTTTCTCCTCCTATCCCTTCTTTCATTTGCACTTCATATTTCCTCGTCTTTTCGTCTCTGTATTTGTTTCTCCCTTATTTTCTGTTCCTCCTCTTCCTCTCTTCTTCTTTGTAGTCTCTCTTGTTCTTCAACTGCCCTCTGTCTTTTGTCAAATTTTCTTTGCACCTCTGCTCTTTCCTGCTTTCTGAGTTGTTCATCTTGATACAACTGTTCCCATATTTGTCTATCCTTTCTTTTCGCCCCATCTTCTTTCAATCGTTCCTCTCTTTCTCTGTCATTTCTGTCCTGTTTGTCTCAATCTTCCCTTTGCCTTACATCCTTGATGCTCTTACCATCGAGTTTAAGCAGAATCTGACCCCCCATCCATTTGTTCTGTATGATCACTAACTCATCAGTCTTATCTTTTTCTCCTTTCCATCTCTTTATTTCTCATCCTATATCTAAGCATGTGCTCGCTCGATCGCTCCCTTCCTTATCGAATCTCTCCTTGTCCCTTGGGACTTTAGAGATTACATTTCTCTCTGGAACTTTCTCTGCAGTTTCATCTCTGCTTTGTGCAGGCGACTAATATGCCAGATTGCTGTACCCTGTCGCCACCTTAAGCTCTCTTAATGGGTACAGTCTGTCCTCTTTCTTACTATCACCATCTATTTCAGGTGCGGCGGGTGGAGCAGAAGGCTCCTCATCCCCCTCTTTGCATTTATTAAGTATCCAGTCTTCAGGAGGCGGCTGTTCCCTTTCCTCCTGCTATATCTTCCAGAGCTGTAGGCTTGCTAACCTTTTCTCTAACATTTTCCCCGTGTATGGTGCATGCAAATATGTCATCATGTACTGCAAAATTGCTTTTGATAGTGATCCCCTTTGTGGCCACGGCATGAACATTTTGTCTGCGGTGCCCATTCCGCACTGTACTGTTTATGCTTAGGTACGTGTTTTGGCAACTGTTTGCAGAGATGTGTAAGTGGAGTAATATCCTCCATTTTGACTCATCACACTTGACAGTGAATAATCACCTTTGCGCTTGGCACTTTTTCAAATTATGTTTAAAAAAAACATTGCAATATGAGCGTGCACCAATCGTCACAGGCTCCAAACCTTTTATATCACATTTTCACTTTAGAGAACTTTATTCATGAAAAACACTATCAATTCAATGTCATCAAATAAATAATCAATTCTTAAACCTCACGTTTTCCTTTTTTCTTATCTCTTTATTTCTCTATTATCTTTTTCTCCACATTTTAAGCTCTATAGTCACAAAAAACAAACAGACAAACTGACATAATGGGCCGGCCACATATCTCTAAGTCTGCGATCCTCGTGACTTAACCTGCCCTTATTACATATATATTCCTATTGGGATTTAAGCTGCTCTCTTTGAATTGTATTTAAACAAATCTGTAGTCTACGTCTCCCATAAATGGGCTTTAGATGTGGCTTCTTCTGTTACGTTCTTTAAAATGCAGGACACTGGGCTAACTCTATCGTGCCTGCTCTCCTCACGATTTACTCAATTGCATGGCTCCTCTCCTCAAGTCAATTTTTTAATAACTCATCATCTTATGTTGCTTTCGACCCCAAACCTCCCTCTGTTACTTGTTTCCCTTCATCATTTTTCCCTTGACACTTTGCCCATTTACAATTTTGCCACCTCACTCAGTCTTACTCACCATTCGGTTTTTTCGACTTCCGTCTCTCAGGATCGATGCCTCGTTATCGACCTTTCGTTCATTCAGCTTCCTCTAGAAGTTGGGAGGGGTTTCTGCCTTAAAACAAGGGACTCGTCTAACCTGCCCTTGCAAGACTTGTCTCTTTAAACTAATACCACTATCTACAGTGAGCCTCACATCCTTTCACTTAAATGGCAGAGGACGCTTGATTTTGCCAGGAACCCAAAGCTTATTATCTCGATTAACTTTTAACCATCATCACTCTGCTACCACATGAACAGAAGGAGTCACTTCAGCCCTTTAAGACAAAGTAGCAATACAGTGAGATGAATGGGGAGGCAGAATTTACTCATCATCAATGATTTAAACGACGCAGGTAGTTGTCAAAAAGGTTAACTGTTTTTAATATCAATTATCTAAAACAGGAATTTACAACGGGCATCATCCGACGTCGCACAGCACTCTCTCAATTTACCTTAGAAAAAACAAACATTATATGAACCTTCTCATTCACTCTCAGGAGTTTTTTTGTGTTTTGATGTGATACTGTGTTTTTAGTGAAAGTGAAACTAAATAGGATGCAATTTTCCCAGACAGTCCTCTTTCTTTGTTGTCTATCAGCTGCCTCCTGCCTTCCATTCCTTGCACGTCATTTATGTGCCGAGTCAGTCGCCCGTGCAGTGGACGGGCGCAGGGGGCGCACCGTCAGCACACCAAAGGCATGCTTAAGGAAAGCCTGTGTGTGCCCGTCTGTGCAAGGGACAGCCATGGGCTGCACAATGGTATCCCGGATAGATGCTTTTTGCTATCCCTGGCACCTGCTGAGACCAAGTGGCCTTCGGGCTTTGACCATGCTCCTTTATTATCCACTGTGCCAGCTTCTGCTACGGCTTCTGCTACCTTCCAGTGTGGCTTACTTAATACCCACTCCCTTGTGGCACATGCCCTAGACTGCCACGATCTCATAGCTAACTACCAGTTGGATCGCCTGTCCTTAATGGAGACCTGGCTTTGGGAGTCTTCTGGCCCTTGATCGTACAGGATCTGCCCCCTAATTTTGACCTAACACATGTTGATCGCTCTTCAAGTGACCCAAGGGGCGGACTGGCCATTATCCACAATTCATCATATAAACTGGTCTGCACTCTTCCTGCTCACTCACTTAAAATGGAATGTATGATGGCCTGTATCTCTCTTTCTCCTAAAGTGTGACTCACACTGTATTATTATTTTACCATCCTCCTGGCGCTGATGCCACATTTGTGTTGAATTTCCTGAATTTGGATCCTCACTTTAGACTTTACATCCTAATCTGTGGGTAGTTGGGGATTTCAATCTCCCTGTGAGTATAACCAACACTGGCCAAGAAGCCAACTTCTTATCTTTGATTTCTGATTTGGCCTCCCCCAACTGATTTGTGAACCCACCCACCAACTGTGGAATATGTTTTCTGTGTGCCAGAATTGCTTATTTTAGTCTCCTCTTGTGCTGTGGTCTGATCATGTTCTGATCTCTTTTCACATTTCTCAGCCAGGCCCAACCTCTCGGCCTCCTAAACACTCCACTCTGAAACTTAACTGGCATAAGGTGGAAACCCCAATGCTCATTGCCTCCCTTCAATCACACTGTGTTAGGAAGAGCTCTTGCACTCTGCCAGGCTTGGAGAACTCATTCCTTGCTGTTGCCAATCTGTTGGCCCCTGCTAGACTCTACAAAGAAAGCAATCAGCCATCCGAGCCGGCTATTTGTCTACCGATGTCCTTGCCTTTCGGCTTGCTTTGGCTACCTAGCAAAAAGCTATCCTTATGGCAAAGCAATCTTTCTTTGCCAATAAGGTAGAAAGTGCAGCTAACAAGCCTAAAGCCTTATTCAAACTGGTTCAGTATCTTTCTACACCTTCAAAGTCAGGCTCTTCTGTAACCCCCTCGTATGCTCTCTGTGATTCCCTCTCTTCATTCTTCCACACCAAGATTGGGTTCATTCGTAATTATATTACTGATACAATTGGGAAGCTTTCCAATGCCCAGACTCCCCTGGAGTGGCCGCCCCACTGCCTCCTGGCTCTCTTTCCCTGTCTTTTCTGACCAGGTCATACTCCCCTGCTGACACCATTCCGCTAGCTCTGTTTAAAGACATCTCTGCTGATTTGATTTCCCATATCACGTCAGCAGTTAACATCTTCCTTCAGGAGGGATCTATCCCTAGTGCTCTTAAACATGCACGTGTGCTTCCTTTACTGAAAAAAAGGATCTTGATCCTGGAGTATTTGCTAATTAACAGTATATTTCTCTTCTTCCAGCTATGATGAAAGTCTTGGAAGCTCTTGCATTCCCTCTTCTGTCGTCTTTCCTTGAATCCTCAGGGGCTCTTGATGTCTTTCAGTCTTGTTTTCACACAGGGAGAGGCACTGAATCTGTGCTTAGATGACCTGACCTGCCTTGTCGAACAGGGTGGTGTAGGAGCACTCCTCCATATTTGTTGACAGCATTCAACACTGTCGATCATTCCATCTTGCTCTTCTGGCTGTCTCCTGGCTGTCGGACACTGGTATGGGAAGCCAGGTTCTTCACTTCACTTTCCTGACTGATTGGTCCCAGTCAGTCAGTCAGTCCCAGTCAGTCTCTTTACCTCCTTTTTGCTCTGATGCTCTGCCACTGTTTTGTGGGGTCCCCCAGGGGTCTGCTCTTTCACCTATCTTGTTCAATATCTAGATCCGCCCTCTTCTCCTTCTTACTTTATCTCACAGGTTCAGGTAATATTCCTATGCTGACGACACACAGATCCTGGTACGCCTGGACCTCTCTCATCTTGACACCGCGTCTAGGCTTAGGCAGTGCCTGGAGCACTTGGGTGCCTGGATGGCTGCCAACTGGTTGAAACTTAATGGCAATAAGACATAGGTTATTGTTGTTGGCACTACCTGTCTCCTTTCCTTTTGGACCCCCAAATTCTGGCCCGGCTCTCTAGGCCCGTTTCTTCTGCCATCTCTTAAAGTCAAAATTTGGGTGTGAAGTTTACTTCCTCTCTTTCTATGGCAGAGCAGGTGGCTGTAGTTAGTAAATCTGGTCATTTCAAACTGTGCACCCTGTGGAAGGTCCTCCCTTTCATTGATTCTCATTGTCATGCCCCGGTGGGAGCAGTGCTGGTGCTGAGTACTGCTGATTATTTCAACTCACTCTATTTTGCCCAGCCACAATATCTTGTTAACAGGATTCAGCTGCTCCAAAATGCAGCTGTCTGAGCTATTCTGCGCCCTCCATTTCGAGTGCACATAACTCTGCTCCTAAGGCAACTGCACTAGCTCCCAATTCAGAAGTGGATCTTGTTTAAATCTATGTGCATTGTACATCAGGATTTTTACAAGATAGGGGCAGAATATCTGCAGGAACAATTCTCCCATTATGTTCCTGCTCGCCCACTTCGGTCCCAGTCTGCCATTCTGCTAAGCGTTCCTAAGTTCTGACTGCTTTGGATTAGTGGCCGTGCTTTCTCTGTGTCTGCTGCAATGGCCTGTAACACTCTGCCCTGTGCTCTCTGAGCCACTGATGATCATTTAGCGTTTTGTCGTTCTTTGACGACTCTGTTATTTTAGGATTCCTCCCCTTCTTCACTGCTTCACCTCTGCTGCCTAGGGCCAATAAACCCTCTAGCGAACGTGCGCTGTACAAGTATAATTAACATAACATGCTCCTAACATCCTCCTACGTGCCTAGAAAAACCTAGTGGCAAATGTAATAGGGTTAAGGGGAACATCTACATATACTTTCTATGGGATACAGGTATGTGATTGGATCTCTAAGGTCAGGTGGGCAACTAAGCCTCGCCCTAAAACTGGTCACTGTGAACGTCACTAAATACACAACGTTGTATTGGATCTACAACTATAGGGCTCTCAATCATGTGGCCCCCTACAATTGGTTGGCACTCTTGCATTCAGAAGTATTTTTCCACCCTCATAGGCAGCACGCAGGCTGTACATCCAGGTGCTGGTGAGCTGGTCATAACCATAGCTTCCTACCAAAATAGCATATCATCCATCATCACCTCAGTGGTCTGCTGTCAATTGAGGCTTTGAACTTGGCTTAGGAAATATTCCTTGCTCTAGAGAATACAGGTGAGTGAAGGCACGCTCTGCCCTCATGCACAGGTGTGACCGTGGTGTTCATCCAACTTCATCCATTCACGTGACTGAAGACCACAAAATCGAGCTCTAGTTCATTTAAAGTACTATATTTTAATAGACCTCTGATGTCTTCCTTGTTTTGTCTGTGCCCTCTGAACAGGAGTTTTGTTCTTTCACACGATTTGTAACAACTTTCTGCTCATCCACGCCTCAGCTTCTTGGTCTTCATCCAAACTCACCTTGCAAAAATCTGCTTCTGTTAATTTCACCTGCGACACACTGGAAAAAGAGGCCTTTGCTCTATGAAGTCCAGCTCTGCTATAACACGTTGTGGAAAACATCCATACTTTACTTGATTCCTATATGTATACGTTGGCACTTGCCGCAATCTATTTACTATGTAGCCAGCCTTAAGAATACTCTGGACCTCATTATGATTGTGGCGGTAAGGCAACAACGGCACAGGTAGTCCTACCGGAGCCGTTGTTACCATACCACCACATTACGAATTCTGATCGCGGGTGACGCTCTGCACCCTGGTCAGCCAGGCGTGCAGAGCGGCACCCGCAAACAGAACTGGATGTTAGCAACAATATGGTTATGAACGGTAGGTACCCACTTCTACCATCCTCCCCATTCCCATTAAGCCCTATGTGGGCTCAAATTGGAATGGGATGTAACGGCTCCGGGTCCCGCGCAAGGGGAATTACCAGGCCCGCCGAGGTCAGAATGGCCCAGTAATTCCCCTTTCACGGGACCCAGAGCCGGACCCAAGTTTGGGGGTTGCCATGCCGGTAAAATGGGCATGGCTACCTCCAAGCTCGTAATGAGGCCCTTTGCTTGCGTTTCGTTTGCGTATTTACACATATAAAATGACTTAATATCTTCATTGGTTCTGTAGCATAAGTTTCTGTATCTTGACCCAAGATGTTACTTATGATGCCTTATAGAATGTTTTCATTCTCTTGTCTCTGCATCTCTTCCAGTTAAGCTTTATTTGTGTCATCACCAATATGCTCTTTCACTCTTTGGTTCTGCTTACTACAATATTTCATTCAAGTGGCCATCATACAGTCTTGTATGAAAGTATGGTTTTCTTAATGGGAACCTTGCCTCCAAGATTCTCCTTGGTATTGGTATCATCACTGGGACTGTATGTGATTTGCATTATGGCACCCAACATATAGGCAATGTGGGCAAGATGGTTGCGGTGGGGGTACTTGGCTCCTCCTCTACAATTGTTTTCCCTCAAGAATGCTAGGTCAACTCCGCAAAGATCAGGGTGCTCCAAAGTTGTGTTTCTCTTAGTCCACTAGCCAAGGACTTAAGTGGAGCACCAGAAGTGTTTAGTTCATTAAATAAGATAAATGATTTAATGTTAGTAGTGCAACCCCAAATTCCTTCTTTTTTCTCATGTTGTAAATGTGACATCATTTTATTCCAACATTCTGCATGACGACAGAACAGATGCATGCCAGAGATTCTTGCAAAAAGTGAAAACCAAGAACGACACCCTAAACAGTGTCATCACAGATCCTCTGAGAGTAAAAAACACACAACAATGTTTGCCTTAAAGGTTCAAGAATGGTGATGGGCGCAATCTCTACCACAATGTATGCTAACCTTTCACGGTAAACCCAGAAACCACTAATGTATCCGCAATATATCAATGCCATGTTCTTGATTTGCACCAAAAGAAACGATTCTCATAAGCATTTCTATGAATCACTAAACAGTTTACACCACTACATTATGTAGCCAGGATATACTATAAGAAGAAGAAGAGCATACACTTCTTGGATTCCAATATTGCTGCTGGAAGGAACAGGGTAGGTAGAAACAGGGGGGGCTTGGAGCCTTTTTTTTTGTTGAAGGGGGACCTGACTCAGAAAGGCATGTATAGTAAGAAGAGAAGAGTCATAGGCTACCCCTGTTCTAACCGTATGTAGAAGATAGGCTTGAGAGAAAAAGGTTGCCAGTGTATAGATGCTGGCAAAGGAGGGTCAGGGAAGAGACATTTTCAAAAACAAGTAGATTTATTCAAAACATTATTGCACACTATAAAAACAGTCAGTATATAGAAACAGAACCTATTCAAGGGTTTACTTGAGCCAAACCTCAACACAAAATTAGAACTGTTTTAAACATCACAGTTTAAAGTGGAGGTTAGTAACATATTGTGTGAAAAGAGTTTACATTACTACTTTTAAACAGATAGTAGTATTGGTTGTCGACACAAAAATATGTTTCCAGTCCGGGGTGGAGTAAGCCTTCACTTGAGCGTAGTGGTGTTGTAAAATGAAGGGTCCGGACTTTCATCAGGATGTGGTTCAAGGGGGAAGTTTTCTAAAAGAAGATAGCAAAATTTAGAATAGTGTTTGAAAAGAAGGGGGGACCACAAACACTGCGGAGTCAAGGCTTACCTTTAAATAACAGCGGTTAGACTCGAAGATTTGTTTAAAAAAAAAAAGGAGAGAGCTGCGCTGTTTGCTAGGCGAAGCACTGTAGCCTGGGTCTACAGGGATGAAATGGATAACAGTAAGTTATCGTATATGTAAAATAAATTACAGCAAGGTGATAATTTTCAAAAGGAGGGGTACCTTTTCCAGGTGTAAGGCTGGAAAACCAAGGTGGTTGTAGGCAGTACCCGGAGAGAGTCGAAGGCACTGAAAAAATGAAAATCAATGAGGTAGGGTTTGGGAATTAAAACGGCAAGGTGCTGTAGATGGTGCCTGTATTTAAAAGTGAAAGAGAAATGAAGTGCCTATTTGTGCTCGGCCAGAGTTGCTGTCTGAAGCGGCCAAAAGAGAGTGCTCACAACATTGTGAACTACGGTGGTTGGGTGGAGGAGTGACCACAATGTAATATTTATGGTGACTAGCACAGAGTGGAAGGGCTTTAATACGGCCATCAGTGAGGCACGGTAGCCAAATGACATAGTATACCGGCAGAGTGACTCGTGCGGCGAGCGTAATACGGGAGAACCGCTCGAGGTTTTTGTCAGGGTTCTAAAAAGAAAAAGAATCACCGAAAGCAAGGCTTACCTGGTGGCGGTATGAATACGACAGTGCTGGTTGGTGCGCGGAAAAGAGCTGTGGATCTCTTCAAGTGGGACAACAGAAGTATTGATTGCGGCGCATGCGTGCAGTGGGGCCGTAGGAAGGCTACCAACACGCATGTGCGATGTAGGAATACTATTTAATGGAGCATGCGCAATGAGTGCTGTGGCAGCTCCAAAAATGCTTATATATTGGGAAGGTTGTCTGAGAGGGTGAGGGGAGGGGAGGGGGGGAACTCACATAAACGTCTGTGCCAGATGTACATTACATGGTAGTCATTCGGAAAGGGAAAAGGACAACTAGTAATAACACAGCACTAGATGTGATCTAAAAAACATTATTCCATTCTGTTGTGATTTAACATTAAAACGAAGGCAATAGGAAAAATATACATTAGTCACATAGCCACTAGGTATTTACATGGCATAATGTGATAGCATGTTTGAACCAATAGAAAACCAACAAAGGCATATACATATTGCGAGATAAAAACCGACGTCAATGTCCAGGTAAATACAACGGAAAATGTTCATTATTTTCAGGCATAGTATTTAGAGGATAAATTTAGAATATAATATTGGCACAGGACATGACATGGTTTGAAAAATGTTGGCTTACGACATTTGGATTACATTTGGATTACTGAAAGAGGATGGATAGTCAACTAGATGCCAATCATGTTGTGTATGGGAGAGAAGAGACTTAATTAAAGGGAGGTAGTGAGGGGTAGTTACTTGAAGAAAAGGCTCCATTCAATGGTGACATTGAGGCCTTGTTTCACTGAATTTAGGCGATATATCCATTGTTGCTCCAATTTTCGTAGGGCCAGATCTCTATCACCTCCTCTGAAAGGGTTCTTGGCTGTTTGCAAGATGAACCAGAAAATGTCATTATGAGTGTGTTTCTTTTCTTGGAAATGCGCTACCATTGGTTTGTCTTGGATGCCATTCTTGATACATGAGCGATGCTCACAAATGCGTTGTCGTATCTCGCGTTTGCTTTTGCCAATGTAGAGTAGCTTACAGGGGCATTGTATGGCATAGACCGTCCATTTACTTTTGCAGTTGGTGAAAGTGTTGAAAGTCCAAGGTTTGCCAATGAATTCGACGGTTTTCATGTCTTTTGTTAGGCAGCAGACGGAGCAAGATCCGCATCTGAAATGGCCTTTCACCGGTGGTAGATTCCATAAGGTATTTTGTCTTTCAATGGGTTTGGTGGATTCGGTATAGGTGTTGACCAGTCTATCCTTTAGATTTCTGCTTCTTTTGAAGGCGAATCGAGGTTTGAGAGGTTTGAAGGTTTCTGTGTGCAAAATGCTCCAATGGCGTAAGATGCTTTTCTTAATTTGGTTGCTTAAAGGAGTAAAAGTGGTGACACAGGTTATTTTTTCCATACATTTGTCCCGTGGTGTCGGTGTGAGACAAGATTCTCTACTCCTGTTTTTCGCTTTTTTCCTTGCCTGGCGAATGATATGGCTCGGGTATCCTCTTTCTTTTAGGTGCAGTGAGAGGTCTTCACTGGTTATGTTGTAGTCTTCCCGGGTTGTGCAGTTACGCCTAAGGCGTAAGAATTGGCCCAGAGGTAGATTGCCTTTACGTGCTGCAGGATGGAAACTCTTCAATTCCAAAAGAGTGTTTTTTGCGGAAGGTTTACGATAAAGGGTGGTAGCTAGAGTGTTGGTAGTTGTTTTGTATACCGTAAGGTCTAAGAAAGGGATGGAAATTTTGTCTGACTGTATGGTGAATTTAATACACGGGTCTTTGCTGTTGAGCCAGATGTAGAATTCTTGCAAGTCTGTTTCGTTGCCCTTCCACATCATAAGTACATCATCAATGTAGCGAACCCAGAAACCTATCTGGTCTTTGAATGGATTATTGATGTTATAGATTGATTTGTCTTCAAAAGAGTCCATAAAGAGGTTCGCTACATCAGGTGCAAAGATTGCTCCCATTGAGGTGCCGTGGCACTGTTGGTAAAAAGTTTTTTCGTAGATAAAGTAGTTTTCTGTGAGGGCAAGCCGGATACATTCAAGTAGGAAAGCAGTTGGAGGCTCCATGTTAGTTCTACGGTTGAGGTAGGTGGCTAAAACATCTATGCATTCGCGTTTGTGCAATGGTAGAAGATACAAAATGTGTTAACAAATCTGACCAAATCTACCATGACAAATGAAGAGAACCAACTATTTCTTGTGCAAGGGAAATGCAACTACAGATCATTCAGTGATGAGTACCACATCTATTGCAAGAGATGTTTCCAAGAAAAGTATGTAGATGAGACTTGCCAGGAGATGCATGAAGGACAAATCTACATAAGAACACCATCTTGAACCACAAAACAGAGACACCAGTGGGTCACCAAATCCTACAACACAAAGAAGAACATGGAAGCTTGTGTACTTCAAGATGCTTAAACTAACACAAATAATTCAGAACATAGGTCTAGGCTTTATGACACACTGCACACAACTCACAACATATTGGACTCAGGCAAATCAGGAGATACAAACATTTCAGATTTGCTCCTGCAATTCAGACTTGATTCACAAAGCTGAAAATGTGTGCAAATCTGGAGCTATCTCGATTTCCTCCAAGATGCACTTGAGCAGATCTTTGTGAATTGCATTGGCTTTCTCCCAATTTCCATTAATTGAAGGCTTTGTTAAGAATGTATAAGGTCACACGAGCAGAGCTAAAAATCTAAGAGCATCTCCTAAATTGCTCCAGTACAAATGTTTGTAAATCGGGCCCTTTATGTCCAACTTTGATCCCAGGACTAGTAAGTCAATAACATCAACAATGCCATGAGACAAATTACCAATACCCGCGCTCACCAACAGATGTTGAACTTTTTGGTTCTAAACCTCTACTATTTGAGGACACAAGACTTTTCAACCACAACCTTGGGTATCTAACCTCAGATGGTTGGCACCCATTATCTATAATGAGGCACGCTGAGGTAACAGCTCATATTGCCTCATTCAAATAGTTGGTAATGTGGGCCTCATTACAAGAGCGGCGGTGCAGTAAAAAACAACAGTAAAATGGTGGTCATTCTGTTACAGCTGCTTTACCACACTGCCGTACTATAGGTTTGGTGTGAGGTGGAGGCTTTTCCTCCAGCAAAAGCTTGGAGATAAACCCCACCTTGCAACCAATGAATCATCAGAATTACCACCAGCTGTAAATCAGCTGAAATCCCCATTGAGTCCAATGGACTCCAAAAAAATTAAATTGTGATTTACACCACCTACCACCACTTGTTATCCAGCAGTAAATCCGCTGGACCCATGGTGGTAACACTAATTACATTTGGTGGGATTCTGGTGGATATACCACTGCAATTCTGCCAAACCTGTAATGAGGGCCCCATGTTTTATTTTTGCGCCATTGAATGCAAACCCATGAGCCATTATCAAGCAAGAGGCATACTGAGTTTATATTGGCTATTGCACCATTTAAACTTTAAGAACACATTTTGTATTGATCAGGTTATTTACAAGCCGGTTAACATAAGAAGCTGTTTTGAAATCACTACACGGCCCTGACATCGCATAAAGACTGCAAAGCACAAGATTAGACTCTGTATGAGGTAAAAAAAAAACACCCTGATTTCCAATTCTATGTTCTAAACCTTTAATTTTAACATGTTTCCTACAAAAAATCTCTCATTTTTTTTAACAATCTTCGGCCCACTTTAAGACTGCTTGTGCCTAATTCTGATGCCATGGGCCTTCATTACGAGTCTGGCAGTAGCCGTGCTGGTAAATCCGGCAAGCTTCTGCCTGACCCGTAGTGAATTACCGTCGCCGGACTTGCCGGATTTACCGGGGCATTACAACCCCAGTGGTCCGGTAAATCTGGCGCCAGCATTCTGTTAATCCCCATTCCCGTGGAGTCATGGGTCTGCCAGGGCAGACCTTGGGGGCGGGTCCGCACCCGCCTGCAGAACTCATAGATTGCCGGTCCGGAAAACTCGTAATGAGGCCCCAGATTAAGTTTAACAGTTGTGTGTGAAAAAGTTGTGCCCTATTAAAATGCATTCTTCAGCACTGCTGAAAGTGGACATGGGCCTCATTACAAGTTTGGCGGTAGCCTTGCCAGTAAAACCGGCAGGCTGCCGCCAAACTTTCAAAATTTGGTGGCGCCCATGGATGGGCAATTACAGGTCATTACGGCCCTGCCAATGGGAATGGGGAAGCCAGATGCACCGGCACCATTCGTGAATAGTGCCGGTGCATCCAACATGCTCTGATCGTGGGTGTCAGTACTCCCGCCAGGTTAGACCTGGCGGGCGCAAAGGCACCCGAGATGCAGAACTCATAGTTTGCTGTTGCCGTAACTACAGTACTGGCAAGCTTACCGGTACCGTAGTTACTGGACCGCCAAACTTGTAATGAGGCCCATTGTTTACAAAGATTAGTGTTATACATTGTTCATGCTGCCAGATGTATGATTTTTCAGATAAGGTCTGCAGTCCATTCATACTATGCCTGTACCCAATAAAGTTTAATCTCAGAATTCTCTGCTTATTTCTCATTGAGAACATAACTGTCCAATGCGTTTAATGTTCTTTTGCTCATTTCACTCCACTACTAATTGCAAAGATGTTAAAAGCAAAAGCACTGTACCTGCATTACAGTCCGAGAAGTCCAATAAAAGGTATCTAAACGTATGTAATCATATCACAACATTTTCGTTTGTCGATAGTTGCTTTATCTTTAGTTGTTGCAGGCATGCAATATACCAGGCTCTATGACACAGCCCTCCGGCAAGGTTTCAACATTGATTGCTAATTGCTGCTAAGTGCGTTGGGCCTTAGCAGAGTTACCTGAATAATAATATACTTTCTATGAACGTTAACCTTGTGTACTGACAGATGCACATTGGAAACTACATCTAAACTGTGTATTTGGAAAATAGTCATTTCACCTTCATGGGATGTCTTTGGGCGATGAAAAGCAGAAGTAAGCTTCTATCCACTGCGATTAGTTTACTTTCTCCCTGGGGCATCTGTCATTCCAGGTGTAACTGCTGACATCACATCTAGCAGTAGATCATATACAGGAGGTTTATCTGATTGGCACAACACATATTTGTTGTAGACAACCACAGTCATTTTGTTTTTACAAAATTGAAATAAGTCAGAAGAGTAAAGTTACAGAGCTAGTGTTCTGTACCTCTCTTTCTCTCTCTCTCCCTATTTCTCTCTTTCTCTTTCTTTCTCTATCTTTCTTTCTCTCCCTATTTCTCTCTTTCTCTTTCTCTTTCTCTATCTTTCTCTCTCTTTTCTGTTTCTCTCACACATATGCACAAACACACAAAATGTATAACTTTGTGAATATAACCATAACAAACTTCAATAAGAATAATACCACTTATAATCCTTGACAACTTCATAAAAACTAGAGAACGCTAATGGATATACATACAACAAACTAAAACCAACCACACAGACAAATGTTACAATAAGATACTGTTGGCACAAGTACAGAGAGAAATAGAGGAGAATAGTGGCATTAACAGCCAATAGTATGCTTTGTACATTAAGGGCCAGATTAAAAAAAATACAAAAGGGTGTAAATCTGAGATGTGCAACAAAAAACCCAACATGTGCCACAAACACATGTGCCTAATTCACAGAAGTGTACGTCCAAGGGGAAACAGGAGATGGGTTGAGCCAATTAGAACTGCCAGATGTTCTGGTAAACTTGTGTCACCTTTCCCCATTTCATGTAGTGCTAGTAGTCCCTAGACAATGTGGGATAGACCACAGGATAGACCAAAATAAGGTTCAGACGAACCTACCAATCGAAACAATACTCACTATGATACAGCTGGATCAGCGCAGCACTAACAAAGCGATTTGGCCCACGAGGAACCAGCATAAACCCAACCCACAGATATACAACTCTAACAGAACCATAAGTACCTGAATCAGGGTACAGACCATACTTAACCCACACAAAGCCACACAACCATCTCTCTTCCAGCAATCCTGACACACTTTACCACACTGAATCAACAACACATAAACATCACCCACAGCACCCGAGGCCTTGCCTGATCCGATACTAGCGCCAAAGCCTAGCACTTGGTGTATACCGAGCTGAGGCTGCCAACAGCACACCACTTCTCCCACTCTCCTTCCCCCCTCCTCCCGACTAACCCTACCCGTCCTTCCTGTTTACAGATCTGCCAGAGCACCTGGGGACCAATTCCGTTGGTGACGGTGCGCTATACAAGTACCTTTAACATAACATAACATATCACTCCCGGAGTGCAAGAGGATGCCATCCCACCAACTAAGGGAATGTCTGCTACAAATATGTATGATATAAACAACAATCCATTGCATCACTTGCCAATGTCAATGTTGCCAGCGTATTCATGAAGAACAGTCCTGTAACCTAGCATTACCCGACAGCATCACACATGCCCATAGATATTACATGTCATCATCCATTTCTCCCCGTCGTTGTAAATCATCTGAAAAACACCCCATTCAATTTACCGGCAAAGCGTTGTCATAGTATGCAGGTTGTGCCACACTTACCACACATGCAATACATTTGCAACCCACCAATGGAA
The DNA here is from genome assembly GCF_040938575.1 of Ambystoma mexicanum. NCBI lineage: Eukaryota > Metazoa > Chordata > Amphibia > Caudata > Ambystomatidae > Ambystoma > Ambystoma mexicanum. The sequence continues at coordinate 1,122,731,996 of NC_090924.1, forward strand.
TCACTCTTCCTCCAGCAGACATGATGGATGCACCACAAAGTACAGGAATCAGAAAGCAAATTACGCACAGAAATTAAAATATGAACGAAGACAACCAAATCCCCATGTCCCCAAAATGTAGCTCAAACAAACAAAAACATGAGGCAAATCACCACCGAAACACTTCCATTCTGAAAGGGGTTGGCTATGACTCAGAGAAATGCCTTGACTGCTGCTAGTTGTAGAGCCAGATGATGTTGCCTCCGCCGTATGAAGGCACCTGTTCTGTGTCTCGGCTGATATAGCTGTGGGGGTTGACCTCCTGCCAGATGTGGTGGTGATTGCCTCCACGTGACCCTCTAGTGCAGATGCCAGCCTGTTGGCTGTATCAATGTGTCTGTGTGTTGGCTGCCTTATAATTATGCAAGCTGTGAGTAGCTGGCTGTACCTCAGCTCTTGCATCTCTCCTACTAGTACGTCTTTGGCAACTACCCCTTCAGTTGTTAGTCCCTTTAGACCCTCACCCAATGTGGACCACATAGATTTTAGCAGATTATGAATGGTTAGATGATGTTGGTACATTTCCTACTCCAAGGTGGTATATAGGATGGGGTATGTCCTGTTGGCATCTGGTCTCCTTCTTAACCGTGTACATGTTGGAGATGTTCACAGGCCTGGGCAAATTATCGGAATGGCCAATGATAACAATGAGGCCTCCATCATCCCCATCCATTGTGGCGTTGCCCTGCAGTGCACCTGACACTTCCTCTTCAACCCCCTCAGCGGGCAGCAACTCTAGATCAGTGCTGTCCACCGACCTCGCACCTGTGTACAAAATGCATTGGACACATATCTGAGGTGTGCACAGGTTGCACATGTCATTGAGGTCAACATACATGGATGCTATTCAACCCAGCATGCTTCACTACTTAGAGTGACTGAAAGAAATGTTAAACGTTTAGAAAAAAAGTGAAAACTTGGTTATTCACTCAAGAATGATCATAATGGTATGGTATTTTGAATACTCTGTGATGCTTACTGTAATGTTGAATATCTGTCTTCATGCAGCTAGGATGCTTACTGTAATATTGAATATCTATCCTCACGTAACTGTATCTCTTTGAAACTGTAATGTACTCTCACATGTATGCGTCCAGATACCATAGGCTCAGGAGCCTCTACAAATTAACAAATAAATACATAAAACAAATAAAGGCCGGGCTCTGATGATATGACACATTAAGAAAATGTACAGTAATGACCCACATCTCATTCCATCAATTTACTGTGAGACAGGTTGGCAGGGTGTGTCATGTGAGGGTGTGTAATAAGCATGCGGGACACAACATAATCACCCCAGGAAATGACATGCTGCTCTTCTTGCCACGGTGTGTGCTAAATGAGAGCCACACACATCACATGTACATGCACCCAATTTTACGTCATGTCACATTTGTATTGCTCACCTGATGGTATTAGAGCTGTGTCTGGGCCCCCATTGTTGATCATTGCCACTGAAGGAATCATGCTATCAACTGTCTCCTCCATTAAGTTCAGAGTGCTTTTACTGGACGATGCTCATCCTATGGCCATGGAAAGGCTGAATATGTCTAAGAGCTCCACAGCACCTCTTCACTTCCTACAGTTTTCTTCATGAAACAACCAGAGCATTGACACTGGTTGTCAGGTTGCTCCATTGAAGCAGTAGAGGGTTTTTTCTTCTGTGTTTCTGTGAACTTCCTGGTTTTCAGCACATTTTATTGGCACTTGCACCTATTTTTACAACATCTCACATGATACACATGTTTTTGCTGCATCATCATTAGTTGAACATTATTTGCACCAGATTTACACGCATTGACATACATATAGGACCTGATTCATGGAAAAGTGTGCATTAAGCCACAAAGGCTGCGTGCCTAGAATGCACTGCGCGATTCATTGGATTGTCTGCACAAAGTAACCGTATACAAAAGTTGTGGCCGGAACGCCCCCGCAAAGCCCCCGCGCAAAGCACAAACAGCCAGAACATCTATATTTGCACGCTTCCCCAGGCATGAATACACACACCCTTCAAACAGTGCGTGGAGTCCCCCGAAAGCAGGCCTGCATCTCGGGGACCCTGTATAGGGTCCCCCATAACTGTAATCTGCACCCTGACAACATGCATACGATTTATTGTAAATTGGGTAAAACACTGAAAATCTGTGTGCGAGCCCTTGTAAACCGTTCCTGCACCCCACTACACTGCGTACGTGCACCCCTAAGTAAGATTGAAACCACGTCCGTTTACACACACCCCTAAATCCGACACCCGATCTTACTCCTGCGCAGTGAATCCTATGTGCAAGTGTCTGTATGCCTGCCTTTGGGTGGCGGATAGTATGAAGGCTTTGCATGGCCATTTCCCCGCCAAGAGATAGCACTCTCGGATCCATGTATCATTCCATGCGGAGGTGGGCGTGCAATGGACTGCCTGCGGGCTGTCCCTAGTGACGCCTAGTTTTTGCCTTGTACTTCCTCATTTTCTGTGTTCCGCCCCGCTCTGTGTGGTGTCTCGCACAAGGCACTCGGACTCTCGCAGTGATGTGCCGAACCTGTTCAAAGTCCACATAAAATACGAAAAAGTGCTGCGCAGTCTATTCCATGAATCAACAAAGAGGATTTTGCTTGTAGTTTCACATCAAAGTCCCGGTTTTTGCTCACATAATTCCATGAATTCGGCCCTTAATGTCACTTGCACCTGTTTTAGGCATATCTGACTAGATGCACCACACAAACACGCTCATTTCATAGATCCACCATTAATTGTAGCTTTATTTGCCCACTTTTAGTGTGCAAACTTGCGCTCCTTTGCGCAAAGCTCATCCTTTGGTAATTTTGTTCAGAGTTTGAAACCTCCAAAGAGATATGCAATAGCGCAGGTGCATCTTTGTGCCACTGAGCATGTCATTGAGATGTGCATGTTTTTTGAGAATCTGCTCCTCAATGTTTTTAGAAAATTCATTTTAGCACAGCACCTGAAAACAGTATTAAACAAATTATAGACAGCGCTATAAGGGAAACCAGAAGTGAAAAGGCTTGAAAGGGACATCAATTTGTAGATCAGATTTACAGTTTGTCCTGTACATGCTTACACTTGCAAGCACCGTTCTAAAACTCTTATTTAAGAGAAACCACTATCACACACTATTTTACAATATATCCCTGTCATGTACCAGCATGCAAGTTTGGCCACTGCTTGGGCATAGAGGCTGAAAATAATCGCCATTTAGAAAGTCCTGTGATTTGTGCAAAGGAAAATATAAATACCTGTAGGAAATTATTTCTGGCACCTTTGAAGCATACAGCCCTAATGAAACTAGATGAATTTGCATCTTTGTATACTATGGTGACTTAATTGATGGATGTAAGTACATAAGAAAGACTACTTTTCGGTCCAAATTAACTTCTTTTGTTAGTGAAAGCGTGCACTTTGATGCACTCGTGAAAATGTATACATACTCCAACTTGGCTTTGAATGTAAATCATTGCAGTTCTTAATATTATTCACTGCCTGGGTGGCAGGTCATCCACGTAGAGCACAGGGTCTAAGGATGCGTTTTTATAATGCCCTTTTCTGGTCCTTTTCCATGCGCAGATCGTCTCTCGTTCTAGTGAAATTTGGGAGTATGCCTGGTTGGCATTCATTTACAGTAAGGATTGCTTAAATCCATGTGCTGAAATACTTTCCATTTCCTCCATGGTGTAATCTTTCAATTTTCGCAGTATCCTTTCTAAGCCACGAACTCTGTGGTTATTTTCTTTTCAAGTGGAGTTTTCCAGAAAAGTTGTAATTTGTGAAAAAAAGACATTATGGGCAAAAACCTACCTTTTTGTCATAGTCACTCTGATGCGGTAACACTTTTGTAACGCATATTGTATGTAAGTTGTAAACGGGTTCCCAAATGCATCACAGAATGATATAACATTTCTCAAACTTGTACACATCTATCCTACCGGTTTATCAAGATGAATGAATTTAAAACTAAAACTCACAAATGGATAAAAAATATAGCAGAGATGACAAGGCTATATTTGTTCAGTCATCATATTCGCTTCCGTTACTTTTTTACCAGTTACACTGACAGCAGAGATGCCAAGAATAACATGGGTCCTGAGCGTCTCCAAAGTTGGCATCTATAAAGCTGACTGCTAGCACGTTATTATTAACGCTGTCTGATGGGACCAACTTTGGGCCACCATCGACGTTTGCTGGATTTCAATTCGAGACTTGTTGACGAGCCCTAAACATTGTGCCAAATAATTGAGTCATATCATCACCATCAAACGTGGACTCGCCTTAAAGAAACAGAAAATATGCCTGGAGAAGACTACAATTGGACATTTACCACAAGGAAGCCCAAATGTCACAGATTGAGTTACAATTAAAACACGTTGGATTCAAATAAACACATCTATTCATCATGAAATCATAATTCATTATGTGGGCGCAGACCTGCTTGCTACCAAACCGAATGACAGATAGGAGAGTTAGAGTAGGTAAAATAAACACTATTTGCAAAAAGAAAACACCTGTTTTATCTCCCTCTTGATTAAAGCCTAGGAGGTATACTCTACTTGCAGTACTCCATTGGAATACCACGGAGTCGTGCGCAGAGTCAGTCTGCGTCAGTCCACTTGCCTTTTCTGTGTTGCGAGGAGCTGCAGCTACGTGTGTGACCAACTGTTTACTGTGCGTTTTGCTACGAACACCGGATTGGAGTACTGCCGCTTTAAACCTGCCGGCTGTGGGCTGAGGGCGGTGATTACTTAACTCCACGACAAGCGCGGAGCGCGCGCGGAGTCGTGCGCAGAGTCAGTCTGCGTCAGTCCACTTGCCTTTTCTGTGTTGCGAGGAGCTGCAGCTACGTGTGTGACCAACTGTTTACTGTGCGTTTTGCTACGAACACCGGATTGGAGTACTGCCGCTTTAAACCTGCCGGCTGTGGGCTGAGGGCGGTGATTACTTAACTCCACGTCAAGCGCGGAGCGCGCGCGGAGTCGTGCGCAGAGTCAGTCTGCGTCAGTCCGCGACCGGCTGCAGAGCGCACGATTTTTGTGATATGACTGCTCAAACCAGCCAAGGGGGCCCCCAAACAAGACATAAAACAATACAACAACGGCGGATGCAGAACCCGTGGACTGCCTTAAAAGCTGACTCTGCACCCGTGTCTTCAAAGGTAAGCTCCACTTCAAAGAGACCCGCGCCCAAAGTAACATCTGAAACTGAAACTGTAGAAACCGTAGATTTAACGGTCGATATGCACCGAATAGCTGCTCCGGTGCCTTTTGTGTCCCCCCCGTCCAACACTGTGACCCCGCTTGAGTCTACTGTGACCGTAGCAACCACCTCCCCCCTCGCTGATCCTGAGACTTTGATCATAAGCCCGTCGTGCTCAAACGAAGGAGCGAAGAGCACGGAACGGACAAAGAAAGACCGTGCCGTGACTTCTGCTGAATCTGTGAGCACCGACACACAATCCAATTATGCTCACAAAGACTCCAATGATTGTGTGCAATCCGTATTCTTGTTTGATTGTACGACTAATCAAACAGCTCCTGTGGCGGCACAAACCACGCCCAAAGCTAATGCTAAGGAAACAACGCTTGCGTCGGTGTTCGTGCCTGACCATTCTGAAGTGAGTGCTCCCCTCACGAATGAGGTCGGGCACTCAGACGTTCTCTCACAACGACCATTACTAACCTTAACCAATTTACTTCCAATCCCCCTAGATTCCTCACGAGCATCTCAGCCTAACTATACATTTCAGCCAATGTTAAATTCAATAGAAAACACTGAGGAATTTTTTACGCCATTCGAAATTACTGATGCAGAAATCATGGAAGCCTCGCAAGACGAGGAAGGAATTAACAACCCGATTGCACTCGATGGGCCGACGCAAATTGCGTTACCCTTGATCAAAGACTCTGAGGCTGTGAAAAACGATCTTCTGCTTGCTGAAACTGAAATTCATCATACACATAAAATTCAATCGAGTGTCTCATTAGAATCCAAACATCTATCCGCCAACTCCAAGACGAGGAAAGAAACGACGCTGCATAGTCTTCCAGGCTGCATATTGACAGAACGAGCAAAGGAATATGTGATGCCAGGAAGCACTCTGACCCCTGATGGGTTCATAAACTTTCGTGCTAATCAAAGTCAAGTAACTCATCAATCCAGTCGCAATCCTGACATTTCAGGTGTTTACTTGCACAGATCGCGTGATCCTCTTGATCGTGGTCTGATGGGGAAAAGAAATCAAACATGCCCAACATCAGGCGACAAAAGAAATACTGGTGGCATAGATGATACCACCAATACATCTCATATCAAGACGAGACTCTACACTTCCAACACGGCCTCTTTTAGTACTCCTAGAATTGTGAACCCTCGGTCAAAACCGTCACAACCTCCATTGAACATTTCTGCTACTACAGCCGAGAACACGTCGTCCTCGAGTGAGCACCAAATAGAAAACATAAGCCACTCCCATTCATCTTTGGCGGACAAAACCACTACTGACCCAAAACCAAGTCTTTCTTCAGCTGCAGCAATGCAGATTTACAACAACGTACTAGCAGCTTCTTCTGCAGCCTTGCTTCCGTTTTTGAAGATGTACGAGTCATTGCAGGAGGCTTACAAAGATCAGACATCACTGATTATATCCCTCAAGGAAAAGATGGACAAATTTGACAGTGTGACAAACTTTTTAAAATTACAACTGTCCCAAGAAGCTGAACATACGATGCGTTGGCAAGAACGCTTAAGCGACCTTGCAGCACGGCATCATTGTCAAAATGACACCTTATATGACGGGTTACTTGAAGCTGTGAAATGGATGAGACATTCATCAACTATGATGAGTTCAAACACCGTCTCATTAAGCCCTCAAGCATCCGTACGACCAACTAAGGCCTCAACATTATCGCAAACACGACCACAAAACACAAACGATCCTGTCTTACCCTTGAAGTCAACAGCCGCAGAAACAATCTCTAATGCCGCGGTTGTCAATGGTGGAGAAAGGAACCTGGATGCGCCTCTGCCTGCACTTGATGCTGTGTCAACGCTGAGCGACCAAGCACTCTGTGCAGTCAAAAGTGCGCAACCCGAATTGCCTTTAACTTCCTTTGGAATATTCGAAGGTGTGGCGAAAGCCACAAAGACCTCCACCATTTTCGACCAAAAATCCTTGCTAACACACGGCCGACAATCAGCCGTTGGGAAGAGAATACATGTCACTAACAAACGCGCTGGCAACGCGAAGTCACAGAAATTCATTAGAAATGCTATGCCAGAGAATAGGTCAGTTCCATCTAGCCGAACAGACTTGCCAAAGTCCAGCAAAGGCAATACTGCTCACACAGACAAAGACCTTGGAGGTCATGGGTGCTGTACTGCTCCAGCGAGCAAACGACAAAGAGTGGAATCAGATTGTGAAAGCCGAATGAGCAAATCATCGGAAGAAGAAATCGATCTCTGCAATCTTTCAACCTACTCTGACGATGTTGCAACCAAAAACCCCATTTTTGTCCCTACTGTGGTGCCTGACGATGCCCATTGTGAAAATCCACACAGAACAATTCCTGAAGGGGACGATGACAGGAACCACAATAATGGGCTGCCGAACTTGAGGCCATCCTCCAACTGGCAAGCTCGGCTGAACCCCAAAAACACACGCCTCCAAGAAAAGAAGCAAGCTCGTTACATTTCCCATGCCTCCTCATCTCTAAGGAATGGCTCAAGGCCTACAATTTGTAAATTGAGACTTCAAAATTTAAATCGCGAAGATCGAGATTTGAACTTGAATCGCAATAATGTCCTGAAATTATTTGCCTGTATCCCATCTTTACGAACGATCCTGTCGGAAGACATACGAATTGTTGAATATGCAACAGAAAAATGCTGTGACCAGGTTCTATTACACATTACCTCGGTCTCAGTTCGAAATACTATTGTGAAAGCCTCAGAGGAGCTGTTAGCGTTTGGGTTCGACATGTCAGTGGAACCTATGAGCTCAAGACTTGAAAGGTCAAACACAAGTGGCTACACAACCTCTCCGGAAATGCAAAAGCACAGAGGTGCTGAGCTACGCAGAGCCATGACCACAAAGGAGAATCCATGGTCAAATACCAAACACTCTGCCAAACTCACCAACCACAATAAAGATGTTGAGCGACGCTAGCCATTATGGCTTGGAAACAAGTGCACTCGCGAATTCATCTCTTGGAACACTCGAGGATTCGTCCACCTATTCAACAAATTTGATGTTGACTTAGAAAATGTCTTTGTCATCTGTCTGCAGGAGACCTGGTTACGTGACCCTCCGTCACGAGATGGCTTTTTGACATTATTAAACCCAGCAATTAAAAATCCAAAGGGACGACCTTCTTCAGGTTTACTAATGATGATCAAAATAAACACTAGGTGGCGCCTTGTTGAGTCTACTAATCCCAATCCTTTTGTGCAATGTGCACTGCTTCAGACAACAGATGAAAACTCAGACACAAGGAAACATTTGCTGGTCTTGAACGGATACTGGAATCCGAATAAAATCAGCACCAAAAACTTTATAAACGCTATAACATCTTGCATTGACAAATCACTAACTGCTAACAAGAACTTATCCATAATCTGTGCAGGTGATCTAAACTGCTCATGGTTTAAACACGATCTCGCCACAAAGACGTTTAAACAACTACCTTGTGATGAAGAAAAAAGTCGAGAGTTCAAGTGGAGACAGGCATTACGGAATCGAAATTGCTTTATGGTAAATGGCCAAGCTACAGGGGATCAACCCCCTCAGGCAACATGGTCATCACAGAAAGCGCAGTCAATAATTGATTACTTCTGGATATCTCAACATCTATTCGAAAATGATCTGACATTGTCAATTAAAACTATGCCAAGTAGCGATCATAAGCTTCTCAGACTGACCTGCATGGTAGAATGGTCACTCGAACAGAGATTTTATGAACCTATAATCTCTGTGAACACCGGCGGAAATCGTCTTAGAATCGACAGTCCGAAGATTGAAAAACTACGCCAGCAATTTTGTCAGGACAGTGCTCTGTCTGTAAACTATGCTCCCTTGCTTCTAGATTTTACCACATTAAAAGCTGCCAATCGTATAATGGGCGTAACTCACAAACATCTCTCGTCCTCAATCCTGACTCAAGCAAAACAGGCCATGCGACGTGACATTAGCGCCATAAAGAAATCTTGCAAGACAGCCAGCGCAACAATTGCAATCAAAGTTGCAATACGTGCGCGTCGCCAAGTATACCGCAACTGGTTGAAATCTCAGAAATTAATAATTGAGCAAGACAAAGCCGAACTTCTGATGAAACATCTAATCCAGAAGAACTCACGAGAAATCTGGATAATTCTGAATACTGGCAATTCAAGACATCACCAAATACCATCTAATACGATTGATGCCGATACATGGGAACAACACTTTACTAGCATCTTCAACAAACCATCTCATGAAGAGTCAAGAATATCCATTAAAGAGCCAATATCTTGGAACTTCCAAAAAACTGCGGAAGAGATCAGAGCTGCAATACGGGCCCTAAAAAGCTCGCATGCATCAGGTCCAGATCTAATATCCAATATGATGTTGAAGAAAAATGAACAACAATGGGCTATCTTTATTGAACAACTATTCGCACGCCTGTCCAAATCAATGATGATACCTGACTCCTGGCGCGTGGCGATCATAGTGCCAATTTATAAAAAGGGCAACAGGGCTGATACAACCAACTATCGCCCGATTGCCTTGTTGGACACTATAGGAAAAATCTTCGCCTCTTTCCTACGCCAAAGGCTAACTGCATGGTCCATACAAGAGCAAATAATTGACATCCGGCAAACAGGTTTTACAAAAGGCGTAGGTGTGGAGGTAAACCTGCTGCTAATAAACATACTAAAACTTGAATGCCTAAAAGCAAAGTCGAGATTATACTTGGCATTCATCGACCTGAAGGGCGCCTTTGATAGCGTAAACCGCAGTAAACTGTGGCAAAAACTAATAAACTGGAAATGTCCGATTGAACTGGTTGCACCAATAAGAGCCTTACACACAGAAACCACCATCAAAATAAGATTGAATAATCAAGGCTTACTATCCAAGCCGATTACAACAAACTCTGGTGTGAAACAGGGATGCCCTCTAGCAGCTGAACTTTTTAAATTATTCATTTCTGACCTCCCATCATATCGTAAAGATGTTCGCTGTTTTCCACCGAAGCTGAACAATAATGAAATAGGATGTATAATCTATGCTGACGACGTGGTCTTGTTGGACCAGACACAGATAGGCCTGCAACGCCAGCTAACAAATCTTCATAATTATCTTAAAAAAAACGACCTGGAACTAAACACCGAAAAATCCAAGATTGTCATCATTGGTCAACGATGTACCAACAAACAAAAAGCCTTTGTGTGGAAAATTGACGATAATCGACTTGACGTAGTCAATTCGATTAGATACTTGGGAATAACATTCAATAACTCAGTGCACGAACATCACTGGAAGGTTGAGATGGTTAACAGAATGATTCAATATAGCATTCAAGGCCAGCTGCTGAACAAAAACTTTGGAAAATTCAGTCTAGCACCAGTCCTGACCTTTTATAATCAAAAGGTGATCCCCGCAATTACCTTTGGTTCGGAGTCTGGTTGGAACATCGACGCCTTGTATTGGCAAAAACTTGAAGGCATCTACTGGCGGCGTGTTCTGAAGCTTCCTTCATACATCTCGATGATCCACATAAGACATGAACTCTCTCTAAATTCCCTACATACCCATGTAATGTGGAAATCACTAACGGCACTACGCAAAATGAATTTGATACCTGTAGCGCCAGCATTTGAAATCTTTGCTGGGGAAAAAACTCCAGGAAGCTCGAAACTGTTAGACGAGTGGAAACTATTAATGATATCTACTTTAACGAATGCCGATCTGACCTTGCATGACCTGCTGACGAGACCACAATCCATAAAAACAAAATTTGAACAATGGTGCTGGACAAAGAATAACGAGCGACGTCTGCAGTTGAAGTCCACCTTAGATTCTGGAATCGGAGAACACAAACTAAATGTAACAAGTAGATACCTAACGCATTGTCCATCCCGTCATCACCGTGAGCAGTTTCTAAGATTACGACTAAACGCAATCAAAACAAAGGAAATGACGTGGGGTCGCCACTTTAAAGAAGCTACGGATAATCTATGTCGCTTCTGTAATAGCGAAATAGAATCCTTAGAGCATCTCATCACCAAATGCACAAAGACCACCTCAAAGAGGAATCAGCATCTGGGCGAATTTATCCCAGCAGATTGTAACACCCGAGATTGGTGGTCCTATGTAGCAGCCGGTCACAGCATAAAATTAAGCTGTGCGGTAATAGACTACATAGATGCTCTAAAGCTTGATGTCCTGAGACTGACCTCACGAAACTGAATCCTCCAGATTATCCTATGTAATACCGTGAACTGGTTTTTGGCTGGATAAATTCTGACAAATTTTGACGAATTTTTTAATGAATGTTGTTACATTGTAGCAAAAGTCTGATGCCACGTTGTTCACAATGTGGTATTTTAGGCTGACGCTTCAATAAAAAAAAAAAAAAAAAAATACCACCTGTGTTAAATAGTGCCCTTTTTTTCAAGGTAGTTTTGCAACCTGTACAAAATCAGCCAAACACACAAGACACAAGGAGACAGTCTCATGCACTACAAAGCGCAGAAAGGGTGAGGTGTGACTTTACACCTCATCCTTCCACAACAACAAATGGGTGCAAAGCACCCAGACGAATCAAGGGCAGCCAGGTAGGGGAAATACAAAGGAAAGCCCCCCAGGGGCCCATACAGTCGGCTCCAGTGCTGATTTCCAGCCCCCACTAAGGACAGACAAGGACCCAGGGGCTACCCCTGGGCCCCATATAAGGAGCTGTTGCAGCACACAGTAGCACAAACTGTTTGTGGACCCTGCACAGGGACCGAAACAGCAATAGGGAGTTTGCTGTGTATTTAATGTCTTCCTCTTTTTCTGAAAGTTTGCTGTGCACTCAGCGACTTTGTTTATTTTACCTCCTTATCCTCATTTCATGCTCCAAGTTCGCCATGTACTCAGCGTCTTTTATTTAATTTTCTCCAGCGGAGTCCACAAACATGACCTGTTCGAGCAGCAGTATTCCTTCGAGCGTGCATCGGTCGACGAATTTCGAAACAGTCAACTGAGGAGAATCGATTACTGTGCAACCAGAGTTTTTTCTCGGCAGTCAAACGCAGCACGGCAGCAGAGACCAGCGGCCAGGAACACCCACGGAAGATCGAGCAACCAGGGGAACACGACGCAGGTGGTGGAGAGCATTTACAAGTAAGTCTGCCCCTGTGCCGTGGTTGTTAAAAACAACAGGACCCCAAACGATCCTGGGAGAGCTAGGAGGACACGCTTCCACAATTTGGAAGCAAGCCAACAGAGAGCGTTATAAGGTAAACAATCCGCACTGGGAAAACCCATTTTTTCAATGTAATTGATCAAGAAAGGAAATGTTTGTTTTGAGCCACGAGACCCAATCTAAGCGGGCAACAGTAAAAGAAGTACAGGGAAGTAAAATAACATATTTACAAGTTTGCCATTTTACACACGTCGCAGCGGCACGTATTTATGGAGCATAAGTCAATACTACTCGGCAGGAAGCGGGCAGTGAAGTGTAAGACACCCGTGTACGGATCAAGCAAATATTGAACAGCAAATCCTCTAATTTGACTTGGTTTTAACGGTAAAAAAAGCAAAACGACCTATGACTCAGGCACGTGATAAAAGTGCAGCACGAGTCATTTCGCTCCGCAGAGCTGCAAAGCAGAAAAAATAGTGCAAGGTTTTATTTTGAAGGCACCTTTTGTCAACTAAAACCACATTGAATCTGAAACATATAGGTCGAACAAACAGTATCCCAGCACGGGGCACATCTAAGCAGTTACCTGAACATGGGTAACAACAAAAACATTTGTGACTTTATACATTCACCTACACAGCGGCCAAGCATTTATTTTAACAAATGCATGTACTAGCAGTACACTAATACAGGGCACGTCATAAGTTTGCAGGCTAGAATTATTTTTATTTCTCTAACTAGGGAGCAGCATGGCACCCACAAGAAAACTACAGGAGCCCAAAAACGTGCCAAAAAAACCCCAAATCACCACATCTACAAGCAGTAATTGAGGCAGCTGAACATTATGTATGGGGCTGGGTCCAAGAGAATCTATATGGGATACCTAAGGAGGGGTTGTCACTACCAGTGGGGAAGGAAGACAGCCCACCCAACAAAGAAAAACAAGGCATCAAAAGACCTCAGCAAAGGTAACAAAAACAGTGTATTATCTAAATTATGTGAGAACATGAAAGAGATGCAACAGATGATGTTAGAAATTAGGGACAAGCAACAGGCGCCCAAAGTGCCAGGAGGGGCAACAGTTTTGAACATAACTTTAGAACCCACAATAATTATATTTTTATTTTACATCTATAAAGCGCTCACACAGCCCGCAGGCATCGAGGCGCTGTTTGTTTTTCTTAGTTGCGTAATTGTGTTTTTTTGTCTTAGTTACGTATTTATAACGCGCTTAAACACCCAGAGGTTTCTAAGCGCGGACCCGGGGATCGAACCTGTGTTGCTTCGTGTCGTCTTGCTTCCAAGACGCACACTCTGCCGCTGAGCTATCCTCCCGGGATATATATAGATAGATCCAGCAACACCCATAGTGCCAACAACACCAGTGGCTACACCCACAGTGCCACCAACAACAGTGGCCACACCCATAGTACCACCAACACCAGGGGCGGCATTATCAGGGCCTCTGAAAGCATGGGCAGAGCCCACACCAAACAGCATAGGCCCAATAGACACAAACAACAGCGCCAACACTGATATTATGATATTCAGCATCGCTCAGCTAGATTTAAAACTAAAATCCTTTGAAACGGAAATACTTAACAGGTACAAGAAATCCCTTGCATGGAACATTGACATAACAATTAAAGAAGCCATATGGGTAAAAGAATTCATTGAAATATTTTCACGAATAGAGGCTCAACGCAAAGGGAAGGATGCATTCAGGGATCCCAAAAAGATCAAGGACAAAGCCATAGTCAGGAATGCCCAGGTCGAACAGAACTGTGACAACTGGTCAAAATCTTTTGCCATTTTGGCAACTATCTTTAAGAAAAAATTCCCGAGGGATGGAATAACGCTATGGGCATACGCTGATAAAATCAGAGAGGTAAAAACCGCTCACAAAGGGAAGGGTTCGCTAGCGTATGACAAAAGATTCAGAAGGAATATGTCAGAAAGACCAGCAATAGAATGGGACGAAGTACAAAACAGTCTGTATATATTGAATTCCGAACCTCCATAAGAGCAGGAGGTTGCGCAGGCAACCGGTAAAACTAATAACAACTCACAGGGGGGTAATAGAACTACTGAAAATGAAAAACACAGGAAAGGAGAGTAGCCCTTTTGGAAAAACCAGCCAGGGGAGGCTAGGTCAATCACCCGAGGGCAGAGCTAATCTCACCATGCCCAAAAATCCACTATTCCATGCAGGAATTATGGAAAAAATCAGTGATCATGGGGGAAAGAGTGCTGGTATAAACACAATTGCACCGGGAACACACCACAAGCAACTGCACCAGATTACCCTAAAAAAATACCAAGAAAGAAGATCAGTAAAGAAACAATTCTGCCAAGTTTGAAAGCAGGCAGAACCCCCATCAATCCAGAAAACTTTAGCGAGGCTCTAATAAATTATCCCGACAAAGAAATCGGCACAGCAATTTGGCGGGGTTTCAAGGAAAGTTTCATTATTCCTTTCAAGGGAGAAGGATCCCAGAAAATACCAAGGAACCTGGTCTCAGCCAGGGACAACCCAAAGGTAGTAAGAGATAAAATAGAGAAAGAATTACATCTGGGAAGGATTGGAGGCCCCTGGGAAACAATGCCATTCCCAAACTTCCTAGTGTCCACACTAGGTCTGGTACCGAAAAAAGAACCAGGGAAGATGAGGCTAATACACCATTTGTCGTATCCCAGGGGCCACTCCCTCAATGACATGATCCTCCGCAGTTAGTTACACACATTTCCAGGAGGCCCTAAGATTAATACAGGACTGAAGCAGGAAAGCCCTTATGGCTAAACTGGACATTGAATCTGCTTTCAGGTTACTTCCAGTCCACCCAATTTCACAACAGTGGTTAGGTTTCACTTTTGATAAAATGTTCTATGTGGACAGATGCCTCCCCATGGGGCCGCGCAGTGTCCTGCACACTATTTGAACAATTCAGCTCCTTTTTTCAATGGGCATTTCGGAAACAAATGCAAGGGGTCAAAGTAGTGCACTACCTGGACGATTTCATGGTGATGGTCCCAACAGAGTCGGATGAATGCAATAGGGCACTGGCAGAATTAGAAATGATGGCTGCACAATGGGGCATCCCATTGGCAGCTGAGAAGACTACCAAGCCATCCACAAACATTATCTTTTTAGGAATAGAGATGAAAACAGTAGATGGCGTATTCAGAATCCGAAAAATAAAAATAATAGAAATGTTTGGTAAAATCTAAGAGCTAAGCACAAAGAACAAAGGCAGAGTGGGGAATTACAATCACTGGCAGGCAGCCTCAATTTTGCATCCAGGATCATTCTGCAAGGTAAAGTATTTTACAGGAGCTTGGAACTCAAAACCAAAACATGCACCAAACCCCACCTACACATCAGACTGGTGAGAGAAGAGAAAGAAGATCAGAATGTATGGGAGAATTTTCGAACAAATTTCAATGGGACCACACTTTGGCACGCGCCATTGAACACAGGGGCAAAAAGGGTCCTCTTCACAGATACAACAGGAAGCAAGGGTTTCGGGGCAATACTAGACACAGAATGGGTTACTGGACAATGGGCCGAGGCATGACACATGGCAGTATGGACTAAAAACATTACACTGTTAGAAATATTTCCCATCTGGCTAACCATATGCATATGGGGCAGGCAGCTAGCTAACACGGAACTCATGGTGTGGTGTGACAACATGGCAGTGGTAGGAATTAAAACAAAGGAACTAACAAATGCCCATTGGTGCTCAGAGTACTACGAGCCATCACCACGGTCACAATGCATGACAACATTTTTGTCAAAGCAAAACACATCGCTGGTGCAGATAATAACATTGCAGATGCTTTATCTCGCTTTCAGTGGACAAGATTCCAGGAGATAGCAACACTGGCCCGGGAAAAGATGACACCAATTCCAGAGGACTGCTGGACAATAATGAGCAGCTAGAGAGAATGGCATCAACGCCTGCGCCCGAGGACCAAGGCCGGGATGCACAACAATAAACAGGCACCTCGAGAACGGGTGCCAGCAGCATGCTGCACACAGAAAATATGAACCCTGCCATGGGGTTCCTAGTAAAGATGGCAGAGTAAGCATTGGCAAGCAGCACAACAGCCCATGACAGTAAGTGCTTGCAAACTGTTTTTCGAACAACAGGTCTAAAAAATGTGGGTTTAATAACAATAAAAGATATAGAAATCTTCTTAAAATGGGTGCACAAACAAGGTTTTAAAAAAGATTGGGCTAAAAGACAGTTGGTAGCAATATCTTATTTTACAAAATTACAGGGGGACTCAGACCCCACACAAAGCGCATTGATCTCATATGCAATGAAGGGATGGGGCAAGATGGAGGGACCCCAGGTAGTTACCTGGTGCCCACTAGATTTTGATAAACTAGTAAAAATAACAAGCCTATTAGACAGCATATGCTCCTACCCATATGAAGCATTATTATTTAAAACAGGATTTCCTCTCGCATACTTTGGGGCCTTTTGCGTGGGACAGCTTGTAGCCTCCAGCACCAAAGCCAACAATGGCTTAGGCATCATGGAAACCAGGGCGAGAAGGGAGAGTGTCAACATAGAAATACAACGGTCAAAAACAGGGGCCCAAAGGGTCATTAACATTTGCTGTATTGACGACGCACCAAACTGCCCATTGAGCATCACTATCCTGTATTACGCACGACAGCCTAAAGTGAGGAGGGATTCCTAATTCATAGAGATACCTCAGCTTTAAGTCACTACCAATTTAAAGGGGTGCCGATGAAAGCAATCAGCAAAGCAGAATGGAATCCAATGGAGTTCAGCACCCACTCATTTAGGATTGGGGCAGCAACCTCAGCATGGCAAGGAGGTCTAGGCACTCAAAAAGTAAAGAAAATTCGGGGGGTGGAAATCTGATTGTTACAAAAGATATATCAGACCAGAGCTAATATAGATTTCTCTTTCCCCTTTTTACAAACCCCTCCAGAAAATCCGACCAAGCCGGACGCACCCCTAAAATCAGCCTGGATAGTCGGGCACTCTTTTGTATTCAGGACAGGGCGTTGGGCCAAAGAAACTAAAGACGGCCCAACTTTCAGGAACACAATCGCATCCTGGTGGAGCTACAGAGGCCGTACATGACAAGTTAGCCGATTCAGTCACTTACAGAGACCCGCTGGAATTTTTGATAATCCATTTAGGGGGGAATGACCTGGTAAGCATGGGGAGAAAAATGTTATATGAAGAAATATGCGCCTCACTATCAGGCATTTCTCACAACTGGAGGGACACCGAAATGTACTTTTCAGCAATACTGCCTAGAAAAAATTTGACAGGGTGCCATCTGTTATAAATCTGCAGACAACTCCAGGAGAAAGTTGAACAGGGGCCTGGAAAAATGTTGTACAGCCAGGGGCCTGGGTTTTATAAAGCACCCGGCCATAACACTGGGTGACCCCAAGCTGTTTCACAAGGATGGCACCTATCTATCAGGGCACGGCATGGAAAAATTCTACAGAGAAATCTCCAGTACTTTAGCTACCAGAGGCTGTAAATAACCTAACTTTTGGGGGAACACAGGCAGCCGAAAACCCTACCTGTGTGTGGCGGCATGGGCCAGAGGGGGTAACCCCAGGACCCGGTGCCCAAAAGTACTATATGATTACGATATGCGATTATTGTTTATGTTCCATAACCATATCTGTAACAATAAAAACCTACGGCCTTTTATTGCCAACATTTGACCAAATGTTGTGGTGTAATAATTCAGGGGGAAGGGTAAGGGTCAGCGGGGCATGATACACACACCCCAACACAACAAAGGAAAGCAGCCTGCATATGGGTCCAGAAGTTATGGGCAATGCCACTGGGCTAGGCCAGGTAACTGCTGCCCCATGGCAGCAGGCCACAGCCCTCCCCCAGGGCCCAGCTCCCCTCTTCCCCAAACACACAAGGAGACACGCAGTCTCATGCACTGCAAAGTGCAGGAAGGGTGAGATGTGACTTTACACCTCACCCTTCTACAACAACAAATGGGTGCAAAGCACCCAGATGAACCAAGGGCAGCCAGGCAGAGGAAATACAAAGGAAAGTCCCCCAAGGGCCCAGACAGTCGGCTCCAGTGCCCGCCTGGGGGGCTGGTTTCTAGCCCCCACTAAGGACAGACAAGGACCCAGGGGCTACCCGTGGGTCCCATATAAGGAGCTGCTTGCAGCACACAGAAGCACAAAATGTTTGTGGACCCTGCACGGGGACCAAACAGCAAAAGGGAGTTTGCTATGTACTCAGCGTCTTCCTCTTTTTCTTTTCCACAATCCCTCCCACCCTAGAAAAAAAGGGAGAAGAACACAAAGGGAAAACAGGACACTGTACGGTGGCCACAACAAGTCATGGGACAAAGAAGGCAGCATGGGCCAGAGGGGGTAACCCCAGGACCCCGTGCCCAAAAGTACTATATGATTATGATATGCGATTATTGTTTATGTTCCATAACCATATCTGTAACAATAAAAACCTACGGCTTCTTATTGCCAAAACTTGACCAAATGTGGTGTAATAATTCAGGGGGACAGTAAGGGTCAGCGGGGCATGACACACACACCCCAACACAACAAAGGTAAGTAGCCTGCATATGGGTCCAGCAGTTACTACATCCACCCCAGAGGAGGAGAGAATATGTGTAAAAAGTCCAGAGAAGTTGCATGAATTGTTTGTAGCGAAGAGAAAGAGCTTCTCTTCAGCAGGGGGAACACTTTGGGTGTCAAGTGCTGATTGCTTCGCTTTGCTTGTTAAAAGTAGATTTGAGAACAACCCTCTGGAGCTCATTTTTGAGTGTCCCTTAATTTGATGGTGGGGACCTTTTACATGTGCACCATCACGCACATGGATGTGCACATCCACATTTTCATTATTTGCACTGCAGAGTGCAAAAGGGGAGAGCAAAAGGTAGCATACAATTATGTGCACTGCCTTTTGCCTTATCCTTTTGCACTCTTGCCACGTACATTGAGTAAACAATGCCTTACATGTACTCCTGGCAGGCAGAGTTAACAAAATATTCCTTTGGAGTCCCTTTGCTTTTTGCTGGCTTACCCTCAAAACGAAGTTTTGTTTTGCATGAAGTCTTTGTTTGGCAACTTAGACATTTCAAGAATTCCCAAAGGTGGGCATACGCATTACTGAACACAGATCAAGGATAAGCAATGAGAAGCACACGGCTCCCTTAGTTTCTCATTATTTGGCTATGCATCACTCGGCTGATGACATCGGTTAGTTTGTCATTGACCAACTCAAATACAACAGGATACAACAGGAGTGATTTTTTGTTAACACATTGGGTATTGATATTGGAGCAACGCTGGATTCTCCACCTTCGTACTCATGTACACGGCCTCAACAATGATCTACAGTGGTAGGTTCTGCTTACGTAAACTCCAACATTCTATCCTACATTGCACTGATGGCTTCTCAGATTCGGCATTTTTCTACCCTTCCAACATGGCCACCTTGATTGCCTTGCATGTTCAAGTAAGCAGCGTGGTCCAAGCATCCGGAATTATGAGACGCTGGGGTGTATCCCATTCAAAACAGCTGAATCAAGGAGTGGCACCCTTTACTGGGTTCCTGCTTGGCCCAGCTTTCAATGCACCACACAATTGTTAAATAATGTATAGCGCTGTGTGAGAACTCTATTTTGGCTCTCTCACCCGGGCTATTATCTACGAGATTGATCTCCTTTACCGGTACGCTCCCTTACAGTGTGTCAGGTCCAGTGATGTAATGGCAGCAACCTGATGTCACAATGTTCAGGTGTCCGCCCTCATTTTTTGCTTCGCCTTATGTGCTACACATTCCAATTATAGGTGCCAGTAGACTTGGTCTGGCCACTGATGGTGACAGCTGGCAGCTGGACACACTGTAATTCCCGCAGTTGGTTTTAGCTTTACAGTGAATACAGGCAGTTTCATGCCGGACCCATCCTTAAGTGAGTTTTCCTTTTCTGGAACGGCTTTCATGCAATTGATATATACAGTCCTGACATGGTCAAAGGTGGTTTGATGAGGAGCACTTTGCAGCATGACTGGGAGACACGGTGACTGAGCATTATGATAGTAGGTCATTGAAACACCATTGCCGGTGGAACAGCACATGATCACCATTTTTTACTCATGTCTTTAGTTCACCCTGCAGGTCTGGTTTAACCAATGGAGACACAAATCCCATCTCTTCCATATGTATTGTCCTGAAGAGGTCTGGTCCCGCTTTTGCTGTAGACCGGGTGTAGCCCAAAGCTCGAGTTGACAGCCTACAAATCTGACAGTCATCAGCTTACACAATGCAATTGTTTTCACATGTAGTTCATTGCAATCCATGAATCTCATCAGCAAGATCTGCACATTGCCTTAGAAATTGTACAAAGGCTCAGGTTTCTGAGTTGAAGTAGATCAACTATTGATTCATTACCACCCTTGTGGCTAGCAACTGTGATTATTAGAGATATTACATTATTTGATGTCTATGATTTTCATTTTAGTTTGTATGCATGATTATGTTTGGAGTGAATGAGATCTGATTAGCATATATGAAAGGTTGAGGGGCATGCTCCATTTTCTAGTTCAGCTCTATGTCAAGGAATTGTATTGCCCTCACAGCCCTCACAATGTGAGAATTTAGTTACATTTTATGTTTTGTTTGGTAGGGTAGAGTATTGCTGCTACCACTGTTGTTTACACTTATTAATTGATCCCGCATTCAAAAAAAGAATACATGATTACACCAATTCATACTGCGGTGTGTTTACTTTTCCTCTGTCCAGACCCTGAACAAAGGCTCAAAATCAAGTGAAATTACATACTGGGGTAATGTTCTATTTGTATTTTGTTGATAAGTCTCATACCCCCGCTTAGCAAAATATTTTGGCTGGACCATTTTTGTTTGTTTATTCCAACGGAATAACCATCATTTGCACCAGCATAAAAATCCACGCCAGCTCAAATGCTGGGGTATTTGTACGGCACAGCAGTAGGGAGCAGTGGAAATGTATGTTCCTCTCCACCATACAAATCCATGAAAATTGGCCATGGTGGGAATCTACTTCGCAAGGATTTTACACAGTTAATTCTCATTAAGCAGGGCTCATAATGAGCTCCCCTGTGGTCAATGGTGTGCTGGATGGCCACTCTGGAGGATAAGGGTGAACTCAGAAATATATCTGGACCAAAAAAGTCAGATATAGAATCCACTCCCAATTAAATGGAGAAAACATCTGGTCTTGTTTCAAACAATTATTAGAACCCATTTTCCATATTTTCAATGGACGTGACTTATTCACAGTGGGTACCCACACACTTCCTTGTCAGCCCTGGCATGTTTCAGAGAAAATACTCTTTTCTCAAATGTACTATTACACAACAAACAATGTACTCTTAGTGTGTGATCTTATAAGAAACTAAAGTAATGGTAGATGTTTAATAACTGAGATATATATATATATGTTGTATCTTAAACTTGACCACAATGAAGATCTAACATTCATGTTCACAGAAACCAAATTAACAAAAGAGTTTGGGTACCTGCATGCTTGTCCTTTGATGTGCAAATCACTATCCCAGTACATACAATGCAGAACATCATCAGGCAACTTCCTTTGTCCATGATGTCACCAGATGAACAAAATGAGGGTAATTGCAAAAAAAAAAATAAAAAACAGGAGGACCACATGGCAAATCATTATTCAATTGGCAATGAATGGACATTATGTTTCTGTGCCGTAAATACACCGTACCAAAGAGATGTGAAGTGTATCATTTATTGGAATTTACTAACCAGTAAATTTTACAGAACGCAATAATTCAAAATCATTGTCAAAATTAACCTGTCCCTAACAGCCATGAGTTCTATGGTGGTAAAAGGACAAATTGATGTTAGAAGATTAGCAAACATAACACTGATTGCTAAACTGCTATGTTGAATTTACATAAACTCAATAATCAACCTGTGTCCGCATATGCCAAATGGGATTACTAATCACACCATACACAAATAAAAATTAAACAAAATGCAATTTACAAAATCCTATGATATTTGATACTAACAAGTTTTCTTGGAAAACAGGACAAACTAATTATTAATCTAGTAATTCACATGGCTATTTAAAAAGGATGCAATGTCCATCGGCTCAAGATCTTTAATGAGTTGCAACCAATGCATTAAACAAATGCTACAGTCAGTGAGTTCAATGAATCTAAGGAGATGGCATGTATCCAGGAAGTGTCTGCAAGACAATGTCTATTGTCATGATTTAATATCTGAAGAATGTCCTATCATACAATCCTTCATGAATCAGATTTTACCAAATAATCACCAATATTCTTCATCCTTTTGTTGAAAAATTGCAAACAATATTTTTCTACCGGATCCATTTCTGGTTCAGAAGGAATTATATTACAGTACTGTTTGACAATTCTACATATTTTTGAAGTCAATGGAACCTAATGTCAAATACGTTTGCGTGATAGAACTACTTTCCTGTGAATTACTGGTGCCAACGCTTGTTTATGACTTTTTGACCTGCCATCATGCAAGCCAAATGAATTATCAATCAGAATAGCCCATTTAATGAATTTGTTCAGCCATGTCTGGAACTTTTTAGGCATAATTGTAAAAGCTATTCATGTATTTTGTATGTTAATTGCATGAAATCCTGACTGCATCTTTTGAATGTCTTCCTAAATGTGTTTGTCGTGGGAGTTTGAAATTCTGTATCCAAAAACCAAAATAAAAATAAAAAAATGCTATTGGTACAACCTATGTTATTAATGTAATGGATGGCGGTACCATATTCAGATCCTCAATAACATTATTTAATTTGATTTCAGACATATTATGTTGAACACATTGTCAATGTATTTCGTACAAAGGAAATACCCCTTTCAAGAACATTCTTCTCAAATGGAAGTAACATTCTGGATAATACTTTCACAACTAACGATGAACCAAATGAGACTAGATGATATATTTGTCTGTTTTTCTACATGCCTCTTCTGGTTCTGAAGCTGTTCTAGTTTGTGAAAATTATACACTTTTAGAAGTATTAGCTGTCACTGGAGGAGATGAGATTATCGTTTTAACCTGGTGTCTCATGCCGATAACCACCTCACTATCTCTCTGATTTGAAGAAGTTCATGTGTCTATTGAATCAGTGTTAATGGGTTGTGTTTGGCTAGAGGAAAATCTAGTTCATTTCAGCTGTGGTAATTCATCTACATGTGTACATACACTGTCAAACGTATATTAAAAAATGGCCCTTCCGAACTTTCTGAATTTGCGCTTCATAATTTCAGCCTACTGTACTTTGTTTCGTTTTTCAATATTTTTCTTTACATTACACAAATCTTCTGTTGGGCGTATTTTCTGTAGAGTCTATTGAACTTCTTCTATTTCAGTTTTTAAGGAACCAATGGTATTTTGTACTTCCAATATTGTTAATGATATAAAATCCAAAGTACATTTATGATTACCATCTAGCACTTCAACTCAAAATATTGGTTGCATTCACATAGCATGAGTGTCAGTAATATTAACAAGTCACAGTATACAATTGTTATCATAATATTAATATAATGTCACTGTATGCAGGGTACTCCAATGTGCATTCATGTGTATGCACTGACAATTGTTTGTCTGTGTAAGAAAATATATTGTCATGCTCTTTTTCCCTACTTAAGGAGCCCTCCAGCCTCTTTTCCTTTGCAGATGGGGAGCAGGTGTAAGTGGATCTTGGTCACGAGTCCTAAGCCCAGCCCACCTGGTGCCTTCCTGGTTGCTGCTCTTTTTCCCCAGTTAGCAAGCCCCGTCCACATGGTGCCTTCCCGGTTGCCGCTCATTTTCCCTACTTAAGCAGCCCTCCAGCCTTTTTTCCTTTGCCGATGGGGAGCAGGTGCAAGTGGATCTTGGTCACCTGGCATATGCCCTGCCCACCTTGTGCCTTCCTGGTTACTTCTCTTGTTCCGCACTTAGAAAGTCCTGCCCACCTGGTGCCTTCCTGGTTGGCACTCTTTTTCCCTACTTAAGGAGCCCTCCAGCCTCTTTTCCTTTGCAGATGGGGAGCAGGTGCAAGTGGATCTTGGTCACCTGGCCTGAGCCCTGCTCACCTGGTGTCTTCCTGGTTGCCGCTCTTTTTCCCTACTTAATGAGCCTTCCAGCCTTTTTTTCTATGCAGATGGGAGCAGGTGCAAGTGGATCTTTTCCTTTCAGATGGTCAGCAGGTGCAAGTGGATATGGTCACCTGGCCTAAGCACCACCCACCTTCTTAGCACTGCCTCTTCCTTCCTGCTCTTAACACTTAGATCAAGAGAGTCTTTCACCTGGGCATTCAAAGCAAAGGGCAGAAAGAGAAAAGGGCAATCCCTGTTTGAACCTCTTCGGACCAGGGGGATCCAGGGCCCGAACCCCTGATCAGATAGCAGTTAAGCATGCACCAACATGTGTTTACTCCCTCTGTCCCCACAGGCCATCCCCACCGCTCTGGTGCCCCTGTGATGTTAACTTGTTCTCCCCCTTTTCGCACACAGGTGTTGCCTGTTTTGCTTGATTCTTCTACCCTGCTCCCCTTCCGCCCCCCCAGCCTCCTACTTCTGCAGGATTCTGTCCTGATACATTCTGATTTCACCATCACCGTCTTGTGCCAATGCTGGATTTGCCTCTAATGGACTTCATTGATTCACGGTGCATCACCCTTTCTCATGGTGGCCCTGAATCATGCTGTTCACATCTTCAACTCGTATCCAGGCTTGCTACATTATGTGTTACTACTGCTTACTCTCTGTTCTCTCCTTTTTCCTTCCCCCTTTTCCTTTATCCTCCCCTCCTCCCCTTACTTTCTTCTATACACTTACTCTATCAGAATTGTCCCTGGACCTAGTATGATAGCAAACTCGTCTGTCACCCCCCACTTTTTGCCCCACCCACCACTATCTGAAATGTCATCAGGCCTAGTACGATAGTCGCTTGTTTTGTTCCTCCCCTCCCTTTCTGCACCCCTCTCCCTCACCTTTTGTTTTCTCCGGCTCTACCAAAAATGTTGTCAGGCCTAGTACGGCAGACGCCTGTCTGTTTCCATTTCCTTCCCACTCTCCCCCTCCCTTCCTTATCTATGTTTTAGCACTTGCACTATCTGAAATGTCATCAGGCCGAGTACGATAGTTAATTTCCCATCTTTACTGTTCATGACCTGTAAGAATGTCATTGTATTTTCCCTTGTTCCCTCGCTTGCCTTGAAGCACTTTGAAACACAATGGGGGTCATTACAAGGTTGGCGGTAGGGGTTTAACGGGGCCGGTAGAGCTGCCGGCCCTGTTAAAACCCTACCGTCGCATTACGAGGTTTGCTCGCGGGACCCGGTACGGACACCTGGTTTTACCAGGCAGCCTTAGCGGGTCCCCCAAGCAGACCAGCATGCTAACAACAGGCCCGTTAGTAACGGGCCCGTTGTTAGCATGCTCCCCATTCCCATTGAGGCCTATGGGGGCTCAAATGGGAATCAGGATGTACTGGGTCCGGGTTCCCTGAATAGGGAAATACCGGGCTCTCCAAGGTTGGAATGGCCCAGTACTTCCCCATTCACGGAACACGGACCCGGTACCCGGTAAGGGGGTAGCCATGCTGCTAGCAGTGGCATAGCTACCTCCAAATTTATAATGACCCCCATTGTGTATAGGCAATGAAAGTGGTGATTCCCCAACATACATTATAAAATCAGAGTAAATTGACACCTTTGGACTCACCCCGGTAGGGAATGAGACCAGGAGAAGGATTGCGAGTAAAAGCAAAGGATGCTTTATATAATAGTAAAATGAGACACACAGAGGACTCTGCGGCTCTGAGAGTGCTCTGCCAACAATACGGAAACATGACATTATAAGCACAATAATCGTTATCTATGACAATTTCTGTAAGTGTTACATGGTGCCACTTCATTGACTTGTCTTGCTAATACAGTATACGATATAAGATAACAGCTTCTGCTTGATTGGTTGGTGATGAACTTGTTGCTTCTTGTGGCATGTGGGTCAGCTGGGCTCCTCTGGGTGGAGTGAAGGTCAGGCTGAGTCCACACCACTGGCCATCTAACTAATTTAAACTACACAGGAATTTCTGACATGCAATTGATTACAATAAGATGTAAAATATGTACAAGAATACAGGGTTGTCTATAAATTGTAGTGAACTGCATACATTCTTGACCTGGACCTCAGTGGGGACAGGGGTGCTGTGGTCCAGGTGCCTTATCTAAGAGTGTCATTCTAACATTCATATCTGTGGCGCCTCATGGTTCAAACAAGGGGATTGATAGGTGTTAGTACAGGGAGAATATATGATCCCTCTGGATTAGTTATATGGGGGGGCGATCGAGGGTGGCCATGGGGGACAGGTCCCACCTTCTGCTACATGAAAGAAACACAGGGGAGCAAGGGTTATACAGGCAATCATTCCTAAAGGTGGGGGTTTTGGAGGAGCTGGGCAGGTTTGTAGAGACGGATGGTTTTCGCAAACCAGGCGTTGCCCCAGTCATACACAGGGCAATGATCTCAGAGGAAGAGAAGAAATACAGTGTTAAATTGAAATGCTTCATGCCCAAGCTTCCATGGGAACAGGACAGCCGTGGTGCAGACAGGGAGGAAGAGGTGGGGCTGGTTGAGCTGACTGTGTGTGGCGCTTGAACGAGGGGAGAGAGGGCATATTAGAAATCATTGTGTGACCAACTAAAAGATGAAGTCGGGAGCAATACGAAATAGAGTCTAGGGACGTATGAAGTGAATTAGATATGTGTCCTGCAATGGCTTCCATGCTCCATTCGCCTGGAGCTCGGACAATGGGTGTCTGCAACAATTGCATGAGCATAAGATTCACGTCCTACAGCGTATAGCAGGGTCAAAAATACCATTCCTCCATATATTCCCCCGTTTATCTAAAGTAACAAAGATGCTATGGCTCTCAAATGTTTCCGTACTTCTACCTCTAGCACAGCTTCATCCCAGGCTGGGGTCTCCTTGATGGGCATCCACGCTCTACAGACAGATCTCAATCTTTGTCCTCTCCTGGCATATTCATCAGGTGTGCAGGGCATATAAATGCACCCTCCTTCCCCAGCCAGGTCCACTCTTACTTTCTTATACCATTCTAATTTGTAAGGTTCCTTAATCGTGGTATGGTGTAGGTTGTCTACTCTGTCCCCTATGTTATACACCGCGGTCACCCAAAATTTTGGTTCAGGGTTCTCCCCTGTTTGTACTTGGGCATCTCTTGTCACCTGTAGCACTTTTGCTGGCTTGCCCATTGTCACCATCATCATTGCACTGCTGGGGATTAATTTTGAATTCCTACTGGGCACACACAAAAAATCAGTAGAAAAAATACTAAGAGGGGCACCAGTAGCTTCATGACAGTCCCTAGCCACGATGGTACCCACTCAAAAAGTAGGTCGAGCCAGTTACAAGACTGTACGCCCCCATTAATTCTAAATTCTTTCACTGAGATTGTGTACTGCTGCTATCACGTGTGATAATGTACCACTGTCAGCATCGGCAGAAGAATATGAAACATGCGCTCCCGATTTTTCGGCAAACACCACTGTCCATTGCTGTGACCAGGTCCAGCATGTATCTATTCTGTATGGTCATCAACCTTAGGGCTCTGAGTTCCACTTTGATGACATTGAACCCTTCTTCACTGTCATTGGCCAACTGAATCAGCTCCCAGTGGATGATTTGGAACCATTTGGTGTTTTCTCTAGCCTGCATACTTGGTATGAGCGATGCAAAAAATTACTCTTCTGATGTGAAAAGCTTAAATTTGTCATCTATTTGTGGCAAGAGTTCTGAAGAGTCTGTGGAGATGTAATTCGAGGCCCTCCTTTTTCGAGACACTCAGTTGTGCAGCTCATCTTCCGTGAGTATATCATACATAGGAGGTTCTTCGGTTGTTGACTGGGGTACTGGAGACATCTTGGCTGGTGCCCCCTCGCCTTGAATATGACTCTCAGGAATTACCATCAGGGCCAAATGCAGCATGGCTAGGGCACAAGTACCTCTCCATGACGGTGGGAGTGCAAGTACGCCTGTTTGCTGCATACCCAATTAAGTGTCCATTAAAGCCGCTGTTCCTTTCTTCATGTCAGGTAAGATGCGTGCCTTATTGCAGTGCTTGTTTGCGCCCATTAGCATATTCCCTTCTCCGTGGAAACACAGATCGTATTTCAGTTCACGTTGGATCTTGACTGGCTTTTCGAGAGCTGTTACCCATGTCAGTTTGGCGATGTGCTGAGACCAGGTTGGAGTGCATGTTTTTTCGACCCATTGAAGTTTTTCATCTGATAGTCCTCACAATGCTTCTGCTTTACACATAACTGTTTCTTCTTGCCATTTATTTTCTGTGAACATTATCCCTTTTATGACAAAAAAAAGGTTCTTTGAGGCAGACGCTCCTTGAGGCTTGCTGTGACATGTTTTTTTTTAATTTTCAAGCAGTTGTAACGAGACAGTGTGTGCTTGGAAGGTATTCTGTATTCAACACAGTTCAAAATGAATAAGACACTGGGCATCTGCAATAGGCGTTTCCTCGGGTATTAGGATTTTAGGTGTTCCTGAGGTGTGCGGTATCAAGGAGCACACGTAGCAACTCTCGTTAATTGCTTGTTTTCGCATGGTGCTCATGTCAGCGTACCAACGATTATATTGGTCTGAGTGGTGTGGGTCTTCTACTTCATCAAGACGAAGAGCGTGTTATGCATCATACCTTTTCAGCCTTGCCCCCTATTTCCTTATCCTTCTCCCCCCTAGGTCATTATACACCCTCATTATACTCTGGTGACGAATGGGAAAAATCCTCTGGTGACGAATGGGAAAAATGCCGGCAACCATATTTGCACTTTGTTCATAACTTGGCTGCCAGTACTGCAAGGTAGGATGGGTAAATGAGGTGAGGGTTTGAAATTCAAAATGCATGTAATTGCCGCTTGAGGTAGGGTCTGCGGTTGTCTGGACATTTCCCCGTATTTTCCTCATTATATACATCAAACTCATTATCATCATTATAGATTAGCGAGTGTTGAACCAATGGCACCTTAATAGTTATGTTTGTATGCAGAGTAGTGAGGTTTGTGGAAGCATTGTGAGCCCAAATCAGTTTAAAACCATCCCATACCAGGTGTGTTCCCTCTTGTATCAGTTTTACCCCCTCCCCTTTCTTTTATCCCTTAAACAATGAAAGAAATTGGCTAGTACAGTCCTAAACAATACTGTAGAGAACACAATAGCAGTAAAACATAAGCCACACTCATAGTAGTAGGTTCTAGTGGCACTAATATTCCCCTATTGCTGATGACAGATGTAGCGTTGTCATTGAGGGCCCTTCTTTCTGCCATGTTTGCACCTACAGAGTGAGATATAACGAGTTAAGTACACATTTATTTATATACATTACTTTTTTATATTTTCTGATGGTAAGAAGCACTTTTTCTTTTACGGGAAACCAGTAAAAAAGATAGAGAGAGCAAATCCCAAATGCACATTTGTCTATAAAATGACAGTACAACATCTTACATTTTCTGTCACTATTTTTATAATTTCCACGTTGTTGTATATATTTACACATATTACATCCTTTTTACCCCCTGTGTCCTTATTTACTCATTCATTTGTAATTTCACTTAGGGTACAGCTGTGCTTTCTTGTCGATGCTCTTTCCTCTCTGGTACTGTACTGCTGTTTGCTTCCTAACATCGGAGAAATGTATCCAATATTTCAGCCCTTTCACTTTCACCGCAGATGGTGTGCAATACATTACTTCATAAGGGCCATGAAATCTTGGAGAATTCCATCTTCTCACAAAACTCCTAATGTACACCAATTCTGTAGGCATTAGCTGTGTATCAGGGCTATCTGCTGCTGTAGTGTTTGTATCAATTTCATTTTCTCTTGTGATGGGGGGTGAGACCTGTTTTGCTATACTTCTAACTGCACGTGTGAGTTAAGTCAAATAATCTTTAAATTTTTCACCCAGTATCGTGGCTTTTCTATGTGCGTCAGATACCCTCCTAATCGGAGATATTGGAGTTTGCATGTGTCTTCCTGTCATTATTTCCTGAGGGGACAAGTGATGGTCTTTGCTGGTCTGTGTATGCAATTGAAAGAATGCTAGGGGCAGGCAGTACACCCAGTTTTTCTTGAGGGTATGGCATCATTTTGACAAATTCTTTTAAGGAGGCCGTTGATTATTTCGACAAATCCGTTCACTTGCAGGTGGTAAATGGAACATAATTTGTGTTTTATTCCTAGCAGGGACGTCACTTCTTTGAATAGGTCGATTACAAAGTGCGTTCCATTGTCGGAGCACATAACGTCACAAATACCCCATCACGGGAAAACTTCTCTTATTAAAAACTTCACCACACATTTTACTTCTCGGTGGGCGCATGGTCCCGCCTGCACCCAGCGCGAAAATGGGCAGACCACCACTATGAGATATCTTGCTCCATTGCACCTTTCCCCCATGTCTTCATAATCAATATGCAATTCACGGCACGGTCCGATGGGGCGGGGCAACGTTCCTTGCCGCGTTCTCAAAGTCATACCAGAGATGTATGTTTGACATGTCGTGCATTTAATAGTCAATTTTGCTATGTGTTCCTGCAACTGTGGAATGAACCAATCTTCCTGTAGATATGTTGCTATGTGTTGTTTCGCTGTGTGTGCTGGGAAGTGCAACTGTTGAAACACGAGTTGCAGAAGATCTAAGGACATTACTACTTTTCCTGTGCTATCTTGTCGTGGATTGAGTGCATCCCCTCTTTGACCACAGCTCTTGTTCTTCTATTGGGGCTCTTTTTTGTAACTCTATTATGTGCAAAATTGGCATTGAGTTGTACCCCAATTCTTTCTCCTCCTGTATGCTTCTTTTCAATACAAATTCTGCTATTTGGGCATTTTGAAAATATGCTGCCTCTTTCGCAGCACCATCTGCCACCGCGTTTCCCAATGATATGACATCACTGTTATTGGTATGGGCCTGGCACTTCACTAAGGACGCTACTGATGGCTCTACCAAGGCTTGTATCAGTTCCTTCAAAAGTTCTGCGTGCTGAACTGGGGACCCATCTGCCCTTCTGAAACATCTTCTTCCCCACCTTGACAACCCCCATGTACTGTCATGTACTGTCGTGGTCATGTATTTCGAATTCTGCTGCTTGTGCTGAGAAATGCATTGGCAATTGTTTCTGTACTAGTGTCTCATACTCCCCGTCTTCCAATCTCACAACTGCTGCTCCTATGTGTTTTTCCCCTGTCTCTGGACAAATTGAAGCTGACCCATCCAAAAAATACACCTCACCCTCCTCTAGGGCGTTATCATTTGCTTTGGGAATGTCATCGCCCTCCCCTTCATATGTGGCACAGTCATGACTTTACTTGTCTTCCACTTTGCATGGTTCTGTGAGAAATGTAGCTGGGTTTACTGTTTTGCAGCACACTATGTTAATGTTGGAGCTAGAAAGTAGAATATTGTATGCTGTTGCTTTTTGTCTTGTGAGTGTGGACTTGGATCTCCTGAGAATCGCAAATAAAGAGTGCTCAACGAACAATGTTACTGAGCATACCATCACAATGGTTATGCTTTTCTCAATTGCAAAGGCGGCAGCGACAAGAGCCTGTTCGCACGCAAAGTGTCCTTGCATTACAGCATCGAGCGTGCCTCTGTAGTAAGCTGGAGGTTTGTGCCCTAATGATGTCTTTTGGGTCTGGACCACATTCATAAGGGTCCCATCACAGTGTGAGAACAAGTAGAACTCCTGATCATAATCCGGGGTTGCTAACACTGGTGCTGTGCTAATAAGTTCTTTTAGTGTGTTGAAATCAGTGTTCATTTCTTGTGTCCATGTGATACCTGTGCTTTCTTTTTGTGCCTCCTTGCATGCTTGCAACAGGGGCTTTGTGTATGATGCATATTCGAGTATCTGTCAGAAACTCACGGCCTGCATTACGCCCACATGGTAAGAATAAAGGCAGGGTGGTTGCAGGGATTGTGGGTGGAACGTTTCTGAGTCGCTGCCACCTTTGTCCCCATTGCAGATGTACTTGGTGTAGGGGTACAAGGTGTGCAGGACTCAGAAAACCAGGAAGACTACGCTTCCCAGCAGCCCCGGGCCTGAAACTGCAGTTCCAGCAGCCCAGGAAATGCCCAGGACAACGCCCGACACAACGCGCATGCGCGAAGAAGCTACTGCGCATGCGCGATCCCAGAAAGCTTGTCCGTGCTCGACTCAGCTGCCGAGAGGACGCGTCTCACGGAGCTCCAGCGAAGCTTCTCGCGGGGCCGCCCTCGCCACTGGACACACCCTCAGGCTCCGCGATGTCAAAGATAAGTACCCTGCCTGCTTTTTAAAGTTAACCAGAGGGAAGTGTGCACTGGAAAGAGACTCCGCTTACCAGTGACTTTTGAGGAAACTTACTCTGCGGGGGAGATACGCGAAAGTTCGCGAACTAACTAACCCACTAAACTTGCATGTGACATGCATTCGCCAGTTGCGGGTGCAAAACGTAGCAGTATACTCGCCTGTTGCGGGTCATTCTATGCGGTATTCGCAGTAGCGAGCACTTGTGAAAAGCCACAAGGTGTGAAAGGGCAAAGCTAATTTTCTCCCTTTTTGTCAGGAGTGAGCCGCTATCGACAACGACCAGATCGTTTCGCAACGCACAGTCTGCGGAGCCGGCGGGCGGAACAAACGCACTGGAACACTCAGAACACTAGAGCTAAGTGCATTATGTGTCAGAATATATGTTTTACTTGTGGTGTTCCGTAAAAAGGGGCAGACGTTATTTGCATATTGAACCCCGATAGACTATTGTGTTTACAGAAAATCCCAAAACTGGGGCAAACTTGTGAATGTGGTGAACAAGTGCTGGGTTCCAGTTTGAGGGTAAAGCATGCATGTGGTAAGAATGCATGACTGAATGAATGCCCAAGTAGTTACAAAGGCAACTACCAAGGAGAAGGTAGTCCAGGCTCAGAAGGTCAGAGTCTGGGAACAACTCAACCCTAAAAATCCCTCCCTATCCATAACAGCTCCCTAACCCTCAATCCGGTTATCCTACCATCCTGAAACCCATCCAATCCGTGGACCCTAACCCTCTTTCCCTGTGGGGGTCACGGTGACCTGTGCTTCAGCTAATCCAGGCGCCAAGACCGTCAAGGGGAGGTAGGAGTTCTTGCTACTTCCGCGTTGGGTGGGACTTCGCATTGACAGAAGCACGGACCCACGTATTTTCACACGCCCAAGTAGCACGAACTCCGGCACCATGGAAGACATAGCTTGCGTTCTACATGAACTAAAAGATGCCTTAGAAGCGACAAGGCAGGATTATGCTACATTAGCTCACCGTGTACAGGAAATCACAGCACAAGGTAGACCCCTGCCAGATGGGCCTCCTCCAACCTCAGTACAGGTTCAAGTGACCACGGAGCCGCCCATGCCCTTAGCCACCCCAGAAAGGTACGGGGGAGACCCACAAAAATTCTCCATATTTATGACCCAATGCCAGTTGCATTTCTTGACTAAATCATCAATCTTTCGTTCGGCCCAGTCCCGCACAGCCTTCATGATTTCCTATCTCACGGGGGATGCTGCGGCATGGGCTACCCCCCTAGTACAAAAAGATGATGCTTTACTGTATGATTGGGGGGAATTTCAGGAGGAATTCGGTAAAATGTTTGATAGGAAGGCGGCCTCCTTGATCCGGGACCGAGAGTTACTCACCTTTCGGCAGGGAAGTAGGGAACTCATTTGGTATGTGACAACATTCAATAGATTAGTGGTTGAAGCAGAGTGGCCCATGAAAAAAGACTGGCCCTTTTTTATCAAGGCCTTAGGGAGGAGTTGAAAGACCTAATAGTGCAGGTGGACCCGCAACCAACCACCTGCACGGGAATGATAGAGTTAGCCCTACGTTTAGATCACAGTCAAGGAGAAAGGAAGCAAGACAGACGTAAATGGGAGACGAAACAGTATTCGACAAGAGTGGATTATCCAAGAGCTGCACCTGGTTCGAAAGCAACAGAGAAGACTTCGGAAGTTGAACCCATGCAAATCGGAACGATCCGCGGACCGATCTCCAAAGAAGAAAAAGAGAAACGCAGAAGAGAAAAGCTGTGTATGTACTGTGGCAAGTCAGGACACTTTGTGAAGGAATGTGGGGCTTAACCAAAGAACTCCACTTCGCCGGGAAACGCCAACGCTCGCCAGTAAGGAGGGGGGATCTGCCGAGCCAAAATCATCACAGTGCCCCCAAGCATTTATTGGGTAACGTGACACAGGTACACAAAGCCCATTTTACCGTTACTGGAATACTTCAGACACGCCAAAAGGATCAAGCCATCACGTTAATGGTGGATTCAGGGGCAACCGGTAACTTTGTGGACTCTGATTATGCTGTTAAATTGGGTTTACCAGTTGCCACTAAGAACATACATGAGGAGGTTCGATCAGTCGATGGATCTTTGTTGACATCAGGACCAGTGACACAGCAAACGGGGGAGATGATTTTGAACATCCAAGGGCATAAAGAGTGCATTCAATTTGATGTCATCGCCGCTCCCCAGTTTGGTTTCATCCTGGGGCTACCTTGGCTGGCGTTACATAACCCGGCGATTGACTGGGCACGTGGAACAGTGTGTTTCTCTTCTAGTCTCTGCCGTACACAGTGCACTAAAAAATTGGGACATGGGGTGCAAGTTCTAGGGGCCACACAGGAAAACAAAGGAGAGCCGCTAGTGGGATTACCGCAAGAATACCAAGAGTTTCAGGATGTTTTTAGTAAAAAGGCGGCAGAAACTTTACCACCGCACAGGTCGTTTGACTGTAGGATAGATCTGGAACCAGGAGCCGCCCTGCCGTGCAGCCGGATTTACGCCTTGACGGAATCCGAGAACCAACATCTCAAAGAGTATATTGACACCAACCTCCAGAATGGGTTTATCTGTCACTCTACCTCTCCCGTTTCTTCACCGTTATTCTTTGTTCCGAAGAAAACTGGAGATCTCAGGACCTGTATCGACTACCGTGCGATAAACCGCATAACAATCAAGAATCGGTACCCCCTACCGTTGATACCGGT
This sequence comes from Ambystoma mexicanum, assembly GCF_040938575.1. Classification (NCBI taxonomy): domain Eukaryota; kingdom Metazoa; phylum Chordata; class Amphibia; order Caudata; family Ambystomatidae; genus Ambystoma; species Ambystoma mexicanum. The sequence continues at coordinate 1,122,767,577 of NC_090924.1, forward strand.
CCTGTTGGATCAAGTACGAGGAGCCACAATGTACACCAAGTTGGACTTACGAGGTGCTTACCACCTGGTGCGGGTGCGTGAAGGGGACGAATGGAATACCGCCTTCAGAACAAAATTTGGACTGTATGAGTACCAGGTCATGCCATTCGGTCTCTGTAACGCACCCGCCGCCTTTCAACACTTCTTGGATGAAGTCCTACGTGGTTTCCTAGACATTTTTGTCGTTGTTTATATCGACGACATACTGATCTACTCTCGGAATAAGGAAGAACATGTGCAACATGTCAGATCCGTTCTACAACGTTTACGAGAGCACCATCTGTTCGCTAAATTGGAAAAATGTACGTTTCATTGCACCACAGTGGAATTCTTGGGCTTTATACTCTCTCCCGAAGGCGTAAAAATGGATACGCATAAGGTACAAGCAATTCTGGATTGGCCAGCCCCGCAGAAAGTCAAGGAACTACAGTCAGTACTAGGATTTGCAAACTTCTACCGAAGGTTTATCCAGGGGTTTGCGGAGAAAAGTTTAGCCATTACCCGCCTGCTCAAGAAAGGGAAAAAGTTTGTGTGGGATACGGAGGCAGAACACAGCTTCAAGTTATTAAAGGAGGCGTTCACTACAGCCCCCGTTCTGTTACACCTGGATCCAACGTTACCATTTCTGGTGGAAACGGACGCTTCTAGCTATGCGTTGGGAGCGATATTATCGCAACGAGACCAATCAGGGCGTTTACACCCAGTCGCTTATTACTCAAGAAAACTTAACCCTGCAGAACAAAATTACACCATTGCAGATCGCGAGCTACTAGCCATAAAGGCGGCTTTTGCAGAATGGAGGCACTATTTGCTGGGAGCAAGGCACACCATAACGGTGCTGACGGATCACCGCAATCTCCAGTTCCTAAAGTCGGCAAGAGCTCTCACTCCACGGCAATTACGATGGGCAATGTATTTTGCAGACTTTGATTTCGTGGTAACATACCGACCCGGACAGGAGAACAAGAAGCCAGACATACTTTCCAGATATCCGGAATCATCAGTTTCTCCTAGACCTGAGGAAGCTGTAAAACCCATTGTGCCCTTAACCAAGATTGTAGGGAGCGTGATCAATACCTTGCTGGAACAGGTGGGGAATGCCATGACAGCGAATGAGTTACTTCAATGGGAAAACCCACAGTTAAAACGTTCTTTACAAGAAGGCATACCGTTCCAAGGCAAAGAAGTGTATTTACCGACTAAGAGTCTACAGGCTCAAGCCTTCAAATGGTGCCATGACTCCCCACTGGCTGGTCACCCGGGGGTGCACAAAACACAAGAACTACTGCAACGACACTATTGGTGGCCCAACTTACACAAAGACGTGCGAGAATATGTGGCAAATTGCTAAATATGTGCTCGAAATAAAACAGATCATATTTGTATTTGTATTTATTTATTTATAACGCGCAAACCAGCAGGCCCGGAGGCATCAGGGCGCAATTTGTAAAAAGTTACAGATATGCAGGTATAACAGAGAATCATAAATATTTACACATGGGATCCGATATGGAGGTATAACAAAGAATCATTATATACATTTGCAAGAGGAACTTATATACATATGTACAGTAGTTTCAGTGCCGATAGGTGATAGTAGCGGTCGGCAAGTCAGGGTAGGTCAGGAAGAAATGCGAAGCCGGCCTTAAAGCTGTTTGAAAAGCCAAGATCTAGTATTGGCTTTGAAGGTATTGAAAGAGTCTTCCGCTCTAATTGAAACAGGGAGGGAGTTCCATAACTTGGAAGCTAAGACGGGGAAACTTGAGCCCCCTGCTTTTTGCAATTTAAATCTGGGGATCGCTAGACAGTGGGATTGGGCTGTTCTTAGAGGTCGGGAGGTAGAGTGGCGCGACAGTCGACTACCAAGGTAGATCGGGGCTTTGTTGGCTAGGCATTTGTGCGTAAGGGCGAGTGTTTTGAGTGAAATTCTCTGTTTGACAGGTAGCCAATTTAACTTACTTCTGGTTTCTGTGATGTGGTGGTGTCGGGGAATGTTTAAAGCGGCACGAATGGCGTTGTTTTGTGTCGTTTGAAGTCTGTTCAGGTTCTCTTGGCTGGTGCCAAGATAAAGAGCACTGCAATAATCAATTTTAGCCATAATAAGGGTTCTCGCTAGCGTAACGCTGTTAGACGTAGTGAGGAATGGTCTGCAAGCTGCGATAAGTTTGCATGTGTATGCAGACGCAGATCTGACAGCATTAGTTTGTCGGGTTAATGAGAGTGTGGCATCAAGGAAGAAACCTAACGTTTTGGTATCTTTTGAGACACGAATGATATTACCATCTATGTATCATAGGAAACCAGCAGGACTATTGAGACCTTTACCCACTCCCACACAGCCGTGGCATACAATATCATTAGACTTCATTGTTGAATTGCCCCCGGATCAGGGTCAAACCACGATATTGGTAGTAATAGATTAATTTACTAAACTTGCTCACTTCATACCCAGTAACGGCCAGCCGACGGCGGAGGAATTTGCGAATCTTTTTCTACAACATGTCGTTCGCCTGCACGGAATACCACAACACATAGTCTCGGACCGAGGAACGCAGTTTACGTCAAGGTTTTGGAGGCACTTCTGTAAGAAAATAGGAATACAGTTGCAGATGTCTAGTAGTTACCACCCCGAGACTGACGGACAGACTGAGCGACTGAATCAGACGCTAGAACAGTACCTTCACTGTTTTACACACGGCACTGAAGGGGGTTGGGTTGAACTCTTGTGGTTAGCAGAACTAGCCTATAACAATTCTCAACATGCCTCCACAGGATATTCTCCTTTTTTCATGACTTACGGATACAATCCATTCATGCAGCCAAGTGGAGAACGAATTCCGGATGCATTGCCCTCAGTACAAACCAAAGTGGCTCAGTTAAAGCAGGTCTGGAAAAAGGCCCGACAAAACCTGATCACAGCCAAGAACACAACCAAGAAGTATGCTGACAAAAAGCGCCGTGCTAATCCGGATTATCAAGTGGGTGATAAAGTTTGGCTCTCAACACGACATTTGCACCTCTCAGGTTCCCGAAAATTGAAGCCCCGCTTCATAGGCCTGTTTCGCATTACACAAGTGGTTAACCCAGTAGCGATGCGACTTCGCCTTCCAGACCACATGAGGGTTCACTCTGTATTTCACGTAGCGCTCCTAAAACCAGCAAAGCCACATATGCGCATGGAAAGACCACCACCTGTCCTCATAGAAGGGTACCCAGAGTACGAAGTTAAGGCCATACTGAATTCACGAGTGAGACGAGGTAGATTGCATTACTTGGTTGATTGGGTGGGATTTGGTCCTGAGGATAGGTCCTGGGAACCTGCCACCAATGTGCATGCCCCTAGATTGGTACGTTTATTTCATCACAATCATCCCACAAAACCTGGCCCTTCTGCGGGGAGGGGATGTACTGTCAGAAACTCACGGCCTGCATTACGCCCACATGGTAAGAATAAAGGCAGGGTGGTTGCAGGGATTGTGGGTGGAACGTTTCTGAGTCGCTGCCACCTTTGTCCCCATTGCAGATGTACTTGGTGTAGGGGTACAAGGTGTGCAGGACTCAGAAAACCAGGAAGACTACGCTTCCCAGCAGCCCCGGGCCTGAAACTGCAGTTCTAGCAGCCCAGGAAATGCCCAGGACAACGCCCGACACAACGCGCATGCGCGAAGAAGCTACCGCGCATGCGCGATCCCAGAAAGCTTGTCCGTGCTCGACTCAGCTGCCGAGAGGACGCATCTCACGGAGCTCCAGCGAAGCTTCTCGCGGGGCCGCCCTCGCCACTGGACACACCCTCAGGCCCCGCGATGTCAAAGATAAGTACCCTGCCTGCTTTTTAAAGTTAACCAGAGGGAAGTGTGCACTGGAAAGAGACTCCGCTTACCAGTGACTTTTGAGGAAACTTACTCTGCAGGGGAGATACGCGAAGGTTCGCGAACTAACTAACCCACTAAACTTGCATGTGACATGCATTCACCAGTTGCGGGTCATTCTATGCTGTATTCGCAGTAGCGAGCACTTGTGAAAAGCCACAAGGCGTGAAAGGGCAAAGCTAATTTTCTCCCTTTTTGTCAGGAGTGAGCCGCTATCGACAACGACCAGATCGTTTCGCAACGCACAGTCTGCGGAGCCGGCGGGCGGAAGAAGCGCACTGGAACACTCAGAACACTAGAGCTAAGTGCATTATGTGTCAGAATATATGTTTTACTTGTGGTGTTCCGTAACAAGGGGCAGACGTTATTTGCATATTGAAGCCCGATAGACTATTGTGTTTACAGAAAATCCCAAAACTGGGGCAAACTTGTGAATGTGGTGAACAAGTGCTGGGTTCCAGTTTGAGGGTAAAGCATGCATGTGGTAAGAATGCATGACTGAATGAATGCCCAAGGAGTTACAAAGGCAACTACCAAGGAGAAGGTAGTCCAGGCTCAGAAGGTCAGAGTCTGGGAACAACTCAACCCTAAAAACCCCTCCCTATCCATAACAGCTCCCTAACCCTCAATCCGGTTATCCTACCATCCCGAAACCCATCCAATCCGTGGACCCTAACCCTCTTTCCCCGTGGGGGTCGCGGTGACCTGTGCTTCAGCTAATCCAGGCGCCAAGACCGTCAAGGGGAGGTAGGAGTTCTTGCTACTTGCTTTGGGACGGACTTCGCCTTGACAGTATCCATGCTCGACAATAGTTACATATGCTGAGAAATTTCTGCATTTCTTTAACTGCTTTGAGTCGGGTTGTTGCACGCACAGTTGCTGCTCTATCGGTAAGTATGCGCTTGCCATCTTTTGATATTAGCTGCCCCAGGTACAACACTTCTGCTAGGCAGTACTGAAATGTCCCTCTGTGCACCCTGTACCCCTTTTGTGCCAATAGATTTAGTAAAGTGACAGAGTGTGCTCTACACTGTTCTTCATTTTCGCCACAAATCAGCAGGTCTTCTACGTATTGTATCACCATACTTTTGACATCAATGTTTCCAAGGTCGTCAGGCAGCATTCTTTTAAAAATACTCTGGCTTTCACAGTTACCCTGTGGTAACCTGCAATGTTCATACCTTTTCCCCCTAGGGTGAAAGCTGTCAAGTATTGCGAATCTGGGTCCTGTGGTACAGAGAAAAAAGCATTTGTCAAGTCTACCACAGTGAAACCCATGGCAGATTTTGGAATGCTGCACAAGGTGGATGCAGGGTTGGGGACAAGGGAAAACTCCTTCTCTATTATGTCATTTAGTGGCCTTAAGTCCTGTATCAAAGTCCAAGCCGCGTCCTTTGATTTTTTAATCGGATTAATTGCTGTATTGCAAGGTAAATTTAATGGCACAATGATGCCCTGTTGTAATAATGTGTGTATTGTCTGTTTTATCCCTTCCTCTGCTTCTCATGATAGGGGGTATTGTTTCACTCGGGGTTACACAGCACCAGGCTTGAGTTTAATTTTAATGGATGTCACCTCTTGCAAGAGCCCTACATCGTGGGAATTAGTTGTCCATAGTTTGGTGGGCACCTGTTGCATGTCTTTCACAAAACATGTTGGGGGTGCACTGACTATGGCCATGAGGGGATTTTTCACTTGCCTGTGTTGAATCATTATATCACAGGGCATGCACATTTCCATTATTATCTCTCCATCATTGTCATTGTCAGTGAATAGTTCATCTGTTAAATCGCTCAGTGCTATGTTGGGGTCTATGTATAGGACTGTTTACCACTGGCATCCACGCGTGTCCAAAGCTATCACCGTGATACGCTGGGCTGATATTTGTACACCATGCAAATCTAGGGACAATATGGACCCAGGCACCACCTCGGGGCAGCCATTGGACCGAAGACAAAGTTGGAAGGTACTCTCCACTATTGTCATGTTATTTCAGGCACTACCCTCACCAAAACCTGTATTCCACACATATACATATCTATGTCAATGGGCACACCTCTGACAGCTATCTCATTTGCTATTGTGCTAATTAACAGCATTGTTCTGAGGGGACATATTCTCGGGGTTGAACACACTACAGCCCTAGAAAAACCCTCTGTTTCCAACTTCCGGTCTGACAGCAGAAACCGGCCTTCCATTAGGCATGATTTATCTGCCCCCTAGTCCACCAGAAAGATTAACTGTTTATTTCCTATCTCTGCCCCCATCAGTGGTTCCTCATCTGGACATAGGGTAGTTGATAGGATTGGACACGCAAGTGCTCTCTGTGGGCTGTCCTAGTCTGGGTACATATTTGTTCCTGGGAAGGATAATGCATTTTCTCCAACCATGGCCGTTCCCCTGAATTGTGCTGGTGCCCCATTAGCAGTGGTTATGAAAGGGTTGCAACAGTAACGGCCGCCCACCCAGCAGAAAGTCAGGGAGAAGGGGAGGGGGGCCTGGTAGTGGTAGGACCAGCAAGAATGGCAGCATCCTGGGCAGCAAACGGACAAGAGCAATGGGCTGGAGAAGAGCAGTATGGAGGGCCCCAATGACAAGAAAGACCTTGAAGAGGAAGAGGTGGGTACCAAGGATAGAGAGGAGGGTATGGAGGAAAGGGACCCCGAGGGGGAAGAGCACAGGGAGTATGTTGGTCATGTGGTAGATGGGGCCATTTTGCGAGGGAATGTCGTGCCCGTCCCATGGTATACTGCTCAAACGCACCAGGGATGAACAGTGAACAGCAGTATGGTCACTCCAACCAGGGGAAACCATATGGTCTACCTATGGGAGGATACAGACAAGAGGAGCAGGTTGACACACACCATATACAAGGGCAGAGTGCACCAGCACAAGGAACACATATCCATTGAGCTGTGTGGGTGAAAGCAGGGGGACAGGCAAACATATCCATGGTGCTGTGTGGGTGAAAGCAGGGGGACAGGCAAATATCCATGGAGCTGTGTGGGTGAAAGCAGGGGGACAGCCAAACATATCCTTGGAGCTGTGTGGGTGAAAGCAGGGGGACAGGCAAATATCCATAGAGCTGTGTGAGTGAAAGCAGGGGGACAGGCAAACATATCCATGGAGCTGTGTGGGTGAAAGCAGGGGGAAAGCAAACATATCCATGGAGCTGTGTGGGTGAAAGTAAGGGGACAGCCAAACATATCCATGGAGCTGTGTGGGTGAAAGCAGGGCGACAGCCAAACATATCCATGGAGCTGCATGGGTGAAAGCAGGGGGACAGCCAAACATATCCATGGAGCTGTGTGGGTGAAAGCAGGGGGACAGCCAAACATATCCATGGAGCTGTGTGGGTGAAAGCAGGGGGACAGGCAAACATATCCATGGAGCTGTGTGGGTGAAAGCAGGGGGACAGCCAAACATATCCATGGAGCTGTGTGGGTAAAAGCAGGGGGACAGGCATTTTATGTGTTTGTTTCCTTCTTTTGCTGGGAGTATTTGTACACTATTTTTATTTTATGGGAGTATTTGCCTATCCTTAGGGAGTAAAAGTGGTCAGCACACTGCTTATCTGTAGGGCTGGAGGCACCTGTTGCAAACTCCCGACGCAGAAGACTAATAGCAAAGACACGTTTCCCCATCAATCCGAAAACAGCTATTGACATATATGTCATTTTCCAGGATATTCCAGACGACTCCACATGCAGGAATGTGAAAGTGAACCCAGTATTCTTACAAAGTAAAGAAAAGTGACTCAAAGGGTATCTGCTCAGTATTATTCCTACTACCAATGCCATACTGTGAGGTATTGCAAAAATCTCCAAAACACACAAGGTAAATAAAGTGTTAATCATATTGCATGACTGCATACAGTTTAAAAAACAGAACACCACAATTAAAAACTGGAGTGCAGGTTGTCTTGAAAAGGTGCCCGAAGGCTTTGAAACGCGGGCCGTTGCTACATTTCTTATGACAAAGTTTTATGAAAAGAAAAAAAAAGAAAAATTAAATAGTTTTGGAAGAGAGGAAAAATACAGGATCTGCTCTTCTTGTGGCTCCTCCTGCACAAAGAAACCCTGTGTCCCAAAATGTATTAGTAGGTTGACGATGAGCAGCGCCATTTATAAGTTGCCAACTGGCTCAGCAGTGACTTGCCTGGGATTCTACCAGGGCAGTCCTACTTGTGCATTGTCAGGGCACTGGCAACCACTGGCAACCTTCAAAAATGTATTTTGTACAAGCTTTGCTTCCTTTGTATGATTTTCTTCTCCCTTTCTTTGATACTCCTACAGTGGTGTACTATAATGCTATGTATTTCTATCTTTATCTGGGACCTTCTGTACTTCCTTAGGGAGGCCTGTTTTGATAATGAGGTAAAAAAGGGAGGTGGACTGGTACCAGGCTGTGCCCATCTCCGCCCTCTATATATTCTGCACTCAATGAATGTTCTGCATAGCATCTTCTTCGTCTCCCATTATGCATTGCCTCACAGGCTGTAGATCGGGGTGTCGGGGAACATACTCTGCAGTGCATCCCACCCCAGGGCTCTTACGTTGTTGAATGAGGCCCCATTGTGGCAGTCCAAATCTACTGTTATACCTTCACCCACACTCCATTTGCTTGGCCACCCACTCCGGCCACTAACAGACTCTTGACATCTCCTAATGCTAATGGAACCCTTGCAGTATTTTTCTCAAAGGCATGTATCCATTTCTCTCTCCCCTTGCTCACCTTTGTTCCCTTTCTCTTCGCCAGGCCATCTGTGCCATCTTGTTTCCCAACTTTCCTTGCCACCCTTCTTCCTCCTCCTCCTCCCTCGGCAGTGTCTGCCATGGAAATTGTATGCCCCCCCGCCCTTGCTCCGTCCTCATACTCGTCAAGATCGCTCTAGCACTCCTATTCCCTGTCCGATGTCACACTTCCTTGTCCTGTACTTACCTTCTCGTCTTCCTGCTCTATTCTTATTACTTTAACGGGTGTACTATCAACGCGGAAGAGGGAGTCTCCTGATATCCACTCATCCTCGGCTATGCCAGAGGAAGTTTTCGATGGTGGCCGCAGCAGTGGAGTCTGCCTACCCCCTGGCAGAAGCTGCAAACTCTCACACACTGCTCTAAGTCTGGTTAACTCTGCTTGGGTAGTGCTCATTTGATTTTCTAGGTCCTGAGTGAGGGGTCCTAAATGTACTGGGGCTGTGCTCGTTGGGCCGTACAGACCTTTAGGGTCGTAAGGGGGAGCTACTGCCGGTGTGGTGGGTGCACTTGGCTGGGGCAAATACGATGGGTTGCAATACCCTTCAGCAGATCTAGTTAATAATGGATACAGCTTTTTGGGTTCCTCCTCCTTCCCTTTTTCTCCCCCTCCCTCTTCCTGTGTTCCTGCTACAGGCTGTGCCTCCTTATCTTTGTCCTTATCAAGACCTCTCTTCTATTCTGGAGCTGTTTTACCTTGTATTTTATCGATAGGTATGTTGCCACAAGGTCCAGCACAGTTTTATCGAAGGGCCCTTCATCTGCACACATTTGAGACAACCCCTCTCCCTTAATTCCTGTTAATTCCTGTTAACCACTGCTCATGGTCCTTTTTTATTTTCTCACTATATAGTGGGAGGTGTTGACATATGTGCAAGAGGGGCATATCCGCACCCATTATTTGTATATTTACTAGTTGAACGTGTTTGTATGTATAGACCTCTCAATTTCTGCTATCAAGTCTTTATATGCTTGTCAGTATATTATGACAACAAAAAAACCTTCTATCACTGTACATCAAAACATTATGATCATGCTTTTAGTCGAATTTTGAACATGTCATAGTAATGACAAATAACCAAAGAACAACAAACACTTAACATATTGACATGACGTACTGACGTACCTTATTCACAACAATGAACATAAAACATGTACCTGTACTTCCCTCATTGCTCATTACCCAGTGCTATAGAACCAGAGTCTTCCCCCCTCATTCACTCCTCCCTGGCCCCTTTTGGGCCGTCCTCTACAGAACATTTATTAAGAGTAAAGAAAAAAGAGCAACTAATATTTTCTGAGTCTTCTCCATATACAAGACTCCTACTTATTTCCTTTTCATCATTTATAATCCTGTACTATGCGGTGCCACCTTCCACCCCCTTTCGGAGCTGGTTTCCCGTATCTCCTCTTATTCTGCTACCTTATATGTAAAATCCTAATGGCCATATGAAAAAATGGAATAAAAATATGTTTACATCATCAATACTCAATCATACAGGTTCCAAACCCACAAGTCATTCCCCAGCTATTTGATCTGACTCTATTCCCATCACCCTTTATCCCTCCTTTAATTGTTCTCGCAATCAATACTCATGTGTCCGTAATGATCCGAGATCCTCCGTGCGCGGTTTATCCCCAATCGGGGTGCCACACCCAATTAAAAGCCAAACCCGGCTCCAGCGAGCGGTAGGTTGGGGATTTGCCAAGCCATGACCCGTGGAACCTTCTCAGTGGCGTACGTGTTTTAAAAATACTGGTCAGCCTAGGTGGGCAGCCTTGTTGGGGGTGTCCCGGATCTCACTGCAGCGGCCGGGGGCTTTCTCGCATCAAATCACACTAAGGGGTCACCAAATGAAAGTGGTCATTCCCCAACAAACGTTATAAATTGACACCATTGTACACACCGCGGTAGGGAATGAGACCAGGAGAAGGATTGCGAGTAAAACCAAAGGATGCTTTATCTAACAGTAAAATGAGCCACGCAGAGGACTCTGCTGCTCCGAGAGCGATCTGCCAACAATACAGAAACATGACATTATAAGCACAATAATCGTCATGTATGACGATTTTTATAAGTGTTACATGGTGCCACTTCAGTGACTTGTCTTGCTAAAACAGTATACTGTATAACGTAACGGTGCTGCTTGATTGGTTGGTGCTGAACCTGTTGCTTCTTGTGGCATGTGGGTAAGCTGGGCTCCTCTGGGTGGGTTGAAGGTCAGGCTGAGTCCACACCACCAGCCATCTAACTAATCTTAACTACACATGAATAACTGACATGCAATTCATTAATATAAGGTGTAAAATATGTACAGGAATACAGGCTTGTCCATAAATTGTAGTGAACTGTGTATATTCTTGACCTGGACCTCAGTGGGGACAAGGGCACAGTGGTCCAGTTGCCTTATCTAAGAATGTTAATCTAAGATTCATATGTATGGCACCTCATGGTTCAAACAAGGGGATTGATAGGTATCAATACAGGGAGAATATATGATCCCCCTGGATTAGTTATATGGTGGGCAATCTATGGTGGTCATGGGGGACGGGTCCCACCATCTGCTACATGAAAGAAACACAGGGGTGCAAGGGGTATACAGGCAATATTTCCTAAAGGTGGGGGTTTTGGAGGAGATGGACAGGTTTGTAGAGACAAATGGTTTTCGCAAACCAGGCTTTGCCCCGGTCCCACACAGGGCAATCATCTCAGAGGAAGAGAAGAAATACAGTGTTAAGTTGCAACAATTTGCACCCAACTTCCATAAGAACAGGACAGCCGTGGCACATACAGGGGAGAAGGAGGTGGGGGTGGTTTAGCTGACTGTTGGGGTGCTTGAACGAGGGGAGAGAGGCATATTAGAAATCATTGTGTGGCCTACTAAAAGATAGTGTCGGGAGCAATACAAAATGGAGTCTGGGGACGTACAAAGTGAATTAGATATGTGTCCTGCAATGGCTTCCATTCTCCATTCGCCTGGAGCTCGGACAAGTGACGTCACCAACAATTGTATGAGCATAAGATTCACGTCCTACAGAATGTAGGGGGGTCAAAAAGACCCTTCCTCCCATACATTGCTATATAAATAAACTATAATATCATATCATATCATGCCAAGGCAGGGCATGTAGTATATTGTACTATTGCCTCTTTTATGAATATGAAACCCAAGAATGTTTTGTTCTTTTGACAATGATATGGTGCAGGTTTATCAAGGTCCCTGTTAATGACTGCAATGATTAATGTAATTTGAGACCCTCACTCAGCATATAATGTTCTGGATGCCCACTCTGGAGAAAGAGGGGGACAATATAACTGTATATGTACCAAATATTTCTGATCCAGTATCCACACTCAGTACAAATGTGAAAATCTTGCAATATATGTTCAAACAATGATTAGAACCTTTTCTCATATTTACCTACAGTGGGTCCACATGAGCATCATTGTCAGCCATTACATTTTTCAGGGAAAATAACTCATTGTCAAATGCATTACGACTGAGCAAACATTACCTTTTTTCTTGTGTGTGTGATCTTTTCAGGTGGTATGGATAGACACTGGGCCTCATTACGAGTTTGGAGGTAACTGTCCTTACCGGCATGGAGCAAATACTGTGTCTGTGAAGTAAAGAGCCCGCTAATGGAGGGCTATTATGAGTTTGCGGGCACAAGCTTTGCGCCATGCCAGTAACAACATTACCGGCATGCTGCTAAAGTCCAAAGAATTGACCTTAGCGGCATCATGGAAAGCGCTGATAGCACTACCGGGATCAATGGATATGGCATTAGCAGGCACCGCTATTATCAGTGACCGTTATTAGCGGTGTCCGTAAATAAGCAGAACCGGAAGTAGCGTCATCGCACAGGAACGGGAAAGAACACAGCGGCCATCTTTGAAAACACAATCCATTGCAATCCTCCATACACAGGACCTGCATCATCACCAGAGCAGCCCCAACTTCACATACCACCACATCACCATGGCAAGGACCTGAAGAAAGGTGATGAGTGCCTGTGCAAGGTGCGTTTTTCGGAGGATGAGCTAAAAATGCTTGCGGACACCCTTGCAGAAAATGGGGATGTCGTGTTTGCGGCAGATATGAGTCGGCCAGCCATTATGAGGAAGAAGGAGATCTGGAAGGAGGTGGCACGTAAAGTCAGTGCGCTCGATACCACCCCCGCACTGTGAAAGATGTGCGTAAGCACTGGGACGACCTGCGCCTACGCATCAGAAACATTCTGGCAGCTAACAGGAGCCAGGGCATGGAAACCGGTGGTGGAGCAAGCTCACCAATGAAGACGACTCGCTGGGAGGAAACATGTGCCAGGACAATTGGGAGGATGGAGTCAATTTAGGGAGTGGGAGAAAAGGAGCAGCGAGCACCGTCATCGGCAGATGTAGGTGATTGTCCACACAAACCACTGTATTGCAAAGCATGATTATGTCCCACAAATGTGACAGTGAAATGAGCCAATGCATGGGCCATCACACACACATGTAGACAACATCCACATGCATCCAGCACCTCAAAGTCATACCTGACAAGCATGTAAACATCATGTGTCACACTGCACGCATTGCACAACTGAAAGGACCTCACACAGCATACACCACCTCATACATGTGTGACCCAGACGTATGCCTGCATGACCTACCCATATGGCAAGCAACCTGTATGTCACAACTCCAAAACTAAATCCCCTCAAATGTGTAGAACTGCATCAATACCAATATATGCATGATGCATGTAGAACCATCACTGAATATGTTTAGGATAGTGAGATGATGTGTGTTAGTTTGTTTGTTGGATTGTGTTCAGAATGTTGGTATTGAAGAGTCTAGGCATTTTGGGTTGTATTTATTGGTGAGGTGTGTTACATTGCGGTGTTTGTGAGTCTAATTATTATATACTTACTGTTTCCTTGGTTGGGGCTGTATGTAGACTTTTGGCCAGACCATGCAGTCAAGATTGTAGGGTTTGGCAACAAGCACTGCAGCACCCATGGAAGCAAACATTTTGGATTCTGGTCTATGGTCAGATGTTTGCTTGAATGGGTGTGTTATGCTGTGGTGTTTGTGAGTCCAATCATTATATACTTACTGTTTGACTTTTTGTGGTTGTATGCAGTTTTTTCATGACATGGGTCATTGGAGCAGACATTCTTTTTCAATCTCTGTGATAAAAGAAAATATCATATGTTAGTGTAGGTAGTTCATAATGAGTTGTTGCATTGCATAGTAGACATTTCTGTATTTTGTTGACCCTCATAGTTAGTACTTTAGAAGTACTATAGTTCAAACCAGTGTACTGCGCAATTTGCTCAGTTTCTATGTTTGTTTGTTAAATCATTGAGTCTGTGGGAAAAAAGTCCATGCTGGATTAAAAAAAAAAACCTTTCTATGTTTTGGTACAATATATTTCTTTCATTGTTTTCAGTAGGAGGAATTGAATAGGTGTATGGTTTTTGATTTGGAAGTGGTGGTAGTATTGTTGCAATTAGATAGCAGTTGGTGTATTCTATTTGTTTATTTCTTTTTCCATGTTAGTGGTATTCAACTCTCTGTTGATTTGTTGCAGATTTTTGGGGCAGTTAGATGCCTGTTGGCATATTCTAACGGTATATTTCTTGTTCAATTTTAGTGGTATTCTTTTATCGGTTTGCTTGTTGCAGAATCTTGGGGCAGTTAGATACCTGTTGGCATATTCTAACTGTTTATTTCTTGTTTAATTTTAGTGGTATTCATTTATATGTTTGTTTGTTGCAGAATCTTGGGGCAGTTAGATACCTGTTGGTGTATTCTAACTGTTCATAGTTTTGAAGTTGAAGTTTTGTTTATGTTCATCGACAGATTAGTTATTCCATTTTGGTTTTAAGAATATTAAGTACGCGTTTACAAGATTTGCTTGTAATTTCTGTTTTAGAATAATGGTAGTATCATTACATTTAAACCATCCACATTTCTTTTTTACATATGCAGTGTAGTGACCTGCATTGTTTGTGGCTCCTGTGTGGTTGATTATACCTATTGTTGTTAAGGTTTTCTTACCACGTGATACTTGACCATGTGTGAATCCAGTCAGCTTGCAGTTGTTTTTGGTACCATCTGCATTGTAACATAGAAGCATTAGTATTGCAGGTGATAGTTGAGTATTTGCAAGATGAATGTTTGAATGTTTGAGAAAGAATTTTTGTTGCTCCCCTGATTTAATGACGATATACAAAAGAGCATTTTTGTCTGAAACTGGGAAGGCAGCTCTATCTCTCTTAGCTTTATTGTTTGGCAAGCGAACAAGTGAGGAAGCACCTAGTTTACAATTACCCATGAGAGAAGTGCCCCCCACATTTGTTCCGAAAGTAGAGATTACTGCTACAGATGGAAATGAAGCACAGGTAATAGAAGCCCATTACACTGCACAGTTTGTGAATGTCCCTTTTTCGAGACAGGAGGTAAACAATATTAAACAAACAATCCCTGATCTTAGAAATAATCCGGCGGGATTTTACAAGGAAATTGAGTCCGTTTTAAATTTGTCTGTTTTCACAATGAGTGATATTGATCTGTTATTTCCTGTGATACTGCCTGTAGACATATGGAAACAAATTAGAAATGTAGATGACATTGATATTTTGGGTGATACATGGGAACATTTGATTAAAGATGATGCAGACAGAAAAGCTGGCGAGAAGCCACTCCCGGTCATGTTAGCCTTACTAGCACGAATAGTACAGAACTTGAAATTTTGAATACCTGAAAAACGCATTATCTTGTATAAATTAACGGCTTGCATACAGGGTAAAGATGAATAAGCTACTGAGTATTTAAATCGATTTGAAAAAGTATTTGCAGATTTTAGTGGCCAAAAATTGAGTACTGAACCCAGGAAGAGGTTGTTTGTTGATAAGTATGTACGAGGGTTGTTACTGAAAATTAAAAATGTAATAATGACATCTGAGAGTGCATGTAAAGCAAAATCACAGAGTGAAGTGCTACACATGGCCCAATATTATGAGAATAGAGTAAATGCAGAGAAAGAGAAAGAATGAAGGGACAAAGGGAATTTGAAAACAAGGGTATTGATGCAACAAGTAGCAAACAATAACAGCGGTGGCGGGAACGGACAAACAAGAGTGAACTTTCTCAACATGCACAGGGGTCAGATTGGACTTAATCAATGTGCCTATTGTAGACAAGAAGTCCATTGGCGAGCACAGTGCCCGCAGATACAAAATAGGAGTGGGGGTTTCCCGTGAAGACAGAATAGAGGTCGCACGGGAACACAAGGACAGAATAGAAATATGAGAGCGCCACAAAACCAAAACAACCAGTATCAGAACCAGAACCAGCAGCAACAGAATATGGAAATGTATTCGATAACCAGGCCAATTCATACTATTCTGGCGACTTTACATCAGATGATGTATTATTTTACTAGGACAGCCCGAGACAGGGGTTGGAACCAGTGTCTATTCCCATAGACCAGAAAGGGCCCTACGTAGAAATGAAGGTTAGGAATAGGGAGCACACTTTTCTAGTGGACACAGGTGCACAGAAATGTTCAATTGACCATCATCTGGTTCCAGATATACCACTTTCAGGGCAAAATAACATTTCAGTAGGGTTCGCAGGTACACCAGTAATTATTCCTGTGTCACAGTCAGTACCCATAACACTAGGTCCATTCACTGAGCCCATTTCTTTTGACACATAATTGCTGCGGAAAAATGTATTGGGTTTAAATTTGTTGAAAAAATTGAGTGCAGTTATTCATTGTTCTCCTGATGGAGTGTATTTAACTATATCACCACAAAAAGCTCCAGGAACACAATTTCTGATCAGACCATTACCGACTGAATTAAGTAGTGTAACAACTTGCATATGGGCGATGAATGATAATGATGTTGGCTGTTTGAAGATAGAGCCGGTAAAAATAGTTTTAAAGGAAGGAATTACATTGCCATGCATTCCATAGTATGAAATTTCAGTGGAAGGAGAGAAAGCATTGAAATGCATGGTGTCTGATTTGATTAAACGAAATGTGATTGAAGATATTACTGGTAGCACTTGAAATAGTCCAATTCTTCCAATTTATAAGAAAGGAGGTCATGAAATACTGTATTGCTTCATAATTGATTTGCGATTGAATAAAGTAGTTGATCCCTAATTTCCATTAGTCCCAGATGTGACTATCATTTTTACTATGATTCGAGCATCTGCATCATATTTTAGTGTTGTAGATTTGAAGAAAGCATTTTTTAGCATTCCGGTACATCCAGACAGCAGATATGTATTTGCTTTTACTCTAGGAGGACGTTCATTCACATTTACACGGATTCCACAAGGTTACACTGAAAGCCCGAGTATTTATAGTAGCATTGAAGGAACAATTAGACATTCTAGAGCTACCAACATGTTGTGTACTATTGCAATACATTGAAGACTTATTAATTTCAGCAGACACAGAAGACATTTGAAAGAAGAGCACAGCTGCACTGCTGACACAGTTAGCAGCACATGGACACAAATCATGATTACAAAAATTCCAGTATTGTCGAAAGGAGGTGGCCTATTTGGGCTACCTACTTTCAAAGGAGGGAAGGAGTTTGACACCAGAAATGATAGAAAGCATCTCTGGTATGCCTATTCCAAAAAACGCAGAAGGAAGTCAGAGCTATAATAGGCATGGCTTCATATTGTAGGCAGTGGATTGTGAATTTCGCCATGATTGTGAAACCAATGGTGGCATTGACGAAGAAGGATGTTGCTTTGCCCTTGCCATGGAATATGGAATGTCAAGAAGCATTTGATTTGCTCAAAGCTGCATTGTCCTCCGCTCCAGTTTTGGGCACACCAAATTATGAACAGAATTTCAAGCTATTTGTGCATGAAAACAATGGATGTGCTTTGGCTGTTTTGACCCAGGAACAAGGAGGGAGAAATAGACCACGCAGTTATTTTTCTTCTGTGCTGGATCCGGTTGCATGCGCTTTGCCGTGCTGTTTGCGAGCTGTTGCTGCGACTGCCACATCAGTAAAACAAACCGAGGGAATGGTTTGAGTCACGCCTTAATCATAATGGTGCCTCACACAGTAGATGTTCTTTTAAATAGAACACAGACGCAACAGCTCACATCAGCCAAGCTGACGAGATATGAAATAGTTCTATTTGCACCTCATATTCAAATTATGAGATGTTGCGCTTTGAATCCAGCTGAATTAATGCCCCCTCCCAATGAAAGAATGGGTGAAAAAGAACTCCCCCATGATTGTTTAATGGTTACTGAGCCGGTAAAAATAGTTTTAAAGGAAGGAATTACATTGCCATGCATTCCATAGTATGACATTTCAGTGGAAGGAGAGAAAGCATTGAAATGCATGGTGTCTGATTTGATTAAACGAAATGTGATTGAAGATATTACTGGTAGCACTTGAAATAGTCCAATTCTTCCAATTTATAAGAAAGGAGGTCATGAAATACTGTATCGCTTCATAATTGATTTGCGATTGAATAAAGTAGTTAATCCCTAATTTCCATTGGTCCCAGATGTGACTACCATTTTTACTATGATTCGAGCATCTGCATCATATTTTAGTGTTGTAGATTTGAAGAATGCATTTTTTAGCATTCCGGTACATCCAGACAGCAGATATGTATTTGCTTTTACTCTAGGAGGACGTTCATTCACATTTACACGGATTCCACAAGGTTACACTGAAAGCCCGAGTATTTATAGTAGCATTGAAGGAACAATTAGACATTCTAGAGCTACCAACATGTTGTGTACTATTGCAATACATTGATGACTTATTAATTGCAGCAGACACAGAAGACATTTGAAAGAAGAGCACAGCTGCACTGCTGACACAGTTAGCAGCACATGGACACAAATCGTGATTACAAAAATTCCAGTATTGTCGAAAGGAGGTGGCCTATTTGGGCTACCTACTTTCAATGGAGGGAAGGAGACTGACACCAGAAATGATAGAAAGCATCTCTGGTATGCCTATTCCAAAAAACGCAAAAGGAAGTCAGAGCTATAATAGGCATGGCTTCATATTGTAGGCAGTGGATTGTGAATTTCGCCATGATTGTGAAACCAATGGTGGCATTGACGAAGAAGGATGTTGCTTTGCCCTTGCCATGGAATATGGAATGTCAAGAAGCATTTGATTTGCTCAAAGCTGCATTGTGCTCCGCTCCAGTTTTGGGCACACCAAATTATGAACAGAATTTCAAGCTATTTGTGCATGAAAACAATGGATGTGCTTTGGCTGTTTTGACCCAGGAACAAGGAGGGAGAAATAGACCACGCAGTTATTTTTCTTCTGTGCTGAATCCGGTTGCATGCGCTTTGCCGTGCTGTTTGCGAGCTGTTGCTGCGACTGCCACATCAGTAAAACAAACCGAGGGAATGGTTTTGGGTCACGCCTTAATCATAATGGTGCCTCACACAGTAGATGTTCTTTTAAATAGAACACAGACGCAACAGCTCACATCAGCCAAGCTGACGAGATATGAAATAGTTCTATTTGCACCTCATATTCAAATTATGAGATGTTGCGCTTTGAATCCAGCTGAATTAATGCCCCCTCCCAATGAAAGAATGGGTGAAAAAGAACTCCCCCATGATTGTTTAATGGTTACTGAGCAAGAAACGAAAGGAAGAATTGACCTAACAGACACCCCACAGAAAGAGCCAGATGGAGAACTTTTTTGTGACGGTTCTTGTTTTAAATTACCCGATGGTCCATCAACTGCTGCATATGCCATCACAACACTAAAGAGTATTGTTGAGAGCAAAAGAATCCCGTACAATTCAGCACAGGCTGCAGAAATAATAGCATTAACATGAGCATGTGAAATTTCGGAAAACTTAAATGTAAACATACATACTGACATTTGGGGTGGTACACAATTTTGGTTGACTATGGGCTGAGAGGGGATTTCTGACATCACATGGAACCAAGATCCAACATGGCACTTTGATAGTAAGATTGTTGTCTGCCCTTGCACATCCTAAACTATTAGCAATAATAAAATGAGAAGCACAGTAAAAAATAACATGTAACGTTAGAAAAGGAAACAGATTTGCAGACAAAATTGCAAAACAAACTGCCACGGATTTACATACAAAAATGCTTATGGAAAGATCAAAGGAGGTAACCTGCATGTTAGAGAATGTAATTGCAACAGTTAAAGAGATGCAAACAGAAGCAACTGCAGACGAAATAAAAGCTTGGTCTGAGGATATAGCAGAACTGGATATAGAGGGTTGCTGAGTGGACAAATGAAGTAAAACATTGATGTTGCCAAATGCCTATGTAACAGCAATGGTCATTATGGCCCACAGCCCCACGTACATATGTGCTAGGAAAATGATTCAGCATCTAGACACAGTATGGCAGAATCCACACATTAGAAAAACTGCTGGCAGTCTAGTCCAGAACTGCATGACCTGTTTGTAACATAACATTGGAAAAGGAGCAACTACACCAGTAGGCAGTTTTGGCCACCCCTCTATGCCATTTGAAGTCATCCATTTTGATTTCATAGAAATGGAAATGTGTCAGAATTTCAAGTACGTACTTGTGGTGGTATGTACATTTAGCAAATGGGTGGAGGCCAATCCACTCAAGGATTGCACAGCAATGAGCACAGCAATGAGTGATGCTAAAAGAGTACTTCTCCCGATTTGGCCTGCCACGAGTCATATGGTCAGACAACGGCCCGCATTTTGTTGCTGCCGTAATACTACAGATTTGTGCAGGCTTCAAAATTGACAAGAGATTACACTCGGCCAGGCACCTGATGAGTGCCTGTCTTGTGGAACACCATAACAGTATTTTGAAAGACAAAATTGGCAAAATATGTTCAGGGAGTCAGCTGAAGTGGCCTGATGCGCTGCCATTAGCTTTGTTGTGCATGCGAACGTCTGTACAGGCAAGGACTGGACTCTCCCCATATGTAATCGTAATGGGGGGACCCGTGAATGTTTGGAGCGCTCCCCAGCCTAAACGTTTAAATGAAATTGAATATCCTTTGCTCAGCACTTATTGTAAACTGTTAACTCAGAAATTGCTTTTGATTCATCAGCAGGTGCAGGAGGCTCTTCCTGTTAAATACACCGGCCCTGGGCATTGTCTGCAGCCGGGAGACTGGGTGCTGATGAAGAATTTTGAGTGAAAATCTTCACTTGCACCGAGGTGGAATGGCCCCTACCAGGTCCTCCTGGCAACACAGACTGCATTCCGAGTGGATGGTGGCAAGGCATGGATCCATGTGACCCATACGAAAAGAATCCCATTCCCTTTGAAAGAGCTGCCTGATCCAAACGCTGAAAAAGAAACAGCTGCACTTGATCGCAAAGACACGATTGCCAGTTCTCTGCCAGATGTGCTTCCTAAACCAGAGGAAGGGCCCGGAGAGATTGGAAAAAGGATCAAAGGGCCAAAGGTGCCTCAGCCCTGCCCGACCACTGTTTCATCATCACATATTGCATCGCAGGCTGACACTAAGCCTGTTACTGGAAAGGAAAACGCATTATTCATTGATCACACAGTACCTGGAGCAATAAGGTACAACCTACATTGTCAAAGCCGGAAGTGATCTGATCTACGTGTTTGTTTTGCCTCTATTCCCAACACAGATAAATTGGGAATCGGAGGCCTAGGGAAGTGGAGAGCGGAAGCTGTATCAATCTGTAGAAAAATTGAAAGCTCTGGAACGCAGCTTCCTGGTGATACCTTTGAAAAGTGATCACCCTGTGGGGACAAGCGGGGCGCATATGGTACCAATACAACTGATGCTTGCTCCAACGCTTTGGAGCACTGTGCAGATTCACAATAAGCTTGCTAATCCTTTATTAAGCAGGCTAATGAGAATTGGCCTAGACACTTTGCTGCTATTTGGACGCTTTGTTGCTTAAACGGGTACTGCTGTGAAGAAAATATCCGCGACGAACTTTGCCGAGATAAGGATTGCAGACAATTCATATCCTTACTCCTGTTCCCTCCTGTGCCAACGCTGATGATATTATGAGATATAGACTAAATGAATACATAGAAGGATTTGCTGTAGGAAATATACGTTAATAATTATAACACTATTTTGCATTCTGATTGCACCGGTCCCAATATTATGGTATCTGGAAACTGCACATCAGTTAAACTCTCTTTTGCCTGCTACCAATATTCCTGCCACAGACAGTCCGGTCCATGTGCTCTCTTATACTCTCCGTCCATTAGAAGAAAGACACAGAAGAGGGTATGATAATAACACATTGCTTTTGATCATAAATATGACTCACACTTTCCTGAATAGAACAAATTGTTGGGTCTGCTCCCATTTACCCCAGCATGGCGGGAAAGGAATGGGTTGGTACGTACAGCCATTACCCCTTAATACGCATGTTATGCAACATTGAGTGCACTATTTTATGGGAAATGGAATAAGAGTGTTATGGGTAAATTAGATGGAACAATCATAGATGAGTTTGAAAGAGTGGTAATGGAACCAGTGGGTTGTCCCATATTTAACAGAGCAAGGATAATTAAACCGGTGGTAAGACCAGGAGATAGACTCAATGTGCCTTATAAGTCATCTGTAATCACTTTTCACATGAATCTAGTAGGGAACAAGGACGCTGTGCCCCCCTCCTATACTATTAATGAGAGCACGTGTACTGTCCCAGTTTGCATACGAAACAAGGATTCTTACTCAGTAGGGGCATTCACTAGATGTATGAATATTGCAGTGCTAAAATGGATTTCTGAACTCTGTCCTGGAGGGGCAGAGGTTCAGAAGGCCAGCCTAGTTTCTTGGAACAGGGTAACCTCTGGACAAGCCAGACCAATCAGGGTAGCGATGGCGGCGGTCAAGACTAGGTCTCAAGAGGGGTGAAGGTGACTGAAAGCCTGCAATGAGCACACAAAGCAAGGACGCTTACAAATTACTTCAGACAGGTGTTATATTAAAAATATAGACACATTTATTACAAGGCCTTTGTAACATCGACCATAGTAAAGAATCACAGTAAAACTCCAATAAGCCAACACATCACAAGCAATACAATATATATACAAGACCACAGGGTCTAAGGAATTAGAAGCACAAAATATGCAGACCACCTAGATGGGGAGGTAAACAGGCATTGCAGGTAATTGTTAAACCCAGTTCGACATCAGAGGCCACCTAACTAGAAGGAAGTCCGAGCCCTACGAAGAGTGGAGCCTTGTGCTCAAAAGTACCTGCACACTCGGGTGCCAACGGGTAAAGGGGAGTCCCTTCAGGGAAATCAGGCAGTTCAGAGAGGTGAACAAAACGATGATGAACAGATCCCCGCTACTCAAGTGCGGCCTCCACTTGTGGGCAGAAGCAGGGCGCGAGTGCGGAAAAGGGTTGCTGTTTACGACAGCGATGGAAAGCCACAGGCTCCTGCGGGAGGGCGACCGGTTAGGGTATTGACTACTCACCGGTCCCCGATGCAGACAGACCCAGGCTTCTCCGGTTCCGTTTCGGTACTGGCAGGTTCAGATGTAATGAGCAGGATGTCTCGACGCTGTGCAGATTCCGTGACAGCGGAGTCAGTGTTTCGAGGGTTTCCCAAATGCAGCGAACACGCACAGGTTTGTTACAACAGCAGGGCAACTTGGCAACCGCATGTATTCCGGTCCCAAAGCACACGTCTCACTTCAGACCTGGGAAAGCCAAGTGTACGAATCGTGTGAAAGTGCGAGGACACAGGATTAGCAGTAAGCCAGACGGCGGTGACAGAGCAAGGTTCCTGTGTAGGCTGGTCAGTCCACTGGATGGCCCAGGGACGCTTCCGAAGGCTTACGTACAGGATTTGGTGAAGATGCAGAGAATAGTTGTTCCCACTATTCTAAAGGGTTGAAGAGCCAGTACAGGCCTTCTCGTACGATCAGAGGCAGAGGGGTCTCACGGGATGACAGCAGTGCAGGGTGCCAAACCTTTAGCGGGTCACCAGCGATTCCTCGACTCAGTTTCTTAGTTGCAGGATACTTGGCTCCTTATCCTTTGTTCGTGAGAACTCAGGAGATCGACATGGTAGTGGGGTTTTCAGCCTCCTCTTATCCAGAGTTCCCTTCGCACCAAAACAGAGAGGGCCCAATGGGAGATCCGCTCACAAACACTCACACCATACGTGGACCTATCACGCACCACGGTGGTCCCAGGCATTCAGGACACTCTAGACTCTCTGGCACCCAGGAAGTGTATTGGGAACAGTCATTCCAGCCCACAACCTGGAGGCACACACAAGGCATGCAGAAGCGGGAAAGTGGATGAACAAATAAGGACTGCCCCGGGCCGGCTTGACCTGGGGGAAGGTGAAGGGGCAACACGGTCAGCGGACAGGACCAAGAACCTCGTGGCATGGCCATTTTGGAGGCCATGCCACCCATCTGGGCAAAACACAGGAAGCACGGTTAACATGGCAAAAAGGGGTTCAAAACGCAAAGAAACGATAGCTGCCACCAGTCCCGTCTGTGACACACTTGCACATTTCATGATAGGTCCAGCGCGAGTTTCTAGGGCCATTGGAATGACCAGAGACCCAAGAGCACGGTAATGTAAGTAACGGTGCACTCTTGTCTCATGTTGCTCAAAAGCTGCAACAGGAGGAAAGGACTAAGGGAAACAAAGTCTCCCGGTACTGACTGTCTTAAGGGCACGTCTCCTGCACGTGGTCAGTTGCTCCACAAGCAAAACAAGATCCATTGGGTCTGTTTACATAGGGAGGCTTATTATAACCAGAGTTCTCTTTCGGAGGCTGACCTCCACTACCCTGTGAGTTCTCTTGTGTCTTACCCTTATTTTTCTTTTGTGGCCCATTTGGGAAGAAGATTTAGCAGTTTCCTTACCCTTCTTATCTTTGGACTTTTTCCCTTCCGCCTGCTTACCAGGATGAGTCTTGTCCTTATGGGACACTCAATGTGACACCCATAAATCTGCTGCAATGGCAAGCTTCTTAGGATCTATCTCCTTTGAATCTGCCAAATGCTGCTTAAACTCAGGGGAAGAAGATGCAAAAATATGTTCCAGCATGACAAGACTTATCATACCTTCAAAGGTAGAAACCTTATAACCTTCGACCCAGCCAATCAAGTTTTTTAAGGATTCGTTTACATAAGATACCCAAGTACCACCTTCTTTTTTCTTATACTCTCGGAATCATTTTAAATATTGGGCAGGAGTCTTTCCAAACTTTAAAATGAGAGTTTTCTTCAACATTGCAAAATCTGCTCTCTCAGCCTTCGACATTTCCATAATGGCACTGCAGCCAGAATGGGGCAGTCTGCTAAGTAACCAGGCAATTTTATCAGCATTGTCAACTTGTTGAACTTCAACATGCATACTCAAATGTATTCAGCCAGTCCGTAATGTCATTCTTTTCCTCATACACACTGAGCAGATCTTGCAACTTGAAGCTTGGCCAGTTCCAACTGGTGATCCTGTCTTTCTGTTTTACTGTCTGTTTGATTTTTAGTTTGGCCATATTGAACTCAAGCTCCTTCTGCCTAAACAGCAGTTCTTGCTTCTTGAATTCAAGCATGGCCTCCCCATCAGCACTGGCGGAGGAAACATTGGACATTTCATCCTCCCTGTCCTCATGGTCGCTGGGGAACAGTGCGGCGGCAGAACTGTCAGTTCTGCCTGTGAGAGCAGCCCCACCTCCTTCCGCACTGTCCTCATTTCCATTTTGGTGCCTTGAGAGGAGACACCTCTCTCAGCACACATCTTTTTCAATGTTTCGGATTTAGACGCATTTAAAGTTAACAAGGTACTTGTTTCCATACTGTTTGATAGGACTATGGCCTTTAAAAAGTTATACTACGACAATTCACTACGTGTCCTGTTAGGAATAACTTGAAATGCCCTCGCTCGTGCGCAACACTGGATACCTTCAGTCGTATCCCACCGCTGTGCAACAATTTGTTAAGATGGATTTCTGAACTCTGTCCTGGAGGGGCAGAGGTTCAGAAGGCCAGCCTAGTTTCTAGGAACAGGGTAACCTCTGGACAAGCCAGACCAATCAGGGTAGCGATGGCAGCAGTTAGACTAGGTCTCAAGAGGGGTGAGGGTGACTGAAAGCCCGCAATGAGCACACAAAGCAAGGACGCTTACAAATTACTCCAGACAGGTGTTATATTAAAAATATAGACACATTTATTACAAGGCCTTTGTAACATCGACCATAGTAAAGAATCACGGTAAAACTCCAATAAACCAACACATCACAAGCAATACAACATATATACAAGACCACGGGGTCTAAGGAATTAGAAGCACGAAATATGCAGAGCACCTATATGGGGAGGAAAACAGGCAGTGCAAGTAATCGTTAGACCCAGTTCGACATCAGAGGCCACCTAACTAGAAGGAAGTCCGAGCCCTACGAAGAGTGGAGCCTTGTGCTAAAAAGTACCTGCACATGCGGGTGCCAACGGGCAAAGGCGAGTCTCTTCAGGGAATTCAGGCAGTACAGAGCGGTGAACAAAACGATGATGAACAGATCCCTGCTACTCAAGTGCGGCCTCCACTTGTGGGCAGAAGCAGGGCGCGAGTGTTAAGTAGGCTGTGACATATCGTGCAACTGCAGTGTAATTGTCTGCAATGTACTGCACATCTATGTTTGCATTACATAGGAGGGCAATGATTACATTGTAATCATTGATGTATTTTGATTCTTCTGTTCTTTTTATGTAATGTGTTCTTAGGTGATTTACCTTTGACACTATGGCCCTCATTACGACCCTGGCGGAAAGTGACTGACCGGACCGCCACAGCGTAAATAGCGTTTCCGCCATTGCACGATGGAGCAAAGTGCGGCCCATTCCGACCCATCGGGCACGAGCACCACGCCATGGCGGAAGTGCAAAGTCCGCGATGGCGGAAATGACCCCAAAACGGCCCACACCGCCGCCGTACGGTGCCCTAGGTGCAATACCGCCACCCATCATAGCGGACACCGCAGTGAGCGCCAACCGGAAAGTACGGTGACCGTAAATATACGGAAACGGAAGTAAAAACATGGGCCCGGAACGGGAAACAACACCCCGTACACCTATAAAACCACAAAATACACACAACCACTAAAAACAGCACCCTGAGATACATCCCAACCCGTCATCCACCCTAGTGAAACCAAGAAAAATGGGAAAAGTAGCGAAGAAAGCGTGCGACCGCAAGCGGCAGGTCCACTTCTCCCGTGAGGAACTCACCGTGCTTACAGAGACCCTCCAGGAGAATGCCGCCGCCGTCTTCTCCACGCAAATGACCAGGACGGCACTTGCGAACAAGAAGGCCATATGGGCCCTGGTGGCACAGCGGGTAAGTGCGGTGGGGACCGCACCCCGCAACCCACAGCAATGCAGGAAGCGGTGGGACGACCTGCGGATACGCGTCCGTAGCATACTTTCTGCCAACCGCAACATTGCCACAGCCACCGGGGGAGGATCGGAATCACCCATCAAGTTGACCCCCTGGGAAGAAATCTGTGCCTCCACCATTGGAATGGAGAGCATAGAGGGAGTCGGAGGGATGGAGAAAGGAGTGCAGACATCCGGAGAATCAGGTAGGTGGCCCAAATAAAACCATGCCAAATCCACAATGTCCAATCATGTGACTCACATGTGTCCACATAGCGCAACAGCAACACATGGCCAGGAGAACGTCCACACACATTGGCCTGATAGCTCACAATAAATACATAAATAAGTAAAAACCCCAAAAACACCCACTACACGTGCAGCAGGCACACCCTAACTGCAGGCTGCCAAACAACTGCACCCTCACTCCACACACAAATGAAAGCACCTCCAAGGCCCCGACCCAAATCACCCTCAGGTACCACCCCAATGCATGTGATACATTGCCATTCCAATTCCCACAGACCCATTAATAACGCTCGCCCTCCTTTACTCCACCACAGGGTCCGATCCAAACGACGAGCTCCAGGACACCCCTACCAGCACACCTGCAAAGAGGGCCAAGACCGACGGCCAAAGACCCTCCACCTCAGCTGCACGCATCAAGACACGGCAGCAGCACATATCAAGTGGCAGCACACAAGAGGGAACATCAACAGGCACCCCAGCAGCCAGCATGCCCACAACAGCACCACCACAGGTCCCCCCAATAGATGCCACAGAAGGTACTGCCTCTGGTGGCAGCAGCACCATAGGTGACACCCCATTAATGGCAGCATGCTCCGACACAGAAGACGGGGATGTCGAAGTCAGATCCATCCATGACCTGTCCCAATCCCCCTGTCTGTTCCATCCCGTACACCATGAGGATACCACGCAGGGGCACCCACAAGACGACGACTGGCCATCCCCCACAAGCCCTGTGGCAGGGCAACATGAGGCGAACAGCCCCTCTGTGACACCACCGCAAATGGCCATGGCCCAGCAGAGGCAACAGTCCCTCGACCAGTTAATCGTGCAACAGCAGCAACTGGCCACGCTCCTCAAGGACCATGCCGATGGATGTGGGGGCACTAAGGCAGACATAGAAACATCAACTGAGACACTTAGGGCACAAATGGAGAGTAGCACCGAGAGCCTGAGAGTCCAAATGGAGAGTAGCACCGAGAGCCTGAGAGTCCAAATGGAGAGAAGCACCGAGAGCCTCAGGGGGGAACTGCATGCGAGGTCCAAAGACGTATGTGCCGAACTTGCCGCAGTGCGCCGTGTGCTCACTGAGCTCTCACAAACCCTTAGGGACATGCATGGACGTGAGCAGGCAGAGACATCATCCGTTGCAAGTTCCGTCCAGGGCAGCCCCCAACGTAGATCTGGGAGGAACCTGCGCTCCACAGGCAGGGGTGCCCCTGATACCCGCAGAGGGGGCTTGCAATAGCGACTGCCCACTGACAATGAGCATCTTTGGACACTGGTGTTCGGGGGGGAGGTAGGAGGGTGGAGGGGGTGTGTTGGGCTCACTTGGGTTGCGGGTCGATAGGGTGTTCAACATGATATCACATATGCCATAAACAATGCATGATCAACCAATGAGATGTGTGGACAATGATCTTCGTGTACTAGGCCATCATAGGCGTACAGTCCATTTTGTGCATGTACCAGACACACACAGTGCCACGAGTCCCGTGTCCATGTATCAGCCACCAGGCGTGAGTGCCAGAAGCATGCATCTATGAGATGCTGACGAATTTCACGGCCCTCCTGTGCCTCGCAGACTCCTTGAGGTGCTGCCACATCCCCACCCTCATCATGACCATCTTCAGGTGCTTGCAGTTCTGCGTCAGGGGGCATGGGCACATTTCTACGTACGCACATGTTGTGTAGCATGACACATGCCATCACCATCTTTGCAACCTTCTCATGGCGGTACAGGAGTGCCCCGCCAGACCTGCTGAGGCACCGGAAACGGGTCTTCAGTAGGCCGAATGCCTGTTCAATGACTACACGGGTACGTGAGTGGGCATGGTTGTAGTCCTCCTCATGCTGGTCCCGTGGGTTCCGGACTGGTGTGAGGAGCCATCTCTTCAGTGGATATCCGGCATCACCTGTATGTGGACGATAAACGAATTATGTGGAATGCCATTGCTACGTACGCACCCCCCCCCTTCCTGCCAGGTCATTGCCGCATCACATACCCCACATCATCATGCATGAAATGAGACTCACCGAGTAGCCAGGATCTGTTCCCTGCGTGTCGCTCCATGTAGCGTGGTATTGTTGAGTTCCTCAAGACCATAGAATCATGGGTTGATCCAGGGAATCGGGCACAACAATGTGTAATGATCCTGTTGGAGTCACACACCATTTGTACATTCAGTGAATGAAATTGTTTTCGGTTGCGGTACTGGGCCTCCATGGCATGTGGGACGACCAATTCCACATGGGTGCAGTCGATGGCACCAATGAAACCCGGTATGCCGCCAAGTGCATGGAATCCCACTTTTGTGTTGGTTATTTCCTGCTCCGAGCGTGGTAGAGAGATGTAGTCGTCTGCGTGCTGCAGGAGGGCATCGAGCACTTGCAATAGTGTCCGTGAGAACAGTGGCTGAGAAATGCCATGCAACTGTCCGACTGTGTGCTGGTAGGTGCCTGTGGCCAGGAAGTGGAGTACAGACACCACCTTCAGTAGGGGTGGGATGGCGGTTGGGCTATCTATCATGCTGACAAGGTCAGCCTGTGTCATGTCCACAATGGCGGCTATGGTGTCCCGGTCCAAACGGTAGAGGGTGTGGATCTGCTCATCAGTGAGGTTGAACGGATGTGCTCGGAGGCGTGGGATTGCGGGCTGCCTGCGTGGTGGTAGTGGCTGTGCTGGCAGCCCTTGCTGGCCCTGCCTTGCCCTCCTCCTCCTCCTGCGTCTCCTCCGTGCGGCCGGTTGTAGTTGGTGTTCGTCTTCTTCTTGGAGTTGGAGTACTTGCAGTGCTATGAGGTCCCCCAGGGCCAACATCGCGAGTCCTGCCGGTAGCATTTCGGAGTGGGTGTGGTTGTGGGAGGAGACTGGGTGTGCAATTTATGTGTTTTCAGGCTGTATGGCCTCCACCTGTGGTGATTCATTCCACCTGTGCAAGCTGCAATCCCCTTTGGGCGAGCACGTCCCGCACACAACGCTGCAATTCGAGGAATGGCATCTTGCTATTACAATCATGTATTAGTACCCGATGGCCGTGTAACATTGGTTGATATGTTCATTCGGCTATGGTCCCATTGTTTCACATGCATTCTTTGCAGTCGCGAACAGACTTGTGAAGGGTCAGTGGAACGTAGTACTCGAGTAACGGTGGACCCTCATGCATCACTGTACCGAGGTTCACCGATGGGCGGGGCCTCCCATTTGTGAGTGAAGGCAGTTGCCATTTTCACACACAGCCGCACTAAATGGATTAATTTGTGATTTCAAGCGGCCACAGATGCCTTTTCGACGTGATGTTGCAAATGAGGAATTCGAAGGGCGGCGCTTTCGGTCTTCAGCTAGCGGCGAGGAGATGCCCACAGGTCTGACTGCAAATATAACGTTCTATTGTTCAGTGTCCTTGGGACAGGGGCCATGGCGAGGATGCAATGATTGATATGAATAGTTTGGGATGCGCAATAGCGAAGTGGATGATGAGGCCGGACGTTCCCAAATACATGTTACTTCACAACACTGGAATTACGGGCTGGGGCACAGTGGATTTTGCAGGCTGCATAACGCACAGACTCAATGGAATTCTCACATGTTATGTGAGTATGGAAACAGGCGTTATCATTACGGGATGAGGGAATGATGAATGGATGCATGGACAGATGATTTGATACAGTGTTTGCCATGTACAGGGCTTCTTGGAATCTGTCCGCCTCCCCTGCGCTATGTGATGCAGGGCTGCCATAGTGGGACCATCGTCTATCTGGCCTTGTTGAGCCCTCCCTGTCTCGACGCGCCTTCAGACACTTGTGTCCATGCACATTACCAATCCCATCTGATGGATTCTGTTTTCACAGACGCATGCACAGGTACACTCGTTTGTGATGGTGTTTTCACCTCGATATGGATAGTTATGAGTCGCAAGTGGTTTTGGGGTGGTGATGATCCTTTGGAGTGGGCTAGCATGCATATGGCTGTGGATCTAGTGTGATCATTGAAGTGAGTTGTTCGAATTTAGTTCTGATGGCCATTCTATTCTTTTTCTTTTCTTTTGGTTGACAGGTATCTCCTCCCCTTTTGCCACTGCCATCTGTATGCCACTCCTGCAGATGGGTTTTACTCCCGACACCTGCTGCTTCGTGTTAATCAGTGGAGCAGCATTACGATCTTATGGGACGATCGCCAATGGGTCACATGCCCTTACGCAGTACTAGTGGCTCGGAGCAACATTTCGGCCTTTCAGCTGGACTAGTGCCTCCCCATTGGGTCGGCCCTGCGGTTCTGGGTGCTTCCATGTTGCCTTTTCGTACGAGAATGTGGCCCTGTGTACCATGAAGGAACAGGGCGTCACACAAGAAGTTGCTGGTCATTTATTGCGGATGCAGCCCACAATGGTGAAATGTGTTTTGGAGTTCATGGCCTAATGGCTGTATGGGCTTGGTGAATTTGTTGTGCATTAAATTTCTATTCTGATATGGGCCGTGTAGCGTTCTTCTTTGCAAGTGATGTGGCATATTCCTATTTGGGGAGCGATGTATTGTGAGGAGATCTGCATTGGGTTCCAGCTTCGGAGTATAGTTGCGTGGTACTGTGCTGGGCGCGTTTGCCTACGAAGCCCAGTGAGGTCAGGGGTGAGGGCTGCCAATATGACTGTTTGAATGATGTCATGCTCAGGGGCGGGGGATTAGGTTTTGTGTAACAGATGCCGGTCAGCCAGGTGGATTGGTGGAATGATGTGATTATCGGAATATTGCTGGTCACAGGTGCCTGTGTTTGCGTGCGTTTCTTGGTGGGAGACTGAGGTCATGTCCATTGGTATAGCTTCTGTATTCGTGCCATCTGTGCCCTGCAGCTCCCATTGGCCCCTCTTGTGATTCTTTTGTTCGTTGGCATGCATGGGTGACTTGTACATTTCACTGGTTGCATTGTGACTTCGTTGCACCTACGGGGAGTTGTACTATGTGGCCAGGGAGCGGTGTACAGGCACTCAGTGGGGCCGTTTACGGTTGATTCGCGATGCCGTACTTCTCACCATGGCGCAATGGTACTTTCCGCCGTGCTTGATGGCGTTAAGTACATGTCCGCTAGGGTCGGAATTCGCGTACCCTTGCGCCTTGGTGCTAATTACGGTTTGGCATGGCGCGCGCGCGCGTACTTGGTGCAGTTAGCGTTGGCGTTCACTACGGTGTCGCTAATGGCATCGTACTTTACGGTGACGGGTCATAATCGCACCGAGCGCTATTCGATGGCGGTATTGCATTTCCGCCATCGTTTTTCGATTTCCGCCAGGGTCGTAATGAGGGCCTATGTCTAACTGAAGACATGAAGTTGTTTACTTGACCTGTTGTTGAGACTGGTCTAGGGAAACCAAAGTGACATTTGGTGTAGTATTTCCCTTTGTTTTTATATTTGCAACAACAATATTTCCCACATTTGTGTCTTTGAAATTGTAAAATGTGTGCATGAAGGTCACTATGTGTTGTTTGTGAAGGGATTTCACAAGTTACATATTTTTGGATGAACTGCAAAACAGTGGCATCACTGTCCTGACCAAATTTAGGAGCATCTTTAATCCACAAAAGCATGTGGATGTGTGGTGCTCCTCTGGCTTGGTATACTTTTCTCCAAAAGAAGTGCTGCACTTCTCTGAGGGGAGGAACAGTTTTATTACAAATGAAGTGTAGCATTGCAATGAAGCGATGATGGCAATATCTTGATATATTTACAGGATCTAGAGAGCAGAGTTTTCCTGGTGTTTTTATACCTATGTTTGTTTTGTTTTTGTTTGCTATGGGTCTGAAATTGTGTAAATCTTCCCATGCATATTCCGCACAACATAATGTCACAAACCAAGTGGGTGCGCCAAGGTTTCTTATCATACAACGTACATCTCTGTGACGTCGGAACCATTATTCTTTTGTACCATGCCTGCTTGAGTTTAAAACCTCATCTTTTTCTTGCACTTTTTGTAGTAATTCCGTAGCTGACATATTTTGAAAATGGGTACCTGATTTCAATGTGTGTGCAGCTCTGTAGCATAGAGTTGCTAGTTCACTTTCAAAGAGAAGGTGGAATATGTATTCCACATTTTGTCTGAATCCGGGGTCTTCAGAATACATTCGTAAGGAGCGGTATTCTGATGCTGTTATTTGTGTGCATCTATCATCGTACCTTCCTCCTTTTCCAGTAGGAAAGAGTAGAGGAAAGGCATGTGCTTCTATACTTTTTCCCCATATGCTGATTGGAGATTGTTTGGCTTGTCGCATTTGGTACGTTTCCAGGTCATCATCTATGGTGTCTTTAGAGTGTAACGGGTGAATTGTATAATGGTCTAAAATATTGGATTCTGTAGCAGGATCTAGAAGTTGAAATTGACCAGTTTCTGATGAGTCTTGAATTATTTCAGTGGCTTCCCTCAGGTTTGCTTCAATATTAATTTCTTTGTAGTATTCATTGTTGTCTTTTAGATATTGCAGGGCTTCTCTAACTTTATGTAAGTCCCGAGTTGTTGCCAATTTTATTTGTCTTTTGTAGGTACGCCATTTACTAAGATAACTAAAGATTGATCTATTGGACGTTGCACTCCCAGAGTGTGTATATTTTCTTTGAGATCTAATGGCAAATAGACTACTCTGCCACAAATGCAGAGGGAGGTAATTTAGGGGAGGTAATTTAGCTGTTTTTGGTTGAAGGTGTGTTATTGCTTGAAATGGGTTTCAATTATGATGCTCTCATATTAGTTGAGATGTTGCAGGGGTTTTGGTCGTGGGAATAATTCCAAGTTATTTGTGATAGCACGTGACCGTGTTTGGTTGTTGTCAAGTTTTGCAGTGCAGTAACTGCAAAGTATCAATGGGTCAGTAATTTCGAATTTGTTTTCTGCTATAAGATATAGAGCTAATTGGAACCATTTGGAAACTTCATTGTCTTCTATTTTGTACGTTATGTCTATAGTTTTTGTGCTATTTTTATAAAAAGTCCTGCGGCATTACACACACATGAGGCCTCATAAGGACCCTGGTGGTCCCGTAATGAATGGTGGCCGTACGGGACTGGCACTGTTCATTACGCGCTGCCCTATTATGATGACTGCTACGAGACCCGCTAAGGAATGCCTGGTGAAATCAGGCGTCCTTAGTGGGTCCCGTGAGCAGCCTAGGATGCTATTAATGGGCCCGTCATTAACGGGCCCGTTGTTAGCATCCTTCCCTTACGGGGCTCAAATGGGAATTGGGATGAATTTTTACCAGGTCACAGAAAAGGTCAGATACCGGATGGCCAAGGTTGGCATGACCTGATTATTGCCCTTTTCGGGGACCCTGTAAAAAATCATTACCGGCAGCAGCCGTGCCCTTAATAAGTAACAGTTAGAACACTATGGTAGTATTGCACTTACTCTTTTGGATGGAAAGAGTAGGTTTCTGGTTTTGGTTCGTACTTCAGACGCTGCTGCTTATAAGGGTGTGGTCTTCACTGCAATTGTGAAAGAAAGAAGTTAGTAAATATGTGTGTTAATAGCACTGGTGTTAATGTAGATATGGATTTCCTTGTTTTTCCAATAGTAGTTGTTTCTGATAACTGTGCATAGCATGTACATGCACTTTCCTTTGTTTATGTGCATTCTGTGTATTTTACTTAGAATCTATTAGTTGAATGTGCTTTAGAAATAATTACAATAGTAAGCACAGAGAGCACACTTGGCTTCTTAAAGCAGTGTTATTGGATGTTAGGAGATAGAAGAAATAATTGTATGCTTTTTTTGCTATTTTTGTAGGTTAAATCGCAGGAACTGTAGGGAAAAGCATGCAATGTATGCATGTGTGAAGGTGTGGGAAATAAACCAGAAGGATTATATGGGTTCAGCAGCTTATTTCTCAGCAGGTGTTTACCAAACTACTGGGTGATCCTGTGGTGCTTGGAGATGGGAGAGTCTGAAATAAAGTAAGGTTTGCAATGAAGGATCTTTGCATTGCAGACTGAAGGGAAGGAGGGTGATGTTGTCTTGCTTTACAACTCTGTACATAGTTGTACATTATGTGATATACGTGACTGCACCTGTGCATACTTGAATGATGTTGTTAATTCTAGAACAGAATGGGGAACCAGCTGGAATGAGAGAGTTGTGTCGATTGGAAAAACAGTTGTAGAGGCAGTGATTTGTTTAAAGTTGGACGCCTTTAAAATGATATTGGCTATCTGTGTGCATGAATAAAGATGCATGTACTCATCTTGGTGGCGTGTCATTTTATAACACACTAGAAAGCCTTCTCCTATAATTATACTGTTGTTTGTCCTATCTTTTAACATGAAATGACCCTTTGTTAGATAGCTGTGTGTGTTGTGTCTGATTACTGTTATAATAATTTCTAAAAGAAGTACAAATATTATAATGCATGTTAAATATGCATAATGTATAGAAAGGAAATTGTATGTACATCCTATGCACTATAATGCATTAAATGCTATTATGGTTCAAATGTGGCTAAATAGGTGGCAGTGGTTACACAAATGATGGAATAATGAATGAACAAAATAATAGTTTGGACATTACGGTTAGTAATATTGGTAAATATAAATTTAGAGAGCAGATAGGTTTCCAAGTGACACGTGATGATAGCAGATGGGAGAAATTACAGTAACCTTTTTTTACAGGTTATAGATGGTAAGTGGCAGTTACTCTGTTTATATCCATTTATACAAGAGCTGTACATGTACTGTACAGAAAATAGCCATACCTGTATTTTGTGTTCATGCATGTGGATGTGCATGAATCTGCAAATAGAAATGTTGGAGAGTTTTGTAATAGTGGCTGTAGGTATTTTTCAATAACAGCCCAATTGTACTCAGAGTGATCAACAGTACATCTGAAGTGCTGAACTGTGAAGATGGAGTTAGATGTAGAGTTCTTGGATGTGATTGGAAGATGGTTGTGTGACTGCTTAACAGTAGCCAATGAGGGAATGGTGCAGAGTGTGAAGTGGAAAGGGTAGAAGGGCTGCCCCAGGGTTACGCGCTTCGCGGACCCCACGGATGTCTGCGGACATGGTGTGCCACATCCGGGGTTTCTCAGCAAATCCAGCATGGAAAGGGGACAGTAGAGATTAGCCAATCAGGTGTTGAGGTTCTGCTTTGTATTGAGAGAGGCTGGGTGTAGTGAAGATGGCAGAGGTGGAGAAAGTCAGGGTGTTGGTGTTTGGAGATATGTGTGTGAATGGTTTGGAGCAGCATGCTAAATGAGGAATGTGGCTAACAATTTTGATGTAAAAGGAGTGGAGGTGGTGTGGAGCACTGGGCCTGGTTTCAATTTGCAGGCAATGCTAGAAGTTTGTCAAAATATGGCTAGGGTTAACAGTCCACATGTGGTTGTCCTGCACTGTGGTGCTTTGCATTTGGTCTCTGTCAGTGCTCCTGCTTTGTTGGAAGATCTGGAACACTTGGTTCAGGCAGTAATGAAAGTACTTCCAAATGCAAAGGTTATTTTTTCTGGTTTGGCACCTAGGGCAACATGGGACAATAGTTCTGTTTTTTGTCCTCAGCTAAATGTTGCTAGGTGTTTAATCAACCGAGGCATGTTTTCTTTTATGATTAGAGCTGGCATGTTCTTTTGCAACAATGACAACATTGATTCTGGTAATGTTGCTTACTTTAAAGCAGATGGAATGTCTTTATCTTTTATGGGAAATGCCATGCTGTTTTGGAACATAAGAATTGCTTTGGAGAAGGTAATGTGAACATTTTTGGATGAAAATAAGGATAACAAAAACCCCAAAAATACTAAATAAAAGTTGTTTCTGAAGCATCTTCAAAAAAATCCAAAAAAGGCTCTTTTTAGATCCAACCTCAAAGGGGAAATGGGACACACTATTTAAATTTTCATTCCCCACTCTCAGATTTATAATTTGTCCGTGGACACAGCGGTTGTCCACGGACACCCTGTATTAAATAAAGGGATTTTGGGGTTGAGAGGCATGCAAATGAGACTTAGCAGAGCAAGTTATTGGTCAATAAAGTTTACTGGTTGTGATGTGTAAGGAAAGACTTTGTCAGAAAGTCTTTTTCCTGAGAGGGGAGCAGATAGCTATGGCTGTGTGTTTCAGAAAGCAGATTGTCTGGATTTTGGGAGATTTGTGGATAAATTGGTTGGAGGTGCATGCAGATTGCTGTGGAGGTATACTGGCATGGAGTGCGTGGAATGAAGTGGCTGGATTTGATACCTCTTTGTGGTAATTTGATGACACAGTGTCGTCCAGACATTATTATTATTCATTGTGGGGGGGAACAGTTTAGGACATGTCTCTGGAATCTCTTTGCAATTTGCAATGAAAGAAGGACTTGGGAAAGTCATGGACATGTTTCCAAATTCCCAAGTTATTGTATTGTGCAGATACAAATGTGGGTGCGTTCTTCTTCATTTTGGTCCCTGCAATATTTATTTGCCACTTCTATTTTTAAACTGTGAAAAGTGGCTCTGAAAAGAACCTTTTTATTTTTGGTTTTTGTTGTTTTATATATTTTTTGTTTTTTTAAACACGAGGAGGGTAAGGAAGGGACACCAACCACTGGGATAAGAAAGGGCAGGTGGAGAGAGGAAGATGTAGGGTGGGTCTTATTCAGGTAGGTAGCAGTCCTTCTCATGCTCCTGGACCGCAGCCTCAGAAGCACTTCGAAGGATCTCCCCCCTGCAGAGTACTGCATCGCAGTACATGCACAATACTGTGACCCTCGAAAGATAAGGGTCAACAGCATCAGGTATGGCCTGCAAGGCATCTGTAGGGATGCACTGCCCCACAGGAGTGTCTCTTGTGGTGGCAGGAGCGGAAATGGAGGATGCTGCAGGGGAACTCAACCGACTACGTTTATCACAAGTTACAACCTTACGAACAGCCCTCCGTGGAACGACATTAGATGTTGCTTCATTGAGGTAGTACCGTAGCTGTACAAACCCGGTTTGCCACGACTCAGCACCGACTGACACTGATTGCAGTGCACCTTGTTTGCACAAGCTTTCGGTACTCCATCAAGAGTGGTAAATAACCTCCACACCCAAGATTCACGGTGAGAAATAGTAGTAGGGCTTCAACTATCTGATCCTCGCCATTCTCTACATTACTCTCCTCTGCATCCTCATGCCTGTTCTCCTCTGCAGGTCCTTGAGGATGTGGTGGTGGTGAAGGGGTTGGGGTGGTGCTGAGGCAGCAGTAGCACCAGCAGCAGACATGGATGTCATCTGTTAGAAATCTGGAATAGCAAAATCAGGATCAATCTGCAATAGTGCTGTGTCTTAGATAGCAAGACAGAATGAGGATCAGCTCTGGTGTGTGGCCTTTTATAGGGGTGCTCGTGCGCACTTCAGTTCACACCAAGAAAGGGCTCAAAAAGTTGAAAAAAGTATGTAGATCACCAGGGACATTGTCCAGGTGAACTTTCACAGGGAAATACCCTGGATTGCTCAAAAAAGCACCTTTTTGGTATTCGATGGCCTGGACAGTGTCCGCGAACAAGGACCCATGTTTAGCATGGGTGTGGTCACATGATGATGTCGCGGACACGTTCGCGAATGGGACGGCCGTCCATAGGAAACCAAATGTGTGGGGTGGGTTGTGCACATGCACGCGTGTGTTCTACGGACAGTATTTGGGTCCCCGAACTAATTAAAAGTGTGACACACGTGCAGCAGACAGTTATGAACAGGCACAATGTTTGTAGGACCAAAGGGTGTGATACGCATGCGCACGGGTGTTCTACGGACCGTGTTCAGGACCCCGAACAAAAGAAATGTGCATCACAACTTTGCGGACAGGCTGACGGGCTATGTGTTCTCCAGATAAATTCATACTGGTTGCGGACAATGCGAACAGGAGGAATGTTCTTAGGACACACCCATTTTGGTTAATTACAGACAGGTGGACATCGTTTGTGTCCCAAGGACACCTCCATCTTGATTGCGGACAACGCAAACAGGTATAGTGTCCTTAGGACACCCCCATTTTGGCTAATTGCGTACATCCCAGACATCTTCTGTGTGCTAAGGACACCTCCATCTTGATTGCAGAGAGTGCGAACAAGTATAGTGTCATTAGGACACCCCCATTTTGGTTAATTGCGGACATCCCATACACCCGCGCGCTGTCCACGGACACCTTAACTGCCTTTCAAAAAAAATAAGACAAAGAGGAATATAGTAACAACACACATAATATTTTATTATTGTATAAAAATATAAAAATTATGAAAGAGAGGGGTAAGCAGAAACTGATACAAATACAGGGTAATTAGGGGTGTGTACATGTTGGAAGGTAGGGGAGGAAGGGATTGAAGTCTCATCATCACGTTCTTCTTGCTGGGGAGTTTTTGGGGATGGTTGGCTGGGACCTGGAGAAGGGGTACTGGTGCATGTGGGACAGTGATATTTAATTTCTTCTTTTATATGGTCCTCCATGAAGTTTTTTAAAATAATGAAATTTGTCATTAATAGATCAATTTTTTGCTCCACACGTTGCAGATGATTTCTATGGTGTCTGTTTCTGTGTTATTTTTAATTTCTGTATGGTCTGTTGAAAAAAAATATTTTAAGTACACAAAGTATTGGTTATTAATTGGTTTATTTAGAGAAGTGTAGTGTCTACCATTAGGATCACTGTTATCGCTCATTTTATCCCGAGGAAAATATTCTTCTAGCCATTCCAAACAACTAGACATTTCTGTGTAAAAAACACTTTTGGTGTACCTAATACAGAAAGTTTATAATTATATAAAATAAATGTAGTGTACTTACTAGTGTCTTGTTAAGTTTTGCTTTTATTGCTGCGTAGGTGTGCTTTTGAGTTTTGCTGTGCAGTTTCTTTGAGGTAATTTTGTTGGAGGCTTTTTATTTTCTTTTGGTATATTTCATTATGTTGCATATACTATATAATTGGTCTGTTGGTGTCTTACATATACAGTTTCCACTTGTTAATTATTATTGAATGTCATTTATTTATGTGCTGCTTTTTGAACATGTTCAGTGTTTTTATTGCATGTTACAACAATGTAAGATACCCCCAGAGTTTTTGGATAGTGTTGATGTTGACCGCGTCCATCCGCGGACATGAAAATCACTGGTGTGGGCAGGGGGTTCAGTATGTTTTATGTTACATGTATATAAACTAAGGGAATCCTAGTAAACACCTATCAAAATCACGCAATCTATATCTGTAGTCAGTGAAAAAGCTTTGTTAAAGGGGTGTTATAGTTAGGTTGAGCTACTAAAAACCTATGAAATTCAGTAAAAAAACTTTGTTAAAGGGACGTTATGGTTAAGTTGCTCTATTCAAAACCTATGAAATTCAGTGAAAATAACTTTGTTAAAGGGATGTTATGATTAAGTTATGCTACTAAAAACCTCTGAAATTCATTGAAAAAAACGTTGTTAAAGGGACGTTATGGTTCCAAGTAAAACCGAAAAACCCCTGAAATTCGCCAGTTATGGTAAACTAAGCAACCATAACTCGCGCCACCACTGTGCACAGCTAAGACTAACACCCTGGACATCAAAGATGACATCACAAACGTTTTTTCACTGAATTTCATAGGTTTTTAGTAGCACAACTTAACCAGAACGTCCCTTTAACAAAGTATTCCTCACTGAATTTCATAGGTTTTTAGTCGCACAACTTAACCATAACATCCCTTTAACAACGTTTTTTACTGAATCAGAGATATAGCCACAACCAGCTTCCAGGTGCACCGAATATGTAGGAGCACCATTCGATAGACCGAAACAGACAGAAAGTGATTATATATTTTTTTTTTAGTAGAGCTTAAACAAGAGTGGCCCTACACTTCCACTCCATAGCTAGCAGTTGGTACTGCTTTGGCATTGTACATGGGGTGAATGATCTCCAGAGAACACTCACCCAGGTTCCCACAAAATCATAAAACTGCCCCATTTACTTGAGCATTTTGTGTGGCACAACTTGTTCACGTGAGAACCCCAGTTCACATTGTTGTTAAAATTAATCCCCAAATAGGGATATTCACTAGCACATTCCATAATTCCAGTTGATGTGATGATCCTGGGTAGTTTCCCCCTATGATTGCCCGCACACATTACCTTTGATTTAACAGTATTGGGACTTAGGTCACAGCGTTGATAAAATCAACAAAACCAGATGCCAGTAGTTGTAATATTTTAGGAGTTTGAGCCAGTAATACAGCATTGTATGCATAACCTAAAGCAGGGATGAATCTACCAGCACATCTTGGCATGTCTGATGTTATGGTATGTAGCTCTGAAAATAATGAATTAATATGAAGATTAAATAACGGAGGAGCAGCCCTGCCTAACACCTCATGTGGAATCAAACCTGAGCGAGATACGAGATATACAAACCTTAACAGTCAGGTTTTTGTGCAAGGACACCAAAATGGCAAGAAGGGATTTAGTAATGCATAGACTCCATAGAATTTATCAAAGCTTCTCCCGTTTAACATAATCAAATGCAGAAATGAGATTTATAAAACCCTAAAAATCAGATATGACAGTGAGCCGTGCCCAGATACATATTTGTCTAAAATCAAACAGAGATTTAGTACCTGCTCTATCGTCCCAACTCACCTTCGGAAGCCATACTGCTCGTCAGTTCAAATTCCAGAGGACTTAATACTCTCATTTAATCTTTTAAAAATTAGTCTCCCATATCATTTTGCAGAAGAATCAACTAAAGAGACAGGGTGATAGCAACAAGGGCTTACCCTGTCTCTCTTATGAAATAATGGCACACAAATGGCCTCCTTCCAGCTCAGTGGGAAGAGGTCATTTCTACTAAATACATTGAACAGCATTGTAAATACAGGGAACCAAACTTCTAAATTAAATTTTAAAATACCGTATCATTCCCAGGTGTTATCCCACCAGACATAGTTAGGAGGGCTTATCACACTTCTAGCTAAGAAAACTCAATAAAATCATTGTCTGTACTGTTACAGGGTTTGTGTCTCCTTAAGAGAACGAGACCCTGTCAAGTGAGACGCATCACTTGACGTAGCATGTCAGGGGGAGGGGTACAAGGGAAGTTCAGATAGTGGATGTATTTCAATAAAGAAAGATGTGACATGCACCTCGGCATGTCTGTCCTTAATTTGTGTGCCCATCCGGGCATAACAACTGGCGACGAGGCATACTTCCAGACTGCTGAGTCCTCCTCCTCCTCCTCCTTCAGTCCGCAGCGATCCCGCTCCACTACACGTCACAGGCATTTCCAGCCCACCGGCGCCCGAGCCTGATCTCAGGCCCGCCTCCTCCTTATGCCGCAGGCAACTCAAGCCGCCGGTGACCGCGCCTGATCCCAGGCCCGCCTCCTCCCATTATTGCAGGCACCTCCATGCTGCCGAGAACCACGCCTGATCCCAGGCCAGCCTCCTCACTCCAATGGACCGGCCCGCTCCTCCATGTGCGCGTGTGATCCCA
This sequence comes from Ambystoma mexicanum, assembly GCF_040938575.1. Lineage (NCBI taxonomy): Eukaryota > Metazoa > Chordata > Amphibia > Caudata > Ambystomatidae > Ambystoma > Ambystoma mexicanum. The sequence continues at coordinate 1,122,810,318 of NC_090924.1, forward strand.
CACCCGCCCCTCCTCCTTCACATCCCAGAGACTGCACCACGAGGCCAAACGGGCGCGACACTTGGCAGGTTGACAAAAAGATGCCAGAACACGCCCTATCCAGCCCAGCAGAGAGTCATACTGCCAGGCCTGATCCCCCTCCACTGCCAGTCACCCCCACGGGGCACAAACTCCAGCACCGGCTCCATGCAAGCGGAAGACACCAATCCAGGGTGCCCACTCAGTGGCCCCTCCTATCGACTGCACGGCAATCCGCCAGCGGTCGCAACAGAGGCTCAGAGGATGCTGAAACAAAGGTGGGTGATACACCACACGAACTGCACCTGCACAAGACAGCAGGCCCAAGCCCAATCCACCTGCTGCACACCAAGCTCACCACGTCCACCTCACCATGAGCTCGCCTCAGGATCAACAAGCGCTGAACTCACCAGCTTCAACAGGGAACACTGCGACCACAGCATGGCGCATGCCCCCCCTTTCTCCATGATGCCACAAGCAGACAAGCAGACAAGGGCCCAAGGTGGACTGAGTGGCTAGAGGACTTTAATACCTTCATAGATGCCGCAGGAGAAGACAAATCACCAAGGCTACACAGCATGTTTTTAAACCTGGCAGGCAATGATATCAAAATCCTCATTAAAACCATCCCTCCTGCGGAACAGGCTGACTTCCCAACATTAATCGAGGCCCTGAACCGAAGATTAGTAATTAAGCCCAACAGGGACTATGAAAGATACAATTTAATCAAGCACACAAAGGGTTAATGAGACCGTTGATGAGTTCATCACCCACCTACGAATAAAGGGAGCAAATTGTCAATTCGACGCCTTCTCACTTGACAAAGCCATACGGTTGAGAATAATCAAAGTTTACTCGTCCCAGACCTTAAAGAAACAACTCCTCAAAAAACCAATCACCATAGATGAAGTAAGTCAGATGGCCAGAATCCTAGAAAGAGTCAAGAACCACCTCGACGAAACAAGACAAGAACAAAACTGTAGCAGCACTACAGTCCAGTCACACTAGACCAGGAGACAAAGGCACCACCCCCAGCTACTCCATGACACCGAGAAGCCAACGCCAATGCTACCGCTGTGGAATGGCCTTCCCCCATGCAGGAACCTGCCCTGCGCTATCCCAGAGGTGCGGAAACTGCGACAGAGAGGGGCATTTCCAATCAGTTTGCAGAGAAGGCAGACCATTTCCGACACAAAGGCCCCCAATTGCTCCCCAATTCAAAATACCAATCAGAAACCCACAAACCCAGACTTACCAAACACATCCGTACTACCAAAACCCAAGAAGATATGTCAGAGTGGTTGAAGACGTCTACCCTACGGACGAGACCCAGGGAAATGAAGGAGATGAGCAGGTATCCCATATCAGAGACGAATACGATGGACCCCCCATACAGTTCTCCCACCATGATGGAGACCAACAAGGTGGTCAATATGGAGCCGATCAATATGACCAGTACCCGCACAATGAATATGTCAATCTCATCATGGATGAAGGCGAAGCCCGCAAGGCACCCGAGATACCAGTCGACATAGCAGGGAAGCAATTCTGTTTCCTCGTTGACTCAGGAGCCACCGTCAACATAATGGGCGAGAAGGAGTTTCACCAGATCTCCAACAGGCCAACCCTGACGCCATCAGACTCCAAAATATATCAATGGGGCGCTGCAACTCCTCTACAAACGATTGGTTACTTCAGTCGTCATCTCATCCACGACAACCACTCCACCACAACAAGCATTCATGTCATTCGCAGCCCAACCAAAGGTAGATGTCTTCTTAGCTACAGGACCATCTCTTGCTTAGGGCTCATAGACATACACATGCGAGATGGCGACAAAATCCTCTCGACGGAACCGACACTAGAGAAAAGAGAGTGTGTTCAGCCTCCAACCAGAATCCACACATACTGAGATGATATCAAAAGACAACGATCTGAAAGAATTCCCCCTCATCTGCAAGGGCCTAGGACAACTGAAGGGACCCCCAGTGAAACTCCACATAGATCCCACCGTCCGGCCTGTGCCAAAACACCCGAGGAGGGTCGGTTTCCACCTCCAGGCCTCAGTGTCCACCGAACTCAGTCAACTTCTAGAAGACGGAATAATTGAACCAGCCACTGGCCCAACCCCAACCCCATGGGTGTCCCCACTGGTAATAGTACCGAAGGACGGACGACTCTGCGTTGACATGCACATAGCTAACACAGCGATTCAGAGAGAAAGACATCCGGGCCCCCAAATTGAGGACATGATAGTCCAACTGAACAAGTCCACCCTTTTCTCCAAATTAGACTTGAACCAAGGATACCACCAGATGGTACTCCACCCTGAGTCAAGAGGAATCACCACGTTTGCCAGGCACGATGGTCTTATTCGTTACAAACACCTGAACTTCGGCATTTCTTCAGCCACAGAAATTGTTCGCAAATCATACGACCAATCAAAGGAACACTGAATTACAGTGACGACAATGTGACTGGTGTATGGACGCACACGGGAAGAACATGACGTCGCACTTCAGGTCACATGCAAAGCCATCCAGGATGCTGGCCTCACGCTGAATGTGGACAAATGCTGGTTCAGCAAAAACAAGCTAAAATTCTTCAGCCACATATTCTCTGCAGATGGAATGACCCCAGACCCTGACAAACTGGCAACCATTTTCAACTTGCAATCTCCGAGACAGATAGCTGACATTCGCTCCTTCTTGGGCATGGCTGGATACTGTGCAAGATACATACCCCATTACGCCACCATCACTGAACCCCTCTGAAAACTTCTCCAGAAAGATATGCTCTTCGCCTGGACGGCAGAATGCCAAGGAGCATTCAACACCATCAAGCAGTCCCTGGCAGAAGCCAGAAAACTGGCCTACTTTGACCCCGACTGGCACACTGAAATTGTGTTTCACGCAAGCCCAGTGGGGTTAGGAGCCATACTCGCCCAGACCAACGGAATCGACACCCACCCGCGACACATCGTGGCATATGGCAGCAGAGCACTCACACCCGCTGAATCTGCATACTCCCAGGCGGAAAAAAAGAGTCTGCCGGCAGTCTGGGCATGTGAACATTTTCAAAATGTTTTTATTGGAAAAAGGGAAAAAGATTCACCCTCATTACGGACCATCAGGCCCTACTGTCGTTGTTTGGTAACCCACGAAAAAAGATGCCCCCCAGAATTGAACGATGGGGCATCCGCCTCCAAGAATATGACTGTCACATCATTCAACATCCGGGGGGTGAGCACAACCCAGCCGACTATCTGTCGAGAGATCCTAATGGAAAACCAACACCAAGACACGGTGACATGGAATACATAACCACATGCGCGCTACCACCAGCAATATCACTAGAAACCGTCGCACTCGCGACAGCGGCGGATCCTTCCATGGGCCTGGTGATTGAACTCACAGAACACAACAAGTGGAAAGACTACAAGATATCACTGTCAACGCATCCAGGGGCAAATCGAGATGAACTGGAGAGGCTTGCAAGAATCCACTCCGAGCTGGCCGTAAAAGACAGAACCATACTCATTAGAGGGTGCAGAATAGTAATCCCAGCAGCCCTGCGGTCAGAAATAATTAAGACGGCCCATGAAGGACACTGAGGCGCAGACAACACCAAGCGTTAACTACGATGCCACATGTGGTTCCCCTTCCTCGACGCCCTAGTCGACCGGTGGGTAAGGAACTACATGGCGTGCCAATGCACAGCCAGAGCCGAAACGCCTCTACCCCTACAGCCGACACAGATACCACAACATCCATGGGATAAAGTGGCAGTAGATTTCTACGGTCCCCTAGAGTCAGGAGAATACCTACTCTTATTTATTGATGAAAACACAGGTTTCCTATTGTCAAAAGATCATCATCCACAGCCTTTGCACAAGTCGCAGCAATCTTCGATGAAGTCGTGAGCAAATGGGACATACCGGACGTGATCAAATCAGACAATGGCCTGCGCTTCTGCAGCCACGATTTCACGACGTTCGCCAAGCACCTAGGGTTCAAACACCAGAAAATAACACCCCTATGGCCCCAAGCCAACGGAATGGCCGAGAGATTCATGTCATCGATCAAAAAGACATTGCAAAGAGCCAGACTAGAAAATGTAGACCCACATCAAGCTCTATGTAGAATGCTTCGGGACTATCGAAACACACCCCATGAGGCCACCAACAAGACCCCGGCCGAATTTATGGTAAAGTACGAAGTTCGCACACGAATCATACAACACCCGATAATCAAACCAGAAACAGATCCACAACTCCTGTGGAGAGACGCAGAGAAAAAGGAACAAGCCCGCATCCAAACAGATGAAAAGCGACGAGCGCGTCCAAAAGACTTTCAAATAGGAGATGAGGTGCTAGTGCAACAGTGAACAGTGAAGAAGACCGATTCAAGATTCGCCCCACAGACATTACAAGTCACGGCAGTCAAAGGAACAATGGTGACTGCTGAAAATGAAGAACGAGAAATAACTCGGAACAGCTCAAAATTCAAGCTGACAACAACCACGGAAAACGAGAGACTCCAATCTCCAGATCCTGAACCAATGTCCATAGATCCTCGAGACACACTGTGGACGTCTCCAAGATTCTCCCCTTGTCCAGGAATGAAGAGGACAGAGAGGCCTGGACAGGATCCAGGAGAAGGCACCAGTAACCGGGCTCAATGAGCCGTGAAGAAGCCAGCACGCTTGGTTGAAGAGTGCTGAGAACGTTGTAAGGACATTTCGTCCGGAGGTGATGTTACAGGGTTCGTGTATCCTTAAGAGAACGAGACTCTGTCACGTAAGATGCATCACGTGACGTAGCACGTCAGGGGGAGGGGGTACAAGGGAAGTTCAGTCAGTGGATGTATTTCAATAAAGAAAGACGTGACATCCACCTCGGCGTGTCTGTCCTTAATGTACAAGCCCACTTAGATAGAGCTATTAAATGGTTCATTAAGTTGTTAAATAAAGCGAAGGCGTCTGCACAAGATTTGACACTCATTTGTCAACCTTCAATTATAAATAAGGTGCGAGCGATCAGCCTGTCAGACAATGCCTCCCCTGTAGTAATATCCCATTGTATCAGCATTTATACAGGACCTTGACTTACACCTCCCAGCCTATTATTGTAAGCGGTGCCACCTGTCGTAACCCAAAGAATCAGATAACAGAGTCATGGTCGTCTTATGGCGAGGTTTTATCTAAAAATCAGAAATGTGATGCCAATCCTGAACTTAAAGCAGAAAGTAATCAATTGTTGATGCAAAAGGTAGAAGCCCCCTGCACATTCGGATGGGAACCTCCCATTTACAGACCACAGGCCTTATTTAGCTAACAGAGGTAACAGAGCTTCCAGATCTAGACATCCTGTCTTAAAACCCAGGCAAGTAATATATTATAAGCTAGATCTTCTTCCTCTGAATCCAGACCCCTCCCGAGCAATCACCTAATCTCACATTAAAATCACTGCCAACAATAGAAACTGGGTATTTATACCCAATGACTGAACGTTGCCCAAAGTTTTCTAGACCACCTTTAGACGTTCCATTAGTTCCTCCCCTATCCCCTGGCCTTGAGATGAATTATAAAAATTAAAAAAAGGAAGAGTGTCAGCATTAGGAATTCTCAGTGAAACTGCCAGCATCTTAGTAGTTGATAGTACTACAGAACAGAACGATGCAAATGGTTCTGCCACTAGGGTTACCAATCCTCCGCTGTTTCTTCCTTTCCGTTTTTTCTTTTTTGAACAAAACCATCTACCACCACCGGGGTAACTGCCCATGTTTCTTGCAATAGAGTAATGCAAAACCTGGTCAGAAACAACACAAAGCTGGATCACTTATTGTCTTACCACACCCGAAATTTTCCCGCATACAACTTAAACCCTGGACCTAAAAGCATTCACTTCCTGCAGGCCAGCCTTTAGAGGTGACTTGTGGTTTTATGGACCCGATATTTAGTCTACGCTGACAGCTCCAGCTTGCTGAGATTCAACACGTTTTTCCACGGTGCATGGGTTTAAATCCATAATATTTGATGTGACCAATGTAACTGGTCGATTGCACGAGATAAAATTGTCTTTACTTCCTGGAATGTGGTCATTCTTCAGATGCTCACCCATTGTGGCCAGATACCAGTGTTCATGCAGATGGCATTGCAGGGCACCACTGTCAAAATAGATCTCATTTCCTGCTTCTCAAAACAACTCCCACTTCGCCCAAAATATATTTCGCGTTTTCGAATCAGCAATTGTAACGCATATGCTACATCCCCCGCAGTACATATAGTCAGAGAGGATGCAAATTAAAGGAAGCATTTTAGTGGTGCCACCTACAATGCCCAGCCTGTCTGCCACCACACGTGACAGAGCCCTATGGTAAGCATTCATATCTCCATGAATGCGGCCCTTAAAGGTGCAAATTAGGTTTTTCAATCTCCAACCAGCCAAAGGGTCCACTTTGGCAAACTTCACTGGGTTTTGTTTTCGCTGGAAAGAAGGCGCATTGGGTTTTACCATAATTTCATTGTGGCCCTGACAGGGCAGACTAAGGTCTGTTGTTAGCATATGTGCACTAACTAAGGATCCTGTCCTGCTTGAAGAGGAGTTTTGTTGGCTAACATTTGCAATAGTAGCGAGATTTTCAGTTAGGTAAGTAACAAACTAGCACATTCATTACTGATATATACACACTCAATTTGGTGTGCTTTGTCAAGAGCACTAGCACTTCACTATTAGATTTGAGTTAAATCAGATTTAGGGCCCCATTACACGGTAGGCGGTGGACCAAGGTGCTATTAGCACCTTGGTCCATGCCGGTAAAATACCGGCACCGCCTTGGAGGAAAGGGGAATTACCGCCCTATTCCAAGGTTGGCGGGGCGGTAATTCCGCCTTCCCCCATTGCCCTTCCCCATTCCCATTTTTGCCCCATAGGGCATAATGGGAATGGGGAAGGTGCTAATTACGGTACCGCTAAAAAGCAGGCGTTAAAGTACCAACCCGCAAAGGGACCTCGTAGTAAGGCGGTAAGGGTTAACAGTCACCGGTACTATTACCGGTGACCATTAACCCTTACCGCCTTCCATGTAATGAGGCCCTTAGAGTACTGTAGAAGAGTAAATCAAGTGAATAAAATGAACAATGTAAGTTACCAACAGTAAGAGAAATAATAAGTTGCAACTGAAGAAGTTAGAAACACCATACAAAGCCTTACGAATTAAGGAAAAACACCTTAAGATGCCTATCCCTAGCTAGAAAAGAGGTAGGCCGTTTGACCCCGAGACACAGGTCACAGTGCAGGTCTGTTCAGAAGGGTAAACACCCTTTTAAGAGTCTGAATGAGAGCTGGAAAAGCCAACAAGCAGTTTGTAAATGTCTCAAAGTTACGTCATGATTCAAGAAAAGTTCCTTCCAGACCTTTACACTTGTTAAACCTTATGGAGGTAGTGGGTGGGAACAGGGATGTTAACTCACCCTCTGTACTCTGATTCACTCAAGGACCACCTTAAATTACTCTGCTCCTTTTCTCGGAGCTTGGTTAATTGAAGGAAGTCCAAGGGTATGGCTAAAAAGGTTTCTGTTGGAGTCAGAATTTGGGTCTGGCTAGTTCGTGGTTCTGGCCTCCAATGGATTAGTTCTCAACAATGGACAGCTTGATACTTATACTGGACTGAAGAAATGACCATCACTCCAGCAACGATCTCAGAGGAATCCCAGGACACAATGCAGCCAATGATCAGTGATGGCCACTCAGAAGAAATTGCCCTTGTGGTGGAGACAAAGAAACTGGTCCTATGAGGACCCTCTTCATTATTGAGAGCAGAAATTTAACAGAAATGTTTCTTGCTTGGTACATCGAGCAACTGCAGAGTTCCAAGGCACATTTCAGGCTGGTGACCGATGCAGCAAAGTAAACTATGAAAAATCTTGTCAGCTCACAAGATGGGTCTGGGACACGTCCAAAGCATCTGAAGGCTTTATCTTCGAACAGGCATCACGACTGGTTGTTCTCACCCATCCAGGGTTTAAAACACTGCTTAAAAGGCCACCTTGGTACCAGCAAAGGAGCTGGGCTTCAAAGGTATGGTTGACGAAAGAGGTGTTGACTGGCTTCTAATGATGAGCTCTGGGTCTTCAGCAGGACGCGCCTCTTATTAGGGATCTTGGTTGCAGTAATGATCTGCTGAATGGCACCAGGAGTCGAACACTGCCACTTTCCCTGAGATAGTTCCTTCCATATGTCAATTCCTGCTCTTATAGAGCAGGAAGCAGGACAAACAACAAGATGGCCAGAGTACAAACAGAGAATCCCCTAGCATGCCCATTTTAGAGTATATTGTACACTATTTGGCATATTTGGCAAAATGCAAATGTGTACAGCACAAACCAATGAAAAGGATACAAAAGTATCCACTGTTATAAGCCCATCTTGGAAACATCATGTTAGTAACCACAAAATTACAAATAACAAAGTTTCAGTGAAACAAAGTGTCCCTACTGCACTTCACTGTAAGGCGAGGTGAGCAGGAAAAATGAACATAGAATTGTATAATGGACAATGTTCCTTCATTTATGCCGTAGGTACTGATATGTGCCCCAAAAATAAATGAGGTTAGCAAGGCCAGTGAAATAAAAAGGTTTTACTGGCCATCAAAAGTCAGAACAGGTTCAAAGCATTAGCAAAAGGTTGGGTGTCCAATTGATGCCTAAGAAGGGAAAGCAGTAAAAATAAAATCTTTCGGGTATTATTACACATAGAAAATAAAAAAAAACAAGATAATCTCATGGCAATTCCTCACAATAGTTCAATTTTCAACAAATGGGCATTATGTAAATTCTCTTACTAATTGGTGAATAAATCAGAAAGCAGCATTTCAAAATCACTATCTGAATCATCCTACACCTATCAATCAGGAACAATACAGTGGTCCCAGTACATGTTGATTCTTAATCATTCATCGACAACAACAATTAATGAAATCATATATTGAATTCTAATTTACCACATTAATTAGCCTGCCTCCAAAACATGCCAAATGCGTATATGTATATTTTGGGATTATATATGGTGTGATTTGTAAACCACTATACTCAAATAAAAGATACAAAATTCAAAAAACTCAACAGCTAAAACATTGAACATTACATTAATTCGATTTTGCTGCTAATTCTGCACCTGGAATCGCCATTGTCACAGAAGATAAATTGGCACTATTTCAACCAGATGGTATGTTGTAATTATATTTCAATACCATACATTTAGTGACAGTCCACGCTTATGTGATGACATCATGATGCATATATTGCCATACAAATATGGGATGTACACCCTTGACAGTTTCACTGATGGCCTAAATCATAGGGAGGAATGGCATCCCTTAGGTTGTACTTAAAGCAGTGTATTTCCGCAAGATACTTTGTGTCCCTTTGGTTCCCCACAGCTGACTCACGTGGGACTCCTATGTTCCTAAGTGTCAAAGAGAGAGACACTCTGTCCCTTTCTGAGGTGATACACGAGAATAATGTAATGTATGTGAAGGTTCCCACATTAAGGACAGCCTTATTTGGACCATTCATTTTTGACAGCTGATGTGACTTTCCCGTCCGCGTGTGTGGCAGGACTCGTCTAAGCAAAGACAAAAATAGAGATGTGATATACAATCTTGTTTCTAAATGTCTTCCCAACACCCACCTGTGGGTTACACCAAAATTCTTAACATCTGCAGATAGATGTTAGGTAAGAATTTGTAGAGTCCAACTGGTGTGGGACTGTACAAGACTTATCTCTTGGTATTAGGTAAGCCACATTTTAATATAGGCCTGTACTACACAAGTTGGTATAGCGGCTAAGCAGCCAGGCTTATCTTAAGAGGGGTAATGTGGGCTATAGAGCCATACAATGAACTTAGTAAATACAGGTATCCAAGTAAACTCTTACACACCTAAAGTTGTTATATGAATATGTATTACATACATACAAAAGGATAATTAGACAATCTTTAAAAAACACCAATTAAGAGTAACATTAAATGAAAAGTTAGGTGCAACAAGAGTAATAAAGTAGGTGAGTACATTTTTCTTATGCTAAACATGTCCCAGCACACTGAGTGACGTTATTTGAGGTCAGGATTAGCACTTATTTGTGATCACCATTACACAATTTAGTTTGAAGGAGGTAAAACTTAAAGTCAGATCAGAACAAACTTGATAAGCGAGAGCAGTTTCCATGCCTCTGACCGATCTGAAGCCAGACTGATGGTCATGGAGATAACCAGCAGATTCAGTGTGGAGGTTTTGCTGAGAGACGGACAATTTCTCAAGGAGTTTGCCCAGGAAAAGAGTGAGAGAGAACAGGTGATATTTGGCCAGGCAGAAAGGACCAGCAGAAAGCTTTTTTAGGAGGGGGTGCACAAGGGAGGGCTTGAGAAGAGAGTCAACCGAAGATCCAGTGGCAAAGGAATGATTGCAGAAATCGGCCATGGCTGGAGCGAGGGAAACAACGTTGTCCTCAATGGTTCTGGAGGAGCAGGGGACCACCTGTTTGAATGAAACTTTCATAGACCGGACTTGTCTAAAAACATCATCAGGTGTTCTAGGAGAGAAAGAGGAGGGACAGAGAGTAGAGGGAAGGGTGAGCAGAGGCCTGAGAGAGGTAGCGGGAGAGAGATGAAGAGAGGAGGATAGTGTGGACAAGATGTCCTGAGTTTTAGTGATGAAATGAGAGGCCAAGGATTTACAGAGGGCCTTGGAAGGAACAGGAGAGGTAGAGCCAGCTACTTGCAGATTTTTAAAATGTTGGCTGTGCTGTTTGAGGCTGCAGAGATGCAGGCTTGAATGTGAACCCTCTTCTTGGAGAAGAGAGAGAGTGTGTATTGCCACTGGAGCAGGTGCAGGCCAGGTTCTCATAGGATGTGCCTGAAGCCCTCCACTTCTGCTCAGCCACTCTGCACTTGCATTTCAGAATGGCCAGGCCGGAGTCATACCAAGAATTGCACTTGGATGCAGGCTTCAGACAGATCCTCATGACAGGGGCAAGGATATCAAGAGAATTGGAGATAGAGAGATGAAGGTTGGAGAGGGCCGTGTCAGAGTGGAAGTCAGCCGCAAGGGTAGGAAGTGGGGAGAATGGAGAGGCAAAAGTGGCAACTAACACTCACTTCATAGGTAGAATGGCCCTAAAGGAAGGTGGCAGTGCTAGTGTAGGTTTTGCAAGGGGTATAGAGAGTTTCAGTTGAGAGGAAAGCAGAAAGTGGTCAGTCCAGGAGAGTGAAGTAGTGAGAGGGTTTAGAGGGGGGATGTCTGAGGAGATGAGAACACCCAAGGTGAGTCCGGCTGAGTGTGTCGGACCAGAGGGAAGAATAGAGAGGGAGAGAGAGTCTCAAAGATTGCAGAAAGGCCCAGAGTGGTCAGTGGATGTTGAAATCCTACAGGAAGAGAAGCTTAAAGGTAGAGGCAAGAAGAGAGGAGGAGAGATCAGCCGATTTCGAGAGGAAGAGAGCAACCTGGCCAGGTGGCTTGTCGATGGTGGCCAGAGTCAGAGAGAGCCCAGGAGAGATAAATAGCCTGCAGACTAGGCATTCAAAGGAGGAGTAAGCCTGGGTGGGAATGATAGAGGCAGACACCCACTCTGGAAAGATCAGGGCCACTCTACCTGCGGGCCGGTTGCTCCCTGGTTCGTAGAGGATCTTTCCCCCTTAGTGAAAGCGAGTACATACAGATTAAGATCTTCGAGGAGATGGCAGATGTCAGAGGAGTGTTTGACAGCAGAGCGAGTGTTAAGAGTAGCTACATGGACCAGGATGCCACTTTTGAAAGACTTACAGGGTGTGATACAGGAGAGAGGTACACCCAGTGGATGAGGCAAAGGGGTCCAAGAGAGGGCAGAGGTAGAAGGAGGGAGCAGATGGCCCAGCAAGGAGGAAGAGGATGGTGGCAGAGAAGAGGCAGTCGAGGCAAAGGTGAGTGGCCGAGGAGCTGCCGAAGCGGTAGAAGAGGAAGGTAGCAGAGGAGCATTCGAGGTGGTAGAGGTAGCGCTAGGTTACAAAGGGCCCAGAGAGGAGGCAGAAGAGAGAGCAACAGAGGAGGGAGCAATGTTGGAATGGAGTGGTAGAGAAGCCATAGAAGTAGAGTAGGCAGGTGGCTGAGGGGCCAGAGAGCTGGTAGATAGAGTAGCAAGAGAAGGGAGGAAGTTGATAAGGCGTGGTAGATGCCTATCCAGGGGGAGAAGGTTGGGCTGAGTGCCATGGACCATGACAGTCCCTTTTAGACAGACATTAAGGCTGTTTTGGAGGACAGGAAGGATGCCAAGAGGACCTCCACTCTCGTGCCACATTTAATGGGAGAAGAAGGAAAGGAGATAGAACAGCCACCATGTGTAGGGTCCATAGGTCAGGAGAGGGAACGGCAAAGAGTATGTCGGTAAGAGTCTGTCTGGAGGAGGCACTGACGTGGGTGTCAGCGATGGGAAGGCCTGGATTACAGATATAAAAGCAATTAGAGAAGATGGAAGAGATCGAAAGCACCACAGAGAGGTGTAGGTAGAAAGGAGAGGGAAAAGCGAGAGGGAGAAGAGGGAGATGAGGAAGCAGAGCTCAGAGCTACGCCACACAGGCTGCACTGGGTGGGGTCAAAGCAGGGGGGCACAGAGGGAAGCACTGTAAGTAAACTTCTCCCCCTTATCCTGCCCATACTCAACAATGCCTCCTTGTCTTGCACAGACCCTACAGTCCTAATCGATACATTCAATCATACCATTCTCAAGGCATTGAACTCCATTGCCCCAATCAAACTGCAGAAACCTAAACCCTGTGCTCATCTCAATCCTGGTTCACTCCACAGCTTAGAGTGTTACGCAAGGAAAAGAGAAACATTGAAGCCCGTTGGAAAAGTCATCCTTCTGATGCCAACAAGGACAGTCTCATTCTAGCTTCTCTTAACTATAAAGAGGCTATCTTTCAAGCCCAAAAAGAAACATATACCAAGCGCATCAAGCAAGCTGAATCTAACACTAACGAGCTCTGTAAGATTCTCAAAGAACTTGAATCATCATCCACTCCCCCTGACACCTGTAGCAAAGACCTCAAATGATGTTCTAATATACAAAAGGCACTCCTCGACAAAATCAGTACTCTCCAATCTAAGATCAATGCTAAAGAAAAACAGCTTACAGTCTGACCTGCAGTTTAATCTCCCCCCGGGAAATCTGTCACCATACCCCACACCATCAAACCTTTCAGCTTTTCGCCTTTAACCATCTTAGAGGTAGAGAACATTATCAGCAAACTCAAAGCCTTGAACTGCCAGGGTGACTCATGCCCAGGCCCCATCATTAAGGAGGCCACCCATGAACCAGCCCCATTCATCACCGCCTTTATTAACTCCTCATTCATCTCAGGCATAGTCCCTGATAACCTTAAGGATGCTTGGATCATCCCCCTTCTCAAAAAACCCTCCTTAGACCCTTGCATACCCACCAACTACATGTCCATCACTACCGTCCCCTTCTTGTTAAAAATATTGGACTGAGCTGCCTATCTACAGATCCAGGACTATCTTGAGACCAACAAACTACTCAGTCTCAGACAATCCGGCTTCCGTCCAAGGCACAGTACTGAAACTACACTAATCGATTTAAAAACCCAAATTGAGGATTTCAAAGAAAATGATAAACTCGCCCTCCTACTATTACTTGACCTATCGGCTGCCTTTGACTTGGTGAACCACCAAATTCTTTGCCGGCACCTAAAATCAGCAGCCTACTTTTCAGACAATGCCACCATGTGGATCAGTTCTTTCTTGGCTAATAGATCCATGAAGGTCTTTTCCCAGTCTGCCTCCACTGAACCTTCTCCAGTGTGTTGCAGAGTCCCTCAGGGTTCCTGCGTTTCACCTTCACTCTACAACGTGTTTACAAAACCACTTTTCGATATTCTTGACTGTCTGGGTGTCACCTACACGAATTATGCAGATGACACCCAGATACTCATCCCTATCCCAGGTGACCACATTCTGGACTCCAAAGCATTAAATTATGTCTATCTGGTCATCCTGGCCGGGTTGGCCCAACACGAGCTCTGTCTCAACGAAGAAAAAACAGAGCTCCTCATTCTGGGTTCCTCCTACCGTCTCAGTAAACTTGATCCCATCTTCAAATCCTTCATCATCGATGGAAACACCATCAAAGTTTCCAAAGATACCAAAACCCTGGGTATCTATCTTGATTCTACACTATCTCTTCAGAGACAAACAAATACCATAATCTCAGCATCTGCTTCCACGTGCAAACTTATCACAGCTTGCCGCCCTTTCCTTACTACCTCTAACTGCATTACCCTTGCCAGAACAATGATCATGTCGAAACTTGACTATTGTAATGCACTCTATCTAGGGACGAGTCAACGTAATCTCAACAAGTTGCAGGTTACCCAAAATAACGTCATCAAGGCAGCGATGAATATTCCCAGAAATCATCACGTTTCAGACACTATATGGAGTCTTCACTGGCTCTCAGTAGACCAAAGAGTCACCCACAAATCTCTCGCCATGACACACAAATATCTTGCCAACCAGGCTCCTAACTATCTAGTGTGCCGGTTCTTACCTCACACCAGCCGTCGTCCTCAGAGAGCAGCCCAAGCCCACTTCCTAGTCCTACCCAGATTCAAGCTTCAGAAAGCTGGCAGGGCTAGCTTCCCAGTCCTTGCCGCCAAACTGTGGAACTCACTGCCCAACCCTCTTAGATCGGACCCTTCCTTCTATACCTTCAAAAGCAAAGCCAAATTGTGGATTATTGATTAAGACATGCAAACCACCGGTCTCACTAGCTGCACTTCAACCACCTAATGACCTTTCATTCTCCCCTAATAGTATCCTGCTTGTAAATACTTGTAAATATAATGTAATTTTTCTCTAAGTATTATGTATGTTACCAATTTTTAAGCATGCTCCTGTTGTATATTCTGTTCTGCTGATCGACTCTTCCTTTGTTGAATACTATGTCACTATAACACCTTGTAACCCAAGATATGCGCTCAGATGCCTTTGGGCCAGGCACGCTATAGAAAATAAATAAACTAAACTAAACTAAACTAAACTAAACTAAACTAAACTAAACTAAACTAAACTAAGCTAAACTAAACTAAAGGAATGCAACAGAGGGACAAAAGCATATAGACTCAACAGTTGGAACGAACATGCAGGGGAAAGGGCAGTGGAGGCAGACAACTGGGAGCAGCAGGACTAGATTTAGGGGCAAGTGAACAACAACCAACAATAGGCCGAGTGGACGCACAGAGGAGCAGGCACCTATAAGTGGGGCGAAAGGACTAGTGGGCACGAACAATACCAATAGTAAACACAATGCTGTACCGTAGGGAGGGAAAGGTCCTGAGGGGCACAGCAGATGCTGAGTGAAGTAACAGCATGGGAACAAACACCTAGACACAGAAAAATGCAAAAGATACAGCAGGGAACACAACGTGAGGCAACCATGAGAGCCTATTGGGTGCACAGAGACAGTGTGCATTGAGACAAGCATTGAAGTGGAAGTACCTGTGAGGGCAGAGCAGTTTAGTAGAGAGCAGTAATGGCTGCTCCCCCTGCCCGCACCTTTTTTACCATACGGTCGCACTCTGGGCTGCAACCCCTTTGTCACCAAACACCTGCGTCGCACAACACCATGCCTTTAGAGTGCACAGGCTTTGCAGCAGAGGATCCGAACCTCGGTTCTTAAGGTATCCGAAAAGTGGAACGTAGTGCAACCGGCTACTTACCAAATGGCCAGCGTCTACTGCATTCCTGCGTCGCACAACAATGAGGCCTTAGCCGTCCCAGGCTTCACTGCAGAAGGTTCAATCCTCGGTTCTTAAAGGATCTGAAGCATGGAACGTAACACAATGTGCTACGTATCAAACAGCCAGAATCTCCTGTGGTCCTGCTTCGCACAACACTGCTCCCTTAGCCTGCATGAGCTTTGTCGCAGATGGTCCGATCCTCGGTTCTTAAAGGATCTGATGTGATCAATAAAAAAATCTTGAACAACCTTAAAGTCAGCAATCGAATTCCAATTCTGGAACAATTACATAGAAATGTCTATGATTGACTTTCCTTGGTGACCAATGAAGGTGTAATTTCAAATAGCCAGGTATAAAGTTTTAAACCAATAACACAAATTCTGGGCTTGATCGTGTCCGGGGGAGCAATATTATTTGGCAACTCCTCCCTAGGATCAAAGAGGTTCATAGTTGTTCCATTACCAAATGTAAGATTACAATCACTTCCTAAAGCACTCCAGGGTATAGCACCTTCATTGGATTCCAGTAAAACCTCAATCATGGATTTCAAATCATTAATGCATGCATCTAGGCAATCTTTTTTTTATATGATTATAGAAATTCACTACATACAAAATCATAGTTTGCTGATCCCCACATAGTTTAGTTAATTACAGTTTATCAGAATTAGTTGGCAGATTAATAACGGTTGCTGCTGATTTAACAAGCACCACCATGCCACCTATTGTTGACTCTCTGCTTTTTCATTTCCTTAACTTGATATGATATGATAGTTTATTTATACAACGCCTATACACAATGTGTTTCAAAGCGCTTCAGGGCAAGGGAGGGAACAAGGGAAAATACAATGGGCCTCATTAGGACCCAGGCGGTAAGGGGTTTACGCCGGCGTAAACCATGGCGCCCCTTACCGCCTGAGTACGAGTTCCCTTAGCGCCATGGTGATTTTAACGCCTGCTTTTAGCAGGCGTTAAAATCCATGGCGCTAAGGGACCTTGTTGTTAATTACGCCACCGTAATTTACGGTGGCGTAATTAACGGCTTCCCCACTCCCATTATGCCCTATGGGGCCAGAAATGGGAATGGGGAAGGGTAAATGGGGATAGGGGACTTACCGCCCCGCCAACCTCGGAATGGGGCGGTAAGTCCGCCAACCCCCATGGCGGAGTTGGCAGCTTAGCGCCATGGACCATGGTGCTAATAGCGCCATGGTCCTCCGCCAAGGTCCTAATGAGGGCCAATGACATTCTTACAGGCCATGAATAGTAAGGATGTGAAATTAACTATCATTCTCGGACTGATGACATTTCAGATAGTGCAAGAGCAAGACATAGATAAGGAAGGGAGGGGGAGAGTGGGAAGGAAAGGGAAACAGACAGGTGACTACCATACTAGGCCTGACAACATTTCTGGTAGAGCCAGAGAAAAACAAGAGGTGAGGGAGAGGGGTGCAGAAGGGTAGGGGAGGAACAAAACAAGCGACTATCATACTATGCCTAACAAATTTCAGATAGTGCTGGGGGGGGGTGGAGGAAAAAAACAGTAAGGGGAGGGGGGAGGAGACAGATGAGGTTGCTATCATACTAGGTCCAGGGACAATTCTGATAGAGTAAGTACATAGAAGAAAGTGAGGGGAGGAGATAGGAAAAGGGACAAGGGAAAGGAGGAGAGTACAGAGAGTTAGCAGTCAAAAGAGTGGAGAAGCAAGAGGGGAGAGTGAATACAATTGCAGAAGTCAGTAGTAACACATAATGTTGCAAAACAGGATACAAGATGAAGATGGGAACAGCATGATTCAGGGCCACAATGAGTACAAGATGCAAAGGAAGTCCAGCATGAGAGTTGAGAAATGGTGACGCACCGTGAATGAATGAAGTCCACAAAAACCAAATCCAGCATTGGCCACAAGACGGTGATGGTGAAACCAGAATTTATCAGGATAGACTTTTGCAGAAGTAGGCTTGAGTGGGGTGAGGGAGGAGCAGGTTGGAAGAATCAAGCAAAACAGGCAACACCTGTGTGCGAGAATGGGGGGGCACACAGGAACATCACAGGGGGACCTAAGGGGGTGGGGAAGGCCTGTGGGGACAGAGGGAGTAACACATGTTGGTGCATGCTTACCTGCTGTCTGAGCAGGGGGTCGGGGCCTGAGTCCTCCTGGTCTGAACAGGTCCAAACAGGAGTTGCCCTTTTCTTTGACTGCCCTTCACTTCGGACGCCTGGCCGAGATACGCCCTTGATCTAAGAGTTAAGAGCAGGAAGGACGAGGCAGGGCTAAGAAGGTGGGTGGTGTTTAGGCCAGGTGACCTAGATCCACTTGCACCTGCTCCCCATCTGCAAAGCAAAAGAGGCTGGAGGGCTCCTTAAGAAGGGAAAAAGAGTGGCAAGCAGGAAGGCACCAGGTGGGCCGGGCTTGATAAGTGGTGAAAAAGAGCGGCAAGCAGGATGTCACCAGGTGGGCACGGTTTGCTAAGTGGTGAAAAAGAGCAGCAAGCGCTGGAGCCATGTTTTAGAAGATGGCGCCTAAAGTCCCTTTGTTTAAAAAGGGCCCGGTCTTCTTTTTTCAATGTTTCTTTTTGAAAATGTCCTTCTAGAGTTTGTCTCTGCGTGCCAAACCAGGATTGTTCCCTTTGTTCGTGTGCCTTTGGCGGGCTTCAGGACTGAAGACCGCCTCTGCATCTGAGTGTCTGGGGTGAGCAGGAAGTGAGGGAGGTGCCCGAAACTCCCTGTGCTTAGTCTCCTAGGACACCCAAATGCACTCTGGCGAGATTGACTGGTTGACTGTCCGGCAAGGACAGCCATCCGGCTGGGTGAGTGACAGCTAGGCTGGAATGAAAGGCAGTCTCTTGGACTGGAAAGCAGAGTTTACCACTGGAACGAAAGAACCAAAGACGAGCTGGAAAAGGACAGCTGCTGCAACTCCTGGACCGCTGGTTTGCCTGGTGAAGCCTTGCTGCAGGTCCGAATTGCCAAGTTCATCTCGACAGAGAAGCCCCTTCAAGGATGTCTTCTTCCTTTGAGTTGGTGGGACCAATCAACTTGTAAGCCACCTGGATACCATTCTCTGAGCTGGTTAGGTTTAAACAGGGAGAGGGACACCAGCTTGTGTGCAGAATTACAGCTACTGGAACTGAAGTGAATCCATTTTATCAGCATTTGCTGATGATCCCGTGCAGTGCAGGAGTCCCCCGACATCCCCCCTCTCGTCATCACGAGTGAGGCTCAGGAACAGTGAGATCTGCAGGAACTGCCAGAAACCAACGTCTTCAGCTGCATCTTGTTCTTCATATAAAGGCTCCACGGGTTGCAACTGATGCTGTAAGGGAGGTGGGGGAACTTGAAAAATTGGAGTATGAAAATGATAAAATTCTAATAGCTCCAATACCAAAAGAGGGCCCCAAACTGAAAAAGGGTAAGCCACAAGGGAAACCAAATCAGGCTAGTGAAATGTCTTGCGCCAAACCAGAGGGAGGTTAGCTAAAACCCCCATGTGTCGAAACATTTGGAAAATGTTATGCTTGTGGGTCTACTGATCATGTGAAAGGGGGCTCAAGAACAGTGAGAGCTGCAGGAACTGCCAATAACCAACATCTTCAGCTGCATCTTGTTATTCATATAAAGGTACTGTGCCAACCCGATTGAGATAACTTGCCTCTCGCAGTGAAAGCTCATGCAAGTTCTAGTGAATGTTTTCTAAATGATTGTGTAATAAATTAATAAGTGTTTTACCAAGAAACCTGGAGTGTAAGTGTCTACTTGAACCACTGTGATTGAATGTACCATGTGTAACTTCTTGTACTGTTCACACTCCCTCTTGAGATAAGCCTGGCTGCTCAGCCCGCTACCAAAAATAGTATAGTACAGACTTATACCAAAGGTTGGTTTTGCTTACACCTGTAGTCCTAAATGTATGTGGTGGGCCCAGAGGGTACTGCATGCAATTCTGCCTAACAGTGGCAGGGCTGCGTAAATCCCCATTTTTGGACTCCATAGGATTCCATGAGGATTTTCGCCAAATGTACCACGAGTATACTGCACAGTAAATGAATTGATATTTGGAGCAAAAGAGGATTTACCACCACATGCAAAAAGTGCTTATTTAATCTCTTGATGCAGATAAAACTGTTTACAGTGAGAGCTAACTTCCTTTTTTGCTATTTGTAGAGCTCCTAATGTGCATCATGATCTCACACACACTCATTAGAAATTCTAGAATTCAAAGAGAATTCCTTACAGAATACAGCTGAGAAATAGGAGAGATGTAGGGTTATGTTCCAGCACCTTCATCTAAAGAAAAAATGTTCCTACCATATTTACAGGGATGCTGCACTGGCAATTTGCGGGCTTGGAGCCCTTTTGCTCTTTTGTTTCTCTCCTGCCAAGTGCTGCTGCTAGTCCATGTCTGTCAAAACCCAGGCCCTGGAGGGTCACTGACTATTTCAGGACTGGATGCTCATGTCTATCCTTGAACCGACTTTCTGTCTACATATCATTGGCTAACACTCCCAAACACAGGTTAGGTATACACCGGCACATATTATACTCATGTAAACAATACTGATAATGATGCTGCTGCATTATGAGAGTTTTTAATAACATATAATTTCAGGCATAGTGGTAGATACACCTATTAGGGACAAGGTAGCATAGTGACAAAAGATCACAAACAGTAGAGAAAAAAGCAAATGTAATCATGCTACTTGCCAAAAAACGACAATGAAATATATACAATGAGACTCAGCACGCATTAGTAGTAAAGCAGTTTAAACACTTGACTTGAAAAAGGGAGTGTCCATGGGATTGATATAATCCTACATGATGGCCATCATAGGTCGGCATGCAGAATGCTGCTAAATGCTGCAGAGAGGATGTCAGGGAGGAGAAATGGCACCTGTACCAACATGCTTGAAGAAAGCCAGTAAGTGCTTTTCTGGGGTTGGTGTGTTGGACGGAAGAAAGGTATGTGTTTGTGGGGGAGTGGTGCATTTGAGTGGGAAGAGTCCAGGTGGTAAAGTCTGAAGAGGCAGAAGTGAAAATGCGTGGATGCATTGGATATCCCCTTAAGAAAACACAATAAAGAATGCAGAGGCGAGAATGGCCCCATTGAAGACACTGGTCCTCATTACAAGTCCAGCAGTAGCCATGCCGGTAAATCCGGCAGGCTGCTGCCGGACTTGTGAATTTTTCCAGCACCTAGCTTCACAGAAACACTGGGGGATTATGACCCTGGTGTTCCTGGAAGTCAGGTACTGGAAAATCGTTAATCCCCATTCCCATTTGGACTCAATGGGAATAGGGATGATGGTAGCACCGGCACGGTTAATAACAGTGCCAGTGCTTCCGTGAAAGTCAGCTGGCGGGTGCCAGGTAGGCTTACCGGCACCATTGTTACCAGATCGGCACACTCGTAATGAGGCCCACTGTTGGCATTTTGCAGTGCAGCAATTAAAGGGGGTTGGAAGCAAAAGTGAGAAGGGCTGGCAATAGGCTGCCAGTTTTAGATGGCCTCAATTAATGGCAGACAGTATGGGGTGTGCTTCAATGGCGCCTAGATCACATGGTGGCAGGGTTTGAATGTCTCATTCAATGTTTATTTGATGTGACTGTTGTGATCTTCAATGCCATATCATGCCCAGCAGTTATAACAAAACTATATTGATAAGACTACAATAAGTTTCCGTCTAAAACAAAGGTACACTGAACTATTTATGTTTTTATTACTGCACTGTGCATACAATTAAACCACACCGATTGATTGAATTGTGAGTTACTGTTTGTAGAGCTAATCAAGGGATGACAAACTTTGGCTCTATGACCAGCAGAGGATTCATTTCCATCTGAGCGTTTTAATGTTGACCATGCAATTTGTGCAGCATTACAGGTGCCATGATTTAGCAGAGACATGAAAGTCCATACAGATATAATCTTTTTCTGGTGAGATTAGCAGTGGACAATTGTCAAAAGCACGCCTATGGGGGCTCAAATGGGAATGGGGACGTACCGGCTCCGGGTCCCATGCAAGGGAAATTACCAGGCCTTCAAAGGTCGGAATGACCCGGTTATTTCCCTTTCACGGGATCCGGTGCCGGACCCGAGTTTGGGGGTAGCCATGCCCTTATTAAGGGCATGGCTACCTCCAAACTTGTAACGAGGCCCAATGTGTTTTCGATTTTGTACCACTGTCTTTGCATAACACAACCTAATTCCTTTTCCTTGCTTTGTGATCTAATTTGGCAAATCTCTCCAGTGGGGAGAAGGTTCAGACGGTAACGTAGAAACTGTCTAGCCAGGTACACATTTGGGAATTTCTCTAGATATTTTGGCATTCACCCTAATGGCTTATCCAAGGGAGACAGACTATAATACAATGGGCCTCATTAGGACCCTGGCGTTGACGGTATGAATGGAGCTGGTAAGGCACCGGTACCGTTCATAACGTCCTGCTGCATTATGAGTTCTGCGAGCGGGTTCTTGGGAGCCCGCCAAGTATTACCTGGCGGGCCGTGCGGCACCCGCAAGCAGAACTCGTGATTGCACCGGCACTGTTATCAACAGTGCCGGTGCAACCATGCTCCCCACCCCCATTCTGCACAATGGGGCAGAATGGGGATTGGGAGACTGGCAATACCGCCACCTGCAAATGGGCAATTACCGGCTCATTCAACTCGTAATGGGCTGGTTATTGCCCAATCGCGCAAGGCGGTGCGGGTAGCGAGTATGGCGGTAGCGGTGCCTGCCATACAGGCATGGCTACCGCCATGCTCGTAATGAGGCCCAATGTATTGTTGACATTGTGGCCATCCAGTCTGTTCTTAGTATGGTCTTTTTAACTTAATTTAGGGACCCCACCAAGTCTTCAATTATCAAATCTAGATTGGCCAGGATGTCTTCCACTCTCCTCCTTAATTTAACAGCTGCCTTATGTCGCCCTGATTCACCAAATTAACATATAGCGATTCTTTCAAGGGGGCCAAGCATTTTCTGAATAATGATATAATAGTTTGATCCACCAAGCATCTAAGTGAGGTTAAACCAAGCTCAACCCTTAATGAGGCTAAAAGTACACACTCCAGCAATCCCAAAGCCTGCTTTGATATTTTGGATTAGATTTTGTCAAATGGGAGCAAGCACTAATCTCAAAACCATATAAAGGTCCTAGTATAACCTTCCTTTTATAAAAAAATAGGAAAGGGTTGCATGGAGAGTCTACAATATTTGCATCTTATTTTTCTCATCCGTGCACCCGCTTGGCAGCTTACCTCAATACGCACTTCATCAAAACCTCACTGTTATCCTTTACGTTTCGATGGAATCCAAAGTTATAGATGTGGAGGGTATCAACTTTCACTCACCCATTAACCAACTGAAGCCCACTTTCTTTTTCCTGTTATGCATGCATCTTATAACCTCAGTTTTTTTGTGTTAATGCATAATTTGTTCAATCGCGACTATTCCAATATTGAGTCGATTTGTCTCTGCAAGCCCACCTGAGTCCTAGCCATCAAAATCACACAATCAGCATAGGTCAGGTATGGTATTATCAAGCTTAATAGCCTGGGTGGTGCAAATAAGTACTTCACCAGGGACTCCCCCAAGTCAGCCAGACATACGTTGAATAGGAATGCAGCCAATACACCGCCCTGGGGAAGGCCCCCATTTATTAGAAAAGGCTTGTCAGTTCTCTCCTTCCATTCAATCTCACTCGCAGTGTTGTCTGATCATGGGGTTCAATCAAAATAGTTAGCAAGAGCTATGGGATCCGCTAGTCCCTTAGCTTGAGGCCCAATAGGTTCCAATTGATGCAGTTAAAAGTTTGCATAAAGTCGATGGCTGCAGGATATAGGGATGGATTTCCTGGACTAAGGGCCTCCTCTCTTAGCCATCCTACCACCAATCCATTAAGGTCCATACCCATACCACTACGGAAACCTGTCTGGAACTTCTGCAATCTCCCAGTTTCAGCAGCCCACGTCTTCAAATCATTTAAGACCAGCCCTGAAAATATCTCACAATCACTATCTATAAGGGATTTAGGGTGTTAATTCATGGGGCTTAATCTATCCCACTTCTTGTATATTGGGACAATGACGGCCATGTGCCAGGAGGGTGGTGTCTTGCAATCTTCCAGCACTGCTTCGAGCAGTATGAATAATATTTTAGCTCACAACTCTGGGACTAATTTGAAGAGAGAATTCGAAAGCCTGTTTGGCCCAGCCAAATGGAGGCCCTTTTAATCAGAATCTCAATATCCTCCACATCCATATTCAATCCCCACATGTGATCATCGTTAAGGTCTCTATTGAGCTATTTGGTTGCTTATACACCTTTTCAGAATGTCAGATCCACTCTCTCTCAGTTATAGGATTACTCTGAAATCAACTCTGCATTTTTCGCAATGAGTTTATCAATTCCCAAACGTTCCTAGAGTCATTTTTTGTAATTATCTCTAGCATGTGCCATTCTTCCTTCTGGGCTAACTTCGCTTTATAGCACCTTAGCCAATTTGTATAGCCTTCTTTGAGAGACTTAATACTGGCTAGGTATACCTGCTCTTTTACCATTTTCCCTCTCATGTTTGGAATATCTCTTCTGAGCTTTCTTTTTGTATCTCTATATCAAAGGGATTAGACCTCTGAACTTCCCCTTTTCTATTCTCTCCTTGTATCCTCTTAAATGTCTCTAGGAAGGATTCAAAAGAACCAGGGGTCAAACAAGCAACACCTTGTCTTTCTGTATAGCCTTTGAGGAATTCTTATATTCGGTTATTAAAACCATTCAAATTGCCTATATGTTTGTGATTCTATTTCCAGCTTGATTAACTTTTAGGCCACTCATATCAGAACCAGCTATCTCTTGTATCTGGACACTCTTTTTAACTGACAGGTCTATATGATTGTTCACATCACACTCCTCAACAATCATCTCTTCACAAATTTCAAATATTGCTGGTGATGTTACTATATAATACATATGAGCAGCTGCCTTATCAGATCTCCAAGTTGGCCTCGTGATATGTCTCCCAGTATGTCCCCTTTCAAAAATCCTAGGTTCCAACTGGCAAACAACTCCACCCAGGCTTTCCATTCCACATCTGATTTCCAATTTTTAATGGGACTTTGGCCGTCCTCAATTCCTCTCACAAGCATGCAATCTGAGTTTAGATCTCCAGATATTATAATGTGTGCACCCAAGCAAGTCCCAGGAAGTCCCGCTTGTCTGCGCTAATCCGTTTGGATCGTTTCTGAAAAAGACTTTAAACCTTCACTGCATTGAACTACAGCTTCCAGAAGGTGAAAAATCACAGACAATTGAAACCTCTACAATAAGAGACTTTAGAGACTTTTGCTGGCAGCTTACATTTGTGTTTCATCTTTATTTCAGGCTTTGCAACATAATTAGGGGGTGTGTCTATATAATCTGGCCACTGCGCGCACCGCACCCGCACCCAAGCAAGTCCCAGGAAGTCCCGTTTGTCCGCTTTGCTGCGGTGCTGCGAGGCTGCGGGGCTGCTTGCTGAGGATTGTAATACCCCTGATTGCTGGTTTGTGTTCTAAGTGTTTCCCATTGTTATTATTTGTGAATCATATGCAACCTGTTGTAGCTAACATTTACTAGCTAAAGGGTAAACTCAGCGTTGCTTTTCCTTTGTTTCGTTTTGTTTTCCCCCTTTTTTTTAAGGAGATTTAAAGGAGCTTGTGACTCCACCAGTGCGGTATGAGCTTGCATATATATACCTTGAAATCTAATATGCCAGAATTAGCCGGCGTGTTACATACACCGGTTGGGGCAGTTAGAAAGCTGATTCCCCAATCCCATGTCGAGGAAATCAATTGTATTGACCCCAGTTTTACGAACTCCACTCTCAAATAGAGATATTCGCACATTCTGTGCAAAACGGAAGGAGTGCATGCTAGATGAGTCACTCTCTGAACCACTCTCTGATGCAATGTTGTCCTCTGCTGTCAAAGCAAAGTCATTGTCTTTGATACCACCGGCTAACGCTCCATGTACATTGGAAAATCCTGTTCTGAAAACTGTGTTCCCCTCTGCACCCCTGAGTGAGTCTGCACTACAACATCCCATTTCTTTTGAAGTGGTGGTGGGGCTACCTAACATCAGTATCCCCATCATTTCGGATAACACGCTCTTAGCATCAACTCAAACACCATGTTAGCACAAAACCAAGACTAAAACACTCTCGCCTGTAAACGAAATTGGGGATTCAGTGCTGGATTTGTCCAATATCTCCATTCATGCGAGTGCTGGAAAGTTAAGCACTGTACATGGGGATTCTTGCATAAATGATGGTCCTGCGGATATCTTAGATATATCTGCAAAATCCATGATTGACTCCTTTCTACAGCCCACGCCGCGGCAACGCATCCATATGAGTCATCTGGATAATCCGACAGAGAACTTGGCTCTCATAGAAATTACTTTGGCCGCTGCAAATACCACAGTAGTGAGCCTCTTTAAACTATTTGAAGGCTTGGATGCTAAAATTGCTTCTCAAGCAAATCAAATACACCAAATTCTTGATTGGACAACTCGCATGCCTATTGATATACTTCTCTCTATGAACAGTGGCAATAAAAGTATTCCACCACAAGAAACAGAGAAACTAACAAACCAAGAATGGCATACATCAGCCGTAACCCTGTTCTCACATATCATATGCCCTGTTGAACACTCGGTTCCTGAAGTCATTACTGTAAATAACTCTTGGATCAGTCTAGACAGAATTGTGAAGAAAAAAAATCGTATGAATGCAAGTGTCCCTCGGGCTGAGAGTGACACTCAAAAAATAATTTGCCCGACCTGAATAAAGAGAGCTGCACCTAAATCAAAGGTGGTCTACAAAAAACTGACAAAACCTGTCTCTCAAGATCAGCGAAGAACACAATTGACTTCACTTTCTCCCACAATCGATATGAGTCTTGGAAGAGAACTCTCACAAGCCTCCACATTAAATCCTCAAAAACTGGTGGTGGCACAACCTGCATCTGTCATAGGGGACATTAGACCGAGTTCCCTCCAGATCAGTTACAAAAATAACATGAATTATGCCCCGCTCAGTGAAATTGTGCAGTTAATCGAAAAAGCTTCACAGGATTGTGGTGGAATAGCAGCATGAGCCTTTGCCCCCACTGAAATTACTCAGACTCAATCGCAATTAAAATCCTGTGAGAGAAAATTAGTACTAAATGACCATGCAGAAGAATTAGACTTTCAGGATCGAATGAATACGATCAAAGCAGCGGTTGATGCCTATTTAAACCAATGAGTGTCAGAAGCAATTATGGCCAAACCTGCGACTCTACCGAGTAAACAAGATGATTGTTATGTTAAAGAGAATTGTGAAATGATTAGCTCTAAATGTGTCTCATTACTGGTGAGAAAGGATACACGTTTTGCAGAGCAGTCAAGCTGTCTGTTGTCCAAGCCGACTTTGAGTGGTAACAAGTGTTTGTCCGATAGCACACGTCCACAAGGACCCTTTGACACAAAAGGTAAAACTGAGATGTCGTCTGTGCAAAAATAAATACCGGTCCATAATAGCAATTACGGTAAACATGGTCGACTACACCACAAAAACACTTTTGCAAACTGTCACTCCTTGGTTTTGAAGTGTCGAGATGACCCCTTTGAGAAATACAACTTATGTAGAACAAGCGTCCTCAATGTGTTTGGTGATGTACATGATCTGCAAGATATATTGTTCAGTGATATTAACCAGGTCGAGTTTGTATGTGATCAGAATTTGTCCATTGTACGTTTATGGATAAAGTCAGGTTTAGTATTGAACTCATTCTGGAAAGCCAAAATGGAGTTGTTCAAAATGGGCTTTTTGATTGCGCAGGATCCTGAGCGCATGACTGAAGAACGAAAGGGCTTTGGGGAAGACAAAGTTGATGGGTGTTTGCCCATCTGCTCATGCTCATATTGCGGTCCCATTGATATGCCGCCCCAGGCAGACTTGAACCCCTCAAGGACATAACCATTAACTGAGGCTAGTAAAAGTTCATTGTCATTATTGAGTTGGAATACTAGGGGACATACTCATTTGCAATGGTCCTCTAGTCAATTTTTAAACTCATTTGATATAGTGGTCCTTCAGGAAACTTGGTTACAACGACCACCTTTGTGGGATGATCATGACATAATCTTGCTGCCAGCCTTGGTGGGAACTAAGGGGAGACCAACTTCTGGCCTTATGGTGGATGTAAAAACAAGCAGTTGTTTGAGCATGACCAGATTGTCTGCCCCCAATAGGTTTATTCAATTGGTTAAAATAAGTGACACTAATGGCTTGCTTGCCCAAATAAATTTGTTTCACAATCCAATGGGCATTTCTGATGATATGTTCTATAGAGACATGGAAGAGGTTGCCCAAGATCAAAGTGTTGTTGCAACGGTTGTGGTTGGTGATTTAAACCTTGATTGCTTCTGCCCAAAAAAGACTCCTATTGTCCAAGAACGGTGGCTTAGATTCACTTTAGATCATAATCTTTTCATGGCAAATGGAGCCTTTTTGGGAGATACCCCTCCCCATTATACCTGGGAAAGGGGAACCTCCAAATCAATCATTGATTATTCAAGACCGCAGACCTGTTCTCCAAGGTGATTCATTTTGAGGTTGTTAATCAGCCTGCAAGCGATCATCAACCACTAACAGTGGTTTGGCAATGGAATCGCTATGTGCATGAGCTTAATCAACATTGGTATACACAAAATCTTGATGTTAACTCTAAAAAAACTTGCCTTAGGTGGTCAAAGAAATCACTTGATGACTTTGAGGAGGGCACGCGGCAGCTTTCTGGCATGAGGACTGGATCATATGTGGATGTTTTATCTACTTTGCATAACATATATATTGATAGGCAACCACATTAGTCCCATAGGCATACCTTTGATGCCGCTGTGCAACAAGCCAGAGCTATGTATGGGAGAGATCTAAAAGCTACTGCTAGGTTGCCAATAAGTGAGCGCAACGGAATTCGCAGAAGAATTAGGTGTCGATATCGCAACTGGACTCGGGCAAGGAAGACGAGGCTCTTCCAGTCCGACAGCGAAATCTTCATGCAAACGATACAGAATAAGGATTCTGGACAAGTGTGGGCTCTATTGAACAAAACAGTTAACCCAATACAAGCTTGTGACCAATTGAGTGGGGTGACTGAAGCCTCTTGGCTTGCACACTTCTCGAATCTTTATGCAGATACAAAGTTTGATAGCTATAAATACGAGAAACAGAGTTTAGATACCTGGAGCCTAGAGTGTTCTGAGGAGATAATAGAAGAACTCATGATAAAATCCTCTTCCTCTAGAGCGGCAGGGCCGGACGGCTTAAGTAATGCTACGTTCAAGCAAAATCCATCTAGATGGGCCTCTATCTTGTATAATATCTTTCAACAGATTTTGATCTCCAAGACCATACCAACGTCTTGGAGATCCTCCCTGATTGTTCCCATCTTTAAAAAGGGAGATAGAGCCTTACCATCTAGTTATTATCCAA
This sequence comes from Ambystoma mexicanum, assembly GCF_040938575.1. Classification (NCBI taxonomy): domain Eukaryota; kingdom Metazoa; phylum Chordata; class Amphibia; order Caudata; family Ambystomatidae; genus Ambystoma; species Ambystoma mexicanum. The sequence goes on from NC_090924.1 coordinate 1,122,839,643, forward strand.
TTGCATTACTTGATGCACCAGGTAAAATTTTCTCAAGACTAGTCTTGAGAGACTTTGTGAAGTGGTCATTAGCCTCTAATCAGCGCGATCCAAAGCAGACAGGATTTGTCGCAGGGTTGGGCACGGTGGTTAATTTGTTAACTCTCAATGCCTTAAAAGCACAGGCTCAGACCCTAAGGCAACCGATTTATCTTGCGTTTGTTGATCTCCACTCAGCTTTTGACTCTGTGTCTCGTGTAAGCTATTTGATAAACTTCAAGCTGCAAACTGTCCTGCCACCCTGTGCGATATTATCTTTGGCCTGCATTCATTGACATCAATTAAAATGAGGTTATCAGTGTTGGGTCTTTTGTCAGCAGCCATTTGCACTTCAAGAGGGCTAAAACAGGGATGTATCCTTGCGTCGGCCCTCTTTAATTTTTTTATACACGATGTGATGCAGGCGTTTATTCAGATATCATCAGATTCTCCGAAGATGAATGGTGTAACAATCAAGGCACTGTGGTATGCTGATTAACTAGTGCTAATCTCTAAAATTCCTATAGGTCTCCAACTTTTGTTGTCCTCTCTGAGTTCATATTTGGATGCTAATGAGTTAGTGATAAATATGAAAAAAACTCAGATAGTGTATTATGCCCCGAAACTGACCAGAAGGGCAAAGATGGATTGGAAGATCAAAAATGTAAGTGTGAAGGTGGTTGAGAACTACTTATATTTGGGGATTCTGGTTGACGGATCTGCACAAACGAATTCACAGTTGAGGTCTCTTGATTGCAAATTAGTTTCAGCAATTTCACAGACAAGATTGATACTTTTCAAGTATGGTACATTTTCAATTAGTTGTGCAATTGTATATTGGCGACAGAAAGTGCTACCAAAATTACTCTATGGTTTGGAGACGACAAATATAATCAAAACATCCATTCTAAACAAACTAGAAGCTAAATTTTGGCGGGCAGTTTTGCATGTGCCGCAGTGCGTACCAGGTCCATGGTTGAGACATGAGTTGGGCCTTACCTCTATGATGGCAGAATATGAATGGCGGCTATGCGCTCTTTTCTGCAAATGCTTAACATATATACAGACAGAGAACATTTTCACAACTCTTTCTGTCTATATGTTATCATCGTCTCACAGATTTGTGAGCATTTGTTCAACGCATATCATGAAAACTCTCGCTAATGCAGATGTGAGTATAGAAACTCTCGTCACAAATCCGACCAAAGCGAAAGACAAAATCTTCAAGAGGGATTGGATCATAACTAGAAACCTGTGTCTTGGCTATAAAGATTTTGATGCAAATGCATTTGCACATAAGAAACTAGGAGATCTGGAAAGCTACTTGTATAGAGCTCCCTCACCTCAGATACGATCTTGCATTCTCCATCTCCGCCTTAATTTAATCCCCACGAGGGATGTGCTATCCAGAAGACATCTCCTTGGTGTAGAAGTGAACTTTTGTAGATTTTGTGCGGATCCGAACATTAAGGAAACTTTAAAAGCATCTTATAGTGGAATGTCCAGCATTGATAGTTCTAAGAATTAAATTCTTTTGGAAACATCTGACTTTCTTTGGCTGGATGGCCCCAGAGCACAGATGGCCTACTATTTTAGCTACAAAAGTTATCAGTATAAGCATTGCAACATATAACTTCTTGAATGCGCTAAATTTATGTGTGGTTTCAATGACAAACTAATACTTCAAGTTCATAAGCGGTGTAAGTTCTAATAAGACTAACGTGAATGGTCCCAGATGCATAGTCTTATTGTTATGCAATCAGTTTTTGTTTGAGGAGAGCTACCAAGTGTCATTATGTGCTAAGAGTTCATACACCTTTCGGACTGTTAATATGGATTTGTTCAGAAATAGGAATGATTTCTAATGATGAATTTTTAATCTAGATGTAAATATTTTATGTGCATATGTAGGTGTCTGCTAATTTTAGCTAGAGCACCTCTTTTATTTTGAGTGTATTAACTGATTATTGATTATTCCTATGCTTGCTCTATCTAGTGACTAGGTTAAGGTGTGTGGTCACCTTTCGATGTGAGATTAATTGTTGTTTGTACTTCTTTGGAACTTTGTAAACCTGGCATCTGTTTTCCTCTCAAAAATTATTTTATATCTCGCTTTTATTTCTGCAAAATGTAAATGATTGTTAAATTTGATAAAAGTTGAGTTTCTCAGCTAAATTCAATTAAAAAAACTGATAATGTGGGCACCTTCATAGTCACAAGATAAAGTTAAATATTTACTAAAAGAAGAGGTTGCTGTTGGCATATACCCTTTACTTTCACCACTACAGCAAATAACCCATATATTTTATCACTGAGAATTTCAAATTCCACCAGCTCGGAGGTCCTTATCATAATTACAAGCTCGCCTGAGGTTCTTCCCCTGTGCCTTTTAACAGCCATTCATTGGAACACCCTAAAGCCAGCCACAATTAGTGGATCGCACAGCCAGGTCTCCTGTCAGAACAAAATCCTATATTAAAAAAAAATATTTCTCCTACCTTTGGATCCTATAAAACTATTGAAACCTTGGGTATTCCAACTCAATATCTGTATCTTATTCAAGTGTACCGATTGTGCTAAAGCCCTATTGTGAACCGCCTAGATTTTGTATCAGTTCTTCCCATGGAGATTGTATCTGGGATACTCATGTATCTTTGTTTTGGATCTTGATTCAAAACCATAGGGTTAGTATGGCACACAGTTAATTTGAAGCCTAGTTTTAAGTGTTTCTGCATGGGTACATAGCAATGAGGTGATCGCTGGTGAGGAAAGATCAATCAAGGTCCAGTTTGCTATGCTGTTCCATTTCAGCAATTCTATGCTTATAAATCGCTATTGCCAATTGCAGATAGCCATAGATTTTTTTTCTCCACAGGGCAAGTAAACTGCACCGATTAATGAATGGACTGTCCATCTCATGCGATACTGCCTCTAGTTTTATCAAATTGCTCAGAACAGAAAAAGATCTAGAGTCAAAAGGAATATGCCCAGATATTGTGATTCCATTCCTTTGTCTCGTCATTAGTATAACACGTTAATGGTAACCGTGGTGCAGTATTACAAGTTTGCTGATTTGCACATTTGATATTCTCAATATTAGAGTGCAAGGTTAGGCCCATGATGCTAGCTCGATCTTTCTCTTGATCACTACCATTATCGGTTAGCTTTTTCCCTAGCCATTTATCCAGAGGCCCTCTCAGTTCGACTTGCCTGACGGTACCCCCAATTACCCATATGTTTTACTATTACAGAGTTTTAACACAAAGGAGCAAAAGCCATCTGTTCTCTGTTCCTAGTGTAATTTTCTCCAAATGTCACATTTGAAAGCTCTAGTCGCTTGAATCTTCGAATAGGATTCTTAGGAGCTTGACATTTCTTGCGTTTTAATAATTTCTGCAGGCTTCTCACCATTGAAATTTCATTGCAGACTACTTCCATCAGATCTTTGTCATTCTCTGCAACAATTGTTAAAGAGTCACTCGGTGGCGATATTATAGACTCCTGGGAAGTATTTTGTGGCAATTGAATAGCATTGTTTCTCAGCTCATTATTGCATTTTGCCATTTCACATGACTGACAGATTGCACCCCCTCCCTCATGTATTATTGCCATACAAGCCTTTTTCCCCATCATTGTATTTAGGTCAATGTGACATTTCTCACTATTTTCCAGAATCAGATCTACGACTTTTGCAATTATACTGTTAAGATCTTGCTCTTCTGCTGCTTAGTTTGGGCACAGTTAGAAGAACGCTGCAATTTTGAATAAAATTGCATCAGTAGCTGTATTTAGTGGTCTTGTTAATGGTGATAGTTTATTACGAGTTATTGTTGATCAGTCATCTTCTACAGTGTCTTCATCGCTGTAAATCTCTACACTGCAGTTGAATGCCTCAAGGTTAGGACTTGCCGGCAAATGTGTGCCTATTTTGTTGCTGTAGGCCTCAGCGTCATGTCCCAGTGATTTCTGTATGAAATCTAGTCACATATTTAATAGTGACCCGTCATTATCGATTGTGAAAGAATGTTGAGGATCATTGCTCTCACTGTTGATTGTCGAATCCAATTGGGGGTGGGGTCAGTTCCTTTCCTGTTATCAAGGGTTTAGGTGATGCATTTAATATATGGCCTATAATTTTTGGCTGTTTAACCTTTTTATTATTCTAGCTCAAAATATCTAGGTTCCCCCTTTTAGATTTTGAATCGATCTTAGCAATCTCTGATCATTTGCAGGGACTCATGGGGCATTTCCCCACAGTAGTAGTACCGTTTCGCAGTCCACATCTATGTGGCTTAGCAGATTTCATGGTAGAAAATGTCTTTAAGGTCCCTCCCAATTTCCTGTGTGACAATGTTGGGGAATATAGTGCACAGATAAATATGAAGATAAACCGCCTGCCCTCGGCTGGTCCTAAACAGCTATCTCAGCAGAAGTGCTGCGGGTCATATACTTCACCTCCACAAATAAAATAGGGTCGGATCCAAGCTACTACGACATTTAATTCCACTTCTTAAACAAATATCAATACAGTGTAGCTCGGCTTACGGCCGTCCTCTGGTGTCCCCCAGTGGACCACAGCAGACCACTCTGTAGCTCCACTCCATGCAGTTTTGATGACTTTATGGTCATGTCGCCTGTTTCCTGAAGCAATGCTCGGGACCACAATAGCAGCAACCAAAAAAAGACTTCCAGTAGTCAGCGTTCCAGTAAGTACAGCAGACCACTCTGCAGCTCCACTGCTTCTGGGTTTGATGACTTTATGGTCAAGTTGCCAGTCTCCTGCAGCAATGCTCCGCCCCAAAATAGCAGCCACCAAAAAAAGACTTCCAGTAGTCAGTGTTCCCAGCTAGTAAAGCAGACCACTCTGCAGCTCCAATCTGCATGGGTTTGATAAATTTATGGTCAAGTTGCCAGTCTCCTGCAGCAATGCCCCGCCCCAAAATATCAGCCACCAAAAAAGACTTCCAGTAGTCAGTGTTCCCAGCAAGTAAAGCAGACCACTCTGCAGCTCCACTCTGCACAGGTTTGATGACTTTATAGTCAAGTTGCCAGTTTCCTGCAGCATTGTTCCACCCCAAAAGAGCAGCCACCACAAATAAACTTCCAGTAGTCAGCGTTCTCAGCAAGTAAAGCAGACCACTCTGCAGCTCCACTCTGCACGGGTTTGATGACTTTATGATCAAGTTGCCAGTCTCCTGCAGCAATGCTCCGCCCCACAATAGTAGCCACCAAAAATGGCTTCCAGTAGTGAGCATTCCTGGCAAGTACAGCATACCACTCTTTACATTTAAATACATTCAACACTGGCTCATAGCTCTTAGAATTTCCTTCATGGCAAATTTACTACATCCACTCCATGTCAGACCTTGCGTTGAGAATTTGGAATTTCTTGGAAGTCAATTTGCAGTGCTACCCCCCTTCCCCCCAGACTCCTAGTAGAATATATCCCACAGATTGACAAGAGGCTGTGTCACTGATTATCCCGGGCAAAAGAGCTACTTCTCACACTCCCTCTGGCATAGGAAAACATAGGGATTAAGGAGCTACAGTGGAGACAGGAGGGGCAAGGTTAATATACGTTTACATGAATGGAAAAGCCCTGAATTACCTTTAGTTTCAATAAGGTTCTTACCCATAACATGAAACTCTGAGCATCTGAGAACATCCGAGAATGATCCAGGCCCTAATTATATATTAAGTAAATGCCTGAGTGAAGATCTGGATGCATGGGTTCCTGGTCACAAGAGATTGTGACCATTGAGAGAACAGGGAGCGCTATGACTAAAGGAGCTTTATAGTTCGTGTCTCATTTGTGGATCTGGGTTAGAGGAAAGGACCTACAAATTAGATGGAACACATGATTTATCCACATACATCACCTACTTGAGTACGGGGACACCGAATCTCTCATGGACATTGCCGGGAGTCTTGTAGCCCCCACGGTAACCGGTACCATCTCAAGATGGTATCTGGGGTTCTGGACTGCCTGAGCAGTCTTGCCGTGGCATCAGGTGAGTGCAGCATGCTGGATTGGGGGCGATCACTCCCAATCCTAACATTATGCCCTTCCCCAAGACCGCCCACCCATGCATGAAGGAGAGAGGACTGGACCAGTTTTCAAAGGGAAAAGGTCATGAAATCTCTTAGTGAGACCTGGAACCATAACATGGCAATGCCAAATCCAAGATCTTTCCTCCACCCCATATACCTTCCATTGAACAAGATATTGGAGGGAACGGCCTGAGAAGCAGGAATCAACATTGTATTGTACGTCATACTGGTCCTGAGGACCCACTGCAGGAAGGGCCGAACACAGGTTCGCAAGGATACAACCTAGATAGATGAGCCAGTTTGAGAAGGGAAACATGTAATACGGGATGTATTCTATAATGTGAAGGCAAGACCAATTCTACTTCAACAGTATTGATAATACGAGAAATGGAAAAAGGACCGACATACCTTTCAACAAACCTAGAACAAACAGGTATTTTGATGTGTTGCATGGATAACCACACTGAATCAATCGGTTTGTACAAGAGAGCAGGGAGTCTCTTTTTGTCAGCATGGAGGCGAGCTTGTTCCTGAGTGATCAGCAAATGTTTTCTGCTGGTCTGTAATTCTGTCATGATAAGACGTACTAGCTCCTTGACTGATGGAACTTTTTGGTCAAAAGAAATAAACATAAGAATTGACACAAGATGATATCCTTATGAAGTATGAAAAGGCGTGTCACCATTAGAGGTGTTATAGGAGTCATTATTGGCATATTCATCTAATGGTAATAGATTTGTCCAGTTTCCTCATTTTCAATAACATAACATCGATCCAAGGTTTGGTTGACTCGTTTGCTTTGTCCACGGTTTGGGGATGGTAGGCTGAGGAATATTTATGAATGCCTAATCGTTTACAGGTTTATTTCCAAAATGAGGAGACACATTGCATTCCTCTATGTGTAATCAAGGTTAGAGGGACTCCATAAAACCAAAAAATGTGATAAATAAAGCAACCAGAAAATGCAAGAGCTGAGGGAACCTTCTTCATAGCAATGAAATGCGCCATCTTAGTGAAGGTGTCCACTACAGTTAAAATAACTGTGCTACCATTATCTGGATGGAGTTCAGTGATGAAGCCCAGGGAAAAAGATTGTCAGGGACCAGTAGGAATGGGAAGAGTTCATAAAAGGCTGATGGGACATTGTCAAAGGCTTTTAGCGCCGAGCACAGACTCCACATCCATTGATGTAATCAGTAGTGTTGTCTCTCATGGTTTTCCACCATGCAAATTGAATTTTCAAGGGCCTTCCTTATTCCAAAATGGCCAGTTGTGGGTAAATCATGACACCATGATAAGAGGGTTCACATGGGTAACCATATGTTGTTGTCATGCAAGAATAAACCTTGGTCTTGTTGATTTTGTGGATCTTCCTTGAGAAAAGTATGTCTTGATGGGAAAATATTTCTTTAAGGGTTTCTTCATAAGGTGATAGTGAATGCTTGAAGAACCCCAATGATCTTGTCTGGATTAATAAAGGGTACTCCTTCTATTTCTTCCTCTCCTGTTTGCTATGCCCTGGACAGGGCATTAGCCTTAGGGTTTTGATGACCTGGTTTGAAAGTCACTATAAAGTCAAACCTAGAAAATACATGAATCCATTGATTTTGTCTCTAATTCATGCACCATGCTGTTTTCAGGAATCCCATATTGCGATGGGCCATGAATAGAGTGATGATATGTTTGGCACCTTCAAATAGATGTCTTCAGTTAATAAATAACTCCTTGATTGCCAACTGTTCTTTCTCAAATATGCTGTAGTTCTTTTCAGCTCAGGAAAATGTATGCGAGTAATGATAGATAGGATGGTTTTCTTTAGTACTAGGATCAGTTTGTGTGAGCACTGCCCCTAAAACAAAATTAGAGCCATTGGTTTCCAATATGTATGGTCATTTTGGATTGTGGCGTGAGTATCAGGCTGAGGTGTATTCCTTCTTCAGTACTTGTAACACAGTGTCAGTTTTAGGGTTCCATTCATAGACCTTCACTTTCTTGAGCAATCTATTGAGGCACACTAGCATCTCAGAGTAGTTAGGCATGAACCTCCGATAAAAATGAGAAAAGCCCAGAAAAGGTTGTAACTCCTTAACAGTATGAAGAATGGACCATTGAAGAATGTAGGTGATCGTTTTGAGAGCCATTTCTATGCCATTGTTAGATAGAAATATATCCCAAATACACTATCCGATGTTGATGAAAGAAACACTTGGAAGGCTTAGCATAAAGGTGATGGTTTCTTAACTGTCTTAACACTTCCTTGACATGGCGGACATTAACATATTGCATGGTAGAGAAGATTAAAATGTCATCTAAGTATACAATGACAGACACCTTTAATAGATCTTGAAAACAACTCATTGAGGAAGTACTGAAAAACCCCAGGAGCGTTACAAAATCTGAATGGCATGACAATGGCCCTCATTAGGACCCTGGCGGTAAGGGGTTTGCGCCAGCGTTAGCTGCGCCGACCCCTTACCGCCAACTATGAGTTCCCATAGCGCCATGGTCATTTTTCCGCCCGCTTTTTGCGGGCGGAAAAATCCATGGCGCTATGGGACCTCGGTGTTAATTACGCCACCGTAGTGTACGGTGGCGTAATTAACACCTTCCCCACTCCCATTGAGCCCTATGGGGCCGAAATGGGAATGGGGAAGGGTAAATGGGTCAATGGGGACTTACCGCCCCGCCGACCTCGGAATGGGGCGGTAAGTCCGCCATCCGCCATGGCGTAAAGGGACTTTGCGCCATGGCGGAAAAGTCCACCGATGGCGGAAAAAATCCGCCAGGGTCGTAATGAGGGCCAATATATTTGAAATGCCCAAACTTGGTGCAGAAGGCAGTTTTCCACTCATCTATTTTCGCCACCCGTATCAAGTTGTAGGATCTATTTAAATCCACGTTGGTATAGATATGGCTATCCTTGACTTGATGCAACAGGACTTGGATAAGATGGAGAGTATAGCATTTTCTTTTTACCTTTATTGCATTTAGTTGACGATAGTCCACACAGGGTCTGAGCTCTGTTAGGCAGTTCCCTTGGGGACCACTGCAAAAATAGATTAAGACTACAGGAGTAAACAGTAAACCCAATTGGCAGCAGTCTGTACCACCCATATTTACCTGGTAGCTGTGGCTGAGCAGTCAGACTTCTCTCAAGAAGAGTTAGGCAGTATCAGAGGATACACAATAGGGCCAAGAACACAGTAGTACAAGCAAACACTGACCAGAGCTTTGTATCAAAAGTATATAATTATTTATTTAACACACACTTTAGAAAATACACTAGCACTAATACTCCAAAGCAAGTTCCAACACAATCAGAAAAGTATTTACACCTCCCTTAGCAATTACTAGACAAGTCTAAGCTAAAACACCTCTTTTTGTCAAAACAGAGGTGAGCGCATAACTCAGATGGCACTCCAATAATTAGGTTAAAGGGAGAGAAAAAGGCAGGTCATAAAAATAAAACAGTTCCCAGCACTTCTAAGAGACAAAATCAAGTTACTGAAGGCAGCGTATACTGTAGAGCCAAAGTTCATAGGCCAGAGCCACTTTGAATGGAGCAAGGCAAAATGTGCCCAGGATCACACGGTTTAGCAATGCATTCAAGTCTTTGTAGAAATGTTCAAAAGAGGTTGGGGTGGTTCAAAAGACAAAGTTAGAAGGTCTGGGGGCCAACCCAGTTGGTAAGTCAAGGATGTAAGGGTCACCTTGGGCAAACCGAAGAAAAGGAGGCCAGGTAGAACACAGTACCTTAAAGAGTGAGAAAGTTCCAGCGGTGGCAGTTGTTCCTGGCAGCGGATGCAGTTCGTGGTTTCAACCAGGGGAAGAGAGGATCTCGTCGAGGAGGAAACTTGGAGTCGTTGCACTGGCCAGGGAAGAAACCAGCCGCGGAGTTCGTCAGTGAAAAGGTGTGTTCCTGGTATTCGCGGTCACAGTGGTGCTTGGCTATCCAGCCGCCGGGGTGCTTGGCACAGGCGATTCGACCAAGAGACATCCTGGAAGGCAAAATGGCAAACTGGTTGGTCCCACCAGCTCAGAGGGAGAAGACTCTTTCAGCAGAAGATCTTCTCTTGTCGTCGGGAAAGTGGTGAGGTCGTTGCAGGTGGTGTCATCGTTGCAGATGGCTCAGCTCCTTCCCTCTTCGGATTTCTTAGGTCCTGTGGCGACTTCTCAAGTTCCAGTCCCAAAAGCCCTGCTTTCATGCAGAAAAACCTCCATTCAACAGCCTAGCTGTCACACAAACATGCTAAGTGGGGAGCCGGGTGGCTCATCACTGGCCCAATCAGAACAGAGTGTGACTTGAGTTGCTAAGGCAACATAGTCCAGGGTGCCAATTCCCCCACCCACACATCCTGTGGAACCCAGACAGAGTGACACCAGTTGGAGAGCTTCTGTGGAGAAGCCGGCCAAAAAGTGGAACAAAGGGCCCGACCTTGGTTGGAGTTATAGAGACGGACACAAATGCCATTTTAGAAAAGAGTTCTGGCAAAAAGACCCAACCGTTGATTTAATATTAAATAAATAAACCAACAGTATCTTTAACATTGCACCAAAAAGTGGTGCGTTTAAAATCAATGGGAAAATCCCATAGGAAATATTCCGGTGGAATATTTTGCGTGGTAACCACTACCACCAGCCAGAATCTCGGCAAGGGGGGACTGGGCAGTGCCCCCTTGAAAACAGACCCGGGGGCAATCAAATTAACCCCTTCAAGTTCTTCCACAATATGATGGTTTGTACTGGTTCTGTTCACAATTTTGGACTAGTAAAGTCAATGGTGACTTTACATGCCCTGGGAGACAGTAGTCAGTCCCAGGGTATGGAGTCTATGTTTGGGGGTCACTATGACACCCCTGTGTTACTGCACTGAGGGTGCTGTTTAACACATACACAAAAAACAAACGATACCCTATGTAGTAAAAGACCCCATAGCCCATAAGCACACAAAAAGTCAGAGACATACCTCAAATCATGCCTAAGAGTGGGAGGAAAAGACTCTCACCCTTAGCAGGAGAAAAAAACAAACCCCAAAAACCCAGCAAAGCTGCTGGGGGACTCACTAGGTTTGGGAAATTAGTCTTATAAGAGAATTCTCCCTAACAAGCTCATCTTCCTCTTTCTGAGGTATGACGAATATCGGTACACCGGCAGGGAGGGTAGAATGCCATCTAAAACCTTTCTGGAGCTTGTCATCAATGCATTCATTGATGATTTTGTTCTCCCGTTCCGACAAGGTAAACATGTTTCCATTAGGTATTTCAGCATAAAACAGCACATCAATGCAACAATCATTATCACAAGAAGGTGAAAGGGTGTTGGCTTCCATGGGCTCAAACACATAAGGGTACTCACTGTATTCTCCAGGTATTTGCTGTAAGGTGACCAATGCCTTTTGTGGAGACATGGAGGGCACAACAGGAATTATCCGGTTGTAGTCTGAGGATGGAATTGATTCCAGAATCCGAGAACATGGACTATTACACCGTTAAAACGTGAGTTTTTGATTCTTCCAGTCTATGGCAGGATTATGATATCTAAGCCAAGGCATCCCAAGTATGATGTGAAAATATGGAGCAGTGGTGATATCGAAGACAAGACATTCATGATGATATGTAGCACATATCATGGTCATGGTTTTGGTATGTAAGGAGATGGGACCGGAAATAAGAGTGGAGCCATCCATAGATATGGTAGGTTGTTTCTGCTCTCTTGATATCATCAGAAATCCTTGTTGATGAGCAAAAACAAGGTCAACAAAATTACCAGTAGTGCCACTATCAATGAGTGCCAATGCCCTAATACCCCTTCCCACTTGCGTGAATCGATACTAAGATCCACTAATATTAAGAAATTAGTCGATTAGCTGGGCATAGTCAGACATAGCACTCGGGGTGAATCTGCAAGAAAAGGCCTCGTCCGAGGACTCTCTACTGGGAACCAGATCAAGAGTTTTCCCGTTGAGATTTTCTTTTTGGGCACACCCAGACCGAATGTCCCGGGTCTCCACAATAAAATCAAAGATTCAGGTGTCTGCATCTTTCTCTTTCATCCGAGGAGACAGGGACTCATGTACTCCCCAAAATACATGGGTTCTGGTTCAGGGAGAGAAACCTCCTTTTTTGCCATCAAGGAGATGCTCTCGTACATTCCGTCCTTCTCCGTTGTCCCTTTCTCTCAATTGCTTTTTAATCAATATGGATCACTGAAGAAGGAAAGGCAGAGAGGTTGTTAGGGAGTTCAACCACTTGACTGAGTGCATCCTTGAGATCTTCCTTAAGACCTTTACAGAAGATGTAGTACCCCAAGAAGTATTGGAAGGAAGGGACTTTTTAGATCGCTGTTCACCCCCTTTGGGAAAGGAACCAGTTTCAAGAGCTAAAGTGGAGACAGAAAGGACATGGTTATTATGCTTTTACAAGAATGGAAATGCCATTAATTACCTTTAGTTTCAATAATGTTGTTACCCATAACATGGAAGCTCCTAGCGCCTGAGAACACCCACCAATTATCCAGGCCCTGATTAAATACCTAAATAACTAAATAACTGAGTGAACATCTGGATGCATAGGTTCCTACTCACAAGAGACGGTGACCATTGCGGGAACAGGGAACACTATGAATAAAGGAGCTTTATAGTGCAACTCTCGTTTAGGGATCTGGTTTAGAGGACAGGACCTACACATGAGATGGAGCACATGATCTATCCACATATGTCATGTACGTGAGTACAACGACCTCGGCTCTTTCATGGACATCATCGGGAGTCTCCTAGCCGCCATGGTAGCCTGTATTGTGCAAAGAATATACCTCAGGTCCTATCCTGCCTGCGTGCCCTCGACGCAGAATCCGGTGCGAGCAGGTAGTGGGATTGGGTCGATCGCTCCCGATCCCAACACTCCGCTGGAAAAGTACAACTAGAGAAAAGGATAATTAAGCATCAGGCTGAGTAAGCTCTGCGGGGCATTGCACAGTTTACTGTAGGATGTTTATGTTTATTGAATGTCTAAAGAGCCTTCAGACCAAAGTGCTATACATAAATAATGGATTACAGAAAGTGTATTAAAAACATGAACTTCATTAATGACAATGTTGCCTTAGTTGAAACAGGAAAGCAGGAAAGGAAGAGAAAGACCTGAGAGGTAAAGGAAAGTGATTCCAGTGTTTCGGGGCTAGGAGGGATGAAGAACAAAAAATAGAATTAGGCTCACACATGTTTTTATATGGAAAGAAGAAAAAGAGATTAGGAAAAGAGCGAGAAGGTCAGTATAATAGAACATGCGATGAGAGATATGGAGCAGTCAACCCATGTTTTTATTGAAATACAATGCAGAGACAATGAATAAGCAGACCAGAACAGAAAGCCAAGGAGGTCACAATGGTAGAGACAGAATGCACATGGTGGAAAAGTTGTATACTAACCGTAACGGAGAAAGTTGACAGACAGGAAGTCCAATCACAGAACAGAACAGTAGTCAAGGTGATAAAACAGCAGAGAAGATGTAAGAAATGTAGCTGCTTAGAATGACAGAAAATGATACATTTTACATTGATTAAAAAATGAAAACCTTAGAAGCTGGCAACATTAGAGAAGTGAGAGGTGAAAGATCAAAAATAACAGAAAATGAAATGTAATTTCACACAAAGTAACTGCGCCACACAGTAGTCTTATTAAAAAAATGTGTATTCAAATTAACCGACGAAATCAATTGTGTTCCTCACTGAAGTGCCCTGTATTGACACGTGTTTCGACTTCAAAATAGCCTTTTTCCAAAAATAGGGCATATGTTCTCGTCACATTTCCGGTCTGGTAATCATGTGTGGGTGAAATCCACCTTGCTTACTGCAAAGTCACGGGTTATGATCCCACCTGTAAGGTACCAGCTGCGGTCTCCGCACGTCGGCTGTGCAGTTCCACGGCTCCAAGCGTCAGCTGTGCAGTTCCAATGCGCGGAGACCGCAGCTTATACCTTACAGGTGGGATTATAACCACCAGGTAAACTGTACTTGATATCAGCCAAAGTATAAACCAGTCAAGTGACAGTTACAACCCCAGCTGCCAATGCCAGTTACACAAAAAACCTTTAGACGTTGACAGTCTTGTTTGGGTGTATTGCAGGGATGTTGAGCCCTGACAGCGAGAAGACTCTTTTACAGAGGGCCTTACATTGGGGAAAGATTAGCTCAGTCATTGAAGGCATGTGGGCATTGAGCAGAGGGAGGTTGAATGTACAATGCTAACCAGCTCCTCATACTAACTCACACTATCTTAGATATGAAGCCTAGGTAAGTAACTTCATGGCACCGTGCTCTTTCCCTAGTCCTGCATGCTGCAACCTCATTCAATTAAACAGAAATGCATTCTGGGGTTAATGCCAACTGGACGTAAGCAGCACTGAATAGAGTGGAAATGAGCACTGTCAGCCTGAAATCCACAAACTTCCACTGGCTCCAATTGGCTCTTTCTCTACTCTATCCTACTTCTGCTATTGCCAGCGCAGAGACCAAGAGGCACTGGCAGAAAAACAATTAAAAAACAATAGTGTGCCTAACCTACCTGTGTGTGTATCTGAGTCTCGCTCAGGCAGGGCCTCCACCCATGGGCCACGGAGGCAGGCTGCAGCTAGTGCAAGGGCAGAGGCAGGGTGGGCAACAGATGGTCCAGAAGAAGAAGAACATTTTCACAAGACTCATGAGGGCACTTGCAGTGCTAATGCACAGGTGCGGCTTGAGGCCCTACACATGGCACAGTGGCAGCTCCATGCCCACGCCCACACCCGACCCGCACCTTGCAATGCCTGCTGCGTTACCTGCGACAGTGCTGAGAGAGAGTGTCAGGGACTTCAAGTAGTTGAGACAACGCGCTAGAGAGAATAATATATATATGTATACAACAATTTACAAGTGGTTATTGGCTTTGGCAGCATTTGTTGCTCTAACATTTTCAAATTATAGGCAAACGCCTATCCTTGGCTAGTGGTAGCACCAGCCCTGATATCATTTTATCCATGTTTTTCAATATAAGTTCTAGATAATAAAACATTCTGTTGAGTGTTCAGTCAGTTCTTAGAGCCCCGTCACCTACCACCCAAAAGAAGAAACCCACATTACCAACTGAATTCACCTTACAACAGAAAGTCTTTAGGGAGAGTGCACATTCAGGTGCAGATGTGGAGAGGGAAAATTAACAGTGAGCAGTTTTTCACTGATGTAACATTTTGGGAAATCACACTATCCCTTCGAATAACCCTATTGTATTCTGTGTAGGACATTGCAAAATGCTCTTCTTTATCATACGAATAGGACATCCTTGTGCTGGATATTGATGTGCAATGTCATTTTGCCTGTGCTGCAGCATGGACTTGGCAGCCCATGGTGTCTCAGGCTCATTGTTACTTTTTGAAGATTTCAATATGTCACAGGGTATTTTTGTATCCACAGAACCTTTTCCGCCCACACGTCAGCATCATTATGTTACGTGGTGCAACATTCTACCAATGTGAACTGACAGTAGAAGCATACTAAAGACATTAGTTGTGTTGTATTTCACTTTATTATGCGCCATATCTTTCAATGCATTATCTGCCACTGTGAAGAGTGCTTACACTCAATTTGTCATTGGCCAGATGTTTTAGCCTAAAACTCCCAGTAACCTCACCATTGACTATTCTGACAGGTAATGAAGGGAGCTGTTAGTGGAAGCATCTGCAGAGCCTAACCCTAGTGCGTATGCTGAGGATGGCGCAGGGGGTGAAGCTTTAGTAATGTGATGTTTTACTCAACGGAAGGCTGGGTCCTAAGAGAGTTGTCAGCATTAGCACATAGGGAGCTGCGAGTTGCCTACATCTGATCTTTAGTAATTTCGAGTGGCATGCCTTTTTTCAGATTCACCAAGTCTAACCTCTGACATTAGGGATTACACAGAAAATAAGAAAATACAAACACTATTTGACTGTTTCTTTATTTTTATATATAACACGGTACAAGCAAACTGAACATTTGTGAACATTCAGCAATTCTTTTTAAAATGGTGAAAATGTAGGCACATACATATTAATGATTTCTCAGTTTGGTCTGCAGACCCACTTCCTGATTTGACACCCACGAACGCTCATGGACCAATAAGGGGTGTGTGTACCGTTCAAAAACAGTGTGCAAAGGCACTGATTGGTCAATACAGAAATGTGATGACTGTCAATGGACACCTTGTTGGATTTGCACCCTGTTTGCAACATTACACTTGTCTTACATGTAAAACAACATCTGTGGAAGTGAGAGGTGGTGTAGATAAGGTGCAAAAGTGTAGTAAAGGGAAGAAAACGGGTGCTGTTGGTTTCCTGATGTTCACAGATACCCACACGTCTGTGAGCTTGCAGCAAAGTTCCCAGGCACCCACATGCTAGGAGCCTCCCAAAATACAACATTAATCCGACTTACAAATGAAACAACCCCATGGGAGGTGAAGGGTGGTGAAGGTGGCTAGGAATGCATGTAGTAAAGGTCAAACAAAGGTGTTGTTTGGGTCCTGAAGTTTATGAAAACCCAAATGTTTTAGGACCTGTTAAACACAGTATTACCCGCTTCCTTTGTTCTGTTTATGCACTGGGTTTTGTTATTATCAGGGTCAGGGAAAAGTGGTTCAGTTGATGAGGTGGGTTTTATTAGCATCAGGATCAGGGAAAGGTGGGCCCAGACATTATTTTCCCTAGCGCTGTTGTTGGAAAGTGTACTGTGTATAACCATTTGAAAAGTAGTCCTGGGCCCTGGTATAGGCCAGGCATGGGTCCACACTTCTTTTGAAATGATTGGACTGACCACTTTATTTTGTAGATTTGGAAGGTGTACACTCAGGCCCCGATTCTTAACTTGGCGCAGTGAACATGCTAAAGAGAACGATTCACTGCGCCAAACCAGGACGCCCAAGCTCCACCTGTATTCTCAAGTGGGCCTGGGCGTCCTCGTGCCCGACTGTGCACCTTTAGTATTGCACCTGTTTTTGTCATACAGGGGCAATCCTGAAATCTCGACATATTTGTTATTTTACAAAAATGCTGCTGATAACACAGGTGTATATGAACACTTTCCTATACACAAAAGTAAAAAGCTTCAAGATTGAAGCTGATTACTTTGGTGTGTAGGAAAGTGTTCATATACACCTGTGTAAATGAAAGTGTTCATTCATTTACACCAAAGTAAGCAGCTTCAACGTTGCAGACTACACCATTGAAGCTGCTTGCTTTGGTAAAGTGTTTATATTTATTTATTTATTTTCATTTGCATATTTATAGAGCGCCAAAGCCCTAGCTTAACAAACAACATACAACGATAAGCAACAACAAAAAACAGTCAGCCTAAAATAAACTCTGGAATCAAAAGTTGGCGATATACAATCACCGGAAAAGACCTATATAGTATACACAGACATAGAAGGCTAGGGGACTTTATTCAGAACAATTCCTATTTTTGTAGATGAGAACACGTCTGAACATTTCTGAGTCTATGTATGAACACAGGCAGACTGCTGGACCCACAACCAAAAAGGATGCAGTCAGTATTTTCTTTGGTACACCAATAACCAATCTGGAGTCTATGAAGGACTTTCAAATCCTCTGATCTGATACACATATGTCCCACTTTGGGATTGAGCCATGCTAAGATTTTATTTTTCAGTGACTCCCTTAAACTCCTTTTTGCTGGGCTTGTCCACATTTGTTAATATGAAGTTTCTTGAGTATAAGGTGAAGCTCCTTACTTTGGGGTCTGCAATTCTAGCCATAGATGATTTTCTTTGACAAATGTCATTTGAGCCAGACTGGACCGTAGCAAGCGCAGGCTTGATACAGATTGACACGGAAGGCAGGATGTCCTTTAGGGAGACTGTTCTTCTTGGGCAGGACGTGGAAGGGATTGGCTTTACCTGCAAAGGCGAATCTGTATGTGGTGACTCACTGGAGTCTGTTTGACAACCCATGTGGGCACAATTCTGATGGACGGGTATTTGTGGAGAACGTAAGTGAGGCAAGAACAGCTTCGAGCCAAAAGTGCCTACGGAGGACTGACAGTCTTCAAAAGGGGATTAGGTCGCCAGGTCCCGCAACATAAGGTCCTTGAAGCACAACCAGTTGTCTGGTGCTCTGCAGTCATTCAATCCTCTCTCCATGCATGTTGCAGTGGCTTCTTCAGACTGCTCCTTTATTTCCTTTTGCTAACCTAACAGGGCTTGAAAGCACATTAATACAGGACTTTCTAGTTCATTGGAACACACAATATTGCCTGGGTACTATGACAGTATTATGGCAGTCCGTAACCTTAGCCAACAGTTGCATGGAACTACTTGAAGGGGAACCAACAGTACTATCCATGCACACAGGGTCGTTGGGCCTCATTATGAGTTTGCTGATACAGTAGTTGGTAGTGTATTTAGCATCTGAATGTGCGCAAGGACCTGCCTCGACCCACCGGAAGAAGGGACACACCACGACAATCATATACCTACTCCCACTGCACCGCTGTTCCATATCAGCCTAGTCTATTTGGAGCTCCCGAAACGGCCCAGTAGGGCGAGATAGTGCACCTCATATCATTCTCAGGGTGTGGCCAGTACTGTAGGTCTGGCATGTGATCACTCTCCTCAGCTGGCTCCCTTATATGGAACAGCTTCCCCCTGCGTCTTGAGCAGGACTTTCTTAAATTCCAGAAGATCCTTAAGACTTTTCTCTTTACCTCCTCCTTCCCCCTTCTCTTCTCTGCTAATCTCACAGTTGCATTGATTGGTATCCAGGACCCTTAAGCATCCTTGGTGCCCTGACCTCCCACACTGAATCGTCCCCAGCATCTATCTATCCTCAGCACTTGCTCCATCCTAGAGGCTCGTACTTACCATATCTTGTACTTCATCTGTTACTCACCCACAAGCACAGGCACCTCAGCCCCAACCCCCACTGCCCTCTTCCTTCTGCCCTTGCACATTCTGAATACTCACAAGGCATAGTAGGCTCATCCTTTTTTCCCTCCACTGTATTTCATGTATTTCATTTAATATGTGGAGTATCTGAGAATGATTGGATAAAACATTACACAGAAGTCTTCTCTGCTAGAGCTGACGACGTAGACTTACCTGAAGAGACAACAACACTTCCTTGGATGAAAATGATGGACAAGGCGGAAATCGAAACCACAATTCGGAAATTAAAAGACTCCTCCGCTGCAGGGCCTGATGGATTAACGAATATCCACCTGAAGAAAGATCCAAAATCATGGGCAGTGATAATAAACATCTTATTCAAAAGAATTGTATTACAAAGAAGGATCCCAGAAACATGGACAAAAAGCATAACAGTGCCAATATATAAAAAGGGTCAAAGAGATTTGCCTACAAACTATCGACCTATCTCGTTACTAGCAGCAACAGGAAAACTTTTTGCAGCAGACTTACAGAAAAATCTGACAAAATGGGCAGAGACGAACAACATCATCGACCCGCGCCAAACAGGGTTCACAAAGCGAACAGGAACTGATCTAAACCTATTTATCATATCAATGCTAAAAACCAACGCAATAGAGTTAAAAAAAGAACTACATTTGGCATTTATTGATCTAAGCCAAGCATTTGATACCGTAAACAGAAGAAAGCTATGGGAAAAGTTAAAATCCTGGTCGTGTCCAGCGGAATTACTGAACCCAATAAGGGCGTTACATCAAAATACGACCACCCAAATCAGAGTAAACGACCAAGGGGATTTGACGGCCAACATCAGAATCAACAAGGGTGTGAAGCAAGGATGTCCGCTTGCAGCAACATTGTTTAAACTGTTTATAGCCGACATTCCAGAAATAACATCATGCACAAGACATTTCAGTCCGAAAATAAACAACCAGGAAGTGGCGATAATATTCTATGCAGACGACATAGTATTACTAGATGAAACAAGAATCGGGCTGCAACGACTCATAAATAACTTACAAACCTACATGCAAAAAAATGAGCTGATGATCAATGTGGGAAAATCAAAGATTCTGACTATAAATGGCAAGAACAATGCCATAATGAAAAAGTTTAAATGGCATATAGCAGGAGAACCTATTGAACGAATACAGACGATAAAATATTTAGGTGTCGGACTCAACGCCTCTACAGTGGAAAAGAGCTGGGAAGAAACTCTGCTTGTAAAAGTCAGAAATTTGAGCGCACAAGGAAGGGTCCTAGATGGTAAATACGGTAAATTTTCATTGGCACCGGTAAGATTGTTCTATTTTCAAAAAGTCCTGCCCTCCTTAACATATGGCAGTGAAGCCGGTTTGAATCTATCATATAAAATATGGTCGAAACTGGAAAGTGGATTTTGGAAACCAGTATTGAAGCTTCCAAGGTGCACTCCGATAGTGGCAATAAGAGCTGAACTGGGGCTCGAGTCACTTGAAGCCACAATGAAATGGAAATCATTATGCCTGTTGAGAAAAATCTGCGAAACCAGTCCGGCTGAGAGTTATAAACTACTGGCAACCAAAGGATTAGACAAAAGCTCAACCTACCTCAACCATTGGAAAAGGGAATGGTCGCAAGCACTAACAAAAATGGACTCATCTAAAGAAGAACTGGTTACAAACCCCAACAAAGTAAAAGAAAAGCTCATGAGAGAGGACTGGATTGCAACAAGAGAGGCCAAAATGAAGTTAACGAACATAAAAAACATGGCAGTCGAACATAGAAAAAGAAATGTGCTCCCAGAGTATCTAGTAAAATTTCCATCTTACACACATAGAGCAACACTACTAAAAATCCGTTTGGGAGTATACCCAACAAATGAATATAAAAACAGAACTGGAGGAAGAGGCATTAATGAAGGGCGCTGCAGGTTCTGTCAAAAAGAGTGGCAACTGGAGACACCGATGCATCTCATGATGAACTGCACAGCCGTTTCAAAGGACAGAAAGCGTTTGTTATCAAGGTATATGTTAAAAATAACCCAATGCAACGACGAGGAACGATGGGACTATTTTATTCAAGGACACAATCCCAGATTTTCATGTGCGGGTATAAACTTTTTGGATAAAATCCTCAAAGAAAAAGACAATGAACTAGCAGAGGAAAACATGCAAACATCTGGACACACCAAGTGAATACACAAACACATACCTTAGGAGGCGTTGTACTTAAAGATAGTCACGACGAAATGAAAGGAAAAGAAATGAATTGAAATGAAACGGAAAGTGTGATAAAAGTTTAAATTTAAACTAAAACACTACACTATAAAATAAAAAAAATAAAAAAAAAAATCATATTTTATGTATATTAATGATGTCTCATTCCCATGTTCCCTCCCTTTTGCCCTGTGGGTGTTTTGAAATAGAATTTACTTTCTGTATAAGCACCTAGCAAACAATAAATACAAATATATAAATAGTGAGTGTGGTCGCAAGGGAACTGTCCCTGCATTACTGAGTCTAGCCTTCCACTGTAATAGGCCAATGGCTTGTGGGCCATGGAGCTCTTCTGAGTGAGCACCGCCATCATCATCAGGCCTTTACAATGGGAGAACAAGTACAATTCTCAAGTGTATTTGGGGGTTGCTAACACTGGGGCAGTGGAAATTACCTCTTTCAGGTCATTAAAGCATGTCCTCTGTCCATGTTATTTTGTTTGTCTGTCTTTGGTGCTTCTTTAAGGCCTTACAACAACAGCCTAGTTTAAGCAGCGTAATCTAGGATCCATGTTCTTCAGTAGTTATACAGTCTGAGGAACTTCTGCATTTCCTTGACAGTTTTTGGCTGGGGGTGCGCTGCACACTGATGTAGCGTGTTCTGGTATTATTTTCTTCCCATGGACAGATATCAATTGGCCCAAAAAAAAACCTCCTGGAGACAATACTCTAACTTAGCCTTATCCACTTTGTACCCCTTATGTGCTAACAGCTGTAAGAGTGTGTCAGAGTACCTTCGGCACTGTTGCTCATTGTCATTGCATACTAGCAAGTCGTCCAGACATTGAATATTTCCCAAATCTGCATGTAGTATTCTGTTGAAGATACTTGTGGTAATCTTGTGTGCTCATACTACTTTTCGCCATGTTTAAAAGTAGTGAGAGTCTGGGTGTAGGGGTATGGAAAAGAAGGCATTTTTCAAATCTACCAGAGTAAAATGTGTTGCTTGTTTTGGGATGCTGCATAGAATGGTGCAGGGTTAGAAGTTACTGGAAATTCCACCTGTACAATGTCATTAAAGGGGTGCAAATCTTGAATCATTCTCCAACTTGACCCCTTTGCATTTTTTATCAGGTATGTAGCTACATTGCATGGGGAGCTGGAGGGCATGATAACGCTTGGATTTAGTAGTGCAGACATGGTATCTTTTATCCCCTCCTCTGCTTCTTTGGACAGTGCATATTGTGTCACCATAGGTAACACTCTGCCTTGTTTAAGTATTCAAACAGGTGCCACTCCCTGTAAGAGGCCTACATTGTGGACGTTTGATGGCCACAACCTCTCATCATAGAACACTGTACTTTACAGTATTGCACCATTATCTCACAGGGTATGCAAATACCCAGAGTTATCTCTGCATCATCAACTCGATCATCAAACAATTCTGTATCTGTTACTTCCTTTACGGGTACTGTTTGCTCAATACACAATACGGTACGCCACTCACACCCATCTGAATCGGTCCCAATTACAACAATCCTTTTCTCTGACACCACCAACCCTTGCAGGTCCACTGATAGTTTTGTCCCTGCCACATGCTCTGGGGTCACAACGGGTCTGAAGATAAAATCAGATGGTATCCACGAACACCCTTTTCAGAACCATCCCGTGAGCCATCACCTCCCCTCCTCTGGCATGTATTATCAGCATTGCTCTCACAGCACACATTCCCTTACTAATGCATGATTTAGTGGTGCCCATGTCAACCATAAAGATGAATTGTTTATTTCCTTTCTCAGTGCCCATCAAGGATTCCTCTTCTGTGTGGGTAGTCATAGACAGGACTGGGCATACACTAACTTTCTGTGGGCTGTCCTTGTCAGGATATGTGTTTGAACTTATGACTGCAAAAGGTTTGTCTCCCATGATACTCACTCCTCAATAGGGATGCACTGTCAGATTTGGGACAGCATTGCTTCTGGGCTTTTTGTAGCTATATGATTGGCTTGGCAACGCAGCTTGTGTTGGGATGCCAGGCAGGACAGGCAACTGTGTCTGAGGGGGTCATGGTGTCAGCTGTGTATACACTTGTTGTATCTCATATGCTTTTGACATGGGCATCAAAGGCACCGGAAAGGGTTGCTACTAGTGTGTTGGGCCTGTGGGAGTGTACTGATTGTATCCTGCTTGCATCCTGCTCCTGCACTCTCTTACAAAATGACAATTTTTTCTGCATTCTCAACACTGAACTGGTCCCGCTCCCCCTCTTGGCCCCATTCCTCCAAATCCACCTCTGCCTCCCCTTCCTCCTTGAAACCATCTTCTTCCTCCCTTGCTGCAGCCACCCTTGGTACCACTCATGGTGGTGTGGCTGTGACACATCGTCCCATTGCCCTCCGCCTGGCTAAAATGCTGCTATTGTTGCATCTGTTCGTGCTGCTGCCTGCTCTGCTGAGTCCGTTTGAGTTACTGCCACAAATGCTCATTCAATTGATATTTTTGCTAGTTTCTTCTGTACCAGTTTCACTTCCTCAGCCTGCAACCTGTGTGCTATTTCCTTATCTGTTTCTTTGATCCACTTACAGTGATGGATAATTATAGTCTATATTTCAGCCCAGACTTTCACCTAAATATCCACAAGCTTATCAAGACCTTTCTATATTTCCTTGGGCAATCCCCTTTTAATAACAAAATAGAAAATCGGTGCTGATCGGTTCCACTGTTCCCCCGTCTCTACCCACACAACTCCTGTACTTTTAAAATGTATTGATCGGGGTCTTCATCATCCCCCATCGTATACTGCATTATGGACTGTAAGTCCGGCATATCGGGATATGCCTGTCGAAGTGCAGCCCACATCTGCACTCTGATGTTGTTAAAGCGCACCCCATCATGCACATCATCTATTTTAAATCCTCGGTATCCAGCCTTAACCCAAACCTCTCCTGCCTGATCCCCCATAATTGCTACAAGCAAGCTGTTTATGTGCCCTACTGGTAAATGGATACCAGCTTGTTTTTCAAACACATATATTCATTTCCCAGCCCCTACAGTGGGGGGCGGGAGTGCCTTAATCAGGTTGTTTTCATCCATATGAGCCTAAGGTTTATACTGCGCCCTTGCAGGGCCCTTGTGCAACAATGGCCACTGTGTCCCTACTCCCATTCTCCCCTTCTTGCTGTCACTCATCTTTTTCCTTGCCACTTCTGCCTGCCCAAATCTGTTCATAACTGCGGACTCAACAAGCTTTCTACCCATGGGGTAATTACAGGCATCTCCTCTTCATCCTCTAACTTGTCCACCGTGTCCCAATCTTCCTCCCGCAACTCTCTCTATATATATCTCCATCCAACCTCATTGTCCTGTGGTCTGCACTCCCTGCCCCTCATTCATTACTGTTCCCCTTCTCCTTCTCAATTTGAACATCCTTGATCGCGGTGCTATCTAATCTAAACAAAATGTCTCTGGCCCTGCATTCGTCTTATCCACTCCATGATTTGCTCCCTTCGTCCCAGAGGACCCTCAACCACGCCAATTCCAATTGTGCTGCCTTTAAAGACACTTTTAACTCTTTCTGTGGTTGTATATCCGCTGGTACTATTTGTTTGGTATAGGGGTGCTAACACATATAGGGATAGTGCTGTGGCAGATGGGGGCACATACATTGGATTGGTATTTACGGTGGTGGGAACTACACTCAAGCTTGGGCCATTGTCGCACTGGGATTTACACTCAGCGTTGTCCTCTATGTCCTCCACCATTTCCTAAATCCTAAAAACTCTTTCCTCCTTTGAAGCTTTTTACATTTACATTTGGCTGCCAAACATGTGTACATGTGTTCCAGTATCCCTCTGTTCTAAGTACCCTGCCCTGGCCATGGGTGAAACATACACCCTTGTGTCTCCACTTCCCACTGCTTATGGTATTACTCAATGTTATCCTTGTACAATGGCAATGCACATGTTCTCTAACGGTGTAGATAAACCCCATGTTAAAACATTTTATATACGAAAATATCACACCATATGCAAAATATAGTTCATCTTAAGCATTCCTTTAGCCTTCCTACCAGTCCTTCGCTCCAACTCCCCTGTCACCCCACCAACATTTCCTTTTCTCCCAATCACTCCACGCACACATACACTTTCCTCACACCCAATACCCACACTATTTCCTGATTTCCCACTGCACTGAATTTCAAGGGTTTTGCTGTGTTAAGTTTATTCACTTTAACTGCACTTCAACTGAAGTTTTTTGTTTGAATTATAGGAACCCCTATGGTTAAGGTGAGTCGGACTCCCATAGGAACCCCCCAAAATTCAATTGTTAATAACTTTTGATTTGAGTAATGGTTTTGCCTGAAATGTCAAAAGTGATTAAAAACCTGCGGGTCCCCTTAGACTGCAAAGTTCCGTTAAGATTTGTTAAAAAATAAAATAAAAAAGTTATTAAGCCACAAAATCTTTTTTTTTCCAAAAGTGCGGCCTATTTCCCATTCTTTTTCCCCCAAACAAACTAGGTCAATTATTGCCAAAATGCACAGCCCAAACCGTTGAACGGATTTGCACCCGGTCTGAAACAACTCGCGATCCATGCATGGTTTGGGTTATTCCGTGCAATAGTTTTTAAAATATTTGATGGAGAAGGGGGTCCACCTTCCCAAAATTATATAGAGATATCTCTGGGATTTACCCAAAACTGTTTTTTTTTTAATAGAAATTAAATAGCCACCATTTTGTTTTTCTGTCGATGCACGCGATAACCACAGTTATAGCCAAGGATAATGGGAAAAGAAAAGTAGTTAAAAAGCTATTTGCAGCTTAAAATAATTGCAAATGACTTTAGTCTAGAGGTGGAGAGGACGGTTGTGGACAGAAAGTAAAATTTGAAAGTGATAGGAGATCCAGGGTCTGAGTTTACAAAGTTTTTTGTAGCCTCGGTTATAGCCACGAATAGCGACATCTGAACGCAAACGGCATCACAGAAACAGTGTGAATTTCTTGGGACCAGGGAGAGTGTAGGGGAGGTGAGGGAGCTATCTGAGGAGTGGGGAGAGTTAGCACAGATCTCAGGTTTGTTTGGTGAGGGCTTGGAGGGCTAGGAAAGAATGTGCTTATGCCTGTTCTTCCATTATTTGTGGCTATATCCGAGGATACAATAAGTCTAAAGATAACTGTGGGTATGACTAGTTTTGTGCCCTCAGCTATATATTTTTGGGTGTCAGTGTTTTCTTTCTTTTTGAAAGTTATTTGAATAGGTATAGTGATGTCAGGGGTGAAAAATCACTGGCCATTGCAAGAAGCCATGCTCAGTGACACTCTAGGTATTTGGGAGTCTTTTTTATTGTGGCTATGTATTTTCAGACTTTCATACATGTGAGACTTTGGAGCAAACAGAAGAAAATAGTTGAACAAAATTAATATAAAACAGAGCAATCATACTCTAGTTTTAGATGCCCCATAAACTATATTTTCGCATTTGTATGCTGATTTATGGTATTATATAGTGTGGTTGTGAAATGTTTGCCTACCCAGTTTATTGTCATTTATTAGTCTCTGCTTTCTTTATCTTCAGCTACTTTACAAAATTACATGAGTAGTGTTGTACTGTATTGATCTTTTAAGCTCTATTGTAGTATAAAACCTGAAGTGAGTTCCCCCCCTTTAACTAAGAATAAATACCCGCTGTTATAATAAAAGTCAATAAACTGTAGCCACGGGTAAAATAAAAAGAAATTGCTGGTTAATATTTTATTGGATTTGTGTGTTTATATGTGATAGGTAGTCCTTAAAAGGACTGTTTTGGGGTACACTACGAGTAGTATTTTAGTATATTTGGATTGATGTTCTGATATTATGAAGGAACACATTTCCTTCATCGGCTAGGTGTACTCCATCATGTCTATAGAAATTGGCCATGTAGAACGGTATGTTGTAGTTTGAAAAACATAAATGTTTGTGATCTCCAATGAATGCTGAAACTACTTTATTAACTTTTCTCCGTGATTTCTCAATTTTACTATTAAATGTGGTGGTGGTGATCCATCTCCATTTTTGCCTCTAAGTCAAATGTAAAAGATAAAGATGGTTTGTGGAAATAGTTCCATTAGTTTTCTCATTTCTTGTTTGTTAATTAAAGTAAAGGAAACACCTCATACATTCCCCAAATACTTGTGTCCACAATGACTTAACAATTTTGGAAAAACTTAGAACCAAGGCATCCCCCGCAATCCAAACCATTTAATTGTAAACTCTCTCAAACTTATGTCCATGTCAATATATAGTTTCTCAGAAAAAGACAGTAACCAAAATAGCCAACTGTCTCTGATCAGCCACACAGGAAAAAATATTCCTAGTTTGAATTTCTAGTAGTTTGTGTCAGCAGGGTATGTATGATGTGTGTGTTTTTCGAGATTGTAACTGGTTGATGGTACTGTTGTAATTATCCACGGCTATCCAGCAGCCACTCAGTGCATGGCATTGGGTAGATGTGGCACCCTGTTCAGCTGAGGCTATCTGACCTTTTGGGTGGAGTAGCATCATAGATGTATTGAGTGTTTTGAGGGATTGGGAGAGACCAGGCTAGTGGAGGAGGACCATGGGGAGTGGAAGATGGCTGGTAGGCATGTTAGGGAGACTTTTTTGGAGTTTGGGGGAGTAGAAATACATATTTATATTTATATTCATAGTTTTTTAGTATAGGTGCAGCTAACAGCAAATGGCCGTGAAGGGCTTTTTTATAACCCCATCTATTGAAAAACAAGTGCGTAGGAGCGTCAATGCTTTTTGGCACTCTATTGGTTGTTTATAAACTATTCATTGTTTGTGGAATAATCATATTTTTTGTGGATGACACAGTACAGAACTGTATTTCTGTGTGTTATTTTATCTGCATAGGTGCTCTCTTATATCATTTGAAGGCGAATTAGTTTGGTATTGGGCTTGTAGCAAAATGTACATGTAGCCACTGATTCAAAGCAAGGTCTGCAGCCGTGTCAAATAGTTGAGGCTATGAAAGAGGCTGGGTGGTGAAAAAATTGATTTCTGTGAGTTTCATTATTTGTTATTGGTTGTTGTTACTATTCTATTTGTGTAGCTCTTTGTGATTGGTTGTAGTGAAAATGTGACATCCATTTTAGTAGTTTTACTGTTATATAGTCCTCTTATGGTATTGATTTTGGAAAGTATAAAACCAATGTTTTCGGCAGTTTTATCCTTTTGATTCCAGAACTCTCACTGTGCACGTGACAGGAGTGTGGCTGAATGATGTGAAAGTAAGTGCTAATTATAATTGCAATTGTAATTATTTATTTGTAAAGCGTGTATACACAAGTAAAGTGCTTCAAAGTGCTTCAAGGTGGGAAGGGAACAAGGGGATATCATCATAATTCTTAGGCCTTGAAGATTCCAAATGATCTAACAGCAAAAATAGCATACTAGGCCATGGCATTTCTATGAGTATAAGTGCGTCACAAAGAGTAGGGGAAAAAATGGTTTGGGTTGGATAGGAATATACAAGATAATCAAAAGTTGTTCATCAAAGCACCTATACATGCAGGCATAACCAGCTAGGGAGGGAAGATAATAAGCCTAGTACATTCAAGGAGGTGCAAGTATCCAGACACACGTGTGAGGTAAGGTGAGGGGAAATATACATATTTATATGTTTGAAGGTTTTTTTGCATTGTTGTGTGTGTTAGTTATATTAAGCACTGCTATCAGGTGGTGTTTATTACCATTTTTTTTTTAATCTGCTCTGATTGTGTGACAAGTATTTGTTAATGTATTTTTTAAGTTTGCTAACATAGACCTACAAAATTAGATTTGTCAATCAGTGGCATTTTTATACATGCATTCAGTTTTTGTATTCATGTTAGTGATGTTGAAGGTTTACTAAAGTTGTATTTGTTGTAATTTTTAATGCACTTTCAGCTATGAAGTACTTTTAGCTGTTTTGAGTTTTCTGTGAGGTAGTACCATTGATGGTGTTTTGCAAGTTCATTTTTGTTATTTTTGTATTTTTGTATTTTGTTGTAGGTACATTGTTGTCATCATCCCAGTGTACTTGCACCAGGTGTTGTATAGTTAACTCCTGTGAAAGGTCCACCTATATTCAAAACATAGTGGTATTGCTGGAGATGGGAGCGGTACTTCTGTAGTGATTTAATGAAAAACCTCCTTTGTGAACCTTTTTAGCATTTCTGATGACTTTTTAAATGGAGTACTCTAGTGCTGCAGTTGTTTTAAGACTCTGGCTATTGGTGGCAGCATTTTTAATGTGTGCATGTTGATTAACCACAACCACCACTCGCAGCTGCAGTGATTGGGGAAGATCACATGTAGGTGAAAAAAGGCTGCAGCATAGTATGGGGCAGACCAGCTAGAAACATTGGAAGGGCCACGTTTTGGTGTTTTATTTTTTGCACACGGTGCATTGACCTCCATTTATTTTTTGACACAATATATTAAAAAAGATTTATTTTAAAAGTTCTTGTATTCCTACCTGTTTGATTGTTTTCTATCCCATGTTCTCCAAGTTTGCTTATACCATGCTGTTCTCCGATTTTACTTAATCTTCCCCATACACTGTCCTGCAACAACCCCGTATAACGTCCTTTGTTTATTCATACCCAGTTTATATATACCTGTTTGTTCATTGTAGTGGTATTTTCTTATACTTTTTAATATTATTGTATGTTTTTTTAAATCATAATTTGACCCATGATAAGTATGTGCAAAGAGAACAACAGTGTTGTATGCACACATGTTGTATATTATATAGTGTATGTGATGCATTGCTTGATATCAGGGTCATAAAAAATGTGTGTTTTCAATTGTGTTTCTTAAAGTGTGTGTTTTCTTTAACTGATTATGTTTTCTTTTTTCCAGATAGAAGGATATATATTCTTTTAAACACAGATGAATAACCGCGGCCATGGTGTAGCCCAATGGGTATTTGAGTATTGGAGGCGTGGTTAACCCCAGCAATGACCGGCGAGGGTTGTAGCCTCAGGTTCATTGCATCATACCCGTGGCTATAGGCCGCAATGTGCAAAAAAGTATGCTGTTTGCATCCGAAAGAGAATTTTCTAATAATTACCTTTTATGTATATTTGTATAAAAATCTATGTGATTTACCCGCAACAGTTTCATATTGTAACTGTGGCTATAAAAGAAGTCAATGAACTTGAGCCCCAGATATGAGTGATTATGTACTTTATATCAATCTTTTTAAGTACTTTTTTCACTGTGTCTTTTGTTATTTATATTCTATACTTAGTTTCTAAAAAAACAACATAGAATCCTACAGTCGTGGCTAGTATAGATGGACACCATTGGTAAATTCATGATCATATCTAGGAGTATCAATGACTAGGGGTGTCTGTTCATGGCTATCCCAAACCCACCCCATATGCTGGGTTGGTACCCGCAGCTATGGAACATTTTTGAAAAAAATTACTTACACATGGGTGGTATTCAGTGTAGTGTTAGTAAACAGTTATTGTAACATTTGAAATACTTTTTATTCATTTATAATACATATGAGTGTACATACTTGAAAAAGGTAAATAAATATACAAGCAACATTTTTCGAAACCAGGTTTATTTGTGGGGGGACGTGGTTGTGAGATTTCCTTTTCTTTTAATTGGAACACATGATACATCTTCTTTAGCCCAATTATCTGGATTTTTACTGTCCATGATTTGTCTTAAATTTTCTGTGCCCTTTTTCATTGATTGACTTCTTTTTGAATATGAATTATTAGTAGTTTTAATTATGTTAATGAATCCATGGTTAGTTGTGTGGGTATTTGTTGTGGTGCTTCTTGTTTGATACTTGATGATACTTGAATGACTTGTTTGTCTGTTTGAAAATATTTGAAATATTTTTGAACAATTGGAGATATAATACACTTTAAAAATATTTGTGTTGGTTGTATAGACATTTGATAATAGGAAAATATGGTATATCTGTTTGGTGACAGATATTTGTTCCTTAAAATATTATTGTTAGTATCATTTTACATAAATATAAAGAATCGACTTGCAGATTCCTGAATGTGGTGTATTTTTTTTTTTGGTTCATTTTCTTCATTGTCTTTTTTTTAAATGTCTTCCCCTTTAGGATAATTGTCCTCCAGCCATTGCATGTAGTTTTCCATTGGAGTGTGGTAGAAGGAAATACTGTTTGTCACTTCAGATATTAGAATGTCTAATGAAAGAAGAGTACTTGAGGAGAGAAGGCAGAATGTTTTTGTTTACTTTCTGATTCGTTGTTTATTGTCTGTGTGGTGAGTAATAGGATGTCAAGTACCTCAGATGCTCTTGAATTGTTGAACCTATTAGAGAATGCATTTTTAGTGATGTTTCTATCTGCCAATAGAACTTTAAATTATGTTGTATGATTGTATTAAGAGTTTTTCTACATTTTACACTTTATTGCTTGAGACTGACATGTAGTTTTAGGAGATTGTGCTTTTGTTTGGTTATATTTATTGTTTGATTGGATATTTCAAACATGCAGACAATTTCAGAAGGAGTGGATTTTCATTGTTCAGAAGACTATGGAAAAATTGAGAATATTGAGAATGGGTTCATAGTGATGTTGAGGATATAGGTGATGTGTTGTCAAAGCATTGGTTTACGTGTTTTTGGTTCTATAATATTATTTTAGATGGAGTGTTTAAAATGAAAGGTTTATCGTGCAATTGTGGCTAAATATTTTTGACAGGGAGCATAGGTTTTTTTTACTCTTTGGGGGAAGAAAATTAATTAATCATCTAATGAAAGAGCACAGAGAAATGTTCCAAGATTGTTTTAATTGTAATAATGCTGAAGAGTATTTCTCTGATTATAAATATATTGTTTGGTCATATATTGGTAAAAGAAACCAAAGGCTCTTTTAAGAGCCACCCAGAGAACTTTTTAAGTATATTGGAAAGGGAAATTTCAAAAAAGGCGCAAAGCCACATAGCCGATTCAACGTAGCTTTTGAAGTGATTAGGCCTACCTACAGTGTGATTGGCCAATTATTTAGCGTGAACACATCATTGTGCTTGGTTGGTTGGCTATATCATGAAATCGCCATTACACCACTATCTCAAACATTTTTTTCATGTTTTCTGTCATCGCTTTTGGTCTCTTGGTGGGTGAACTTCATTGTGAGCCTTCAGGAACTTTTAAAAGCAGTACTTGAATGTATCCAAATACTTTTTACCTTTCATGTTCCTATAACTTTGTCCTTTGTCCTTTGTCTTGTGCTTTGTAGTTTGTCAGTTTTTGGTATTTAAGCCATATATATATATATTAAGTGAAAAAACTTTGTTAAAAGGGACGTTATGGTTAAGTTGCGCTACTAAAAACCTATCAAATTCAGTAAAAAATCTTTGTTAAAGGGACGTTATGGTTCAAAGTAAAACTGAAAAACCCCTAAAATTCGGCAGTTATGGTAAGATAAGCAAACATAACTCGCGCCACCGTGCACTGCTAACACTAACACCCAGGACATCAAAGATGACATCACAAATGTCATTGATGACATCACTGATGACATCACATGTGCATTTACCAGGACCCCCCTTGTTAATTTGCATATTCAAGTAACTTTGGGTCTCACCCTACGTTACTAGGGGAATCCAGGCGTGGACCCCTTGCTCACTACTCTTAGAGAGGCACAGCTCCTCCCTACTGATGAGGTCCGACCAGACCGAAACACATGTCTGGGGATGCTGTTGGTACTCTTGTTCAGAGGAGAATTGCTGAGCATTTCGGTGCTGGTCTGCCCCAGGGCAGGACAAAGACTGATATGTCTGGGATATTTCTTCTTTGTGAAAGATAGTGAGCTAAAGACTCTGGGTAAGTCTCTTGGAACCAGGACTAATGTCTGGCAGAGGGACTCCCAGGATCCCCCTTGTTAATTTGCATATTCAAGTAACTTTGGGTCTCACCCTACGTTACTAGGGGAATCCAGACGTGGACCCCTTGCTCACTACTCTTAGAGAGGCACAGCTCCTCCCTACTGAGGAGGTCCAACCAGACTGAAACACGTGTCTGGGGATGCTGTTGGTACTCTTGTTCAGAAGAGAATTGCCGAGCATTTCGGTGCTGGACTGCACCAGGGCAGGACAAAGACTGATATGTCTGGGATATTTCTTCTTTGTGAAAGATAGTGAGCTAAAGACTCTGGGTAAGTCTCTTGTAACCAGGACTAATGTCTGGCACAGGGACTCCCAGGACCCACCTTGTTAATTTGCATTATGTATTGTTTTCATTAGCCTGATTGTCTGTATTATTGTTGTCAATTATGTATGGCATAACAAAATCTTTGAAATTTGATTTGTAATGTCATCAGTGTTCTCATACAAGATGTAATTAGTGATGTCATCAGTGATGTGATTTGATCTGTAATTGACACAGGTAGTAAAGTTGATGGGCAACGCGCTCATCTTGGAAGCAAGACGACGCAGAAGAACAGAGGTTTGAATCCCATGTCTGTGTTTAGAAACCTCTTTGGTATTAAGGGCATTATTAAAAAAACAATGATGTCATCATTGTGGTACTAGGCTGCGCAACAGCGGGCAGAAGTTAAGTTGGCTTTAACTGAATTTCAGGGGTTTTGTTGTGTTAAGTTCTTGCACTTATGTACAGGTGCTCTATAAATGACTTATCATATCATACTTAATGTCCCTGCAACTAACATTTTTTCCTCGAATTTCAAAGGTTTTGTTACAATGTATTGCTCATCTTAAAGTCCCTGCAACTAAAGCTTTTTCCTTGAATATATATATACATATGTAAGAATGTGTCTTTGTAAGCAGTCTTGTATAACCATTTCAAGACTATTAAAAGGGGGGAAGAGTCCTCAGTAGGACAGTGGGAGAGACATATGAGAAACCTCTGGTGTAGATGGGTGCAGATCATAAGTTAGCATGTCCTGTGTGCCAGTCTGCTTGCTCTGGGTTTCATGGAGAAACCTGGGAGAATATGTGTCATCCAAAAGGAAGGGTGCAAGATGTGATAGAGTACAGCACTTTGGGTCTGGTTAGCCGCTTATGTTAGTCATAGTTTGGTTAGTGTTGATGTGCTTATGTACAGGCCTGTGCTTAAACTGCAGTTAAAGTGCAGTTAAACTTAAATGTTCTTAAGATTTTGCTCCTTAATGTTATGCATTTTAGCAAAATTACGTTATAAAAACGCCCCATTGAGAATCCTCATTTAATTCATATAGCATCTGTGCCTTTAGTAAAAATCTCCCAAACATCTTTTCTGTGATGCAAACAACTTTCTCTCTCAGATTGTCTTGGATTTGGGAAAAAATTTTTTATAATTCTAAAATGCTTTCCTGCCAGAGCATGACTCTGGAATGCAAAGGGACTATAAATGGATGATCACTCAGTACCTTTCCCTACCACTGCTTAGTAAACTCTAATGTATTAATTCTCCCCTAAATGACCTAAGCTTGCCTCCAGAAATGACGTCATGACTCTCTTAAAGATGACTTAAACTCCAGCCACATGTCCACCTTTAAACCCTATGTTTAGTGCACAATTTCCAACATGTTTTCTGAGTTTCAACGTGGTCGAATCTGAAATTCTGAGGTTCATGCGGAAAAGTGCATCTGGCCCTATGAGCGAGTATTGTCACTCACAACATGTGTAGGTTTAGTTAGTAAACCCCTAAATGCTCTCACTGACATAGCATATGTGCTCCTTCAATCTCCTCCCTCAACAGCCACACTCAATGAACCATTAACCACTGACGCCTTTGACTCATGGCTCAATATCTCATTAATCCCGCTCACCCTCACTTGCCAATCATCCGCTCGCTGTGGCCCTTTTCCAAGATGTTTTACACCTGAACTGAAGACTGCAAAACAACTGTATAAATCCCTCATACGCAAATGTCGGAAGGATAAAAACCAAGCTGAGTAGATCCACCCTGGCCCAGCACCAATGCCACTACATAGCCGAAATCCAGAACGCAAAAAAAAATCCACTATAACTCTTGAATTAGCAACTGTTTAAACCCCAGCAAGGAACTCCAAAAAATCATCTCTGAATTCACCAAGCCAACCTGTACCACCACCCAATCGACTCCATCTCAGTCACTCTGTGATTCACTCTCTCTCGACTTCTACATTACTGCCCTTGAAAGAACAAATTCTCTAAACAAAAAACTGGCCCTCATGCACCCGCCACATGATCCACCCACCCTACCTGTCATCACCCCGCCTACCACTGCAACTGCAACCCACCCTACTTTTGATTTGTTCACACCAATAACAACTTGTAGGGTTTTTTGTGTAGATTTGGGGCATGGCGGTATTTTCTTACCGCCAAAAATAATTGTAATTTGGCAATGACTACTCCTTGCATTTAGATTGGGTTTGGCTTTATAGTGGTATACATTTTGTTGGTGGTATTTTGGTGAGCATCATTTCTTTGTTTTATTTGTGGCCCCAACATACAAAACCCCCTTCTTTTGTTTAGACTGTTTGTGCGCTCTCTAGAGGCCTCGGACCTACATTATTCAGAAACACCACATTTTTCATATAGAGTGCCACCTATGGCTGTTATCACTTATTTATCTACACCAGTGAACTATGTTTCCATAAAGTATTCACAATAACATCTGGTATTATCACTAATTTATTTACATTATTGAATTATGTTTCCATAGGCCTCGTTTTGCTGGTTCATGTACGCCCAGCAAGGACTATTGTATTGTATTCCACTCAGAAACCACACACACACACACACACACACACACACACACACACACACCTGAGTGGAATCACGCACAGAACTATTTATAATTACTAAGTCTTACTTTTAGACAACTTATTCTTTCTGTTGTTTTATCTATATGGGAAAAATGACAAATGAACTACCTCAAAATCTTCCCCATATCACAATTGCTATTCCAGATGCACTAAGAAAAGAGAAAAACAAAAACACACTGCACGTCTGCTTTCATGTATTTTTGTGTTTTATAAACAGTTGCATTTCAGAACACCATTTTACCCTTGTTTTTTTTACAGAAATAAACAGAAAAATGTACAGCAGCAGAACAAGATTCACTTTGCATCATCTGTAACAAAGAGAAAAAGGAAAACATGCAGCAAAAGAACAATATTCACTTTGCAACATTATAAAGTGTCAATTAAACACAGGGAATTCCTTTTTTTTTCTACTCTGCCTGCCTGATATATATTAGGTCCTTCGTACAGTAGTCACAATAATCTCCATTCACTTTGATAATTACCAGTTATCTGTAGTTCTCCCACACGCGATCTCGCTTGGCTCGTAGCCTCCGATGAATGGGCCCGGGGTTTTCTTTTTAAAGTGCACAGCGAGAACATGCAGTTCAATCTGC
Organism: Ambystoma mexicanum; assembly: GCF_040938575.1. Classification (NCBI taxonomy): domain Eukaryota; kingdom Metazoa; phylum Chordata; class Amphibia; order Caudata; family Ambystomatidae; genus Ambystoma; species Ambystoma mexicanum. The sequence continues at coordinate 1,122,876,226 of NC_090924.1, forward strand.
AATCTGCAGTTCTCAAGCTGGTGCCAAGTGACCAGGAACCCCCAGTCTCTGAAGGTCAGCAGTGTAGCTGGAATGACTCCTTCAAGCAGCCCCGCAAAGGCGACCTCCCAGCAGCTCCGCAAAAGTGAACTCCCCATAATTCTGTCAGAGCTCGTCCAGCAAAGCTATATTGCTTACAAAGCCTGTCTTCAGATATACTTCCCTCCAATCATATTAACAGAAAGTGTATTAGGTTGCCACCCCTGTTTCACAAACAATGGGATCTTCATACTGTAATAACTGTTTCTGTTGATTTACTGTTGCCTTTCCGTCCTTCACATTTCAGCGCAGCCAGAAAAATCAGAGAAAAATGCATGTTGAAACTGAATCTCAGAACAGGCCTTTCCTGCCTCCTTTTTCTACATGGAGAGCACATTATAATGTTATTTAGTTAGAATTAGTGTTGAGTGGGTTAATTAAGTCAATCAATTAGATAGCTAATGTGTTCTCCTGTGAATGAGGCATTTCAAATAAGAAAGAAAAAGAAAATTCTATTATGCTTTTAAAACTGTAACCTGTCTTCATTTGCATATCCATATGTTACACTGGCAACATCTGGCTGGCTATATGTGTGCCACATTATAGCAATAATGTGATCCCATGCAGTGGCGCTGCAATCCAAAATACAATAAATGATACTACATACCCTCCTTTTTCTGAGAATTTGGCCATAGTCCAAGCCACAATTGGAAGAAACCTAACTTGCTCCTTTTTTTTCTTTTAAATCATAGCAATTCAACAAAACTTATATTTCACATATGAGAAATGAAAAATGAAAAATCACTGTTCAACCATCGTAATATCCATCAGTTCTTATAAAATATTTTACATATTTCTTCCCAATGGAAGTGTCCATAGTCCAATGTCTTGCTTTTATACTTGAAGTCAATCATAAAACAATAAAATAAATAATTAAAATAAAGAATTAACATAACAAATTAAAATAATTAATTAAAATAATAAATATGTGGAACTCCATAATCCAGGACACTTGTCTGCCTTTGATATGTCCTGACCAGCAACGTCACATCACTTGGTCCATTTGGGTCACTCTTCCATCCTGGCACTCTTGGATGCTTTTTCCATAGGAATCATCTCTTTTGACATCCCGGTTATTTTGTCTTCACCTCCCCCGGAAGGAGGTATCCTTTGATCTTCATCAAGGGGACTCCAGGACTTCATCGTCTCTGTGTCCTCCGGTCCCGTGACCTCCGACCCAAAATATGTTAGTCAATAGTCTAAATCAAATAGAAAAGAAACAAATTAAGTACATAGCACAACACTAACTTCACCCTTTTGCCAAAAATAAAACATGCATTGCAAAACATTTCGCCCTTTTCCTCTCGCCTTCTGAAATTAAGCACATGTTAGAAAGAAAACATACCTGCATAAAGTATCATATCACATTTAACACCTTTCAATTGTTCCATCAGCTTTAACTTCCATTTTTCTTATATATGTATGTCACAGTATTTGTGTTCCATTACAATAATGAATCACTCCTATTTTATTTCTCTGCAGCTGCCCTATGACTAAACTCATTTGTCTTCTTTCATGTATTCAAGTGGCTTTATCTGTTTCTACACACTCAAGTCTCATTACCTCATGTTTGGGGTGCCATCGTTTAATTTGATTTACATGAACAAACTGTTCTGTTACTGTTTCACCTTCAGTTTCCAAAATGTTGTATACCACGGGAGAGATCTTATCTATAATTCGAAATGGCCCCTGCCAGGCTGCCAGAAATTTGGAATTTTTCTGTTTACCTTTTCCAAAATGAAATTTATACACCTGATCGCCCACACAATACTCTTTCACTGATGTCTTTTTATCATAATATGGCTTTGCACTGCCAGCAGCTCTTTCTAGATTTTGCTGTACAAAAGCAAATGCATGTTGTAAATGCGTCCTCAGCTCATCCATGTATTCATGAACTGTAGATGTGCTTACAAGTGTCTGCTCATGAGTTCTGTATAGTAGGTGTTGCGGTAACACCATTTTCCTACCTGTCAAAACCTCATGGGGGCTAATACCTTTTGCTTTGGCAGGAGTTGATCTGATTGCCATCAAAACCAAAGGTAAACGTAAATCCCAGCTGGAACCTGCTTCTGCTACAAACTTCTTTAATATGTCCACAACAGTCCTATTACAGCGTTCGACTCCCCCAGAAGAAGCAGCTCGATATGCAATGTGCAATTTTCTTTTCACTCCCAGTATTTTCCATACCTTACTCATTAGAGCGCTTGTGAAATGACTTCCCCTGTCTGATTCTATTCTTTGTGGTAACCCAAATCCTGAAAACACATGATTCACCAGTAATGTAGCTGCTGTTTGCGCACTACAATCTGGTGCATGAATACACTCAATCCATTTTGACATCAAACACACCACACCCAAAATATAACGGTTCCCCCTGCTCGACCTCTTTACAGGCCCTACAAAGTCTATTTGCAAATCTGACCATGGAAGAGTTAATCCTCTTTTCATTAATGGGGCTCTATGCATTGGTGAAGCGGGTTTAAATTGGGCACATTCTAGACATCCTCTGGGATATAATTCCACATCCTGGGACATATGTGGCCAGTAAGCATAATCTGTTAGCATCTCCAATGTTTTTTGTGAACCTCTGTGGCCTGCAGTTATCGCATCATGTGTATGGTGTAGCATTAGCCCTCTGAATGAAAGGGGCACCACCCACTGTATTTGTCCTGTTATGGACTCTCTAATCATGAGCCCATCCTGTAGTCTAATTCGTTTTTTATACTTTAATAGTACTTTTAACTCTTCTTTTCCCACACAATCATTTTCTGTTAAAGGGTTTTGTTCAGGGTCTATCAAATGATTATAATATATTCCCAAAATTGGATCATCCTTTTGTGCCTTAATCAGATCTTGATCTGGTGTAGCATAACTCCACTGTACCACTGGTTGTTCTATCTCCTTTGGTGCTTTAGAGCGTGTTACTGCATCAATATGTATTTCACCCAGTAAATGTTCAATAGGTAGCAATTCTCCTATTACAGCCCCAATTTTAGCCAGGTGATATGCCTTATCATTTTCCTCCTTATCCTCTCCTGGAGTTTTTAAATGCCCCCGAATGTTCCTCCAGTATATTGTTAAATCATTCTCTGACACCACTTTGTCAATGGCTTGTATCATTTTTCCATGTTTAAGTGGCTTCTTATTGTATGTAACCATGCCTCTTGCTTTCCAGCCAGGTAAATATACCACAAAGCTTTTTCGTGTATAGTCAGAATCAGTCACCAGGATAATTTCACTACATTTATCATCAACTGCAGTAGCAATTGCTTTATAAATGGCTGCCAATTCCGCTACTTGACGGCTCCTAGCTCCAATTCTCATCCCTATACTGGGGAAGCCTTCACATTTCAACCATACATTTCCTATTCCTGACACTAATTGTTTATTACTGTCATTTTCAATGTGAAAAGCACAACCATCAACATATACAGTTGGCAAATCCTTGCATGTCTTTTCATCAAAAGCTTTGTGTGGTGATTGCCCAAAATCCTGTAAACTAGATTCCACTTCTACTTCGTTTGATACATGTTCAGCTGCACAGTCATGTAGATCTGCTAAACCTTGAGCAACTGGGCTCTTTTTATTTTGGCTATATCTCACTTCTACAGGAAAACCCTGCAATGTCAGCGTCCATGAAGTGATTCTGGACTGTGCTAGATTACCTGACCTCATTATTTTACTCTCTAAAAACTGCAGGGTTGATGATTTGTCTCAATAATCACCTTTCCTCCCTGAAAAATGGGGCGGAAATGCTGTAGCACCCACACAGTGGTCAAAAGGGCCTTTTCACATTCACTGAATTTAATTTCAACTTGGGAAAATGCCTTACTTGAATAGGCAATGGTTTTGTGATTCAAATCATGTTTTTGTGATAACACTGCTGACATACAATGTTCAGAGAAACTCTGAAATCTGCACATAGCCACCATTCACCATTTGGCTTTAACACACCTAAAATAGGTATGTTGGATGTGCTATGAATGGGCCTGATGATTCCCCGAGACTCCAAATGTTTAATTATCTCTGCCAATGACTCTAAACATGCCAGTGGTAATCTATACTGGCGCACACATACTGGGCTTCTACTACACCCTTCCGGTAGCGTGGCCACATGTAAATCAGTTAAACCGCAATCATAAGCATCTTTTGAAAATACATCTTTAAACTCCATAAATATCTTCCTCAGTTCATTTCTATCCTCATCGCTGTCACATGCATCCGCTGATAAATTCTGCTCCTCTACCATTTTGGAAAATTCTGGAAAATCTTCCAGTAGAGGAATCTCTGTGCTGTCCTCTAACTGTGTGGCTGTGTCTCTCTGTAAAGCTGCCACTTTTAAATATGTTGGCATATCAGCTTCCACTTCAATGGGCTGATTTTCTGTTTCATTTTCATTTAAGTTAAATGTTATGTAATCATCTTGATGACAGCACACTGTCTCATTTGAACCATAAGGGTACACAGAATGAATTCTGAATATTCCTTTGGGCTGAGAGTCCAGGTATTCTAGCAACTCACCCCTGGCAGCCACATACTTTTCAGGGATATATCCAATCACCATGTTATTTAGATCTGCAGTATAATGTGATTTTTGTATGGCCATTCCTAATGAGGAGTTTTCCTCTAAATGAATATCTTGACAACCTTTATTATTCGCCATCATTTTTACAGACCCTTCACCAATGTCTATCAATGGAATGTATTCATAATCCAGGCCTTGCTGTTTTATGTATTTATTTAAGCACACAAATGCATCAGAATCTTTCATCTGCTGTCCATTTTTGCATTTCAGTGTTATTGCCACCTGTTTGGTGAATGCAGGGATAATAGTATCCTTCCTCAGCTGTAATTCAATTGCATATGGGACCAGCTGTGCGCAATGATAAGCTTCTTTTATCTTCAAATTCAGGTGCCGGCCCATCTAGGCGTGACCATATTTCTTTATTAAGGAAATCTAACATCATGCACATTCTGTGCATTATATCATTGCCCATGTAAAAGTCATTTTGTGTCCCACTCACTATCCAAACATTATGGTGAATTGTCTTTTGTCCAATACTAATTTTCAACATGCATCTTCCTGCAATTCGGTGTTCAAAGTCTGGACTGTCCAAACCAGGGACATATTGGTTTTTAATTCTAAATTTCTGGATCTCCTCCCTCTCCATTATTTTTTGCAACAGTCTCTCATTAATGAAACTCCTTTCCTGTTCAAGTGCTAAAGTGGCTTTTGTTGTTTTAGAATAATAATTTATACCAATGTGAACCCATGGTTGCTCATCTTCCATGTGTATTTCAGCAAGAGTGGTGATGTGTTTTTCTGAATGTGCTTTAGGAGCAGTATTTTGTTTACATATCTTCTCTTTTAAATAAAAACGTAATGTGTGCTCATCTATGGCAGTTTGCCATTTTTTCCTTGGGTCCAAGTATATTTGTACAGGTAGTTTTTCATTTTCACTCTGCATTTTGTTTTGACACATTAATATAACAGTGACGCTAGGGATGCAGCTATTCTGGAGATATACCTCCACTGCATCATTTGTTTTGGCAACGGTGTGACATTCATTTATATTGCTGTTTTGTGATTTTAGTTTCTTAGGTCTCAATGGTTTTTTGGATAAGGACCACAGTACTCCATTCACCCCATCTATGAGAGGGGACAATCTTTTCAGGCAATCTGTTCCCATCAGAAATGGAATTTCACAAATGGATGTGACCAATACCTCCTGTTTCATTCTGTGTTTACCTATCTTTATGTCAACCTCGGTGACACCTATGATAGGCACCTCCTCCCAGTTAAAATTATGCACTGGACCTTGATTTTCCTTCACTGTGATCTGATTCTGTGGGGATTTCCCTTCATTCATACTCCTTACCAATTCTTTAGACATAATTGTGGCCTGTGCGCCAGTGTCAATCATTGCCAATGTATTGCATTTTTCTTCTACAGTGGTGGGAGCATAATACCTGTCTTCAACTTCCTCTAACACACATCAGAAGTGCGAATTCTTACTGATTTCAGGGCTCACCTTTCTCAGGCCTTTTTCACTTTTGGCTAAGTACATTGGTAAATGAAATGACATTTTTCCCTCCTTTTTGCCCATTTCTGCGTGGGAGACTTTATTCATTTCTCCATGTTCAGAGGCTTTTTGGAGTGTGGCCACTGTTCGCCCATCCATCCAGGTATCATCAGAGGTCACACTACAATCCTCCATCTGAACATGTGTGACAACATCATTTGGCAACTTGTCATTGTATAATTCTGTGAATTTGTGATCATTTAGTGTGGTACCAGCCCTTTTAACCTCTTCAAAAATATGTGGCTCAAAGAATTCTTCAGGTGATTGACATGTACCCTCCTTTTGAGTATTTCTTTTTACTGCCTGTGTTTGGTTATTGTTCTGATTGCCCAGGGAAGGAGTTATAGCATTCCCACTTACTCCCTGTTCACTGGTCTTCTCCATGCATGAGTCATTTTTCTTAAATCTGTCTCTTTGTTCTTTTGAAATTTCAGGTTTTCCTTTTTCATTTGTACAAATCTTCAATGTTTGATTTAGCTCTAGGTTAAACTGTACCTCTCTTTTCGATGTATTTGCAATTTCTGTCCCATGTTCATTTACTGGTACTTTCACTTTTAAATCATAAGGCATCTCAGATTCATCATGCATAATAACATCATAGCAATCTGTCTTTTTGGCACTGCAGGTATTATAAGTACATAGTCACTTTTCAGAAACCACCTGGTCATTGCTATGGCTTTCTGCCCCCTCCTTTGATGACTGTTTTTAAGCTGTACAGAGCTTTCCTATTTGCACAGCTAACATTTTCACTTGGGCCTCGAGACACTGGAATCTTTCCATCTCTCTAGAATCCTCTCTCTGTGGACTAGATCGATATTGGTTGTTTTCCCCCTGATTGGATCTATTCTGGTACCTCTCAGGAGAATGATTTCTATTGGGGTTGTTCCTGAACTCTTGGTTCATATGTGGAGGGGATCGGGATGCACCCATCATTTGGTTGTAATCCCCTGGTGGGGAATCATTGTACTGACGTGGAGCATAATTCATATTCTGCCTCATGTCCTGTCTCTCATGTTGTGGGTATTGACCCCTGTGTTGATTCCCATTATCAGCCAATCGATCCACATATCGGGGTCTATCTTGATTACCATATATCATGGTATTGGGATCAAATCTGCTCTGTGTCCCCAATGTCTGGTAGGGACCATCATTTCTTTGATCCTGATTTTGTCTCTGGTTATTGTTCATACCTGAAATATCAGGCTGATAGACTGCCCGGGCCTATCTCCTAAGTACCTAGGGCTGATGTAGCTTTCCCTATTACTAGGATCATGTGATTGAAACATTGGTACAGGAAGTGATGATCTTTGTTGATCACCCCTTTGTTCAGGTGTCAAATTATTTTTACCTGGTCTTTGAGCAGACTCAAGGGACATTTTGGCTGACCCGATTTCCATCACTGTTGCTGAGGGTCCTTTAGATTTTGGTCTAGTATATTTCATTTTATCACTTTCTCTACGCTGACAATAGAGTACTTCATATAGTTTTGTACTTTGGTGTACAATCCACTCAAGGGACTTGTCATGATCAAATTCACGGACCAGTTGTGATATAATGTCTTACTGTAGCCCATAGGCAGTTTCAAACTCATTAGAATTGGGGTCAAAAGATAAATCAAAACGAGAAAATGCCCTTTCTAAGTCTTGTAAAAACTGGTGAGGGGATGTATTAGGCCCAGCAGTGATTGTGTAAGCGACTTTCTTTGCCTCCTGCAATGACTGGAAAGGAGAAAAATGACGCCTAATCTCTTTTACAAACTCTGCCCATGTCATATTCTGCTGCTCATTCAATCCCCTTATGATACTGGCCGTGGGAGCATCTAAAGTTAAATTAAAATACTGCCTGTATTGTTCCTTAGGTATCTGGAGGGCTTTAAAAATGTCATGAACCGCTTCTAAGTGATCCTCTATGCAGCATTCCCCTCCCTTTTTAAATGGTTTGATCAGGGCTTTGATGGATTTCATTATCGTTTTGGGGCTACTTGTTGCAATGCATGGAATTGCACTACTTGGTGACTCAACCCTGGTTCCAGGTGTATGGGATTGGTGGTGGCCCCCATTGGGAGTATCAAATCCCCCAAGGGCGCTGCAACCAAGTTCAGTCACCAGCCCAGTCACTGGGGCACTAGCTTTTTGGGTAGAAATAGAATTTACCTCAACTCCATTGAATGTGGTGCCCTGCCGTCTATCCTGGGACCTGGGAATGCACATTTGTTGTTCCAAATCCTTACACTTCTTAAGGAGGCTGTCTACCTCGTTTTGCAAGTAATTGTTTTCATCACTCATTTTAATAATTACCTCCTGCATGTCGCAGATTTGCAATTGGCATTCATTGAATTCTTTGTTTCTCTTGTCTCTTTCTTGAAGCATTTTAACCATTTCTTGTTCTGCATTTTGGAGATCACTTTCTTTTTCAAAATGTTCTTTTTGTAAGACCTGCATTTCTGAAACCATCTCATCTTTATCTTGTCTAATGTGGTCCACTAATGCTTTTAAGTGTACGAATTCTTGTTCACTGTCCTCAAATTGTTTCTTGCTTTTGGACAATTGAATATCAAAATCTCTGCATTTTAACTGCATGTCTTTTTGACATCCTTCTAATTCTGTTCTTAAGATCTCCTCCTTTTTACCTGCCCCATCTAGGTCAGCTTTTAACCTGTTAATCAGCTTAGCATCATTTTCGTGCATTTGCAGGGACCTATTCAAGATAAACCAAATCTTGGCACATAGTGGTATCAGACAATCTTTCTCTGCATGTTTATCAGCTGCATTTAACAACCTTAGGAGGCAGACCTGAATTATGCTGCCTTCTGCAAAAATATTGTCTAGTTTTTCTTTCTGCACTTCACCCTGAATGCGGTCATGCCATTCTGTGGCACTGTTCGATGACCATGTTCCATGTGCATATATCTTTGCCTCTAAAGATTGCACTAGCTCTGAGAATGTGGCTTTTTTTTTCAGAACATTCTAAAATTAGTTTTTAGTAACACACTGCTATTATGAAATGGGTTCCCTTTAATGTACAGATGGCAGTGTGAGACACACTTGCCACGCCCAGTAGGTGCTCTATGATTACTTTCCCGGCCTGCAACGCACGATAAATATGTAGGGTATTTTGTGTAGATTTGGGGCCTGGCGGTATTTTCTTACCACCAAAAATAATGGTAATTTGGCAATGACTACTCCTTGCATTTAGATTGGGTTTGGCTTTATAGTGTTATACATTTTGTTGGTGGTATTTTGGTGAGCATAATTTCTTTGTTTTATCTGTGGCCCGAACATACAAAAACCCCTTCTTTTGTTTAGACTGCTGGTGTGATCTCTAGAGGCCTCGGACCTACATTATTCAGAAACACCACATTTTCATATAGAGTGCCACCTATGGCTGTTATCACTTATTTATCAAACACCAGTGAACTATATTCACAATAACATGTGGTATTATCATTAATTTATTTACATTAGTGAATTATGTTTCCATAGGCCTCTTTTTGCTGATTCATGTATGCCCAGCAAGGACTATTGTATTGTATTCCACTCAGAAACCACACACACACACACACACACCTGAGTGGAATCACGCACACAACTATCTATAATTACTAAGTCTTACTTTTAGACAACTTATTCTTTCTGTTGTTTTATCTATATGGGAAAAATGACAAATGCACTACCTCAAAATCTTCCCCATATCACAAGTGCACTAAGAAAAGAGAAAAACAAAAACACACTACATGTCTGCTTTCATGTATTTTTGTGTTTTATTAACAGTTGCATTTCAGAACACCATCTTAGCCTTGTTTTTTTACAGAAATAAACAGAAAAATCTACAGCAGCAGAACGAGATTCACTTTGCATCATCTGTAACAAAGAGAAAAAGGAAAACATGCAGCAAAAGAACAATATTCACTTTGCAACATTTAACGTGTCAATGAAACACGGGATTCTGTTGGGTATTTTGTGTAGATTTGGGGCCTGGCGGTATTTTCTTACCGCCAAAAATAATTTAGCAACAATCACTCCTTGTATTCAGATTGGGTTATGTATAATAATAATACAGTGGATATGCATTATTTCAGTACACAGACATGCGTGGTTGGTATGCGTGGTTGGTGGTATTTTGGTGAACATAATTCCTTTGTTTAGATTTTTCGTGTAATCACTATAGAGACCTCAGGCTTGCATTTCAGGAACACCACATTTTCACTTTTAGTGTGCCACCATGGGCAATTTCTCGCTGTCTTATCTACGGCAGCGAGCTATCATGTGGTATTTTTCACTAACTTATATACGGTAGTGAACTATGTCCCGGGTCTCTATTTTTGCTGACTCATGTACCTTCAGCAAAAAGGCTATGACACACACAGTTATTTATAATTGCTCATACTGAATGACATGCATACAGCTGCAGCCAAATCTTACTTTTAGCTACCTTGAAAATGACAATTGCACTGTCTAAACATCTCCCCACATCATCAGCACTGTATTGGTAAATATAAAACACACCACCCGTCTGCTTTCAGATATTTTTGTGTATTATAAAAGTTGCATTTAAACACAATCTCACTCTTTACATAAATAAATGAAATAGCACAGTAACAGCATTATTTGTGATACACTGAAAAGAGAGTGGCGGAGACAAGAATTCAATTTGCAACAATAAACACGTGGGTAAAGCACAGGAATCTCCTTTCCTACACTCACTGAATATTTTCGTACACACTCAGCCCCCATACCTCAGCGAGATAATTACCAGGCTTATTCAGTATGTAACTTCTTTGGCTGGTCGCCTTCTGGAGGGGTTCACCCAAGCATCTGCTGTCACTCAAACTGGGACTTGTTGACTGAAAATCCCGGTCTCTGCAACCAAGTTGAATCTGCTTTAGGAATCAGGCATCCCCAGCTATCAACCCAGTCCTTCTTCGAGCTGTGTCAAGATGTCTCTCCCTAGCTCCTTCCTCGAGATTAAACAAAAAAAACTCCGGTTACCTCCTACCAAAGGATCCTAACCAATAAAATTCTATCATGCCCTAACCACCCTCTGCACACAATGGCTTGGCTTATACAGTTGCAACTGTAACCAAACTGATGTCCTGCTTATTCGAGGTCTTTGCTTCCTGCAGTTAAAAAAACTGAATGTTCATTTAAATAATGACTTTCAGAGCCTGTCATTTTCCATCCATGTTGCACTGAAGAACACATTATTATTAGTGGGTTATGATCAGGTTAGTTGTTAATGATGTTAGTTTATTAATTTTCAAATGTGTCTCTTGCAACATAGGGATTTCAGGTGAAAAATAGTGCGCATTTTGAATGTACACATGTGTGCTTTTAACTGTGAAAAAAAAAAAGATTTGCATTTTATCTGTAAAAATCGTTTTTGACTGAATAACCTGCCCTCACTTATATGTCCATGTTACACTGGCAACACATAGCTTGAAACAATTGCATCATAGCAATGCACCAAACCCATGCAGTGGTACAGCATAAAAAAAAATAATAATAACATGCTACACATTGATCATGTGCAGTAGTGCTGTACTCTGTGTTGTAACATGCTAAATAACCTTACATAGCCTCCTTTTTTTTTTTAGAACTTGGCTACGATCCAAGCCAATTTTGAAAAAAAACAAGTTTGCTCCCCATCCTTCTTTTAAAATGGATGTGTATTGGGATATCTTTCTCTTCCTGACGTAGCTACCAAAATCAGCAACATTTTCATTTTTACTGATAGCACAATCAACCAACCACCCATGATTAGCACCAGGACAGCCAAACCCACTATTGAGCGTTCCACCTAGGTTCCCCAATTAACAGGGTAATTCATAGAATTTCGCAGAAAAGTGTCGCAAGCGGCTGGCGCAGAGTGTCCGCGTGCGATTGTCTGCGCCACGCACGTGCGCTAAAACCGATTTCCGCGCACAGCGTATTCATGGATTTTAGGCTCCCAAACCAGCCGTGGCGCAGAGTATCGCAGCGACCCTGCAGCAGCGCCAGTAACGCCCCCAAGAACGCCCTCGCGCAAGGAAAAGCCATCAAAATCGCTAAATCATCGCAAAGGGCTGCGCTAACCCTGGACCAGTTTACAGGGCTGCCAAACAAGGAACGCAAAGCGGGTAACGTGCATATCAGGGGTACGCGTGAAGTTATACACGCGATTAGCCAGGCTGCCAGGGTACGTGTATTTCAGGGGTGCGCGGGAAGTTCAACACGCGATAGTCCAGGGAACGTGTATTACAGGGGTACGCGGGAAGTTCAACACGCGATTGTCCAGGGAACGTGTATTACAGGGGTACGCGGGAAGTTCAACACGCGATTGTCCAGGGAACGTGTATTACAGGGGTACGCGGGAAGTTCAACACGCGATTGTCCAGGGAACGTGTATTACAGGGGTACGCGGGAAGTTCAACACGCGATAGTCCAGGGAACGTGTATTACAGGGGTACGCGGGAAGTCTTACATGCGATTAGCCAGGGCACGTGTAATACAGGGGTACGTGGGAATTATTATTTTATTTATTATTTTTTTTTTTATTTGTTATAGTTGAAATTAATCAACCTTTCAAAACAAATTTAAGTATAAATACATCAATATTCACACATTTAAAACATTGTAATACACATTATATAAAGGCAAGGAAAGAAAAGAAAAGAAATGTAAAACATACATAACAGAATTATGCAATACCATAAAATCAAAGTTAATCCAACGCATCACAGGTTTGGTTAACCATTAAGTGCCAGAGAAGTGAACCAAAGTATCACAGCATCAATTCATTCTGATTCCAATTCTAAATGTAAACTTTGCAGAAAGTTTATAGCAGCAATCTGTAAAGGGAGATAGTTTGATCCTATGATTAAGGACCAAGTTAGATCTTCGGATGCAAGCTGTAGATAGTTGCAATGTCGTGCGAAATGTATTTCACGAAGTGGACGGAGAACAGGGCATTCTGTGATTAGATGCCTCATGGTCTCTCGTACCTCCGCCAACAAGCAAAAACGACAAAAGTTTTCTGCTTGAGTTATTAATTTTCTTTTTGCCAACAGATCTTTGGTGTCCCATAAGTTAAGACGCAATTTCATAATGAGGCGTCGGCATTTGGCTGAGGGACAACGTATTAAATATGCAGGCAATATGCGCATTTTTTTATGAGGAAATCGGATTACATCAGCATCAACATATGTGAGACATCTCTGCCTATTAGCAATCCAGTCTGTTTGATATATTTTTGATTTCGCTTTATCTGGATTATATAACAAGAGGTTTAATGATACCTCTGCTTCGATTAACACATGATAGACAGATGATAGCCATGATGTAATAAACTGATGCTTACTTGAAAATAAATATGATGAAATAAGTTTCAAGAATGCTTCAGTAGAGGTGGAAACTAGACATTTTCTAAGAAAAGCACATTTTCGCCAATTCAAGACAGCTTGTAGTGAAATTAATCCAAGCTCGTACCTCAACCAGGGAACTGGTATACAGTTTGGCAAATGCAAGATACGGCGCCAGTATCTCCCCTCCCATTTTGTTAACAAGTCAGATGGGATATCTTGTAAGGTGTCTAACCCATATATGAGTGCTGGGATGACTTTTGATGTCCAGAAGTGCCAAGCTGGTAGGACCGAAAATTTGCCATATTTATGCATCAATATGATAGCCTGTGATGTGAGGGATGTTAATCTCATTTCAATGCGCAAAATATGACCCCTTGTGTGTTTACCTGTCTCAAACACAACACCCAAATAGTCATACTGTGGCACTCGCATGATTGGTATGTCATTCATGGACCATACATATGAGGTTCCACGTCTTTTGGGACAATACACAACAATTTGTGTTTTAGTGAAATTCACTTTCAGTTCATTCGAAACAGTATATGTCATAAATGCATTTAAAAGGCGCTGGAGTCCCACTTGTGTCCTAGCAATTAGGACTAGGTCGTCAGCATAAAGGAGAGTTTGTATGGGATAACCGTTCAGTTTTGGTGAATCCGAGACAACATTCTGCAGTGCAAATCTTACATCCTGGATAAAGTAATTAAATATAGCAGATGCTAATAAGCATCCTTGTTTGAGCCCTCTTGCGGTCAAGATTTTTTGTGACAGGAGGCCCCCCAGAGTCAATCGTACCCTGATTGATGTATCTGAATGAAGGGCATGTATTATATCCATAAGCATTGTAGGACAATGATCTCCGCGCAGCTTATTCATTAGGAGTACCCGGCTAACAGAGTCAAAGGCTGCATGGAGATCAATGAATGCAATAAAAACTGACTGCTCCTCATGTAGACACTGCATTTTAATTGCATTTAAGCAAAAAAGGTTTATTGAAGTCCCCATGCCCGCCACGAAGCCCATTTGATGGGGATCGCGTAAGTTTGTACGGAGTGTCCAAGCATTAAATTGGGATAGAATGATCTTTGCAAATACTTTCCCCGGCGCATCGAGGAGGGCTATCGGTCGGTAACTAGCAGGTAAACACCGATTTCCCTTCTTGAAAATTGGTATTATGATTGATGTTTTCCAAGTTGATGGTATTTTATGGGTATCAAGTATGTTTTTAAATATGAGATGCAAAATATATGCCCATGATTTTGGGTCTGATTTGAACATGGTATTCGATAGTCCATCTGGACCTTGAGCTTTTGATGAGCTGAGTTTTGCTATAATCGACAAAATCAGCTCTTCAGACACATCAAGTTGCCAGGGAACATTTCTAGCCGGTTTATATTCAAAGTTGGCAAAGGCTGGGTCATCATATAAGTTAGAAAAATGCATGCACCAGTCTTTTTCGGAGACGCCATTGATTTGGGCGTCACCTTGTAGAGTGTCATGCTGATTGTTGATCATTTGCCACATTTGTGATGAATTTTTATGTTTCATGGCTGCCAACATAGTAAGACTATCACGTTGAAATCTAAGGGATTTCCTTTGTCTGAGCCAATTCTTATATCGGCACTTGGCAGTGTTCAGAAGTTGTCGACAATATGGGCCATTCTGGAAGAGTATGTTTTTTCTTATTCTCCGATATTCCGCTTTTATGATCTTGATGGAAGAATCGTAAATATGCGGATGGCTGACATGATTATGTTTTACAATGGCAATAGTGCGAGTAAATGGTTTTAAAAGGTCTGAATACGAGACCCCATTGGTACGCCATACATCATCTTCCAAAATGGTTGTAAAAGTCTCCATCCCCCGAGCACTCCACTTGAGTCGATTTCTAGCATTGTTAACCAATGGAACAGCAGTGTGCATCTGATGTGGTAGGCTGTGTTCACAAAACCATGCCAATTGTGCTACTAAGAGACAATGATCGCTGTTCGGATGGGGCATGATTGAGAAATAGTGGACACTTTGAAACAACATTGTGCTCACATAGATGTAGTCTAGCGTGCTTGAGCTAGCTCCCCGATGCCAGGTGAAATTGCAATGTGTATCCCCTTCTACTGACCCATTTAGTTTATGTAGATTTCTGTCTGCCATCAAAGTTGCCCATTTATGGGCCGCAGGGGAGAGATTGGTACCATCACAGCAGTCCAGATTGAGGTCTCCAGCTACGATGGTATGAATAATCGATGTTCGAGCAGAAATTAGATTCAATACTTCTTCCATACCATCAAAAAAGACTACATCACTCATGGTGAGGGGATTGCGATAGATGTTCAATAGAGCTAATTCTTGTGTATTGCCCTTAATAAGTACTAATTGGATCTGAGCGCCTACCGTAGCCCACGGAGCAATGGAAAACCCACTAGCACTGTGAACTCCCACTAATAGACCTGACGAGGGACGGCCTCCACTTGGAAGCGCAGGAAGTAGAACGATATCATAGCCATCCCAGATTGGAGGGGCAAGGAGCCAAGTCTCTTGAAGAGCTATCAACTGATATTTATCATTAAAATCTGCAAAAGTACGCGGAAGATGATGATAGCCCCTCGTATTCCAACTTAATAGAGAAATGGTACTTGCCTCATCCACTATTGGTGGTTACTGTTGCATATAATCATCAATCGGGGCATCATTCAGCTCATACTTCACACCACCATAAATGTTCGGTTTAGGTCTTAGGTATTGGGTTTGTTCAGACATTTTTTTTTTAGGTTCTTCCGCTAGTAGAAAGCCCATGTTGAACAGTTGCATTCTGCATTGCCAAATTACATCTCTAACCAGTCCTGAGGGAATCCATAGCCTAACAATTGATGTTGATAGCTCGGAAATGAATTCTATTTGTTCAATGTCATTAGACACAAGTTTTTTAAGATCATTGATGTCTCGGAAGATGTTAAGAACGCTTTCACGGTTCAGATCGTAAGTAGGAAAGTTTCCCTCTCTGCATTTTAGAATAAGTGTGTGAAAATGTTCTCGTCGTGGATTAAGATGACGTGACACCGTCTCCCTAATGTTTTTCGGGGGCGCCCATTGCAAGCTGGGCATACCTTGTAGTTTATACTCGCGGTAATCCTCGTCATCTTCTCTCTTTTGATTTTGAGTAGAGGCCAAAGATGGAAGCTTTCTGTCTTCCATAGCACCAGAGGACTTAATCAAGGCATTTTTCGCCTGAGCAAGAATAGTGGCCAGGTAATCATCAATTGTTTGTTTAAAATTTGCTAACTGTGTGGGCAATACAGAATCAGTTGGAGTTAATTTGAGCTTTTGTTTATTTTGCACGTCTGAGTATGGTACGGTACTAGTTGGAGGCATCATTAATCTCAGCCCACTTTTGATATTCAATGTACCTTGACTCTGCTCATTATCTCCTTCTCTGATATTCCTTATGCCAGGAGTGCAACTTTTCTCAAAATGTCTTCTTTGTGCATCATTTTGTGATTTTAGGACCAAATATTGCTTATCGGCCTCAATATTCCGCTCTATGGAGGATACCAACTTTGACAAAGGTGACGAAGAGTCTTCCCATGTTTTGTCATTAGACTGTGTCGCTAATATCACAGGTCCATTTGTGTACTCTACAGAGGATTTCACAAGATCAGAGTGAAGCAAATTTTGTTGTGTGATTGATTTAGATTTAGCAGTCTGATCTCCCAGAGATGCCGAATTTGCAAGAATCAACTGTGCCTCCTCATTGATTTTTTTCAGAGAGTAATCAGTCCGTGAGGCACCTGAAAACATCAGGGGTCGCCCATCCTTGGAAGGGAGGTTTGTATGTGGTATTTCTTTACCTTGTAATGCAGATGACTTATCCAGGGCTTTGAAAAAGGAATTCAAGGTTTTTTTTGTTTGTTTTACATTGACCATATTCTTAGTCTTTTTTAAGGCCAGTGGTTTCTTTGGAGCAACCTTGGGGTTCCTAGCTTTTAATGCATCCAAATGGCCCACACATTGTGTATTTTTTTTGTTATGAGACGACTCAAGTAACAGAGGTACCACTTCAATAACTGGTGTGGTGTCCGTTTGAACCGTCAAATTAGGTTCATGTTGCACTAATGGGCCACCAGTCTCTTTTTCAATTGGGCGAATGATGCCAGTAATGAAAGGCAATGCAGTATATTTTACGTTGTCTGAAACCGGCACATGAATAGGGGTAGACTCAGGCATTGCCGACTTCGATGTTTCGCTCCTCCCTGTGTAGTCAGGGTTCGTTATAACACTTGATGGTAATACTATGTTTTTTTCTACAGATGAAACATAATGGGCTGATAGCCATTTCATTAGATCGTTGAATTGTCTTGATTGTTGTGACACCTTTGTGTCTAAGGACTCAAATAACTTACAAAGGCTCATAATAGTTGTATTGATGGCTAACATAGCCGGTTGTATCATAGCTGCGTGTTGTGAAAGTAAGTCAGTCTCAACTATTTTTGGGGGTCTCGGTGTAGGCAATACAAATGAATGTAACATAGAAACAGAGGTGTGTGATTGAGACAACGATTGAGACTGATCATTCGTACACAGTTGACTATGCTGTTGGTCTACGGGTGGATATATTGACATACTCCATGCGATTGGAGACTCACTTAGATTAGACTCTGCAGTAGAGTTTATATGATCTTGCAACAGGGAGGGAAAGAAAATTGGAGAAGTGCCAAGCCGTGGTGAAGATAAGCGAGGACAATTTCGCCTTGACGCTAACATTGTAATGTCTGATAATGGGCGCGCATTCGCCGCCGCATTCGGAGTGTTGAGAGCAAGAGAATTACTCTTTAAATTGGAATGAGCCCCTTCCTTTGAAACCTTCAAATGAGAAGTAGACATTGAGGATATAGATACAATAGAATCGTCTATATTCACATCAAAACAAAACTTAGGTGTTACTGATGTAATTTTACCTGTGTCTATGGAACAGACAGAATGGGCAGAGAGGAGTTCTTGTGGACATATATTAATTCTATCATCCAAAATCGGATTTGTGCAGACTGTGGATGGAATATACGTGTTTGCAATTTGCGGGGGCATGTTAGTCGTGAGCCGATATGCCATAATTTATTGGAGGTGGATGTCAAAACCTCCAACTCAAAATTCACTTTGTATGGACAAGTTTGAATTATGACACACGATCTCGCGTAAAACAATTAATCAGGGCCGCCCCAGCCGCAGCGCACCTCGTACAGCGAACAGCCAACAGTACTCGTGGTACTCGCTAGGTGCGCAGCGCGGGTGCGCAGAAGTGGCGGTTTTTAAAGGAAACAGGAAGAGGTGCGGCCAAATCGGGGCGGGCACTCTGAAAAATAAACACAAACAAGGGTGGTAAGTATGGTGTCTAGTACGTTATGGACGTTTTGTGGGCGTACTATACAGGTATCTATGACGCCCGTTTGGGGCGTACTATACAGCAGTCACCAACTAGGGAAGTCCAAGCAGTCACCAACTAGAGTAGTCCAATATTAGAAATAGGCCCAACACGTGGTGGTAATGTCTTTGCAAGTGTCTCTGTAATCACCTTTCAACTTCCTGAGGCGAAGTCAGGCAAACAAGTGTTGCCAGTAAAGACGTCCTCCAGCCGAATTGTCACGAAGTGGAGAATTCCCAGGCAGCCGGTCCTCACAGCCAACAGTACTCGTGGTACTCGCTAGGTGCGCAGCGCGGGTGCGCAGAAGTGGCGGTTTTTAAAGGAAACAGGAAGAGGTGCGGCCAAATCGGGGCGGGCACTCTTTCAACTTCCTGAGGCGAAGTCAGGCAAACAAGTGTTGCCAGTAAAGACGTCCTCCAGCCGAATTGTCACGAAGTGGAGAATTCCCAGGCAGCCGGTCCTCACAGCCAACAGTACTCGTGGTACTCGTGGTACTCGCTAGGTGCGCACACGCGATTTGGCTGGGTACGTGTATTACAGGGGTACACGGGAAGTTCTACATGCGAATCGGCTGGGTACGTGTATTACAGGGGTGCGCGGGAATGATCACACGCGATTTGGCTTGGTACGTGTATTACAGGGGTGCGTGGTAATGATCAGACGCGATTTGGCTTGGTACGTGTATTACAGGGGTGCGTGGGAATTATCACACGCGATTTGGCTGGGTACGTGTATTACAGGGGTACACGGGAAGTTCTACACGCGATTCGGCTGGGTACGTGTATTACAGGGGTGCGCCGGAATTCTCACATGCGATTTGGCCAGGTACGTGTATTACAGGGGTGTGCAGGAATTATCACACGCAATTAGGCTGGGTGGGTCCTCACAGGTGTTCCCTGTACACCCTCCACGGCCCCAGCAGGCAGCCCACAAAACAGGGGACTACCCTGCACACCTGCTCATGTCCCCCTGCACCCCCAGCCCCCAGCAGTGCAGGGGCACCCTCCACCAGGCCCCCACTCATGTCTCCCACCACCCCCACCCCCCTGCCACCATGGGCAGCCCCCACCAGGCCCCCACTCATGTCTCCCACCACCCCCACCCCCCTGCCACCATGGGCAGCCCCCACCAGGCCCCCACTCATGTCTCCCACCACCCCCACCCCCCAGCAGTGCAGGGTCAACCTCCACCAGGCCCCCACTCATGTCCCCCTGCACCCCCACCCCCCAGCAGTGCAGGGTCACCCTCTACCAGGCCCCCACTCATGTCTCCCACCACCCCCACCCCCCAGCAGTGCAGGGTCACCCTCCACCAGGCCCCCACTCATGTCCCCCTGCACCCCCACCCCCCAGCAGTGCAGGGTCACCCTCCACCAGGCCCCCACTCATGTCTCCCACCACCCCCACCCCCCAGCAGTGCAGGGTCACCCTCCACCAGGCCCCCACTCATGTCCCCCTGCACCCCCACCCCCCAGCAGTGCAGGGTCACCCTCCACCAGGCCCCCACTCATGTCTCCCACCACCCCCACTCCCCAGCAGTGCAGGGTCACCCTCCACCAGGCCCCCACTCATGTCTCCCACCACCCCCACCCCCCAGCAGTGCAGGGTCAACCTCCACCAGGCCCCCACTCATGTCCCCCTGCACCCCCACCCCCCAGCAGTGCAGGGTCACCCTCCACCAGGCCCCCACTCATGTCTCCCACCACCCCCACACCCCTGCCACCATGGGCAGCCCCCACCAGGCCCCCACTCATGTCTCCCACCACCCCCACCCCCCAGCAGTGCAGGGTCACCCTCCACCAGGCCCCCACTCATGTCTCCCACCACCCCCACCCCCCAGCAGTGCAGGGGCACCCTCCACCAGGCCCCCACTCATGTCTCCCACCACCCCCACCCCCCAGCAGTGCAGGGCCAACCTCCACCAGGCCCCCACTCATGTCCCCCTGCACCCCCACCCCCCAGCAGTGCAGGGTCACCCTCCACCAGGCCCCCACTCATGTCTCCCACCACCCCCACCCCCCTGCCACCATGTGCAGCCCCCACCAGGTCCTCACAATCCCCAATCATGTGCGTAATGGTCAGCCTCCACAGCCAAAAAGCCCTACCAAGTAACCCATTCACCCACATGGAAATGAAAACACATGTTACACCCCCAATGTTCATGAAGCAAATTAACCCATGTCCGTCACACACAGATTTTCAAATTGAATGGGAAAACACACAACATGACATGCATGAAACCAATGAGATGAAACCACACAGTGAACAATGGAAAAAAAAATGTATTGGACAAAAATACGAATGGTAAAGAAAGAAAAATAACTACAATGTAAATGTGAAAAAATAAGCTGCATGTCCGCATAAAAACACAAAAGTAGAAAATCAAATCCATAAAATTGTGTCCAAAGTGAAATGTAAAAACTCTCCATGCAACAAAGAACTATGTACAAAAATAACAAGGGTCCATCATCACAACTGAACTAAGGAAACCTCCTAAAAAACCTACCTAAATATCAACTATATACAAAAAGTGGAGCAGTGTCCGTCGACTCCAAATCATAAGAATAAACAAAGGAAACCTAAAACTAAAGAACTATATACAAAGGCGGCGGGCAAGTCCAGCGGCTCACTCTGTGGTGTTCCGGGCCAGGGCATCATCGAACTCCTGTTCGATGTCCCGGAGGCGGTCCAGTTCCATGGCCCCGAGGGTCCGCAGGGACGACACAGTGTCCTCCTCCAACCCCCTGCGGATTGCCTCGAGGCGCTCGGCCCGCCTCAGGGCCCTCCGCATGGAGTTCTCCGCCCTGACCATTGTGAGCCGCGCCTCTTCCGCCCGCCGCCGCTCCGCACCTATGGCGTGGCCCAACCGCTGCCACACGGAAGACACTCTCTGTCCTGGGTCCTCCTGCCCTCCGGCCGATGCCTGCCCCTCCGATGTCGAAGGCCCCGAGCCTTCATGGCTCCCACCATGTTGCTGCTGCTGCTCTGCCTCTGCCCGTGCACTGCCTCCTGCTGCCTGCACATCCTCCGCCGGCTGGGGTGCAGTTGTTGATGTGGCCACCCCTGCTGGACGTCCGACTCCCGACTGTGGCAGGGATGCCTCCTCCACCAGCCTGGCCGCACTGTCAGAGGCAGCTCCACAGGGCACCCAGGTGACTGATGGGTGGGAAGATGGCACAGAGGACGACTGGCGCGTAGGGGGTCCAGTTGAGGAGGGGGTCGGAACAAGCCCCATCAGACGGAGGAATCCGGTCTGGGTGACCTGTCCCAGCAGGCTGACGTGGTCAACGAGCCATTCGAGATGACGTGCAGTCTCTCCATGAAAAGACTGCAGGTCACCTCGCATGGCCCGTTGACGCAACGCCACACCAGCCAGGACAGGCTCAACCCGGACCTGGATAGCCACGTCCGCAGGCAGAGGAAGGCCAGTTGACGTCAGCTCATCCCCTGCCTGGAAACGGGTCTGGACGTAGGCATCCCTGCTGGTGCAAGATGATGCAGGGACAGGATCGGGGACAGGATTGCACACAGGCACCTCCGCGGCGGCCTGTGCTGCCTCCTGTCCCTGGTCCTGGACTGTACCACTAGCACCAGTGGGATCCCCACCTCCAGACCCCGTCTCTGGTGCTTGCACGGCCTCCTCCTCCACCAGACCCCCCACCAACCTGGATGACTCCGTGCCATCTTCCCCTGTTGGGCCCTGTGGGGTCCCAGCTGCCCCTTCTGCTGCCGAGGAGTCCAACTCCAACCTCCGCCTCTTGGACCTCCCCCCGGCAGCTGCGGCCTGGGACGCGGCACCGGACTCCTCACTCCCCGACGAGATGACAACACGGGAGGGGAGCCGGGCCTTGCGTCTCCGGCTGGCGGTCGGATCCCCGCCGCTGTGCTCAACAGCACCTTCTCCGCCCTCTTCATCAGTTGACGCTGCAGACAGGGAGAAACAAAACACAGGCATCAGGGCACTGTACAATGGACACATGCACACATGACAGTTGCACATGAGTGGCATTGGCAAACCTCAGACATGTCATCACAATCCCCAACACACATGTCATTGCAACTCGCACACATGAGCCATACCACAGCCATATCGCAACTGCCACCACCATCCATACACATACAACAGCATGAGCAGCCAAAGGTGACCCAGACATCACATGCAACACAGGAAGTGCACCACACATGTACACACACCACCACACTTGCATGCATGTGTACACCTCTGCCAAGTGTCGCACTGTTCAGACGGGCATCCATGTCACATCTGCCAATCAGGCTTACACATACCGCAGTCACATGCATCCATGTTGCATCACTGTTGCACCCTTGTCAAATACACACACATGCACATGTACACAGTGCTCATACATGCAGCCCAATACAACATACATGCGTGACATCACGGACATGTCTACTTACATACACATACATACAAACATGTGTGCACGCACAACTGCATTTGCCATGCAAGCCTACACACACAAGCACCATCCATGTCTCACACATTACAGCCCTCGCATGTGTCAGCCCCACGGCCATGTACACCCCCACCCATACTCGACCCCATACAAACAGATGTGCAACCTGCACAATACCGAATAATCACCACACGCACTGCTCACAATCAGGATGCATGTACACTCACCGCTCGACTCCAGACGGGTCTGCTTCTCCAGGACCTGGACGTGGAGCGCTGGGGATATGCGTTCCAGGACCCCCATCTGTTCTTCCGACAAGTGGCCCCGGCGCCCCTTGGCATCCGCTGCCTTCAAGAGGCGCCGGGCCTTGTTCAGGGTGCTGGACCTGAAGTCCTCCCAGCGCTTCCTGACATGTTGTAAGTCCCGGACTGCCACCCCCTCCGCGTTGATGGCAGTCACGATGTCAGTCCAGATCCGAGTCCGTCCTTCCTTGTCGGCGCGGGAACTTCCGAAGAGGGCATCATACTGCCCCAGGACTTGCTCCACCAGGACACCAACTTCGGTGGCACTGAAGCTGGTGCCCCTCTGCCTCTCTGGCCAGGGGTTGTCAGTGGTCACAGATGGTGTTTGCCCCGACATGACAACCCCAGAGGCAGGAGTGGGTGGGCAACTGGGTCCTGGGTCTGGGCTGTGGAGCGATGGAATTCCAGTCGGGAGTCTTCGGTACCAGCAGGGGTGGTCACAGCAACAGCACCCCTGGCTGATGTGCAGGCAGCAAATGGCAGTGCACGTGGGCAGCAGCAGTCAGGCAGCAGCAGATTGTAGGTGGGAGCGTGCTCGGGGCTCTGGGGGGCAGTAGTTCGGCCTTCTGGGCAGGAGCGTGGTCTTCCGTGTGCTTACGCGTGGCCAGCTTGGTACGGAGTGATTTGGCACGTGAAAATCCTGCACGT
Source organism: Ambystoma mexicanum (assembly GCF_040938575.1). NCBI lineage: Eukaryota > Metazoa > Chordata > Amphibia > Caudata > Ambystomatidae > Ambystoma > Ambystoma mexicanum. Next base: position 1,122,900,506 of record NC_090924.1, read on the forward strand.
CAGCGTGAAAATCGAGGAAAGGCCCTTAGCGCGTAAGCGCGTCAGCACGCATACGCGATTCTATTGGACCAAAGGCCCTCAGCGCGTAAGCGCGTCTGTGACGTGACCCGCACGGGTGTTTCCCACACAGCACGTGATGACAGAGCACACGTGGAAAGACTGCACGTCAGAGTCTCATCGCGTGTGATTGGTGGAAATGGCCCTACACGCAGAAGTGACAAAGCGTGTAATTGGTGGAAATGGCCCTACACGCAGAAGTGACAAAGCGTGTAATTGGAGGAAATGTCCCTACACGCAGAAGTGACAAAGCGTGTAATTGGTGGAAATGGCCCTAGCGCGTACACGCCGCGTAAGTGACGCTGGACGTGTGGGCCTGTATAAAAGGTACGCGTAGAACACCACTTCCTTGTACGTACTTTTCGTGGAGAGCGAGTGGGTGAATTCTGTACTTCTTGTCGTTTCACACGCGATTTACTTCACAGCGTTTCAAGTTCGTATTCCCTGTTACCTCTGACAGCTTTTTCTCTTCTTTCGCTTTTACTGGTTTACCTGGGCCTGTTCCCTCAAACAGTGTTCCCTTCTACTGTTGTCCTGTCTCCTCAGACAGCGTACAAATCTTCTTTTGGCGGGGGTGTTGCCAACCAAACGTGCTCCTTTTACACGCTCGTTTACCAGGCAGACGGTGAGTCACGCACGTATCTAACATCTGTGCTTGCCCCGTGTGTAGCCTACCCCTTCAGAGGTCATTCTAGGTTGTGTGTGACACGCATACGTTCATTCTTGTGTTTCTGGGTGCCACAGCGTAGTGCAGGTTTTTCTTTCTGCACACGTGGTCTAGGAGGGGTTGCGTGCACGTCATCTCCCTTTTTTGGGCCTCCTGTGCGTTGCGTGACCCGTCATCTTTCCCCAGGGGTTACATTCAGCCTTGCTAGAGCACTAGGGTACAATTACCATCTGGTACCCAACCCCTTTGACCCCCAATTGCCCAGGACAATAGTCTACATCCACTCCCATACGCACATTAACATCAGTGCCATGGCTGGGAGGCGAGGATTCCGTAAGGGTGGCAAAGGTGGAAGAGCCACAAGTGGTGGCCGTGGTGGATCCGGTAGGGGACGTGGTCGTAACTTGCAGGGTGAGCCTGTCCCCCCATGTGTGGAGGACCAGTCACGGGCACCCATAATCCCCCCCCCCCTCCCATTGAGGCTGATGTGGCTGACACCATCCATGCTCAGCCCTTGTTGGACCAGCCCATTGTGGCACCAGACCTGGCTGACTCCATGGCTGACTTCCAGGTCAGCAGGGCTACGACACGTGCGCTGGTGCACGTTGATGCCATCATGCCACGTGGATCTGGGGCAGCAAGGTCATCTGCTGCACCAAGGAGGCAGGGCGGAGAGGCTGCAGGGGCAGCTGCGGCTCCATCCACCCCAGCCCTCACACACCCAGCCAGGACAGTGTCGGTCCTAGTCCATGCTGCTGACATTCCCCCTGACACCATCACACTAGAGCCAATGCCTGCACCAACTCCCATGCTGAGTGTGCAATCCCACACTCCTGATACAGAGTCCACCAGGGCTCCTGCCCCTAGTGTCCAGAGCGGCGCAGGACACTCAGGATCACCACCACCTTCCAAGCGGAAGAGGAAGAGTGCTCGTCCGGCACAGGCTGATGCCCCAGACACGGCTACACAGTCCGGCCCGTCCAGGAAGCCCAGCTTCACGGATGACAAACTGAATGCACTTGTCGAGTATGTGTCCGGACATGACAACGAGATGGTCATTGTTGCAGGATCCAAGACCACACCTGCACAACGCCAGGCACACTGGCAGACCGTTGCGGACATTGTAAGTGCCCTTGGAATTGTGAGGCGCACAGCCAATGATTGCTATAAGCGCTGGAATGACCTAAAGCGCAGGGCAAAGAGTAAGCTGGCCTCAAGTCATGCCGCAACTCTAGTGACTGGAGGTGGGTCTCCAGTAGTAGACATGGAACTCACTCCACATGAGTCAGTCGCTGGGACCTACGTCACGGAGGAACAGATCCAAGGCGTGGGAGATCTGGCTGATTACGAGGCATTGTCCGGTGAGTGCACATGCATGTGTGTGTCATCCATGTGCATGGTGTGTGTGTGAGGGCTTCTGTTTGTGTGCCAGGTGAGAGTGTGTGCGCCTGAGTCGTATGGGTCAGCCATGTGCTTCATGCAATACTTCCTGCGCAGCTGCATTTGGCCATAGCAGTATCCCTTCTGCCAACAGTAGACATCTAGCCCAACTGCACGCCAGTTGCCCTTGAAGTGTCACCTTGCCACAACATATTTGCTTATTTTTCACTGTTCATTCAGTCAGTTTGTTTGCATTCCACCACTTTCACTAGGCATGTCACTGTCCACTAGTCACATGTCTGACATGGGTATGGTAAAGTGGAGTGACTTTGTTACCTGGATATCATTTGTACACACATGTCCCTGTGCAATTGGACCATTTCAGACTGGCAGCTCCAGGTGAAAAATCTGACCTGTTAGAATTAGAAAAGCAATTACATGCGGGAACTGGACTGAATGAATAGGTGCTGCCCTCCTCTCCATCTTCACTCAATAGCAATGGTACATGCCATCTGTGTGATGGCATGTGTATTTCACCTGGCAATCACAGGCCAATGTGTGATGCCACTGCCAGGCAGCATGCAGAAAATGTGTTCATCTTCCATCTTGGTGTCATCAGTGTGTGCCATTTGCCTGCACTTCATACGCAGTGAGGGTGCATGCATGGGAGGGTTTTAGTCATGTGGGACATGTGTCAATCAAGTACTGTTTCTCTTGCTTCTCAGCCCTCATTGTGTGCCATGGTGCTAATGCCTGTTTCCATTTCTTTGTTTTCATGTCTTTGCAGGGGAAGACGCACCTGATACTGCTGGGGTTGTGGAGATGGTGCAGACCCAGGAGGGGTCCGAGGGCCGACCAACCACCAGTGAGGGACGTGGTGTGGTGGTGGGGGAGAACCCACAAGTGCTGCAGGTCGTGCTCTCAAGGGGTGTCTCTGGCTGCACCTCCCCCGAGCTGTACTCAGGTGTTGATTCGGATGAGACCTACGTGCCGTCGCAGGTGAGTGTTCCAGGGAGGGATTCTGTTCTGTCTCACCCACCTGCACCAGGGTCAGAACCCTCCATGGGGATGTCAGTGTTGGCAGCTACGCCTTCGGTGGTTACGGATGCAGGGTCACACTCCGCGACATCTGATCCTGTTCCTGGGCCAGCAGATCAGTGGGGGAATGCAGTCCTGCAGCCTCAGGCAGTGCCGGCACAGCAAGGCGCAGTTCGCCTTGCCCCAGACAGGTGTGGTGCCCGCCGACGTGGTGGCCGTACACCACCCGGCAATACCGCATGGGAGCAATCCATTTACGGTATGGCAACCCAACCGGCTGCATCATCCGAGATGATGGCTCAGGCCATGGATAGGGTGGCCACTTCCATTGTCCCCCCAGAAAGGCTGATGGAGCGACTAGAGCAGGCAACCGACTCCATCTGCCAGTCACACAGGGAGGACATGTTGGGGTCCAACAGGGACAGGCGGGCGGCACTGGCGACTCTGCAGGAGGCCATCTCCATTGAGTCCCAGGGCCACAGGGAAGCCCTGAGACAGGAGCTCCTTCACCTCAGGACGACTCTTGTTGAGCTTGAGGCTTCAACACACCAAAGGACAGAACAGCAGCTGGAGCGTCTCACCCGTACGCTCTCAGCTGAGATGCAGGCAACGAGGGCGGAGGTCCGGGCATCCCGTGAGTTGTTGCATGGGGACCTCCGCACACTCATCCTCCAGAACCAGACCTACCACACCCGCATGCTTGCAGCCATGGAGGAGCAGACTAGGGCCTTGCGTGGGCTGCCTCCCATAGTGCAACCACCTCCGGATGCAGCTGCACAGGGTGATAATAGCGACAGCAGTGATACTCCCACAATAGGGTAGCCGTGTGGGCCATGAGCCCATGGAGGTGTTTTATCTTCCCAGGATCCACGCAGGTGGGTTCTGGTGTGCATCCTGTCCTCGGACCTCCTGGGTGGCCTCCCCAACCCCCCCGGGCCCATCAATGGCCATTTTTGATTGTTTCTTATTTTTATTTTTATTTTGATTTCTTTTATTCCCAATTTTTTTGGGACGATCTGTTGGCTTCCGTGGTTCCTGTGGGCATACGCTGCATTGTGGCTGGGCACATGCAGGCTTGTAATGTATTTGGTTCAGATGCTTGGGTTTGAGTCACACACACCCCTCCTGCTTCCCGTTTCCATGGGCTTGCAAAGGGTGTGCCCAAGTGACAGTGAATTACACAGTGACGTTGGACTCCCATGAGCTGTGTGGCCAGTCTGTAGTCAATACTGTGTATACATTCCTAGTGCATATTGCTGTTGTGTTGTACACTGCATGTTGCATTGATGTGTAACTCTTCTTCTGTGTCTACCTCCCAATTTGCAGGTCCCTTAATCATGACCACACAAGGACCTCTAGTCTGGAGATGGGGTCCATGTTGGCAGCAGTGCACCTACAACTCTACATGGCGACAACACTGCACAGTTGGTAGTGGTGGGAGTGCAGGCATTTCCAGGTGGTGAGACTACTAATATGTAACATTTGTGATGTCATGTTAATGGTAGTACGTGCTCAAGTATGTTGTTGGTCCGGCATTGCTGTGAGCATTTCAGGTGTTGCAGGTTTCTAATAGGGACACTGTACATAGTGAGACTGATGTCATGTTGTGGGGATTACTTTGTTTACCTGCAATTAGCATGACATGGCACGGTGTGTCGTGTGGCGGTGCTGGGGTTGGGTTGGCTGACATGGCACTGTCCTCTTGTTGCATTTTGCAAGTGGGTATTCATTTTAGCTGCTTCAATGTGTAACTTCACAAAACTGCATTGGTGGTGTCTGTGTGGGTAGGGATGCACACATTGTGACACTTCCAGGTGAACAATCTCAGGCTGACATGGTATTCCCGGTTCATTCTCCAGACATTCAGGATCAGTGTCAGGTTGAGTCATCATTGATTGTCAGATGGAATGTGCCAGGGCAGTGTGCACTCCACAGGGGTGTGATTTCTATGTGAAGTAATTAGCCACTAGCTGTGTACGGGCTGCCTCCCCCGTGCCCTTTCCCCTCCCATGCGCAGCGGCTGTGCATGTGGTTGGGGATGTGGGGCCACCACCATGTCCAAGGCCAGGCCCCGGCGTGTTGCAACGTTGTGCAGGACACATGCTGCCACTATGATCCTGCACACTACTGGGGGAGCGTATAACAGCTGCCCGCCAGAACGGTCAAGGGAGCGAAAGCGTGACTTTAGCACTCCGAATGTGCGCTCCACTATGCCCCTGGTTGTAATGTGGATATCTTACCTGGGGTGGCGTGGTGGGGTTCCGAATTGGCGTCATCATGTGTGGGCTGAGAGGGTAGGCACTGTCCCCTGTGGAGGTGGTGATTGGTATCATTGGTGGGGTTGTGACCTTGCTCAGTATCCAACATGCATGCATGTGCAGTGGCATACATACTCACCAAGCAGCCATGTATCGCCATGCCGCCCAGCTTCTAGGTCCCGGCTTAGGGTGGACATTCGGTAAATGAAGCTGTCGTGGGTGGAGCCGGGATAGTTGGCATATACTGAGGTGATGATTCCCTTGGCATTACATGCTACCTGCACGTTGATGGAATGCCAGTGCTTCGGTTCCTATAGATGTGCTCAGATGCCCTGGGGGGACGTAGAGCCACATGGGTGCAGTCGATGGCACCTAACACTTTGGGGAATCGTGCCACAGCGTAAAAATCCAGGGCGGCAGCATGCCTTTCTGCAGGTGTTCTGGGCAGGTATATGTGCCTGCGGACTGATGAGCGTGCAGTGATGATGTTCAAGACCTGGTGTAGGCAGCGTGACTGGGTGGCCTGTGACACCCCACCCACTATGGCACTTGTCCGCTGAAATGATCCAGTGGCTAAGAAGTGCAGTACATTGAGGACCTTCTCCAGGGGGCTGAGTGCTTGGGAGCACAGGGTGGGTGATGTGAGGTCATCCTCCCACTCACTCACCAGGTCCAGTATAATGTGTGGTGGAAACCTGTACCTCCCATCAGGCATCCCGAAAAGGCTGGTTCTGGGTGTGAATATTCTGGCCCTGACTATCCTCCTCCTCCTCCTTTGGTAGCCCACTGCCACTGCTGCTAGGAACGGTATGTTCATCCTGGCGTCTGAGCTTGTTATTGTTAAAGTCCGCAAATTTATGCTTTGCACGTGTTCTAGGCGAGCGTGTGACCCGCGCACCCCTGGAATCCAGTTCCCAGTCCAATAGCGTGTGGAAATTCACACGCACCACGGGATACAGGTTCGCTGACGTACTTGCGGGTGTAAGTGCAGGCGCACCCATTAAATACACGTACATAGGCCAATCGCGTGTACGCGCACTTTTGTCCAATTACACGCGATGACACTCTGACGTGCAGTATTTCCACGTGTGCCCCGTCATCACGTGCTGAGTGGGGAACACCCGTGCGGGTCACGTCACAGACGCGCTTACGCGCTGAGGGACTCTGGTCCAATAGAATCGCGTATGCGTGCTGACGCGCTTACGCGCTAAGGGCCTTTCCTCGGATTTCACGCTGACATGCAGGATTTTCACGTGCCAAATCACTCCGTATCAAGCTGGCCACGCGAAAACACACGGAAGACCACGCTCCTGCCCAGAAGGCCGAGTTACTGCCCCCCAGTGCCCCGAGCAGCCTCCCACGTGCCATCTGCTGCTGCCTGCCTGCCTGCCTGCTGCCACCGTGCCCTGCCATTTGGTGCCTGCACATCAGCCATCTGCAGGGGTCCAGTTGCTGTGTCCACCCCTGCTGGAACTGAAGACTCCCGACTGGGATTACATCGCTCCACAGCCCAGCCCCAGGACCCAGTTGCCCACCCACACCTGCCTCTGGGGTTGCCATGTCGGGCACTTCCACATCTGGCACCAGTGGCAACCCCAGGCCAGAGGGGCAGAGGGGCACCAGCTTCACTGTCACCGAAGTTGGTGTCCTGGTGGAGCATGTCCTGGGGCAGTATGATGCCCTCTTTGGATCGTCCCGCGCCAGCAAGGAAGGACGGCAGAGGATCTGGGCCGACTGTGTGGTTGCCATCAACGCGGAGGGGGTGGCAACCCGCGACGTCCTGAAGATCAAGAAGCGCTGGGAGGACTTGAGGTCCAGGACCCTTGTGAAGGCCCGGCGCCTCGTGGAGGGGGGCCGGGGCCGCATGTGTTCCATCCAGATGAGGGTCCTGGAACGCGTACGCCCAGCGCTCCACGCCCAGATCCTTGAGAGGGAGGCCCGTCTGGAGTTGAGCGGTAAGTGTCCAAGCATTACTGTGTGAGACAGGGCATGTTGCGGTGTGCTGGTTCTATGATACTTGCCTGTATGTGTGCCATAGGCCATGTATGCATGTATGTGTGCAGGGACATCATGGTAATGCATGTGCGACCAGTGATGTGTGATCCACATGGTTGTTGCATGTGTTGAAATGCCGCATGGGGAGCCCTATGCAGATTTTGAACATGAGAGCATGCCAGTCTCTGTACCTGGACATGGGTGGGGGTGAGGGATGGGTGCTGATGCCAGGTACATATATGGTAGCCATGTCTGTGTGCCTGACCTGCGTGTCTGTGACTTGTGCATGCCATGGATGCATGACACATGTGTGTGACAATGCACAGATTCAGTGAAGCAGCCAAATTACCCTTGTATCCGCTGTGTTTGGTGTGTTTGGGGCCAGATGGATGTGACTGAGGTGAAGTGTGTGCATGTGATAGGCATGAGCCATGATGCATGTGAGTTACATATCATTGAATGTTTCAAGAGTCCATTGGACATGCATGGAAATGTCCATGGCATGCACCATGCCTGTTACTGTGTGTGTTTTGCCTGGACTGACCCATGTGTTGTGGAGGGACATGATGGAAGTGTACTTTGACAGTGGTGCTCATCTGCTATTGCTTCCTGTCTAGGGGACCATTGTACAGTGCCCTGATGCTTGTGTTCTTTGTCTCCCTCTACGCAGCGGCTAGTGAAGAAGAGGGCGGAGACGGCGCTGTGGAGCAAGGCGGCGGGGATGCCCCCACGGCTGCAGCGGAAGGGGTGGGTGAGCCCCCACAGGGGCCTGCTACGGTGGGAGACGGTGAGGAGCCATCCAGGTTGGTGGTTTGCACAGAGGAGGAGGAGGCCGCCACTGGGGCACACATGGGGCCTGGTGGGGGCATCCCTGCTGGTGCAAGTGGTGCAGTCCAGGGCCAGGGGCAGGAGGCAGCACAGGTCACCGTGGAGGGGCCTGTGCATGTCGCTGTCCCTGACCCTGTGAGTGCACCACCATGCACCAGCAGGGATGCCCCGTCCCAGGCCTGTCCGCAGGTAGAGGGGATGTCCATGTCACCTGACTCCCCTTCACCTGCGGACGTGGGAACCCCTGGCCGTGCGGAGAAGGTCCTGATTGGGCTCGCGATGCGCACGGCTGTGATTCGTGATGCCGTGCGTGCTTCCCGGGAGGAGCACGCACGTCATCACGAAGTGCACCGTGCCGACGTGGCCCAATTGGGATCGGCCATGTTCGGGGGTTTCCTGCATGTGTTGGCCAATGTGGCGGCCCTCTCCTCCTCTGTGCAGGCTATCCACCAGTCGTTCCCCTTGCCGTCTTCCAGCCCAGATGCCACCAGGGCCCCCTGTGGACCTGCCCCGACCAATGCAGCCAGCTCGGTGGGGATCCCATCCCTGCCACAGTTGGGAGTCGGAGGTCCAGCAGGGGTGGACAACACAGCAACTGGACCCCAGCAGATGGAAGATGTGACAGCATCATCAGGCAGGGCACGTGCACGACGGCGTCGGTGGTTTCCATCAGCCTGGATGCCGTCGTGCTGGCAGAGGCAGTGGCGTCGGAGGCAGCAGCGGGCTCGACGTGGGAGGCATCATGGCTCGGGGCCATCAAGATCAGAGGGGCAGGCATCGGCCGGAGGGCAGGGCAACCCTGGGATGGTGGTGTCTTCCGTGTGGGAGCAGTTGGTCCAGCGGATAGGTGCGGAGCGGCAGCGGGCGGAAGAGGAGCGGCTCGCCATGGTCAGGGCGGAGTTTTCCATGCGTCGGGCGTTGAGGCGGGCTGAGTGCCTCGAGGAAGCTCGCAGGGAGTTTGAGTTGAACATGGGGTTATCCCTGCGAGACCTCGGGGCCAGGACAGAGTCCCGCCTCCAGGACATCGACATGGAGTTCGATGATGCCCTGGCCAGCAACATCAACAAGTGAGCCGCAGGACTTGCCCGCTGCCTTTGTATATAGTTATATAGTTAGTTAGTGTTAGGTTTCCTTTATTTGTTTTTATTATTTTGGACCGCTCGGACAATGGCCACTTTTTTGTATATATTTTTTTCATTAGGTAGTAGTAGGTTTCCTTTATGGTGTTGGGCTCATGGACCCTGGTACATTCCTGTATTTAGTTTGTTTTTTGAAGGAACATTTTCTTTTTTTCATTATTGTGTTCACCATGTGGAAATGGTTTTTCATTCTTTTGCTTCTACTTGATATTGCTTTGGTCAACATTTGTTTTTTTATTCCTTTTTCGTTTTTTGATTTTTACTTTTGTTCTCCAACATGGACCATTTATTTTGTTATCCACATAGTTGTATGTTTGATTTGTTTACTTATTTTTAATCTTTAATACATTTTTTATTTTTACTTCCACTTATTTTGTCTTTGGTTTCATACATGTCATGATATGGGTTTTGACATTCACTTGCAGCCATTGTGTATGTGTGTGTGACGGACATGTGTTCATTTACATACTTGCCATTGGGGTTGTGTCATGTAATTGCATTCACTATGTGGGTGGATGCAATCCTTGCCTGGGTGTTTGTGCTGGGTATGCTGCCCATTACTGCCATGATTGTGTATCGTCAGGACCTGGGGGCAGGGGGACATGGGTGGGGGCCTGGTGGAGGGTGACCCTGCACTGCTGGGGTGTGGGGGTGGTGGGAGACATGAGTGGGGGCCTGGTGGAGGGTGACCCTGCACTGCTGGGGGGTGGGGGTGGTGGGAGACATGAGTGGGGGCCTGGTGGAGGGTGCCCCTGGTGGCTGGGGTGTGGGGGTGGTGGGAGACATGAGTGGGGGCCTGGTGGAGGGTGCCCCTGGTGGCTGGGGGGTGGGGGTGGTGGGAGACATGAGTGGGGGCCTGGTGGAGGGTGACCCTGCACTGCTGGGGGGTGGGGGTGCAGGGGGACATGAGTGGGGGCCTGGTGGAGGGTGACCCTGCACTGCTGGGGGGTGGGGGTGGTGGGAGACATGAGTGGGGGCCTGGTGGAGGGTGCCCCTGGTGGCTGGGGTGTGGGGGTGGTGGGAGACATGAGTGGGGGCCTGGTGGAGGGTGCCCCTGGTGGCTGGGGGGTGGGGGTGGTGGGAGACATGAGTGGGGGCCTGGTGGAGGGTGCCCCTGGTGGCTGGGGGGTGGGGGTGGTGGGTGACATGAGTGGGGGCCTGGTGGAGGGTGACCCTGCACTGCTGGGGGGTGGGGGTGCAGGGGGACATGGGTGGGGGCCTGGTGGAGGGTGACCCTGCACTGCTGGGGTGTGGGGGTGGTGGGAGACATGAGTGGGGGCCTGGTGGAGGGTGACCCTGCACTGCTGGGGGGTGGGTGTGGTGGGAGACATGAGTGGGGGCCTGGTGGAGGGTGACCCTGCACTGCTGGGGGGTGGGGGTGGTGGGAGACATGAGTGGGGGCCTGGTGGAGGGTGCCCCTGCACTGCTGGGGGGTGGGGGTGGTGGGAGACATGAGTGGGGGCCTGGTGGAGGGTGACCCTGCACTGCAGGGGGGTGGGGGTGGTGGGAGACATGAGTGGGGGCCTGGTGGAGGGTGCCCCTGCACTGCTGGGGTGTGGGGGTGGTGGGAGACATGAGTGGGGGCCTGGTGGAGGGTGCCCCTGGTGGCTGGGGTGTGGGGGTGGTGGGAGACATGAGTGGGGGCCTGGTGGAGGGTGCCCCTGGTGGCTGGGGGGTGGGGGTGGTGGGTGACATGAGTGGGGGCCTGGTGGAGGCTGCCCCTGCACTGCTGGGGTGTGGGGGTGGTGGGAGACATGAGTTGGACATGTGTGGGGGCCTGCTGGCAGGTGCCCCACAGTGCTGGGGGGTGGGGGTGGTGGGTGACATGAGTGGGGGCCTGGTGGAGGCTGCCCCTGCACTGCTGGGGTGTGGGGGTGGTGGGAGACATGAGTTGGACATGGGTGGGGGCCTGCTGGCAGGTGCCCCACAGTGCTGGGGGGTGGGGGTGGTGGGTGACATGAGTGGGGGCCTGGTGGAGGCTGCCCCTGCACTGCTGGGGTGTGGGGGTTGTGGGAGACATGAGTGGGGGCCTGGTGGAGGCTGCCCCTGGTGGCTGGGGTGTGGGGGTGGTGGGAGACATGAGTGGGGGCCTGGTGGAGGGTGCCCCTGGTGGCTGGGGGGTGGGGGTGGTGGGTGACATGAGTGGGGGCCTGGTGGAGGGTGACCCTGCCCATCTGGGGGGTGGGGGTGCAGGGGGACATGAGTGGGGGCCTGGTGGAGGGTGACCCTGCACTGCTGGGGGGTGGGGGTGGTGGGAGACATGAGTGGGGGCCTGGTGGAGGGTGCCCCTGCACTGCTGGGGGGTGGGGATGGTGGGAGACATGAGTGGGGGCCTGGTGGAGGGTGACCCTGCACTGCTGGGGGGTGGGGGTGGTGGGAGACATGAGTGGGGGCCTGGTGGAGGGTGCCCCTGCACTGCTGGGGTGTGGGGGTGGTGGGAGACATGAGTGGGGGCCTGGTGGAGGGTGCCCCTGGTGGCTGGGGTGTGGGGGTGGTGGGAGACATGAGTGGGGGCCTGGTGGAGGGTGCCCCTGGTGGCTGGGGGTGGGGGTGGTGGGTGACATGAGTGGGGGCCTGGTGGAGGCTGCCCCTGCACTGCTGGGGTGTGGGGGTGGTGGGAGACATGAGTTGGACATGTGTGGGGGCCTGCTGGCAGGTGCCCCACAGTGCTGGGGGGTGGGGGTGGTGGGTGACATGAGTGGGGGCCTGGTGGAGGCTGCCCCTGCACTGCTGGGGTGTGGGGGTGGTGGGAGACATGAGTTGGACATGGGTGGGGGCCTGCTGGCAGGTGCCCCACAGTGCTGGGGGGTGGGTGACATGAGTGGGGGCCTGGTGGAGGGTGCCCCTGCACTGCTGGGGTGTGGGGGTGGTGTTAGACATGAGTGGGGGCCTGGTGGAGGGTGCCCCTGGTGGCTGGGGTGTGGGGGTGGTGGGAGACATGAGTGGGGGCCTGGTGGAGGGTACCCCTGGTGGCTGGGGGGTGGAGGTGGTGGGTGACATGAGTGGGGGCCTGGTGGAGGCTGCCCCTGCACTGCTGGGGTGTGGGGTTGGAGGGAGACATGAGTTGGACATGTGTGGGGGCCTGCTGGCAGGTGCCCCACAATGCTGGGGGGTGGGGGTGGTGGGTGACATGAGTGGGGGCCTGGTGGAGGCTGCCCCTGCACTGCTGGGGTGTGGGGGTGGTGGGAGACATGAGTTGGACATGGGTGGGGGCCTGCTGGCAGGTGCCCCACAGTGCTGGGGGGTGGGGGTGCAAGGGGACATGAGTTGGTGTTCATTAGTTCAAGGAGACATGTGCCTTTGCTGGGGGGCATGCCCATGTTGGGTGGGCTGCCTGCGGGACATGACCAGGGATGCAGGGTAGTCCCCTGTGGTGTGGGCTGCCTGCAGGGGACGTGGAGGGTGTACAGGGTACACCTGGGAGGACCCACACTGTCAAATCACATGTGGAACTTCCCGCGCACCCCTGAAATACACGCGCCCAGGCTATTCGCGTGTGGAACTTCCCGCGCACCCCTGAAATACACGCACCCAGGCTATTCGCGTGTGGAACTCCCCGCGCACCCCTGAAATACACGCGCCCAGGCTATTTGCGTGTGGAACTTCCCGCGCACCCCTGAAATACACGCGCCCAGGCTATTCGCGTGTGGAACTTCCCGCGCACCCCTGAAATACACGCACCCAGGCTATTCGCGTGTGGAACTCCCCGCGCACCCCTGAAATACACGCGCACCCAGGCTATTCGCGTGTGGAACTTCCCGCGCACCCCTGAAATACACGCGCCCAGGCTATTCGCGTGTGGAACTTCCCACGCACCCCTGAAATACACGCACCCAGGCTATTCGCGTGTGGAACTCCCCGCGCACCCCTGAAATACACGCGCACCCAGGCTATTCGCGTGTGGAACTTCCCGCGCACCCCTGTAATACACGCGCCCAGGCTATTCGCGTGTGGAACTTCCCGCGCACCCCTCAAATACACGCGCCCAGGCTATTCGCGTGTGGAACTTCCCGCGCACCCCTCAAATACACGCGCCCAGGCTATTCGCGTGTGGAACTTCCCGCGCACCCCTGGAATACACGTAGCCCGCTCCCCCAGGCCCGATTGCGTGAGGAACTTCACGCGAACCCCTGTAATACACGTAGCCCGCTCCCCCAGGCCCGATCGCGTGTGAAACTTCACGCGAACCCCTGAAATACACGTAGCACGCTCCCCCAGGCCCGATCGCGTGAGGGACTTCACGCGAACCCCTGTAATACACGTAGCCCGCTCCCCCAGACCCGATCGCGTGTGAAACTTCACGCGAACCCCTGAAATACACGTAGCACGCTCCCCCAGGCCCGATCGCGTGAATAACTTCACGCGAACCCCTGTGATGCACGTACCCTGCTGAAATCGCGTGTTAGACTTCCCGCGCACCCCGGTATACACGCACACGTATTTTTTGTCAGCGGGTGTCCGTGTTTGTGGGTACCCCTTTGCACGTCATTTTTCCTGGAGGGCCACAGTATGGGACATTCATCATGGCAGTATATAGGTATTATTTGTTGGCGCACCTTTTGGCGCACATTTCTTACAGCCGCAGAGACGCTACCGCCTGCTTTCTTTTGGCGGTCGTGTTTGTGCCTGTGCGCTGGTTTGAGAGTGCGCTTTTTTGCCCTATTCTATTCCATGAATACGTGTTGTAGGCGAGCGTGTGGGCGTTCCGCGCACTTGTGCCCTGTACTTCCCCCGTGACGCCCACGTTTTGGCAAGTTGTTCCCCATTCCGAGTGTTACGCCCGTGTTCCGCCTACTTTTGTTGCATGCGCTGCGCTATGTGCGAATTTCGCTGTGGCCTGTGCGATTTTCGCTGTGACCTGGCGCACGCTGTTAGATGGCCTGTGCGCCAACGTGCGCCGCGCACTTTTTTATCGCACATGCGCTGGTTTTCTCGCGCACGGCCTTCCATGAATCGACGTGCGCTGCTTTTCGTGCATTTTCGCAATTGCACTGCGATTTTCGCTATTCCACTGCGATTCGCACGTTTTTGCCCACTTGCGCCGCGCTAATTATTCCATGAATCGGCCTGCAAATCTTTCCACTTCTATTATCCCCAGATTACTAACTGTAATATTGTTTTTTCTCAGATACATTTTTATAACATGTTTTTCTTTGTGATTCAATAAAAATTCCACATCCGGATCTATTGGAAAAGTGTCCCTTTGAAAAAAATCGATAATTTCCACTTGGCTTTCCAAAATATCGTTTGTTACATGAAACAATGTTAACCCTCCAATTGACACAATTGTATCCTTTGGAACCTGTAAATAAAAAAACATTATATTTCACCTGTTAAACCACGTATGTTCCATGGTTCAAATGTACAACTGTCATGGTCATTAAGCAGGTGCTGATCAACCATTTACCTCTGACCATCTTAGCCTGTGCCAGTTCTTCACTCCCCATATTGCTAATAATCACTTCACATCCCTCTGATATACTTGGGTCAGATTTCAAACCACAAATAGCATCTGTGGCATCAGGAACAAACGGTTTACCTGGACACATATAATTTTGTTCTTTAAATTTGACACATGTTTCCAAATGTGGTATTAAATAAACTTCAGGCTCCCATGACTGAAATGCCACCACTTCTGGAGTCTTAATCTTAATAAATGTGTCCTCTTGCCAAAATCCTACGTTGTGTACCCACTTCGTTTGATAAATAAGTTCGGAGCTACATATGGTATGCATAGTAGAAATCCAATTTCCAACCTTTCCAGGTCCACATATAATGGCATCGCATTACCCATTTCAAATGCAATTTTTACCTGTACAATATCAATTTCCCTCCTGGTCAGTCTTGCTATCATTTGATGAACAATATCCTGCGAAACAAAATACAAGGGGATATGTCCTTGAATCAATTGTGAAACTGCAGTTTGAACTTCTCTCATATAATTCGTTAATAGTCTATCAACAGGACTCATTATGTTCAATATTTCATTTAAAGTTCTGTCATGCTTAATAATTAGCTTCGTTGCCCATTGCATCACATCCGCTTGTTCATTTAGAATGATTGCAGTTTCATTTATGAATCTTACTTGTTCATCCAGTCCCCCTCTAATCCCATCTAATGTTTTTTGTATTATTCCTAGGTCAATACTCAGTTGTTGCGCTTTAGTACTCAGTGTTCCTACCGAAATAGCATTGGCTGTTGATATTGTGGTACCTATTATGGCTCCAACTATAGACATTACCAATGATATCGTGAGCATCACCGCACCTCTCTTTCCTCTCCTCTTCTTAATGTCTGCTGAATTCACAAATGTTTTCTCCAATTGCATCAATATATCTCTTATCGACTGCTTAGCGTCCTCTTTTCTTATTTCCAGCCACTCTTTAGTCTGTTCAATTTTAATGCGGGTATTGTTCAAACGTTTTTCAATCAAAATCTCAGGATTCAATGGAATGTAGATTTTTGTAAAATCATCCTTTTATCACTCATGATGAATCCTGGTGCCTCTTCCACCGCGATACCTGATGCTGGTCCAGGTTCAACGACAACCTGTGCTTCTGAATTCTTGAAGATCCCTCCAAATAGCATCATCATTAAACATATTGTTGGTGTCATCTTCAATGCTGATCGCTTTGCAGCCTTGGTCTTTGCCCCCCCCCCCTCGGGGCTTTCCCGGAATTCGTCCACGTGGGCTCCAGGACTCCATCGTCTTCCGTGACCTCCGGTATAAAAAGTTAATGTTCTAAACCAAAATAGAAAAGAAACAGATTAAGTATATAGCACAATACTAACTTCACCCTTTTGCCAAAAATAAAACATTTTTTTTTCTGAAATTAAACACAGGTTAAAAAGAAAATAAGCATACATGAAACAACATTTTAAATTCAATGCACTTTCATTCTGCACACCGACCATGAGCTTCCATTATATATTTTTTTGTTTTACTTTTTATATTATTTATTTATTTACATATATTACATTGTTTATGTGCCATTATAATAATCAACTTTTTAACTTCTCTGTCACTGCCTCCTGACTGTACCCATTTATTTTATCTTTTTGTGTTCAAGGGACTTTCTGTTGTATTGTGTGCATCAGTGGGCAGTAGCCCCAGGGCTTTCTGTTTCTACATGCTCAAGCTGCCTGATCTCGTGTCTGGGATGGCATGGCTTGATCTGATTTACATGGACAAACTGCTCTATCACTGTTTCACCTTCATTCTTCAAAATTTTATAAACTACAGGAGAGATCTTATCTATAATTCGAAATGGCCCCTGCCAGGCTGCTAGAAATTTAGAATTTTTCTGTTTACTTTTTCCAAAATGAAACTTGTACACCTGATCCCCTACACTGTATTCTCTCACTGATGTTCTTTTATCATAATATGCATGTTGCAAATGCTTCCTTAGTTCATCAATGTACTCATGAACTGTGGATGCACTTACAAGTGTCTGCTCATGTGTTCTTTATAACAGGTTTTGTGGTAACACCATTTTCCTACCTGTAAAGACCTCATGGGGGCTAACACCTGTTGCTTTGGCAGGAGTTGATCTGATTGCCATCAAAACCAACGGTAAACGTAAATCCCAACTGGAACCTGCTTCTGCCACGAATTTCTTTAAAATATCCACAACAGACCTATTGCTCCGTTCAACTCCACCTGAAGAGGCTGCCCGATATGCGATGTGTAGTTTCCTTTTCACACCCAGTATTTACCATACCTTACTCATTAGAGTACTTGTGAAATGACTTCCTCTGTCTGACTCAATTCTTTGTGGCAACCCAAACCTTGAGAACACATGGTTCACCAGCAATGTGGCTGCTGTTTGCGCACTACAATCTGGTGCAGGAATACATTCAATCCACTTCGACATCAAACATAACACACTTAAAATGTAACAGTGTCCTCTGCTTGACCTTTTTAAAGGGCCTACATAGTCTATTTGCAAATCTGACCATGGGAGAGTTAGGCCTCTTTTCATCAATGGGGCTCTATGCATTGGTAAAGCAGGTTTAAATTGGGCGCATACTAGACACCCTCTAGTATATAATTCCACATATTGGGACATATGTGGCCAGTAAGCATAATCTTTTAGTATTTCCAATGTTTTTTGTGAACCTCTGTGGCCTGCAGTTATTGCATCATGTGCATGTTGTAGCATTAGCCCTCTGAATGAAAGGGGTACCACCCACTGTATCTGTCCTGTTATGGACTCTCATGAGTCCATCTTGTAATCTAATTCGTTTTTTATTCTTTAATAGTGACCTCAACTCTTCTTTTCCCATACAATCATTTTCTGTTAAAGGGTTTTGTTCAGGATCTAGCAAATAATTATAATAGATTCCCAAAATTCGATCATTCTTTTGTGCCTCAATCAAATCTTGGTCTGGCGTGTCATGGCCCCATTGCACCACTGGTTGATCTACCTCCTTTGGTGCTTTAGAATTTCACCCAGTAAATCATCTATAGGTAGCAATTCTCCAATCACAGCCCCAATTTTAGCCAGGTGGTCTGCCTTATCATTTCCCTCCTTATCCTCTCCTGGTGTTTTTAAATGTCCATGAAATTTTCTCCAGTATATTGTCAAATCATTTTCTGACACCAATTTGTCTATGACTTGTATCATTTTTCCATGTTTAAGTGGCTTTTTGTTGTATGTAACCATGCCTCTCGCTTTCCAGCCAGGTAAATACTCCACAAAGCTATTTCGTGCATAGTCAGAATCAGTCACCAGGACAATTTCACTGAATTTATTATCAACTGCAGTAGCAATTGCTTTATAAATGGCCGCCAATTCCGCCACTTGACTGCTTCTAGCTCCAATCCTCATCCCTACACTGGGGACGCCTTCACATTTCAACCAGACATTCCCTATTCCTGACACTAATTGTTTATTACTGTCATTTTCAATGTGAAAAGCACAACCATCCACATATACAGTTGGCAGATCCTTGCATGTTTTTTCATCAAAAGCTTTGTGTGGTGATTGTTCAAATTCCTGCAAACTAGGTTCCACTTCCATTTTGTTTGATACTTGGTCAGCTGCACAGTCATGTAAGTCAGCTAACCCTTGAGCAATTGGGTTCTTTTTATTTTGTCCATATCTCACTTCTACAGGAAAACCTTGTAATGCCAGCGTCCATGAAGTGATTCTGGACTGCGCTAGATTACCTGACCTAATTCTTTTACTCTCTAAAAACTGCAAGGGTTGATGATTTGTTTCAATAATCACCTTTTCTCCCTGAACAATAGGGCGGAAATGTTGTAGCGCCCACACAGTGGTTAATAGGGCCTTTTCACATTCATTGAATTTCATTTCAACTTGGGAAAATGCTTTACTTGCATTTGCAATAGTTTTGTGATTCACATCATGTTTTTGTGATAACACTGCTGACATACAATGTTCATAGAACCCTATTTCTACAAAGAAATCCCTACTCTTTATGGGATATGCTAAACATGGTGCCTTTACAAGACATTCCTTCAATTTAGCTACTGCCTCAGACTGCTCTTTTTCCCATATCCAGGGTGTATTCAGTTTAAGCAGTTTAGTCAATGGTTGAGTAATGTCAGCATCATTTTCAATGAACTTTCTGTTATAGCCTGTCATCCCTAATAAACGTTTTACCTCTTTCACATTTTTAGGGTCCTTTAGTTTTTGTATGGCCTCTATTTTTTTCTTTTGTGGATTTAGCCCATGTTCAGTCACTTCATGGCCTAGAAAGTTTTTTCTTGCTCCATTGTGCTTTTTGTAAAGACACTTTGGTGCCTGCTTTCTGCAATTGGCCAAGCACATGTCTTATTTCATCTAAATGGCTTTTCAGGCTTTCATTTTTTATCAGGACATCATCCACATAAACTATGGTTCCTCTTTCCGCTGCATCTGGCATTGCCTTTCTCAAAAATATGCCAAATTCACTCCCACTATTGATGTACCCGAACGGAGGTCTAAGCCAGGCGTATTGAGTCCTGTCAAATGTAAAGGAAAATAAGTTCTGTAGGACCACAGCACTCCATTCACCCCATCTATGAGAGGAGACAATCCTTTCAGGCAATCTGTCCCCATCAGAAATGGAATTTCAAAAATAGATGTGATCAATACCTCTTGTTTCATTCTGTGCTTTCCTATTTTTATGTCAACCTCAGTTACACCTATGATGGGCACCTCCCCCCATTAAAGTTATGCACTGGACCTTGATTTTCCTTCACTGTGATCTGACTCTGTGGGGGTCTCCCTTCATTGATACTCTTTACCAGCTCCTTGGACATAATTGTGGCCTGTGCGCCAGTGTCAATCATAGCAAATGTGTGGCATTTTTCTTCTACAGTGATGGGTGCATAATATCTGTCCTCAACTTCCTCTAATACACATAAGAAGTGTGAATTCTTACTGATTTCAGGGCTCACCTTTCTCAGGCCTTTTCCACTTTTGGCTAAGCAGATTGGCAAATGGGAAGACATTTTTCCCGCCTTTTTACCCATTTCTGCGCGAGAGACTTTATTCATTTCTCCATGATCAGAGGTTTTTTGGAGTGTGGCCACTGTTCGCCCATCCATCTGGGTAACATCAGGGACCACATTACAACCTTCCAACTGAACATGTGTAACAACATCATTCAGCAATTTGTCATTGTTTAATTCTGTGCATTTGTGATCATTTAGTGTGATACCAGCCCTTTCAGCCTCTTCAAAAATATGTGGCTCAAAGAATTCTTCAGGTGATTGACCCGTACCCTCCTTTTGAGTATTTCCTTTTTCTACCTGTGTTTGGTCATTGTTTTGCTTGCCCAGGGAAGGAGCTATAGCATCTCAACTTACTTCCTGTTCACTGGTATTCCTCATGCATGAGTCATTTTTCTTAAATCTGTTTCTTTGTTCTTTTGGAATTCCCGGTGTTTCTTTTTTATTTGCACAAATCTTCAATGTTTGATTTAGTTCTAGGTTAAACCGTACCTCTTATTTAGAAGTATTTGCATTTTCTGTTACATGTTCATTTATTGGTGCTTTCCCTTTTAAATCATTAGGCATCTCAGAGTCATTATGCAAAATTACATCAGGGCAATCTGTCTTTTTGGCACTACAGGTGTCATAAGTCACTTCTCAGAAGCCCCCCGGTCATTGCTAGGGCCATCAGCCCCCTCTTTAGATGGTTGTTTTTGTGCTGTATACAGCTTTCCTATTTGCTCAGCTAACATTTTCACTTGGGCCTCAAGGCACTGGAACCTTTCCATCTCTCTAGAATCCTCTTTCTGTGGCCTAGGTCGATATTGGTTGTTTTCCCCCTGATTGGATCTATTCTGATACCTCTCAGGTGATTGATGTCTGTTGGGATGGTTTCTGAACTCTTGATTCATTTGTGGAGGGGAGCGGGGTGCACCCATCCTTTGATTATAGTCCCCTGGTGGGGAATCATTGTACTGACGTGGATTGTAGTTCATGTTTTGCCTCATCCTGTCTCTCAGATTGTGGGTACTGGCCCATATGTTGATTTCCATTATCAGTAAATCGATCCACATATCGGGGTGTATACTGATTACCATATATCATGGTGTTGGGATCAAATCTGCTCTGTGTACCCAATGTCTGGTAGGGACCATCATTTCTTTGATCTTGATTTTGTCTCTGGTTATTGTTTATACCTGCCATATCAGGCCTATATCCTACCCTGGGTCTGTCCCCTAAATACCTAGGGCTGATGTAGCTCTCCCTATTACTAGGATCATGTGATTGGAACATTGGTACAGGAAAGGGCGATCTTTGTTGATTACCTCTTTGTTCAGGTGTCAAATTATTTTTACCTTGGCTTTGAGCAGACTCAAGGGACATTTTGGCTGACCTGATTTCCATTACTGTGGCTCAGGTTTCTTTAGATTTAGGTCTAGTATCTTTCATTTTATCACTTTCTCTACGATGACAATAGAGTACTCCATATAGTTTTGTACTTTGGTGTACAATCCACTCAAGGGACTTGTCATGATCAAATTCACGGACCAGTTGTGATATAATGTCTTTCTGTAGCCCATAGAAGTAGGCAGTTTCAAACTCATTAGAACTGGTGTCAAAAGATACATCAAAACGAGAAAATGCCCTTTCTAAGTCTTGTAAAAACTGGTGAGGGGATGTATTATGCCCAGCAGTGATTGTGTAAGCGACTTTCTTTGCCTCCTGCAATGACTGGAAAGGAGAAAAATGACGCCTAATCTCTTTTACAAACTCTGCCCATGTCATATTCTGCTGCTCATTCAATCCCCTTATGATACTGGCCGTGGGAGCATCTAAAGTTAAATTAAAATACTGCCTGTATTGTTCCTTAGGTATCTGGAGGGCATGAACTGCTTCTAAGTGATCCTCTATGTAGCATTCCCCTCCCTTTTTAAATGGTTTGATCAGGGCTTTAATGGATTTCATTATTTTTATGGGGCTATTTGTTGCAATGCATGGAATTGCACTACTGTTTTCAGATGTATGAGATTGGTGGCTGTCCCCAGTGGGAGTATCAAATCCCCCAAGGGCGCTGCAACCAAGTTCAGTCACCGGCCCAGTCACTGGAGCACTAGCTCCTTCGGCAGAACTAGAATTCACCTCCACTCCATTAAATGTGGTACCCTGCCGCCTCTCCTGGGACCGTGGGAATGCACATTTGTTGTTCGAAGTCTTTCCACCTTTTAAGGAGCCTGCATGCTTCATTTTGCAGATAGTTGTTATCATCACTCATTTTATCTATTACCTTCTGCATGTCACACATTTGCATTTGGCACTCATTGAATTCTTTGTTTCTCTTGTCTTTTTCTTGAATCATTTTAACCATTTCTTGCTCTGCACTTTGGAGATCACTTTCTTTTTCAAAATTTTCTTTTTGTAAAATCTGCATTTCTGAAACAATCTCATCTTTATCCTGTCTAATGTGGTCCACTAAGCCTTTTAAGTGTACCAATTCTTGCTCACTATCCTCAAATTGTTTCTTGCTTTTGGATAACTGAGCATCAAAGTCTCTGCATTTTAATTGCATGTCTTTTTGGCATACGTCCAATTCTGCTCTTAACATTTCCTGATTTTTACTTGCCCCATCTAATTCAGTCTTTAACCTGTTAATTAGCTGGGTATCATTTTCCTGCATTCGCAGAGACCTATTCAAAATAAACCATATTTTGCCGCATAGCCATATTAAACAGTCTTTCTCTGCACTTTTATCGGCTGCATTCAATAATCTTGGAAGGTAGACCTGAATTATGCTGCCTTCTGCAAAAATATTGTCTAGTTTTTCTTTCTGCACCTCACCCTGAATGCGGTCATGCCATTCTAAGGTACTGTTCGACGACCACGTCCCATGTGCAAACAACTTTGCCTCTAAATATTGCACTAGGTCTGAGAATGTGGTTTCCCTTTGTGACATTCTGAAATTCGTTTTTAGTAACACACTGCTATTATGAAATGGGTTCCCTTTAATATACAGATGGCAGTGTGAGACACACTTGGCACGCCCAGTAGGTGCTCTGTGATCTCTTTCCCGGCCTGCAACGCACCATAAATATGTTGGGTATTTTGGGGCTTGGCGGTATTTTCTTATCGCCAAAAGTAATTTAGCAACAATCACTCCTTGTATTCAGATTGGGTTATGTATAATAATAATACAGTGGATATGCATTATTTCAGTACACGGACATGCGTGGTTGGTATGCGTGGTTGGTATGCGTGGTTGGTGGTATTTTGGTGAAAATAATTCCTTTGTTTTATTTGTGGCCCCAATATCCAGAACCCCTTATTTTTGTTTAGATTTTTCGTGTAATCACTATAGAGACCTCAGGCTTGCATTTCAGGAACACCACATTTTCACTTTTAGTGTGCCACCATGGGCAATTTCTCGCTGTCTTATCTACGACAGCCAGCTATCATGTGGTATTTTTCACTAACTTATATACGGTAGTGAACTATGTCCCGGGTCTCTATTTTTGCTGACTCATGTACCTTCAGCAAAAAGGCTATGACACACACAGTTATTTATAATTGCTCATACTGTATGACATGCATACAGCTGCAGCCAAATCTTATTTTTAGCTACCTTGAAAATGACAATTGCACTGTCTAAACATCTCCCCACAGGATCAGCACTGTATTGGTAAATATAAAACACACCACCCGTCTGCTTTCAGATATTTTTGTGTATTATAAAAGTTGCATTTAAACACAATCTCACTCTTTACAGAAATAAATGAAATAGCACAGTAACAGCATTATTTGTGATACACTGAAAAGAGAGTGGCGGAGACAAGAATTCAATTTGCAACATTAAACACGTGGTTAAAGCACAGGAATCTCCTTTCCTACACTCACTGAACATTTTCGTACACACTCAGCCCCCATACCTCAGCGGGATAATTACCAGGCTTATTCAGTATGTAACTTCATTGGCTGGTCGCCTTCTGGAGGGGTTCACCCAAGCATCTGCTGTCACTCAAACTGGGACTTGTCTACTGAAAATCCCGGTCTCTGCAACCAAGTTGAATCTGCTTTAGGAATCAGGCATCCCCAGCTATCAACCCAGTCCTTCTTCGAGCTGTGTCAAGATGTCTCTCCCTAGCTCCTTCCTCGAGATTAAACAAAAAAAACTCCGGTTACCTCCTACCAAAGCATCCTAACCAATAAAATTCTATCATGCCCTAACCACCCTCTGCACACAATGGCTTGGCTTATACAGTTGCAACTGTAACCAAACTGATGTACTGCTTATTCGAGGTCTTTGCTTCCTGCAGTTAAAAAAACTGAATGTGCATTTAAATAATGACTTTCAGAGCCTGTCATTTTCCATCCATGTTGCACTGAAGAACACATTATTGTTAGTGGGTTATAATCAGGTTAGTTGTTAATGATGTTAGTTTATTAATTTTCAAATGTGTCTCTTGCAACATAGGCATTTCAGGTGAAAAATAGTGCGCATTTTGAATCGACACATGTGTGCTTTTAACTGTGAAAAAAAATGATTTGCATTTTATATGTAAAAATCGTTTTTGACTGAATAACCTGCCCTCACTTATATGTCCATGTTACACTGGCAACACATAGCTTGATTCAATTGCATCATAGCAATGCACCAAACCCATGCAGTGGTACTGCATAAAAAAATAAAAATAAAAAAAACATACTACACATTGATCCTGCAGTAGTGCTATACTCTGTGTTGTAACACGCTAAATAACCTTACAATTCCTTTTTTTTTGACTCTGCCAGCCTGATATATATTAGGTAATTCGTACAGCAGTCACAATAATCTCCATTCACTTTGATAATTACCAGTTATCTGTAGTTCTCCCACACGCGATCTCCCTTGGCTCGTGGCCTCTGATGAATGGGCCCGGGATTTTATTTTTAAAGTGCACAGCGAGAACATGCAGTTCAATCTGCAATCTGCAGTTCTCAAGCCAGTGCCAAGTGACCAGGAAACCCCAGTCTCTGAAGGTCAGCAGTGCAGCTGGAACGGCTCCTCCCAGCAGCCCAGCAAAAGCGACCTCCCAGCAGCTCCGCCAAAGTGAACTCCCCTTAATTCTGTCAGAGCTCGTCCAGCAAAGCTCTGTTGCTTACACAGCCTGTCTTCAGATATACTTCCCTCCAATCATATTAGCAGAAAGTCTATTAGGTTGCCACCCCTGTTTCACAAACAATGGTATCGTCATACTGTAATAACTGTTTCTGTTTGATTTCCTGTTGCCTTTCCGTCCTTCACATTTCAGCGCAGCCAGAAAAATCAGAGAAAAATGCACATTTAAACTGAATCTCAGAACAGGCCTTTCCTGCCTCCTTTTTCTACATGGAGAGCACATTATAATGTTATTCAGTTAGAATAAGTGTTAGTATTGGTTAAGTCAGTCAATTAGATAGCTAATGTGTTCTCCTGTGAACGAGGCATTTCAAATAAGAAAGAAAAATAAATTCTAATATGCTTTTAAATCTGTAACCTGTCTTCATTTTCATATCCATATGTTACACTGGCAACATCTGGCTGGCTATATGTGAGCCACATTATAGCAATAATGTGATCCCATGAAGTGGCGCTGCACTCCAAAACAAAATAAATTATACTACAAACTTACCAATTTCTCAAACTTCTCTCCGCCTGGAAACCTCCGGCTCCCCCCTCAACCCCTGCCCAGCCTCAACCCTTAAAGAAATATTTGCATCTACCAACACAGGAGAGTACACGAGAACCATTATAAATGACTCCCTCTCCTCATGATTTTTTTCCGATGCTTTAAAAACTGCTTATATCAAACCTCTTCTCAAAGACCGGCCCATCTCAAGCACCAGGTTCCTTGCTAAACTCATCAATCAAACCGCATACTCCCAGCTAAATGCCTTTGTCAACGCCAACCTCCTAGACCCTGCTCAATCAGGCTTCAGACCCCGACACAGAACCAAAACCACTTTGACCTCAATCTGGGATGACCTTAAAAACGCTGCACTAATCGTTCTAGACCCATCCGCTGCCTTTGTCACAATCAACCACTCAATCCTCCTCAACCGACTCCACTCCTTAGGAATCAGTGGAAAGGTTCTTAAGTGGATAGCATCCTTCCTCAACAACAGGAACCAAATAACCCTCTTCTCCTCCTTTGCTTAACCCTCTTCTCCGCCCTACTCAATACCGGAGTTCCACAAGGAGCTTGCCTGTCTGCCCTCCTGTTCAATCTCTACATGTCCACCCTCCGATGAATAATCTGCTCCCTTAATATCATGTGCTATAACTACGCCAACAACACCCAACTAATCCTGAAACTACTCATCTCAAACTCAACTGCCAGCCCGACCTCACTGCCTGCCTCCTTGACATTGATCGCTGGATGACCACAAACCACCTCCTCTTAAACCCCACCAAAACTGAAATCATGGTGGGTGGCAACACCAAGCTTCTCCCACACCCTCTACCCTGGTCATCATCCATGGGAAATCCACCAACAATCTCAACCTCAGTAAAAAACCTTGGATGCACTCTGGACTCTGACCTAGCACTCTCTCGCCAAATCAACAACGTCTCTAAGCCCTGCCACTACCACCTCAAAATTCTTAGATGCATTTTTCCTTACCTCTCCTTTACCAACAGACTCGCCACTGTCCAAACTATTGTAATGTCAAGACTAGACTACGCCAACTCCCTCTACCCCGGAGTCCAAGCATTCCACCTGATTAAACTACAAAGAGCAGAAAACGCTGCAGCCAAATTGCTTCTAGTATTTGGCCCTAGAGATCACACCTCCCCGCTCTCAAAACTCTCTACGACTCCCGGTTGGATGAAGGGTGACCTTCAAATCCTTATGCATCTCCCACCGAGCAATGCATAAAACCGGGCCTCAATACCTACAGAACATATTAAAACCCTACAACCCGCCGTGCACCCTAAGATCAAGCTCAGCATTCCTCCTAGTGATACCAAACACCAATTCAGTGAGATTAGGACGATCATCATTCTCAGCCTTGGCCCCCACTGTGTGGAACTCGTTCCCACCCCACATTAGACACAACAAAGACCTCATGTCTTTCCACAAACTTCTGAAAACGTGGCTCTTCCCTTAAAGAATCGATGCTTAGGACAAATGGAACAAACATCCACAATAAACTGAAACCCAAAGATAATAATCAAGCATAGGGACCCGATCGAACAAATAGAAAATGATTAAAATAAATTAAATAGATAGACTGATCAAAAACAAAGGAAGTAAATGAAACAAATGAATTGATTGAAACGGATGAAGTGGATGAAGTGGATGAAACGGATGAAGTGGATGAAACGGATGAAGTAGATGACACGGATGAAGTAGATGAAACGGACAAAGTGAATCAAACTGACAAAGTGGATGAAATGGACGCAGTGGATGGAACGGACGAAGTGGATGGAACGGATGAAGCGGATGGAACAGTTGAAGCTGATGGAATGGATGAAGCTGATAGAATGGATGAAGCAGATGGAACGGATGAAGCAGATGGAACGGATGAAGCAAATGGAACGGATGGAACGATCGAAGCGGATGGAACGGATGAAGCTGATGGAACGGATGAAGCGGATGGAATGGACGAAGCGGATGGAACAGATGAAGCGGATGGAATGGAGGAAGCGGATGGAACGGATGAAGCGGATGAAGCAGGTGGAATGGATGAAGTGGGTGGAAAGGATGAAGCGGATGGAACGGATGAAGTAGATGGAACGGATGAAGCAGATGGACTGGATAGAATGGACCGAACAAATGGAGCAGATGTAACAAATGGAATGTTGGAGTAGATGAAACTGATGGAATAGAGGGAACGAATGGAATAGAAAGAACGGATGATGTGGACTAAACTGACGAAGTGGATCGAACGGATGGGAAAGATGGAACGGATGTGAACGATGAAATGGATAGATGGAATGATGGAGTGGTTAAATTGAAGTGGATGGAGGGGAGAAATGAACTGAGCATAGGGAGTAGATGGAACAGATAGAGTGGATGAAAGGATGGAGTGGAAGGAGTAGATGGAGTGGATGGAAAGGATAGAATGGATGGAATGGATGGAACGGATTGAGTGGACGGAACGGATGGACTGGATGGAATGGATCGAGTGGATGGAACGGATCAAGTGGATAGAACACATGGAGTAGATAGAACGGGTGGAGTGGATACAATGAGTGAAATGGATGAGGTAGATGGAATGGGTGGATGGAACAGACAGAACGGATGGAGCGGTACCGAACACATGGAGCAGATGGACAAATGGAATGGATGGAGTAGACAGACCGGATGAGGGGATCAAATAGATGAGAAGGATGGAACGGATGGGAATGATGGCGTGGATAGATGGAATGACGGACTGGATACAATAAGTGGATGGAACAGATGAATGAATTGAGCAGAGAGAGCATACGGAACAGATGGACTGGATAGAACCGATGGAGTGGATGGAACGGATGGAGCAGATGAACGGATGGAGTGGATGAAACAGATAGAGTGGATGGACCAGATGGAGTAGACGAAACGGATGGAGTGGACGGAACGGCTGGAGTGGACGGAACGGCTGGAGTGGACGAAACAGATGGAATGGATGGAACGGATGGAGTGGACAGAAAGGATAGAGTGGACGGAACGCATGAGCAGATGAAGCGGTTCGAGTGATGGAACGGATGGAATGACCGAATGGATGAAGTAGAGAGAAAGGAGAGTATGAAGTGTATTAAGTATATGGAGTGCATTAAAAATGGATGGAACTAATGGAGCGGACGGAAAAGATGGAACAAATAGAGCGAACAGAGCAGATTAAACGGTCAGAGCGGATTGACTGATGAAGTTGATCGAACATATAAAGTGGACGGAGCAGAAGAACGGATAGAATGGATGGAACAAATGGACAGAGGGAACAGATGGAGGGGATAGAAGGGAAGGAACCTGACAAAGTACATGGGACAGAAGGAGTGGATGGAACGGATAGAACAAATAGAACGAACAGAGTGGATGCAACAACCAGAGTGGTTGGAAGGAACGGAGAGGATGGAATGAATGGAGTGGATGGAACGGATACAGTGCATGGAACGGATAGAGTGGATGGAACAGATGGAGTGGATGGAACAGACAGAGTGAATGGAACGATGG
This sequence comes from Ambystoma mexicanum, assembly GCF_040938575.1. Lineage (NCBI taxonomy): Eukaryota > Metazoa > Chordata > Amphibia > Caudata > Ambystomatidae > Ambystoma > Ambystoma mexicanum. The sequence goes on from NC_090924.1 coordinate 1,122,929,476, forward strand.
AAAGGATGGAGTAGATTGAATGGATGAAAAGAATGGATGGAGTTGAAGGAACAGATAGAACAGATGGAATTAATCGAGTGGATGGAACAAATCAAGTGGATGGAACAGATGCAGTAGATAGAATGAACTGAGTTGATTGAACGGATAGAGAGGATGGAATGGATGAAGTGGTTGGAACGGATGGAGTGGTTGAAACGGATGGAGTGGTTGGAACAGATAGAGTGGTTGGAAAGGATGGAGTGGATGGAACAGATGGAGTGGATGGAACAGATGGAATGCATGGAACAGGGAACAGATGGAGTGCATGGAACAGATGGACTGCATGGAACAGATGAAGTAGATAGAATGGACGAAAGGATGGAGTAGACCGAACGGATAGATGGATGGAACTGAGGGAATGGCTTAAACGGGTTGGAGTGAACAGAATGAACGGAACAGATAAAGTAGACGGAACAGATGGAGTGGATTGAATGAATGGAATGGATGAATGGATAAAACAGATAGAGTGGAAAGAATGGATGGAGTGGATAGAGTGGATAGAACAGACTGAATAAATGGAGTGGACAGAACAGATGGAACCGGATGAAATAGTCAGAACGGATGGAGTAGATGGAACGGATGGAGGGATCGAAATGATGGAAGGGATGGAACAGATGAGTAGACAGAGTGGATGAAATGGATAGAGTAGATAGAACTGACAGGACGGATGAAGTGGATTGGACGCATGAAGTGGATGGAATGGATGAAGTGGATGGAACGGATGAAATGGATGGAACGGATGAAGAGGATTGAACGGATGAAGCGGATGGAGCGGATGAAGCAGATGGAACAGATGAAGCTGGTGGAATCGATGAAACTGTTGGAATGTATGAAGCTGATGGAACGGATGAAGCTGATGGAACAGATGAAGCCGATGGTACGGAAGAAGCTGATGGAACGGAAGAAGCTGATGGAACAGAGGAAATTGATGGAATGGAGGAAGCTGATGGAACAGATGAAGCTGATGGAACAGATGAAGCTGATGGAATGGATGAAATGGATGGAATGGATGAAATGGATGGAACTGATGAAATGGATGGAACAGATGAAGTGGATAGAACGGATGAAGTAGATGGAACAGATAAGATGGATGGAATAGGTGGTTGGAATCGACGAGTGGATCATGTGGATGGAGTAGATGGTAGAGACTTGTGGATTGAATAGATGTAACGGATGAAATAGATGAACTGATCGAGTGGATGGAACAGACAAAGTGGATGGAACAATTAGAATGGATGGAAAGGATGGAGTAAATAAAACAGATAGAACAGACTGTACGCATGGAGTGCTCGGTCTCAAACGCTTTACAGATAACCACCATATCACACTACTACGCTTACTCTCTCCTATAAACCATCACTCAACTAGAACACAGCGATACTATGACACATTTGGTATAGCTGTTCTCATACTAACACAAACCCACAAACTCATCAACACCCTAATTAAACACAGCTAGCCAAACACATATTGCTAGCCTAGGCATATCCTCAGGCCTAAAACAGCCAGAACTCTGTCTGGGTGTCCACCCTCCAGACTGAACACATCCAACTGACTTCCTCACCACCACACCTACCGCTAAGAAGCAGCTATCATGCAACTGCCACACCAGCTGCACGCATATCAGGTTTGCCCATGCACCTTATGACTCTCTCTCTCCCTACTGACTTGAACTGCAGTTCCCAAGGGCGTTCAACCTACCAGCGCTTTGAGACCATACCAATGATACATAAGGCGCTATATAAAAGCCAACTAACATAACATACATAACAGTAAACCCCTAAATGCTCTCACTCTGGGCAAATACCACAGGCATGTGCTACATATTTAATGATTTCACTAGATAGCAATGCAGTGCTATGATCCCTCCTGCTCAGAATACCAGTTTCATTATGTCCAATTAGGACATTGATCCCAGGTTCCATTATGCAAACAATGGCTATGCCAAAAAGTTTCAGAGCGCTACTGAATTTAGTACAATGTATTTCCTTTCCAAAGCGGCCAGCTGCTTATGATTGTGAAGTATGCACTACATTCAGACAGATAGTATATTGTGTAGATTCCCCATCACACAACCTTTATTTGAAAGTGAATAATGTGGCCATGCTGTTATGGAAGCACGGAATGGAGTACAATTAATTATTTTTCAGCACCAATTCTCCTAAGAGTCGATCTGCACATGCATTGATCATTTTTTTAAGTGTTTACAGTTTACAATGAAACCCTTTACACCTATTTCTTACCAAAGAAGACAATGGGGGTCATTACGACCTTGGCCGTAAGGGGTTAACGGCGCCGGTAAAGGTGCCGGTGCCGTTAACCCCTTACCGCCGCATTACAAGGTCCTTAAGCGGGTCCCGCTAAGGGCGGCTGGTTTTACCAAGCGCCCTTAGTGGGAGCTGCTAAAGGACCAGCATGCTAATAACGGGCCCGTTATTAGCATGGCCCCCATTCCCATTGAGCCCTATAGGGCTCAATGGGAATGGGGAAGTACCGTGTACGGGTTCCTTGAATGAGGAATTACCGGGCCCTCCAAGGTTGGAATATCCCAGTAATTTCCCATTCAGAGAACCGGACCCGGTATGCGGAATGGGGGTAGCCATGGCGCTAATAGCCCATGGCTACCTCCAACCTCGCAATGACCACCAATCACATTAATAATGACAATCATAAAAGTAGAATGTGTTGTATAAGAAAGATAGCGCACAAAACGAAAACAAGTAAATAAGGTAAAAGCTAAATAAAAAGTAAAAAGGAGCATGCGACTATGGCACATCAAATACAACGATTTTTAGTCTGAAATTAAACTCATTATTTGTGATGTTTGTTATCAGTTTATCAGTTTGGAACCTTCCTTCCTTACCGTATTGGTTACACTGAACTAGTCAAAAACATATATCCAAGGTTCCCTTGAGTGCTCTACACTAATTACTCGGCTCAAATGGCATGCCACTCTCACTCCCCCTGTTGCACTACATTGTGTTTAGCCCCACAATAATCTTTCCCAATAATTTGGTCAATGCTAAAGATCAGGGCCTGATTGGAAGCTAGCATTAGCCTGCCCCATAAGCAGTGTGTCAGGCCCTGCACTGTTCAGTGGACAAAAAAACTTAAGCTGATAATTCTATCCTTCACAAAAGCAGGACATTCCAATACTAGGTGAAAGAGGGATTCCACAGAGACCTGCCCACATGCGTGGCACCCAAGAAGTTCCTTGGGCCGAGCTATTTTTGGACCAATGACTTCTAGCGTTGGGAGGGTATTTAAACTGAATTTCAGATACCATTCCCTATGTTTTTAGAATGGACATTTGGAAAGATAACCTCTATGTTTATACGAGGGAAGGAAATAGCTTAGACTCTTCTTAAACAGCTTTAACCTTCCCAAAGTTTTATTTTATTTTATTTGGCATTTAGCGCACAAAACCCTGAGGCATCTAGGCGCTAGTTACATTAAGTGCTTGATACAAGAGTATGCAGAATAACCATGTAGGTCAATCCTCTCCTCATGTGGTGGATAGCTACATCATGCATGCATATGTAGGTCAAGGTAGGTACAAGTTAACATACTGGTAAAGCCTCTCCTCATGTTGCGGGGAGCTACATCAGATATGCATACGTAGGTCAAAATAGGTACACATCTTCCAAATCCATCCACTTGTCCCAATGCTTTATCTTCCATTTCTTTATGTAATCGTAGCCCGACATGTCCAAATTGGTAATTTCTTGGTAGATTAAGCAACCTTTGTAGAATTTGCTAAAAAAATAATTTGAATCCGGATTTTTTGTTACCCAGTCATATAGATAGAAGCTCAGGGTAGGGTTTTCTGACTGAGTTAGGTTATGTACTAAAGAGAGACTTCTTTTTATATGTTATACCACCATGATGTCAGGCCCAATTCACGTCTGATCACACTGATTGAGACTAACTTAGGAAGGCCCAGAACTATTTTCCAGATGTTTCCTTCTAGACAGTATAGAAATGTCCTGTTCTTAAATGGGATCAGATCACAACCATACAGAACGATTGCTTTAACCTTTAGATTATAGACCTCTACTAGTGGTTTCAGAGAATAGGCACACAATTTTCATTTCAACACCTTCATATGTGAAATGCAGGGTCGAATTTTGGCCTCCATTTTTGGGGGGGTTTAAACTTCCACTCCCTCCAAAAGCCTCTACAGTCCTGCTTGGGTGTAATCTAGCAGTATGAGATAGTCTGCATAGGCGATGATGTTTACTCTGAAGTCTGACGATCTCGGAGCGTAGCCCTTCCAGAACGTACTTTCTTCCCAGAGGTCAGCTAAATAGAGGTTGAAGAGGGTGGGGGCTAGAACGCACCACTGGCACAGTCCTTTTGTGATTGGTATAGCGCTAGACAAGTCTCCCTGGGTGTTCAATCTAACTGTAGTGAATATCTAACCTTAGAGCAGGATCATCTTTGTATATTTGATTTGTCACTCCGTCCAGTCCACTGGCTCTGGAGTTATTTAGTCCCCCAATTACCAAACCAATGTTTTGTCAAATTGGAACTTCCAGCCAGGTATCATTGAAAACGTTGCTTCTGGAATTTACTGAGTTAGCCAGGACAGGTTTACATTTATTGTACAGATATTCCAACCAGAACTCCTCCCACACAGAGCAGGCCTGCAACCTAGCCTGTGAGCCATTTTGTCGTTTAGGATAATGTATTTAATATTTGTTCACAAAAATGTAGACAGTAGGACGACTGTTAGGGAGAATTTTCATTCTATGACTAATTTCCCTTACCTATAGAGTCCCCCAGCAGCTTTGCTGGATTTGAAGTGTTTGTTTTCTTCTCCTGCTAAGAGTGTGACTCTTTTTTCCCACTCTTGGGCATATTTGCTATGTGTGTTCTAGGCTATTTTTTGTGTTTAATGTCTATGGGGTTTATCTCACCCCCATAGGAACCATCTTTATCCACATGTGTTACAAAGCACCCTCCGTGCAGTGACACAGGGGTGTCGTAGCGACCTCCCAGGGCATGTAAAGTCCCCATTGACTTTACTAGTCAATCTTTATGAACAAAACCAGTACAACCCATCCTACTATGGAGGTACTGCCAAGGGTTAATAGTTTTTCCCTTATGTTCATTTTCGAGAGGGTACCATACAGTCCCTCTCTCAATAGTTTCTGGCTGATGGCAGTGGTTACTACCAAAAATATTCAACTGCGAATATTTCCCTAGGGGATTTTCCCATTGTTCGAGGCTACCACATTTATTGACAGCCTCTAACATAACGCTGCTTTATTTTTATATTAACTTTACTCTGGTAGGTTTTAATTGCCAGAACTTTTATATGAATTATTTCTCGTGTCTTTCTCTAAACTCCTAACCCAGGTCGGGGAGCCTTTGTTTGTCCTTTTGGCGTGCTTCTGCCAAGAAGCCCTCCTTTCGGTGCCACTGAGTCTGGGATGGATCCATTGTGTGGGAGGGGGAGTAGGAGCCCTGGACAGGGTTGCCTCCGCAACCCATGTCGCACTCTGCCCTGATAGGCTGGAGGGTCTACCACCAGGATGACCACTCCACTGTGTGAGTGACAGCTAGGCTGTATGAATGGGGATCTTTTTGCATAAAAGCAGGGTCCTGAGGAATGGAAGAGCAAGACGTCACCACTGGAACTAAGAAGCCGATGAGGAGAGAAGCCAAAGACATCTGCAACAACTGAACAAAACACAAAACAAGGCAACGTTGCCTTATTATAACTGCCGCTTCTCAGTTGGCCCCCAATCCTAGGGGATGAAAGACTTCAAAATTGTATATATCTCCAAAGTGTATCCATTCCATTCATACGATGTATTATAACAAAAATTGCATCCATGTAGTTATAGCCAGGAATGTTTTATTCACATTCCTGTTTTTGCATCTCTAATAGTACTTTTTCAATATACTGCGTTGGGCGATCATATTGTGCAATCAATATACATTTTGCCAATGCATTTCGGTAAGAACCTTCATCAGGGCTGTATACATGCTTTTGATAACATCATCAAACTCTATTTTTTGTGTATAATCATTTTCAACACCAGTGCATAACATATTATATATTCAGTACATTTGCAGGTTAACACACACCATCAATTTCGATGTCCCACAGATATTCAATAGTTGAAATAAGGAAATGCAAAACAAATACAAAAATAGCCATTTAGTTTTAGCGTAATCAACTGTTTATACCATGGTACTTATAGACTGAAATGTGTCCTACCTGATCGCATAGAATACACTGTATTTAAGATGTATTGCGAGCCCCTGGGCTTCTATTCTTCATTCGCGTGTTAGAGCGCTTACGGCAGTGCAGCCGCGTGTGTTTCCAATGCGTGTTGAAACACTTGTGTTTATCCTGTCTCTGCTAGAATGGCAAGTGTATCAGTTAGCCACTTTCCCTTTCAGCTACCGATCGTAAAGATCAGGTGGCGAGTTATCGCCGATGCTTACCTTCTATTTCAGCGTTGTCCTGCAGAACGCAGAGAGACTTGCTCGCGCATGCATGTGTGGTCTATTTAAGGGTTGTCATGGAGACGGTAGCGAGGCGCCGTGGTCCAGCTGGAATGCTGGAGCACGTACGCCTCGCGCCCCACCCCCGGGTGTGTGCCCTGGGGCGGGGATGTCTCCATGTCAATCTCTATGCTGCTATGGTTACTGTGGTAAGTTGCACTGACAGCGAGCTGTCAGTATAGTTCATATGTGATTGCCGTTTTTTAAAAATGGTAATCTCTTCATTATATACTAAAACGGATATGTACTGGCTAATACTAAATCCAACTCAAAAATGTTTTAACCAATTTGAGTACACAAATTCGAACCTAAAAATATTTGATTAGGAGCCCATGTGTAATGAACCACACTAACAGTGCTGTACCTAATTTGTTAATGTTATGCACTCAATAGAGATACCTATCTTTAACACATTTGTAGATGTGTTATGACTGATTTTAGGTGTTTTTTCAAACTCATGTTCATACTATTTTCTTGCATCCACAATGTGTGTGTATTGACACCAATAATATTCTTATGTGTTTCATACTAAAGACAGTGGGTCTAGTTTAAAAAGCACAAACATATAAATCACTACTTATGCTATGTGCGACATACAAGTAATTAAACAATATTCACCGGGAGAAATTATAAAGATCAATTACTACTCAAAGTGTTTTGAACCACAATCAAAGTTTCGAAATAGGTGGGTCTCATGCCTCAAGCACCAATGTCTGGACCCCAAACATCACCGTATTCTGGGATCTGTTAACTAATGTTGCTCTTTAAAAAGAAAGTCTTAATTATAAAAAACACATAAAGTTAATCTCTTCCTTCATTTCTTTTGGTATCAGGGAACTCAAGCGGTCAATCCAGAACGTTTCTCGTTGATCCATTGTTTTTTGAAAATGTTCATGTGGATCTCTCTTTTCCACTATTTCTCTCTTTTAACCAAATCTGTGCCAAATTATGTTTCTTGTCATGCCAGTGTCTTGCCACTGCTGAATTCCTATTGTTGTTACGTATACAAGATCTATGTTCATTCCATCTTGTTTTTGCCATTCTCGAAGTTTGTCCAACATAATATAAACCGCAAGGGCATTTTATGGTGTATATCACATTCTGAGAGTCACATGTAGCAAAACTCTTTAGTTTTATTGTTTCTCCTGTATAGGGATGTTTTAAAGAATCTCCTTTCATAATGTAGCCACAATTGCTGCAACTCAAGCAGGGAAAGGTGCCGATTCTGTTGGTGACTTTTTTGTGCTGGTCTGGTCTTTACAAGTTTGTCCTTGAGATTATGGCTCTGTTGATAGGAAAATGTCGGGATATCTTTGAATAAATGTTCTACTCGTTGATCACAAGTCACTGTGTTCCAATGTTTTTTGATGATAGTTTTAATGTGATTGCTCTGTCTTGAAAATTTGGACACAAACACTAAAGGAGGTGAATGTTTTTCATTTTTAGCAGATCTTCCCTCTTTTGAGTCGCTATGCGTGTTTCTGCTGCCGTCACTTCTTCATTGGTGTATCCATGGTCCAAAAACTTTTTGCCCATTTCTTTGACTTCCTTTTCGTATTCTATTGGATCACTCACTAGTCTTTTTACTCGAAGCATCTGACTGTATGGTACATTTTTAATAAGGCTTGACTGATGAAAGCTTAATCGTTGAAGCAAATTATTACGATCTGTGGGTTTTCGAAAAATAGTTGTCTGGTATCCCGTGTTGGTAATTCTGATTTGTACATCTAGAAAAGTGTATACTTTCTCAGGAGTATTCATGTGTGAACTGTGTCCTTGTATCTTTACTGTTCAGGTAATCAAAAAGTAGTTCTGGTTCACTGCCTTTCCATACACCAAAAATGTTGCCAATGTATCTTATCCAGATACCTAGATGTTGTTGCCACCGTTGATTAAGTAAAACATAGTCAGTCTCAAATTTATGCATGAATGAGTTTGCATAAGGGGGAGCCATAGTGGCTCCCATAGCTGTACCAGCCAGCTGTAGATAGTATATATCTTTGTATAGAAGTATGAATTGTTACTGATAAATTCAATTGAACCACCGGTGAAGCCCTGCTGCAGCGTCTCTCCACTTTTCTCCACACAACGAGAGAAGATTTTCATCTGCAAGAACCTTCTTGCCTCCTCTGGTGGGGCCAACCAGTTTTCCAATCGCCTTCCTGGACCTGCCTTGGTCGAATGTCAGTACCCTGTACTCGTAGACCGGATAGCCAGGCACCCGTCCACCCGGATTGCGATTTAAAGGAGCGTACCTTTTATTCGTTGGGCAGCGCCGCGGCTGGTTTCATCCCTGGGCAGTGCAGTAACTCGAACCTTCCTCCACGACGAGAGCCTCTCCTCCTCTGCTGGATCTCCCGAACTGCAGGAACTGCCAGGAACAACCGCCACCGCAGGTCCCTCTTCTACATTTCAAGGTACTTTGTTCCACCAGGCCTCCCTTTCTGCGTGGTAGTGCTAAAGGTGTTTTAAATCCTTTACCTACCTGTTGGGTTGACCACCCCTATCCTCTAACATTGTCTTTCACCTTCTGCATCCACCTTTTCGAATCGTTTAACAAAGACTTGACTGCAGCTACAAGAACAGTTTACTCCTGGGCCTTTTGCCCTGTACCACTGACTCTGGCACAGGCCTATTGACTCTGGCTGAATTTGTTAGAACTGCCTTCTCTCGATTGCTTCTCAACTAGAACTGTGTTGATGCACCTAATTCTTATAACCACCTTTTCCTTCCCATTTTTTTAAACTTGTGGAGTGCCATTTTGCTCAGTTTTCTAGTATTATACATGCTAAAGTACTGCCTTGCCTAAACCTGTTCACACACTTATGGGAAGTGTTGCTAGGGTGTGTAAGAAGATATTCCTGTATAACTTGTGTTTTCCCTTCCCTGTGAGAAATTGCTAGAGTGCCATTTGTGTTTGGTTTTCACTGTGCCGTTTTGCTCAGTTTTCACTCTTGCTCAAAATTGTCTACAATTTAGCTAGGGAGTTGTGTATACTTTTCTTGACTGATTTTAACTTGCTTTAATAACTGTGATTAATGTGTTGAACTAGAAGTATGTAATAAATATATATATATATTCTTTTTAATACAAAGCTTTGGTCAGTGTTTCATTGTACCCTAGCATTGTAGTCTTATTGTGTAAACCCTGAATACTGCTCATCTCCCTCTTGAGATAAGTCTGACTACTTAGACACAGCTACCAACTAAATCTTTGTGGTACAGACTGATACCAAAGGGGATTTATTGCTCATACCTCTCCTCTGGTCTTAATCTTCTGTAGTGCTCCCTAAGGGAACTGACTGGATTCTGCCTAACAACGACATTGTTTCGTAGAAAAAAAGTAATTTGTTTACTAATACATTTTTTTACTTGTTTTCGCTTTATTACACACCTTCACAAAAAGGAAATACATCATCAAGAGAATATACAGTAATAATCACGTCTTCCTTATTAAAATAATACATTTCACATTTGAAAGTAGCAGTCTCGTCCAGTCACGTGACTTGCCTTTCCGGTAGAAGCGCAATTGAGAACAAACAATTCCCGTAACCTCCCGATAGAAGTACAGCGGAGATACGCGAGGGAAATATAATTCTAATACAGACGGTTTGTTTAGTCCACAGAATACATACCTCTGGACTACATTGCAGGCATAATTTTAATTCCCCGAGAAAGAAGGTGGAAACGCCAGCCGCTGATACACCATGAAAAGAACAATTAACTACAGCGTTTGTAAAGCACTCGTATGATCGCAGTAAGTGACATCCAATATTATTTATAATGTGAAATGTTACTTAAATCATAATACGCCTAGTACTAACACACACCCTTGACACACAGATCCAGGGATAGGGTCCTTGTGCACCCGCAGCAAATTAGAAGAGACTTTTTCACCGTTCCATTCTGGTTGATGAAAAGCACCACAAGAACTATGTGCATCCACAGTTGCAAACAGCAAGGTAAACTTTGACCTTTTAAAACTTACATGATGCCTCATCTATTGATCACAATGATGAGAAGGAAACCGATTCTAGCAAGGGTCTGCATAAAATAGGCTTCAGTCCACCAATGAAATCACCAACTAAACAAAGTAAAAAATCCACATTGTAAAAGTTATTGATTATATTTTTTATAAGGAATTAGTTTGAAAAAAAATAGGGGGAAAATATGAGTATGAAATAAGACATGATTAGGACAAATGAGAATTATTCTTATCCTTTTTTGAGTTGGTAAAGAAACTCGAGAACCAACTACAAACATTAAAATTGTTGTGGCTCCTCACATACTGAAAAGAAATTTAAGGTCAGTCTAATGATATTCCACACTCAAAACAGAATGATAAGAACAGGGTACATTTGAAACAACTCACATTATTTGTATGTTTGGATTTTAGATTGCCATGAAATCTGAAAGTTGAGTCAACTAATATGATGAACAAAAGTGGGCTAGTGAAAGAGGAAGTGTCCTGAAGGTAGGTCCACTAAGACACATTAACCAGATCCATTCATGCATGTGTTGGTGGAATAATTGGACCCAGAAACACATCAAATGGTCGACATGATATTTGTGTTTCAAAAGTATTTTAAACATGTTAGTGATGAGGAAAGCAATGTCTAAACAAGTCAATTACTGATAGGCACTTGTAATCACTCACCTTGAAGTACTAACCTCACACAGATCTGTCAAAATTGATTTTTGATAGGAAGACAACTCTCTTTGTTTCTATTATTTGACTTAATCTGATTTATTTCTTGGTTATTAAGTGTTTTATGTTTTTGTATGAATTTGTATTTGATAACATTAAAATATGCAAATCTTTTTTATATTTTCTGGAACCCCTGTCTGAACTGGTTATGACAGTTAGATAAATGTTTTGACTGTGGCTCTCTGACGCCCCTGCGTGTTAGGAAGGGTAGGTGTTCTGTGGCATTTCTGTTGTTACTTACATTTGCTCTCAATACATATGGCATCCCAAATACTATAAAATAGAAAATTCATTATGATATATAAACAGGGAAAAAACGTAAACAGCAATCCCTAAAACATGTTTAGCAAACCTTATAGCAGCACCACTAAGGGCAGAACAATTAGCATGTAGTCAGTTATTGCTTGAGTAATGCAGCTTCTATTAGAACTGAGTGGCAAACAATGCGCTTGTGCACGCCTTCGTCCTGTTGGGTATTTTGTGGATATTTGTGGCTTTGCGGTATTTTCTTACCGCCAAAATACCTTTAGCAATAATCACTCTCTGTATTCATATTGGGTCACACATGACAATAATACATTGCATTATTTCAGAATTCAGACCTATTTAGATGATATGCGCAACATCCCTTGTTTTTTATCTAGATTGGTCTTGATCACTAGAGAGACCTCAGGCCTACATTTTAGGGATACCACATTTTCAGTGTTAGTGTTGTGTGCCACCATGGGCTATTATGGTATTTTTGTGGTAATTTCCACTACCTTATATACGGTAGGGAACTATGTCCAGATAGTCTCTCTTCCCGTTGACTCATGCACCTCCAACAGACTATGCTACAAACCGTCACTCACAACTGTCCATACTGAATAGAATCATGAACACATCTGCTTTAAAATGACAATTGCACTGTTTAAAAATCTACCCACGTTTAAATGAATCCCCATGCAAAATGAAAGAGAGAAATAATACACACTAGCTATCTGTTTTCAAATATTTTTGTATTATAGAAATTTCTTTTAAACACAGTTTAATTTTTTTTACAGAAATAAATGAAATAGTACAACATTATTTGTGATAAAATGAACAGAGAGCTGCGAGAATATATTCAATTGGTAACATTAAATATGCTGATAAGAGACTGAGACTCCCTTTAATACACTGACTGAACAGTTTCGCACACTTTCGCACAGCTCCCACTCGCTTCTATAATTACCTTATCTGTTCAGCATGAGTTTTCTCCGGCTATTCTCTTTCTGAATTTAGCTCCCTTGAAGATCAACCCCAGTGAGAACAAGCGTCTGCCGTTCTCAAACCGGGGTTATTGCCTCAAACTCTCAGCTTTTGCAGCAGGAATGCCCCAGCCAGTAAAGAGATCCTTCTCCCAGCTCTGCCAGATGTCACCTGCCTTCCCCCTCTTCTCAAGCTTCTCCAGCAAAGTTCTAATCACAGCCTCTAGCATGATACTTGCTATGACGCTGCTCCAATCAGAATCAATCATGTCATCTCCTCCCTCACTACACAATGGCTCACTTCTACAGTGGCAATTGTAACAAACTGATTTCCTGTTCCTTCGAGCTCTTTGCTTCCTGTAGTTATGTGGACAGAGCAGCAGAGAAAGAAAATGAATGTGCGTTTAAAAGTTCACTTTCAGAGTAGGCCTAATTCTGCAGTGGAGACACATTTTTATTAGTGGATTATGTTAAATGAAGTTTTATTAGTCAGGTTAGTTATTAAGAAGGTTAGTTATTAATTCTCAAATGTGTCTCTTGAAACATAGGCATTTCAGGTGAAAAATAGTGTGCATTTTGAATGTGCAGATGTGTGCTTTTAACTGTAAAAATGGATTTGCATCTTATATGTAAAAATCGTTTTTGACTGAATAGCCTGTCTTTACTTATATGTCCATGTTACTCTGGCAACACATATAGCAATGCACCACACCCATGTAGTGGTGCTGCATAAAAAATTGCTACCTGTGCAGTAGTGCTGTACTCTGTGCTGTAACACGCCAAATATCCTTACATACCCTCCTTTTGTTTTTAGAACTTGGCTACGATCCAAGCCAATTCCTAAAAACAACTTGTTCTTTTTCTTCTTTTAAAATGCATGTGTATTGGGATATCTATCTTTCTCTTCCTGACGTAGCTACTAAAATCAGTAACATTTTCATTTTTACTGATAGCCCCATCAACCATCCACCCATGATTAGCACCAGGACAGCCAAACCCACTATTGAGCGTTCCCCGCACGTTCCCCAATTAAATCTTTCCACTTCTTTTATCCCCAGATTGCTAATTGTAATATTGTTTTTTCTCAAATTCATTTTTATAACGTGTCTTTCTTTGTGATTCAATAAATATTCCACATACGGATCTATTGGAAAAGTATCCCTTTGAAAAAAATCGATATTTTCCACTTGGCTTTCCCAAACATCATTTCTTACATGAAACAATGTTAACCCCCCAATTGACACAATTGTATCCTTTGGAACCTGTAAATAAAAAACATTATATTTCACCTGTTTAACCACGTATGTTCCATGGTTTAAATGTACTACCGTCATGTTCTTTAAACAGGTGCTGACCAACCATTTACCTCTGATCATCTTAGCCTGTGCCAGTTCTTCACTCCCCATATTGCTAATAATCACTTCACATCCCTCTGATATACTTGGGTCAGATTTCAAACCACAAATAGCATCTGTGGCATCAGGAACAAACGGTTTACCTGGACACATATAATTTTGTTCTTTAAATTTGACACATGTTTCCAGGTTTGGTATTAAATAAACTTCAGGTTCCCATGACTGAAATGCCACCACTTCTGGAGTCTTAATTTTAATAAATGTGTCCTCTTGCCAAAATCCCACGTTGTGTACCCACTTCGTTTGATAAATAAGTTCAGGAGTTACATATGGGATGCATAGCAAAAATCCGATCTCTAGTCTTTCCAAGTCCACGTATAATGGCATTGCATTACCCATTTCAAATGCAATTTTTACCTGTATCATATCAATTTCCTCCTGGTCAATCTTTCTATCATTTGACGAATAATATCCTGTGAAACAAAATACAAGGGGATATGTCCTTGAATCAATTGTGAAACTGCAGTTTGAACTTCTCTCATATAATTCGTTAATAGTCTATCAACAGGACTCATTATGTTCAATATTTAATTTAAAGTTCTGTCATGCTTAAGTATTATTTTAGTCGCCCGTTGCATCACATCCGCTTGTTCATTTAGAATGATTGCAGTTTCATTTATGAATCTTACTTGTTCATCCAGTCCCCCTCTAATCCCATCTAATGTTTTTTGTATTATTTCTAGGTCAATACTCAGTTGTTGCGCTTTAGTACTCAGTGTTCCTACCGAAATAGAATTTGATATTGTGGTACCTATTATGGCTCCAACTATAGACATTACCAATGATATCGCGAGCATCACCGCACCTCTCTTTCCTCTCCTCTTCTTAATGTCTGCTGAATTCACAAAAGTTTTCTCCAACTGCATTAATATATCTCTTATTGACTGCTTAGCGTCCTCTTTTCTTATTTCCAGCCACTCTTTAGTCTTAATTCTGGTATTGTTCAAATGTTTTTCAATCAAAATCTCAGGATTCAATGGTATGTAGATATTTTGTAAAATCATCCTTCTATCACTCATGATGAATCCTGGTGCTTCTTCCACCGCGATACCAGATGCTGGTCCAGGTTCAATGACAAACTGTGCTTCTGAATTCTTGAAGATCCCTCCAAATATCATCATCATTAACCATATCATTGGTATCACCTTCAATGCTGATCGCTTTGCAGCCTTGGTCTTCACCCCTCTTTGGGTCTTTCCCGGAATCCGTCCACGTGGGTTCCAGGACTCCATCGTCTCCCATGGCCTCTGATCCCGGAACCTCCGACCAAATAATGTTAATTTTCTAAATCAAATAGAAAAGAAACAAATTAAGTAGATAGCACAATACTAACTTCACCCTTTTGCCAAAAATAAAACATGCTTGGTAAAAACATTTCGTTTTTTATTTTTTATTTTATTTTTTTTTTTTTTTTTTTCTGAAATTAAACACAGAACAAGAAAACAAGCATATATAAAACAGCATTCAATATTTAATACATTTTCTCTCTGCACACCAACCATGAGCTCCCATTATAAATATTTATTTATTTATTTATTTATTTACTTATTTTATATTATATATATTTACATATATTACAGTGTTTATGTGCCATTATAACAATCAACTTTTTAACTTCTCTGTCACTGCCTCCTGATTGTACCCATTTATTTTCTCTTTTTGTGTTCAAGGGAATTTATCTGTTTCTACATGCTCAAGCTGCCTGATCTCATGTCTGGGATGGCATGGTTTGATTTGATTTACATGGACGAACTGCTCTATTGCCGTTTCACCTTCATTTTTCAAAATGTTATAAACTACAGGAGAGACCTTATCTATAATTCGAAATGGCCCCTGCCAGGCTGCTAGAAATTTAGAATTTTTCTGTTTACTTTTTCCAAAATGAAACTTGTACACCTGATCCCCAACACTGTATTCTCTCACTGATGTTCTTTTATCATAGTATGTTTTAGCACTGTCAGCAGCCCTTTCCAGATTTCTCTGCACAAAAGCAAATGCATGTTGCAAATGCTTCCTCAGTTCATCAATGTACTCATGAACTGTGGATGCACTCACAAGTGTCTGCTCATGTGTTCTGTATAGTAGGTGTTGTGGTAACACCATTTTCCTACCTGTCAAGACCTCATGCGGGCTAACACCTGTTGCTTTGGCAGGAGTTGATCTGATTGCCATCAAAACCAATGGTAAACGTAAATCCCAGCTGGAACCTGCTTCTGCCACGAATTTCTTTAAAATATCCACAACAGACCTATTGCTCCGTTCAACTCCACCTGAAGAGGCCGCCCGATATGCAATATGTAGTTTTCTTTTCACACCCAGTATTTGCCATAGCTTACTCATTAGAGTACTTGTGAAATGACTTCCTCTGTCTGACTCAATTCTTTGTGGCAACCCAAACCTTGAGAACACACGGTTGACCAGCAATGTGGCTGCTGTTTGCGCACTACAAACTGGTGCAGGAATGCATTCAATCCACTTTGACATCAAACATACCACACTTAAAATATAACAGTTTCCTCTGCTCGACCTTTTTAAAGGCCCTACATAGTCTATTTGCAAATCTGACCATGGAAGAGTTAGGCCTCTTTTCATTAATGGGGCTCTATGCATTGGTGAAGCAGGTTTAAATTGGGCGCATACTAGACATCCTCTAGTATATAATTACACAACTTGGGACATATGTGGCCAGTAAGCATAATCTTTTAGTATTTCTAATGTTTTTTGTGAACCTCTATGGCCTGCAGTTATGGCATCATGTGCATGGTGTAGCATTAGCCCTCTGAATGAAAGGGGTACCACCCACTGTATTTGTCCTGTTATGGACTGTCTAATCATGAGTCCATCCTGTAATCTAATTCGTGTTTTGTTCTTTAATAGCACCCTCAACTCTTCTTTTCCCATACAATCATTTTCTGTTAAAGGATTTTGTTCAGGATCTATCAAATGATTATAATAGATTCCCAAAATTCGATCATTCTTTTGTGCCTCAATCAAATCTTGGTCTGGCGTGTCATGACTCCACTGTACCACTGGTTGATCTACCTCCTTTGGTGCTTTAGAACGTGTTACTGCATCAATTTGTATTTCACCCATTAAATAATCAATAGGTAAATTCTCCCATCATAGCCCCAATCTTAGCCAGGTGGTCTGCCTTATCATTTCCCTCCTTATCCTCTCCTGGTGTTTTTAAATGCCCACAAATGTTTCTCCAGTATATTGTTAAAGTATTCTCTGACACCAATTTGTCTATGGCTTGTACCATTTTTCCATGTTTAAGTGGCTTTTTGTTGTATGTAAAAATGCCTCTTGCTTTCCAACCAGGCAAATACTCCACAAAGCTATTCCGTGCATAGTCAGAATCAGTCACCAGGACAATTTCACTGAACTTTTTATCAACTGCAGTAGCAATTGCTTTATAAACGGCTGCCAATTCCGCCACCTGACTGCTCCTAGCTCCAATCCTCATCCCTATACTGGGGACGCCTTCACATTTCAACCAGACATTTCCTATTCCTGCCACTAATTGTTTATTACTGTCATTTTCAATGTGAAAAGCACAACCATCCACATATACTGTTGGCAAATCCTTGCATGTTTTTTCATTAAAAACCTTTGTGTGGTGATTGTTCAAATTCCTGCAAACTAGTTTCCACTTCCATTTCATTTGGCATTTGTTCAGCTGCGCAGTCATGTAAGTCAGCTAACCCTTGAGCAATCGGTTTCTTTTTTATTTTGTCCATATCTCACTTCTACAGGAAAACCTTGTAATGCCAGCGTCCATGAAGTGATTCTGGACTGCGCTAGATTACCTGATCTAATTCTTTTACTCTCTAAAAATTTGTTTCAATAATCACCTTTTGTCCCTGAACAATGGGGCAGAAATGTTGTAGCGCCCACACAGTGGTTAATAGGGCCTTTTCACATTCATTACATTTCATTTCAACTTGGGGAAATGCCTTACTTTCATAGGCAATGGTTTTGTGATTCAAATTGTGTTTTTGTGATAACACTGCTGACATACAATGTTCAGAAAAACCTATTTCTATAAAGAAATCCCTGTCCTTTATGGGATATGCTAAACATGGTGCCTTTACAAGACATTCCTTTAATTTAGCCACTGCATCAGACTGCTCTTTTTCCCATTTCCAGGGAGTATTCAGTTTAAGCAGTTTAGTCAATGGTTGAGTGATTTCTGCATAATTTTCAATGACCTTTCTGTTATAGCCTGTCATCCCTAATAGCTTTTTATTCCTTTCACATTTTTAGGATCTTTTAATCTTTGCATGGCCTCTATTTTCTTCTTTTGTGGATTTAGCCCATGTTCAGTTGCCCTAGAAAGTTCACTTTTTTCTTGCACCATTGTGCTTTTTGAAAAGATACTTTGGCGCCTGCTTTCTGCAATTGGCCAAGCACATATCTTAATTCATCAAAATGGCTTTTCAGGCCCTCACTTTTTATCAGGACATTGTCCACGTAAACTATTGTTCCTCTTTCCGCTGCATCCGGCATGGCCTTTCTCAAAAATATGCCAAATTCACTCCCACTATTGATGTACCCGAACGGAGGTCTAAGCCAGGCATATTGAGTCCTGTCAAATGTAAAGGAAAATAAATTATGTATCTCCTCTGCCAATGGCACGCACCAATATCCAGAGATGAGATCTAATGTGGTAAATACTTTTGAACCATGTACCTGAGCTAGGCCCTGATCAATGAATGGCAGTGGCCATCTAGATACTGGTACTCTTTTATTTAACTCTCTCAAATCTGCACATAGCTATGAATGGGCCTGATGATTCCCCGCGATTCCACATTTTTAATAATCTCTGCCAATGATTCTAAACATGCCAGCGGTAGTCTATACTGGCGTACAAACACTGGACTTCTGCTACACCCTTCTGGTAGTGTGGCTACATGTAAATCAGTTAAACCACAATCATAAGCATCTTTTGCAAATACATCCTTAAACTCCATAAATATCTCCTTCAGATTGTTCCTATCCTCATTGCTGTCACACGCATCCGCTAAGGAGATCTGCTCTTCTACCATTTTGGAAAATTCTGGAAAATCTTCTGGTAAGGGAATCTCGGCGCTTTCCTCTAACTGTGTGGCTGTGTCTTTTTGTAAAGCTGCCACTTTTAAATATTTTGGCATATCAGCTTCCACTTCAATGGGCTGATTTTCTGTTTCATTTTCATTTAAATTAAATATTATGCAATCCTCTTGATGGCAGCACACTGTCTCATTTGAATCATAAGGATACACAGAATGAATTTTAAATATTCCTTTGGGCTGAGAGTCCAGGTGTTCTGGCAACTCACCCTTGGCATCTAGATACTTTTCAGGGTTATTTCCAATCACCATGTTATTTAAATCTGCTGTATAATGTGATTTTTGTATGGCCATTCCTAATGGGGAGTTTTCCTCTAAATGAATATCCTGACAACCTTTATTATTTACCATCATTTTTACAGATCCTTCACCAATATCTACCAATGGAATGTATTCATAATCCAGGCCTTGCTGTTTTATGGATTCATTCAGGCATACAAATGCATCAGAGTCTTCCATCTGCTGTCCATTTTTGCATTTAAGTGTTATTGCAAACTGTTTTGTAAATGCAGGAATAATAGTATCTTTCCTCATTTGTAATTCGATTGCATAAGGAACCAGTTGTGCACAATGATAAGCCCTTCTTTTGTCTTCAAATTCAGGTGCCGGGCCACCTAGGCGTGACCATATTTTTTGATTAAGGAAATCTAACACCATACACATTCTGTGCATGATGTCATTGCCCATGTAAAATTCATTTTGTGCTCCACTCACTATCCATACATTATGGTAAATTGTTTTCTGCCCAATGCTAATTTTAAGCATGCATCTGCCTGCAATTCGGTTTTCAAAGTCTGGACTGTCCAACCCAGAAACATATTGGTTTTTAATCCTAAATTTCGGGATTTCTTCCCTCTCCATTATTTTTTGCAACAATTTCTCATTAATGAAACTCCTTTCATGTCCAAGCGCTAAAGTGCCTTTTATTGTTTTAAAATAGTCATTTATACCAACATGAACCCATGGTTGCTCATCTTCCATGTGTATTTCTGCCAGAGTGGTAATGTGTTTTTCTGAATCTGTTTCAGGAGCAATATTCTGTTTGCATGTTTTCTCTTTTAAATAAAAATGTAATGTGTGCTCATCTATGGCAGTCTGCCAATTTTTCCTTGGGTCCAAGTATATTTGTACAGGTAGTTTTTCATTGTCGCTCTGCATTTTGTCTTGACACATTAATATAACAGTGACACTAGGTATGCAACTATTCTGGAGATATACCTCCACAGCATCATTTGTTTTGGCAACGGTGTGACATTCATTTATGTTGCTGTTTTGTGATTTTAGTTTCTGAGGCCTCAATGGTTTTTTGGTTAAGGACCACAACACTCCATTCACCCCATCTATGAGAGGAGACAATCTTTTCAGGCAATCTGTCCCCATCAGAAATGGAATTTCACAAATAGATGTGATCAATATCTCTTGTTTCATTCTGTGCTATCCTATTTTTATGTCAACCTCAGTTACACCTATGATGGGCACCTCCTCTCCATTAAAGTTATGCACTGGACCTTGATTTTCCTTCACTGTGATCTGACTCTGTGGGGGTCTCCCTTCATTGATACTCTTTACCAGCTCCTTGGACATAATTGTGGCCTGCGCGCCAGTGTCAATCATACCAAAGGTGTGGCATTTTTCTTCTACAGTGATGGGTGCATAATATCTGTCCTCAACTTCCTCTAATACACATAAGAAGTGTGAATTCTTACTGATTTCAGGGCTCACCTTTCTCAGGCCTTTTTCCACTTTTGGCTAAGCACATTGGTAAATGGAAAGACATTTTTCCCTCCTTTTTACCCATTTCTGCGCGAGAGACTTTATTAATTTCTCCATGATCAGAGGTTTTTTGGAGTGTGGCCACTGTTCGCCCATCCATCTGGGTAACATCAGAGACCACATTACAACCTTCCAACTGAACATGTGTAACAACATCATTCAGCAATTTGTCATTTTTTAATTCTGTGCATTTGTGATCATTTAGTGTGATACCAGCCCTTTCAGCCTCTTCAAAAATATGTGGCTCAAAGAATTCTTCAGGTGATTGATTTGTACCCTCCTTTTGAGTATTTCCTTTTTCTGCCTGTGTTTGGTCATTGTTTTGCTTGCCCAGGGAAGAAGCTATAGCATCCCCACTTACTCCCTGTTCCCTGGTATTCCCCATGCATGAGTCATTTTTCTTAAATCTGTTCCTTTGTTCTTTTGGAATTCCTAATGTTTCTTTTTCATTTGTGCAAATCTTTACTGTTTTATTTAGCTCTAGGTTAAACCGTACCTCTTTTTTAGAAGTATTTTCACTTTCTGTCACATGTTCATTTACTGGCACTTTCATTTTTAATTCATTAGGCATCTCAGAGTCGTTATGCAAAATTATATCAGCAATCTGTCATTTTGGCACTGCAGTTATCATGAGTACTTAGTCACTTTTCGGAAGCCCCCCGGTCATTGCTATGGCCATCAGCCCTCTCTTTGGAAGGTTGTTTTTGCGCTGTATAGAGCTTTCCTATTTGCTCAGCTAACATTTTCACTTGGGCCTCAAGGCACTGGAACCTTTCCATCCCTCTAGGATCCTCTTTCTGTGGCCTAGGTCGATATTGGTTGTTTTCCCCTGATTGGATCTATTCTGATACCTCTCAGGTGATTGATATCGGTTGGGATGGTTTCTGAACTCTTGATTCATTTGTGGAGGGGAGCGGGGTGCACCCATCCTTTGATTATAGTCCCCTGGTGGGGAATCATTGTACTGACGTGGATTGTAGTTCATGTTTTGCCTCATATCCTGTCTCTCAGATTGTGGGTACTGGCCCCTATGTTGATTTCCATTATCAGTAAATCGATCCACATATCGGGGTCTATCCTGATTACCATATATCATGGTGTTGGGATCAAATCTGCTCTGTGTCCCCAATGACTGGTAGGGACCATCATTTCTTTGATCTTGATTTTGTCTCTGGTTATTGTTCATACCTGCCATATCAGGCTGATATCCTACCCGGGGTCTGTCCCCTAAATACCTAGGGCTGATGTAGCTCTCCCTATTACTAGGATCATGTGATTGGAACATTGGTACAGGAAATGGCGATCTTTGTTGATTACCCCTTTGTTCAGGTGTCACATTATTTTTACCTTGGCTTTGAGCAGACTCAAGGGACATTTTGGCTGACCTGATTTCCATTACTGTGGCTGAGGGTTCTTTAGATTTAGGTCTAGTATCTTTCATTTTATCACTTTCTCTACCCTGACAATAGAGTACCTCATATAGTTTTGTGCTTTGATGTACAATCCATTCAAGGGACTTGTCACGGTCAAATTCACGGACCAATTGGGATATGATGTCTTTCTGTAGCCCATAGAAGTATGCAGTTTTAAACTCATTGGAATTTGGGTCAAAAGATACATCAAAGCGAGAAAATGCTCTTTTTAAGTCTTGTAAAAATTGGCGAGGGGATGTATTAGGTCCAGCAGTGATTGTGTAAGCGACTTTCTTTGCCTCCTGCAATGACTGAAAAGGAGAAAAATGACGCCTAATTTCTTTTTCAAACTCCACCCAGGTCATATTCTGCTGTTCATTTAATCCCCTTATGATGCTGGCCGTCGGGGCATCTAAAGTTAAATGAAAATATTGTCTGTACTGTTCCTTAGGTATCTGGAGTGCTTTAAAAATGTCATGCACCGCGTCTAAATGATCCTCAATGCAGCATTCACCTCCCTTTTTAAATGGTTTGATCAGGGCTTTAATGGATTTCATTATTTTTATGGGGCTACTTGTTGCAATGCATGGAATTGCACTACTTTGTGATTCAATCCTGTTTTCAGGTGTATGAGATTGGTGGCTGCCCCCAATGGGAGTATCAAATCCCCCAAGGGCGCTGCAACCAAGTTCAGTCACTGGCCCAGTCACTGGAGCACTAGCTCTTTGGGCAGAACTAGAATTCACCTCCATTCCATTGAATGTGGTACCCTGCCGCCTCTCCTGGGACTTGGGAATGCACATTTGCTGTCCTAAGTCCTTATGCATTTTAAGGAGTCTGTTTGCTTCATTTTGCAAATAGTTGTTTTCATCACTCATCTTATTAATCACCTCCTGCATGTCACACATTTGCATTTGGCATTCATTGAACTCTTTATTTCTCTTGTCTCTTTCTTGAGTCATTTTAATCATTTCTTGTTCTGCACTCTGGAGATCACATTCTTTTTCACAATGTTCTTTTTGTAAAATCTGCATTTCAGAAATAACTTCATCTTTATCTTGCCTAATGTGGTCCACTAAAGCTTTTAAATGTACCAATTCTTGCTCACTGTCTTCAAACTGTGTCTTGCTTTTGCACAATTGAGAATCAACATCCCTGCATTTTAACTGCATGTCTTCTTGGCATACATCCAATTCTGCTCTTAACATTTCCTGATTTTTACTTGCCCCATCTAATTCAGTCTTTAACCTGTTAATTAGCTGGGTATCATTTCCTGCATTCGCAGGGACTTATTCAAAATAAACCATATTTTGCCGCATAGCCGTATTAAACAGTCTTTCTTTGCGCTTTTATCGGCTGCATTCAATAATCTTGTAAGGCAGACGTGAATTATGCTGCCTTCTGCAAAAATATTGTCTAGTTTTTCTTTCTGCACCTCACCCTGAATGCGGTCACGCCATTCTAAGGTGCTGTTCGACGACCACGTCCCATGTGCAAACAACTTTGCCTCTAAATATTGCACTAGGTCTGAAAATGTGGTTTCCCTTTGTGACATTCTGAAATTTGTTTTTAGTGGCACACTGCTATTATAAAATGGGTTCCCTTTAATGTGCAAATGGCAGTGTGAGACACGCTTGCCATGCCCAGTAGGTATTTTCTTACCGCCAAAATACCTTTAGCAATAATCACTCTCTATATTCATATTGGGTCACACATGACAATAATACATTGCATTATTTCAGAATTCAGACCTATTTAGATGATATGCGCGGTAGTTTGCGTGGTTGGTTGGTATAGTGGTTGGTTTATTTGTGGCCCCAATATCCAACATCCCTTTTTTTATCTAGATTGTTCTTGATCACTAGAGAGACCTCAGGCCTACATTTTAGGGATACCACATTTTCAGTGTTAGTGTTGTGTGCCACCATGGGCTATTGTGGTATTTTTGTGGTAATTTCCACTACCCTATATACGGTAGGGAACTATGTCCAGAGAGTCTCTCTTCCCGTTGACTCATGTACCTCCAACAGGCTATGCTACAAACAGTCACTCACAACTGTCCATACTGAATAGAATCATGCACACATCTGCTTTAAAATGACAATTGCACTGTTTAAAAATCTACCCACGTTTAAACCTTTCCCCATGCAAAATGAAAGAGAGAAATAATACACACTAGCTATCTGTTTTCAAATATTTTTGTATTATAGAAATTTCTTTTAAACACAGTTTAATTTTTTTTACAGAAATAAATGAAATAGTACAACATTATTTGTGATAAAATGAACAGAGAGCTGCGAGAATATATTCAATTGGTAACATTAAATATGCTGATAAGAGACTGAGACTATCTTTAATACACTGACTGAACAGTTTCGCACACTTTCGCACAGCTCCCACTCGCTTCTATAATTACCTTATCTGTTCAGCATGAGTTTTCTCCGGCTATTCTCTTTCTGAATTTGGCTCCCTTGAAGATCAACCCCAGTGAGAACAAGCGTCTGCCGTTCTCAAACCGGGGTCATTGCCTGGAATTCTCAGCTTTTGCAGCAGGAATGCCCCAGCCAGTAAAGAGATCCTTCTCCCAGCTCTGCCAGATGTCACCTGCCTTCCCCCTCTTCTCAAGCTTCTCCAGCAAAGTTCTAATCACAGCCTCTAGCATGATACTTGCTATGACGCTGCTCCAATCAGAATCAATCATGTCATCTCCTCCCTCACTACACAATGGCTCACTTCTAGAGTGGCAATTGTAACAAACTGATTTCCTGTTCCTTCGAGCTCTTTGCTTCCTGTAGTTATGTGGACAGAGCAGCAGAGAAAAAAATGAATGTGCGTTTAAAAGTTCACTTTCAGAGTAGGCCTAATTCTGCAGTGGAGACACATTTTTATTAGTGGATTATGTTACATGAAGTTTTATTAGTCAGGTTAGTTATTAATAAGGTTAGTTATTAATTTTCAAATGTGGCTCTTGCAACATAGTCATTTCAGCTGAAAAATAGTGTGCATTTTGAATGTGCAGATGTGTGCTTTTAACTGTAAAAATGGATTTGCATCTTATATGTAAAAATCGTTTTTGACTGAATAGCCTGTCTTTACTTATATGTCCATGTTACTCTGGCACCACACCCATGTAGTGGTGCTGCATAAAAAATTGCTACCTGTGCAGTAGTGCTGTACTCTGTGCTGTAACACGCCAAATATCCTTACAGTCCCCTTACCCCATATGATTTCAGAAAGGTACACCGTATAGGGAAATGTCGATGGGTTTTCAGTGTATACTGAGTTTTATATGATATAGGAGGAGGAGGGCACCATATTTCACTTCAACAGCTAACTGGAGTGCAGATCACCCTTTTGTGTTGTGCTTTTGTGCAGAGCCTTGTAGGTGCAAGTCCAGGGTGAGGTTGATGAGCCGTGCAAGGTTTGTGGGCTGCCTCCTCCTTTGCTTCACTAGTGTTCTTTAGGCAGTAGCAGGATAACGTTTTAAGGTAATATTTTACTACATAAGGAAGTACATGCTGAGCTTTGAGCTTCCTACTCCACCCAGCTCAGATACCAGTGCCTCCTGTCCAGGGCTGAGGACATTTTATCCATGAACAAACTTCATTCGATTCTTACTATGTTGTACAGTATACAAAATGGTGGCAATGGCTGTATCCATTTGTTCCCGTTATATCAAGCCTCCATTTACTGAAATAGGCTAATCACTGGGTGGATGGCAGTGATGCAGAACGAGGTCAGGTGCACTGTACCCATCAGCCACTCCTTTCAGCAGGAAAAGGCAAGATGCTCATGTTATTTTCCTACCTCTCTGTGATAATTTCTGGATGGTTGCAACTTTGGCCCAGGAAGCAGGAGATCTAAGGGCACAATATCCTACACTCATTGGGTGAATGCACTACAGCAAGGAAATAGCAGGCCAGAGTGCCTCATCCACACACACACATCTGCTCTGTCCAGAATAAGGGCATGAGATGATGCTGGAATACAACTCTTTTCTCATCCTGTTGTCGCACAATGTTGAATAACTGTGTCACAGAGGTCATTCCTACTAGTTTTGGGGTGATTCAGAAAATGAGGCATAACTCCACGATAAAAAAAAACATACCTTTTTCCACTCTGGTTAAATTGTATTCTGTTTGGTCTAATCTGCTGTTCTGCTCTGCAACATATGCATTAAATAATGTAATCATTGGTGCAATGTTATGTTATATATCGTATAGAGTGGAAGGACTACACACTGCAATAGCTCACCTATTTGTAGACTCATTCCAAATGTGGCTGCCTTGTCTAATTCACGTCTCTCTCAAAGATTCCATTTAGCCTGTTGTGCAGTATTATGAATATTTTACTTCCTGGACTGCGGGGAGATGTCCCAGGATACAGTCGCAGGTTGTGATGGTCTCAGATTAAGAATAGCAACAATTAGGTATGCTAGTTCTTGAAGCTATCCCAGCCACGGCTCTATCAATGTTTTTGTTTTATTTTTGGCTCAAGGGAGGCAAAAGAAATAATGCAATTTGTGTAGAAAAATGGATGACAATTTGAAGGCAGAAAAGACAACCGTGAAATGTCCTTTGTATGTATAGCTTTGGTCACAAAAAATTCCATTTAACACATCAATCAATAATCAACTTTATTCGGCCATATGCCATCAAAGTACATCCTAGCAATACATTTCTAGAAAGTTATACAGCAATTATAGAAAAAAAAGAAAAAAGAAACATCAAGGGGAGAGACAGCACCCTGCTTGAGGACACACAAAACAGATCTCTAACCAAGTTTCTGTTCTCCCAACTCCATGGCCCATTTAACTCCCGAAATGCCGGGGAATCAGTGGGGTAAGATTTGCCCCAGAGAGAGGTCCCTTGCTAGTGGAATTGGCAGGAAAAGCACAAAACCAGAGAAGAGGGAGGGGCAGGCTACAATCCCGGTTCTTCGAATCTGACCTTGCCCATTACATTTTCACAAGACATCCCTTGCCATATGATCATCCCAAAAAAACAATTTGACAAAACAGGAGACTTATCATTAGGTAGTCTAGTGCACTCCACCATGGCATCCTTGGTCACAAAAGCACAGTCCCCTACAGAAAGACATTTGTTCCGAAGGGCATCCCTTGGTTCTCTTCTATCAAAAGGCAATTTTGCTACTCCATGAAGAAACACAGTAGCTCTTCTAGGCCCTTCATGGTCGTTGTGTCTAAGTGGAGGCCTCCCAGTGCAGGGGTTGTGTACATTAGTTGCCCTCCCAACAGGATGCTTGATACCCGGGTTCCTCGGGGCATGGGTCTCCCTAGATGATGGCTCAAGCCCTGGGTTGGGGGCCTTGTCGGGCTCTCTCGGTACATTTTGGATCGGCGATTGGGCAACCTCTGGTTGCCTCTTCGAGGTTGGATTGTTCAGGGCACCAGCAGCAAAGGAAAGGCGAGGGCACACGGAATACGATCCTGCATTAACAGTTGATCTCAAACCCCTATGACCTTCCCCGTGTAGGCCCGCTCCAGTCCTCCATGCTCCTCCCTCCCCATGGCTTCTATTGCAAACTTAAAGAAAGCTGATAGTAGTTATTTGATGTTGGCCAGTTCAGAAAGCACACAGTCTCAGGAGCAGCCCGGGGCAGTGTTTAATTCTTTGGGTGATGAGGCTGGCAGGGACCGGTTCCCTTGGGTAGTGGGCTCGGGAGTCCTGAGTGGGGTTAGTCATAAGAGGGAGCTAGCCCCAGAAAGTGTAGCTGATGTGGACACACTCTAAGTACTGCGGGTGGCCACAAAGGATGCTTTCCCTCACATGATCCATCCAAACCCAGCTCTGTTGGGTCCACTGAAGGGTGTATGGGAAAAACAGAGGATGAGCAGCCTCAGTGGCAAATGCCGTCCATGGCTCAGGGACCAGACAGGCCTTGGTGAAAGGTCCAGGAGATGTAAGGGGCACAGCCGATGCCAGTGATGGGGCCACTGATTCACAGCCCCCAATTAGCTTAGTTATGCCCAGGGTGACCCTTTTGCAGCCATTGCCCAGGATACCGAGAAGATCAGCGGTTGCCATGTGGTCCAGACTTCCTCTGGGGGTTACCAGGTGGGTGTTGGGCTCATGTTCATCTGGGGTGAGGTCAGATAAAATATTCAAAGCGGGGCCTTGAGTAGACTATGTGGTGGGAGAAACTCCCCATTGAAGCTGTAGATCTAAATCCTGGAGTGCTCAGGTTCTAGCCCCCCTTCCCCCTGAGTCAAGAGTAGTGTCAACAGTCGCTGGGGCAAATACCCTGTCCCCTCTGGTACCCACAGGGTGAACTACGCTTCCCTGGCCCTTCCCCGTTACTTTTCTTGGCAACCCCCCTGTTTTCTTCGGCTCACTTTAAACATACAGTTCGCTTCAGAGATAGAAGGGGCTTGCAGGTTGAACAAAAGGGCAGATTTAGAGAGGAAGATGGGGGAAAGGGGAGAGTTCCTCCTCCTCTGCAGCAGCAGCTCCGGCCATTTCTGCAGAAGTGCCCGAACCAAACCAAACCAAGTCACTGATACAGGGGGAGCCAAGGAATATGGCTCTCAACGGTTCTGAACTGCCTGAAGCTGGTCGAACACCCACCAAGACAGACCACAGCCCAGCTTTCACTTTGCTGCCAATGGAGGAAATCCTTACAGACCTTGCAGACGGAGTAGTCCAGAGTAGTCCAGTCCCGGGATCAGGGCCTCACACCCTGCTTGTGTGGAACACCCCTGCGGTGTAAAACACCCTGTGCCCTTGCACCCTCATGAGTGTCAGTCCTGGTGGGCCAGGGTGCAGAGTAAGTAGGAGGGGGCGGGACTTAGTGCTCCAACGTGGCAGGCTACGGTCTCCCTCCAGGGACAGAAAAAGCTGCAGGCACCCCACACCTTTGCACCCTTGCGGGCCAGGGTGCAGAGTAGGTATAGGAGGGGGTGGGGCTTAGCGCTCCGACGTGGCAGGCTATGGTGTCCCTCCAGGGACAGAAAAAGCTGCAGGCACCCCACACCTTTGCACCCTTGCGGGCCAGGGTGCAGAGTAGGTATAGGAGGGGGCCGGGCTTAGCGCTCCGACGTGGCAGGCTACGGTGTCCCTCCAGGGACAGAAAAAGCTGCAGGCACCCCACGCCATTGCACACTCGCGGGCTTTCACATATCTATTTACAATCGTTGGGATATTTCCAAAATGCTTAGTAGAAAGCCTCTAAAATCCCTTTCAGAGCACACATTATTGACATATGTACAATCCAAACATTGAAGACTTCCTAAGGTATATTAGCAGATAATGCCCCTTTAATCTTGTACGGGGTTCTGTTTGGTTCAGTGTCCCACTAATGGATTTCTTGCAGGTTGGACAAAGCAGAGCTAATCTGGCAAATGACGCATTCTTTGAACAAAGGCGAGATCCCCGGAATCCATAGAACAGGGGCCACAACAAAAGGAAATGAATGC
The DNA here is from genome assembly GCF_040938575.1 of Ambystoma mexicanum. Taxonomy (NCBI): domain Eukaryota; kingdom Metazoa; phylum Chordata; class Amphibia; order Caudata; family Ambystomatidae; genus Ambystoma; species Ambystoma mexicanum. The sequence goes on from NC_090924.1 coordinate 1,122,959,116, forward strand.
TATATTGCGTCAATTGCTGTACCATCACATCCATGTAGTCAGGATAGTGCTTAATTACCTATGTATTCTCTTTAATGCTTGACTGGTATATTTTATTTGATGATGTGTTCAGGGTGTTGTTCCTCGACAACAAGTAACAGTGACTGCACTAAGGAAATAGTAGAAAATGCACTTGGAAAGACCTACTAGAAGGACAATGGGAACAGGGTAAAGGAGAGGCCTATCTGTGCCAATTAGTCACATCGGAACACAACAACACTTGCGTGTTCAAAACGACGGGTGTGTGCGAGGGGAACAGCTGCGCGCAAACACTGTTATGTGGGCATCTGAATTCCCTACTGCCGATTCCCGGTACCCGCAAACAAAACTGATGGGACTGAATGCGCGTGTAATGTGAACAATGACCCCAGTGTTTACATGTGCATTGTCTGCCCTACCTTCAGCAACTTGCCGTGGTGGTTTAAAGAACCAATTTGGACTGCTTTTTAGCTTTGACTGTTATTGCTGACTTAGTATTTCATTGTTCCCTTCCAGTCATTAGATGAACAGCGCCAATATACCAGGCTTTTATAGTTCACTCGAGTTTGCAAATTAAAATGCCTAAGTGAAGCAGCTTGCTGAAATACAGCGCTGTTATTAGGAAACTTGAGTGGGTTGAAGTGGGACTCCCTACACGGTTTTCTTGGCAGGGTCTGGATTCCTGGCTCAGCCCAATATTAAAAGTGAGTCATCGGTGTGCTCTCACAGCAGGCCGTTGCTTTGTACTTTCCTCTGTGAGTTATTCCGAAGAGAGCCAACAAATCTCCGCCTAACATCCGATAATTGGTTGATTTCGAAAATGTGGGGCTGAAAATGTTTTGCCTGCCTTTAGTTTCACTATTTGCAATGCAGTGTCAAATTCTAATGAAAATATGTAGCCCAAATAGGAATAGGACTGCTTTGGGGAACATGATGCTGTTTGGCATCAGCCACTGTTGTAACTGGAAGATTAGCATGCTGAAAGAGTTTGAGGTGATCACCCTTTTTCTCATATAGTTAGCAGAGCGTCATCACCTCATTACAGACCCTGAGATTTCTGTGGCTGGCGGTGCACCCATCCCTCACAGCACATATACGTACTATAAACTCTGCCAGACAGAGGACAGTGCTCTAAATCTATGAGCACTTGTATCTCTGCGTTTTTGGGATTTTGCTCACACTTTGGACTTCTAGCTCCCCACTGCCGGCATGCGCCACGTTGCCGCCAGCGGGGAGCTAGCAATCCAAAGAGCAAGCGAAATCACGTGAACACATAGAGGACATTGCTCACTTGAACAGTGTCCTATGTGTGTTCGCAGAATTTTGCTTGCACTTTGAATTTCTAGCTCCCTGCTGTTGGCAACGCGGAGCATAACGGCAGCACGGAGCTAGAAATACTGAATGCAAGCAAAATACTGTGAACACACAGAGGACAGTGCTCACGTTGGAAAGATCCTGAGTTCCTCTCCGACGTGAGCTCTGTGGGATTTCATGTTTTATTGCAAGTTTCTTATTTTAACACTTTACAGTCTGTTTTAAAGCAGCAGGGAAGGAAAACAATGGAAAGGGAATGCATCAAAGGACAAAAATAGAGGTTGGGTGAGCCAGACAATTTATGTGTGAAGCCGAACACAACTAGTCAGATTGCGGGACCATGCGGGGCAAGCATCTGTATGACCCTTCTGACCTAACAGCGGCAATCATTGAGCCAGTAAGGGTTCGAGCACTGCATGACATGTATCACAACATTGCTGATTTTGTTTTGTAAAAAAATTAACACATATTAGAACTGATTTAAAAAGGACAAGCAACAGCCCTAGCTATATTATTAAAAAAAAAGAAATGAAATGCATAAAGGACAGAAATAATTGGTGCTGTTGAAAGCATTTTAAATTACTTTAGCTACTAAATATTAAACTTGCATGATACAATGTATCATTTCATTTGGAAGATGCATGGTATCTTTTCTATTCAAAGAAGGCTGCTAGTTTTGGCGTGTTTCCATAGAGTTTCCTTACAGATAGTCATTCAAAATGGCTGCCTCTATGAAAGAGCTGAAAGGTTTCTGAGATGGACTGGAATGGGTGGTATTAGCATACATATTAGCATGGCTAGGGTCAGGAAATGGGAGGGATTCACTAAGCTACAACTGTGTATCCATCCTCAAATGTCATCTCCATTGGAAAAGCATTACAGACCATCATTCAAAGCCCATATTTGAAGCTCTTATGATATGATATGATATGATAGATATGATATGATATGGCATTTATAACGCACGTATACACAAGTGTTTCAAGGTGCAAGTTCTTACTTTAATGACATTATTTTTGGCTTAAAGGTAGTGCTTTCAGTGCCACCTAATAGTCCAAACTAAAAAGGGGCAAATATGTATGTATTACAGGGTCGGCTATACCAACCCTGTGGTTATGGTAAGTTGGCTTTCCCATAGGAAGAGCAGTTTTTGGGTGGCTTATAACATTGGCCCCGTTTGACGAATCTGCATGAAACTTTGCAAACAAATATAGACCTGACTAAAAATATCATTGCACAAGTTTGGTGTGGTTTTGTCAAGGGGGACCGAAGTTGTTTGGGGGTCCCTAACTTTTTAAAATCTAGTTAGACATGAATGGGAAAATTGTTTGACGAATGAGCACAAAACTTTGCAAAAAAAGTATAGACCTGACTCTTTTTGGGAAAGTTTGGTATGGTTTCATTAGGGGGGTGAAGTCCCAGGGTGGCTTCCAAAACCTAAGAAATCTGGGTAGACATAAATGGAAAAAATTAGCTTGCGGATACAGTCCAAACCACTGGACAGATTTGCACCAAACTTGTGCGAGAGAGCAGCGGGTTGGTCCCAAATTGTGCTTTGGAAAATTTTGTGTAAATCCATGTAGTAGATTTTTTACAAAATGCCCCAAATGTCGGCCAAAATAATAAGCAATATCTCCAAAGTTTTCAAACTCTCTTCATGTTGGATACGCGAACAGATGCCCCTGTCTGCAGACCCCATGGTATAAAACAGTTTTGAAAAATACATTGCTGGTTATGTTGAGGATGAAAGAGTGCGTGAGGATGGTGGGGGAGAGAAGAAAGAGTACAATATATGTGTTATTGGGTGAAAAAATGGTTGCATGTTTCCTGCTCTTTTCCCAATCATTTTTCATGTTCACAGCCATCACAGATGGCATTTGCAGTCCGTGGACATCCTTTGATAATTGTGGTGTTAGTTATATACTACAACAATTATTTATTTGGGTTTAATACATAGGTAATGGGACTCCTGAGTTTGGCTGTTGCCATTGCAAGGTCCTTCGGGGCATAGGGATAGGCCATGCCCCCAAAAATCTGGAAACTGCCCATGGCCACTGTATGCTTACTTTGGGTTTGATAATTATGTAGTTGGAACAATGTGACCCCTGGCCCTGGTCACAAGCACAATTGTACTTTTGGAGTGTGTGTATAGTAGTGGAAACATTATGTATCATTGTGGCCATTGCCCATTCAGCCATGCCCCAAACAATTTGATCGCTTGCCATGACCACAACAGTGAGCTGACTTTGGGTTTTATAGTTCTGTAGTTTGACCAATGTGACCCTTGGCCATAGCCATAGTCAGAATTGGACCTTTGGAGTGTGGGTATAGTAGAAGTAGTAGTCACATTACTTATCATTGTGGCCACAGTCCATGACCACAGTATGCTTAAATTTGGTGTACTATTTATGCAGTTTGAACAATGTGATCTCTGGCTGTGGTGTGTGGGTTTTGGAGTGTGGGTCAACTAGTAGTAGTCACAGTAAGTGTCATTGTTGTCAATAGTGGATTCTTAGTGCCCTGAGGTGGTTGTGGCAGCAGTGTGGTATATTATGCCTACCGTTGTTGTTTGCTTTGTTTTTTGCTAAGAGGTAGTTGTGCACATGCACATTTAGTTAGTTTACATTTATTTTTGATGCCATCTGCATTGTATTTTAAAAGCATTAATATTACATATTGGCATGATTCGCATTTTGTAGAAATAGAATTGTACTACAATTTGGTATAGATACATACACAAATCGTTCATTGGGAACATGCTGTTCAGAAGCATGGTTGCAGAGAATACATATGTGTTTCCAAGTGTATGAAATGTGTAGGATTTCATTGCTATGGATTTGTTCTCTCTCTCTGACTTTTAGCAAGTACATTAGGATTTCATGTGGTTTCTCTAGTATGTTTATGGTGAATTTTGCAATTCTTGCACAGTGGTACAAGTCCTGTTTTATCCCTGATACTCTTGTTAGTGGAATTTTTCTGCAGGATGGAGAGTTGTAAACATAGCTCTTCTGAGCCTCGTAAGTAAGTATTGTAAATATTGTCCACAATTGGTAGCAATTAGAATAATAGATTGATTGATACATTTGCATAGCAATTCACTCATGTTGTGTTGTTAAATGTAAAAGGACCAGAGAAGTTGGTCTTACATTTGGTTTGAAGGTCCTGCATTTTTCTTCTTTATAACAGGGGTTATGGGAATATCTGTATGAACCTGCGTTGCCCTGTCATCTTGCTTCCAATATCTGCTATAGTTTCTCTTTGTACTAGTTGTCTTTTTAAAAATGTTTCTTTTATTATGTACAGTGTACATATCTTGATGTGGAGTGTACATTGCATTCAGTCTGTTGTATTCTAGGATGTGAAGAATGCCAGCATTGACTTTGTTTGCATCAAAGTTTGCTAAGAATAGACCAGTGACTGAATGACGAAGTGAAAGTGTTACGGAACTCATAACTTTTTTGAAGACTGTGCAGCCACTGTCAGTACATGTGTGCTCAAGGGTTGAACCTTGCGAATGGCAACAGCATATGCAAGAGACAGAGCGACTTGATCTCTGCATACATCCATGTCTTTACAAAAAAAGAAACTTACTGTGATGCAGGGAATGTTTTCTGTTTGTTTAAGGTTTCTAAACTTGATGATGGCATAGTGGATATTGTTTTCGTTTGGATATGTTTGAAAGCCAACAATTGTTCCAATTGCTCCATTGACTAGACCTCATTCTTCATCAAGGTTACAAGGTACGTTCACTCTGAGGTTCATGCTATGATTGAAAGTTCTTTTTGGCTTCCCAAAACTAGGTCTGTGCTCAATAAACACCCTAACAATAATAATAATAATAATGTAGAGAGTTAATACATTTTCCAATACAGCTGCGGTTGAGATAGTTTGTTCTAGGTTATTAAGTCATGCTGTTGCTTGCTGACACATTGGGAATGTCATGCCATGTACTTCTAGTTTGTCTATGCAGCTGATGTGCAGCTAGAATGGTCCCTGGACCTAATATGATTGCAACCTCGTCTGTTTCCTCCACCCTCCCATTACTGTTTTTTTATCTCCCCACCACCCCTCCAGCACTATCTGAAATGTTCTCAGGCCAAGTATGATAGTCGCTTGTTTTGTTCCTCCCCTCCCTTTCTGCACCCCTCTCCCTCAGCTTTTGTTTTTCTCTGGCTCTACCAGAAATGTTGTCAGGCCTAGTACGGTAGTCGCCTGTCTGTTTCCATTTCCTACCCACTCTCCCCCTCCCTTCCTTATCTATGTCTTAGCACTTGCACTATCTGAAATGTCGTCAGGCTGAGTACGATAGTTAATTTCACATCCTTACTGTTCATGGCCTGTAAGAATGTGCTTGTATTTTCCTTTGTTCCCTCCCTTGACTTGAAGCACTTTGAAACACATTGTGTATAGGAGCTATATAAATAAACAATCATATCATATCATATCATCTCTTTTTTGATCTTTGTTTCATAACATTGTTCAACATTTGCAAGGGTTGGCATTAAACACATGCATTTTTGATTTCGCTGTGTTAATTGTTCCATTACATCAGGGGCAGATGTGTTTTCCCCTTGCAACTTATGTATTAGTCTACTTTCCAAGGAAGACTTTGTGTGTCCAGTAAGCACACCAATTCCCAATGCTCTTTAAAATGTGAGCACATGTAGGATCTGTAGTCTGACATGTGCTTTTTGCAAGCTGTCTGTAGTGAAGATGATGCCATATATTCATATTGACTATGCTGCCTAGCATAGTATGTCATTCTTTGTAACCTGATTTTATGAATATGGGTTGTCCTTTGACTGGTTTTAACTGTAGGAGGTCTGGAAAGACTATGCCATGTTTTCCTTGAACGTGTTCTATATATCCAGTATTTAGTACCTCTTGCATTCTTAGATGAATTAAAGCAAGCATGAGGTTGGAACCCATGCTTACTTCATTTACTAGAAGGACTTTCATTTGTCACAGAATTTTCTGTACTTCAGTTGCAGCTTCAGCTGACAATTTGTATTATTCTAATTTGTTTTGGTGATACACTGGAAGGAATTGTTTTTGGTGCAAAGTTACAACTCCCATGTTGGAAACATCTAGACCAGAGGGGGCTTGTTTGTCTTCTTTGGTTATGTGTTTTGTCTTCCAAAAATGTTCAGATTGTTTTATTTAAGCGGGTTCCGCCAGAACCAGCTTCACCACTTACATCGAAGAGCAGAGGTTTGTCATTTTTACAACTCTAAGTGTTATTTTCATGTTGTAATCCATGTTCAATTTCTTCAGTGATATTTGGTAAATGGTGAGTTGTTTATCATTGAACTTTGATTTGGCCACTGACAAATCTTTATTAGATTATTTGTATTGACACATGTTGTTTTCGATTTTATTCGTTGCAATTTATGCTTGCTTTTGAATTAGTGGTTCTCCAAGTAGTCATTGCCTTCCTGTAACAGATAGTTGATTCCCTTCAGGAGTGTCTATATGGTGTTGTCTTCCTATTTCTTCTTGTTGTCATTCATTATCTAACATTTCTTTGTATTGTTTAAAATTGCCATTTGTTATACTGCTTTCATTTGCCTTAAATGCAGCTACATATGAGCAACTTACAGTTCCTCCTCTTTTTTTCAAGGTTTGAATAGTTGTAGTACGGCCATTTAATAATGAGTTCTATGCATAGATTGAAAGGAAAACTTACCATGATTAATTAGACTGGGCTTTGAAAGTCTTACTAGACTTCCTTCACAATTTAAGTATTGGCCATCTGTCTCATTTGGCATGATATTATTTTTGTATTTATAGTTGTGTGCCATGTCATACAAACACATGCATTCCAAAGCAGTACTTCTGTTTGGATAGTATGTGTCAATCAGATGATTTTTTAAGATGCCTTGGCTGTTTGGATTTTCTGTAGCTATCGATTTGATTTCTTGGTAGGATTTTAGTACTCTTGTTCATGATATAGCTGGACCAAGGTTGAGACAGAAAAGGTCTTTAGATTTCCCATATGACGCTGTACTTGTTAAACAATCTACAGCTTTGTAGTACCTGTACTCTCTATGTGACAGGATTTTGATACCAAAGTTGTACAATGCTTGGGAACGTTTTGTCATCCCAGAGGTCATTTTCCTCAATTTTCTTACTTTGGTGACATATCTTGCAACTGTAGTTGAAATGTCTGCAATATATTCCACAAGAGTGCAATGATATGATTGTAATCATTGATGCACTCATAGGCTCCATCACTTTCAATGTTGTATGTATTTTTAGGATATTTGCCTTTCATACTGTGCCCAAAGAAACTATTGCGATGAAGCAGTGGAGTCATCATGGATTCCCCGGTGATGACCTGCTACTATGTGGCCAGGGGAAGGTAGACTCTACCTGATCCTGGCCCTGGGGGCAGCTATGTGAGGGAGCATCACATGGGAGGAGACAACCACCGGGGAGATGTCATGACTTCATTGGATGAGACACAGTATCCCCCATTTTCCCTACCTATTGCCATGTGTCTGTTCCCCACCTAGGAAAAATAGAGAAACCTTTTCCCAAGATCCTTTAGACCAAACTCCCATCCATGGTCTGAAAAGTAAAAGCTCCTAGAAAACCTTATTCAGTTCTAATTCCCCTTTGTATAGAACTGATCCTTCATATGGATTAATTGAAAGAGGTTCTCCGAGTACTATGCATCAGTAGATATCAGTGGACTCAAATTCCACAACCACCAAAGTACTGAGATGAGGAGGATTGAGGAAATGATGCAGACTAACCTCAAGCTCAATAATTGCACTAGTTGTTTTGAGAAAGCACCTGTGTGCTGAAATTTTTCAAATGGAAACCGAACTGTGAGAAGAGGTTCAGGAGATGACGTTACAACTCCCTTGGAGGCGTTCAGAAGCTGCAGGTACATGTCAGTGTGACAGAGCCAAGGGGCTCGCCAGCAAAGAGGGAAAGAATCGTTGTGAGAGCATGCAGTGCCACATAAATACCAGGAACCACAAGGAGATTCTTGGGCATTCAGCAGCTGGAGGAAGCAGTGTTACCCTGAACTGAAACCTGAAGGTAAGCAGGTGTGCCGGACCGGAGCCGCAGGAGAAGGCAAAGAGACATCAAGGCAGTACAGAGTGGAAGTCAAGTGACAGAGCTGTGTTGCGTAAGCGCAACTGGGACCAAAGACGCCAGGCAGAGCAGGTGAGCCAGACCAAGCAAAGTGGGGACCCGGATTGATTTAGCAATCATGCCAAAGACAATTTGAAGTTTGTAATGCCACAGATACAGAAATGATAATAAGAATTTAAGTGAAAATGGCAGAATGCAAATGCAATCCCTAACAATAAATGAGTGCATGAAATACTGATATGGGGGAAATCGAATTGAATATTGAAAGCACTAGAATGAAGGAAAATATGTACAATTGTGAATATACAATTTGGAATTTAAAGAGAGACTGTTACACATATATGGAAATAAGAAGTGCAAGCATATGAGAAGTCCTGGCAGGAGAGTATACCAGGCAATTGGCAGTTCTTTAGAAGTCCTGGCAAGGAGGTATACCAGGCAGTTGGAAACTGATGACAAGTCCTGATAAGGGAGTATACCAGGCATTTGCAAACATTCAGGGAAGTCCCAGAAAATGACAATGTGTGATTGAACAATGAAGGAACGTGTTAAAGATGAAAACCACAGGGTTGAGCAGCTTTGTACCTAACAGGATTGTTGTGGGCCAAGGAGAGACACAGAAAACTGTTCAAACAAGAGGCATTGGCATCAAATTCTAGAATCCAGGGGAAGGGGACCACCCTCTGGAACCAAGGTTCTGTTAGCTTATATGTTGGAGCTGTTATATTTTCATTTATGAACACTTTTTGCAAATACCAAGTTAAAAACATTTCCCTTCTAAATGTAATATTCAGGTTGTAGTGTGATGGTAAGAATAAAACATTTGGACACAAGGATGGCTTTTGATTTCTGACATCCTGAAAAAGACAGATCCTAAGTTGCTGGTTATAGGTAGGGACATTTCTCTTAGAGCAGGGTCAGAGGGGCATTTTAGCAACCTGTCTATGTTAATACAATTCCTTAACCAAAACCATGCCAACATTGTGTCCGGCTTTTATTTCTAACCCCTCACACTATTTACCTGATCTTTGGTTCAGACTGTTCTAGGGAATCCAAAACAACCTTTGGTGAAGTATTTACCTTTGTTTCTGTATTGAGGTTGACATTATTTGCCACACTGATGTTGTTGGTAACTTAAGATTTGTGTCAGTAGATCTTTATGTATGTCTTCCGAAGGGATATCACAAGTAATGTACTTTTCAATACATTTTAAAACAGTGCCATCAATTTCATAGACAAATTTGAGAGCATTTGTTATACACAAAAGCATGTGGATGTGTGGTGCTCCTCTGGATTGATATTATTTTCTTCAACAGAAGTGTTCTACTTCTCCAAGTGGAGAACATTGTTTATTACAAATGAAGTGTAACAAGGCACTATAACAATGGTGAAAGTATCTTGAGACATTTACAGGATCTAGATCTAGAGGACAGTTCTCCTGCACACTCTATGTCTATTCCTTCTTTATTGTGGTTTGCAGTACAAAAGGAATTCCTTTAAGTCATCCCATGCATATTCTGCACAAATGAGAATAACACACCATGTGGGGGGCATAGGTTCCTTAAAATACAGTGAACATTAGCATGCAATTGGAACCAGTATTCTATTGTACCACGTCTATATGCCAAAAGACTTGTAATAATTGACTCCAACACTTCATCTTTGTCATTTATCTTTTGAAGGAGATCACTAGCTGACATGTTTATGAAGTGGGGGCCTGATTTTAGTGGGTATTATATGATTGGTTATTTATAACATGCTTAATACCCAGAGGTTTCTAAAAGCAGACCCGGGATCAAACCTGCATTGCTCCTTGTCGTCTTGCTTCCAAGGCGAGCACGTTGCCCCTGAGCTATGCAGTTTCATATCATTGAGTTGCTGGTCCACTTTCAAAGATGAGATGAAACATGTATTCAATATTTGGTATGGTGGCTCTTCAGAATGCATTCAAACCATCAAATGATATTGTGATGCACTGATTTTTATGGGTCATTCTCTGTGTCTTCTCCTTTTTCCTATAAGGAAGAGTAGTGTAAAACAATGTGCTTCTAAATAATTTTCACATATGCTCATTGGAGACCCTTTGGCTTGACGGTTGTTATATGTTTCTAATGCATCTCCCATGTAGTTGCTGAATTGTATACTGGGCAAGAATGGTGTCCTAGCACTAGGGTCAACATGTACAAATTGACCAGTTTGTGGTGTATCTTTATATTTTTCTATTGTTTCTTTTAAATTGCCTTCTGTGATTATATCTGTGTAGTATTAATTATTCTGTTTTAGATACTCTAGGGCTTCTTGAACTTTGTTCAAGTCAACTAGTTCTTGCTACTTTTTTGGTCTTTTGTTTCACACCAACAACTAGCTGACATGTTTATGAAGTGGGGGCCTGATTTTAGTGGGTATTATATGATTGGTTATTTATAACATGCTTAATACCCAGAGGTTTCTAAAAGCGGACCCGGGATCGAACCTGCATTGCTTCTTGTCGTCTTGCTTCCAAGGCGAGCACGTTGCCCCTGAGCTATCCTCCCGGGTGTGCAACTCCATAGCATTGAGTTGCTGGTCCACTTTCAAAGATGAGATGAAACATGTATTCAATATTTGGTATGGTGGCTTTTCAGAATACATTCATATCAAATGATATTCTGATGCACTGATTTTTATGGGTCATTCTCTGTGTCTTCCTCCTTTTTCCTATAAGGAAGAGTAGTGTAAAACAACGTGCTCCTAAATAATTTTCACATATGCTCATTGGAGACCCTTTGGCTTGACACTTTTGATATGTTTCTAATGCATCTCCCATGTAGTTGCTGAATTGTATACTGGGCAAGAATGGAGTCCATAGCACTAGGGTCAACATGTTCAAATTGACCAGTTTGTGGTGTATCTTTATATTTTTCTATTGTTTCTTTTAAATTGCCTTCTTTTATTATTTCTGTGTAGTATTAATTATTCTGTTTTAGATACTCTAGGGCTTCTTTAACTTTGTTCAAGTCAACTAGTTATTGCTACTTTTTTTTTTTGGTCTTTTGTTTCACACCAACAACTAGAATAATTAAAGATGTACTGGTCACCCTACGTTTACTGTTTCAACATTTTCATTGAGGTCTGACGGTAAATATACTACTCTGCCATGAAAGCCTTTATGGCTTAGGCTGCAGCTATAGTTGGAATGGGTGTACTGTTTACATTGTAATGCCCTTATATAGATTAAACTGTTGGAGAGCATTTGGAAGTGTGAGTATTTCTAAGTTGTTATAGCTCGAGATGGCGTTTGGTTATCATCAAGTTTATTATTGCAGTATGTGCAAAGTTGTAAGGGGTTGGTTATGCTGTATTTATTCTCTGCTGTTCGATACAAGGCCAATTAAAAACCATTTTCATTCCTCTTGTAAAAGATGTCTACCATTTGAATATTTTTGTATAGAATTTTCTATAACAACAGACACATTCTTTGTTTGGATTTTCAGCACACATGTATTCAAGCTTTGCTATTTCTTTTTTATATTTGTTTGTAAGAAGGGACAGTGTTGAAAGTAGTTGGTTACTATTTTCTAAGTCAATTCTGTTTTGTAATTCTTATTCAGTAACAAAATATGTACTTTGTATGCCTTCTATTTGTCTCAGCACTTCTTGGTCTGTCCCATTTCAGAGACTGTCATTTAGTTTTTGTAGTTATAGATGTTGACTTTTAGCACTGTATAATTCATGCATAAGATTTTGCATTGTAGAATGGTGTATTGCTGACATTTGTATGTGATGAAAGATGCTTTTACAATATGCTCCTGAACTGCAGGCTAAAGAATGCCCTCATAATCCAGTGTGGAAACGCACTGGACAAGAGTCCATGCTTAGTGACATGTTGATACTACTTTTGTGTTTTATTTTAAGTCTTGATTGAGAGATTGTCATGAACATTTGAATGACTGGTTGCACACATTGCATATTGAGATGTACGTCCATTTGTACACTATACAAACTCTGTGGACATGAGGAACATTTGGTTGAAAATCTGTTGGGGACAATTTTTCAGTTAAGGTTTTTTTTGCTATAGTAGTGTCACCTACTATTTCATTAGTTTCTATGGCAATTGGATTTGTTTGTTGTTGGATATATGCTTCTTCATTGAAGTACGGCTCTGTGCTACTGGTGAGAACCCATTCACCTTCACAGAAGTTGCAACAAAAGTTATCTATGTTGACATTGCACATGTCTTGAAATTTTGTTTGTAGTTTTTTTTATTTATTTAGTTAGTATTTTCTTCCTGTTTAAAACTAATATAAATAGTTTTATTTTTAGTTTCAATGTGCTGTCAATCAGTACTTGAAGTATTAGTTTTCTTTGGTATTTTGAAGTGAAGAATGCGATTTCTCAGATTCTTCAGTAGTAATTTGTTCATCATGCATGTGTTTACTTTTCTTTTATGTACCAGGAACAATACTTTGGTTAGTGGTGACTGCTGGTGTGCTTTACAAGAGCAGAGTTACTTGTTCTCTTGCTTGTACATTTTGTATACATTATTTGTGTGGATGGTGAGTATATGATTTGACCTTCTTTGTATCTGCTCAATCTTTTCTTTGTTTTAGTAGACATCATTTTGTATATGTTGGTGAACATGTAGTATGTACTTTAATTTTAAAGGAGGGATTCGAGGGCAAAGATATGTGTTAGTATTATATAGTGGATGTGTTAATATTACAAATTGGAACAAGGAATAAGGAATATAGATGTTGAGATGGGGATACAGATTACTACTGAGTAGTAGCATGATAAAGGTGAATACAGAGGTAATTTGTATTTGCATTATTTTACTGGGCTAAGGAAGAGTGATGCATGGATAATGATATAAATTAATATTGGGTACTGGGACGAGCAAAATGGGTGTTTGAGTAATCATATGGTATATAATTCAGAGATGGTGTGAGGAAGAGGGGTGTATATGTGATGGTAGCTTGTAATTGTAATTGGTTATTTATAACAAGCTTAATACCCATATGTTTCTAAGCACAGACCTGGGGATCAAACCTGTGTTGCTCCGTGTCGTCTTGCTTCCAAGGCAAGCACGTTGCCCGTGAGCTATCCTCCCGAGACAAATACAGAGATCTGTAGGCAAATACATGTTTACAGTTTCAAGTTGTAGACCTCTGGTGTAGTAGGATGAGTAAGAGAAGTATGTGCATATTTACATAGAATATAATTGGGAAGTAGGACATGGGAGAGGAATGTATAGATAATTAGAGCTGGCTAAAACCTTTTTAGAGTAAGAGGTTGTAGACCTCTGGTGTAGTGGTATGAGGCAATGCGGTGTGAGTGTAATGGAAAAGAGTGTAATTGCAGCCAGTAGATGAGCAAGTAGGACATATGATTATATTATTAACATTACAATGACGTACATACCTCATTAATATATTTACTTTTGGAAATGGAAGACGTTGCTTTCTTGAGTAGGTTTCTTTGGTAATCTTTTTTTCTGGAAATGTAAAAAGAAGAATGTTGGCTACTTTGAAAAACTTAAATAAGTGTATATTTCATGCATGTCCTTATATACATTGGATGGGTGTTGCAGAGAATTATGGTTGACAACAGAGAAAACATGTTATAGTTGGGATGGCAAGGTTATATTTTATATTGAATATGTAGGTTCCATATAGTTGTGAGAGATGGCAGGTCCTTTAAAAAAGATTTTAAAAAGAAACCATTTTTGTACTCTGGTTATTGAGGTATTTATAATTGTGGCATTGCGTAGTGTTATAAGTAACAGTCACTATGCAAGCAGAAGTACTTTAAACACACTTATGAAGTAATGGGATAGGTGAAGCTGTGGAGCATGTTTTGCAGCACAGAAAACCATTTACAGCTGATGTGAAGTTAAAAGCAGGGTTGTACCGTACATTGTAATATGAAGGACAGTTATCATTTTGAAAGAAGGCAGGTCATTTTTTTTTTAAAGATGTCATTATTATATGTACTCTAGCTTGGTAATTAAAGACATTCTAATTATGAAAGTGTGCCCTGCTATGAGTAGTAGGAGATGTAGCAGTCTCCATGCATTCAAGTATCTTTAAAAGCAGTCATGGGCTATTTCAATGTGAAAGATGGGTAGGAAACCCATTTAGCTTCATCTAGCTTCATCTCACCTACAACTAGAATTAGCTGTTTGCTTTCACTCCAGCGCGCCGGATTGCACTGCCACCTACACGCTCTGAATACATTGTGCTGGCGGCTATTTGCCATTTATAAAAGAAAAGTTTCACTACGAAGTGACCCGATCAACCATTGAGCACCACAAGGCTTAGAACACCCAAGATGGCTGTTGTCCTCACCGACGTTGCATCCTCAACCTAACTACAAAGAGGACCTGTAGCCTGTGCCCGGATTGGATGCCTATTGCATTATCTGAATCGATCCACTGTCGGCAGGCCTAAGCCGGCCCAACTCACGAAAGCCCACTATCTAAGGATCCTTTCCTGTCCCTAATCTGTCGGAGCCGGGAAAGACGGGAAGCAGGGACAACAAGAGACCCAAGGTAACTGTGCCCTGAGCCAAAATCTGAACCTTACTTATATTACTTAGCACAGCACCTGCGATCTAACAGGTTGCCACGGATGCAAAATACACACTATTTCTGCATCCTCGTGTTGGCACTACCCCCCATCGAAAGTACCTTATCCGAACGTATATGCCTGCAAACCAGGTCTCACTATGCCATAATCTGCATGCCCGGTACAACCCCAGTGCATAACCTGCTAGATTGCTTACTGTCTAAGTGCATGACCTGCTAGATTGCTTACTGTCTAAATGCCATGGCATTCTGATTATGTTTATGCAGTGCCTTACTCTGTTAATGTTGTGCTTCTGCCCACTGTATAATTCGCTAGACTGCTAACTGACGAAAAAATTGGGCCTCACCGATACCGCACTCTGATATGTTTATGGAGCACCTTACTCTATAGTAGTAGTAGTATAACTTTATTCGGAGGCCAAGCCACAATCAAAGTACAATTTACAATGCAAAAGATAAAAAACACAATGTTTCATGAATTCCTACATTGATCTCTTTAAATAAGAACATTGTGAATAAAATAAGCATACAATGATAAGACCAGTAACCCCTTGTGAGAACCACAATGTATCAACATGCCCCCAACCCCCATCTACTGCTTTCCATTTTTTCACTCGTAGTACACCCCAATAGTCTCTTCTTGAGTGCGGCTCTTAAGAATTTTGAGACCAGTAACACATGTTCAGGGAGGGTGCAGATTTTCAGGGCTTGTATGGTTAAGGGGGTTGGAAAGTATGATAGATGATTCCAAACCAGGGCAAGCCAACACCTCCTTGCCAAAGAGTGGGCTTTACAAAAAAAAAAAAGAGATGCGCCTCATCCTCACGCCCTCCTTGGCATAGCGGACATGAGGGTGAGGAAGAAGGCCCACTCTTCCAATTAGAGGACTCAGGGGCCAGCGGGAGTATGCCGAATCGAAACTTAGCAAACCCAAATTTTGCTGACATACGGAGGTCCAAATATACTTCCGACCCCCAGGCGTCCTTAAGCGACAGGTAAGCCCTCGCTTGTCTCCCCCTTTAGGCAGTTATCAAGCATCTTACGCCAAGCTCTTACTCTGTTAATGTTGTGCTTCTGCCTGCTGTGTAATTCGTTAGACTGCTAACTGCATAAAAAATCAGGCCTCACCGCTACCGCACTCTGATATCGTTATGCAGCACCTTACTCTGTTAATGTTCTGCTTCTGCCTGCTGTATAATTCGTTAGACTGCTGACTGTTCAGAAATCGGCACAAACCACTACCACATCCATATTTTGCTCTTGTAGCACACATCACCTCTAGCATTGTCCCTACACTCCTTTGACAAGCATTCTGTGATCCCCACCACCTGCCTCTCCCATACACCAGGAAAGACCAAGCCATTGCATGTTTGCACTGTATCTCACCGCACACCCGCACACACCACCACCACTCACAGCGCAACCAGAGCCTGTTATGGTGGCTGCTCGTACCAAAGTGCACGCTTACCCAGCCCTTAACTCCACAGCATGTTACATAAACACCTGCACAGTAAGCTTAGTTGGACCCGATTATTACCTACCACTATCACTTACCTACTGTGCATAGGATTTAGCCAAGCCCTCACGTCAAAATGACAATCTGCACAATCACTACCAACCTGTTGCTCCTCGAGGAGCCTTCTTACCTATAAGTAACGGTCTCATCAAGATAGGTTGCCACCACCACCACCCCATTCCATGCCCTACCCACTTCCTCCCGAAAACTGCTCCTTTTTCCACACTATACCAGCACTGCCCACAGCCTACATGCCTAAATGTAATGATAGTAACCCCAATAATAATGTTACTCTCTAGAGCAACAACACCCAGCCCAGCAAAACTAACACCCACCCTTGCATCAGACCCCCTCGGACATACCGCCTTAAGGCCAGATTGCCTGCAGCACTGCCAGTAGCCACTTACACTTGCAAAGGCAACACCAGGTGTACCAGACTATCATCACGCTCCTGTCACAGCCCACCCCACACTATAAATACCCAGTCACCCAAACTGGAAACCAAAGTGCACCACACTGCCACCTCACCCACAACTGTAATACTAAGTACAGCCATCTCAACCTCACACAGTAGTAAGAGCAATAGCCATACCACTCAGCCCCATGCTCGCCACCTCACCACCCCCGCTCTAGTCCCTTCTCCTCTGCTCAAAGGAGCCCTCCTCAATGTGTGAACCCTAGGCGCCCACCCCATCAAGATACATGATTTTATTTTAGACCACCATCTTGACTTCCTAGTCATCACTGAATCCTGGTTGCACCCAGCGTCAGGCCCAGCATTCACATTGGCCATGCCCCCTGACTTCACTATATTTAGATCGGATGGCATTAACACAGTTGGATTTGTTCTGGGTGGCTTGTATTTGCTCATGTTTCTTTCTGCGTGCCTGCTCAATGGGTGTTGTAGCAATCTCGCTTAGCTGTGATGGTAGCTCGAGTAATAGTGAGGCATTTGTTGGTGTATAGAAAATGATCTGCTGGCATTTATGAGCTTCGTGGTGTGGGCGGAGGAAGAAGCAATGGCATTTACTTCTCTTGTCATGTCAAGAGTTGTCGTACTTCTCTTGTCATGTCAAGAGTTGTCGTAAGGTCGACATCCAATATTTATATTTGACATTTCCACACACTTCTTATAATTACATACTACATATTTATAAATTAGATAAAAAGGTACTTTTTACTTACTGAAGTTTTGAAATTATTTTCCTCAGTGGAATAAATGTTGTGTTTCAGTGTCTATCAGGTGCTGAAGTAAATTGTTTATACAGGGCGTACAGTATTTTTATTTCCAAACGTAGATGGCATATCAAGCATATTGTGCTCAAGAATGTGTACATTGTTTTTGGTGTTATTCTTTAAATATGTTATGTAAAACAAATAAAGAATTGTGTATTCCCCTGTGACTTTGGGTGTTATTGATGCCACCAATATCCCAGGTATGTCCCAGACTTGCGATATTTTCCAGGAACATTAAACCTAATATATGTGGAAGAGAATGATTGTTAAGTGCATAGTTTGTAAAGATAACTCATTAAGTTGATGGTAAATTAAGTTGCAGTGGTAAAGTCCCACGAAATTCAGTGAAAAGGCTTTGTTAAAGGGAAGTTGTGTTTAAGTCGTACTAAAAGATTTTTGGAAAATCATTGAAAAAAAACGTTGTTAAAGGGATGTTATTTTTGCAAGGCAAAATCGAAGAAACCAAAGAAATTTACCATATATGGTAAACTGCAAACTAAATCTAGCACCCCCTCCATGAACCTCTCACACGAACACCCATGACACCACAAAAGACATTACCAATGCTGCAATGTTTGTTTTGTTAGGGGAGAGTAAGTAGTTTAAGTATAAAATTGAATTAAAAACTTTACAATCAGATTTCAATAGTACTATATATGTATGCTTTCACCTCACAGAATGTTCGTTTCCTTAGGGCTTAGATTGAGCTCATGGTGCACATGAACGGAACAATAAGCTAGCACCAGAAAGATAATTACATGTCTAACCTTTATATGTATGATGAATGTCTGTAATCTTATTTTCATTCATTAGTGATAGGTTTGTTTTCCACTTTAATAAATGTTACTTGTCTGTGGATGAGGTTTACACACCTTGAGACCATAAATAAACTCAGCACATTCATAAACACATGTCTATTAATGCTTATGTACTTATAATTTAGGATTGATTTGAGCATTACACAAAGTGCAAATAATGTTGGACTTATAATTAAAATAACAAAATCTACCAGGGACATGGCTTCAGTACTTATAACTTAGGATTGATTTGAACATTACACAAGGTGCAAATACTGTTGGATTTATAATTAAAATAACAAAATCTACCGGGAAAATGGCACTATATTTGTATGGTCAATTCTGTTGCAATTGCTATATTAATGTATTTGTAGATTGCTATATTATGAGACAAACCTCAGCAGACATTCTCTGTTTCAGAAAGGACATTCTGTGATATATGGGCTACTTTATTGGTGGCCTACCTATGAATATATTTCTATGTTGATAGTAATTTTCTTAAATCGTTTCATGAACACAAATATTTCTGATGGTTTTTCCACTGTATTATTGAATAGTTATGTCACTGATGGTGCCATTTGTGATGCCCTTTTTGATATCCTGGATGTTAGTGTGAGCAGTGCATTGCGGGGATGTGAATTGTGGTTGTGCAGCTTGCCATAATTGGCACATTTGCCTTGCAACCTAAATGTCCCAACGTTTTTTTCACTGACTACACATATTTACATTGCAGGAATAGCAAAGAACCGTTTTTGGATGGCATATAACTTTGGTGCAATTTTGTCAAGTAGGGGCACAGTTGTAGGGGGGTCCAAAAACCTAATAAATCCTGATTGACCTGAATGAGAGCAGAAATTTGCTTGCTGCTACAGTCCGAACTGCAGTATGGATTTGCATGAAACTTGCATGAGGATCTTAGGCCAAGTACCAAAAGCATGATTGTGTTTATTTGGTGTTCAACTGTCAGATGTTTTTTTTCTTTTCAAAAGTGCGCAAAAATGTATGTACACAAAATTGTACAGCTTGTCTATGGAATGGCCGGAGGCATCACTGAGGTCATCGATGATGCCATTTGGGATGTCACCTTTGAAGTCCTGGATGCTAGTTTGAGCAGTGCATGATGGGGGTCAAAGTTATGGCTGCATAGTTTATCATAACTGGTGAATAATTTTGATTTTTCGATTTTGTGCTGAGATCATAACTTCATTTAACAAACTTTGTTCTCTGAATTTGAAGGGTTTTTATTAGAGGAACTTAATAATAACATCATTTAATCGCTGGGACGTTAAGGTGAGAACCACATGCAAAAAAAAAAACTGCAATTGAGCTTAAGCCACCATAACTTTGTGCCCCCTGTTCTGTTGCACAGCCTATGACCACAATGATGACATCACAGATGGCATCTGTGAAGACATCACTGGTGACATCAGCTTTCCACTCATCAGCCAGAGTACAACTCCTGCACATGGACACAGTTTTTTTTCCTGTTTATGGATGGTCCTTTAATTGTAAACCATGACCTTGGACAACCGGTGCTGTCTCTATGCTGGACTCTATGCTTCTTTCCATGACACTGCTGTGCCCTGCCTCTTCCCGTGTTGTGAAATTCACTTTGTCCTCTATTGTGAATAAACTCTCCTACTCCCTTTAATCTCGACCTGGGTGGTGGGATACGGCTCCTGAGGGCAGTGGTTCTCCTCTATCGCTCACTCCTTGATACTTATAATTCAGATATCATCTTTTATCAAAATGCTATGAATGGAAGCCTCACAAGTGGTGATATGATGTATGCGTAGGTGTTGACTATTTTTCTCATTGTTATGAACTATTCTGAAATTCTGAAATAACATATGTAGAAACACAACAGTGGTCTAAATATGTGCAAGTGGATTGGAAGTCGAGCAGTCTCCAGAAGGATGTTATTTTTCCTGCGTTGAAAATTTGTTGGTGATTAATTTTTTGTACGGCGATGCTACAGTTGCAGAGCACTCTATCTTTAACAGCAGGGGATGATGTGTAGAGCGAAACGTGCTCCACCCCCTTGTCTTTCATTAAATCTACATAGCTTCCGCAGAGCAGCCGCAAAGAGGATTGGAAGTCGATCAGTCTGCAGTCCACGGTATGCGGGAGAGCCGAGGAGCCATACTGCTTCCCTTCATGGGAGAAGGAAAAAAATATATCTGAGTACCGCTCCACTAGGGTAAGATCAAGAGCCCACGCTGCATATACGACCCAATGGTTGTATCATGCATCACAAGGCCGCCACCTATACTCAGGTGTGTGGCACTGTGACCACTAGTATCGGCATTGCTGCAATTATCTGTAGCATCGGTGGCCTCTGCTCCTTTTCTCATTCTTGACTGTGTCCTTGGAGGCTGCAGGGCTCGGGCCGTTTGATCCACGCCACTTGCAGAGAGGCACATTACCTCAACTGGCGGTACACCAGAAAAATAGAAACAGCGATCGAGAAGGTTGCTGTGCTAGAGAATTTTTATTTATTTTATTTATTTAATGCATTTGTTGTGCGCCCAAACCCAGGGGTATCACGGCGTAGTTTTACAGGTATACTTGGTATTAGATGGTACATGTACAAGGAATTTACAATTGTTGAGTCTAGTTTCATAAACAAATACACTTTGTTACATAGTACATTGGTTTACAAATAGTGTAGTCTTGTTATTTAAATAATAAACTTTGTTACTTAGTGGACTATCATTATGATGGTGCTGACTTACTAGTCAACAGACATCCAGTCTTAATGGTTACATAATAATGTGTAGGCTTGCGTTCAATGACAATGCATACAGTGCTTATATACATAGCAGGAAGGAACTTAGTATTTGTTAAATAGCCAAGTTTTGAGGAGTTTCTTAAATTTGTTGAGGGGAGGCTCATTGCTAATATCTACTGGGAGTGAATTCCACATTCTGGGGGCTGCTACATGGAAATTGGAGCTGCCTGTTCTTACATTCTTGAATCGAGGGATGAGTAGATGCGTGTTTGCATTAGATCTAAGAGTTCTGGTTGTGGTTTTAAGTCTTAAGCTTTTGTTGATATAGCTGGGGCCTTGCCTGAGACACTTTTGTGTGTAAGGGTAAGAGTTTTGTGGAGTATCCTGGCTTGAATAGGTAGCCAGTGTGTCTCTTTCCTGTGTTGAGATATCTGATCCTTTTTTATGCCTAATGCTGCTCTTATCGCTTTATTCTGGAGTAGTTGAGGGCTCTAGCAAGGGTGATGCAGTATAGTTGTCTAAGGAAGGGTCGACTCAATGCAATTGGTTGGACGGCATAGGCTGTGGATGAGGCAAGTGCACTAATGTGTTTGCACATAAGACTAGAGTCCAGATAGACCCCTAGAGTTTTTACTTAGTTGGAAATGGTGATGGGGTGCCGTTGTTGACTATAGCTGTGTATTGTGGTTGAAGTTTGGCTAGTCGGGCGGGTGAACCTACTATAAGGATCTCTGTTTCTTTTCCGTTTAGACATAGACTGTTGGCCGCCATCCAGTTCTGGATGATGGAGTAGATTTTATTCACACAAATAGTGTCCTGTTCAGGGTTGCCAGATATTGGGATAGGTATTTGTGTGTCATCATCAAAGTTGGTATATATTACACCCATTGTGTCTAGCACTGCAAAGGGTGACTTAGTTTACGCATTTTAGAGCATTGGGGAGAGGCAGGATCCTTGAGGAACTCCTAGTGGGGCTGAGATGGGGTCTGCTGCTACATCGCCTATGGCTACTCTGGATGATGTGCAGTCTGAGAGGAATGATTTAATCCAGGCAATGGCTTTCTTGGAGAAGTAGAAGTTGTTGGCTAAGGGTAGTTATTTTGTTATGATCTACTAGATCAAATGCCACGGACAGGTCAAGTAGTAGGAAAATGCATAGTCCCTGACCCCGTCCATCTGTTTTTTTAGATCCAGCAATGCTGTCTCAGTACTGTGTCCAGGGCGGAAGCCTAATTGTCTTTCTACTAGCAGTTGATTGTTTTCGAGTTGGGATTGGACTTGGGTGTAGGCAATTTTATCTATGATTTTGAGTAGGAAGGGAACTGTGGTGATGGCTCTATAATTAGTGGGGATGGTGGGATCTAAGGTGGGTTTTTTGAGAAGGGGAGTAACCCACGCTTCTTTGATGTTAGTTAGGATGATGTTAGTGTCAAATGAGGCGTTAACAAAATTAATAATGGTGGGTGCTAAGGTGGGGGTACAGTCCTTAACTACTTTGGCAGGAAAGTTATCTCCTTTACAGTTGGAGGGTTTGAGTGAAGCTATAGTTTTCTGTACTTGATCTGTGGTCACTGGGGTAAAATGGAATTCTGGTATATTCATTGTGGTATCTGCAGATGGCAGAAGGGCTGGCTCTGTGGCAGTTCCTAGTATTTTATTTTGCAAATACATTTTATTTTGCAGAGTGTTCATTTTAGAGGCTAGTGTGTCTTGGATGGTGGTACACCATGCTTTGCTTACTTTGACTATGCTGGGTGGAAGGATGGGAGTTTCCAATTCTTTGATGATGGCAAATAGATCTTTGCTATTTGAGGTGACATTAGTGATGCGTACATTAAGGCAATTCACTTTCTGGGTATATACTTCCAATTTGTAGGATTTAGATACTAGTTGAAGTTCTTTTTTGGTTTCACTAGTGGGGGTATTTCTAAAGAGGTGTTTCAACACTCTTTTTTTCCTTTTCTGTTCGATGAGGTCGTCGTTGAACCAAGCGTTACTGCACTTAAGTTTAGGTTGTTTAGATCTGAAAGGGGCTTATTTCATTGATAGCTGTCTTCCGGCATATATGGTAGTTTAATGAGATATCATCAGGGTTGGGATCTACTGGTGGTTGGTTATTAATTAACTTATTTAGCAGAAGAGTTAGATTTTCAGGAGAGAGTTTCCTTGAGTGGTTCCATGTAATAATGTCGCCACAAAAATCTCGCCATGCAAAAACATTGCCGAAAAATGGCCGTTTTTTGTGGCGACATTATTGCAGGGAACATGCGGGGGACACCCCCGCAAACCCCAATTTTTTTTGTTTGTTGCCCCTGTCCCCATATATATGGTCACCTAAATAATATCGCCACAACATTTTCCCGGCGATATTATTTACGGCGACCATTTATATGGCAATATTATTACCTGATACCCCTTGAGTTTCTCATCAGGGTAGGTGATGCGGGGGTGGTTGTAGGAGTGGGGTCCCTCATTTTGACGATATCGAATCTAATGAAGAGGTGATCTGTCCAGGACATTTCTATGATGTCTTGTAGGAGGACTGAGGTGTTCAGTGTTAGAATCCAGTCGAGGATTCGTCCTTTTGAGTGAGTTGGGGCATTCAAAATGTGTTTAAATTCCATTTCTAGGAATGCATTGTGGAAGGCTGTTGCTTTAAGGTCTGATTGGTCATTGTATCCCATATTAATGTCTCCTAAGAGGATGAATTTCGTATTGGGTTTGAGGTGTGGAGAGATGAGTAGGGGTAATTCAGTATGTGGGTTATTGGTCGAACTAGGGGCTCTGTACACTATTAAGAAGTTAATGGTAGTTTTGGGGTCAACGGCTAGCTTGAGGGCTAGGAGTTTGTAGCCTGATAACGTTTCCGTTTTACATTCTCTGAACTGGATAGGAGTTTTGTAAATAATGGCAAATCCACCTCCTGTGGCCTCCTGGCGATCTGATCTAAGCATTGTATGGTCAGTTGTTATCGCTAGTGTGAGCAATGGGCCTGATGCTGGATGGAGCCAGGTTTCGGTTGTCACTAGAAAATCAAGTTTATATTCAAGAATAAGGTCATATATGTCAGTTGCGTGTGCGCCTAAGGATCTGACATTGAGTACGGCACCGTTTAAAGGTTCAGCGACTGTTGGGGAGAAACTAGTTTGGGTTATACGTAATGGTGGGGGTGGTGGGATTCTGTATTGAATTTTCTGGTGATTGTTTTTGGATTTGGAATGTGGTGCTGAGCTGCAGTTAGCAGTTTTGTGGGAGCCAGGCGCTTGGTAGGTGGTTATGTTTCCTGGGGGGGTGGGAGATGTTATGGTTCTTGGTTGTGCGGGAGGAGAGTCTTATTTTTCTTATGGTTCCTAGTATAGGTCTAGTGCTTGGAAGGAGGGTGTAGGTTTTGGAGGAGAGTCTGGAGCGACGAGCTATGCCTAGCAGAGGCGTAGAGGTTTGTGTAGAGGGGGTGATGGGTGGTGTTGTGATGAAGGCTGGTGTGTTGGGCAGAAATGGTGTAGGGCATGGTAGGGGGTGGTGTCTGGGACAGTAAAAACGTGGGTGAATGCATAGTGCGGAGTCAGTATTATTAGTGTTAGGTTTGCGAGTCATAAAAAATTGGTTGTGATGTGTGGCTACTGCCATCTTATTGGTGCGCTTGGTTTGTTTGGCATACGGTAATAATAGTAAACTTGGCGATGTGCCTGTAGATTTGGCAGGTCTATGGTGCGTTAGACATGAGTTTTCTATTGGCATAATGGTCTGTCCTGGGGTGGGCTCTGATGTCGGAAATAGGTAGGCAAGCACATTAAGTAGAATATACGGAACAAACATAATAAGGCACTAAGAAGCAATAAGTACCACTGACTAGTGAGTATTTAGGTAAGGCTAAGCAATGCAGTCCTGGGCAGTACAGTTAATGCGGCGTATATATAGAAAGTCGAGGAATACCAGAGCAAAGCAAGTGTTAATCTAACAAAGGTAGGCACTGCAGCAGCAGAGCAGTGAAGCAGTGTTTTGTGGGTGGCTAGGTAAGCAGTCCAGCACTAATCGGATGTTCACGGTACAATCCTGGGCGTGCGGTTGTGGGTTAGTCGATAAAGGTGGCTAATGAATGTTAGTAGGAGGCTATATGCAGTGGTACTAGGCAAGGCGTTTAAGTGGGTGGCATATAGATAAATACTTTTCGCAGGATGCTCTAGGTAGTGCGTAAGTTAGTCTAGCAACAGTATATGGTATGCAGTAATGTGTCCTTTACACTTGTGAGTGCTAGTGAGAGGCTACACAAAACAATACTACACAGGGCATATAGGACGGCATTGTTTAACTAATTACCTTTCGTAAAGGCAATATAGACAATGCATAGAAGAATCCAACAGTATCATATGGTACATGAACAGAACGTTACTTCGAGGGTGGTTTAAGCAGATAATAATGCTATGTACACTTGGGCATTATATACAGGTCATTCATGTCACTTCGTAATGTTGAGGGTCAGTATGGCACAAATGAAGCTAGGTGGTGCAGATCTTACCACAATGCGTGTTGGAGAAAGCGAATATTTTCAGTGAATGGTAGTAAACATTAGCAGAGAATTGTCCGAAGATGTGGCATAGGACAGTAATGCAGCTGATTTTGGCAGGGGTTCTGGCGTGGGCATTCATCGTCACAGACATGCACAGAAACGTTTGTGCCTTTTAATGAGTGCCTTGATTTGAGGGCCGGCTTGCGCCTTCCTGCGGATGTGGGAAAAATAAGGCGAGTGATCTCCCAATGAGCACAGTTAAAGGTTGCTAGGCTAGATTAGCGCTAGCGATGAACATTTGGAAGAAGGCCAAGTGAAGAAGGAAGGTCTTGGGTATGACGGATGTCCCATCAATGTCATTGTCGAAATTGCTGCAAGAACAGCTTCACCTTGTAACACATTGGAAACGCCACTTGACCTTCTATGTCAACAGGAGTGCTCAGAACTGATAGCTGTCTGCAATGAGCACACGGCTTCAGAAGATTCAATTGCAGACGATTCTGTTTGATTTTTGAGACTACTGGTAGTCACGGATAAATCTGTCATAATGGGCATAATGAATACCCCCGCTGAAACTGCTCGTGGGCCAATTGAGACCACCGGTCCAACAGCAGTATATAAATTTGGGAAATCCATTAACAAAGGATTAAAAAAAAAACAAGTGCAACCTTCTATAAAATCAGCATGGAAGCCCATGGGCCTTACCCCGACAAATCTACTGTCTAAACAACACTTTTTCTATGGTGGTGCTGACAAAAGTACAGAACCCACTGGTGTTGTGGAGGGGGCTAAAGTTGGATCGATGAGCAGCTTCTTTAGAGCCTAATCTCGTTCAGGAGAGTATCGAGGATGAATCAGTTGGTGCCATCTCCAATGGGGTGGGAGTGCCGTATCCCGAGAGGGAGGCTACCCAGCTTCCCCCGAGGGGACCGACTATACCCCCTGTCCCTAAGGGGATGGTGAGGAGGGGCTGATAGCTGATGGACAACAGAAATGTTGCCAGTCGGGAGCCTGCGGGAATGCCCATGGTGTTGAAGTCCTGGGTCCTGGACATAGAAACGGCCCACAAAAGGTGACTGCTGGAAGGACACTCCCAGTGTTGGGCACAATCTTTGTGTAATAAAAAGGCCAAATTGACATTGGGAAAAAGTCATCAAGTCAGTCCACCCAGCTGCCAGAATAATAATAACCGTGCTAGACCATTATTGACAGCAGGAGCCACTCACACGTCTCCTGACAAAGTACTTTCAGATGAAGATCTTCTATTAGATATGATAGCTGCCCAAGTGGAAGATCAATCACTACCGAAACCGACGATTGATGCAGGCCTGATAGCAGCCTTCTCTATTACGATGGCGTTTTTTATGAAGCTCTATGAAAATGTGAGCGATCAGATCAAAGACCAGACAACTGTTATGGAGATGCTTCACTCAGAGGTTCTGTTTGTAAAGGTATTCATCACAGCGAAACAAGGTAACTTGGACAAAAATTCTGAACAAACTACCAATATTCTATACAGCATTATTGATCCAATCATGAATGACAAGAATACAAGAAGATCTGACCAGGAAAAAAATAATCAAATAAATTCCCATAGAATCTGAAAAAATAGGGTATAATACCCACTTAAAAAATCTACCCACGGAGGCCACCAGGGGGCGCAGGCAAGATGGCTGCCTGAGCTTCGAGCTCCGTACCCAGCCCCGGGTGACCAGCAGATTTCGCATGGAACAAGGGTCCCACCAGCCATACGACCCCCAGCAAACGCTTTGGGAACTTGTGGCCCCCCACTGGAGCCAACTCCGACGCTGATCCGACACTTCTGGGCAGAGTTCCCCAGCCCGAAAACTTTCCGCGGCCCATACCCCACGGCCCCGCACGACACGCCGGGGAGGCTGCCGCAGCCATGCTCCACGCGGCCATCGGAGCTCCTTCCGGCTCTGTGAGGAGGGAGCCAGCCGCGGGCGAGTAGGAGGCCGTGCCATGTAAGGGAGAATCTGAGGCAGTTTACTCGAGGGACGCCGGAGCTCCCCGCCCTAATCTTCACCGCGGGCCCGGTGTGGCAGTGCCTGCACGGCCCGGCGTGGCGGGAGCTTGGTCCCCCAGTTCACCTCGCGACTCCAGCAGCCGCGCTACCAGATTCTGACCCGGAGCGGTGCCGCCTCGGGCCCTCGCCCACAGGGCGGCAGTAACACCGGGGGGCTGACGCCGGAGCACTCCCCCCGACCCACACCTCCCCCAATTGCAGCGTTCAACAAGAAGGGAACCCAGGACCCCGGACACAGACTCCCCGCCACCTCGGGCGAGCCACTTGAGGGAGCAGCAGCGGGGCCCTGCAAGCGGAGAGCCCGACCCCTCCCCACATCACGCAGACCTGCAGACGGCCCACCAGGAGGCCACCGACGCACAGTGGTCCCCTGTAGCCCGTGGGAGTGGAGAGCTGGGGGGCCGACGCGGGTGCGCGCCCCCCCAACACACACCCTCCCTCCGCCTCCCCAACTAGTGACACTGGAGGGGGCACCGGGGGGCACCTGAGACACCTTGAGTGGGCCCCCCACCACTACAGCGAGGCCTGGGGTACCTCTCCGCATCATTCACCTGCAGGAGCAACTGGCCCGGACCCCTGGGCCCGTCACCCGAGGAGGCCTCGGCCCCCCCTCCACCTTGGGCCGTCGCGGGAACGCGCCCCTGACTCCATGGACTGGGGGTCACAGGAAGCCACATGCTACAGGTGAGGAGCCCCCCCCGTGCACCAGAGGGGATACTATCCACGCTTGGCTCTCGGATAGCCACACAGGGTGTGCCCTGTCTCAGAGGGAGCTGTGTTTTCCGCTGCCACCACTGCAATCTTAGAGCCCCCTCGCCGAGAAAACCAGAGCCCACCACCGCAGGGGGAACCACCCGATCCAGGCAAACCTGACCCACACTGAGGCACCGACAACCACGAAGAGCGCACCCCCTTCCGCCCCACGCCTTGGCGGGTCCCAACAAGGCCGCAGGCTAAGCGGTTACCACCAACAACAGGTGACCAATATGAGCACCCCATGAGTTGGAAAGAAAACCTGTTGAAATACCAATTCATGGCCAACGAGGGCGCCATGGCGACCGAGGGCCCCTCCACCCCGCCTCCGGACCTGGGCGCCATCCAGAACAATATCCAGATGATTCTGGAGGAGATCCGTGAGATAAGGACCGAATGGAGGGAGTTGAAAACAACCAGCTTTCCACAGCACTCCTCGAGACCTAAATGGAAGCCAGATTCCAAGAAATGCAACGACGTGAAGAAGAACTCCGGCTCAAGGTGGACGATATATAAAACAGGGAGAGGAGGAACAACCTGCGTTTTTTTTGGATTAGTGAAAGCCGAGGGCGAAAGCACACAAGGCCTCGAGGGCAAAGTACACGACATCGTAAGGATTGTCTTGGGGGCAGACGCCGAGGGTGAGATCAAATTTGACAGGGTCCACCGGGCAGGTGGAAGGGGAAGAGGCCCGCGTTCAGTGCTGGCTCGGCTACATTACTACAAGGACAAAGCTAAAATTCTGGAGAAAGCGAGGAACCTTGGCAATATTCATAGCCGCCCATACTTGAAGGCTCTGCCTACTTCTTCCCCATCCTCGCGCACCACGAGCGCGCACTCGGAAGTGCCCTGTAAGTGCTTGGCTGTTTGGCTGTTCGGGTGTGCGGCGAGTGCGCGGGTGTGGAGTAAGATTATTTGTAGAGCCTGTCTTCGATTGATTTGGGGGACTTCTTTGATGTGCTTTTAGTTAAGAGTATGTTTACCCCTTGTTGCATAATTTTGAGCACTCACACATTCAAATCATGGTGACTAGTACTCTAAGAAATGTCAAATGTCTGGGTACGCTACCAGTGAAATCTCGGATGAGCGTAGCTGATACCTTAGGTTTGGCTGATTCAGTGCCGACTTATTTGTTAACGACGGCTGGAAAGCAACTGATTGTTGCTGATTCAAACATTGTGGATTCTAATATTGTGGATTCGTCTTGTGACGTGGTGTCCCATAATGTACATGTTAGTGCCGGCATTAAGTCGGATATGTTGTGTGATAACATGAACGAATCCAAGCTTCAGATTGTTGCTAGTCCACCAATGGTCATGGTGCATAACATTCCCATAATGGAGAATTCTTTATTGGGTATTACAACTGATGCACATGTCTCTACAAACCTCGATACCTCATTGGTGGCTCCTGTTGTTATGGCTGAACTGCATAAGCGTGTACGCTTGTCTAATGGCTCCTCAACTCCTGTCTCAAAATCTAAAGGGGTAAGGGAACAGGTGCATTTCCATCAAACACCTCTAGAAGTACTGGTAGACTCAAAGTCCAATAAAGATGAACAGATATGTAATGAGGTTATGTCTGATCAAATCACTGCTATCACTCCTACACTTGATGCGGCTGCAATGATTTTGGAACCATTACCTTCACACCCCTCAGCGGATGTATCCTCATTTTCAGCTCATAACATTGCTGGGGTATCTTTTCATCAGAGCACATTATGTATCACAATTTGTTCACGTTCCGTTTTCGTGACATGAAGTGAACACTATTAGACAATCAATTCCCGATATTAGGAAACATTCGACAGGATTCTACAAAGAGATAGAGTCCATTTTACAATCCTCTGTGTTCACCCTAAGTAATATTGACTTGCTATTCCCTGTACTCCTGCCCATAGATTTATGAAAGCAGGTTCGAACAATAGACGATGTGACAGGGTTGGGAGATACGTGGGCTAACATAACTAGGTTTGATGGGGAAAGACCAGCTGGTGAGAAACCACCTCAGGTAATACTCACTTTACCTGATAGAATTGTCGCAAAATTGAAAACTATAATTCCTGAGAAAATAATTATTTGGGACAAGCTTACGGCCTGTGTTCAAGGAAAATCTGAAGGTGCCACCAAATTCTTTAATCGATTTGAACAGGTATTCTCTGACTTCAGTGGACAGGACTTGGGCACAGAGTTTGGGAAAAGGTTGTTTGTGGACAAATTTGTATGTGGTTTGCTGCCCGACATCCAGTCACAGATTATGTCCTCTGAGAGCGCTTGGCAGGCGAAATCCCAATCTGAAGTTTTGCACATGGCTTAGTATTATGAGAACCGTGTTAATAATGAAAAAGAGAGCATAGAGAAGAGGAAAGGAGATTGGAAGACTAAAGTATTGTTACAGAAAAGTGTTAGAAATCCCAGAGGAGGTAATTCACAGACCAGAGGTCAGTATGTTCCGAAAGGGAACGTCCCCCTGGGTCCTGTGAATATTAATCAATGTGCCTATTGCCGCCAGGAAGGTCATTGGCGTGCACAGTGCCCCGTCCTTCGACAGAGGTCAAACAACACATTTGGGAGTATGGGTAGACGACCTAGAGGTCGCCCCGGAGTGGGGGGCCCTGATAGAAGTCAGTTCTCGCAAGATCCTCAGCAACCTTTTTCACGGGATAATCAGACTTCGAGTGTGGACACGAGAAACATATTTGATCACCCCTCTGCCGCCTACCTTTCTGAAGAGCTTCCTTGCGACGACATTTTATTTCGTTAGGATTGCCCGAAGCAGGGTTTGGAACCTTCACCTATTCCCGTTAGCCAAAAAGGTCCCGACGTTGAATTGTTAGTGGGGAATAGGAAACATTAGTTTTTGATAGACACTGGAGCACAGAAGTGCTCCATTGATCATTCTCGGGTCCAAACATTCCACTGTCAGGGCAAACTAATGTTTCTGTAGGGTTTTCTGGCATACCAGTTGCTTGTCCGGTTTCTTCGCTGGTGCCTGTTTCTTTGGGTCCCTTTACGGACCACTGTCCATTCCTCTTGACTTCAAACTGTGGAGAGAATTTGCTGGGGTTAAATCTGTTGAAGAAACTAAATGCAGCAATTCATTGTTCCTCTGACGGAGTGCGACTGACGGTTTCACCACAGCAACTTCCCAGTTCTCAGTTTTTGACTCGACCATTGCCTCCTGAGTTTAGCGTTGTCCCGGAATGTGTGTGGGCGGTTGACGACAATGATGTCGGGGTACTACAGGTTGAAACCGTTAAAATAGTTTTGAAACATGGAGTTAAACTACCACGCATTCCGCAATATAAAATATCAGTTGAGGGCAAGCGTGCTTTGAAATGCATTGTCTTCGATTTTGTGCATCGAGGAGTGATCAAAGAGATTGCAGGTAGGTTATGTAACAGCCCGATTTTACCCGTGTACAAGAAAGGCGACAATGCAACCCCATTCTGTTTCATAATTGATCTACGCGCTATTAATAAAGTTGTCGCCCCACAATTTCCAATTGTGCCTGATGTGACAACGATACTAACGATGATCCCTGCTACAGCTACTCACTTTAGTGTTGTGGATCTGAAGAATGCTTTCTTCAGTATTCCTATACACAAGGATAGTAGATATTTGTTCGCGTTCACCTTGGGGGGACGTTTGTTCACATTTACTCGTGCACCTCAAGGTTATACTGAAAGTCCAAGCATTTATAGTAGGGCTTTGAAAGAGCAGATTGACACCCTTGAATTGCCATCTACTTGTACACTGCTTCAGTATGTCGATGAATTGCTTTTAGCTGCAGATTCTGAAAGTGCTTGTAAAGAAGGCACTGTATTGTTGCTTATTCATTTGGCTGAACATGGTCATAAAGCTTTGCTTAAGAAATTTCAATATTGTTGTCAGGAGGTCACCTATTTAGGCTATCTCCTATCAAAGGAGGGGAGGAGATTGACACCTGAAAGAATAAAATACATTTCTGGCATGTCTGTTCCAAATACACAGAAGGAAGTCAGAGCCTTAATAGGTATGGCTTCTTACTGTAGGCTGTGGATCCCGAACTTCTCACTAGTGATAAAACCGATGTTGGCCTTGACGAAGAAGGGCATTTGTTCGCCGCTGCCATGGAAGTCGGAACATCAACAATCATTTGAGCTTCTCAAAGCCGCGTTATGCTCTGCACCGGTTCTGGGTACTCCAAATTCCAATAAGGCCTTTGTGTTGTTTGTGCATGAATGTGATGGATGTGCTTTGTCTGTGTTAACACAGGAACACGGAGGGAAAAATAGACCATGCGGCTACTACTCTTCCGCCCTTGATCCTGTCGCATGCGCTTTGCCAAGATCTTTGCGAGCTGTCGCTGCTGCTGCCGCATCTGTAAATCAGAGTGAGGGAATGGTCCTAGGCCATGATTTAACCCTGATGGTACCTCACTCTGTAGATGTCCTATTGAATAAAACCCAAACACAGCACCTCACCTCTGCACGGCTGACGAGGTATGAATTAACTTTGTTTGCCCCTCACATTCAAATTAAGAGGTGTTGTGTTCTTAATCCGGCTGAACTCCTACCTTTCCCGCAAAATACTGTTTGCGGTGACGAAGAATCACATGACTGCCTGTATACTACTGAACAGGAAACGAAGGGCAGGATAGACCTTATAGATACTCCTTTGGGCAATGCGGAAGGGGAGCTGTTTTGTGATGGCTCCTGCTTCAAAATCACAGATGGTACATCTAAAGCTGCCTACGCAGTTACTACATTGAGTACGGTTGTTGAAACTAAGAGAATTCCGCATAACTCCGCGCAGGCCGCAGAGATTATATCGTTGACCCGAGCTTGTGAACTCTCCGAAGGGCATACAGTAAACATATATACTGATAGCCAGTACGCCTTTGGGGTGGCTCATAACTTTGGGAGGTTCTGGTCGGAAAGAGGGTTCCTAACCTCACATGGGACCAAGATTCAGCATGGCCCCCTGATAGTGCAATTGCTCTCGACACTGGCGCTCCCTAGTCAGTTAGCGATCATGAAATGTGCAGCGCATCGTAAGGTCATAGATGATGTGGTAAAAGGGAATGCTTTTGCTGACCAGATAGCCAGGCAAACGGCCACAGACCTTAGCACAAACATGTATGCTCTAAGGGAAACAAAAGATGCCTATGTAATGGATGAGGGTATTGGGTCTGTACGAGATATCCAAGCTGATGCCACGATAGAAGAGTCTAAAAAGTGGGCCGAAGGGATGGGGAAACTAGATGAAGATGGGTGTTGGGTGGATACATCTGAAGGGAAACGGTTACTCCCTGATTCATATGTGCTGGCGATGGTTATGATGGCACACGGTCCTACTCATGTGTGTGCTCAGCAGATCACGAAAATGTTAGAACAAGTCTGGGTAAATGATAAAATTTTGAAGATCGCACAGCGCCATGTCCAAAATTGTATGATATGCTTAGAGCACAATGTGGGGAAGTGGACAGTAACTACAAGGGGTAGTTTTGGGCCTCCTTCTGTTCCCTTCGAAGTCATCCACTTTGATTTCATTGAGATGGAACGGTGTAACAATCTAAAATATGTCCTTGTGATCATTTGTGCTTTTAGTAAATGGGTCAGGGCTTTCCCCGTTAAGGATGCTACTGCCATGACCACTGCGAAGATTATGGTAAAGGAATTCTTTCCACAATTTGGGCTGCCAAGAGTAATTTGGTCGGACAACGGTCCCCATTTTGTTGCAGCAGTAATTTTGCAGATATGCACAGCGTTACACATTGAAAAGCGATTTCACTCGGCTAGACATCCTCAAAGTGCTGGGTTGGTAGAGAGACATAACAGTACCCTAAAGAATAAGCTTGCTAAAACATGCGCCGGCACCAAACTGAAATGGCCGGACGCCTTACCTATTGTATTGTTAGCCATGCGTGCCACACCTCAAACTAAGACTGGGCTCTCTCCATTTGAGGTAGTGATGGGGAGACCTGCTAATATTTGGGGTCTTCCGAAGCCTAAAGTATTTAGGGAGGTTGAAAATGTATTGCTTGTAGACTACTGTAACCAGGTAACTAAAAATCTGTATCTCATTTATCATCAGGTTCAATCAACTTTACCTGTATGGTTTACGGGCCCAGGACACAATATTCAGCCTGGAAGTGGTGAAGGCCTATGAAAGGTCTTCCTGCCTCACGCCTCGCTGGCGGGGACCCTACCAGGTGCTGTTGGTCACCCAGACAGCATTGCGGGTGGCTGGAAAGAAGCATTGGATCCACGCGACACATGTCAAGAAACTTCCTCACCCGACGCCACATGTTACAGAAGAAGCAGAACCCCTTGCTAATGCTACAATCTCAGATCCTGGAGTAGCAAATAGCGCTGTGAGTGTGTCGGAGAATCTCTCTGAGCCCGTGGAGCTTGGGGAACAGTCCATTTTGTCTCCACACTCCTTGGAAAGGTCACTTCCGGAAAACGTTGTTTCAGGTTCTGCAACTTCCGTCGCCCCTGATACGTTGCTTCCCTCAGGAAGTGACGTTACCTTATTTCCGGATCAAACAGTACCGGGAATCACCAGGTACGACCTTCGACGAAGAAAATAGAACTGCGGCATGGGTTTTGCCTGTGCATCTGGAAAAGAAAAGAGTCAATGAGAGTTTTGTTCTTGCAAAAGAAAGTTTTGAAAAGAAAGGGATTCTGCTGGCTAGGGTTGGGGAAGGACTAAGAAGTTGCGCGACCGTAGTGTCGCCAGCAACGAACATTGGGGACGTCGATTGAGAAACTACGATGCCTGCCACCTCCACCGCTGCTGCTCGCATTGGACTTGTAAATAAGGGGGTTATCAACTCAGACAATGAACAATGTGCCTGGGCCCCAAAAACGTATTGCTGTGTTGTGATAATAGTAATTGGAATTTGTATAGTTTCTGCCGTGGGACTCTGGTACTTTGAAGAAATTTATCCTCTAGAGCCTCTTCTGCCAATTGAAATTGTACCTACTGCCTTGACTCCCTCTGTACACCTTCATACTCTGTCACCTAGGGACTCCCAGCATAGACGAAAGTAACATAATAACACTTTAATGATAATAATGAATTCAACGCATGCCATTTTTAATAAGAGTAATTGCTGGATCTGCACCCATTTACCACAACATGGCAACAAGGGGCTAGGATGGTATATTCTCCCTTTACCTTTAACGACTGCTTGCTATGCCTCTCTTAGAGCATCATTCTTTGGCCGTTGCAATGACAGCATCTCAAGGAACTTTGATGGAACTAATTTAAATGATTTTGAGAAACGTGAACTGACTCCCCTGGGATGCTCGCTTTTTGCAAATAGAAGTAAGCGTAATGTTGCTTCTATTAGGACATCTGATAAACTGTCTCTTCCTTTCCAAACTCTAATTTCCTTTAAAATGGCTCCGATAGGCAATAAGGACGCTGTGTCTCCTTCCTACTCCATTAACCATAGCCCCGATTCAGTCCCCTTCTGTGTACAAAGAAATTGCACTTGGTCAATGGGAGATTTTGAAGGTTGTGTGAACATTGTAATATTGACCGGAGAGAACAGGCCTCTGTATGTAGGGTGGCCTGTCTATTTCGTTTGCGGTAGTAGAGCATTTCCCTGGTTGCCCAAGGATTGGCAGGGAACCTGTTATTTAGGAATCCTGTTACCTGGGGTATTCATAGCTAGTACATTGGAAGTTTCTAAGGCTCGCCCATGGCGGGAAGAGAATGGAGATACCCCTGGGCAAATATTGGGAGATATAACAAAATCAGTTGTGCCATTTTGGGGACAGATAGCAAATTCTGAAAATATTAGAGGGCTAGCAAGAGTACTGGAGAGAACCATCAACCGGACCACGGATATACTCTACAATATGACACTGGAACAGAAAACAATAAGATTGGTAGTGCTCCAAAACCGGATGGCATTAGATGTCATTCTGGCAGAACGTGGTGAAGTATGTAAATTAGTGGGGTCCGCTTGCTGTGTTTTCGTACCAGATTCCTCACCGACAATTTTCAAAGCAATACAGAATTTGCACGTCCTTAGTTCAGAAGTGCATGTTCCTGTGGGAGATTGGAGTATTAGTGCTTGGTTCTGGGATTCTCTACGATCCTGGGGTTGGAAGGTGCTTTCTGTTATACTGGCTATTTTGGGAATTCTGCTATTCCTTTGTTGCTGTATCCAATGTCTACCTAGTATATGTACAATGCTAGGGGGATGTTGTGCTCAGGCGGTGAGCACGATAGGACATAAAGTGTTTGTCCCAGATACAGCATCTAAAGAGTTTGTATTGCAAGAGGTTCTGGTGAACGACCTAATGGCTATAGATATTACAGATAGCGATTCAGGATGTATGGACGATAATGAATGGAGTTATTTACAAAGACATTAGAAATGGTATAAGCACTTGGCATAGGCCAAAAGGAGGGTTTGTCAGAATAGAAACAATATTATGCCTCCTATCGTAATAATTGTATGTGTATCGGCCTACGCCAAGTTGTCTAAACATCATGTGCGAACAAACTCCACGGTAAGGTCTTGACCTTAGAGAAACCAATGTAAGCCGCCATCTTGGATTGAGCTGGCATTTTAGGTTCTCTTGTTATGTAGAAGTCATCCTAAACATCAAAATGGAGGCCAAATGGCATTCTGAGTAAGATTCTGGCCGTTGTGACCTCTGTACAACTGAATAATTAATATGCCTGCAGGCCACTTGTCGGGGTCGCGAACAGAGACCTTGTCCTACTGTTGGCCTACATGTAAATGTACTACTTATATCAGTGAAACTAATCGAAATGCATATATTAAAGGATTGACCTGGCAAGGAACCCTAAGACCAGAATTAAATATTTCGCAGAATGGTTAACCCGCAAGAGGGTTGGCCAAGGGCTGGACAAATTGTATAAAAGGCCCGGGTATTCCAATATGCGGTCTCTCACTAACACATCGAACCCTCATTGAAGTTTGTTATGTTATACTGAGAGCCGAATAGCTATCCATTTGTCAATTGGCTTGGTAACTGTTTTAGCTTGAAATAAAGCACTTGTATGTTTCTTTGTAACCTGTGTTGGTGTGTTTCTTTTTGGGCTTCCCGTTCTCATATTATTCTTCTGTTTTCACACCAGCTGAGGATCCTTGTTGATCACTTCCACCCTGGGACGGAAAAGCAGTGGGGGGCCTTGGACAATAGGCTACTCGCCCCAGTCACACTCGATGAATGGTTATGGGTCCCAAGAGCACGCATCCCCAGGCGGGTACTGGATCACCCGGTACTGGGGGTCCTCTGGTCTGTCTGGAAGGAAGGGAGTTACTACAGATGGCTCACAACCTGGCCCTCCCCGTTGAGCTGTATCTGGGCCCCGCCGTTCCTAGCTAAAATAGCGGAACCAGCCACCTACCAGACGTGGTACGAAGTGGGCCTCATCAGGGCTTGCCACCTGTGGGTGGGGGGGTCCGTCATGACCTTTCTAGATCTTGAGGAGGCCCTGGGTGTGGGTAAACTGTCGCCATTCCGCTACCTCCAACTCAAGGGAGTTCTCTCAGAACCCTCATGGGGAGACACCCTCAGGAGGGACCTA
The DNA here is from genome assembly GCF_040938575.1 of Ambystoma mexicanum. Taxonomy (NCBI): domain Eukaryota; kingdom Metazoa; phylum Chordata; class Amphibia; order Caudata; family Ambystomatidae; genus Ambystoma; species Ambystoma mexicanum. The sequence goes on from NC_090924.1 coordinate 1,122,997,270, forward strand.
ACGGACTTTGAGAAAATGATCATCTCCTCCCGAGGCTCCAGGGGGGTGATATCCCGTTTATATAAGCTCATCTTGTTCTCGATACCAAGGGATCCCCCCCGGCACGGACACAATGGGAAAAAGACCTGGGAGTGGCAATAGACGACAAGAGGCGGACCGAGATGTGCATCCGGGCCCACCGCTCAACGACCTCCCCTCAGTATAGACATCAAGCACTAAAGGTCCTACACAGAGAGTATCTAGAATGAGCCCGGGCTACGACCCTCACTGTTGGAAATGCCGAAATGCAATAGGTGACTACATGCACATGTGGTGGTCCTGCCCTAGGGTGCAGTTGTATTAGGGAGAGGTCCTGTCCTGGATTAGGGGGGTGGACGGAATCAGTAGACCCCGGTGCCCCTGGTTGCTCCTCTTTGGGATCAAGGTAAGAGATGATCAGGAGGACACCCAGGGTCACATGCTTCAGGCCATGCTGGTGGCGGCCAGGAGCTGCCTGGCCCAAAAATGGAAGAACCCATATATGCCTGAGGAGAAGGAATGGGTCACCAAGGTTCGGGCGATATACGACATGGAGTTCCTAACGCATGTCCTAGATGAATCTAGATCCAACATTGAGGAACTCTGGCTCCCCTTTTTTGCAAAGTACGAGTGCCCGGCCTGAGGGGTGCAACCCTAGCCCGCGGTCCTGCCCAAGCTTCAGGGCACGACAAGGTTGGGGCAACACAGGTACTTACTGAACAAGGCACGCTCCCCCCCTGGGGGTGCCACCAAGTTGTGCCCAAGACTAAGTGTGCACAGAACTATTCGACAGTCCGAGTCTGTAAATGCTCTTTGTGGTCCTGCAAGGCAATTCTGAAACTGACATTCGATCACCGGCTATGGGGGGGTGGAGGTTAGGGGGGAGGTGGAAAAAAGGGTTATTGTTAAAATGTTTGTTAAGGGTACGCATTTGATTTGCAGAGAACTGTTTGTTGTGATGACCTAAAAATGACAATAAAAAATATATTTTAAAAAAAAATTACCCACAAAACCAGTTGATTTGGTGTAGGTTGTGACGTTGCTGGAGAACACAGGGAAGGATTAGCTAGGCTCTCAGGTGAGGCCCTTGACAATTACCTTTGTTGAGATATCTGAGGCCGACGCTAATGATGGAAGTTGTTACGAACATCAGGAAAATTATACTACAATGGCCCTGAATGATCGAATCATATCAAGTTAGATCACTCAAAGGCTAGGACCTCCATATATGCCTAAGGGGATGACTCTGGTCGGAGAGACAAAACAATTCAAGATATTTTATAGATTGGCGGATGGGAGGAAGAACAGCCAGGTATGTGAAGAGTCACTGCAACGCAAGAGGGAGACTTTAAAGCTCACCCTCGATAAAAACAATAAACTGGGAACAATAGTGCGGAGGCATATATAAACCTCAACAGCATCCCAGCTTCCCTTCAGGGAAAAAAGGCCATACTCAGAAACCTATCATTCCCAGGAATAACAGGAAATCTAGAGAGACACAGAATGAGAAGAAGAAAACAACAGATGTAAAAGAAGCCACAAGCATCGGCCTGGGTCGGCGGATGGTAGACTAGATAAGGACCACCCGACAAATGGAGGAAGTGAGGGAAGAAGAAGAGAATCTGGAATTAATAAATCTGTCAACATACTCATCCGAGGAGGTTGAGGGCAGCCCTCTGGCAAGGGCTACCAAGGCTAGAACTGCGCTACAGAGGGAGGGCCGGAAGGGAACCTTCAGGGAGCAGGAAACAAGAGGATGGTGAAGCAGAGGATAAAAGACGACGAGCAGGAGGACTGCAAAGTCATTAGTCCACTCACCAAGGAGGGTCTGCCTCGTGGGAGAGAGTAATGGGGCCCTGAGTGGGAGTGTGAAGCACTCACCAATCCTTCACTGCAACTTTTATCCAATGTGGTGTCTTTTAAGACGCTGGAGCAAGAGAGGCATGACTTGGTTAACCGAACCGAGGGTGAAAAATCCATTAACTCTTTGGTAAGCTAAAAAGCGGATAAGCGCATCTGGATCATCGCGATTGTAATGCGCAAAGTCAGGGTGGAAGTGGAGCCATGCCAAACGGTCCTAGGAAGTTGGAATACCAGAGGCTTTATTCATCTTTTTGGTAAAGGGACTTGGTCTTCAATCATTGTGATGTCATCTGCCTTCAGGAAATGTGGCTAAGGGAGGCTCCAGTCTTGGAAGGCTTTACCATTTATTTAAACCCGGCAGAAAAAGGCCTTAGTAGATGCCCAATGGCTGGTCTCTTGACTGCATTAAAGATTGAAACAGTCTTAAAGTAATCTCAATTAAACACCCTTCACCACTGATAGAGGCACTGACAGCAAAAGAGGGCTGCCCCAGGGATCAAACAGCATGGACCGGGATGATTCTCAATCTATATTGAAACTGTGGAACATTGAAAGCAGTTGGCTCCATAAAAACGATGCTATGGGGTCCTGGCCGAACTTGGACATCATCATGCGCTGGGACTTAAATGTCCATTGCTTCGGTGGTGAGGCGAGCCTGATTACAGATCTCTCGCCTCCTGTGACCCCCCCTAGTTATGAGAGGATTAAACTGGAGGAATGAACTTGCTCAGAGGAATATTATGGTAATCAATGGCCACATGAAGAGGGACATTCTAGCTTCGCCGACTTGGAAGAGAGGCTCTTCAAAGAAGGTTCTAGATTCCATATTCATTATTGACTGTCTATATGAAAAACCGCTGCGCTTGGATGTCCAAGAAACTAAGTTCAGCGATCATAACATCTTGAAGTAGACTAGTAAAAATTGGAACATAGCCTCCCCGGAAACATTTCTGGGCAAGATCAGAGTAACCTCAGGTAGAAACAGTCTAAAAATAAACCCTGATGGTATTAAGACTCTTACAAAGGCACTGCATGGAAATTGCAAGGAGAATCCAATCTCAGCTTCATGTATTATACCATCAAATTATCTGCTTATGTTGAAAAAACATTTGTTGGTGCAAGTAGAGAATTCTCACCTTGCCATAGGTTTAACATTGAAGTGGCAACAAGAAAAAAGTTGCAAAACAGTTTAGTAAGAATATGAAAAAAGGGCTCACATGAGACAGTTGAAGCAGTAAAAAAAAAATGAAACAGCAGTTCAAGAACTGGATGAAGCAGTATAAATGTAAACTCCTACAGTAAGATGCTGTGTCAATGTTAAAGATTATGGCTTTGAAAAACACCTTGGAAATGTGGAGGATCCTGAATGTGTACCTCAGTGTTCTCTAATGTCAAATCCTGTGCCAGCAGGAGTGTGGGTTGATCTCTTCGGGAGGTTATTTGTGGCCCCCGGTAAACCAACGGTGATAGAAGATGAAGTAAGGTCGAGGTTCTGTTTTTTTCAGACTGAGAAAGGCGAAATTCGTACCTTAATTCGGAATTCAAGCAATATAAAGGCTGCTGGACCAGACAGCATAACAGACCTAATATTGAAAAGGAATCCAGAGCAATAGGCAACATTCATGGACACAATCTATAATAGTGTTGATTTTTAAGAAGGGCGATAGGGTGCATCCTAATAACTACAGGCCTATTGCCCTTCTGGATGTCATCGGGAAGATCTTTGCAGCACTAATCCTGAAGGCGCTAACCAACTGGAGAATGCACACAAATCACTATGATCAGTGGCAGGCTGGATTTGTAAAGGGGATCGGAACTGAATCTCTTCCTTATCAACGTCTTAAAAACCCGGGCCAAGGCCATGAACAACCACAAAATCTACCTGACCTCCATCGACTTGGCCCAGGCCTTCGACACAATTGACAGATTCACTCTGTGGTCAAAGTTAAAGGCGTGGGACTGCCCTCAAGATATAAAGGAAGCTGTCAAGGCCCTTTATTCAGATACAACCCTCAGAGAAAGGCTAGACAACTCAGGAAACCAGTCCAAGCCTATTTGAATGGCAAGGGGCATTAAACAAGGCTGTCGACTGCCTCCTGCGATATTCAACTTATATATCTCGGATGTTGAAAAAGCATTTACTAACATCAGATGCTTTCCACCTTGATTAGCTGACATCCCTTTAAGTAGGTTGTTATACGCCGACAACCTGGTGCTGTTAGGTCAGACGCTGGTCGGCCTCTAACAGCAGCTGGATGCGTTGGCCGGCTTTGTCAAATCCAATGGGCTCAACATCACCGTAAAAAAATCTAAAATTCTAACCCTGGGACATAAGCAGGGCAGAAGAGCAAAGGTCAATGCCTGGTACCTGAGGGGGGAGAGGATAACTGAGTTAACCTCCTTGACATACTTGGAAATGAGTTTCAGTGACAGTATCAATGACTTACACAGAGAGGAAACACTGCGCAGTAAAGCGAGGAATCTCACTGCACAGGCGAGATTGATACTTGTGTTGCTCTGTACATTATCGCTGCTCCTGGTCATTGAATTTTATCGGTTAAAACTCATGCCATTACTGACTTATGGAGCTGTGACCTCCATTGCCTTATCTTCAGAAATGTGGCCTAAACTAGAAGGCATTTTTGGAGGCGGGCATTAACTCTACCAAAATGTATGCCAGTTTAAGCAATTGGAATAGAGCTTCATCTTACTTCAATATATGCTCTAACGGTTTGGAAATTGTTGTCCCTCTATCGCAAATGCATCATGGCGACTAATGAGGGAGGCTTTTGTGTTTTAAAGAAAGCCCTGTTAACTAATAACGAGCAGATATTGGTTGAGTGGAGGAAGATTTGCAGGGCGATTTTGGGGAGTGTGATTCACTCAGAAGAGACTCTAACTGACAATCCTCTGCTTTTGAAGCAGAAACTGTATGATCTCAACTGGATCGAGGCACATCAATCCAGAAGCAAGCTCAAGGTTTATGGTAAAAGCTTTCCAGACCATTGAGTGTGAGGGACTGTACCGAGCTACTTCATAAAATTCCCTAGCAGCATTCTACATGGGCAGTCTATGCGCTTCCGCTTCAACTTGTGGTGGAAGCACGGAAGGAGAAGGACAAATACAAGTGAGATTTCTCCTGCAGACTGTGCAAATATAACCTAGAGTCTCTGTTCCACCTTAAGTTAATTGACACTGGTATTGCTTGCCTTTTTGAAGGAAATATTCTTGGAAATCGAGGTCCATGGAAATCGAGGTCCACAGTCAAAAGACCTAGTAAATATGACCCTCAATTTCACTTGTTTGTTTATCAACGTTATGAATTCAAAATTGACTTGGCTCCTGTGCTTTTTTCATTTTAATTGGTTTTAGTATGGGAAATGATATAGGTAAATGTTCTTTTGTTTATAAATGTTAATTGTGATGTAAACTTAGAAATTATTTAGGCAAATAGTTGCTGTCCTTTTAAATGAGAATATGTGATGTCATTGTTTCTTTTTTTGTTGTCCTTTTTTCTTTTTCCTTCTCTCTCTTTTGATTTCAGTTAAAAGGTTTTAATTTTAAATGTACCTAGAGTGATCTTATGTCTGATGCAATCAGTTAAATAATTATTGTTGTCATATATGATGTTATTAGTGGTGTCATCAGTGATGCCATCAATGTCATCAGTGAAGTCATGCATGATGGTATTAGTGATGTAATCATAATATAACCACAATGATCACTTCACAGTTGTCATTCCTGATGGCATCACTGATGACGTCACAGGTGGCATCACGAATTACATAACCTATGACATCACTGATTACATCACTGATGGAATCACTGATTACAATAAAACACTAACGTTCCATGGGCAGTGGCAAGGACATGTAGCAGTGCCCACTGTATATTTTAACACAATAAGGGGCTACTGTAAACTGTGATGTCCTCAAGGTTTGTTTACAATGTATTGCTCACCTTAACGTCACTGCAACTAAAGTTTTTTCCTTGAATTTTCAAGTGTTTTTATAGCATACTGTCAACATTTTCTTTATGATATGATAGGTCATTTATAATGCCCCTAATACCCAGAGGTTTCTAAGCGCGGAACCGGGTATCGAACCTGCGTTGCTCCAGGCCGTTTTACTTCCATGCCGAGCACGTTGCTCCTGAGCTATCCTCCCAAGATATTAGTGTAAATATCACTAATACAATTCTTAAAAAATATATCGTATTTTCTTTAAACAAAAAGAATACTTCAAAACAATATAGATAGAAAGATGTGTAATTCAAAATTACTAACTTAGTGGAATGGAATCAGAAATACATGCAAAACGATGGTTGCGTGTACAGTAGCAACTAATCAACTGACATCATACGTTAACGTGGCTATGTACGCCTAGTGTCATGCTGCATACCTATGGGTTTATGAACATCCAATAAAATGTTGGTTTCTGTTTGTCATAGCTGCAACTATTGTGAAAAACCTGGGAAAGAAATGGTTTCCAGCTCCCCCAGCCCTCACCAAGTGTCCCCAACAACTATGCCAGCTCCCCCCACTCTCCTGATGGCCTCCCCACCTTTCCTGCCCACTCCCATTCCCCATATAACACTCGTTCTTTCTGTGAAGCAGTTTTGGTCAAAATGTCGGCTAGCCGTGCGTATACCCCGTCTTATTACCAGCACAATATTCTGTACCCGCGTGATTGACAACAACCAATGAAACTGCTTGCTTCTGTTTTTTATTTCCCCAGCACTCTCTGTTTCTGTGATGCAACTTCAATTGAGATGCTGGCTAGCTGTGGCTATACCGTCCGATAGCCAAGGTAGACCCCCTCCAAATCTGAAATTTCACTTGGTTTCCTTTTGCCTCACACGCCTCTAGCCTGGTGGCATTTGCATGTTTTTTGACGTACAAAAGCTTTTTTTCTGTATTTCATTTTTCGATACCCTCAGCTTTTGCCACGACTACCCCTCGCATAAAAAAAAGATGGTGGCTGTTTCATTTATAAATAACCGGTTTCTTGGTAATTTACTTGAGATATAGCTATCTAGCAGTCTGGGGCGGGTGTATATAGTTATCTTCAGAACGTCGGCCACATCCATTGCACGAGTCAAAGGTTATTAGCAATTAATTTTTCTGGGTTTCCTACATGAGTCCCACTCACCATTACTATCGGCGGCGACACCGGAAGTGCACTGCAAGTGCTGTTTTGCTGTGGGGACTCGCTGGCGTGCTCCTGCCTGTTCCACTACGGGAAGGTGCCCTTGCACAAGAGGAAACAAATCATCCGCAGTGCGGCGAAACGGGCTGCTGGACTTCACTCTCCAGAATCCTTATCGTGCGTGACCCGCCCCCTCCCACCCGCCCGCCGTTCCTCGTTGTGCATTAAACCCGGGTGCACGCGCACCCGCGCACGCACCCCGGAAGTGCACTGCAAGTGCTGTTTTGCTGTGGGGACCCGCTGGCGTGCTCCTGCCTGTTCCACTACGGGAAGGTGCCCATGCACAAGAGGAAACAAATCATCTGAAGTGCGGTGAAACGGGCTGCTGGACTTCACTCTCCAGAGTAATTATACTGCTTTCAACCTACTTTGGGACTTATTGCCATTGGACGTTGGGCTATGTGTTTGGCCCCTTTCTGACTCTCCCTAGTCCCAACATCCTAAGGAGCCTGTACTCTCTCCTAAGGAGCCTGCGTATGCACTGTGTCTTGCATTTCCTACTATGCAAGTGCTCTCGTAGATACTTACGTTCCTTTTTTTCTCTTTCTGTACTCAGATCCTTATCGTGCATGACCCGCCCCCTCCCATCCGCCTGCCGTTCCTTGTTGTGCATTAAACCCGGGTGCACGCGCACCTGCGCGCGCACCCCGGAAGTGCACTGCAAGTGCTGTTTTGCTGTTCGGCTGTGCGGCGGGGTAAGGGGAGAAATTGTCGATTGAGACATGTTCTGTTAAATATAGTATTTCATGATCAACATTGGTGCACAATTTTGTACATACCTGTGTGTAATTCTGGAGATTCACTTGTTTAGCTGGGATATATTCACGGGGATCGTTTGCTCTATTTTAGCCACCTAGAGCAAGTGTGTTCAGAGCTATTTTCTTGCTGTTTATTTAACACATAAGTTGCAGTATGGTTAATGGCTTGCGAAGTGGTCGGAAGCTTCTAGAACCGGTATCTATAATACCTGGCCCCGCTGTGAGCGAGGATATGTCCGCTGAGTTTGTGGCTCCACTTATTCCACAAGCTTCTATGTTATCTACACCGGGCTCTTTTGAGAGTAAGGCAACGTCTGTTGATCTTGTGGCCACATCGATACACCAAGCTACGATGTCAATAGATGGTGCAGGGGCTGATGAGTGCACTCCAGCAGTCCTAAAAACCAGGGTATTCAACGAAATGGGGGTTGCTCCCAAATTTGATATTAATGCTATGATGCACTGCTCTGGTAATAGGGCTGACCCTTCAGTGAGAAACACTACATTTGAGCTTAAGGATCTAAATAATAGTGCTCCAAGTAATTCCCCTGCAATTGACTTGAAACAAAGTACTGATATTGGACTATGCAGTATCTCCAACATCTCCTATAAAGAAGAAACAGTTGATTGCTCAGTAATGGGTCCCACCATTGAAGCAGAGCTAAGCAAACGTATTTGTCTCTCTCTTGGACCTTCAACTCCTGTAAATCAGAAATTGGTCGGGTGAGAAGATGTTTTCATGTTGAGTACTAGAAGTAAACCTGTTCCCATTAGCAATTCTGACACTTTGAGTGGTGAAACTGTCAAACTGACCTGGGAAATGGATTTTGAATCAAATGAATCCTTAAATAAACCCATGGTTAGTTCACCTAAAGCTTCTAGTGCTCAAACTGCACTAAATGACCGGATGAACCTTGATATTAAAGCATTCCAATCTAGTTTGATTGGAAAAGATAAAGATGCCTCTAATAATGATGTCCGTTCTGAGAGCATCACACTTGATGCACCATCTCTAAGTCCTGATTTCCCTGTCTTATCAAGAATTCTCAACTTACTGGATAAGGGTCATGAGCGCTCCCACTATGAAATAGGAATCATGAGAGAAGCTATCGCTGACTTATCTAACAAAACTAACAGAATTGAAGGTTTACTGTTCACTTGTGATGCGGTGGCTACTCTAACTAATAGACTACCCAAGAAAAAGGATATGGTGGATAGTGCCATTCAATTTGATGGCATATTTAACATACATATGCAGAAAAGATGCTCTTATGCCAGTACTGTTATCCCCAGATCTTTTATCTCAACCTGTACACAGACTGATGTTATTGTTGATGACTTGTGTAAAGTTCTGTCCACTGTTCAAAAAATTGAGTATCATCTGGCTAAAATGAATACAGAGACTTTTGCATCTCAAGCAGTGATCTCTCCTGCTGTCACCGGGGTTGAATTCATGAACAAATCCCAAAGTCCTGATAGCCCTTCCCAGCTGATGGATTTAATTGATCTAGGGGGTGAATGTTCCATGATGGGAGACCCAAAAATGTCCGAATCTATTGACGGTGATCTCCCACTGAAACCTATAACAGTTCTAACCCGAAGGGAAAAAAGGCTAGCTGGCAGGGCTTTGAAAAGGAAAGCTAAAGCGTCGGCCTTGGCAAAGAAACATGGGAATGCCGCGCTAAATGCCCAAACAAAAGCTATGCCGGTCATACCTGAGAACGACGTGGTGATTCATCTTTCTCAACTTGATGACGAATCAAGACTGTTACTTGATATCAATCCCCCTAATAAAAGCAAAGAAAGAACAAATGGGGATAAAAAACAAAAGAGTATGCAGGAAATTGTTAATGTAAAAAGGACTGGGGGGAGGATTGATTGTTCCTCGAACCCCCAATCCAGTATACCCCCCTCAGGCATCTCTGGGGGGGTTACAAATGTCGCTCTCTCAATTCTACCCGATAAGCCATAAACAAACTTCTGTCTGCAAAGGGAAAAGTAAGGTTACGATACTCAGGGCTTGTATCTCTCAGCCCGCTGACAATGACCCACTAGATGGTTCTTCTGCTGAGCCATGGATGTTGGGTGTATTGGGGAGGGATCCATTAAGATGTCTGGAAGGTTCAAAGGTCTTAAAAGTTGACATAGGGCCTATGCCTTCACTGCCTAAAGTTATGTCCTGTAAAGAAAATGAAGCTATAGCAATAACTGAATTGGTTGATCTAAATGTGGCGGGTTGTTCTAATAGCAGCCCCAAAGCGGACAACAATGAGTTTGAGTCCATTCTTGATCCACCGTACATACTTGGCTGGGAAAGTGACTCCAATATTAAAGGCAAATTAACTTTGAATCGGTCATCCCTCCTAAAAGCGTTTCACACAATACCCTACCTGAGAACCATAGTATCAGATGATATTGATTGGGTAAGACTAGCTAAAAGATACAATAACAGGATGACATGTGGATTCTATTCCCGACTTATTATGAAACTTGTTTGGGAACAAAAAGAAAACTTTGAATTGATTGGATTGACCCCCTTTTTATTACAATCTGATTCTGCTGCTAGAATTTTCCTTGATAAACCTACTGTTTCCACAGTCACCAGTGACCATAATACGATGCTAATGCAGCCTCCCCAAATCAGTGGTGATCTGGTTAAACAGTTATTAGCAATGGCTGCTGTATTATCAGGTTTAAATACACTACCTCATTCTACATCGGCGACTGTACCGGTGGTGCCACCCTAGCCCTGCTAACTTACAATCAACTGAATGTTTGTCATGGAACTGTTGTGGGTTGGCTAACCTGAAAACATGGTGGGGATCCACCAACCCATGTGAACTTCCGGCTATATTGCTATTACAAGAGACAATGCATGCCTCCCAGCTGTCGTTTGATGGTTTTGTTTGTTACTCCCAACCTGCAATCTGAGGAGAAAAGGGTAGACTGTTGGGTGGTCTTGCAATTTTAATAAGTAATGCTTGTAAATATCTAACGGAACTTATCTTTAAGGATCCGAATGTGTTAGCCATAGAATTAGCACCGGTTTCTCCGCAAGGCAAATTCCTCATCCTGTTGTGCATCTATTGGAATAGATTGACGATAATATTTAATGAATTCACCGACATTCTGGATGCTATCTTAGAAGGTGTTTTTTCTCGACACAATGAGGTTAGTGTAGTGGTTGGTGGCGATTTCAACTCTTCATGCTTAAGGCAAAAGTTTTGTCCGGGATACCAACCCTTTCCTATTGCCCCTAGTTCGGCTAGGAACGGGTTGAAATGGATAACGTTTTTTCTTAACTGGGACATTCAGGTAACTCCTACTAATTCAGTGTACTATACATACACTTGGTCTAGGGGAGGTTTGTATTCACACATTGACCATTTTTTTACATCCTCGAATACCTGCCTCTTATCGGACAGTGTGAATATCAAGTATTTGGGATTTGGTGATCATAATGCTATTTCAATACAATTGAAATTAGAGGGTTGGGGTTTTACCCCATCTCACCCTCTAAAGTTGGTCGAGAATGATCGCCCAGGTTTAACGGTCAGATGGAATCCCTCGGTATGTTGTCAATTTACGGAGCGTATAAGAGTTGATTTGGGGTTGATCAAATGTCTGAATGATTCTCTCCAGGACCCTGCAGGTGTTGATCAGTATATCTCTAAAATGATCGAATTCCATCTGCTGGAAAAGTCTAATTATAGAAAACCGCCGCCGGTTGTTAAACCACACCGACACAAATTTAATATTGAAATTTACCAACTGAAGAAGACCAGAAATTATAAGTTACATAGATTATCTAGGTTGTTGCTTGATCAAACACAATATTTCGTGCAAAGAAAAACCATTTTAGCTACACATAAAATTGCTGTGAAAAACCTAAAAACGCATCTTTACATGAATGACAACTATAATATGATTTATCACATCTTGAAAAGTGATATATGTAAAATTTGGGCTTTGTTAAGAATGATAAATGGTAACAATGAAGGGTTGAAAGAAAATGCTATCTCAGCTGATCAGTGGGTCAGCTACTTCAGGCAGAAATATGAATTACCCATAACGTTTCTAAATTATCCTTATCTAGTGACCCAGAATAATATACCTATGTGCTCCCCTTGGAGCTTAGATGATATTTCACGGGCCATTAAGAAATCTAATCCCTCTAGGGCCATGGGACCCGATGGTATCCCAGCTTGTCTCTATAGATCAGATATGCAGTTGTGGGCGATGATCTTGAAAACAAAATTTGATGCAGTATTTACTTCCCAAACTATTCTGAGCTCATGGTGCTCTGCTAATATTATACCTATATACAAACAAGGCCCTATTGATGACCCCAGTACCTTTCGCCCCATTGCGTCAACCGACGCGTCCTCTAAGGTATTTTGTCAACTAATTCTGGAAGAACTCCAAGTATTTATGAAAACTAATGCCACTCTTTCTAAATTCCAGACTGGTTTTCGCCAGCAAATGGGATGCACTCTTAATGCTACCATTATCGCCCATATTGAGTGGAATTCCAAGCATAATCACTCTGGAGCAGTTTACATAGCTGCTCTTGACTTGAGCTCTGCTTTTGATACTGTGGTAAGGAACCTCCTGTGGCTAAAGATGAAGGTGTTGGGCTTCCCTGGATATCTAATAGTGCTTATGCACCTACTCCATACTGACACCACTTATAGAGTGCGCCTTAACAAGGAAGGTATGCTAACTGGACAAATACCATCTAAAGTGGGGCTAAAGCAGGGGTGTACTCTAGCAGCTGTATTGTTCAATTTGTATACCTGTGATATTGAGGAATGTTGGTCAAACGAAGTGATTTACCCAATTCGAATAGGTCGAACCAAATTGAACTATATTGGCTTTGCGGATGATGTCCTTATTTTTGACAAAACTCCTTTCGGCCTACAGCACAAACTTAATGCTTTCAGCTCTTATGCCAATGCCCATAACTTGAAAATTAACCATTCCAAATCACACATTTTGATGTTTAAAGACGATCATGAAAAGATTTGCACCTACACTTGGTTTATGGAAGATACTCGGATTGCTACAATTCAAGAATTTAAATACTTGGGGTATCCCCTTTCAAATTCATTTTCAAAGTTTTGGTGGAGAAATAAAATATGCGAAAAAATTAAACCCCTTGTTTCCCAAATGAGACTAATAATGGGTAAATACTGTGGGTTCTCGCTCTTGGCCGTTCTTCAATTTTACACCCTAAAAGTGGAACCTTCAATTCTCTACATGTTAGATATGTGTTTATATGAAATAGACGACATTTTAGATACACTTCAAGGAGGTATTTGGAAAAATGTGCTAAAGCTTCCTACATCCGTTCCAAATGATGTAGTTTGGCATGAACTTGGTATTCTTCCATTGTCAGCTAAACAGAATTGGAGACTTTTGAGTAACTATGTGAAAATTCTGAATCCTCCTGCTAATTCATTGTATGAAGAATTGAAAGAGCATCTTGCTTTAGGTTGCATGAGATCTTTGTCAAAATATGCTGGAAAAATGAATGATCTAATGGGTCTTCTTGGTATCCTGAAGGAGGATCTAATGTTAGGTCTTCCTAGTTGCAAACAAAAATTATACCTTTACTATTGGAGCTGCCAGGCTGATAGAATTGGGTCCTATCGATCTTACTATGAGTATGCCCGGTTCAGAAGAAAAATGGGTGAGAGACCAGGATACATATTGCAGTTCCCTTCCGCCTCGGGTCGCAACTCATACCTAAGATTTAAACTTAATTTGTTTTATACTAATGAACGTTTGTGTAAATGGGGTACTGGTGAAACTGAATTTAAAAATGGCTCCTGTCGATTTTGCAAAGAAATGACCATACTTGAGACTCTTAAACACCTAGTGATCTATTGCAAATATTTTGAACACCTGAGACATATCAGGTTTGGTGACTATATGATCACCAACTCTATCTTGTCTCGTGAAACTTTATGGAGTAGATGTATTCTGGGTGAAAGCACAAATTTGACTCAAAATTGATGGAGTGCATTGAAAGATAAGATGTCCTTTTCAGTCAAGTTGTATCTGATATGTGAAGGATTGGATTGTTTTATTACGCAAATTTGTGTGGTATCTTTTGTCTTGGTATTTTAATGTGTAAAGAAGAATGTTTTTGTAAAAAATGTATTTGTAAAGGTTTTAAACCAAACACAATAAAAAAAAAAACTATCGGCGGCGAGCGCCACCCCCCCCCGTGTATACACACAGAAGCTTAAAACATGACTTTTAGGTTTAGTAAATGTTCTCTCAAGACTTAAAGCCACATAACAAAAAATAATGTGATAAGATCACCTGCTTATTGGTTAAACCGTGCATACTGCTTATTTATTTATAGTGTAAAGAAAATGTTAAATTCGGCATAAATGCAAACCCCTCTTTGTTTGTGTCAAATAAGAACACATAATGAAAATGAGAGACAGCGTAAATATGTTTGTCTTGAAATAAAATACAGTTGTAGATACTTGACCAGAGCTTTATTTGGTCTTTCGGGTGAAAAATAGCTAATGCCCCCTCAGATATCACTGACAATTAACAAAGAGCTGTCAATTGTTTAAGTGCCCCAGTGGACTTTACTGCCTGAGAGTTGTGTTGTACCCTGTATCACACATGCATCCTTTGATCTCTGATGATGTAAGACAGGCCTGCATTTCATTCTTTGTCCTGATTACTGTTGAGGTGTCATGCTCTTCCACAGGGAACTGGAGAAGGGCATGGAAACCCAGATTCTCTGGGAGAATCCTGAGATTAGGCAGCTCAACCGCAGTGGCATATCACCTGTATTGAAGTGGGCAGCTTGACCGTGCATGCACTCCATAGGATTGAGAATCAGGACATTTTGGAGCAGATTGGGACTTTTTCCCAGCTGTGGCATCTGTGAGAGCACTTTTGAAGGACATGTTGGTGTATGAAAGTGTCCAAGCCTTTTCCCTCTGGTCTCTTGGGTGAGTAATTCTTTTTTCACACTTAGTTTTGCTTTCAGAGAAAACATTGCAACCCATACATTTCATCTCAATAGACTTCTCGCTCCTTAAGTGTTTGCTATGACTGATTATTTGATCTGTAAATGTTGTTAGATGATACATGACATGAAGAGGCAAAACCTTTGTCAAATGATAACTGCAAGATTAGACTTGATCTTAATTTGATTTGGGAGAATTTTATTTTGGACAATATGTTGGAGCGCTGAATATCTGAGTGGTATCTAAGCACTGTAGGAACCCAACTTAAAGTTTCAACAGTAAGCCATAACCCAGGTAAGGTGGTACCCACAAAAGAAACATCTTGAGCTTTATCCTAAAAAACAATATTGGAACTAGTGCTACGAATGTCTAAAGTCAGAGAGTTGCCCAGAAAGGTCGCGGAAGTGTGAAAAGAATGACTCAGAACTCTAGAAAATTTAAACAAAACTAACAGAGACCAGACATGTAGTGTGGGACTCAGATTCCTCACTGGTGTATTCCATGAGATCAGAATAGCCACATAGAAGGAAGCATTTCCACATAGGATGCTGTGTGACAAGGTCATTACCTTAAATGTGAATCTAGCAATCACAGCAAGCCAGAACAGATTCCTTGGCATAGGGAAATGTGAGCCACCTGAGGGCTTAGGGGTGTCGATTTAAGAAGAAATTGAGCCGCTGCATGTGTTTCTTACTTGCCCTCAGATAAATATGTGTTCCAAAAATCCAGCATGGCCCCCAAAGATGGCTAGGGCAATGGTGATGACATTTCTGTGGAGTTAAAGCAGCAAATCTGTTTCAGCTTCACCAGATTACAAGAAGATGTGCTAAACCACTCATTCATTTGAGGAGCATAGACATAGATCATGGATTGGTTTAAGCAACAGATTAAACATCAGGGGTTACAGGCAAAAGCCTTGTGCCCATCAAGAGGATGATTTATGACAAAGGATCTTTTGGCCATGTATAAGTCTGCATGTTTAAGTCTTCAACTTAGTAAGTAGTATGGGAGAGAGGCTAAGGTGATTTCCAAAGTCTGGTGTGAATTATTTAATCATGTATTGCTTTTTGGCTCATAAACTAATGCATTCTGGTAATTATAATCCAGCATTTATAAAGTGTACAGGAACGCTACATGATATCTGCTAAAATTGACATGATTTACCCCAAAAATACTTTAGAACTCTACTGCCTCATATGTTTGAGAAACAAGTATATGAATTAAGTAATTATCTTATGTGAGAAAAGTGGGCAGCAGTTTATCCACATTACCAGCTTTGTTGCCCTTTAAAATCCTCACATTAAACAGTTACTTTGCATGTCGACTATCAGTGTTTGGCATAACTGAAAACATTTACCAGTTCAGTGTAAGCAGCATCATCACACAAAGCCAGGAACGCAAATATGAACAACTCCAGAGATCATTATGCAACCTATTTGCACATGTTCGAATTATGACAGGGTCATCTCTGACTTTCATTATTATTCAGGTGTCAAAATTATTATTATTTAGTGCTGTAATAGCTAATAGGGCTGAATTGGATACAGTGAAGTTTGCACCTTGCACCATGTAGCCTGTAGACCAATGGCAACCTATGGATAATGGTCATTGGGTGGCATCCTTCGATTATGCAGGCAGGCTGTCACTGAGGCATTCAAATGTTTCCCTGCAGTACATCCCCCATGGAATCTCTCTGCATGAGATACTTCCAGGTGCACCTGCTGACCTCAATGTGGGAAAGAACACTATCCCACAGGGGGGCCTGGTGGGGTATCTGTCCCTGCAGGCAGCGGGTAGTGCCTGGGACCCCCAGTCCAGTCCGTATGAGGTCATGAGGGTGTCTGGGTTGAAGCCCCAGAATGCACATAATAGTGCGTACTGGGGATCCTACCACAAGGTAGTGTGACACTCTTGTCCCCATTGCACATGGTGAATGGGTACCCCTTTCCCATCAGACCCCTTGTACTGTGTGACTATGGTTGTCCATGCATGCAGTTAAAATCATTGTGGGTAATGTGCTTGCAGTGCATGATGTGCACTTCCATATTCCACGTTGATGTGTATTGTCGTAATTTTCTTTCTCTGATGGGCCACAGTGTAACTCCTTCACTCCAGAGTGCAGTGTTGTCAGCGTGGTGTGGTGCTTCCTTGCCATTGCTTTCTTTATGCCAGTGGAAGCCTTTCACACAGGAATGGTGTTATCACTGTCTATTGACTGCCAGGTTGGGGTAGGCAATTTTGAGTTAGTAGTTCACTAGAATTACATTGTTGCCACACTTGCTGGGGAGGTGTTGGACGTGTGTTCTACTGCACTGTTGTGGTAGCACGATTTGGCCTGTGCCATTGTTATTTGCAGTGTGTACGTCCTGCAGGCCATTTGTTATGTGTGATATGTATTTTGTTCTGCGTGTTCGCTGTTGGATCAACTTCTGGACATTGTGTTGGCAGCTATTTGTGATCAGGGCCACATGCTTGGTTGAGTGCTTTGTGTGCAATGGCCATGCCTTTGTTCTCCAAACCTTCAAACGTCTTCCTTGTTAGGGGTTTTTCCATTGTGCATGACTATCGTTGTGGCATTCTAGTGTGCGTATGAGGTAATTAATGGTCATGCAGTTGGACGATATGGGAGTTCATGCATAAATGTTCAGAGCATACAGATATGACATCAGCTGTATGATGTCATGCATGCTGCAACCTGGTGCAGGACACGTGACTGGGTGGCCCGGAATATGTATAAAGTCATGCCAGTGGGTCTCTGGAAGGATCAAGTGTTGAAGACATTCTGGATGGCCAAAAGCTTTAGATCTGCCCCAAAGGGCATGTGGTCATGCAATGGTGGGCTGAAAATCAGCCTCCCACTCCTGCAACATGTCAATGATGATGTGTAGAGAGGAAAAATATCCTCACAACACCACTGTGTCAGATATGGTGAAGAGGGAGAAACTCCCTTTGTTTCCTCTCCATCTGTGGTGCAGCAGCTGTGGCAGCATCTTTGTGTTCCTGGGAAAGGATCACTAGCGCAAACTCACATAAAAAACATTCAAGGAAATGTGACTTTGAAAACAATTTGCAGTCTAGCTGTTGTCAACCCAGTCAATTACGCTGGACATTTAAATCCCCTGATCAGCTGTGGAAAAAGGGATAACAATGAGAATGCACGGAGCAGGAAGCAAGACCAGTGGCAGAAGAAGACTTACACAGGGCTGTAGGGAGAACAAAATATGCCTACCGGGTGAGAGAGTACAGACAGTACACAGTGGAACTGGAAGAGTAGAAGCAGTCCTGCTAAGTGGAACGGGTCTTGGCAGTGAAGGCCATGAGAGCTGACACAGAGATCCAGAGAGACTCTGTCTAGGAGGGGAAGGTGATCCCTTGCAAGCACATATCAGCTGCTTCACTGTGAACCGTGAGTGAGCATAACATCAAACGGTGCCCCGGGGCCCGCAAACCTGTTAAACAGCATTGTGAAAGTACTAATGAATACTAACCAAATATAATTGAACACAAAGAAATGAAAATGGTGCATTTCTCCTGACGTGAGATGTATGTCAGTTGGGGGAAACCTGTGACCAGCATTATCTAAGCCAAAAGACAATGCCTAAAGAACAGCAGAGGTACATATTGTGCAATTCTCTTGACATACTACTAGGCTACTGACTGTACCTATTAAAACTTCTACACAGGCTTTTAGCCTCTTGTTGATAGTGTGCAGGGGACGCGGCTTTCCTTAAATAGGAAACCATTGTTCCATGTATGTATTCCAGCCTAGATACCAAGGCTGAGCACCTCTCCCCTGCACCTCAAATTACTTATTATTCCTGATTTAACTACTTTGAATCATTACTATATACACTCAAAATATAGGTGTGCATGGTGATTATCAAACTTCTTGTTTTCACATGTACTATATGTACATGAAACAGGAGAAGGGGATACATTGTGTACTTTGGGTCAGTATCTGCCTGCCTATGGAGGTGACTGCGTTCTTTAATAATACCAGAGTAGGTTCTCAGTCATTGTGATATGATACTCTCAGTAAGATATACAGATTGGGCTACCGTTATGTTATTATAAATGCCACCTTTGGAACCATGATGTTCTGACGTTCTTTGTTTTCTTTTCAGGTCACTGAACAGTTCGTTAACTGTTTAGTGGGAGCCCAGATCCGATTGCAACAGCCATTTGAAGAAATGCTTCCCAAAAGGTGTCAGAGGGAAACTTTGGACAGGGTATGCGATTGTGAAAACATACTCTTGCAGCATGGGGAATCTAAAACTGTTAAGGATTAAATGATCAGTTGGACTGATTAGAATGTGTGGCAGGATTTATCACCGGGGCACAGTTGATGAATACCAACGAGATACATAGGAAACCTCCATGTGATATGGGCTCTCAGCACCATCTCCCAAGATGTATTGATTCAACTGGTAAAATCAACTATTGAGGCAGAACATAAGATGAAATGGAATATTGCCTGTGAAGAAGTGCACGACTATTCAAATAACCAGGTGTTCAGCATTAAAAAAGAAGTATTGCAAAACAGCTGGCCAAGAATTGTTAATTGCAACTCTGGAATTCAGCATGACCTGTGACCCTAGAGAGACCTATGGAAGTTGGGTGGTTGTGGCTGTGAGAAAAACGAACATCAACATTCAAAGCCATGGGTTCCGTGAAAGAACTGTGGGACCTGACTAGCAAAATAATCCCTGGTCCATGGGCAGGCTGCAACTGGGATCCGGTCCACCCTAAATATGTATGAGAATGTTCACCTGCAGAGAGCCCTCTTAGGTATTTAAACTCTGCCGACGGGTCAACCCAAGATATATGGCTTTGGGTAGGTTCCAGTTGCAAACTATGGCCCTTGCAACCTTTCCAGCTGCAGAGTTAGTAGGTTAGCATGAGGACAGGTACTGCTGATGGTTTATATGATGTGCCGGAGTTGGACTGCACCATGGGTCGCCTTGCATGGTAGGCTGATGTTCAAGAAAACAGATTTGTGTGTGTGGAATTGGTGCATATGTCCTTTGTGGACATCATTTTGTCTTGCAAGCTCAAACTTGTCAGATTGATGTATTTTGGTAGTATGGGTAAGCAGGTTAGTAACATTACATCTTGAGATACAGTCAAAGTGGCCTAAAGTATTACTACAGCGGTTTGACAATTTGTTGCAGTTCTTGACTGGGGTTGGAAGGATTACAGATGTGATGAAAAGTCTGCAGGTATGAGAAGTTATTTATAATGAGGAGAAAAAAGGCTTTCCGGGTAGCTTATCACAGTGCCACCGTATGTGCTCATTATGATGTAATATGTTCAGTTAGCAATGAAATCAATGAGGAAACATACCTCATGACGGCTGTTTGTCTGACGCTAATCTTTATGGTCCTATTAGGAAAGATAGTCTGCTTCTGTGGGTGCTGCTCTGGAAATGATACTGAATTGCCCTTCCAGGACCCAATTGAAATTCAAAAATGAAACAGATTCACCCTACTCTCATGATGCAGAGCCTGCATGAAGAATCAATGTATTTGCAGGCTGAGATTGCAAGTTTGATGACTATTTGAATTAAATAATGTTTCAATGCTTTAAATTGTAATTTAGAGTGACAGTAAAGGCCTCTCTGTGTTGGCCCGGATCCCATCATAGAATTTCTTGCAACATAATGATTGAAAATTGTGAAATGATAGTTGGACAAAGAGCAAAAATGTGAGAACTATGGCAGTAGGGATTCATGTGTTAAATAAATAAGTGTACCAATGATGGTAAGTAACACAATGATAATGAGGGTGTTGGGATTGGGAACCTCCCATATGATATTCAGTTCTGAATTCCTTTTGCGTGCTATTGTGCCCTGTAAGACCTTAGTTTTCTTTTTCTCCATTAGCAGACTTTTAATAGACCCACATTTTCCTTTTGGCTGAAGACAATGGTTGACATTTGATGAATATATAATTACTATGGGCTGTCATGCCCTGTCACCGCCTAGCTTTTTGAAGCAAGGTTGTGGCCTCATGTCCAATGGATCCAGCTGACTTGGGTCATTGTGAAAAATAGACAATTGTATGATGCCGGATGTGGTCATGATGACTGTGGACGGACACCCATCTGCTGATTCGGCAGACCTGGAAGGACCTTCCCAGTAGTGATCTCCACCACTTTGTAGAATACATCACACCAGAACTGCTTCATCTCACCCCACACACATAGATGAAAGATTGTGAGATCCCTGAAAGTAATCATTGTTCTCACAAAGGCGGAATGGGTGTGCTGGAAGGCCTAAGAGGTGGGTTTTTTGAAACCTCTACAGTCATGTGACAGAAAGGCTATTTAGGGGGATTGGTTAGGTTTCTAAGGTGGGATTGTTGGGGATGTTATGATTATTTCCTGGACTTGCAAGTCAATTAACAAATCACTTCTGTTTGCCATCTTCTGAATACAAAATTATGAGTGATTGCTTCCACATGTGACATATTTCTTCCACACACACTGTAGGTTTTCATAGAAACTCAATCAGGAATTATTTTGTGATCAAACAAACTGCTTATTTGCTAACAGGAAGTACAGACGTATTTTCACCAATTCCCTGATCATGAGAGATGTATATACATTAATGATTTTGGACACTTTACATTAAGACTACTGCAGACTTGGTATACAGATTCCAGTCAATACTTTAAGGATGTTGAAGGACTATGAAACGATTGGCCAGAACTTTTACAGTTTAGGACCAAATCCTGTTTTTTCACTTCAGATTAGCCTAGGAAATATGAACATCTTTTGTGAACTGGTGGTAGCTGACTTGCAACAGTTAGACAGTAAGAGTAAGAATAACAACACCAACACAATTTAAAACATTCCAGGATTTTTCTTTAGAAGACTACAACATATTATTCTATTATGATTAAAACAACAGATAAGGGTGGTGCCTTGGTTGTAATTGGTGCAGATAAATATGTAGCAAAATCAATTGGATACCTTTGAGATTTACAAAGTAATTTTAAATTGCACGAAGGTCCTACATTTGTTGGCATTTTGTCAAATCACAGGTATCTGGATCAACTAATAGGTGCTGGAGAAGGGAGTTTCTTAAGTTGTTGTTATACAGTGATGGTCACATGGGGTCTTTAGTTTGGCATCTCCCATGTATATTAATAGATTTCTCCTGCCAGTTGTAGCCAATCGTACTGCTTATGTTTGTGGCAAAACAGGTGAGCTGTTCAAAATGGAAGTCTGACCTTAGGAGGGAAATGTTCTTTTAGTTACCCTAAAGATGTTTGTGGGTTTTTTATCATCAGGCCCAACCTGGGGCCCTCTTTCCCCTTACTTTGCTGATACATAATTGCTATGTATGACCTCCGAGAAGGAGGCACATTGCCTGAGAGAAGCCAAGCATGCACCCACTCTTCTTTGGGACTGCTCAGGAGCTGTTGGTGTCTTTGTACATTTTGAAGCTTGGGGCTCTATGTTACTTGGCACAAAATAAGAGCATATATATTCGGTTCTAGGGTTCAGGCCTTGTTCTACCCACTTTTATCTTGAGCAATTTCCTGTCAAGCTGCTTTTCTCACACTACAAACTGCTGTGAACTGCTGCATGCATGTTTTCTGCACTGACATTGAGACACAGGGAAAGGTTAGCAGGGAACCGTGGTGCCCCAAGAGGTATGGAGGTGGGGTTAAGGGAGGTGAGGATTTTTAAGGGGAGGGGCACAATGAACGCAGAGGAGAGGGGTGGGCTTGTTTTCATGGTGAATAATGGGAGACTGGGGGACTGAGTTTTTCCCCTGCACAAGGGAAATGTGGACATAAGGGTGGAGGGATAAAATAAACTACAAACACTAAGAGAAGGTCCCAACATAAAGACCTCTCACCTCTTTGAAAACTTGCAGCCTCTATTCCAGCCAACCTTCCGTTGTTCCATATTCGCACATCCTCCAACTTCCCTGTGCTATAGGATTTCCTTTCTCACTCTCTGTGGTCCCCAGAACCTCTGCTCACATTTAGGCACCCATGCAGCCCTCCTTACAAACACTCTGCTCCCCAACCCCCACCCCCCACTTACGAATTCTCACATGATTCTTCCCATTAAACCTTTCTTTCATGCACAACTGACTGGCATGCACCTTCTCTCTCAACTCCCTATTCCCTATTAATCCACTCAACAAACCCTGACCTACCCAACCATGGCAGGTCGTCACCGTGAGTGGTTTCCTTCTCTTCAAAACATCAAATGGAATCAGACAAGTGGCAGCATGTGGCGCTAGCCTGTATGCACAAGTTCTTTTCCCTACCAATTCCTCCAAACTCTGGCCGCAACAGTAGCCATCCTTATCCCCTGCTTAGGTTTGCAATTAAACCACTCAACTGAACCGTTAGTTTCAGGGTAATGTAATGAGGTGCAATGATGTGTCACTCCAATGTTCTCAAGAAACGACTCCATGATGCCAGAAGTCAATTGAAATCTATTGTCTGTCAACATTTTCCTAGAAACACACTTGCTCTGAAATACATTATCCAAAAACTCGATAACAGCCCAGGAGTCTGCCTCTGGAACAAGTTGTTCCTCAACCCTTTTGGTTAACAAGTCCATCAGCAAAAATGACATATTGCCTCACCTCACTTGCTCCAATAATCAAACCCAACTTGTCTAATGGCACAAAATCGCAAGGCTCACTGGGCAATTCAATGGGGTTGAATGGCTGAACAAAGTTCCTCAGCATCTTGTCTGCTTCCGGTCACACTGCACAAACCTTCACCAGCTCCTCATTCTCAGCATTCAGCCCAGGCCACCAATAATCCCCTCTCAACATCTGCTTGCTCTTAGTCATCCGCAAATGTCCATTATGAGTCACCTTCACAATTCTTCTACTTATTGTCACCTGCTGTACCAACAGCCCAACTTTACACACATTTTCACACTCCCTATCCAACTCATCCTTGACCTCGTGATAGCACACCAACCCATCAGTTGGTAAACAATCCCTCCAACCTATCCTTACAAAATTCACATTTTGTTGTATGCCCACATCCTGCTTCACCACCTCTGCCCATTCTCATTCAGTGATAGTCCCTTCATGCACTAGGAACACCTGTTTCCCCACCACCTCACTATCCTCCATCCTTTGATCCGCCTGAACATGATTGCTCCCCATCAACAGATATGCCGCAACATTATTTTCATTGCCTTGTATGTGCTTTAGCACAAAACCAAGTCCTTGCATGGAGGTGACCCACCTCATTATCCTCCTCAAGACTGCTTCAAGCCCTTTATTCAATAATACACTTACCAACGGCTTGTGGTCAGAAAGTTCCCTAAATGACCTACTTAAAAAATATACCTAAATGTTCTTACCGCCCACACAAAAGTAAGCTTCTCATTTTCAATAACGGAGTACTTAAGTTCCACCCCTCTCAACGCTCATCAGGTAAATGCAATGATGCCCTCAAAACCATTCTGGTTCTAAAGGAAAACCGCTTCTAAACCAGAATCACTTGCATTAGTCATTACAAACATTTTGCATGCCGTGTCAAAACTCCCCAACACCAGCACTCTCTTGATATCCTCAAATTCCCTCTGACAAGAACCCTGCATTAGAACAGACACCCTTTCTTACACAGTTCCATTGTCAGCCGCTGATCATTTTCTGCAACATCCCCTCCTACAATGAACACATCATCTTGAAAATACACCACCCCCATAACATCTTTAATACTGCATGTATAGCCCTCTGAAAAAAAAGAGGCAGAAGAGGCTAAACCAATAGGCACTCTATTAAACCTAAAGGTCCCTTCATGGGTGACAAAGGGGATGTAATCATTCTAGTTTGAATGTAACTTAATCTGGTGATAGGCTGAGGCTAAATCAAGAGTGTGGAAAAACTTTGCCCCTCCAGTGAAACTCACCAATGTTCAGAACAGGAACCATATCAACAACCACAGCCTTATTGAGTACGCTGAGGCCTACTCACAATCGTATTTGCCTATTGCTCTTTCGGACCACCACCACAGGCGAAAACCACTGTGAGGCTTTCACTATCTCAATAACACCATCCATCATTAATGTATTGATTTAATTTTTTACCTCTTCCCTCAATGAAATTGGGCTATTTCTCACTCATGTGACAATGGGCACTGCATCCTTTGCTATCTTAATGTTGTGGTGAAACCCCTTGAGACACCCTAATTCCTCCCTTACAATATCACTACACTGTTTCTCTGGGCTGTCTTCTTGACACACTACCACCACATGATCTGGTAACCTGGAAACAATCTTAATCCCCATCTTACATTGGCCATAACACCCTAGGTGGTTTACTCCCCTTTCAGAGACATACTCATAAGCTATAATTTGTTTTCCTTTACACTCTAGACACACTGTGAACACACCTAAAACTATAATGTGGACACCACCATAGGCAGTCATATTTACTCTCTGTGGATCCAACCGTAAACCTTGAAACGTCTACTTGCACACATCACGGTCAATGATGGTATTGTATGACCCCGTGTCCACTAGCATGGAGATGTCAGTCCTACTGACTTTCACAATCACATGCAGCTTCTCTCCTTTCCTGAGTTTGAAACCAACTTAGCTAACCGACCAGCTAACTTCAACAGGAGCTGAGTATTGTTCATCATCATGTTCTTCATCATCCAGAACCTCACTGATTTCTCACACAGTCCCAATGTTCGCAACACTCAGCAAAGTGTCCTTTCTTACCACACTTCTGACATTCAGTTTTCAAACAGGGATATTGCTCTAAATTTGCATAGTGAAAGGTGCTACCAAACCTGAAACACCTTTTAAGTGTGTATGTTTTTTTTCTGTAAACCTTGTCTTCTTTGGAGGCAGTCATTTTCTTCATCACAGTCTTTTTTTGATCCTTGCGGTACAATATCGCACACATCTTTTCTGAATTTAAACCTCCGTTCTTTTCTAATTCTTTGACACAGGTCATTCTTTATATGTTCCATTTTCTTTGAGAGATCAAGGACTTATTCTCTCTCACATTGAGCATGAACTAATCCAATAGACGCTCATTGTAAATTGCCCCAAGGTTGCATTGATTAGCATAGACCAGTAATAAAGTCTTCAATGCTCTCTACCTTGGCTTGTCCATGTATACCAAAATAGTACCATTCCAAAACATTTTTTTTTTCAAAGTGAGCTTCCAACTTGTGCAACATCACTTCAAAATTCTGCATCTGCAAAACCAAGACTTTACACTAGGAGGGCACACTTCCAATCTATACTACAATCTATACTACAAGGTGGTCCATGTATCACTAGCACATAATCTTGGAAGTCCTCTTTCCATATTTTCCATCTCACCAAAGGCTATCCCAGATTTGCTAGGAATTGAGGAGGTAATTGTGGTATTATAATAAAATGTCCTCACTCACTGG
Source organism: Ambystoma mexicanum (assembly GCF_040938575.1). Lineage (NCBI taxonomy): Eukaryota > Metazoa > Chordata > Amphibia > Caudata > Ambystomatidae > Ambystoma > Ambystoma mexicanum. Next base: position 1,123,023,516 of record NC_090924.1, read on the forward strand.
CCAGAATAAACCCTTAAAAGTAGTCTATTACTACATTTCAAGAAGTGCCTGACCTTTCAATGTCCACCACATGTCGTTTTTCACTGCTGTCCCTGTAAAGTAGCCTCACTTTAGAACGGCCACTTTCACACCTGATTCATAGATGACTACCAATTGTAGGTAATAGTAATGTCCCAGAGCATGCCTGATTCTAAGATGGCCACCACAGGGCAGCACACACATGATTGGCTGGCCCAACAACCTCACCCAACTCTTTCCCTTACTGTGATCTGGGGAGATGCCAGATGCTGAAGTGGTCCCCCTGAGGCTGACTCTTTGTTCTCACCAACACACACAGCACTGTCAGCTCCTCAGAGGCTCACACTCCTGTCCTCCAGCACCAATGGGTCTTCGGCACCTCCAGGCCCAAGGTGCTGCCTCTCCCACTCACTCACTCAACGGGTGCTCTCTTGTGGTCGACTGATCCGCTGCGATCCAAGCTCCTGCTTGGAGTAGGCACCTACGACCACCCCACCATGGCAGGACAGTTGCACACAGCTACTAACAAAAGGCAGGATTATGCTCTGTTGGCCCACCACGTTGCCAGTATTATAAAATAGGTGGCTCAGGGGTAAGTCACAAGCTTATTTATTAACATATAACTAAAATGTGGTAAATGGGTAAATGGGCCTCCAGCCACTTTCACCTCTAAGTCTCCCTCTTCCAGATGTCGTCCACTCTAGGCACCCTAGGTCTCTTAACCCAAGACAATGCCACCAAGTTTCCCAGGTAAAATCCCTCCCCCATGATGTCATACAACAGAGAAAAGGAAAACTAATGGTCTACAATATAACAAGTTGGGTCAGTAAGGGGAGCAGGGGAATGGAAGTGGTTTGCGTGCAGTGAGAAAACTGGACCCAGGAAACTAGGTTGCTGCAATGATTGTTGGGGTTTGTGAATATTTGAAAAGTAGGCTTGTGGTGCAGACAAGGTGATGCCTTGTGCCACGCAAAATCTATTTGAACAATAAAACCTCCAAACTCAAACACAATCTTACTAAGCCAGAAAGAGAGGCCCTACAACAACTATCCAAGAATCAACAAGTAGTAATAAAATCAGCAGATAAAGGAGGAAACATAGTCCTCATGCAAAGAACAGACTATGTGGAGGAAGGAATTAAACAACTAAGTGATACAAAATGCTACACCACACTCAAAACTAACCCAATCAAGGATTTACAAGCAGAGTGGCACCATATGGTTAAAAATTTGGAGGAAATGGGTCTACTGACAGAGGAAGAATCATCCTATATGGACATAGCTAAACTAATGATGTCTATTATTTACTTCCTGCCCAAGATATATAAGAATTATGAAACTTTTCCACCATGCCGGCCAATAATAAATGGCATTGGATCTCTCACGGAGAGGATATCACAATATATTGACTTACACCTTCAACCTCTCACCACAGGACTTGCCTCATTTTTGAGAGATACAAAACATGTCATTCAACAGATGGAACTTATCCCGTGGGAATCCAAATTCTTATTTGTGACCCTTGATGTAGTGTCTTTATACACTAGCATACAACACATCAAAGGACTTCAAACAGTAGAATTCTTTTTGAAAACAAGGTCTATTTCATTCTTACAGCAAAATAATATGATTTTGGAGATGCTTAACTTGGTTTTAAGCAACAACATCTTCATGTTCAATCAGACAATATACAAACAGGAGCAAGGTACGGCCATGGGTGCAAAATTTGCACATTCATATGCCAATTTATTCATGGGGCATTTTGAATTGAATCATGCATGGCAACACAAAGCATTCAGTGATAACAATGTGGTATATTGGGGAAGGTACATTGATGATGTATTTATGATATGGAATGGAAATAAGATTGAACTAAAGAAAAACATCATGTACCTCAATGACAACAACTACAATATCAAATTCACAGAGAAAGTCAGTGCAACAGAAATTGAATTTTTGGATCTAAAACTATACACGGATGGAGATAAAATTCTAACAGATCGCTACATTAAACCCACGGCAGTGAATAACAAATTACATGCAGAAAGTAACCATGTGAAACACATCATTAAAAACATCCCATATGGGGAAATGTTAAGAGTAAAACGAAACTGTAGTGAAGAAAAGAGGTATAAAAAACACCTAAAGGATTTAAAGGAGAAATTTATCCAAAGAGGAAATAGAGAAGAGACTTTGAATCAAGCTATAAAGAAAGCAGAAACAATTCCAAGATCAAATCTATTGAAAAATAAACAGAAAATTACAGAATCATGTGTGAAAACACACTTTATCACCACATATAGCAGTGAAGCACATATAGTGAAAAAATTACTAAATAAACATTGGAACATTTTACTCAAAGATGTAACCCTACAAGGATATCTAGAAGAGAAACCAACAATGGTATACAGAAAAGTTCCTACATTAAAACAACGGTTAAGCCATAGCCATCTAAAAAATACCAAAATGAGTAATCTAAGTGAATTTGTGAAATTGCCAGCACCAACAGTTTCACACAAATGTGGAAGTTGCACAATATGTGATTATATGTTACATTGAACCAAACAAGTTAATCTACCTACTGGAAAAACACAAGAAATCAGACAATTCATTAATTGCAGAAGCAAATTTGTCATCTACGCAATTATATGTGTTTGTGGAAAGAAATATGTGGGCAGTACAATAAGAGAGATGAGAATTCGTATCATGGAACACCTAAGAGCTATACAAAATTGAGACACAAGATACCCAATGGCTATACATTTTTCTAATGAGCACAATCAAGAAAACATCAAGGATATAAAAGTCTTGGCCTTAGAAAAAATTGCCCTACCAGAAAGATGTGGTGATAGAGAACTTCTGCTACGAAAAAGAGAATCAAAATGGATCTGCATTTTGGACACATGTTCCACAGGTTTGAACACAGATCATGAGATGGCATATTGGCTGTAATAAGAAGATATTGTCAACACCATATGTCATCAAGTGCTAATATTGAATTGTATGATTTTTTTGTTTTGTATCATCTGAATGTAACCATGTATCCATAAATCATTAATCATGAACGAAATCACTAGTAAAAGTAAGTCTCTTAAACAAGTAAAATATCCACCAAGATGGCGGCGACACGTTCTTAGAGGGCTCTGTCAAAAGCATCATAAAATATCAGTAAAAGTAGGTCTTGCAGTAAACAATTTATACACCAAGATGGCCGCAGCACACTTTTGGAGCGTCTTGACGTCATCGTGGCACGCACGCGCGATGATGTCATCACGCGCCAAAGTCATTTATAAAACCGAACGAAATTAGTCTCAAAACAACCGCGGATCCTGGCAAGCATGCTTTAGGCAATCGGACCTGGCAAATAACAATAAGAATAAGGTAAAGTTTTTCATCTTTTATTCCTAAAAAATTATTTTGGACTACCCAAACTCAGCCACGTTGTAGTAAGGAGTAACACAAGACCTTTATAATTAATAAAAAAATAACTGGTCCTTCTGAAATTCTTTTCAGATCTATCAATTTTGGTATAAAAGAAACCCACTTTTCAAGTCTTGAAATCAAATAAACTACAATTATATTTCAAAAAAAAGAAAGAAAAAGAATAAAAGAAAAAAAGAAAGGGTGAGTTAACCAGAATATTTAATTTAATACAATAGTGTTCCTCTTCTTTAGTCTTGTTTTCTGTACAGAGATGATACAAAAGCTCAAGAGAGTGCATTTATAAAGTGTTAAAGGTGAAATGATCATTAACCAATGTTATTTTGAGCTCAATTTTCTATAATTTTGTTAAAAGTATTCTAAATTACTATTATTTTTCTGTGCACAGAATCTCTTCTGAGGAACCACGGCTAAAAGCTGTGGAGAAACACGTGTTGGGAGAATAAAAGTGTATTTCATGGGAGAATAAAAGTGTATTTCATGTAAACTTAGATCACTGGAATGTATGAAAATAATACATGAAAAATAAAATCAACTAAAATTTAAATAACTAAGAGTCTATTGTATCATATCTGGTGCAGGAGTCACACAAATTACAAGTGACAACATATGAAGAAAAATACTTGTGCCATTTGTGTCTGTGAATTGTGTTTTCTATATTTGGAAAGTTGTTTGAGGGATTTGCTAATATCAGGGTCAGTGAAGAGTCGGCCCAGGGGCTGTCCACAAGCCAGTTCCTGGGCCCTGTATTTCCTGACACTGTTGATGAAATGTGTGCTGTGCATGAACATTTGAAAAGTCCCGGGACCTGATACATGGTAGGCATGGGTCCACTTTCATATTCAGAAATGATGAGGCACTGATTGGTGTCATATGTACATTTAAACTCTAGGCTCAATGTAACGTAGCACTGATTAAGAGCACATGCATTAAGTTCTTGGGTAGAGGACTTAATAATTTATGGCATTGATGATAGTGAATGCAGTGTTTTCTGACTTCATATATTTGATAGTGTTCCTGGACTGTGGTATACCCCAAGGCACACAGGTCCACTCGTATGTGAAAAGTGTCACCTACAATCAACACAATTAAACACAACTATTAAGGACCTAAAACCAAATGTTACAGGGATGATGAGATGACAGACATATTCAAAGAAGTTCCTCTAATTGAATGCAGGAAACCGAAACATCTAGCATGGTTGCTGACCAGGGCCCTCATTACAACACTGGCGGTAACCCATGGCGCTATTAGCACCATGGTTGCTGCCGGTATTGTAACGAGTCTGACAATGTTCAATGGGGAATTACCTCCCCATTCCAAGGTTGGCAGGGTGGTAATTCCCCATTGAACATTGGCCCTTTCCCATTCCCATTTTTGCCCCATAGGGCTCAATGGGACTGGGGAAGGCGGAAATTATGGTACCGCAAATTGCGGTACCGTAATTACCTCGAAAGTCCCTTTGCGGGTCCCTACTTTAACGGCTGGTCCAGACCAGTCGTTAAGGTCGGGTCCCGCAAAGGGACCTCTTAATTAGGTGCTAAGGGGTTAACAGCACCGCAGCCTTTTATGGCGCTGTTAACCCCTTAGCGCCAGGGTCGTAATGACCCCCCCAGGTCTACATTTCCACATGATCAAGAACAAAGAAGACCTGGAACGTACCAATGCAATGTCATAAGATACAAAATGTGACAAAACATCTGTGCTGGATCTGCCATGACAACTTCAAAGAAATGAATACTACAGATACAAGGGCCAGCCAACTGTAGATCACCCATTGTTATATACCTTATCTATTGCAAGAAATGCCCACATGGAAAGTGTGTTCTGAAAACTCACAATTCATAGTAGGTTTATTCCCCTCCCCACACTGTATTTAATATTTGTATCTATTTTTATATTTCTCATGCCCATGTCCCCTCCCTGTTGTCCTGTGGGCGCTTTGAAACAGAATGTACTTGCTGTATAAGCACCTAACAAGCGAGCAATAAATAAATCAATAAATAAACAATAAATAAATGTAGGTGAGACCTGCAAGGAGCTGCATGAAAGGGTAAACCTACATAGAATCACCATCTTCAAAAACAAATCAGAAACACTGTCACTTCATACAGAATGAACACACATTGTAGGAACCATCAGTGATGTTTTTAAAAGTGAACACCATACCCATGAGAACATGGAAACACACGTACCTGAATGTATTAAACCTAAAACACAGCAGTTTGAATATAGATATAGTTTTTATGACACAAAATGGCCAATACAGGTCCAGCAATACAATCACATCAACGTGGCCAGAAGATAACTCTCCATTTCCATCATTCATTAACAGCTGTTGGCCACCACTCAGGACTCCTAAGGTTTGAGGGTGCCAGACACCAACAATGGAAATATTAACATTCAAGCTCACATGGTTGGAAACAATTACAGACCATGAGATACATAGAGATAAGACTGGACAATGGACATTGCACAATTAAAAAAATAGGTTAAATATAGTTTAAATATAGGTTAAATATGTTGCATTTGTCATACTATGTAAAAGTCAGGACACCAGTGTGTGTGAAGCCTGACCCTGTTGAGGTATAATTAAACATTCCTCCTGTTAAAACTTGAGTGCATATTTTATAGAGTTGCATTGTATACCAGCCAGGAAACCATAGCAATGTCATTGAAACACTGCAGTTCATGACACTACATAAAGGCTGCAAAGAACACGTTTAGACTCTGTGTGAGGTAAATGCAATGTATACCTGGTTTGTGTTTTAAACCTTTCACTTCAATATGTCTTTTAAAATAATATCAGCACTTTTTAGGGAATTATGGGGAGCACTTTAAGATTGTCTTTGCCTAACCTTCAAAGAATATGATATTCAACAACTGGAAATGTGGAAAATAACATCAGTAATTTTAGGACATTTCTGGAGCCAACTATAGACTACCAGTCTTTTAAAACTTTCTACAATCAACAGTTACATGTGAAAAATATTTGTTTTTTAAAAGTCCGACTCTCATCTAGAAATGTGGACTGTTTTCAAATCGTTATGTGTTCCTTGATTCTATGACTTTTCATGGCCTTTCAGAAAAGTCAACAATTCTATACCTGCCTTCCGTGCATACTGTTGCTTTGACCAAGGAAGTTTAAAATACATGTTTTCCCCTTTACCTTGTGAATGCAATGACCTGTGGGTTTTTCTTTTACTAATCAGTTCACACTGTGCCATCTGATGACGATTTCAAAGGCCAGTGCTTTGTTCAATTTCTGCATAATATTTTCAGTTGGTGTAATAAAAGGTATCAAAACCTGCATCTTGTGTGATTTTGAAACTGGACTAACACTGCACCAACTTTTCTTTGGAGTAAGAACACGGAAATACAGTGAAATAACCGTTTGTGACAGTCATGTTATGGTTATGTTTCCCTTTAAAATGTTATTTGAAAACAGTGAAAAGGGATTCTTAAAGGCAAAATATGTTTGCACCACAAAACAAATTCAAGGGATTACCATGGCCCAGGTTTGAAAACCACGTTTTGTAGGAACTGTGCAGTCCTTAGAATCGAATTAAGAGGTCTTTATGGCCTTCTTGAAGTTGTTGAGAAATAAGCTGCTTCGTATACTGGGCAGGAAATAATTCCATAGACCTAGTGCACAGGCAGGAAAACCGGTGCCACCAAGGTTTTTCAACTTAAATCGGGGAGAAATTAATTTGTTAGGTCCATTAGAGCGAAGGAGTCACGTGACTGGGGCCTTATGCAACCGCTTCAGCAGGTAGTCAGGCGCTTTAACAGTTTGACACTTATATGTGAGAGAAAGGATTAGGTGGGATATATGATGATGGACTGGCAGCCAATGCAAGGATCTCCTTGCCTTGGGATGTGATCTGTGCTGCCCAGCACACATACTGCTCTCACAGCTCCGTTTTGAGCTATCTGAATGCTCTTTTAAATTAGGTACCAACCAGTAAGCTTTCAACAGCTTACTGGTTGGTACCTCTAGAGGTAACAGTCAATTCTAGTTTTGATCAAAGCAGTGGCAACTGATGATACATTAGAGGATGAAAATGATTGCTTGATTTGCCTAATCAGGTTAGTAATTTAGGCACATGAAGCTATTGTTTGCATGACACCCCAAGACAAGAGCTCATGGGGTGCCTGCAATCCATCACTGGCCACTGTGGGATATATTTTGGGGTTATACCTAGTGTTGTGGTATGTTATGGTGGTAGTATCTCGTGTGGTAATTTCTTGCATTGTTTCTTTTTTTACATTTGTGAGACTAACTTCAGAATATTGCCTAACAACTGTTATTTACCAGGTTACTTTTTCTCACAACATACTGGACTGTACACTCTGGAGGGTAACTTAATACTTTCCCACCTCACAACATTTTATTTACAATGCTGCTGTATGCCCTTGAGGATGACTTGCAAAATCATAAACAGCAAACTGAAAGACCACACATTCATTCACTCTTTAAATAGATAGTTCACAACCTTTTTAATTCCCTTTGGGATATATTTCAAATCTCGCAAAAATGCACCAGGACACAATAGATGTTGTGCTGTCGATATATCTTATCATCTAAATGCACAATTTACACGTGGCAATAGTTATGTGCAGGCAGGTTTAACAGAGTGAATGCAGTACAATGAGCAATGGCAATTTTCGAAAATAGAACAGGCTGTGTCTGACCTTACCACTTGTCCTTAGAAACACAGAATTTGGCAAAAGTTACACTATGAAGAAAATAACATAGCAATGGCAACAGTTAATTTCGAAATTGCATACACATTTAACCTCGATAGCAGCTAAAGTGGAATGAACTATTTTCCTGACTAACTGACTGACAGGCAATCCAACCCCCTCACTTTACTTATATTTACCTAGAATTTGGCGATATTTCTGTCTCAGCTGAACAGGCAACCCCCCGGGGACAGCCACAGATAAGAACTGCTACGGCCTCAGGAAGCCTGCCAGCACTGGAGTCTGTCCTGCAATCCACCGCCCCTCTCAGCACAGTGTCCCAGGATGTCTGCCTGCCAGCTCGTCACAGCCCAGCATTCGAGGATGTCTGCCTCAGCTACACCCACTAAAATCCTTTTATTACTCCTTCCTGCCACTCAAAGAAAATATCGCCTATCAAGATCCACCAACATCATCCGATCAGCTCAGTGTTTTTCCCCATTGAAAATAACTGCCTTGCTGTACAAATTGTACATCTCTTCCTTTTGCTTCTTGACTCTACAATAATTCTTTTCAGCACAGCGGAATTTCATGTTTTCACCACCCTGCATGAATCTAGCTTGCATGTTTATTCTTCCATTGAAACAGAGCATCATGACATTTCAAATTTGGATGACGGTTACTTGCATATAAATTACTTTGCACTAAATGTAAAGGACATGGGATTCAGTTTGTTAACTGGGATTGGATTGTTAACGCATATTTGTATTAGTTAAGTGCAATTCAGTCAATTGAAATATCATCCTGAAATAATATGCAATTTAAATCATGCTCTGTATTTCTGAACTCTGTGCATTTCCCATCTGGCGTGTGCCGGTTGCATTGGCAACATACTCCTTGCATGTGTTTGTATTTCTGCATTTCTGAATTTCTGTATGAAGCCCATACTACAACTCACACTAAAACTACACGTAAAACTAAATGTGCATGCGAAATTAATAAGCCCCTGAAATGCAAAGCCCATTTAACCCATCAGTTCCTACACCACTCTAGCTGTTCGCAGACCAAGAAAGCAGGCCATCCAAGAGATTGTGGACTCATAGCAGTTCACAATGTTTCCTAACCTCATGAGCAGTAGTGCATAGTCCACAAGGTCAAATGCTGCCGAGAGGTCAAGAAGCACCAGCAAGTTAGCCTGGCCGCCATGTACAATCTCAGCTAGATCTGCCCATAAATCATGCATTGCAGTTTTGGTACCGTGCAATCATAACTGTGCTGCCACCATTGTTAAATAAACATCACACAGCCACTGCCACACCACACACTGCTCATGAAATAACATGGGGCAACACAAATTACTTGTTCATAACCAAACGTGTAATCAGACTTCAGCAATGAAAATTACATCTATATATATACAACTCAAAATGTGCTAGTTTGTGGGTTTGTGGCTTGACAGAGCATTGGAGTATGGGAGGGGAAGGCGTATGAGAGGTGAATGGACCTGAGAGGCGAAGGTGAAGGCAGGTTGCATTCCATAAATTACCAAATTGTTGCTATATAAAGAGTTGTGACAGGCATTTCTCTAACTCTCTTGCGAATAGTAATAGTGGAATGCCACCACATCACCTTCGACGGAAAGTTCAGTCACCAATCATGCTGCTTTGCAATCTCCACCCACCTAGGCTGTGTAATGGCACAAGTATGTGCATTAAGAAATTGCTGCCCAACGTAATTGAATCGACAATATGGACCTCGACGGGAAAAGGAGATGTATTCATCCCCCACATTCCAAACACTCCGGCAGACATGCAGTTTAGTTTCAAGCGTCTACGTTCCCGGTCAGGCTGGCATTCAGTATCAAGATCACCAAGGCACAGGGCCAGTCAATGAAGTGCACTGGTATCATGTATTAACTTAGAATCTCCATGTTTCTCCCATGGGCAGTTATATGGTGCGTGCTCCCCAAATCAGTTGTATATCTTTGCTCCAACTTGAAAAACAATAAACGTTGTTTATAAACAATCCTTCTCAAAAAAAGTGGGCACCACACTTGGTTCAATAAATAGTTCAACTGCATTATAAAATTCAAATTAATCTCATGTAATCTGCAATATAAACTGAAGGACAGGTAACATATGATTAAGTGACTTTACATGTTTAACAACATATAAACAATTATGAATATTTTACAATTGACTTATTCCTCTTACTCTTTCTGGTTGCATGTGCGGACATCATTATGGAACATGGAACGTATGGTATGTGCCTTATGTTACTATTTATATATTGTGAATGTACATTAACATTTAATTGTGGACATCAAGGTTCCCCTGACGAAGGAGATATTCTCCGAAATGAATTGGCATATGAACCTATAATCATTAATTGTGAATATGCTGATTTCTGCCTCACTAAGAAGTGATTAGTGAATATAATTGAAAACATATTATGTTGAAAGATGACGACTCAGATTTGTTCTTTTCAATGAACAGTGCAAAATATATTTGAACTCTGATAAAAAAGAAATACAATTTTTTTCCTTTTTTTCATTTTGAAACCCTTTTTAGGGTACTGATAGAGAGAGACTGAATAGCTCTGTATTATTACCGAGCTTCCTGTTCCACTGTAATTTCGAGTCTGGGTGTCTCTAGACTCTTTTCAGTTGGCTCCTACAAAATTTTGAATGTACGTGAGATTAATTCGAAGAAAGACTATAATGCAGTGGAACTATTTATTGAATCAAGTGTGGTGCCCATTTTTTTTGTGAAGTTACTTTTTCTCCCTTTTTTGTTGAGACACACAGTAGTGGAGGCACACACGTTGCTTTGTTATCACATCACCCCTGAATTAAAAGTATGTCATTCGAGGACATAGAAGGACTCACAACGAAATGTGCTGAAACCCTTGGGTTCACAAGAGCAACATCAGCTATTCTCAAACTGATCAGTGAAACGTCAATAGGTGCACATAGCACGACCGCCAAAGATCAAGCGAAACGAGTGAAACAATTGGAATACCTCATAAGAAAAGAAATTAACAGAAAACTCCATGCGATAACATTGGGTCAGTACTTTAAAAAACAGCATATCCCAAGAGAACTACGAATACATTTGCGACCAACTCTATGCAAGGAAAGTAAAGAGTTTATTCGTAAATGGGAAGCAATCCTTAACAAATGCTCTCTTGACCAGATTCTCTTAACAATTCAGGAATTGTCCAAAAAATGTACAACACTTAATGTCGAAATTACAAAAATAGTAAAAGAACTGGTAGACAAGTTGGGAAAAGAAGAATACAATACAATCTTGGCTGAAATCAACAGTAAATTGGAAGACTATAAAACAGTACTTGTGTAGAAAAAGGTCAAAAAGATTAAAAAGGACACTTAGAACTATATAAATGAAGAAGTATACACATGGATGAACAAGTATGGAGCAACAATAAAAAAAAAACATAAGTACACATCAGATAATACATGTAGTTCAGATTCAGAACCTCCAAGAGAATCCGATCAATCTCACAACAGACCAACAAATACAGACACCAACACATATAGCGCAACTGCCCAAAATCCAACGTCCATAGCTTTTTTAGGGGCCCGTCCAAAAGAACCCGGAGGGGGAGGAGCAAACCAAAGGCCAGGACCCCAGACAAGACTACAACTAAGGAAAACCTAGTAATCAATATTTCAAATAGGTCATTGACCAAGGAAGAAGAAGCTACATTGAAAAACAGCCTTAGCTTTGTACCTACCTATAGCACAACCCTCTTTGACAGCAAAATAGAATTGTACAGATTTGTCAGGAAGCTGAAACTGAAAGTCTTTTTCGACAAATTGGACACAAGTGGGCATGAAATACCTAGCGAAACCACACAGGAATACAAAGAATTCCGAACAAAAAGTCAATTCATACCCCCCATCATGGTACCATCGATAGACATCTTTCAGAAACAAGTTACCAAAGACTTGGAGAAGATTAGCTATAAATCGCCACCATACAAAAACTTAAGACCACACGAGATTAAATTAATTAGAAATGTATACAGTATGAGAGAGATTACAATATACAATATGACCAGCAGATAAACGGGGAGCACTAGTGATCATGAATACCAGCGATTATGACATTGAATGCAAAAGGCAACTCCAAGACCGTAACATCTATATCCCTTTAGATAACAATCCCACTAAATCCATCAAACAAAATGTGGAAGTCCTTCTCAAGAAGGCTGAAAAACTGGAATGGATTAATGAACCTACCCACAGATTCTTGAACAACCAATATCCCAGAATTTCAAATTTGTACACATTACCAAAGATGCACAAAGACTTACATCAACCTCCAGGTAGACCAATAGTAGCTGGGAGAACAGCATTCTCCAACCCCTAGGAATCTATGTTGACTTTTTCCTGCAACCACTTATTCAACGTACAGAAAAATATATTTGTGACACAACACACTTTTTACAAATATTGAAATCAACAATTTTTCAGCAAGACCACCTTTTATTCACTATAGATGTGAAATGTTTGTATACTTCCATACCTCATGAACAAGTAATAGAAGCCATAGAATGTATGCTCCTAGAAGCACCTGAAATTGGAGCAAGGAAAGAATTTGTTCTCACACTACTTCAATTCACAGCAGAAAACTCTTACTTCCAATACAAAGACCATAACTTCCTACAAATCTCTGGTACATCTATGGGGGGCCACCATGGCCCCAACATATGCTAATTTATTTATGCATAAATATGAAATAGATCATATATTGCACAAACCAGAATGGAAAAAGAACATCTATTTTAAAAAATATTGACAGTTGTAACGCTCACCTGGTTCCCACGGAGGCGCCGTGTCAAAGGCGCAGAACTCTGAAGATGGACAGGAAGGGGCCCTCTATTCTGGCTTCCCTGGCTCGTTGGATACCCTCCTGTGCGTGAAAAGGGAGTATTACCAACTTTGGAACAATGCTCAAGCCTCCCACTCCCTTCCAACCCTCCACGATACCTCCTCCACGATTCCCCGTGAAGCCTCACCTTAGGGTTTGGAAGGATGAGCTCTCCATCCTGCTTCTGATGCAGGGGCGCGTTGAAACCCAGCTACTTCACTGGATTGAGGATTGATGGGAGTTCAGGAAAGCTTGACTGTTCAGGTAAGGCGCTGTAAAAGTTCTGTTCAAAAGTTCAAGCTTAATAATAATGTTTGTTGTCTAATTGCAGCAAGCGCTAATGCTTATGTCTTTTTCCCCTTAGGGGCCGGGGTTCGGAGTGCCGGAGATATGGCGCCGACCCGAAGTGAAACAGTTCTGGATGAGCGCTCAGGTAATGTCTTTGCATTCGCTCATTCAATGTCTTTGTCTTTTTTCCCCCATAGGGGCCGGGGTCCGGAGATGCCAGGAAGCGGCAGGACCCGAAATGCAGTGGGAATAATCCAACAGGTAAGACTTAAAAGGAAACTGAGCTTTCCTTATTCCTTTTCTCCCTCTCACCTTTGTTCTTGTCTTTTTTCCTCTAGGCGCCGGGGCGTAGCTGAATCCGGAAGATTGGTGCTGAAGATGGAAGCGCCTTGCAAAGGTGAGTAAAATGTAGCGCTGCAGCGATCGAAACGAAATGCCTTTAAAATGATGTCTTCCTTTTCAGGGCCGTTGGAGAAATGACTCCGGGATGCAGATTTAGCAGGTAAGGGCTTTTCTTCTCCTATTCTCTTCCTTTCTCCCCTTGCAGGTGTTCCAGGGTGCTGGCAGGCGTGGCTGAAGTCAGGATGCAGGAGCTGACACGGTGAGCGTCCAGCTGCTAGGTGCAGAACAACGCGAAGCATGTGTGGCTGTTCGGGTGGGGTTTAAATAGCCTTGGAAGAAGTTCCTGGTATGTATCCTTCCACCAATCAGGTATGTATCCTTCCCTGACCACACCCGGGTGGTGAAGTAGTCCTACAGGTTAAGAAGTCCCATTCAGGCCTCAAGAGGGCCTGGATGAAGCAGCAAGGTCTGCATCAGGTAAGTGTGCACCCAAGCACTTAAACACATATCCTCTTCTATGAGCCTGGCGCCCGCTATGAGCCTGGCACCTAAGGCGCCAGGACTGAGTCCAAAGGGCCCCGACTTGGGCCCGCTGAGACTTCCCTGGGGAAAATGATGTCTGCCTCTGGGGTTGCTGGGCCTGGCCTGGCTCCTTAGAGGTAGGCATCATGACAACAGTAGGTTTCAATTTACCAGAGAGGTTTCCAAATCAGAGATTAATTTCTTGATTGTGAAAGTGAGAATACGCCAGGAGGGTTACAATACTAACTTATTCTGCAAACCTACAGATAGGAACAATTTGTTACATTTCCTAAGTTTCCACCAACCAAATGTGATTTGTAATTTGCATTACAGTCAGTTATTGTGAGTGAAGAGAATTGTCAGTGACCCCAATGACTATATACAACAACAAACAGAGATGGGAAATACATTTTTAGCCCGAGGCTTCTGAAGAGAGGAAACAGAATCCACAGTACAGAGGATCAATGCAATAGATTGTGAAACATGACTTGCAGATTCAACACAAAAGAATTGAAATCACCAGTATACGTATCTAAGTTTTCATCAAAAAGCATTGGGGAATCTTCAAAAATGATACAAGAGTACAACATCTGTTCCAGGAATCAGTCGCAATTTGCGAGATGAATTGTTAAGGAATAGACCTCCACTTAAGGAGCATTAACACAATGCACAGGAACATTCCCCTGTTTACATTGTGCTAACTGTAGTTTTGTAAATAAAGGTAAAGGTAATTAAAGGTAATCACATCTACCATCCACATACAGGCAAAAGAAATCATGATTAAGACCTTTGGCACATGTGACAATATCAATACTATCTATGGAATCAAATGCCCTTGTGGACAATACTATGTTGTCAAGATAACACGTCCAGCAAAAATACGTTGGAACGAACATTGTTCATGCATTAGGAATGAAAATTGGAATTCAGCAGTAGCACGCCACTGGATAAACAAGGGACATAACCTGGCACAGATTAGGTTTCACATTTTTGATGTAGTTTCAAAAAACAATCCTCATGAAGATATTGATTTAAGATTTGACAGAAGGGAGACATTCTGGATAGACAAATTGGGATCCATGACCCCGAATGGACTGAATGAAGAGATCCATTTTCATTTTCATATTTAGATTTTTTTATACATTTGAAATTGTTTTGACACATTTAAATTGGGGGCATGAACTGTGAATGTACTAACAACTGTTTTTAGTTTTTTGATACAAAAGATGTCCTTATAGTACTGATTTAACATGCTGTAAAAATCATGATGTAACACTGATTTATTTGTATTTGCACTTTGAGAAACATCAAAGTATGGAGGATTCATAATACTTGTATGATTGGTTATACTATGTATGTTTACTATATACAAAATGGATCTATGGGACTCGAATGCATTGTAGAATCATCCATATCATCATATGGACACATTAATGTTCTGACAACCAAGAGGTATGACACATTACTTTTGAAAGAGTTTACCCAGGTGGACCGTCCTGAATGCCTCAGATTGGGTGTTCGGGACGTGAGGTGCCGTTCACTACGACACCTCTGCCACGCCTGTTAGTTGCTCAACAGAAGCACGTAATAACAACAGTGAATTGTGACCTTACATCTCTCTAAGCGTTGTGGTTTCCATGAAGACCATGCTCGAGGCGAGGCTTGATCACCGTGCGGGCCTCGCCAGAGCACCACGGTCGCCATGACAACCAGTAACACGAATTACAGACTGAAGAGGCTTACACTGCAATTATACACTATTGCTTCAATATAGATATACGAACACGCAACTCTGTAATCCCTGTTAATTAATGCCATAGTTTGTAACGATAGGGACTTCAACGCTGCATGCACATGGACAGCACTGAAAGTAGTCCATAAAGTAGTCCCGTTACTAAGGGAACAGATTAAAACAGGAACTCTGCGCGCGTACACGGCATACTGCATGAGTAGACACCAGTAGGTAAGCAAGGGAGAATGCAGATTAAGTAGGTTTTAGTTATATGGTTTAGTGACTTGATTAACCCTGAATATGTGTTGACACTAGTTACTGTGGCCTTTCTGGCAGCAAATACGCTGGGATATGGAATGCTATGTTGAAATACGTTATTTGGTAGACACACGAAAATGACAAAGGTATGTAGCAACACTGTATTCACACATAGATAAACAATATATTAGCTTCTGCATGAATTGTAAAACGTTCATTATTTGGCTTTACAGTTGTATCCACATCCATATGATTGCTGCAATATAATCTGAAGAACAGGTGACATATAATTAAGTGACTAACAACATATAAACAAGTATGAATATCTTTGGAGATTTTACAATTTACTTATTCCTCTTAATCTTTCTGGTTTCATGTGCGGACATCATTATGAAACATGGAACATATGGTATGTGCCTTATGTTACTATTTATATATTGTGAATGTACATTAACATATAATTGTGAACATTAAGGTTCGCCCTGACGAAGGAGATATTCTCCAAAATGCATTGGCATAGGAACCTATAATCATTAATTATGGATTTGCTGATTTCTGCCTCACTAAGAAGTGATTAGTGAATATAATTGAATACATATTAATTACGTTGAAAGATGACTTCTCAGATTTGTTCTTTTCAATGAACAGTGCAAAATATATTTGAACTCTTATAAAAAAGAAATACAATTTTTAACTTTTTTTCATTTTGAAACCGTTTTTAAGGTACTGATAGAGAGCGAGTGAATAGCTTGGTATTACTATAAACAATCCTTATAATTAACATGTACTTTGTTAAAATTCAGCTTTAGGTCCATAGTTGTTGGCACTGTCTGCATCATGTCGCCTATCATGCTGCTCGGGAATCTCCATGCTGTTCTCATGTACAGTTACATGTTTCAGGATGACTTTTTAAGAAGAACAAACAATTGTGCTGTGTAGTCTGGAAAAATGAGCATTTTTCTTTTCACCTATCTTATGGAGCCTTTCCGGAAAGTATAAAGCTACCTTAACATATTTCTAATAGTACCTATGAGAAAATGAAATCCCAGGCAACGCCGTGTATATAAGCTATTAAACTATGAAAGATCTTTTGATTTGTTGAAACTTCATGTGATGGCCAAGGCCAAAAAAGGCATACATCATTTGTTTATATATCATGGTAGGGACAAGGCAGAAAAACACAAACACAATCTTAAAGTACATGATTTACAAACTATACACCAGCTGTTGTGTATTTACGGGAATTGCTCTGCCTTTCTTGTTGTTCATTATTGCAGTAACCCAGCATTAGTGGCTTTGGAAACCATAACTGTCAAATGTTTTGCGTTTTGTTGTTTTACACTGCAATCATCACATCCCTTTAAGAACATTGTGTCACTTTCAATAGGAAGATTAATAGATAATTGCATAAACAAGTAGGTTTTTTTTGTTTAAAAAATGAAAATAAAAAATGTATTTGAAATACTGCTCTGTGACCTCACAAAGCGGTCTTTCTAAATCGAACTGTCAGCCCCTGCGATGTACACAAGTGCACACAGGGCAGGACCCAGAAGCAGCTGCAACAGAGAATGGGTACGTTTATGTGTGTGTGTTTGTGTGTGTGTTGGGTGTACATGTGTGTGTTTGTGTGCATTCATGAGGGAGCCATGGGAGGGAAGGAGTGAAGGAGGCTTGACGGGTGAAACCCCCTGACCTGGAGGAAAACCGGGATGAGAGGGTGGGGGTGGGTAGCGAAGACATGTGATTATTTCCATTTGTTAAGGCCTCCTAAAATAAAATAAAAATGACATAGAACAGTTTTCTTTTCGTCAGTGAAAGTTTTGTTCAGATAAGATAGATAGATAGATAGATAGATAGATAGATAGATAGATAGATATTTGAATAGATCAATAGACAGATAGAAGGCATGCTGGACACTGTCAATTTTACTACATTGTACATTGTACTATAGGAAGGAAAAACTAGGAACAATGATGACAAAGGAAACAGTGCAAAATGATAAATTGGTAAGGTAGGAAAATTGGACATAACCAATTTCACATGCACATTGTGCAATAGCAACGGCTTCAATGTAACTAGCCTGCTTGGGAATTGTCCTTTGGTCCAAAAGTCGTACAGCATTATTTTTGTAAAGTACTTCGAAACAGGGTAGGAGAGAAAATTGGGGGAAAATGTAGACCTTAGTCAACTTTCCTGATTATTAGCATAGAGTACTTTCGAAACTCTCTTTTTGGGAGCAATAAGTTAGAGGTGTCAACATACCATTATATGAACTTAGACCATCTCCTTAATGCCAAATGCACCCTCACAGATGGATAATATGAGATATTTATACTTTCTGAGACGGAGATGAAAAAAAAAGAAAAAGGAAAAAAGGAAGATGAAGAAAAGGAAAAGGGAAGTGATGTATGATAAAGAAGAGGATGCGGAGAAGGATGAAGAGGAAACCTGCTGTATTTAAAGGTTTGCCAATTAGTCCTTCAGCTATTTTGGCTTTGTAATGTGACTATTCAAAGATACATACATCCATTATAGGTATAACACTTATAATGTTGCACAGAGCCTGAAACCAGTACAGGTGCAACCATCAACACCAGATTTTAGTCCCATGGCATATGCGGAAAGAGTGTCTAGTCAACATAACACACTTTCCTGTAGTGAAACTACCTGCAATTTCTGTTACAAATAGTGAAGACACTTATATATGTGCATGCCATGCCACTTATATAAGTGCATGCCATAGTGCATGCAATCATTGATCATATGAGCAGCATGTGTGAGGATTGACAATTTTTCACTAAAACTGATTCACACAATATCTTTGCATTTAAAGGTCATGATCATATGACTTCAATTAAACTGTGGCTTTGGCTACTCATCCATGATATAGTGTCTGTTCTTTAAAATGTACATCGAGTCAGTTCAGGTCCATTTACACAACATAGGGAGGGGCATGCAACAATGCACAGATGGCGCTAAACCATTAAATTATATGTGACAATGTCTTCAGTCCATGTGATCTGCAACTAACCTCTGCCTCTGCCTCTATGAATTCTGTATATCAGCTCTTTTCCTGAAACAAAACCGCACTAAGACAGTGATTTTCCTGATGAACTTAAGTCGTGGAAGATAGCTCAGGGGCAACACGTGTGTCTTGGAAACAAGGCAACGCATAGAAGCAACGGTTGAATCCCATACGTGTGCTTTGAAACTGGCGCCGGCATTAAGCATGTTATAAAAGAACACTTATATAATTATATATAATTAGACCCTCAGACAGCCGCAAGAGGGGGCGGCAAGTGAGCTATCCAAGTGCCATCCACACCACACCCCTGCTGGTGCATGCTTTTCCAGTGGGATTGTGGAGCATGAGCAACCACGACACTGTGCAGCTGTCACACCAACATGCTGTGGGCCCAGTTGGCCTGCCCCATGTTGGTATGGCAGACAAGCTACATGGAAGTACACGTCCCCCTACACTGACAAGGGTGCAGCTATCCAAATCACTGTACACCACAGGGCAACACTGCTGGCTGCACGGCAGTGCCCCTTAGGGCCATGCCAGTGCTACAGAGTAAGTGATCACACCCACTCCCACAAGGTGTGTGCCACCCAGGAGGGGCGGTGGGGACATGAATGACCACAAGAATACAAGCCATACATCAGCTGCCCCAGCATGGACACCCTGCCCTCCCCACAGACAGGCCAAATACCAACAGGCCATGTGTCACATACTCATTGCTGCAACCACCCCCACAATGCTGTGCCCACATGCAATATCCCCTTACCAACCATGGCCATCTGCCGAATGTGTGGGGTCCCACTCTGTGCCAGAGGGAATGTGTCTTGTATGCCAACATGCCTGGAGGAACCATACCTGACAACATTTCCTATATCCCCCTACAGCCACTCACGCATCACAAGCGGTATCAGAGGAGGACGAAGGGGCAGGCCCATCTAGGAGTGGCACATCTAGGTCATCAAAGTCAGCCACCACCACCACCCCACAAAGGTGCAGACAAGTTATGCCTAGGCGGATGGCCCGCTGTGAGACACCTCAACCCAGCAAGGCCAAGCCTACGGCAACACCACAGCCCACCAGAAGCACCTTAAGGCCCACTGCATCCACTCCCACAGCTGCTGAGACAGACACTGAGGCCACACCTCCAGGCAGGGTGACGGTAGAGACACAGGGGGACATCAGCCCAGGGTCACCGCCTGCAGAAGGGCCACAAACCCATGAGAGCCCTCCCCATCACCAGCATGCCCTGACACCTGAGCCAGACATCAACACTCCGTCCTGTGCCACCTGTTCTCACAGCCCAGAGCCGGAAAGGCCAAGCCTACGGCAACACCACAGACCACCAGAAGCACCTTAAGGCCCACCGCATCCACTCCAGCAGCTGCTGAGACAGACACTGAGGCCACACCTCCAGGCAGGGTGACTGTAGAGACTCAGGGGGTCATCAGCCCAGTGTCACTGCCTGCAGAAGGGCAACAAATCCATGAGAGCCCTCCCCATCACCAGCATGCCCAGACACCTGATCCAGATATCGACACTCCATCCTGTGCCACCTGTGATCACAGCCCAGAGCCAATGCACAGCCCCTCTTCCCTTCCATTCAGCACACACCACCAAGCAACACCATTCTGCAGAGGCTGAAGGAGAGGGAGAGGTGAAGACAATTGGGCATACACATTCTGAACATATGCAGGTGATCCGTGACCGCCTACAAGGGACCACCTGCAGGATTGCGTGGGCCATGACAAGGAACCAGGTGAAGGCAGCTGCCAGAACTGTTGCCCCTGACAGTGTATGGGCAGAGAGTCATGGAGATGACCGAAGGGGTCTCGGCGCTTGCAGAGGCTATCCACCAGAGGTAAAACTCCAGCATATCCAGGGGCCAGGCTTGATAGTTTCTAGTTCAACAACACCCACTGAGGAGTCACAGCAGAGTGCGCCCAGGCACCGTTCTCAGCACCGTTTCGGCTCAATATCATTGGGGGCTGGCATGAGGGGAAAGAGGCCACAGATGTAAAAACATTGAGGCCCTTTCTGCCCTGGTTGCCATGCTGGGGAGTTGGTGGTGGGTAGTTGGAAGGGGGGTTGGGGGATAGTGTTCTGGGGAGTTGGTAGTGGGAGGGGGGATAGTGTGCTGGGGAGTTGGTGGTCATTGGATTGAGAGGGTTTAGTTAGTACACATTATTTCAGTAAAACAGTTGAACTTCATCAATGCGTGGACATTCCTGATTCATCATTGTCGTGTTTATTGATTGATGTGAGTGTCACACAGTGGTGCATGGCATGTGCCATGTGAATGTATCAAAAGATATTGTCTATCAGTGCCAGGCGAGCCAGTCTCGTCACCCATCCCTCACGTCATCTCTGGCAATGCGTGCATTTGCCTCTGCCACAGGTACTGCAACATCATCCTCCGTGGGAGGGATGTTCATGTCAGGGTGTAGCAGAACATTTCTCTTCAGGCAGAGATTATGCAACATGGCACACACAAACACAATTTTACTCACTTTCTCCGGAGCGTACATCAAAGCTCCACCGATACGTTTGATGGACACACGGGTCCTGCTTTGAGCGTGGTTGTAGCCAATATCCTGCAGTGTTTGCAGATCATTCACAGGGGTCATTAGCCAGGGCAGCTGCCCATATCCATAGTCACCTGCATGGGGGGAGGCACAGCCATTAATCATGTTGTAAAGTGTGGGGAAGGCCTTAGCCATTAGCAGGGCAATGGTCATCATGTGATTCATATGGAGCACCATTTTGTGGGATGTGTCTGTGCAATGCCTGTGCATGCTCTGTCACTCATATCTTGCATTGTTATCACTTCACATGCGCCTTGTTCCCAGGAATCAGTTACATAAGGTGTCTGTCGGTGACATGGGCATATGACGTGTTGGCTGTCTTGTGGCAGTGTATTTCTCCAGTGCATCTGGCATGCTGCGTTTCCCATCGGCCCTCACCAGACTTCTGGTGCAATATGGTCACCATTGTGGGCTGTCCGGATGTTGAGCCTGCTCCCTTTTTTGTCTTGTATTATGGTGAGCAGCTCAATTATGGTCTCCCTGTTGAGGCGGTATAGGGTGACCAACTGGCTGTCAGTGAGGGTGCAGGGTGAGGGCTTGATAACTGGGAATCGGTGCACACCTTGCTTGGGCTCTCCTACTCCTCCTACCCACCCCCTGTACTCCCTGCACCCTAGCCTAGTTGTCCTGCCTCTCTACTTTCAGGTGCAGCATGAGCAGCTAACTGTGCCAACTCACAGTAGCAAGTGGCAGCATCGTGTTGGTAACAGTTTTTGGGGTAGGGGTGTGCTTTATGTAGCCTTGTGGAGTGGATTGGGGTCACCTGTGTCTTCATTTCTCACACCTGTGTTCATTTACAGTGTTGTCAGTGGTATTAGTGCCGGTTTGCAGTGCTAATACCACCGTACAAGGGCTTGTCATATGGCTGTGATTGCGCTTCTTGTTGCGGGTGCTGATACCGCCAGCTGTAATAGTGCCGGCTGATTTTACAGTCGGTTGTATTTGCGCTGGCTCATGATCCGGCGGAGCGGTTTTGGCAGTGCTAATACCATTCCCACCACTTTTAAGGGTTACCACCAGACTCCGGATGAGGCCCACAATCCAGAACATCTGGAGAGAGACAGGTTGCAGACCTCTGCCTTAGAAGCAGAGAAATGCACAAGAACAACAATGACACAACCCTGAAACTCCTGTTCAAGCACTCATGAAATATAACCCAGATATAACCGAGATAAGGTACAATAGGACAATGTGGTATTCCACCTACATGCCCCTGCTCCCACAAAATTATCCCAGGCACCCTGCCCTGAGGACTACGAGGTTGCAACAGCATTCTACTGAAGTTCCAAGTATCATAACATAACTTACCATCTTCATTGCTTTGGAATCACTGAAAGGTACAGCACTACACAATGTCTAATGATCGTGTACTTACAACTCTGCAGTTTAACCTACACAATGAAATAACTGCAAGTGCGGACCAGGAACTGGAGTCTAACCGACAATTCAAACAATCTACATTATATGCAAGGCTCTTTACACCCGATCCTCACAACATGACTAAACTGGAGATAAATAAATGCCTAAAAGATTAAAAGAAACGTCTTACAAATATGCCTTTTTGACTTGCAATCCATGGAATTTCAATGATCTCTCTAAACCATTGCAGGCTTTCTCTATTACAAAGTTCTGAAAGGAATGCCCTGCTCATCCTCCCTATAGAATCCTTACTCTTAGTCTTACTCTGCCACACTCAGGACTCCAACAAAGGAGCATTCCCATTCACACTCTCTACGCTCCAGCCAATGCTATCAACAACCTGCTCTCATATTAAAGAAGATTTATCTAGCACCACTCTATAAATATTGCAATACTATTAATATATTGTACTTTTTTTTATACTGTGAGACATTAAAGGAATGGTTCGGTAAAAATGTTTTATTGCCCCTACGGGTCGGCCATGTGTTTTTAAGCCTAAGTCGCTCGATTTTAGAAAAATTTCCTATTGACCTTACCCAAGTTTTCGTCCATTAAACGGACGCGAAAACAGGCATCAGGGCGCTGCCATTTTGTGATAATCCTATCATTTCCCTCATCGCCCTGGCTGACCTGCTTTTGCGGCACTAAATCATATCCCCCGCCCCTGAGCCTGACATTATCAAAACATTCATATTCCTCGCCTCTCTCCGTGACGTTACTGTGCTGCGTAGGCAAACGGGCCCAGTCGTCTTCTACGCGACTTCACACAGAACCCGGAAACCAACACAGATCAACTCACAACACAGCGCGCCACAATTTGGAATATGAAACTGTACTTTAAAATCAAACAGCAACACAGTAAATTGGGTAAAGTACATTTATTTGACATTTTGTTTATAGAATATTCAGCAATTGCCATATGAACTCCGAAAGTCATTTATTTTCTTTTATCTCTATCCGCAAATCCATAAAAGTTTATCGTGAGTCACGCGCTGTTCCTTTATGGTACACGGGGTGTTGGTTTTCGTTCAAAGAAGCACTTTTGTCGCACGTTGAACCGCAAGGCTGTTCCATCAAGTAGGCACTAGGCCAGTGTAAAGATTGATATGTTGCTTCTAGCCGCTAGTACCGCGTAAGGGCTTATGGGCCCTTGGCGATCGTTGCATAAAATCATCAGGATTGTGCAGCTGTTTACATTAAGCTGCAGCTGGCGGTTAAAAAAAACATCTGTCGGTGTCTGAAACTGGTGACAGTAGCAAAAGGGAAGGATATACCTGTTTTGAAAACATAAATAGGCTGATTCATGGAATTAATGCGCCCCGAAAATTCCGGCGCAGAGGTGCCAAAACGTGCGATTCGCAGTAAAAGTGTGAAAATCGCAGTGCAACTGCGAAAATCGCAGGGAAACCAGCGCACATAGATTCATGGAAGTCCGTGCGTGAGAAAAATATTGGATGTGCGCTGAAAAAGTGCGCGGCGCACGCCGGCGCACAGGCCATCCAACGGCGTGCGCCACAGCAGCTGCGAAATCGCACATAGCGCGGCGCACATTACAAAAGTAGGCGGAACACGGGGCGTAACACTCGGAATGGGGAACAACGCATGAAAATATGGGCGTCACGGGGGAAGTACAGGAGGCAAGTGCGCGGAACACCCACACGCTCGCCTACAACTCGTATTCATGGAATCGAATAGGGCAAACCAGCGCAAGGTCAAAGACGTGCACAGGGCCAAACAAGTACACCACAAGAAAGCAGACGGTAGCGTCCCTGCGCCTGAAATAAATGTGCGCCAAAATGTGCGCTAACAAAAAGCACCCATATACAGCTATGATGAATGATCCATACTGTGGCCCTCTAGGACAAATGAGGTGCAAAGGGGCACCGACAAACACGGCCACCCGCTGTGTGAAAAATATTGTGTGCGTGTATTACGGGGTTTGTGGGAAGTTCCACA
Source organism: Ambystoma mexicanum (assembly GCF_040938575.1). Classification (NCBI taxonomy): domain Eukaryota; kingdom Metazoa; phylum Chordata; class Amphibia; order Caudata; family Ambystomatidae; genus Ambystoma; species Ambystoma mexicanum. The sequence continues at coordinate 1,123,048,676 of NC_090924.1, forward strand.
CGCAATTTCAGCAGGGTACGTGTACTCCGGGTGCGCGGGAAATTCCACACGCGAATCCAGCAGCCTACGTGTATTTCGGGGGTGCCGGGGAGTCCCACACGTGAATTGGCCGTGTGGGTCCTCCCAGCTGTTCCCTCTACACCCTCCATGGCCCCTGCAGGCGGCCCACACCACAGGGGACAACCCTGCACCCCTGCACATGTCCCGCAGGCAGCCCATCCACCATGGCCATGCCCCCCAGCCAACCCACATGTCACCTTGCACTACTGCCCACCAACGCATGTCTCCCAGCACCCCCACCCCCCAGCAATGCAGGGCACCTCCACCAGGCCCCCACTCCTGTCCCCCTGCACCCCCACCCACCAGCAGTCAGGGGCACCCTCCACCAGGCCCCCACTCATGTCCAACTCATGTCCCCCTGCACCCCCACCCCCCAGCACTGTAGGGCACCCTCCACCAGGCCCCCACTCCTGTCTCCCTGCACCCCCAGCATTGTGGGGCACCATCCACCAGGCCCCCACTCATGTCTCCCATCCCCCCAACCCCCCAGCAGTGCGATTTTCCTGGGTACGTGTATTCCAGGGGTGCGCGGGTAGTCTTACACACGATTTCATCGGGGTACGTGTATTATGGGTCCGCGTGAACTTCCACATGCAATATCAGCAGGTTACGTGTATTACGGGGTTCGCGGGAAGTTCCAGACGCGATTGCCCTGGGTACGTGTATTTCGGCGTGAAGTTTCACACGCGAATTTGCAGGGTACGTGTATTTCGGTGTGCGCGTGAAGTTCCACATGCAATTTCAGCAGGGTACGTGCACTCCGGGTGCGCGGGAAATTCCACACACGAATCCAGCAGCCTATGTGTATTTCGGGGTGCCGGGGAGTCACACACGTGAATTGGCCGTGTGGGTCCTCCCAGCTGTTCCCTCTACACCCTCCACGGCCCCTGCAGGCGTACCACACCACAGGGGACTACCCTGCACCCCTGCACATGTCCCGCAGGCAGCCCATCCACCATGGCCATGCCCCCCAGCCAACCCACATGTCACCTTGCACTACTGCCCACCAACGCATGTCTCCCAGCACCCCCACCCCCCAGCAGTGCAGGGCACCCTCCACCAGGCCCCCACTCCTTTCCCCCTGCACCCCCACCCACCAGCAGTCAGGGGCACCCTCCACCAGGCCCCCACTCATGTCCAACTCATGTCCCCCTGCACCCCCACCCCCAGCACTGTAGGGCACCCTCCACCAGGCCCCCACTCCTGTCTCCCTGCACCCCCACCCCCAGCACTGTGGGGCACCCTCCACCAGGCCCCCACTCATGTCTCCCATCCCCCCCACCCCCCAGCAGTGCGATTTGCCTGGGTACGTGTATTCCAGGGGTGCGCGGGTAGTCTTACACGCGATTTCACCAGGGTACGTGTATTATGGGTCCGCGTGAACTTCCACACGCGATATCAGCAGGGTACGTGTATTTCGGTGTGCGTGTGAACTTCCACACGCAACTGGGCATGTGAGAGTGGGGTACGTGTATTCCTGGGGTGGGCGGGAAGATTTACACGGTCGCCTACAACGCGCCAAAAAAAAAGGTCCAATCCGGAAACACGTGCGCCAGCATGAAGCAGGCGCACGTCCCGTGCAGCATAAAAGAGTGCGCAAACAACAAACAAGTTCAGACGCCAGGATGAATATACCGTTCCTAGCAGCAGTGGCCATGGGATACCGCAAGAGGTGGAGAAGGATAGTCAGAGCCAGAATCTTCACACCCAGAACCAGCCTATTTGGTATGCCTGATGACCAGGTGTATGGGAGGTACAGGTTTCCACCACACATAATACTCGACCTGGTCAGTGAGTGGGAGGATGACCTCACATCACCCACCCTGTGCTCCCAAGCACTCAGCCCCCTGGAGAAGGTCCTCAATGTACTGCACTTCTTGGCTACCGGATCATTTCAGCGGACAAGTGCCATAGTGGGGGGGGTGTCACAGGCCACGCAGTCACGGTGCCTACACCAGGTGTTGGCCATCATCACTGCACGCCCATCAGTCTGCAGGCACATATACCTGCCCAGAACACATGCAGAAAGGCAGGCTGTCAGCCAGGATTTCTACAGGGTGGCACAATTCCCCAAAGTGCTAGGTGCCATTGATTGCACCCATGTGGCTCTACGTCCCACCAGGGCATCTGAGCACATCTATAGAAACCGCAAGCACTGGCATTCCATCAACGTCCAGGTAGTATGTGATGCCAAGGGAATCATCACCTCAGTATATGCCAACTATCCAGGGTCTACCCACGACAGCTTCATTTACAGCATGTCAACCCTAAACCGGGACATGGAAGCTGGGCGGCATGGTGATGCATGGCTGCTTTGTGAGTATAAATGCCACAGCACACTCATGCATGACAGATACAGAGTAATGTCAATACCCCACTAATGATCCCCATCACCACCTCCCCAGGGGACAGTGCCTACCCTCTGAGCACCCACATGATGACGCCAATTCGGAAACCCATCACGCCTCCCGAGGTAAGATACAACACAGCCCATATTGCAACACAGGGCATAGTGGAGCGCACATTCGGAGTGCTCAAGTCACGCTTTCGCTCCCTTGACTGTTCTGGCGGGCAGCTGTTAAACGCTCCCCCAGTAGTGTGCAGGATCATAGTGGCAGCATGTGTCCTGCACAATGTTGCAACACACTGGGGGCCTGGCTGTGGACATGGTGGTGCCCCCACATCCCATACCACATGCACGCCCGCTGCGCATGGGAGGGGAAAGGGCACGGGGTGAGGCAGCCCGTACGCAGCAGGTGGCTAATTACTTCACATAGAAATCACACCCCTGTGAAGTGCACACAGCCCTGGCACATACCATCTGACAATCAATGATGACTCATTCTGACAATTATGATGAATTAAGGGACAGTCAACTGTCAGAACCATAGCAGCCTGAGATTGTTCATCTGGAAGTGTTACAATGTGTGCATCACTACCTACACAAACACCACCAATGCAGTGTCATCAAAAGACACACATCCATGCAGCAAAAATGAATACCCACTTGCAAAATACAACATGAGAACAGTGCCATGTCACCCAACCCCTCCCCGGCACCGCCACACAACACACCATGGCATGTCATGCTATGTGAGAGCAAACAAATTAATCCCCACAACATGACCCAAGTGTCACAAACTGTCCCTAATGGAAACTGGACACACATGAAATGCTCACAGTAATGCAGGACCAACAACACACATTACCAAATACTTACCAATAATACTAATCACCTGCACAACCTCCAACCTACCATAAACATGACAGTACGGACTTAAAAAATTGGTAGCCTCACTACCTGATAATGCCAGCACTTCGAACACTTCCAACTGTACAGTGCTAGCGCCACGCAAAAGTGTAGGTGCACTGCTTACAACATGGACTCCATTTCCAAAGTAGACCGCCTTGTGAAGACATGACAAATGGACCTGCAAATTAGGAGGATGAGATGGATGCAGAGGCACATATCAATACACCATGCAGTGTACAATACCAAAACAATATGCACTAGGAATGTATACACAGTATTGTCTACAGACTGCCCACACATCAAATGGGAGTCCAACGTCACCGTGTAAGTCAATGTCACTTGGGCACACCCTTTGCAAGCCCATGGAAACGGAAAGCAGGAGGGGTGTGTGTCACACAAACCCAAGAATCTGAACCAAATTCAGGACAAGCCTGCATGTGCCCAGCCACAATACAGCGTATGCCCACGGGAGCCACACAAGGCAACACACTGTCCAATAAATCAGAAATCAGAAATCAAAAATCAAAAATCAAAAATCAAAAATCAAAAATCAAAAATCAAAAATGGCCATGAATGGGCCCAGGGGGGTGGGGGAGGCCACCCAGGAGGTCCGAGCACAGGGTGCACACCAAAACCCACCTGTGTGGATCTTGCGAAAGAAAAACACCTCCATGGGCTCATGGCCTGCATGGCTACCCTATTGTGGGAGAATCGCTGCTGTCGCTCTCCTCACCCTCTGCAGCTGCATCAGGAGGTGGTGGCACTATGGGAGGCAGCCCACGCAAAGCCCTAGTCTGGTCCTCCGTGGCAGCAAACATGCGGGTGTGGAAGATCTGGTTCTGGAGGATAATTGTGCAGAGGTCCCCATGCAACAACTCACGGGATGCCTGGACCTCCTTCCTAGTTGCCTGCATCTCAGCTGAGAGCGTACGTGTGAGCCGCTCCAGCTGATGTTCTGTCTTCGTGTTAGCTGAAGCCTCAAGCTCAACCAGAGTTACCCTGAGCTGACGGAGTTCCACCCTCAGGGCTTCCGTGTGGCCCTGGGACTCAATAGAAATGGCTTCCCGCAGAGTCTTAAGTGCCGCCCGCCAGTCCCTGTTGGACACCAACATGTCCTCCCTGTGTGACTGGCTAAAGGAGTCTGTTGCCTGCTGTAGTTGTTCAATCAGCTTTTATTGGGGGACAATGGAAGTGGCCACCCTATCCATGGCCTGAGCCATCATCTCAGTTGATGCTGCCTGTTGGTTTGCCATACCGTATATGGATTGCTCCCATGTGGTATTGCCAGGTGGCGAATGGCCACCGCGTCGGCGGGCACCACACCTGTCTGGGGCAAGGCGAACTGCGCCTTGCTGTGCCGGCACTGCCTGAGGCTGCAGGACTGCATTCCCCCTCTGATCTGCTGGCCCAGGAACAGGATCAGATGTAGCGGAGTATGACCCTGCATCCGTAACCAGCAAAGGCGGACCTACCAACACTGACATCCCCATTGAGGGTTCTAGCCCTGGTGCAGGTGGGTTGGACAGTACAGAATCCCTCCCAGAAACGCTTACCTGCGACGGCACATAGGTCTCATCATCCGAATCGACACCTGAATAGAGCGTGGGGGAGGTGCACCCAGAGACACCCCTTGAGATGATGGTCTGCAGCAAGTGTGGGTTCTCACCCACCACCACACCACGTCCCTCACTGGTGCCCGGTCGGGCCTGAGACCCCTCCTGGGTCTGCACCATCTCCACAACCCCAGCAGTATCAAGTGCGTCATCCCCTGCAAAGACATGAAAGAAAAGAAATGGGAACAGGCATTAGCACCATGGCACACAATTAGGGCTGAGAAGCAACAGAACTAGTACTTCATTGACACATGTCCCACATGACTATAACCCTCCCATGCATGCACTGTCACTGCGTATGAAGGGGAGGCAAATGGCACACATTGATGACATCAAGATGGAAGACCAACACATTTGATGCATGCTGGCTAGCAGTGCCATCACACATTGGCCTGTGATTGGCATGTCCAATACACATACATGACACATGCCATCACACAGATGGCATGTACCCTAGCCATGTCACACATGTGACAATAGGACTGAGAAATGCCTAGTGAAAGTGGTGGAATGCAGACAATCAGCCTGAATGAACACAGAATAATATGCAACTATGTTGTGGCAAGATGACACTTCAAGGACAACTGGCGTGAGGTTGGGCTGAATGTCTACGGTTGCCAGAAGGGATACTGCAACACCCAAATCCTGGTGCGCAGAATGTATTGGATGAAGCACATGGGTGACCCAAACCACTCAGGCACACACCCCCTCACCTGGCACTCAATCAGAAGCACTCACACACACACCATGCACATGGATGACACACACATGCATGTGCACTCACCGGACAATGCCTCGTAATCTGGCATGTCTCCCATGCCTTGGATCTGTTCCTCCGTGACGTAGGTCCCAGCAACATACTCATGTGGAGTGAGTTCTATGTCCTCTGCTGGAGACCCACCTCCAGTCACTAGATTTGCGGCATGACTTGAGGCCAGCTTTTTCTTTGCCCTGCGCTTCAGGTCATTCCAGCGCTTGTAGCAATCATTGGCTGTGCGCCTCATGAATCCAAGGGCACTTATGAGTTCCGCGATGGTCTACCAGTGTGCCTGACATTGTGCAGGTGTGGTCTTGCATCCTGCAGTAATCACCATTTCGCAGTCATGTGCGGACACATACTCCACAAGTGCATCAAGTTCGGCCTGATTGAAGCTGGGCTTCCTTGGTGGGCCGGACTGTGTAGCCGTGTCTAGGGCATCAGCCTGTACTGGACGAGCACTCTTCCTCTTCCGCTTGGAAGGTGGTGGTGATACTGAGTGTCCTACGCCGCTCTGGACACTAGGGGCAGGAGCCCCGGTGGACTGTGTACTAGGAGTGTGGGAATGAACACTCACCATGGGACTTGGTGCAGGCATTAGCTGAAGTGTGATGTAGTCAGGGGGAACGTCAGCAGGATGGACTAGGACCGACACTGTCCTGGCTGGGAGACTCAGAGCTGGGGTGGATGGAGCCGCAGCTGCCCCTGCAGCCTCCCCACCCTGCCTACTCGGGACAGCAGATGACATAGCTGCCCCTGATCCACGTGGGCTGGTGACACCAACATGCACCGCCATATGTGGCCTAGACCTGCTGACCTGGAAGTCATCCATGGAGTCACCCTGTGCCAGGTCTGGTGCCACAATGGGCTGGTCCAACAAGGGCTGAGCCGGGATGGTTACCCTCAACCAGGGGGGGGGCATGGGTGTCCCTGACTGGTCACCCACACATGGGGGGCTAGGGGCACCCTGCAAGTACCGCGTGCTCGCCTCCCAACCATGGCACTGATGTTGTTGTGCGTATGGGAGTTGCAGTAAATTATTGTCCTGGGCAATTGGGGGTCAAAGGGATAGGGTACTAGATGGAATTCGTACCCTAGTGCTCTAGCAAGGCTGTATGTGACCCCTGGGGGAAGATGACGGGTCACACAACGCACAGGCACCCCGAAAAATGGAGATAATGTGCACGCAACCCCTCCTAGACCACGTGCATGGAAAAATAAACCTGCACTACGCTGTGGCACCCAGAAACACAAAAATGAATGTATGCGTGTCACATGCAGCCTAGACTGACCTCTTAAGGGGTAGGCAACACACGGGGCAAGCACAGATGTCAAATACGTGCGCGACTCACCGTCTGCCAGGAAATATCGCGTGAAAAATACACGCGTGTGCGTGTTGGCAACACCCCCGCCAAAAGAAGAATTGTACGCTGTCTGAGGAGACAGGATAACAGGAGAAGTGAACGCTGTTTGAGGAAACAGGCCCAGGAAAAAGTCAAAAAGAGAAAAAGCTGTCAGAGGTAACAGGGAGTACGAACTTGGAACGCCGTGAAGTAAATCGCGTGTGAACCGACAAGAAGTACAGATTTCACCCTCTCGCTCTCCACGAAAAGCATGTACAAGGAAATGGCGTTCCACACGTACCTTTTAAACATGCCCACACGTCCAGCGTCACTTCCGCGTGTACGTGCTAAGGCCCTATCCTCCTATTACACGAGCTGACACTCTGACGTGCAGTCATATGGAAACGCCTGCGCACGCACATCACAGATGCGCATACGCGCTGAGGCCCTTTCCACCAATTGCACGCTATGACACTCTGACGTGCTTATTTTTTCTACGCGCCATGGAAAACGCACGTGCGCGTAATGTCATAGACGCACCTACACGCTGTGGGCATTTGGGCCAATGAATTCGCGTACGTGTGCTGACGCGCTTACTCGCTAAGGCCCTTTCCTCAAATTACACGCAGACGTGCTTGATTTTTACATGCCAAATCACTCCGTATCGAGCTGGCCACGCGTAAGCACACGGAAGACCACGTTCCTGCCCAGAAGGCCAAATTACTGCCCCCCAGAGCCCCGAGCACGCTCCCACCTGCCATCTGCTGCTGCCTGATTGCCTACTGCCCACGTGCCCTGCCATTTGCTGCCTGCACATCAGCCAGGGGTGCAGTTACTGTGACCAACCCTGCTGGAACCGAAGACTCCCGACTGGGATTCCATCGCTCCACAAACCAGCCCCAGGACCCAGTTGCCCACCCACTCCTGCCTCTGGGGTTGTCATGTCGGGCACTGCAACATCTGACACAACTGGAAACCCCCAGCCAGAGAGGCAGAGGGCCACCAGCTTCACTGCCACCGAAGTTGGTGTCCTGGTGGAGCAAGTCCTGGGGCAGTATGATGCCCTCTTTGGAAGTTTGCGTGCCGACAAGGAAGGATGGACTCGGATCTGGACGGACATCGTGACTGCCATCAACGCGGAGGGGGTGGTAGTCCGACTATTCCATCATGTCAAGAAGCGCTGGGAGGACTTCAGGTCCAGGACCCTCAACAAGGCCCGGCGCCTCTTGAAGGCAGCGGATGCTAACGGGTGCTGGGGCCACTTGTCAGACGATCAGATGAGGGTCCTGGAACACATATCCCCAGCGCTCCACGTCCAGGTCCTTGAGAGGCAGACCCGTCTGGAGTCGAGCGGTAAGTGTACATGCATCATGATTGTAAGCTGTGCGTGTGGTGGTGTGCCAGTAGTGTGCAGGTTGCACATGTGGAATTATGGGGCCAAGTATGGGGGGGTGTACAGGGCCGTGAGGCTAACACATGCGAGGGCTCTAATGTGTGAGACATGGATGGTGCTTGTCTGTGTAGGCTTGCATGGCAAATGCAGATGTGTGGGCACACATGTTTGGATCAATGTGTATGTAAGTAGGCATGTTCGTGATGTCACACCTGGATGTTGGTTTCAGCTGCATGTATCAGCACTGTTTACAAGTGTATGTGTGTGTATTTGACAAGGGGGCAACAGTGATGCAACATGGATGCATGTGACAGCGGGATGTGGAAGCCTGATTGGCAGATGTGACATGGATGCCAATCTGAACACTGCAACAGTTGGCAGAGGCGTACACATGCATGCACGTGTGGTGGTGTGTGTGCATGCGTAGTGCACTCCCTGTGTTGCATGTGATGTCTGGCTCACCTTTGCCTGCACATGCTGTTGTATGTGTATGGATGGTGCTGCTTGTTGCAATATGGCTGTGTATGGCTCATGTGTGCGAGTTTAAATGACATGTGTGTTGGCGAATGTGATGCCATGTCTGAGGTTTCCAAATGCCACTCATGTACAACTGTCATGTGTGTATGTGTCCATTGTACAGTGCCCTGATGCCTGTGTTTTATTTCTCCCTGTCTGCAGCGTCAACTGATGAAGAGGGCGGAGAAGGCGCTGTGGAGCACAGCGGCAGGGATTGCACCGCCATCCGGAGACGCAAGGCCCGGCTCCCCTCCCAGGTTGTCATCTCGTCGGGGAGTGAGGAGTCCCAGGCTGCAGCTGCTGGGGGGAGGTCTAAGAGGTGGAGGTCGGAGTTGGACTCCTCAGCAGCAGAAGGGGCATCTGGGACCCCACAGGGCCCAACGGGGGAAGATGGCACGGAGTCATCCAGGTTGGTGGGGTGTTTGGTGGAGGAGGAGGCCGGGCAAGCGACAGAGACGGGGTCTGGAGGTGGGGATTCCACTGGTGCTAGTGGTGCAGTGCAGGACCAGGGACAGGAGGCAGCACAGGCCGCCGCGGAGGTGCCTGTGTGCAATCCTGTCCCTGATCCTGTCACTGCATCATCTTGCACCAGCAGGGATGCCTACGTCCAGACCTGTTTTCAGGCAGGGGGTGAGCTTACAACAACTGGCCTTCCTCTGCCTGCGGACGTGGCTATCCAGGTACGGGTTGAGCCTGACCTGCCGTCTTTTCATGTGGAGATTGCACGTCATCTCGAATGGCTCGATGACCGCGTCGGCCTACAGGGACAGGTCACCCAGGCCGGATTCCTCCATTTGCTGGAGCTTGTTCCGACCCCCTCCTCAACTGAACACCCTATGCGCCAGTCGTCCTCTGTGCCATCTTTCCACCCATTTTTCACCTGGGTGCCCTGTAAAGCTGCCTCTGACGGTGCGGCCAGGCTGGTGGAGGACACATCCCTGCCACAGTTGGGAGTCGAACGTCCAGCAGGGGTGGCCACATCAATGACTGCACCCCGGCCGGTGGAGGATGTGCAGGCAGCAGGAGCCAGCGCACGGGCACAGGCACAGCAGCAGCAGCAACGAGGTGGGAGCCATGATGGCTCGGGGCCTTCGACATCGGAGGGGCAGGCATCGGCCGGAGGGAGGAGGACCCAGGACGGGAAGTGTCTTCCGTGTGGCAGCGGTTGGGCCACGCCATAGATGCGGAGCGGCAGCGGTCGGAAAAGGCACGGCTCACAATGGTCAGGGCGGAGAACTCCAATGCGGAGGGCCCTGAGGCGGGCCGAGTGCCTCGAGGCAATCCGCAGGGAGTTGGAGGAGAACATGCCGTCGGCCCTGCGGACCCTCGGGGCCATGGAGGAGGACCGCCTCCGGGACATTGAGCAGGAGTTCGATGATGCCCTGGCCCGGAACATCCAGAAGTGAGTCGTCGGACTAGCCCGCTGCCCTTGTAAATAGTTCTTTAGTGTTAAGTTTCCTTTTGGTTTTGTTTTGTTTTGGGGCGCTTGGACAATGCCCCAACTTCTTGTAAATAGTTCTTCATTAGGTAGTATTTTATTTTGTAGGTTTCATTTAAAGGATTGGGCACATGGAACCTGGATGTTTACCTTGTACATAGTTTGACAATGGATTTGGAATTTTAAATTATTTTTTTTTCACATGGATCAATGGTTTTTGCTTATTTTGGAACATTGGATTTATTTTCTCACACTGACACTTTGGAGACTTGCTTTTGGATTGCCTTTCATTTGGATTTCATGCATCTTTTTCATTTATTGGACATGCTTGATTTCATTTATTATTTCCATTTTCCTCTGTTCCATTTCATTGCCTTGCTTTTCTGTTTAATACATTATAATGTTGTACTTCAATGTGTGGTATTGCATGTCACAATGTGTGTTCTATCATTCACATGCTGTCATTGTGTGGGTTTGACGGACATGTGTTGATGTGCAGACTAGCCATTTGGGATGCTTCATGTGCTGGTGATTTCTTTGTCGGGTGGATGTCATACCTGGTGGTGTGTTCGGACTGGGGTGGCGTAGGCAGTGTATTGAGTGCGCTGGGGGGCCATGATTATGGATCGTCATGAGGTGTTGGGGAGACATGTATGGGGGCCTGGTGGAGGCTCCCCCACAGTGATGGGGGTCGGGGTGCTGGGAGACATGAGTGGGGGCCTGCAGGCAGGTGCCCTGCACTGCTGGGGTGTGGGGGTGCTGGGAGACATGAGTGGTGGCATGGTGGAGGGTGCCCCTGGATGCTGGGGGGTTGGGGTGGTGCAGGGGGACATGAGTGGGGGCCTGCTGGCAGGTGTCCCACAGTGGTGGGGGTGCTGGGAGACATGCGTTGTTGATCAGTGGTGCAGGGTGACATGTGGCTTGGCTGGGGAGCATGCCCATGGTGGATGGGCTGCCTGCGGGACATGAGCAGGGGTGCAGGGTAGTCCCCTGTGGTGTGGGCTGCCTGTAGGGGGCGTGGAGGGTGTAGAGGGAACACCTGGGAGGATCCACACGGCCAAATCACGTGTAGTACTCCCCGCGCACCCCAGAAATACACTTACCCTGCTGAAATACACGTACCCTGCTGAATTCGCGTGTGAAACTTCACGCGCACCCCTGAAATACACGTGCCCTGATGGAATTGCGTGTGGAACTTCCCGCGCAGCCCTGAAATACACGTACCCTGCTGAATTTGCGTGTGGTACTTCCCGCGCACCCCTGTAATACACGTACCCAGGACAATCGCGTGTGGAACTTCCCGCGCACCCCTGAAAGACACGTACCCTGCTGAATTTGCGTGTGAAACTTCCCGCGCACCCCTGAAAGACACGTACCCTGCTGAATTTGCATGTGAAACTTCCCACGCATCCCTAAATGACTTGCAAAGGGGTACGCCACAAACACAGACACCCACTGTGTGAATAATAGCGTGTGCGTGTATTTCGTGGGTGCGCAGGAAGTTTAACACGCGATCGGGCATGGGGAGCGTGGTACGTGTATTTCAGGGGCTCGCGGGTTGTTTAACACTTGATCGGGCATGGGGGAGCGTGGTACGTGTATTTTAGGGGCTCGCAGGTTGTTTAACATGCGATCGGGCCTGGGGGAGCAGGGTACCACTCACCGTCTGCCTTGCGTGTAGAAGAACGCGTAGCCAACACCCACCCGCTGTGAAGTAATGGTGTATGAACCCCAACGCCTGCATAACACACGCACCGCACCCCACGAAAGGCACGTACTGAGCAATGGAAATCCACGTGGGATCTTCAAGCCCTGCCAGGGCAATGCCCGTGGGCGATACGTCACTGACGCGCTTACGCGCTAAGGGCCTTTGGTCCAATGGAATCGCGTATGCGTGCTGACGAGCTTACGCGATAAGAGTCTTTCCTCGAATTACACGCTGACGTGCAGAATTTTCACGTGCCAAATCACTCTGTATCAAGCTGGCCACGCGTAAGCACACGGAAGACCACGCTCCTGCCCAAAAGGCCGGATTACTGCCCCCCAGAGCCCCGAGCAGCCTCCCACGAGCCATCTGCTGCTGCCTGCCTGCCTGCCTGCCTGCTGCCACCGTGCCCTGCCATTTGGTGCCTGCACATCAGCCATCTGCAGGGGTCCAGTTGCTGTGTCCACCCCTGCTGGAACCGAAGACTCCCGACTGGGATACCATCGCTCCACAGCCCAGCCCTAGGACCCAGTTGCCCACCCACGCCTACCTCGGTGGTCGCCATGTCGGGGCAAACACCATCCGAGACCACTGGCGACCCCAAGCCAGAGGGGCAGAGGGGCACCAGCTTCAGTCAGAAGGAAGTTGGTGTCCTGGTGGAGCTTGTCCTGGGGCATTATGATGCCCTCTTCGGATCATCACGCAAGGACGGACTCAGATCTGGACGGACATCGTGACTGCCATCAACATGGAGGGGGTGGCAGTCCGACTATTCCATCATGTCAAGAAGCGCTGGGAGGACTTCAGGTCCAGGACCCTCAACAAGGCCCGGCGCCTCTTGAAGGCAGCGGATGCTAAGGGTACGCCGGGGCCACTTGTCGGAAGATCAGATGAAGGTCCTGGAATGCATATCCCTAGCGCTCCACGTCCAGGTCCTTGAGAGGCAGACCCATCTGGAGTCGAGTGGTAACTGGCCAAGCATTGCTGTGTGAGACAGGGCATGTTGCAGTGTGCTGGTTGTCTGATACTTGCCTGTATGTGTGACATAGGCCATGTACGCGTGTGTGTGTGCAGGGACATCATGGCCATGCATTTGAGAACAGTAATGTGTGAAGCACACGGTTGGTGTATGTGTTTAAATGCAACATGGGGAGCCCTATGCGGAATGGACACATGAGAGCATGCCAGTCTCTGTTCCAGAACATGGGTGGGGGTGAGGGATGGGTGCTGATGCCATGTGCATGTATGGTGTCCATGTCTGTGTGTCTGACCTGCGTGTCTGTGACTTGTGAATGCCATGGATGCATGACACATGTCTGTGACAATGTTCAGAATCACTGATGCAGCCTAGTTATCCTTGCATCCACTGTGTCTGGGGTGTACGAATCCAGATGGATGAAAGTACGGTGAAGTGTGTGCATGTGATAGGCATGACCCATGATGCATGTGAGTTCATAAACAACATTGTATGTTTCAAGAGTCCCTTGGACATGTTTGCTAATGTCCATAGCATGCGCCATGCCTGTTACTGCATGTGTTTTGCCTGCACGGACCCATGTGTTGTGGAGGGACATGATGGAAGGGATCTTTGACAGTGCCACTCATCTGCTATTGCTTCCTGTCTAGGGGACCATTGTACAGTACCCTGATGCTTGTGTTCTATGTCTCCCTCTACACAGTGCAAAGTGAAGAAGAGGGCGGAGACGGCGCTGTGGAGCAAAGCGGCGGGGATGCCCCCGCGGCTGCAGCGGAAGGGGTGGGTGAGCCCCCACAGGGGCTTGCAACGGCGGAAGACGGGGTGGAGCCATCCAGGTTGGTGGTTTCCACAGAGGAGGAGGAGGCCGCTACTGAGCCGCACATGGGGCCTGGTGGGGGCATCCCTGCTGGTGCAAGTGGTGCAGTCCATGGCCAGGGGCAGGAGGCAGCACAGGTCGCCGTGGAGGTGCCTGTGCATGTCACTGTCCCTGACACTGTGACTGCACCACCATGCACCAGCAGGGATGCCCTGTCCCAGGCCCGTCCGCAGGTAGGGGGAATGTCCATGTCATCTGACTCCCCTCCACCTGCGGACGAGGGGACCCCTGGCCGTATGGAGAAGGTCCTGATTTGTGTCGCGTTGCACACGGGTGTCATTCGTGATGATGTGCATGCTTCCCGGGGGGAGCACGCACGTCATCACGAAGAGCACCGTGCCAACGTGGCCCAGTTGGGAGTGGCCATAGTCGGGGGTTTCATACATGTGTCGGGCACTCTGGCGACCCTCTCCTCCTCTATGGAGGCTATGCACCAGTCGTTCTCCATGCCGTCTTCCGGCCCAGATGCCACCAGGGCCCCCTGTGGACCTGCCCTGACCAACGCAGCCAACTCGGTGGGGATCCCATCCCTGCCACAGTCGGGGGTCAGAGGTCCAGCAGGGGTGGACACACTGGACCCCAGCAGATGGAGGATGTGACGGCATCATTGGGCAGGGCACGTGCACAACGGCGTCAGTGGATTCCATCAGCCTGGATGCCGTCGTGCTGGCACAGGTAGTTGCGTCGGAGGCAGCGGCAGGCTCGACGTGGGAGGCATCATGGCTCGGGGCCATCAACATCAGGGGTGCAGGCATCGGGCGGAGGGCAGGAGAACCCTGGAATGGGAGTGTCTTCCGTGTGGGAGCGGTTGGGCCAGCAGATAGGTGCGGAGCGGCAGCAGGTAGAGGAGGAACGGCTCACAATGGTCAGGGCGGAGAACTCCATGCGGAGGGCGCTGAGGCGGGCTGAGTGCCTCGAGGGTATTTGCAGGGAGTTGGAGCTGGACACTGCATTATCCCTGCGAGACCTCGGGGCCAGGGAACATGCCCGCCTCCAAGCCATTGAACAGGAGTTCGATGATGCCCTGGCCCATGACAACAACCAGTGAGCCGTCGGACTAGCCCGCTGCCCTTGTAAATAGTTATGTAGTTGTTGTTAGGTTTCCTTTGCTTTTTATTTTTTTTGGACCTTTTGGACAATGGACCACATTTTTGTATATAGTTTTTTTATTAGGTAGTATTATTAGGTAGTTTTCATTTCTTCTGTTGGGATCATGGACCCTGGATTGTTTATCTGTATATAGTTGAGTGTGGAATATTTTTTTTTTATTTGGAATTTACCCATGGAGCAATGGGTTTCTGTTTGGATTTTCCAGTGGATTTACTTTTTTGAGCTGTGACTTTGGACACCTTTCCTTTGGATTATGATTTGTGGTTTTAATTTATTTTACAGACATGCTGCTTTTGGTTTTTAATTCCCATTGTCGTTTGTTTATTTTTTATTCAATTTATGTAGCTTTTAATACATTTTCTTCATCAAACTTCAATGTGTAGTATCATCTCATTGGTTTCATGCATATCATGATATGTGTTTTGACAGTCACTGACACCCATTGTGTGTATGTGAGAGACATGTGTTCATTTATATACTTGCCATTGGGGTTGTATCATGTAATTGCCATTTCTAAGTGGGTGGATGCAATACTTGGGTGGGTGTTTGGCATGTGGAGGCAGCCCATAAGGGCCAGGGATCTAGATTGTGATGACGTGTTGGCTGGGGCACATGAGTCGGGGCCTGGTGGAGGGTGCCCCTGGATGCTGGGGGGTGGGGGTGCAGGGGGACATGAGTTTGACATGAGTGGGGGCCTGGTGGAGGGTGCCCCTGACTGCTGGGGACTGGGGGTGCAGGGGGACATGAGTGGGAGCCTGGTGGAGGGTGCCCCTGCACTGCTGGAGGTGGGGGTGCTGGGAGACATGAGTTGGACATGAGTGGGGGCCTGGTGGATGGTGCCCCTGGATGCTGGGGGTGGGGGTGCTGGGAGACATGTGTGGGGGCATGGTGGAGGGTGCCCTGCACTGCTGGGGGGTGGGGGTGCTGGGAAACATGAGTGGGGGCCTGGTGGACGGTGCCCCTGACTGCTGGGATGTGGGGGTGCAGGGGGACATGAGTTGGACATGAGTGGGGGCCTGGTGGAGGGTGCCCCTGCACTGCTGGGGCGTGGGGGTGCTGGGAGACATGAGTTGGACATGAGTGGGGGCCTGGTGGAGGGTGCCCCTGACTGCTGGGGGGTGGGAGACATGAGTGGGGGCCTGGTGGGGGGTGCCCCTGGATGCTGGGGGGTTGGGGTGCAGGGGGACATGTGTGGGGGCATGGTGGAGGGTGCCCTGCACTGCTGGGGGGTGGCGCTGCTGGGAGACATGTGTGGGTGCCTGGTGGAGGGTGCCCCTGGATGCTGGTGGGTGGGGGTGCTGGGAGACATGTGTGGGTGCATGGTGGAGGGTGCCCCTGACTGCTGGGGGGTGGGAGACATGAGTGGGGGCCTGGTGGATGGTGCCCCTGGATGCTGGGGGGTGGGGTGCTGGTAGACATGTGTGGGGGCATGGTGGAGGGTGCCCTGCACTGCTGGTGGGTGGGGGTGCTGGGAGACATGAGTGGGGGCCTGGTGGAGGGTGCCCCTGACTGCTGGGGGTGGGGGTGCAGGGGGACATGAGTGGGGGCCTGGTGGAGGGTGCCCCTGCACTGCTGGGGGTGGGGGTGCTGAGAGACATGAGTTGGACATGAGTGGGGGCCTGGTGGATGGTGCCCCTGGATTCTGGGAGTTGGCGTGCTGAGAGACATGTGTGGGGGCATGGTGGAGCGTGCCCTGCACTGCTGGGGGGTGGGGGTGCTGGGAGACATGAGTTTTACATGAGTGGGGGCAAGGTGGAGGGTGCCCCTGCACTGCTGGGGGGTGGGGGTGCCGGGAGACATGAGTAGGACATAAGTGGGGGCCTGGTGGATGGTGCCCCTGGATGCTGGGGGGTGGGGGTGCTGGGAGACATGTGTGGGGGCCTGGTGGACGGTGCCCCTGACTGCTTGGGCGTGGGGGTGCAGGGGGACATGAGTTGGACATGAGTGGGGGCCTGGTGGAGGGTGCCCCTGACTGCTGGGGGGTGGGGTGCAGGGGGACATGAGTGGGGGCCTGGTGGAGGGTGCCCCTGGATGCTGGGGGTGGAGGTGCTGGGAGACATGAGTTGGACATGAGTGGGGGCCTGGTGGAGGGTGCCCCTGACTGCTGGGGGGTGGGAGACATGAGTGGGGGCCTGGTGGGGGGTGCCCCTGGATGCTGGGGGGTGGGAGTGCTGGGAGACATGTGTGGGGGCATGGTGGAGGGTGCCCTGCACTGCTGGGGGTTGGGGGTGGCCTGGTGGAGGGTGCCCCTGCACTGCTGGGGGGTGGGGGTGCTGGGAGACATGAGTTGGACATGAGTGGGGTCCTGGTGGATGGTGCCCCTGGATGCTGGGGGTTGGGGGTGCTGGGAGACATGTGTGGGGGCATGGTGGAGGGTGCCCTGCACTGCTGGGGGGTGGGGGTGCAGGAGGACATGAGTGGGGGCCTGGTGGAGGGTGCCCCTGGCTGCTGGGGGGTGGGGTGCAGGGGGACATGAGTGGGGGCCTGGTGGAGGGTGCCCCTGGATGCTGGGGGGGGTGCTGGGAGACATGTGTGGGGGCATGGTGGAGGGTGCCCTGCACTGCTGGGGGCTGGGGGTGCTGGGAGACATGAGTTGGATATGAGTGGGGGCCTGGTGGAGGGTGCCCCTGACTGCTGGGGGGTGGGAGACATGAGTGGGGGCCTGGTGGGGGGTGCCCCTGGATGCTGGGGGGTGGGGGTGCTGGGGGACATGAGTGGGGGCCTGGTGGAGGGTGCCCCTGCACTGCTGGGGGGTGGGGGTGCTGGGAGACATGAGTTGGACATGAGTGGGGGCCTGGTGGATGGTGCCCCTGGATGCTGGGGGGTGGGGGTGCTCGGAGACGTGTGGGGGAATGGTGGAGGGTGCCCTGCACTGCTGGGGGGTGGGGGTGCTGGGAGACATGAGTGGGGGCATGGTGGACGGTGCCCCTGACTGCTGGGGGGTGGGTTGCAGGGGGACATGAGTGGGGGCCTGGTGGAGGGTGCCCCTGCACTGCTGGGGGGTGGGGGTGCTGGGAGACATGAGTCTGACATGAGTGGGGGCCGGGTGGAGGGTGCCCCTGACTGCTGGGGGGTGGGAGACATGAGTGGGGGCCTGGTGGGGGGTGCCCCTGGATGCTGGGGGGTTGGGGGTACAGGGGGACATGTGTGGGGGCATGGTGGAGGGTGCCCTGCACTGCTGGGGGGTGGCGGTGCTGGGAGACATGTGTGGGGGCCTGGTGGAGGGTGCCCCTGGATGCTGGGGGGTGGGGGTGCTGGGAGACATGTGTGGGGGCATGGTGGAGGGTGCCCCTGACTGCTGGGGGTGGGAGACATGAGTGAGGGTCTGGTGGAAGGTGCCCCTGACTGCTGGGTGGTGGGGGTGCAGGGGGACATGAGTGGGGGCCTGGTGGAGGGTGCCCCTGCACTGCTCGGGGGTGGGGGCGCGGGGAGACATGAGTTGGACATGTGTGGGGGCCTGGTGGATGGTGCCCCTGGATGCTGGGGGTTGGGGGTGCTGGGAGACATGTGTGGGGGCATGGTGGAGGGAGCCCTGCACTGCTGGGGGGTGGGGGTGCAGGGAGACATGTGTGGGGGCCTGGTTGAGGGTGCCCCTGAATGCTGGGGTGTGGTGGTGCAGTGGGACATGAGTTGGACATGAGTGGGGGCCTGCTGGCAGGTGCCCCACAGTGCTGGGGGGTGGGGGTGCTGGGAGACATGCGTTGTTGATCAGTAGTGCAAGGTGACATGTGGCTTGGCTGGGGGGCATGCCCATGGTGGATGGGCTGCCTGCGGGGCATGAGCAGGGGTGCAGGGTAGTCCCCTGTGGTGTGGGCTGCTGCAGGGGCCGTGGAGGGTGTAGAGGGAACACCTGGGAGGACCCACACGGCCAAATCACGTGTAGTACTCCCCGTGCACCCCTGAAATACACGTACCCTGCTGAATTTGCGTGTGAGACTTCCCGCGCACCCCTGGAACACACGTATCCGGGACAATCGCGTGTGGAACTTCCCGCGCACCCCAGTTATACACGTACCCCGCTCGCACAGGGCCAATCGCGTGTGAGACTTCCCGCGCACCCCAGTAATACACGTGCTCCGCTCGCACAGGGCCAATCGCGTGTGAAACTTCCCGCGCACCCCAGTAATACACGTACCCCGCTCGCACAAGGGCCAATCGCGTGTGAAACTTCACGCGCACCCCAGTAATACACGTACCCCGCTCGCACAGGGCCAATCGCATGTGAAACTTCCCGCGCACCCCAGTAATACACGTACCCCGCTCGCACAAGGGCCAATCGCTTGTGAAACTTCACGCGCACCCCAGTAATACGCATGCCCCACTTGCACAGGGCCAATCGCGTGTGAAACTTCCCACGCACCCCAGTAATACACGTACCCCGCTCGCACAAGGGCCAATCGCGTGTTAAACTTCCTGCGCACCCCAGTAATACACGTACCCCGCTCGCACAGGGGCCAATCGGGTGTGAAACTTCCCACACACCACAGTAATACACGTCCCCTGCTGGAATCGCGTGTGAAACTTCCCGCGCACCCCAGTAATACACGTACCCCGCTCGCACAGGGCCAATCGCGTGTAAAACTTCCCGCGCACCCCAGCAATACACATACCCCGCTCGCACAAGGGCCAATCACGTGTGAAACTTCCTGCACACCCCAGTAATACACGTACCCCGCTCGCACAAGGGCCAATCGCGTGTGAAACTTCCTGTGCACCCCAGTAATACACGTACCCCGCTCGCACAAGGGCCAATCGCGTGTGAAACTTCCCGCACACCACAGTAATACACATACCCTGCTGGAATCGCGTGTGAAACTTCCCGCGCACCCCAGTAATACACGTACCCTGCTGAAGTCGCATGTGAAACTTCCCGCGCTCCCCAGTTATACACGTACCCCGCTCGCACAGTGCCAATCGCGTGTGAAACTTCCCGCGCAGCCCAGTAATACATGGACCCCGCTTGGCGTTTGCTGTTTGTCAGCCCTGTAAACTGGTCCAGGGTTAGTGCAGACATTTGCGATGATTTGGGGATTTTGATGGATTTTCCTTGCGCGAGGGCGTTCTTGGGGGCGTAACTGGTGCTGCTGCAGGGTCGCTGCGCCACTCTGCACCACGGCTGGTTTTTGGGGCTAAAATCCATGAATACGCTGTGCGATGAAATGGATTTTATCGCACGCAGCTGGCGCAGTGTATCGCACGGGGACACTGCGCGCCAGCCGCGTGCGCCACTTTTGTGCGGAATTCTATGAATTACCCAAAAAATGTATGATTAGTCTTGCCAGCGATCTTTATTAATATTATTCATTTTATTTATTACGGCCGAGCTGAAACTATTTGCTTTCAAGGATAGTGCAATGGAGTATGTTCGGCACTAAAATCAATATGAAAACTAACAAAATAAATCGAGGTTAGTACACTTCGAGAAACTACTTTTTGTCTACATGTGTGTGGAATGTGGACCTGCATGCCCATGTGCCCCCTACAAGGACGATCCCACAAACGTTTCCAAGCTCTTCATTCATTCATTTATTCATGCATCCATTCATTAATTCTTCATTCCGGTATAAAAGCGTCTAAACAGTTACTTACATTATATTGGCAATTTCCATTGTGTCTCTGCGTAATGCAGTCCGTAAATCCCACTGTGCTCTTGACAACGATTTTTCGTGTACTGAACTAACATGAAACTCGGTCTAGTTTCACAATGTTCTGCCTTATCGTCTCTTACGTTATTGCACCCCCCAACCTTCAAATGAAGTTCTTTCGGCATGGTCCCTGTCTCTCAAGGTCAAAAAACAATAGAACCTTATACTGCCAGTGCGAGTTGTGGGCCTCTTCAGGGCGCAAGCTGAAAATCAAAGCCGCTGACCTTCACTAGAAATGAGCATACATTCTTTCTTTGCAACATCCCATAGTAAAGCCATCTGTGAGAACTTGAAGTTTCAAATCCATCTATGTAGTGCGCCTCAAAGTGCAAATGCGAACTGGCTTCTCTCCCATCTGAAACGGCTCGCTTGGCGCGTTCTAAGGCCCCCAATTTTGTCCTCGTTGTCTCCAAGCTTTGTAGCCCCAAAGAACCATAACTATTGAGACTTTAATTTTTTGGGGAAGTTCAGGGAAAGTATAAAGTGCCCGAGGAGTTGAGTTGAAAGTGAGATTTATTGTTTGTTTGTTTTATTATTTGCAATATGCAAGCCTCGGTTAACAATGCGCAGCATTTAGAAGAGATTGTGAAAATTTGTTACATCAACAAAAATATATACATACACATATAGACAAGGTCAGCAATAGTAGGTGAATAGAGAGAGAATTCAAAGATGACACCCAGGGTGTTCGGCACCCAGGATGGTGAAGGTAGGGGTTAGGGTTAGCGTACTTTGTATGCACACTGTACAATAACATTTATTTATAAAAAGACAATCGTATTACAATTATTTAAACCGGGATTTGTACTTCACAACCAGCTCTCCTTTGGGTGGACATGGCACAGTGGCAATGTTGGGTGGCAATGGATCAATGGCTCTGCACAGAAACGTTCAAAATTCCATATCTGTGCTTCTCTAGTACAGCAACAATAAGGCTTTTGACAAAGTCAAACTCCATTTCCTCATAGACTGGTTTGATCACCCATTGCGTACTTCTTTTTGAAAAGGCCTTAGTGTAGCGAGGCATCCTTACATTACCCTTAGTCCTAGATTGTTCACGGCCGAGATTCTCGTTATGGGGCAAGACGGCAAGTAGAGTCCTATGTCTCATGCCCTGTATGCTGAAATGCAAGCGCTTTGTCCTGTACTTTAGGCACATATTGTGGAACACCTCCAAACCTCCTGTGTGACAGAATTATGTCAGTCCCCTCAAGTCTCTTGATAGAGTTTTATCGAAAACAATCTGCTCAATGGCTTTGTGTGTCGGTGAAGACGGATTCAACCACTTCTTCTTCCGTGCCTCCACTGGGGACAAAGGGCCATGTTCACATTGGTGGAAATGTAGGTTTTCTGACCAGCGGTGCACGTTGGTACAGTGGTGCATCAGTGACCGCCATTTTTCAAGTAGTATTTCCACTGACCCTTCACAAGTTTTGGAGCTCCACCAAAGATGGTTGCTGATAGACTGGGACCACTCTGAAATACTTTCCAAACCTTTTTTTTTCCCTGCAGCCGAGATTTTCTTATTGATTGATTTAGCAAGATGCCAATTGTCAAATTGATGTTTAATATGTGGGAACTGCTCTCTCATTGTCTTGGCAATTGAAACGTGTCTGTCCGTGGCTATGAGGTCGACGTGCATTCCCCTCGATTGCAGATATTCCACTGATTTTATAAATCCTAGTTTCTCCATGGCCACTGAGGATGTACATTGTGTTACCTGCACGACCACCGAACTCACAATTTTCTTACTATCCATGTCCTGAAAGTGGTAGGTGCAGTACTTGGCAGAAAATCCAGGGCTGTCGCACTGTCCATCGCCGGCTAGCCTGAATCGTTTGCCTTCAAATGTACTTGCTAGAGACAATTGTTCAATTTTCCAAGCATCACTAATGGCCGGAAACAGATAATCATGTTGGTATTTGTAGTACTGCGTTTTTTAAAAGAAATGGAGTCCCACAAACTGAAAGAAAGACTCTAACTTTCTATCACTGGAGCCACTAAAAAGTGATGCAGCTGCACACAGTAGATTGCCTGCTGGCAGTTTCCCCAGCATCGGTTGTGCAGACCATGAGAACGTATGATGTAATCTACAAGCGGCATGTATTGTGACGTTACTGCCTTGTTTTTGACGAGTCACATGAATCAATGGCTTCCCACATACTTTCCCTCTGACGGAATGCCCACATTTCAGCATACCTATAATATCCATCAAACAACTGTCGAATACTATGTATTTGCCCTCTTTCATTAGACTGTCATCCTGCGTCAAAGTTGTTTCGGCCTGTGACGTTGAGGACATATCACCACATTTGAAATAAATATTGCTGCTATCAAGTTCTGATGCGTCGGTGAATGCTGCTGCTGGTTCATTCTCTGTCATTTCAGCATCTGCTACCTCAACATTGATGGGAGAACACAACAATGTTGACAGCTTTTTTGGTGGCAATTTTTTGGTGGGTGTAGATTGTGTGAATTGATCTGTGACTACTTCAGAGCTATCTTCAATACATCCAGTATCATGTTGTTGCGGTTGTGCGGTCGTACTGTAGCAATGGTCCAATACAACTTTGCAGGATTCTCCGGACACATTAATTTCATGTTCTGGCCATTGGACATGAGCATCCCGAGTCTCAACACGCCGCGTCTGAATTAATAGTTCCTCCATAGCCTCCATAGTGTAAATGGTCTGGCAAGCAACATCTCTCATTCGCTTCACTGTCTGTGTATGTATAGTTCGTAGAACCACGGGTAACTAGAGGACAGATTGGAAAAGGGATGTTCAGTTTAAACACAAGATAAAGTATAGTACAATTGACTTGAAAAAAACATAAAATAGTCCCCAGCACAAAAAAAAATCTAAAGTTATGAACTGTTTGTAACTAAACTTATTTTTGTTTCTTTTCATTGCAACTTTTTTGACTAGACCTTCAACATCTGCACGCTGTTGCTCCGATACGTATCCGCATGTCTCCCCTTCCTCTTGTGCTGCAACGACTATATTTTCTGTATCCGCATAGACAGCACGGAATGAGGCTCCATCGACTCCCTGAAACATAGTATTTTCATTACTGTGCATCAAAATATTGTTTGCATAAAACACACGTGAGGACGAACACACATATACATCTCAATAGCCAAACACGATTTAAACATTGTGTGGAACAATCAAATGACAAGTATTCGAGCTCTGATGACCTAGTTCGATGGAGCTGTCAGTATCCATACCTCTGGCTCTGCATGGACTGCCACGAATGATTGTATCGAAGAAGAGGCATCAGCAACTCCCTGAAACACAGTACTTGTGTTAGTATGGTTTTCAATATTGTAAACATAACACACATTTGGGGTCGACGGCACAGGTACATATAAAGAGATAACCACAGATGTTGCATTGTCTAAAAGAATCAAGGAATATTTAAATATGATCAGATTTAATCGACTTATTTCTCCGATTTCTTTACATCTGCATCATCTAAATGGGATCTTGTGATTGTAGTGGAAGCTCTGAAACACAGTACTTGCGTTAATAGGGAAGAAAGTATAGCAAATGGAATCACGTTATATGATCACGCTCGATGGAGCTGTCAGTATCCATACCTCATGCTGCTGAAGAATATCTAGGTCTGTTGTCAATGTGGTGCGCACTTCCAAAAGCTGTTGCGCCGATTCGTATCCGCATGGTCCCGCTTCCACCGGAATTACTTGAATGTCAGGCTCTGCATCAAGTGCGTGGGTTGACGATTCAACAACTGCCTGAAACATAGTATTTGCATTAGTAAGGATTACAATATTGAAAACACAACACACGCTTGGGGTCGACCGCACAGGTACATATCAACGGCTAACCACAAATGAAACATGGTGTAGAACAATCAAACGACAAGTGTCCCAGTCCTGCTGATCACGGTCGATTGAGCTGTCAGTATCCATACCTCGTGCTGCTGAAGAACATCTAGGGCTGTTGTCAATGTGGTGGACGCTTCAGCATCTCCCTGAAAGACAGTACTTGCATTAGTATGGGTAACACTAATTATAACTGAAAACAAACACCAGGGGACGACAACTAAGGTGTATATCAATTGGAAAGCACTAACCAAACAATTGGTAAAATAATCACACGATACATACAAACTATTACTTGACATGCATAAAACAAGTCTGTAGCGGAATAGCCAAGTATGATTACCTGATACGCGCTAGAAGTGGTTGATAACTGCGAGCACGTGACGGAAGTAGAATGTTCTTGCTTCAGATTCAAGGGATAGTCAAGAAGTTGTAAAGGTAAATTATTGTTTGATAATGAAAAGCCAACTTTTAAAATTGCCATGTAAGGAGACAGAATACTTGAATAATGCGCAATATAGCACAGTTCCCTGTGCCCATATATAGATTTTGTTTGTGGGTTATGAACTCTAAAAATAATATATTGATAAATGTCATTATTCAAAAAGCTATACACTCATATCAATGTCGAAAGTATTACAAATTGGAAACAACACCTAAAATATCAATGAATCCATTCGGCTACCTGCACACTACCGCAAGGCCTAAAGCTAAAAACGGACACTTGACTCACCAGTGGCGGATTGAGGACGAATAGAGTGGGAATAGCGTTTGTGAGCAATTTTCGTGTCGATCGCCGTTTATTCTTCTTTGTTACCCAAGATGTGGTGTACATGTTCGAGGGAAAGTGCCGGCTGCAGATGCGGTATCGATCACCCCTCTTGTCCTCAAAGACTTGTTGGACTCTACTTTCCAGCTCATCCAGTGGATATCCGCAATGTCTGACCCATTTTCTTATTCGATCAACAGTTTTCGGGAATACATGCATTGTAGGGCCTTCAGATTTAGCATGGGTCTTCGAAGGGCAACCGCTAATCGAACAGGCAGGCATTGTTGAAAATTCTGAAAAGTAAATATCAAGATTATTATAAAACCTTGATGAATAAAAAATGTCATAAAAAAGTAAATGAACCATACCATGCTCAATGCAAGGTTTGTTTTGGTCGCCGGAACTATACCAGTTCATCATGTGCGGCTTAGTATTTGCATAAGTTACAGTCATTTTTTAAATTATGTGACTAAACTCTGAACATGTGACTCGTCCCTTGGATGTTCTGTCTTGCACGAAAAGGAACCATGCTTACAATGTAGACTGGACCCCCGAAGGATGCAATTCGATGACAATTGACACAGATGAAAAAAAATAGATCTATTGATAGCATAACAATTGAAACTCAAGTCAATAGCAACGAGACCAATGACCATAGCTCTATTGGGTACTGTAAGAGCAAATAGATTGAAATGTAAAAATGACCGAAATATGACTAGGATACATTGCCTTACCTTGACCAACAAACAGTTGGATTCAGTAGGCCGAGCAGTATGTTGCAGGAGAACAGGAAGATGGCCACAGGTAGCACACTGACGAGTTTGCTCGAAGCAGTCACAGATAGCGCGGCGACGAGCAGATTAGCATAGATATCAGTGCTTCTCAGGTAGAAGGTTCAGGAGTTGACTTGCAAAAGCACAAAGATGTTCTCATGAGACATATCAAGTGGTTTATAAAGTATTAGAAACAGGGGTGTGTTTGTGAATGAATGACGTGTGTATGTCGTGGTATTATGTTTATTGCAGGGGGGCGGCCTGTCTGGAGACACTGAGCCTGAGGAGGCCATGTGAGCGATGGCCCCTGGGCGTGGGATACCTTTTGAAGTGTACATGCTGTTTGGCACCTTGGCCGTTTGAACCCGTGACAGCCCCCCAGGCCAGCGCTCATCCCCGGGTGCGAACCGCCTTTGATAGAGGGGGTGGGATGGATGGGCCTGGGGCGTGCAGGCAAGTGTGTGGGAGTGAGGGGCCATCAGGCCCCTCTCATCCTTTACTTCTCAGTAGAAACTCGTACCAAGTGCCTCCAGTAGTGGGTTCGCCCCTTGCCCTTATGTGATGTTAACTTTGGATGACATTCGCGTAGATGGGAACACTGAGCAGGACACTGGGCATCCATTTTTGTACCCCCTTTCCACTCCATCTTGGTGACCAGGCCTCACTGCGATAGTACAGCGCGCAGAGCACATGGCCCACACCCTCGTTCCCAATCTGACTGGAAAACTCCAGAGGTATTTCCAACATTCTAATAAATGTAACACATCACGCTTCCTCTGAGATCACAGTTCTGCATGTGAATGAGCCTGAACCAAGAACATAGCTCGTTCATCTCCACAAATGTGTCCTTGCCCACGCACCCTCACCAGTGGAAACTTACTGCCATTCTGACCCTGTGTCCCTGCAAGGTATTCTCTTCATGTGCCAGACCACTGACCACGCCATGATGCCCACCTAGCAGATCCCCAACTAACATTAGACCCCTACTGCAGTATATCGTTGCCTATCAATAACAAATGCCACATACCGGAGATTCTTGTGAGCACAGACCCACACTTCAAACAGTGTATTATAGTGGTCAAGACCCTTGACCTAAGGCCTGTATAATCCAATGTTAATTGATAGTATAGATATATGTGTGACTTTTATAGAGACATAAACGACTGAAAGACTTTGAACAAATGTTATTTAGTGCATGCATTATTGATAATATATTATGTTAGCTTAGATAGTGACCACCCCGCTTCACAGCAACCTTATCTTCACCCATTCCGAGCACAGATGTCTGACGTCCATCCTTGAATGGAGACACACTTGATTCATTTAAAAAATCGAAACAACCGTTGTTAACATATATGTGGTGTTTTCTTTTGTATCTTATTTTGATGACACAAAAATACAAGACTTTAAACATTGTACAGTTCGGGTTGCAGCACAGCGAGAGAAAATCCCCTGTACTGACCGCTGTCACTCCGGAACGTTTCTCTTATGGCACGAATGGCACAGGTGGGTCCAAGCCACCCGTGAAGCCACCATATAATAGGCCACCAGCCTGTACCACCTGTGAAAAGGAATGAAACAAACTGTTTATAAATGACCAAGATAAGTTTAATAAACGTTTGTTGTCAATGACAATTCTTGTAACTAATGGCATTCTGCTCGGACAAATGCTTTCGTGCGTTACAATGATATGTATATGTAATTTTGGATATAGTAGAAGACCATGAAATAGGAGTGGCATGACAAGAAGAGTATACTTACTCGTTACTCGGATTACGAGGATGAACAGTTGCGCAAAGTTCGTGCATAAGCACCATCATTATCCTCAACATGGACCGTGTGAGGCAGGCTGCCCTGAAGTCTGGCAGCTCTGTGATGCATTGCGGGCGTGGCTTGCCTTTCGAAATGTAGGCCACACATCCCGAGTTTACACAGCAGCAGCAGTTCTCGTCCTCGGTTGGCATTAGCTCGCACCGATTGCATGTGCACCAGGTGGAAACACCGTCCATGCGACTAGGTCCAGGCTCTTCAGCTGTTGAATCGTCCTCCCAACTGCCGTCCGAAGACCCATCGTTTTCGCGTGTTTCCCTTTCCAGTAGTTCCTCCTCGGTATACTTGGGCTCGTACATGTAGGGCATTATTGTATCCATTGTGTGTTAAACAAACTAAAATAATTTATAGCAGTGGTACTGGTATCTGTTCACACGGGCTACAAGCAATGAAGGTAGCTGACCAGAGCACAGAAACGAGTCACAGAATACTCAAAGTAACACAGAGAGAGGAATGGAATCGAAAATCTGCTGCTGCGTGTTGTGAAACGGTCTGTTTATACTTATTGAGGAAAGAGGCGTCCTGCCATTTCCATGGCGACACGTCATTAGCTGAAGTGCAGCGTATGTTGACACGAGATGTGCTTTGGCGTTGTGAAATGGGCGGTACGCATCTGCTGATGACAGGCTCAGGGGCGGGGGATATGATTTAGTGCCGCAAAAGCAGGTCAGCCAGGGCGATGGGGGAAATGATAGGATTATCACAAAATGGCGGCTGCCTAATGCCTGTTTTCGCGTGCGTTTAATGGACGAAAACTCGGGTAAGGTCCATAGGAAATTTTTCTAAAATCGAGCGACTTAGGCTTAAAAACACATGGCCGACCCGTAGGGTCAATAACATTTTTTGACCAAACCATTCCTTTAAGTAACCTCATTGCCCCTTGGGATCTCTGCTACTTAATAAATACATACATACAAATATTACTTTATAAGTGAGGCTCACCAAGCAAAACCTCGTGTTAAAGTAGTCAGGTGATTTGGAAGCCATGTTCAAGTAATAATTAGTCCTAATATGAAAATAAAAAACAAAATGTGTAATACAATGGAAGGGATTTCATCATGCATTGCTTGCCCTTAAGATGAGGGAGAGAGGTAGGTTTTATGATGGTCTCGTATGGCTTTTAACGGAAAGAAATGCAATTACTTGAATTCAATAGTGAGAGTAGATTAGCCATTTCAGCTAAAAGACCACACATTCCACAGCACCACTCAGTAAACACCAGTGGAAGTTCACCTTCAGTTCAGAGTCACTGAGAAATGTGGTGTAAGTATGCAAATTAGTTCTTATCAGTTAGCACAGAAGATGCCCATTTTCCAAGCCCTGATGAGATGGAGGACGGGCACGGAGAGGCAATACGATCTCCACTGTGCATTGCTCCTCTATCGCATTTGTGTGCTTCGTTGTGCGCCTGCATAAGGTTTCATGCAGGAATACAACAAACACATTTCTATTCGAACCACCCAGTTTTTGCAGATGGCTAAGACCTTGCATATCTTATTGGAACCCATAGTAAATGCCACCTGCTAAGTCTTTTTGCAAGTGTTTAGTTTGGGATATTAAGTGTCACTAATTTCATTTTTCCATAATTTAGCTGTGTTTACTTTGTCAAAGGCATTAGACAAATAAGCGAATGCCATATACAATGGGTGTGATTCACAAAAAATTGGCGAATCAATAAAGTAAAAAATCACCCCTTAATCCAGTTTCCACAGTTTCCACTCCTTTTCCAAAACCTGTTTGGTAAATTGCCATTCATCCAGCACCTGTGGCCCACCCCTCAACCAAGTAATAATCGCAATGATGACACAGGAGGCAAAGCCGGCCCTGGAGGAGGCATAAGCTTAACACAGTCCGCGGCCCTGGGAGCTAAACAAAGATAAGGGTGGAAGCCTAAGAAAGAGAAGTAATGCTTGGGAAATTTGAGTGTGTGTCAGCAGCCAGAAGAAGAGAAGACAGCCAATAGGGGGCTTGCCCCTCTCCAAGACCCACTTTTCTGTTTCCTCCATGGGGAGCAAGGAGGGTAGCATCCTACAAGAAGATATCAACTGCAGGGCGCTGAGACCCGGGGAGTAGAAGAGGAAGAGGCAGTCATGAGGGCTGTGTGGTTGAGAAATCGCTTGCACTGAACGGTTGAACGGTGCCCGTAATCAGCAGACTCCCATGAGACAGGAACCAGGGAAAATAATCGGAAGTGACATTGCATGCGTATGGATTGAAGAAGTACACACGAGGGTGTGACACAGGACTGTAGAGGGAAAGTAGAACGACAACTGTGACCAGGCAGGAGGAAGCAGATTGGTGACGGCGACCTAGTGAGGAAGAAGTGTCGCCTAGCAGCTAAAGCGGAGATCTTAAAAATCGGGAGATAACATCACTGGAGAGCTTTAGGAAATGCTCTGGGGAATTGAGCTGGGAGGTTCTGGCAAAGTGTGGTAGTGCGCAAAGAAAATGTAGGCGGAACAGGTGGAGTCAGCACAGGCAGGCGAGAGTCTGGACAAGGAACTGGAGCAGATCCTGCAGATGGCAAGTGCAGCAGCAGCAAGGAATAGCCCCATTTGGATTTCAAAAATGGCAGCTGGGCTTGATGGTGAGAGAGCAGGCTCTTCAAGGAGTGGTTCACGATCCCTCCTCCTGCCTGTTTCTTGCAACAGAATAGCAGGCTTAGAAGACCTGATTTCACTGGGGGAAGAGGAGCCAGTGGCCAAAAGGAGAAAGACTTTGACAGTGAAAGAAATGGCCATGAGGCAACAAACGGAGGCAGCACAGAGAAGAAGAGAAGATGTTCAAAAGACAGTACAGAGCAAAGGCAGAGATGCAAAGAAGGGGCCTGCAGCTAACACGGCAGAACCATAGAGGGAACCTCCAAGGCAAAGCATCAGTGAGCCCATTGTGCTTGCAGTCAGCATGGCAGCAGACACATCGGATGGACCTGCTTCCTTGGAGCAAATGAAATGTATTGTAATGCAATGCTTGAAGGAGTGGGGTAGGGGTAGCCATGATCAGTTACTGTATGCAATGTGAATGCATTTAATAACAGCGTAAATCTAGGGGATGGCACCCCACCAGTTCACCACCAAAGCAATGTGCCAGTGCTGGCAGCTAAAAGCAGGGCAAACCTGGGGGACGGTGCACAACAAGTTACCCAACCAGGTAATACACCAGTGCAGTAAGAGGTTTTGACCAGGTCCAGCAACCAACCAATCTCACGGTGGGTTTTGGGAATCTAGTGGCAGCGCTTATGGACAGGCCATTCCCGAATTTGCTCCATTAAGGTCGAAGGGAAATGCGCTGGTTTGGCACATACGTTCCATATTAAGGAAAGGATGTGGCAAAAGGAGTTCATAGATATTTTCACACTTTCGGAACTAGAACAGGAAGGGTCATATATAAAACAGATATCAGAAAAGGAGAACAAAAAGGAGAGAGACAGAGTAAGGAAGGAGGAAACCATCCGTAATTGTCTGGCTCGTTTCCGGATGCTTGGTTCCATCATAGAGGAGAAATTCCCAACTGACACAGGGGCCAAATGGGCATATGTGCAGTATATACATAATGCATATTTAACATATGGCGGGGATGCTTGGCTCAAATACGACAGGGGGTTCAGGATAAAAATACAAATTTGGGCCGCAATGGCATGGGATGACGTGGCTGTTTCAGGTTTTCAGCCCTTTCGCTGCTTCTTGTGCAGGTCCACTTTCACAAGGGTGAATAAGTGAGATTCTGTAAATCTGTTGGGATTCAAACCTTAGGGATGTTATGACAAATACTTACCAATGGGTTGCTAGATATCTTGCACGCTGTTGGAAACATTTAGCAAGTTCTTGGAATGGCCATGAAAGGGTTCCATGTGTTAATATCCCCGCAATAATATTGGCATACAAAAATACTGCCATATTTTTGCTGTGATATTAATGCATGGAACCTGAGGGTGACACCCCTGCAATCCCTGTATTATTTTAAAAGGAGCGGAGGACACCCCCGCAACCCCTGCTCCTAATAATATCCCCAGCAAAATTATCACCTATGGCCTTTCCCGACGACCATATATACAGCGATATTTTTAGTGGGGATAATATTACCTGATACCAATGAAAGCAGATGGCTATTTCAGGGAGTGTGATACACTATCCAGATGACTTTCTTTTCATTGGTTAGGGGGGAACAGGAGAGTGTGATGCGTTGATGGAACAGTTTCTGGAGCTGGCGCATGATCTAGGGGTGCCTCTAACACAAGGGAGGACTGTGGGTCCCCTAAGCAGGTTAATGTTCCAGGGGATAGAGATAGATAGAGTGAAAGGAATGACCAGACTGCCTTCCGGTGAAGGTTTCAGATTTAAAGAAAACAATAGGCCTCTTGCTGGAGAAGAACAAAGTGACACTGAGGGAGTTCAGTCCTTAGCAGGAAAACTGATTTTTGCGGGCAAAGTAATACCCGCTGGGATGGTTTTCACAAGGAATATTGCTGTCAAAACAGTGGGAGTGCAACATGCAGCACAGCACGTACACGTGGGCAGGGCAATAAAGGAGGATTTAAAGATGTGGGTCATGTTTTTGGACAAGTCTAACAGCATGCACATGAGGAGGGAACCTTGGTTAAGCAACAGCAGCATACGCTCTACAGCGATGCATCAGGCAGGAATGGGTTAGGGCGATATTGGGGAGCAGTTGGTGTGCCCAGGGATGGCAAGAGGGGTGGTTCAGGGGGATATCACTGTGGACATCATGCTGTTGGATCTTTTCTCCATCATCATTGCTTTTCATTTGTGGGTGGACCAACTCACGAACAACCGGGTGATGCTGTGGTCGGACAAATTAGTGGTTGTTCAAGTTGTAAACAGAGTACACACAAGTGGGATTAGGGTGCTGTGCTTACTCATAGAAAATATATAGCAAGCCTGCTCAGATTAAACTCAGAGGTGTGAGCCAGGCACAGCCCCGGGTGAAGAACATAGTAGGCGATGCTCTGCCGCTTAAGGCAGAGCTTTGGTGAGGAGACCCTCCAGCATCAGAGGCCCCTCTATTATTACAAATCGATGACTCGGCACTTATCAGGTTTCAGTTTAAAGAGTTTATGGATTTAGCGCTCAAAGAAATAGATACCTCAGAGGGGGTCTCAAGCAGACACTGCTTTAGGGTCAGGGCCGTCATATCGGCGGTAGGGGCGGGCATTTGTCCAGAGGGGATTAAGAGAGCGGGAGGTTGGAAGTCGGATTGTTATAAGAGGTATGTGAGGTTGAATACATTTTGAATATTGCGCCTCCCTTGCCCCCCACCATACAACAAAAAGAGAGGCTTGGGGTATGTTTAACAACCCCAGTAACAGACCCACAGGACAGAATTCAACACTAAACAAAAGTGTTCCTATGGTTCTCTGTCACTCCCATAACAGGTACTTCCACAGACCTTCAAAAAGCCTACCGAACTCGTACACAAATCTTCAAAACATTTTCAAGTATTTAATTTACTTATTTGAATCAAAAAATTAATTGTCATAGGATTACCATCACACAAATTATACAGGGATGATCTTATACATGCAAATTGTGGGGGTACAGAGCCCATTAACCAAGGCCGAAAGAGACAAAAGGAGACAACAGCAATTAGGCCTGTACTGCGTGAAATCAGGTCACTTCCTCAGAGAATGTCCCGTAAAACGCCTATGAGAACAGTTGGAGCTACAGAGAAAGAAGGAGGAGAACAAAAGTCGGAAAACCTCCAGGCCCGGCAAGTGTAGAGGTCCGTTTGTTGAGCGGAAGAAAAGAGCCACAGACCTCACACCTTGCCCTGCCTCTGATTTTGATCAGTCACCAACAACCATCTCAGATGCATGCTGTGGAGGCATACATAGACAGCAGAACCGTTGGTAACTACATAGACCAAGACCTGGCAACAAGGATGGGGCTTCCCCTCTGTCAGAAAACGACAACTGAGAAGGTCACCACTGTCGACGGCACGGAGATAGCTTCAACTCAACAGACAGCAGAATTGACCCTTCTGTGCCAAGACAGACATTGGGAAGCCATTGCCTTCGACCTTATCAAGGCCCCTCAGTTCCGGGTGATTCTAGGGATGCCGTGGTTGGTGGCTCACAATCCTAACATTGACCGGCGAGCCAAAAAATTAGCCTTCTCCAATGAGTGTGCTTGTGCGTGCTACCAAGTGGAAATGCCATTGTCGGACTCAGAGACACCTGTCCAAGATAAAGAGGTGTTGGTACTAGGTGTAACAAGTATACTACCAAGCGAATACCACAATTTCCAAAACATTTTCCAAAAAGAACAGGCTAATACCTTACCCCCTCACAGGCCATATGACTGTCAGATCAACCTCGCACCTGGTGCACAAATCGCATGTAGTCGAATGTATGCACTTACCGAACCTGAAAATCTCCACTTGAAATCATATCTGGACCAATACCTGGCAAACAGTTTTATCTGCACGTCCAAATCCCCGGCAGCCTCGCCCCTATTCTTCGTAGCCAAGAACGAAGGGGACTTGAGAGCATGCATCGACTACCACGAACTAAACCATGTTACAGTTAAAAAACGTTATCCTCTACCCCTTATCCCAGAACTGCTGGACCAGGTCAAGGATGCCCAAATTTACACCAAATTGGACCTCAGGGGGGCATACAATCTTGTGCGTGTAAAGAAAGGAGACAAATGGAAGACTGCCTTTCATACTAAGTATGGGCTGTACAAATATCAGGTGATGCCCTTTGGACTTTGCAACGCTCCCGCCGCGTTCCAGTACTTCATGAACGATGTACTAAGGGAATTGATCGACGTATGTGCCCTAGTTTACATCGATGACATCTTGGTGTACTCCTCTTCTAAACAGGACCATGTCAGGCACGTTCACTCCGTCCTTGCAAAACTCTGACAGCACCCGGTATACGCCAAACTTGAAAAATGCTCCTTCCATGTCACCAAAGTCGAGTTCCTTGGTTTTGTCCTCACTCCCAGAGGCATCCGGATGGATATGCACAAAGTAGATGCCATCCTTAGCTGGCCATCATCTTCTTCAGTTAAAGGTGTCCAAAGTATGCTCGGCTTTACAAACTTTTATCGCCGATGCATCCCGGTTTCTCCCAGATTGTGCACCCGATCACTTCTTTATTACGAAAAAACAACAAACTGTTCCAATGGACAGAAGAGGCGGAAAAGGCCTTCAGAAACTCAAGAAAAGATTTACCTCAGCCCCGGTGCTACGACAGCCCCACCCAGATCACCCATATGTAGTGAAAAGAGATGCACCCAGCTTGGCAATGGGGGCTGTTATTTCCCAAAGGGATCCCGAAACAGGCCAGTGACATCCCATGGCCTTTTGGTCGGGAAAATGTACTACACCTGAACTATGCAATAACAGACTATGACCTCATAGCGATCAAGGCAGCCTTTAAGACTTGGCGGCATTACCTCCTAGGAACCAGACATACCAGACACAGTAATCACCGACCATTGCAACCTACAATACCTCAAGACGGCAAAGGCTCAATCATCCCATCAATCCGATGGGCTTTATTCTTCGCAAAATATGATTACATAATCACGTTCCGACCTGGAGTCCAGAACGGAAAAGCCGATGCCCTATCCCGCATGGGTATTGATGAGAACGCATATTCAACCCCAGACCCGGTGGCCATTATTTCAGGTGACAAACTACTAGGACTTACAACAACATTATCTCTGGATGAACTCCCAAAGGAAATTCGGCTCCTAATGAACACAGAGGCTTTACAAGACTGGACCACTCAAGGTGAACATTACACAACAAAGAACCAACTCCCGTATTTCAGAGGGCGCTTATATCTACCGAATAAAGCACTACAAGAACAGGTCATTTCTGGTTATCATGACCCCCTGATAGTAGGACATCCAGTAATTGCCAAGACCCTAGCCAAGGTGAAAAGAAATTATTGGTGGCAGACCTGGCGAAAGGACATTACGCAGTTTATCCTGTCATGTGGCATTTGTGCACAGAATAAATCCCAGAAAAAAAGACCTGCGGGCCTTCTTCAACCCCTGGAAATTCCACCTGCACCTTGGCACACACTCTCCCTTGATTTCATCACAGATCTGCCTCCCTGTCAAGGGTTCAACACTATCCCAGTGGTTGTTGACCTATTCTCTAAAATGGCCAATTTCATTCTGCTTAAGGGTCTACCAAACGCATCCAGTCTGGCAAAGGTGTTTTTAGAGGAAATCATACGATTACATGGTTTCCTCTCTGTCCTGATTTCTGACCGAGGGAGTCAGTTCGTCTCTAACTTTTGGAGCAAGAGTTGTGCAATTGCCCAAATCGATATTTGTCTGTCCACTAGTCACCATCCCCAAACTGATGGCCAAACAGAGCGGACGAATCAGACACTAGAGCAATACCTACAGTGCATGTTACATCAAGTGGTAGAAAGCTGGAAGGATGTTCTGTGGATAGCTGAATATGCCCAAAACAATTTGCTACACACCAGTACCGGACAGAGTCCATTTTATACCGTATATGGGAGGCACCCAGTAACTTCCGAATTAGATACCCCCATGACCTTGGAAATGCCTGCATGAAGACTTTTCATACAGCCATCACTCAAGCCTTCAAAAAGGCAGCAGAACATTTGATCCAAGCCATAGAAAGACAGACAAGATTCTCTGATTAACACCGAAGAAAAGCCCCAGGCTACCAAGTCGGAGATGAAGTCTGGTTGGCGCCTCGGCACGTGCCCATAAGAGGAACTCAAACATTTCGGCCCAGATATCTAGGGCCCTATAGCATCAAGGCTATTATAAATCCTGTGGCAGTAAAACTAGCTTTACCACCAAATATGCAGATCCATTCCGTATTCCAAGTGCAACTCTTAAAACCTGTTCAGCCTGGAACTCGGTCAAAACACCACCAAATCTGGTACTGGTTAATGGAGAACATGAATTTGAAGTCAAGGACATCCTAGATTCTAAACTCTCCAGATCCACGTTATATTACTTAGTGGACTGGAAGGGATACAGCCCTCAGGACAGGACATGGGAGCCTAGCGAGCACGTCCATGCGCCATGGCTGGTAAGATGATTTCATCTGAACCATCCGACCAAACCAGAGCCAGGCAGAGAAAATACCTTGAGAGGATCCTTAGGGGGGAGTGCTGTCACGATCCATGCCCCTGACCCCCTCATGTATAACAACCCCATGGCAGCAGTGGGCTAAATCCCTTCACACTGGCCCCAAGGGCCTTAAAACTCCATCAGAAACATACATGGAGTCAGTCCTGGTGTTTTGGTGCCAGGCTCATTATCGGGAATAAAGCAATACCAGTTTTGGACCTTAATCCAACCTGGATGCCTATTACACAGCTCAGTTCTTTATAACCAAGCCATGTGGTCTAGTGTTTGGGCGTGGCTGGGCCTGGAACTACTTTGCCTGGAACTACTTTATCTGAGCTATTTAAACCACACCCAAACAGCAGAACAAGCTTCGCATAATTCTGCACTCCTGCAGCGTAACGCTCACCGTGTCCAGCTCCTGCTCATCTGCTTCTCCGGCGGCCAGACCCTGAATCCCTAGTTCCGGATTCCATTAATACCTGGAAGAACAAGAACAGCATTAGCGAGCAAGAATACTTACCTGTGCCTACCTCACCCATCTCCGGAGTTCGCTGCAACCTGCAAAGGTAAAGAAACAAGGACAGCATTAATAACAATTCTTACCTGGGCAAGCAGTGAATCCTGGCAGCACCCTGCGCTTCTCTAACCTTGTCCATCTCCGGGTTTCACTGCAACCAGCAAGGGAGAAGGATCAAGGTAAGCATTAACAAAGCACTTACCTGGGCAAGCAGCGCTTCGATCGCTCATCACTCCGGAAAATCACTGCAACCTGTACAAAGAAGGGAAGAGAACACAGGTTAGCAAATAACACCAATAAACAGCGCAGCGCTCCATGCATCAATAACTCACCATGGTCTGCGCCATCGGCACGGCAACTTCGAGATCGCAACGATCCCTGTGAAAACAAAAAGACACATTAGCACTCCGGCGGAAAAAACATGGTGCTATTAGCACCATGGTCGATGCCGGAGTCCGCCATGGCGGAATGGGGAATTACCAC
This sequence comes from Ambystoma mexicanum, assembly GCF_040938575.1. Classification (NCBI taxonomy): domain Eukaryota; kingdom Metazoa; phylum Chordata; class Amphibia; order Caudata; family Ambystomatidae; genus Ambystoma; species Ambystoma mexicanum. The sequence goes on from NC_090924.1 coordinate 1,123,086,675, forward strand.
CGCATTCCAAGGTTGGCGGGGCTGTAATTCCCCATGCCACCATGGCCCTTCCCCATTCCCATTTTTGCCCCATAGGGCATAATGGGAATGGGGAAGCCGGTAAGTACGGTACCGCAAATTGCGGTACCGTACTTACCTCGAGAGTCCCTTTGCGGGCCCCTACTTTAACAGCTGGTCTAGACCAGCCGTTAAGGTCGGGTCCCGCAAAGGGACCTCGTAGTAAGGCGTTAAGGGTTTAACGGCGCCAACACCTTTTACGGCGCCGTTAAACCCTTAACGCCAGGGTCCTAATGAGGGCCATTGTTAGGGAACAGCTCAGTGGAGCAAGACACCGAGAAGACAGAGAAACTGAGGGAAAGAAAGAGACAGAATAAATACGGAAAAGACATTATAACTCACCTGGAAGATAGCAAGTAGTTTCGGAGTCACAGCCGGTCTGGACCTGATTTAAGGGCACACGGACCATTGAAGCAACTAGGTCCATGGAACGCCCACACCAACCAGGCGCCCCTGCGCAGAGACGCAGGATGGAGATTTCAACGCGCAAAAACCTAAGGTGAGCAATAACCCCAAGGGAGGGGATTTGGACCAGAGGGAGGTGGGAGTCCACCCATCACAGAACCAGTATCTTAACCCTCCATTCTCCTGTTGCTACCCTATATCTGGCACATAACCAAGCAGAGAGGGGTCAGGGATACCGCTTAGACCTCCATCCAGTATCGTGTGCCACCCCATGTATACCAGGTGAGCGTAACAGTTACATGCACTGTGCAAGGAACATTTTATTGTATTGATTCCTGCACAAAGTCTCTGTGCTCCGTTGCAAGTTTTAAAAACTGCATAAGAGTAACTGCACCATTACCTTATTTCCCTGCTACAACCAGCAGTACAAGACCAAAACATTCTCCAGCATCTTTCAATCCAAGCGTTTTCTAACTTTAACAAGGCTGCACGGTGACATATGTGCTCCAAAGGCAAGAGAAAAGGACCCTCCATTGTCACAAATATACGCCGCTTTTTTAGTTTCCTTGGCAACCAGAGACACTGAAATAACAATACAAAACAGCTTCTTTTCAATTAAACATTTGTGAAGGAAAACTAATATTTATAATGGAAGCGTTTTGTTTTAAATTCATGATATGATGATAATAATCCAACCATCGCAAAGGTGTACATTTGACAACAGTGTTACAATTTCACTATGAAGAAAATTAATAAATGCCACATTTCAGCTGAACTTGAACTAAATGCAATGCAAATTTGAAAGCTTGTGTACTTCACTGGAGGTGAAACCAATCAGAGCATACATACAGGAAATTAAAAGGAGACAAGGAAACTGTTAATTGTGAATGATTGATGGAAAATAAAATATTTGTTACTCCACCACAAACTTATACAGCACAAAAAGACAAAATTAATCCACCAGTTCTCAAACCACATAAAAACCAAAATAATGTTTATCACTTGAAGAAACAAACATTTTATCTATGATTTGGAAGAGAACAAGCACCACCACTAGCACACACATATATATAGGAACAAGCTCAGTAATAAGACCAATCCGCCACCAGACATGCAAGGGATACTGCTACCAAACTATTTTTTAGATACAAAGGACAAACCTGTGGTGCTTTGGAAAAGATAGAAACGTTTTAATCATTATGTTTTTGCAGCTCATGGCCTAATTGTTGCCAGTGTACAAAAACATGTTTTACTCATGAACTGCCTGGGGAAAGATGGGCAGGAACAATTAGTCAGAAGAAGAATCAATGTGGCTTACAGAGTACGAAACGTGTGTCAAAATGTTGGATTTACATTATGAAAAATCTGTGAGCATTATTCTTGAAAGATACCATTTTGGCAAATGAAAACAAGAAGCTGGTGAGACTGTAGAACAATGTATTACAGATTTATGTGGATTGGCACCTTCATGTGAGTTTGCCAGAAATTTGGATGAGCGACTGAGAGACCAGTTTATGCTAGAATGCAATGACAGCAAAGTGAGGGAAGCATTGTGGTCTAAAGGCAATCCATCCATTGATGAAATCTTCAGAGTTGCAAAAGAAGTAGTACATACTAACAAATGCGTGAGGGAACTTGAAAGAAGAGTTGAAAAAGAAATGTCTCAAATAGCAGATGTTTTAGTGGTACAAGAAAAGAACACAACCAGAAGGAAACAATTTGTCAGAAAAGATTCAGTATATTTGAAGAAAAAAAGAACCAGGTTTAAAATGAGAAGAGAAAATAATGACAGAAGATGTTATCAATGTGATAGTATTCATCACCTCCCCAGTAGTGAAAAATGCCCTGGTATTGAAGAAATATGCAAGAGATATAATAAAAAGGGCATTTTACAAACAGTTGTAGAATGAAAATGGAGAATATAGAGGGCATTGGTGAACTTTATGAGGAGTAGAAGAGTATATCTTTTTAGTTAAAGATCCAGAAATCAATGTGGTTGAGGATGAAGATGCAGATGTTGAAAAACCCATGGCAACAATAGAAATACGTGGCACAAATCTTAGCATGGTAATAAAGATTGCCAACGCTATCAGCTAAGGAAAGTCTTCATTCTATTAAAGACAAGGAGGCGAGCATTATGCTTTTCTTTCTTTTAATTCTGCCATACCAGCACTTCAACTTAACTTTAACTTTTTTTTATTTTTTTTAGAAAAAACAAAAGAATCAAATAAAGTTACAAGCTTCGTTTCCTGGAACAACTTGAAATGAGTTCCAGAACTACAACTCCCATCCCTTTGAGGTCTTCTGTAGTCCTGACCTCTGACCTTGCACCAATCAGTGTCCAGCTCGGGGTATAAACTACCTCACCCCTAGGTGCTTTCCTCTTTTTTTTTGCCATGATCACTCAATCCCATAAGCATCCAGAAAGTGTCCAAACTGTTCCATGAACTGTGTTTTGATCCGGATCTGGCTTAACTGCACGGCCCAACGGGGACAACTTGCCAACGAATCACTGACGCATTTCCCAACTTTGCTCATGACGTCTTCTGCTCGTCTCCTGTGGGAACAGAGAATATCACGTGAGGGTGGGAAACAAATATCAATACCACAACTGCATCACAAATATTAGTCAATTTTATCAGTAATGGGGGGGATATAATGCTCGCCTCCTTGTCATTAATAGAATGAAGACTTTCCTTAGCTGATAGCGTTGGCAATCTTTATTCTGTGACAAGACAGGAGGCTCGCATTATGCTTGTTCAAAGCTTGTCAAGACTGTGTTTGGTATATCAGAAATCGGTTTGAAATAAAAAGTCTTAAAGGTGCTTTCAGAGGACCAATCTGCAGACTTCATAATATCTTGCAATGAGACGCCTGTCACAAAAGCTCTAGAAGCCATTGCCCCTCTAGTGGAATGGGCCCCAAACAAGGATAAATCTATACCTGCCCATTGCATGACTTCCCTCACCCATCTTGCAATGGTTGCTGTCGCTACTGCATGATGAGGCTTCCTACGTGCTATAAGCAATTGGGTCACGCCGATTGGTCTAAATTGCGCTGTCGCTGCTTCATAATCTTTTATACACTGTGCGACGCATAACTTCTTATTCTCAGTAAAGTATGGGTAGGAAATTACTGTGGAATCTGTTTTAGTCCTTTTAGCGATATTAAACGCCACTCCCTCCGGATAGAAGATTTTCCTATCAATCTCCAACGCTTTCACGTCTGAGACTCTTCGACATGCTATCAAGCATAAAAGCATCGCTAATTTGCCCGACAACTGCGAACGGGACAGGGCGTCATTCTCTGGCCACCTGAGAAACAATTGAAAGACGTCCCTGACGTCCCATAAGACTGCGTATTTCGGCTCTGGCGGCCTGCTCAACTTTATACCTTTAAGGAGACGCAGTACTGCCGGGTGCTCACCTACCGTCTTCCCTTCCACTGCGCTGTGCCCCGCCGAAATGGCGGATCTGTAGACTCCGATAGTTCTATAGGTGCCCCCATCCTAAAATTTCAAAGCTAAAAAGTGTAGGATGTACACTAGAGGTGCTGAAATGGGATCCAAACTGTGGTCTGTACACCATTTCGCCCAACCGTTCCAAGCTGTGTTATAGCTCCTGACGGTGGAAGGCGCCCAGGAATCTCGGATACAATCTGCAGCGAGTTCCGAAATTCCTGGCAGGTTCCATCTCCTCCTGAAACCCTGCAGGCAATCAGCTGCAGGGAGCCCGCTTCTATCAGCGGGTGGGTCCTGCCGGACGGGTCGAGTAGAAGGTCTGGGGCGGTCGGAACTATCCTCAGAAAATCCGTAGAAAGTTCCATCGCTACTGGAAACCAAGCCTGCGTCCTCCAGCAGGGTAGTACTATCACCACCTCTGCTTTGTCTCTGCGGACTTTCGCCAGTGCTCTCACGATCATTGCAAATGGTGGGAAGGCACAGTGCACTGCTCCTTGCCATGGGTGCAGGAAGGCATCTGTACCCACTGCTCCCGGGTCTATCCTCCAACTGAAGTAGTTCTGTGTCTGCGCATTCAGCCTGGACGCGAATAGATCTATGTCTAGGGGTCCCCAAGTCTGCTGGATGCGCTGAAATATCAGAGGGTGCAGTCTCCAGTCGCTGGAGTCTACAAGATATCGAGAATTCCAGTCTGCGATGCAGTTCTGGCTCCCTGGGAGGTATTCTGCGGTCACTGTAACGTTGTTTTGAAGGCAAAAATGCCAGAAGTCTTTCGCAAGTTCTGCTAGCATTCTGGATTTTCTTCCACCTAACTTGTTGACATAGCGGACTACTGAGATGTTGTCCATCTTGAGCAGAACACAACATCTTACTTTGTCTTTTGTGAAGGCCTGAACTGCGAAGGAGCCTGCTAGAAGCTCGAGGCAGTTTATATGGAGACGTAATTCCTCGTCGGACCATTTCCCTCCTGTCTGAATGTGTTCGCATCTTGCCCCCAGCCTGACCTGCTTGCGTCTGATTCTATGACTAGTTCCGAGACATCGCCGAAGATCGCTCGACCGTTCCAGGCCTCCATGTTCTCTAGCCACCAATGTAGCTCTGACATGGCTTCTTGATCTAAATCGACTTGCTGATGATACTACCACACACTATCCGTGGAGAGGCCTCCCTCACCACCTTCTGCAAAACGCTGAAGACTACCCTGTTCACATAAGGCTAGACATACTAGCACGATTACCCCATGTATATTGTATCATATGATCAAAAGCAATATCTGTAACAACAGTATGTCATCCTGCAACATCTACAATGTGTCAACAACCGCTATCTTACCTGTACCATGTAACTAAGTCATTGCAAGTAACAGCGCCTCAATGCCCCTGGGCTGCTTGTGCGCTATATAAATGTAAATAAATAAATAAATAAATAAATACTGCAAGCCTCCTTGAAGATGTTTGATCTTCTGTCTCTGTAAAGCGCGGTAGTGTAAAGGACCGGGGAAAATAGCCTCAATGGAAGCTGCTAACAGGCCCACTATCCTGGCTAGATTCCGAAGCGAAATAGAACGTTTCGCTATCACTGACCTGAGTTCCTTCTTTATGGCTCTCACTTTGTGTCCTGGGAGCTCTAGAATTGCTTTCACTGTGTCCTCCGTGAAGCCTAAAAACTCTAACCTCTGCACCGGAGCAAGATGGGACTTCTCTACATTCACTAAAAATCCCAGAGATGATAGGAGCTTGAATACCCACTGAACTTCTCTCGTGAGATTGTCTTTGCTGGACCCCATTACTAGAATATCGTCCAGATAGATAATCATCCGAATACCTCTCTCCCTGATAGCTGCAGTTACCGGCTTCATCACCTTCGTGAAGGCCCATGGTGCTGAGGCCAGCCCGAATGGCAGGCACGTAAACCGCCAGATCTCTCCTTTCCAGCGGAACTGCAGATATTTCCGAAAGGCTGTTGCTATCGGAATCGCTAGGTATGCATCTTTGAGGTCTAATCGCGCTAACCAATCTCCTGCGCGCAATAGGTCTCGGAGGAGGTGTATACCCTCCATCTTGAAGTGGTTGTATTCCAACCAGCCGTTCAACTCTTTTAGGTTTATTACTGGGCGAATCTTTTCCCCCCTGTGCACAAGAAACATGTTGCTGATGAAAACTTGTCCCTCTGTGACCTCCCTCTCTATAGCATTTTTCTCCACTAATTTGCTTAATTCGCTGTGCAATAGTACCTCTTCGTCCTGCGACATGTAAATGGGGACTGGCACTGCGTTCTGCTTCGGTACGCCTATGAAATCTAGGGTGAGACCCTCTATTGCTCTCAAAACCCAAGCATCGCTTGACAAAGCTTGCCACGCTTTCAGAAAATGGAGGGTTCTGCCTCCGATAGGAATCTTTGGTGTACTCACCGCCTGCTGTACTGGGCTGACGGAATGAACCTCTTCCTCTGCGGCCCCTTGTGTGTCTTCCTCTGGCTGGGAAAAAGGAGTCTTGTTGACGGCCTTCCCAATATTGCGCTCGTGGACCTTGAGGTCGTCTTTGATAGTTATAGCGACCAGACGAGCGACCTCTGAAGCGTCCGGTCCCCGCAAAAACACGTCCAGGGAAGATTTTTCTTATAGAACTTTGGGCTTTTTCAAGCACTGTATATGTACCAACAAATTGGGCCATCTCTTTCGCGAAGGCTTCTCCGAAAAGGAGGCCCTTGGCGCCCTCCCCGGCCTCATACGTGGCTAGGTCACTAAGCTTCTTGTCAATTTTAAGGAGGACACCTCTCCTTCTCTCCGAGGAGAGGGCGCAGTTAACGTTACCCAGAAGGCAAATCGCCCTTTGTGCCCAGTTCGCTAGTGCTTGATTATCAACTGGAACACCAGTGTCTTTTGACTTCTCGACCAAGTCCATTATTTTGGCTAGTGGGCCTGCGAGGTCTAGAAGCTTGTCCTGGCATCCTTTCCAGGCGCGATCGACTCCTTTCCGGATGTCTTTTGCGGACTTGGTTACAAATGTGACCATCTTCGGGTCTAATTCTGGGGTGTCCGTTAGTTTGCCCGGCAGCTCGGGTCTTGGACATTCAGCGCGCATGCGGGATCTAACCTCCCTGTCCAGTGGTTTCCGGATATGCTGCGCCATGTACAGTGCTACTCTGGGGGAGGGCACCCATTCAGAAGACCTCGGGTGCCTGATGGTCTCCGGATCAAACATATCTAGAATATTGTCTTCCTCCTCGGGAGCTTCTTGTGGGAAGTGTTGAATGGGCCGAAGAATTCCTTCTTCTTCGTCTTCGCCACCTTCATCGTCGGGGCATATCCCTCTTCATACTCCCCTGAATTATTCACCCCTGGGGTAGGGGGTCTGTTGTGGCTGTCCGCCAATTTAGCTAGAAAGTCTTCTTTCAGTATGGCGACAGGGTCGCTCAGGCCTTGGGGAACGGTGTTACCCCTCTCAATTGAGCCCGCGGGGGTCAAAGAGTCTGCACTCTTACGGGCCTTTTTACACCCCTGATCATCAACCCTCTTCTGAGGGTGTCCAGCTGATGTCCCTTCCCCAGAGCTGTCTGTCCGTCTTTTTCTTGCTGTGAGCTGCTCTCTTTGCTCGACCATGTATGCTTCCAGCAACTCTAACCTCTGTGTTAGAGGCTACACCCCCTGAGAGACCGCCTGAGACAGTGAATCCCCCAGCACCCTCTTGAAACTGAGGGATAAGTCTGTATCTTGCCAGGTGGGCTCTTCCTCCCACTCTTGTTCGCTCCACTCTGGAGAAGTGGATTGAGAATCCACAGGGTGCGATGAATGAGCCATGAAGACTGTGTCCCTGACAGGTCGGCGCTTTTTATATGTAGCAGAGCGGTTTTTTTGTTTTTTTTTAAACTGTCCCACAAGTGTCCGCACGTCCCGTCGCTTCGTTTCGCTGAATTTTAATGCGAAACCGAGCATTGGGAGCCGTGCATGCCGGGAAGACTCTGCGGCGCTGCTGGGTCTCAGCGCTCACCGAATTCGGAGGCGCGAGATGTCCCTGCGCATGCGCGTACGGACGGGCGCCGGCGCCTGAGGAAAAAACGGCGTGAGACGCTCACTTGAGGAGAACGGGGCGGCTGCCTAGAGCGAGCGGCTTTGCCCGCGGCTCCGCCCCGCCTCAACTCCTTGAACGGCGAAGAGATGCTAACGCGTGCGCGCTCGCTGATAACAGCGCTACAGAGAATCTACCATTATGAACAATATCTATCCTATCTATGCACTCATTTGGGCATTCTACCTTCCCAAAATATACACATAATCAAACAGCACTTATCTGTCGTATGGCAGCCAAAAGAAAGAGGAAAGCACCTAGGGGTGAGGTAGTTTATACCCCGAGCTGGACACTGATTGGTGCAAGGTCAGAGGTCAGGACTACAGATGACCTCAAAGGGATGGGAGTTGTAGTTCTGGAACTCATTTCAAGTTGTTCAAGGAAACAAAGCTTGTAACTTTATTTGATTCTTTTGTTTTTTCTAAAAAAAAAAAAACAAAGTTAAAGTTAAGTTGAAGTGCTGGTATGGCAGAATTAAAAGAAAGAAAAGCATAATGCGAGCCTCCTGTCTTGTCATAGAATTGACTCCAGTTCCAAGTATATACTTTGTTGCCCAAAATACTTTTTGAGAAAAATGTCAAAGTATGCACCACATTGAAGGGGGTTGATGTCAAGCCTGTTGCCTATGGTAGTAAACACATTGAATTGGAAGGGTGGTTTTGGTCAACTATGAAGTTTGAGGACAGAAGAGCCAAAAGAAAAATCTATGTTTCAAAAAAAGGAATCCACCCACTGTTGAGCTGGTCCCATCAAAGGAGACTAAAAATAAAACCGGATCGCAATGCAGAGGAGATGGTATATGCTGTGGATCAAGAAGCATCATCTGGATGGTTCGAACAACACCCTGTTTTGTGCATGAGAAGTGATGCCATTCCAGTGGTACAAAAAGTGAGACCAGTTCCTTTGGCAATCAAGGCTGCCGTGAAAGAAGAGCTTGAGAGAATGAAAGCACAGGGTGTGATAGAAATAGTGGAATCGTCTGAATGGGTTTCGCCATTGGTAATAGTACAAAAACCCAATGGGAAAATTAGATTGTGGATAGATGTCAGATGTGTGAAAATATGTTTGATTCCAGACAGGCATCCACTGCCCAACATAGCAGAAATGCTGGGCACGATTAAAGATACTAATGTAATGAGTACGTTAGATCTGAAATCTGCATACCATCAAATCATGTTACATCCTTTTTGCAGAAATGTTACAGCTTTCATTACCATTGAGGGTTTATTCTCAATTATTACAATGCAACATGTAGCATGTAAACTGTGATGTACTGTATTTTAAAATGCAACCTGTAACATGTAAAATGTACGTTCTAAACAGTTGTTCGTCTAAGTAACCTGTAACAGCGCCACGATGCCCAAAGACCGCTGAGCACTTTATAAATTCAAATACATAAATAAATAAATAATTGAATAAAATTCCAAGTAGAAGGATGCCTTTCAGGCTTGTATCTGCAGCCAATGTGTTTCAGTGTGTAATGTATCAATTATTTCATCACATTCAAGGGGTACTATGTTTCCAAGATGATGTTTTAGTTTTCGGAAAGAATAAAAAACAACATGATAGGATTCGTAAAGTTTTAGATATTTTCAAGGAAGCTGGTCTTACACTTAGCAAGGACAAATACAAATTTAATAGATCCAATAAACAATATCTAAGGCATGACATTTCTGATAAAGGTATAAAACCCAAAGAAGAGTTAGTGAACACCATTCTCAATTTTCCCGCTCCTGATAGTAAAGATAAACTTATCTCGTTTTTGGGTATGTCTGAATATTACGCCAAGTTTATTCCAGACTTGGCAAGTAGGACTTTTCATAGAGAAAGCTAGTTAAGAAACATTTGAAATTTGACTGGGATGATCAGTGTGACTGTGAATTTAGTAGGATAAAGGCAGATTTAAACGGTGAACCCACTTTAAAGTCTTTTAATCCCAACAAGAAAAACATTCTCACCACAGACACCAGTAATCATGGTTTAGGAGCTGCGTTATCCCAAGTAGAAAGCGGAGTAGAGTATCCAATTGTGTTTGCCTCATGAGTTTTAAGGGAAGCAGAATGTAACTATTTCACCATTGAGAAATAACTGATGGCTGTCAAATAGGCCATCGAGAAATGCTGCTTGTTCCTTTGGGGGGAAAGTTTGTGGTAAAATCAGATTACAAACCACTCAACTGAATTTTAACTACAAAAGGCGTATATAAAGTTTTGTCAAGAATTTGGAAAAGGGTGGCAGGTTTGAAAGAATATAACTGGGATGTAGAGTTTTTCCCTGGTATCAAGAACAAATCTGCTGACTGTCTGTCAAGGTTGACCAAGTTGACCAATTTTGTTGACAGCAATGAGGATGATAGTAATGATGAAGAACACATATTAAATGTCAATCAAGAAGTAGTATCAGAAGATGAATGGGTACAGGCCATGGCACTGGATGAAGTCCTCAAAAGTGTGAAAGGACGGCTTGAGAATGGTGTAAAGGGTAGTGAAACCAGGAAAGGTGATCTACCGGAAGCTGTCAGGCATGTGTTTGATGAACTACCTTAAATAAGAGTTTGGTGTTGAGAGGTGACAAACTATATCCACCCACTGGGTAAGAAATATTTTTTTTGAATTAGCACATGAAGGACACCAAATTATGACAAAAATGAAAACAGCTTGTCAGGCAAGATTATTGGTGGCCTGGGATGGACCCAGAGGTGGAGAGACTTATTAGAGACTGTTGTACTTGGAAAGATTCCACCAAAGGGTGCATCACAGGGCAAGAACCAACGACGGTTATGGCCATAATTACCATAACTTGGGAACTCGTAGGTTTAGACATTGTTGGTCCGTTGAGAAGTCAATGAACTTTGAGGTTCTGTATAGTACTGATTGACATGTTATCCAGATGGGTGGACATTGAATGGGTGCAGAATATATGTTCTAAGGATATAATTTCATTTTTGAATATCATCTTTAAAAGGGAAGGTTATCCCACAACCATCATTACTGACAATGGTGTACAACTAGTATCAGATGAAATTAAAATTTTTCTTAAGGACGATGGGACAGAGCATAAAACCAGTTCAATTTATCATCCCCAAACAAATGGTATTGTTGAGGGATTCAACAAAGTCATAAACAATAGCATTAGGGATGCAATGGTGAGACATGGGGGGTAATTCATAGAATTTAGCGCACAAGTGGCGCACGCGGCTGGCGCACCGTGTGCGCGTGTGAATGTCTGGCCAGCCGCGTGCGCTAAAATCCATTTCTGCGCACATCATATTCATGGATTTTCACCTCTAAAACTAGCCGTGGCGCAGAGTGGCGCAGCGACCCTGCAGCAGCGCCAGTTACGCCCCCAAGAACGCCCCTAATGCAGGGAAAAGCCATCAAAATTCCCAATCCAGCGCAAAGGGCTGCGCTAACCCTGGACCAGTTTACAGGGCTGCCAAACAGCAAACGCCAAGCAGGGAACGTGTATTACTGCGGTTCGCGTGAAGTTTCATACACGAAAGGGCCTGTGCGAGTGGGGTACGTGTACAACTGGGTTTGCGGGAAGTTTCACACGCGATTTTAGCAGGGTACATGTATTACGGGATTTCGTGGGATGTTTCACATGCGAAATGGCCTGTGCGAGGGGGGTACGTGTATAACTGGGGTTCGCGGGAAGTTTCACACACGATTTCAGCAGGGTACGTGTATTACGGGGGTTCGTGGGAAGTTTCACACACGCAAGGGCATGTGCGAGTGGGGTACGTGTATAACTGGGGTTTGCGGGAAGTTTCACATGCAATTTCAGCAGGGTACGTGTATTGCGGGGGTTCGCGGGAAGTTTCACACGCGATTTCAGCAGGGTACATGTATTACGGGGGTTCGAGGGAAGTTTCCCACGCGAAAGGGCCTGTGCGAGTGGGGTACCATTATAACTGGGGTTCGCGGGAAGTTTCACATGCGATTTCAGCAGGGTATGTGTATTACGGGGGTTCGCGGGAAGTTTCACACGCAAAGGGCCTGTGCGAGTGGGGTACGTGTATAACTGATGTTCGCGGGAAGTTTCACACGCGATTTCAGCAGGATACGTGTATTACGGGGGTTCGCGGGAAGTTACACACGCGAAATGGCCTGTCCGAGTGGGGTACGTGTATAACTGGGGTTCGTGGGAAGTTTCACACGCGATTTCAGCAAGCTACGTGTATTTCAAGGGTGTGCGGGAAGTTTTACACACCATTTCAGCAGGGTACGTGTATTTCAGGGGTTTGCGGGAAGTTTCACACGCGATTTCAGCAGGGTACGTGTATTTCAGGGGTGCGCGGGAAGTTTTACACACCATTTCAGCAGGGTACGTATATTTCAGGGGTGCGCAGGAAGTTTTACACACCATTTCAGCAGGGTACGTGTATTTCAGGGGTACGCAGGAAGTTTTACACGTGATTTCAGCAGGGTACGTGTATTTCGGGGGTGCAGGGGAGTCCTACAAGTGATTTGGCAGTGTGGGTCCTCCCAGGTGTTCCCTCTACACCCTCCACGGACCCTGCAGGTAGCCCACACCACAGGGGACTACCCTGCACCCCTGGTCATGTCCCGCAGGCAGCCCATCCACCATGGGCATGCCCCCCAGCCAAGCCACATGTCACCTTGCACTACTGATCAACAGCGCATGACCCCCTGCACCCCCCACCCCCAGCAGTGCAGGGCACCTGCCAGCAGGCCCCCACTCATGTCCCACTCATGACCCCCTGCACTCCCAACCCCAGCAGTCAGGGGCACCTGCCAGCAGACCCCCACACATGTCCCCCTACACCTCCAGCCCCCAGCAGTCAGGGGCACCTGCCAGCAGGACCCCACTCAAGTCCCACTCATGACCCCCTGCACCCCCACCCCCCAGCAGTCAGGGACATCTGCCAGCAGGCCCCCACACATGTTCCCCTGCACCCCCACCCCCCAGCAGTCAGGGGCACCTGCCAGCAGGCCCCCACTCATGTCCCACTCATGACCCCCTGCACCCCCACCCCCCAGCAGTGCAGGGCACCTGCCAGCAGGCCACCACTCATGTCCCACTCATGACCCCCTTCACCCCCACCCCCCAGCAGTGCAGGGCACCTGCCAGCAGGCCCCCACTCATGTCCCACTCATGACCCCCTGCACCCCCACCCCCCAGCAGTCAGGGGCACCAACCAGCAGGCCCCCACACATGTCCCCCTGTACCCCCACCCCCCAGCAGTCAGGGGCACCTGCCAGCAGGCCCCCACTCATGTCCCACTCATGACCCCCTGCACCCCCACCCCCCAGAAGTGCAGGGCACCTGCCAGCAGGCCCCCACTCATGTCCCACTCATGACCCCCTGCTTCCCCACCCCCAGCAGTGCAGGGCACCTGCCAGCAGGCCCCCACTCATGTCCCACTCATGACCCCCTGCATCCCCACCCCCCAGCAGTGCAGGGCACCTGCCAGCAGGCCCCCACTCATGTCCCACTCATGACCTCTGCACCCCCACCCCCCAGCAGTCAGGGGCACCTGCCAGCAGGCCCCCACACATGTCCCCCTGTACCCCCACCCCCCAGCAGTGCAGGGCACCTGCCAGCAGGCCCCCACTCATGTCCCACTCATGTCCCCCAGCACCCCCACCCCCCTCATTGACAGGCACCTGCCAGCAGGCCCTGACACATGTCCCCCAGCCAACACGTCCTCACAATCCAGATCCCTGGCTCTTATGGCCACACAAATCCCACCCCACAGCACCCCAGTCCAAACACCCAACAAAGCTTTACATCCACTCCAAATTAAAATCCCCATTACATGATAGATCACAAATAAGCAGTATGCGCATGAGTACAAGTCTGTCCGACCCACACAATGGCAACACATGACTGAGAAAACCCACATTGTGACATGCATGAAACCAATGAGAGAAGAACACACATTGAAGTAAGAAACAAAAATGTATTCAAGTCAAAATGAAGGGAATGAAATAAAAACACACAATAATGCCAATAATAATGAAAATGCAGCATGTCCCAAAAAATGATAAATAAAAAAAATGAGAATCCAAATTAATCCAAATGAAAATGTGTCCAAAGTCACCATCCAACAAAGCAAATCCAAAGGGAAAGAAAAGCGTAATATCCATGGTGAAGAAAAATAAAGTTGAAGGTGAAAAATCCACTGTAAAACTATGTACAAATAGCAAATCCAGGGTCCATGAGCCCAACGACATAAATGAAACCTACAATGAAACCTACCTAATGACTAACTATATACACAAATGTGGGGCATAATCCATGCGCCCCAAATGAAAGAAAAAAGAAATGAAACTTAACACTAATGAACTATATACAAAGGCGGCGGGCAAGTCCAACGGCTCACTTGTTGATGTCATGGGCCAGGGCATCATCGAACTCCTGTTCAATGTCTTGGTGGTGGGCCTGTTCTCTGGCCCCGAGGTTTCGCAGGGATAATGCCATGTCCACCTCCAACTCTCTGCGAATTCCCTGAGGCACTCAGCCCGCCTCAGCGCCCTGCGTATGGAGTTCTCCGCCCTGACCATCATGAGCCATGCCTCCTCCGCCTGCTGCCGCTCCGCACCTATCTGCTGGCCCAACCGCTGCCACACGGAAGACACTCCCATTCCAGGGTCCTCCTGGCCTCCGGCCGATGCCTACCCCTCTGATGTAGATTGCCCCGAGCCATGATGCCTCCCACGTTGAGCCTGCCGCTGCCTCCGATGCAACTGCCTCTGCCAGCACGCCGGCATCCAGGCTGATGGAATCCACCGACGCCGTTGTGCACGTGCCCTGCTCGATGATGCGGCACATCCTCCATCTGCTGGGGTCCAGTTGCTGTGGTGTCCACCCCTGCTGGACCTCCGACTCCCAACTGTGGCAGGGATGGGATCCATACCGAGCTGGCTGCGTTGGTCAGGGCAGTTCCACAGGGGGCCCTGGTGGCATCTGGGCCGGAAAACGGCATGGAGAACGACTGGCGCATAGTCTCCACAGAGGAGGATAGGGCCGCCAGAGTGGCCGACACATGTACAAAACCCCCGACCATGCACACTCCCAACTGGGCCAAGTTGGCATGCTGCTCTTCGTGATGACGTGCGTGCTACCCCAGGAAGCACGCACGTCATCACAAATGTCACGCGTGCGCAGCGCAACACCAATCAGGACCTTCTCCATACGGCAAAGGGGGCCCCTCGTCCGCAGGTAGAGGAGTGTCAGATGACATGGACATCCCCCCTACCTGCGGACGGGCCTGGGATGGGGCATCCCTGCTGGTGCATGGTGGTGCAGTCACAGGGTCAGGGACAGTGATCTGCACAGGCCCCTCCGCGGTGACCTGGGCTGCCTCCTGCCCCTGCCCGTGGACTGCACCACTTGCACCAGTGGTACCACCCCCACCAGGCCCCATGTGCGACTCAGTAGCGGCTTCCTCCTCCTCTGTGGAAACCACCAACCTGGATGGCTCCACACCGTCTTCCGCCGTTGCAAGCCCCTGTGGGGGCTCACTCACCCCTTCCACTGCAGCCGTAGTGGCAGACGCAGCACCAGTCCCCTCACTCCCGGACGATGGTAAATTCTGGGAGGGTGACTGGGCCTTGCGTCGCCGGCCGGTGGGGGCATCCCCGCCACTTTGCTCCACAGCGCCGTCTCCGTCCTCTTCATCACTTGCCGCTGTGTAGAGGGAGACATAGAACACAAGAATCAGGGTACTGTACAATGGTCCCCTAGACAGGAAGCAATAGCACATGAGTGGCACTGTCAAACATCACTTCCATCATGTCCCTCCACAACACATGGGTCAGTGCAGGCAAAACACATGCAGTAACAGGCATGGCGCATGCTATGAACATTAGCATACATGCCCAAGGGACTCTTGAAACATACAATGCTGGTTTGAAACTCACATGCATCATGGGTCATGTCTATCACATGCACACACTGCACCATAGTTTCATCCATCTGGCCTCGTACACCCCAGACAAAGTGGATACAAGGATGAGTAGGCTGCATCAGTGAATCTGAACATTGTCACAGACATGTGTCATGCATCCATGGCATTTACAAGTCAAAGACACGCAAGTCAGACACACAGACATGGACAACATACATGTCCATGACCGCAGCACCTATCTCTCACACCCCATCCAATTCCAATAACAGAGACAGGCATGCATTAATGTGTGCATTCTGCATGCTGCTCTGCATGTTGCATTGCAACACATGCACCTACCATGTGGTTCACACATTACTGGTCTCACATGCCTGACCATGATGTCCCTGCACACACACATACACACATGGCCTATGTCCGACATACAGGCAAGTATCAGACAACCAGCACCCTGCAACATGCCATGTCTCACACAGCAATGCTTGGCCACTTACCACTCAACTCCGGATGGATCTGCCTCTGATGGATCTGGGCGTGGAGCGCTGGGGCTACGCATTCCAGGACCCTCATCTGGATGGTACTCATGCTGCCCTGGCCCCCCTCCACGAGGCGCCGGGCCTTTATGAGGGTCCTGGACCTCAAGTCCTCCCAGCGCTTCTTGACTTGCTTGATGTTGCGTGTTGCCACCCCCTCCGCGTTGATGGCAACCACAATGTCGTCCCAGATCCTATCCCGTCCTTCCTTGTTGGCGCGTGATGTTCCGAAGAGGGCATCATAATGCCCCAGGACATGCTCCACCAGGACACCAACTTCCTTCTGACTGAAGTTGGTGGCCCTCTGCCCCTCTGGCTGGGGGTCGCCAGTGGTCTCAGATGGTGTTTGCCCTGACATGGCGACCCCCGAGGCAGGCGTGGGTGGGCAACTGGGTCCTGGGGCTGGGCTGTGGAGCGATGGTATCCCAGTTGGGAGTCTTCTGTTCCAGCAGGGGTGGACACAGCAACTGGACCCCTGCAGATGGCTGATGTGCAGGCACCAAATAGCAGGGCATGTGGGCAGCAGGCAGTCAGGCAGCAGCAGATGGCAGGTGGGAGAGCTGCTCGGGGCTCTGGGGGGCAGGAAAATGGCCTTCAGGGCAGGAGCGTGGTCTTCTGTGTGTTTTCGCGTGGCCAGCTTGATACGGAGTGATTTGGCACGTGAAAAAATTGCACGTTAGCGTGTAATTTGAGGAAAGGCCCTTAGCGCGTGAGCATGTCAGCGATTTCATTGGACCAAAGGCCCTTTGTGCATAAGCGCTTCTGTGACGTGAACATGCACATGCGTGCGCGGGCGTTTCCCCGTGATGTGGGCATAGTGGATTAGCGCGCGTGCGAAACAAATGCACGTCCCCGTGTGAATGCGTGTAATCCGAGGAAAGGGCTTATGCGCGTAAGTGACGTGACACGCGCAGGCGTTTCCCTCAGCATGGACGTGCCTTTCGTGGAGACCGACGTGTGTTGCTGCTTCATGTTGTTTTGCGCGCCATCACAACTTCACAGCTTTCAAGGACGTATCTCTTCTTTTGGCGGGGTATTGGCTATGCGTGTTTTTCTGCATCGCGCTAGTCTGACGCGCACGCTATTTTTCCCACTGCGGGTGCCCCTGTGTATTGCGCTGTTTTTGATGTCATAGTAGCCTGCGTGTCCCACGAGTATGTGTTTTTCCTATTGCTGGGTGCCACCGCGTACAGCGGGAGGTTGATGCCACGCACGTAGGCTGCAAGGTTGCGTGCACAGTTTTCCAGCAGTTTTGGGGTGCCTGAGCATTTCGTGACCCGTCACTACATCACCGTGGTCACATACAGCCTTGCAGGTGCAGGGGGGCTGTCAACATCTTGCTTCCCACCCCCTTCATCCCAATTGCCCAGGTTAATTGTGGTGTACACCTCGCATTGGCACTACTCCATCTGTGCCGGCACTACTACATCTGTGCCATGGTTGGGAGGACACCAAAGGTGAGGGGCGCCTCAGCTGGGCGTCCTCCTCGTGGCGGGCGTGGTCAGGGACGTGGCCGGGGTGACCAGGGAGTAGGGGGACTCCATGGTGTCCAGGGCAGCCGCAGAGGGGGTGCGCCACTTGAGCACGATGTCGTGCCATATGTCGGCGCAGTCAAGCCACCACCCCCTGTGGTTCCGGGAGATGCAGCTTCTGCATCTGGCACTGGCGCCCGTGTGACCCGGCAGTCCGTTCCATCGACTGCCACGGGCCCAAGGGTAGTGGTAGCTTTAGGTGCAGCTGTGGACACCGCCCCCCAGGCTCAGGGTCTGCCAGCACAGCCTGCGTTGGCACTTGAGGAGCCCTTGGAAGATTTCCAACAGACCAGGAGGGAAACCGTAGGAGCACTCAGGGCTGCCCTGAGCAAGACACGTGTCCCTGGGGCAGTTATGTCATCTGCTGCCCCAAACAGCCGGGTGTTGGCAAGTGCAGGGGCAGATGCACCCAACAACACCCCAGTTGTGAGTCTGCAAACCAGGACAGTTGCGGTCAATGACCCTGCCACAGCGGATGTTGCTGCGCAGGGTCCATTAGAGGGCACCCAGCTGCCACTGACAGAAGTCAGGCCTTTGGTCCTCCCTCCACCTGCCACTCCCTTGGCTCAATCCACCGAACCCACTGGCCATACTGGTCAGGGCGGCATTAGCCAGCCAGGGTCTGAGCCACAATCCAAGAGGAGGAAGGTTGCACCTGCAGCACAGGCTGGGACCTCACACACAGCCACGACCTCCTGCACGTCGAGGAAGAAGCCTTTCTGCAACCAGGAACTGGACTTCCTTGTGGGCTACGTGTGGGGCCACAGCCGTGACATGCTAGTGGGTGCCAAGAGTCAGACTACGGCTACCCAACGTGATACCCACTGGAAGCATGTTGCGGAACATCTCAGTGCATTCGGCCATGAGGTGCGCACGGCACAAGAGTGCAAAAAGCGTTCGAATGACATCAAACGCAGCGCTAAGGCTAAGCGTGCCTCAAATTACAACTTGACTCTGGTGACTGGCGGTGGGCCTGCACCAGAGGAGGAAGTCCTCACTCCGCATGAGTCACTCGTTGCAGAATTCATACCATCTGAATCGGTCGAAGGAGTGGGAGAGATGCCGGACTTTGATGCCCAGTCCAGTGAGTGTTGATGCGTGTTTGTTGAGAACGTGTGTGTTTTACTTGTGGGATGTGTTGTGCATGATTGCCACTACATGTGACGTGTACATGTTTCGGATGTGCAAGTAATGCAATGCTTCCGTGATGCATGTCTGCTCTGCTGGATGGTGGACATGTGGAGCAGACGGGGACTGTCGGCATCAACACTATTGCACCCTACTCACATGCTGGTTACCAGTATGCCCCTCCGGTCCATGTCCCAGCTCACTGGCCCTTGTGCATGTAGCATGGGGTGACCTTCCTCTCAGCCCAGGCACGATGTTATAGCATGACTGACGTGCATGTGTCCTCTGCCTGCATGCGGGTACTCCATGTAGGCATGCTCCCTTGCCCCTACACCCCCGCTCTGCACCCCAATTCCACCTTTGCACTGGTCTGCTTCAATATTGCCGTTGGGTACTTCCCTGTTAATGCGTCCTGTGCACATACTAACTTCCCGCAACCAATCTGCCAGACATATGTTGTGTGGTACAGCCTTAGTACTTGATGCAGGGTATCTCACTTGTACTGTGCAGAGATCAGATGCCCCGCATGGACATGAGTGCCCATTCATGCTCCATGTGTATTGCATGCATGCCCCTATGTGTCCTTGACTGGATGATCACTGTAATACAAGTCCTGGGTGACATACATTGCATGGCATTTCATCAGCCTTCCCATGTCTACTGTGGCTCAGTACTGCGTTGCACACATGTTTAGGGTCTGACAATCTGGGTGGGTCACAGGCCTCAGCCTGTTTAATGGCCAATGACTCTGTCAAACTGGTGTAGTGTCTTCTTCACACGTGGGTGGCCTCCAGACGTTTCATCATGTGTCCTGCTTACTGTCCCATCATCATTTGCAGTGTTGTCACTTGACTCAGATGAAGCTATTGATGCTAGTCAACACTGCCTGCCAATGCGCAGGTCTATGGTCAGCCTTTTTATAACATGCTAGGCATCCCTGCTTTTGCACTTGGGTGGAGGGGTGCTTTGCTTGTAGATATGCTACCCATTGAATGCACAATGCACGTGATGCCTGAAGTTGACCTTGCACTGCTTTCACATTTTCTGACACACACCATGAAATACTTGTACATGTAGGTAGTGAGTAACATACACATTGGCTGCACTGGATAGACCCACTTCAATGCAAACTGCCACTTTTCAACAGGTCTGATCACAGAAGCAATTCCAAGTTGACCCAGCATGCATGCCAGGTTCTATTTTGTGTGTCACATATCTGCCTGATGTTGTCCGTGTGTGTGTGTTGTGTGCTTCTGACATGTGTAGTGACCTTTTTTCTCTCTATTTTTCAAATGATGACACAATGGAGCCGGAGGATGGTGTTGTCATGCCAGGCACAGGGTTGGTATCACTACATCAACCCGGCACAAGTGGGGGTTGTGGGGTGGCAGGCCAAGAAAACCCCCAAGTGCTACAGGCCTTCTTGTCTCTGGCTGCCTATGAGTCCAGCCCTGATGACGACTCTGACGTCCATGTCGAGTTGGATGAGCATCAGGTCCATGTGTCAGGGGTGAGTGATTCTGATGCGGACACTCCTCTGTCCGCGACATCTGCACTGAGGGGTCAGACAGTCTTGGAACGTCCGCCCGTGGTGGATCGAGACGCAGGGTCACCCTCCACACCAGTCACTGATGTGCCTGGGACATCACGTCGACGGGGGCATGTAGTCGTGCAGCCGCGGGCGGTGCCAACACGAGGAGGACACCCGGTCCTTGGGTCCCGCAGGGGTCAAGCCCAGCAACGCGGTCGCCAGGCACAACCGCTGTATACTGAGTGGGAGCAAGACATGACTGCCAATTCAGAACGGCAGGGGGCAGCAATAGAGAACATTGCTGAGAGCATGGAGCGTGTGGCCCGATCCGTGCTCCCCCCCTGCTAGGCAGGTGCTTCTCCAGCAGCAGGCGGCACGGTCCACGGCCCGCTCACTCAGGCTGGGCATGGCGGCCTCAGACAGGGCACGCCAGGCTGAAATGTCGTCTCTGTGTCAAGCAATTGCTGCTCACGCAGGGGCACCCATGGAGGCCCTGAGCGAGGAGTATGCTTCCCTCAGATCCACTCTGGGTGTCCTTCTGATGTCCCAGAGGGAGTGGTCAGAGTAGAGGTTTGCACAGCTTGAGCGTACCATCTTGGCTGAGCTACAGGCTTTCCGGGAGGTGCAGCGGTTGTCCAGCCAGGCCTTGCAGGAGGAACTCCGTGTTGCACGTGCTACCTTGCAAGGGGAAGCACGTGTATCACGGGCGGTTCTGCATGCAGACCTACAAGTCATCGCCACACAGAACCAGGCTCACCCGTCCGGCAGACTTGCTGCTGATGAGTTGCAAGCTGCGGCTAGGCGTGGCCAGCCTACTGTGCCACGTCCTCCTTTCCAGGATGAGCCAGACTCGGATGACCATCTATCTCCCACATAGGTCGGGCTGTGCAGGCGTTGAGCCCATGGAGGTTGGTTTTTTTTTTTTGGTTCAGCATCATCGCATGTGGGTGTTGAGTAGCACCCTGTACCTCCTCCATCCTGGGTGGCACCCCCCCTGGGTCGTATGTGGCCATTTTTGATTTTTCTTTTAGTTTAGTTAGTTAAGTTTCTGTTTGATAGTTAGTTTAATTAGGTAAAGTAGGTTTTTCGTAGTTAGTGTAATTAGTTAATATAGTTTAAAATTGCTTGTCTATTGTGCTTTCATGTGACAGTGTGGTGCTTTGTGGCTTTTGAAAGCATCCACTGTCTGTTCCAGCTGGGCCCTTCAGGCTTGTCTTGTGTATGTGTTTGCTGCTTGGGGTCCTTGACTCACATATGCCACTCCTGCTTCCCTTATCCATGGGCTCGCAAGGATGGTTTGGTGTAACAGCCTATTACACAAGGGCTTTGGACTGTCATATCTGTGGCATGTCTGCTGCTGTGGAACTTGTGTTAACACCCCTAGTGGGGATGATTGGGGTGTTATTGACCACTGTTCTGCTTTTGCTAGACGGGGTGTTTCATGATTCATGTGTACATTCATTGCTATGCATTGTGTAGTATGTTTCTTATCTTTACTGTACATGTGCTTGTTGCAATTCATGCCGTAGATAGTGTGTTCCACACTTTGGCTGTTAAAGACAGACTGTGGTGTGATTTCTGATGTACGTCTCTGACATGGTCCAGTGATGTGATGCCTGAAGAGACACACACAGATGAATCTTATGCATTAATCATGTGTTTCATGCCCTTTCTGCAGGGGGATGAGCCTCCAGACCACCTTTGCCAGCAGACATGGGCCATTGGACGTCTGGAATCTGGACACGTTTGGTGGTGCCCACATGCACATATGTGCGCAAGCAGAGGCACATGGATTGCAATCATACATCCGAAAACTGCTGACGTGTTTCAAGGGACTCCAGGCAAGGTGAGCAGCACAGGGGGGCCACAACACAGCAAACCTTCCACCAGGCCAGTTGCACATGCATGCTTAGTAGCAGCACTGAGGGTGAGCTTGGACGAATATTGGTGTTGAAAAGCACAATACAGCTCAGATGTGTTGGTGGACTCATGACTAGTTGATTGTAAGGTTGTCTGGGGCACCTGCAGGGGCAGTGCCACATTCCCTCCGGTCCACCATGGTCCATTGAGGCACTTGTATCACCCATGTAGCGTTCCGAGACATGGAAAGAAGCAGCTCACAGGGACAGACGGAAAGGGACAGACTCAGGTGCAGTGCATTTCATTTCCATGTAGAATTTGAAACATGCACTGCCTACTTTATTTGGGTCATGGTGGAACACAACTTGTTTGGAAGTCATACCTTGCTATATGCATCTGTCTGCTTACCCAGGGAACATTGCATGTTGGGTGATTCGTGACACATTGGTGTTCCATTTGCCACGCACCCACCGGCGCCTGACTTACTGCATTGACTGTGTATGAACCATCACAGGGGTAATGTTACGTATGGGTACGAAGCATCCACACAAGATTGTCTGTTTGTAGAGTAGTTTGTTACTTTGGGGCATATATGGTGGTGTGTTTGTGTGTTATGGGCACGCACAGATTTTTAACTGTGGCTCTCTTTACAGCATTGAAGTGCTCCTGTTACCGGACCTGAGAGTGTGCAGCACTCACCCCAGAGGTAAGTTTCGCTTTGACTTCCATTTCAGTGAATTGCTGCTATGTGCATGATGAACAAGTTTGGTATGATTGTGTATGTGTTAATGTGAGTACTACATTCTTGGCCATCCCCTACTTTCCCGTGTCAATCCTACTCCCCTCTCCAGCCCCTCATTCCGGTTATCCAGTATGCCAACGCCTGTCCCGACTGCATTTACCTGACCCTCCTTCCCCACCAGGGTCTCAGAGGCCTGTGTGAGTTTGACCTTGCAGCCACCCAGACCACAGTGGGGGTGGTTGGTTCGTGCCACTCCTGCACCTGTACACGGGAGCAGTGACAGTACACATCTGTTTGTGGTGCTTCATTCTATGTTATGTACCACACATGGTACACATCCTGTTGTGACATTGTTTTACTGTGCTACCTTGGTTGTTACGTCATTGTGGTAGTACTTGGCCTTTGTGAGGTACTGCTACTTCAAGTCATCTACTGGAGGCTGTTCTGGTTAGTTTTTCTGCCTGCAGGCTTTTTGCTTGGCTTCTGTGTTGGCCTGCTTTGAGTTATCTTGGATGTAGTGTTTTTGCAAATCAAGATGGAAATCTGAGGGTGCAGGCTACTTTTTACACACAAGGTGGGAGATGGTGACAAAGGGGAAGGGAGATCTTGTGGCCAGGTGAAATTCAAGGATGAAGGCTCCATAACCCCGGTGCAGTTGTTCAGTGGATCATTGTGATTTGTGAGGGAGGGGTGCTGCTTGGTTGGTGATAGTTGCCTTGCCCTGCAGTGTGATGGGCACCTTGACATTGTAATTGTGGTATCCTATGTACATGATGTGGTCTGCTGATCAATGCCTGTTCATGTGTTTTGTTTACCTTTCAAGTGTGAGGGGATAATTGTGGTTTGACATGCTGTGGTGTACACATGGTGAATGTTCACATGTGATGTGTAGAGGACACTGATGGTCACTTAATTGCACATGCATATGTTGAGTGCATGTCCCTACTGACCCACACACTCGGAATATAATGCACTACATGTACAACCACCCTTCCATGTCCATGTGTACACTCTGTTTTCCTTCTGGTGCCCACTGTGTCCCTGCAGCACATGTCCTATGACCAATTGTGGATCCTGTACATGCCTAATTTGCTTTTTGATGTGGTTTGTTGCTTAGATGTGATGCTCAGGGTGTGCATCACACGCAATGGCTGTTAACTGTGCTGTGCACTGAGCAGTGTGAGGTGGACACGGCACACAGAAGCTGCAGTGTTGATTTTGCAATGCACAATGTGCATGTAGACAGGCATTCATTGTTATGTTACAACTTCGACTTTTGGAATGCATTTGGGTATGACTTATTTTGGGTGGGAGGTTGTTGGTCAGTCATTTCATCTGATTCCATGTCAGCATCATTGTCTGATGCCAATTTACATTTTTCACATGTCAATGTGTACCTTATTTGTACTGTGTTGGTGTATGGCTATTGCTTGCCATGTCATGTTGTGCTTTGGGAGGGTTTGAGTGACATACCAGTGATAGTAATGGCCTGTTTTGCAGGTGTGTGTGATTCACACCTTGCATTTGTGCCTTTTGGTCACACAGGATTGCTTGTGTTTAAGTAGCTAGGGATGCACACAATGTGGCACTTCCATTGCAACAATCTCAGGGTGGTAAGGTTGTGACAGTTGACTGTCTCTTTGTCATCATCGATTGTCACCTGGTATGTGCCAGGCCTGTGTGCACTCCGCAGGGGTGGGAGTTTAGGTGAAAAATGTGTCCACAAGCTGGGTCCGGGCATCCTCGCCACATGCCCTATCCCCACCCATGGGCAGCGCCTGTGCCTGTGGTTGGGGATGTGGGGGCACCACCATGTCCACCGGTACGCCCTGCCGTGTTGCAACATTGTGCAGGACACATGCTGCCACAATGATCCTGCACACTACTGGGGGTGCATAGAGTAGCTGCCCACCAGAGCGGTCAAGGGAGCGGAAGCGTGACTTGAGCACTCCGAATGTGCGCTCCACTATGGCCCTGGTTGCAATATGGGCCGCGTTGTATCTTACCTGGGGTGGTGTGGTGGGGTTCCGGATTGGCGTCATCATGTGGTTGCTCAGAGGGTAGGCACTGTCCCCTGGAGAGGTGATAATGGTTGTGATTATTGGGGTTTGTGTATTTGTGTGTGTGTGTGTGTGTGACATGCATGCATGTGCAAGGGCATTTGTACTCACCTAGGAGCCATGTGTCGCCATGCTGCCCAGCTTCCAGGGCCCGGCTCAGGGCGGACATTCTGTATATGAAACTGTCATGGGTGGCGCCAGGGTAGTTTGCTTAGACAGAGGTGATGATTCCCTTTGCATCGCACACCACCTGTACATTGATGGAATGCCAGTGCTTGCGGTTTCGGGAGATGTGCTCAGTGGTCCTAGGTGGTGGTAGGGCCACATGGGTGCAATCTATGGCACCGAGCACTTTGGGGAAGTGTGCCACCCTGTAAAAGTCCAGGACAACGGCCTGCCTTTCTGCGGGTGTTCTGGGCATGTATATGTGCCTGCGGACTGAGGGACGTGCTGTCATGATTGCCAAGACCTGGTGTAGGCAGCGTGACTGCGTGGCCTGTGAGACCCCCCCCACTATGGCAGTAGTCCACTGAAATGACCCCGTGGCCAAAAAATGCAGGACATTGAGCACCTTCTCCATTTTGCTCTATGCTTTGGAGCAAAGGGTGGGGGATCTAAGGTCATCTTCCCACTCCCTGACCAGGTCTAGGATGATACGGGGTGGAAACCTATAACTGCCGTAGACCTAGTCATCAGGCATCCCAAAAAGGCTTGTCCGTGGTGAAAAAATGCGTGCCCTGGCTATTCTCCTCCTCCTGCGGTGTCCCACGATCAGTGCTGCGACAAATGGGGCATTCATCGGAGCTGTATATACGTGTTTGTTGTTTGCGTGCACTTTTATACTGTGCGTGGGGACGCTTCCGCCTTTGTGTGGCGGACGCATTCACACCTGTGTGCGTCTTTTGCCGTGCGCGGGTTTCCTGTATTCGTATCCATGAATACGGGTTGTTCGCGTGCGTGTGGGCGTTCCGTGTAGTTCCCTGCTGTACTTCCCCAGTTACGCCTTCTTTTTCACGCGTTATTCAACATTCCACGTGTTACGCCCACTGTTCCGCCTACTTTTGTTGTGTGCGCTGCGCTATGTGCGCTTTTGCTGTGCACGTAGCGCACGCCGTTTGATGACGTGTGTGCCCGTGTGCGACATGCACCGATTTGGCGCACAACCAGTGGGAAACAAGCGCAGCGCCTTCCTTGAATCTCACGTGTGCGCGTGCGCTTGCTTTCTCATGCTTGCGCCACCTTGCGCCTGCTTGCGCTGGGATTTTCGGTGCACGTTTCTTCCATGAATCGGCCCCATGGTGTTTAGAAGAAGGCGGGTGAGGAAACTGTTGTGACTCACAGATTTACCCCACACACCACCACAGGCATTTCATCCTTTGAAAAGCTGAGAGGCAGAACACCCAACACAAGAGTCTGTCCCTCGTGGTTGGGTCGAGCTTGCAAAAGGGACATTGATTTAAAATACATTGAAAGGAAAATATCTCAAAGGCAGCTGAATAATAAAACATGTTTTGATGAGAGAAAAGCTGTGAAAGAATGTGGTGTGAAAGTGGGTTATTGGGTAACGATTAAACTTCCCCAACAGGCTGCAGGTAAATATGTCAAGTGGTCAGAACCCATGCAAGTACTAGAGAGGTTTCATGGAGCTGTTAAAGTTTCAGATGGTAGAGTGTGGAATGTGAACAGGGTGAGAACCCATGCAAGTACTAGAGAGGTTTCATGGAGCTGTTAAAGTTTCAGATGGTAGAGTGTGGAATGTGAACAGAGTGTGTAAACGTTCTAAGAACATTCCTAGGTGTACCAATATAGTTAAAGGTAGTAAGGATTTTGAGAAGGTTAATAAGCCTGAGAAAGGAAAAGCCATGGAAAACAGGGTCAATACCCACACCAAACATGTTTGTGGAAAGCCTTCTTATCTGAAAGATTATGTGTGTTGAACTTCGTTCAGCTCCTTTTTACAGTACATTTCAGCACTACATTTTAGAACAATGTGGTAATTTCACTGTTAATAAATATACAGTATGCTTTGCAAGGTTTTAATTTTGTTTAATATGCCAATTATTTTCATGTTTTGAAAAAAAATATTTGTTTTGTAAATGTGTTTAAAGAAGGGAGGTGTGTAGCATTCTATGTTCCATGGTTCTAGCATTCTATGTTCTATGTTTCACCTTCTCACATAATGTGGGGAGAGTGGAACATGGAACATGATATGCTGGAGGAAAGATGCTCAGCAGGAATGTTCTAATATGCATTTTGTTGTACTGTTGAAGAGTCAGTGGGCTAATCCCTCATCCTAAATAAATCTTACTCAATACTCTATATGGTGTTGAGCAACATTATTTCACAATTGTTCACAAAAACACTTACACTCAAGGTTTCTTGATTAAACAATTCTTAATTTATTTAACAGTCAGTTATGTAAGCCTTCTTCAGAAGGGAGCAAAACATGTAACAATTATAATACACTTCAAAACACACTCTGTTTCTTTAAATCAGATGATACCCATTGGGGATGGCACACAGACACTTCCTACACCCTCAGGTGACTTAAATAGGTAGGACGATGTGGACATTGATTTATCACTGGTATATTTAGAGCAATACTGAGGTTGCTGCAAAGGTTAGATTGGGGAATAAAACAAAGGTTAACAAATAATTCATAAAGAGGTAAGTATTTTTTAAACCTTCCAATGTCAAGTACATTTCACCCTTTCCTGGGGGGAAGGTAAAGGCACAGAGTCAGAGCTAAGAAGAGTCTCTCAGGGAGCCAATATTAGTTGAGCAAAGTCTAGGGGAGCTGAAGATCTTCTTTGCAGGTAAGTAAAAGTCTTGCAAAATGTTTTTAGAAAAGTTTGTAGAAATAGGATTCACTTGAACGGCCACAAGCTGTGAGGCTTGTGAGGGATAAAGATGAAAGCAACTCTGTAAGGGCAACCAAGACCTGTCTCAACTGAGAACAAGTAAGGCTACACAACAAGAGGTAAGTCCTCTTTACTTTACAGTACCTTTGGTTAGAAGAAATAGATCCAGCTGGGTTTTGTTCCTGTGCAGCTCTGCAGATCCTGGTGCTCCTGGGCCTCAGCTGTGTGGAAAAGAGGGAGGACGTCTGGGGATTCCTGCACTGCAATGGGAAGGTCAGCGGCAGCAATGGACAAACTTTAATTCAGTGGCACTTTGCGGTTTCAGCTCCTCACGTCTGACAGCAAATAACAACACTGAGGTTCTCGGATGCCACGTTGTACTTTCCTCGCATCTGGGGTCCAGCACTCAGTTGAGGTGGCTCAGACTTGGTCAGTCCCGCTTCAGGGAAGTACGGAGGATCTTCCTGGCACTCTGGTCAGACTTAAAAGTGACCCACTTGGTTTGGTGTTCCTCTCCCTGGCACTTTGGTTCCAACAGAAGCAGCAGTGGAAGTAGAGGCAGCTCCAAGAGGCTGTCCAAACAAGTTCACTTTGGGGTTGATAGGTCCCACCAACCCAAGGGGAGAAGTCGTCCATGCTGGGCTATTCTAGTCGAACCGAATTTGGAGCTTCAGCATAGCAGCAAGGCTTCAGCAGGCAAACCAATTTTCCAGGAGTTGCAGCAATCGTCTCTTCCAAGTTCTTCTTCGGATTCCTTTGTCCAGTGGTTGACTCTACCTGACAAGCCAAAAAACCTTGCTTTTTATGCAGGTTGCTCCCATTCATTCCAGCCTAGCTGTCAATCACACAGCAGGGTGGCTGTCCTCCAAGGACAGCCAGCCGGACAATAACCTTTAGGTGCATTCCTGTAACCAAAGGGATTAAGCACTGGGAGTTTCGGCTCCTCCCTCACTTCCTGCCCCTGACAGACATACCGGAGCCAGAGGCAGGCTTCAATCGTGAATCCCGCCAAAGACAAAATGAACAATGGGACCAAACTTTGTTTGGCGCGCAGAGTAAATCTCAAGAAGGACCTTTCCAACAAGAAATGGTGAAGAAAGAAGACCAGGGCCATTTTGACAAAATGGGCACCCATGGGTGCCTTACTGCAGCTTCAAACGCAGCCCGCAGTAAAAACACACAATGGTAGTTAAAAGTAAACCACTGCCACCAGCCATTAATTGTGGAAAGGGTAACACAAAGAACTTGACAAAGGGGATACTAAGTAACCCCTCCAGCACCCTATGGTAAGATGGTGTGTGTTGGGCCAATAAAGTTACAACATGTAAGTAAAGTCAATTTCACTTCACTGCTGTTGGAAACAGTAGTTTCACCAAGAGAAGGTATTAAACCTTTGGGAAATCTAAGAGACTTCTCCTACCACTGCACTGAAGGTGCCGTGTGTCTCAATGTAAAAGATGATGCCTATGGCGTTTGTCAGACTCCAAAGTCACAAGAAACACAGAGTACAAATCCCAGAGAAAATGCATGAGAGAGTGGGAAAAATGGTCTCACTCTCTCCAGGTTAGAAATTTAAAAAAAAGTCCAGCAAAAGAGCAGGGGGTCTCCAAGGTAGAAGGGAATTGGCACATTTCTGAGAATTCTCCGTAACACTGAGCCTCCATCTGAGGCCCAGTGGCAAGGGAGCTTGAATAAAGGAATAAAGCCCAGCTTCCCCCATCAAGAACGGCGCTCCTCCAGCCCAGGATCTACTGCAAGGGCAGGCAAACCGATGACACTTTTGGTTGGGGGAGCTTGGGCCTAATAAAATATGGAGATGATTGATTTGTGGTGGGAGTAAGTTAGTCGCCTGGTCGCCGCAGATTTTTATAAATTTTGTAAATATAATGTTTGAACCAAGGAGTTATAAGTGACCAAAGTATGATTTTGCACTGTTGACAACCATGAAGTAAAACTAAATATAGTTTGATTAGTGTTTTTATGTAATACACCTGTGGCATTTTAAGGCACAAAGAATATGCGTGCACTGGTAATTTGTTTCTATACTATAGGGGTTATGCTGCAGGTACTGCTGGTAACATATGGTTACCCGAAATGTAAGGGGATGATGTATGAACTGGGAAGTGGCCAAGTGCCAGGGATAGGAAGAAAACCTTTTACAGCGGCTTTCCAAGTGGTTAATGGGATGATAATTTGAGGGTTCCATTCAATCACCTTTTTTAAGCATTGGAACAACAAAAGCTTACTGCCATAAGTGGGAATCTTTTTCTGAGATATTATCATGGTAAATAGTGTAAGGGAGGAAGGGACTTTTTGCTCCCCCTTGTACATTCTGCATGAAATGGATCTATTACTCATCCCATCGCAGGGAGACGTTCCCTTGTCTATCCTCTGACGACAGAGGACAGAAGCCATTGGATGACAAATACAGACTCCATTTTATGCCAACCCAGGACTCCATCTTTTACTAGGCCGCACAATGATTTCGAAAAAGCCAGCTCTCTCATTGTCCAGCACCGAGCACAAGCCAAACAGATACACACTCTACCTCCTCCCCTGTCTGCAGTGCACAAGCTCTTTTCTCATGGAAGTACAACCATGTATTGTTGCAACTCGTCTGTATTTTTCTCTTACTCTGAGCTCATTGCCCTGTGTGTGACTGGGCTGAATCTTGACTTGTGTACTCATCCATCTCAACAAACCCGCATGTGCCCTCTCAATCACCAACTTCACACCCACCAATCACGAAACCCAGACCCTCCTGTCCCTTTGATGCTGATACACATCTAACCCCCTGAAGTGAGCAGAGCATGCACACACTGGAGCCTTAAGACCTTGTACCATATATCCAATGAAGAATTCATACACCGCAACTACTGCAGGGCCGCAACTTCACCTGTGGAGAGAAAGCAGAAGAAAGACATTATTAAAAGACACACACAATAATCAGAAATCAACATCACAATATTTTAAAGCCTTAAGACACTTACCATCAGGAGTGGCTTAGCCACAGCTGGACTGGGCTGCCACCTACAATGGGCCAGTAAAGGAACTCGGTCCATCAAGAGCACCCCTGCAGTGAGAAGCAGGACATAGAACTCATCATCATTAATCACCAGGTGAGCTTATATGGGACGGTGCATGATCACCACACTTTGGGAATAAGGGTTCGAGAGGGAGCACAGTCGCCTAGCAGCATTCTCACGATCTCTCATCTCCACGCAGGAGCAGTGCCACCAATCGCTGAAGCCTACAACATATGTGCAGGGGAAGAAGCCTGACAAGAGTGACCCATTTCCAGGGAGGGCTGCAACCGTGCGCCAATGTCCCCGCAGAGATCAGGTGGGCGTAACAAGTACCCTCTGACTTTGTTTTCCACCCAGTAGCTGCCCCTGAAATATTACCAGGTACTATCCTCTCATTAGATCTGCAGGGAGTACAAGTACCAGCTGGATATGTTGTGACAATAGGTCTGGACACCTACGGATGCGAGTGGCGAACAGTACTGTGCATAGACCCAAACATAGTGCTGCGTGATCTGACAGGCGAGGAGTTGTTCACTGACCAGGACAATGATGGGGACATAATAATGGAAATATGCATGCCATGCGATGTAATGATCGAATACAGACGAGTAATGAACCACCTCATGGCCACTGTCAGTGCACCACCGTCATTTTTTGATGAGGACATGCAGCAGGTACCTAAAAACCTATGGATGACTAACCTCCATGACGTGGAGCTTTTGCAAGAGGTAACCTCAGTAAAATTTAAACTTAAGACAGGTGCAGCGCTACCCCGGGTGAGACAATATTTCATGGCCCTTATGAGGTGATGTATTGTACACCTTCAGCAGTGAAAGCAATGAGCCTGAAATATTGGATACACCTCTCTGATGTAAGAAAAGCACATGGCAGCGTGACACCAGAAGGGGAACAGCCCAATGCACAGGAAGTGGCAGTACCCTAAAGAGAATGGATTGTGTAAAAACTGAATAATTGAGAATTACAGTCAATGGGGTAGCCATGTAAATAAAAGCATGAACAGATGACTATATGTATATAAGTTTGAAAAGTGATTATATGCTCTCTCTCTCTCTATCGCTCTCTGTCTCGCTCTATCACTCTCTCTCTCTCTCTCTCTCTCTCTCTCTCTCCCCCTCTCTTTCCCTCTCTCTCTCTCTCTCTTTTTAAATGGAATGTTAAGTTTTCCTTCCTATAACTGAAAATGCACTTAACCCATTGTATTCCGCTCTATACGCACAGACATGGTGGAAATGAGGGCCCTCAATAACACCACGACAGAGATAGATAGCAATAGGGGCAATGTTAGTGCCACTTGGGCCTAGTCAGGTGACTGTAGCCTCTACTTTACGGCCATTATATTTTCTAAATTACTGTTATGCTTAGGTTTATATTGGAGCTTTTCTTTCATTTTCGATGATATAAAGGAAGAGGGGGAAACTGGTGCTGGAGGAAATGCAGCTGATATGGGATGGGGTAAAATTTATATGGGCCCACAATGCCTCTACAAATCTCACCTCACTAACCATGAATCACACAATGAAATCCCCTCTGTCTGAGTCATCAACAATGAATAATGATGAGAATGTATTGTATGTTTATAATAAGGACCAACCTACTCCTGCTGTATTAATGCTGCCATATGCTCACCCACATACAACCTTTGAACCTACGTCAAATGAAGACTATATGCACTTTAGGTCCCAAACACCCACCCACATACCCCTCCTACCACACAGTATTGGCAATGTGATTATGATCAGAATGGAAAATTTAATTTAGGCATTTCCCTATCCTCTATCAAAGAATTATGAAGCTACACAATGGTCTAGTGGGGATTTCTCCCCACTAGACCATTGTGTAGCTTCATAAAGAAGAAAAACTGTAGCATAGCGAAAAAGATATGATGCATAACATGACCTATGGCTGGATGCAGTAGAGGACCCTTGTCATCTAGATCAGTCTAACAAATGGTACTCTGACATGTGCACCATAGGTAAACAAGCAACAAACCAAAGGTGCTATGGGGGTCATTACGACCCAGGCGGTAAGTACGCCAACTTTACCACCATGGTGTAAACTATGTTTACACCATGGTGGATGGCGGATTTACCGCCCCATTACAAGGTGTGTGGGGCGGTAAATCCCCATTTCCCATTTTACCCTTCCCCATTCCCATTTTTGCCCCATAGGGCATAATGGGAGTGGGGAAGGCGCTAATTACGCCACCGTAAATTACGGTGGCGTAATTAGCACCAAGGCGGTTTAGCGCCATGGATTTTAACAGCTGCTAGAAGCAGCCGTTAAAATCGGATTCAGGCGTTAAGGGTTAACGACGGCGTTAACCCTTAACGCCTGAGTTGTAATGAGGCCCTATGTGTGTTCCCTGATAGCTCACACATCAGGAACACCCAAGGTCCTATTACCGCAGGAAACCCCCATAGCGGATGCTCTGTGTGTCATTCATCTCGCACTTTGTAGTATTCGAAGTACCTTCCAAGCACTCCCAGTAATGTTACAACTGCTTCAGAATGAGAAGACCTGTCACAACAAGCCACAAGGAGTACTTTGCATCAATGAACCATTTTTTGTCATAAAAGGGACAATGTTCACATAAAACAAATGGCAAGAGGAAACAGTAATGTGCAGAAGCACTATGAGGACTGTCAGAACAAACCTTTCAATGGGTTGAATGAACATGCACTCAAACATGGTCCCAGCACATTGCCAAACTAACATGGGTAACAGCTCTCGAAAAGCCAATCAAGATCCAACGCGAAGTGCAATACGAACTTTGTTTTCACAGAGAAGGAAAGGTGGCCATGGGATCAAACAAACATTGCAACAAAACGTTTGTCCTCCCCGACATGAGAAAAGGAACAACTGCTTTGATGGTGCATTCGGCCCTGATGGTGATTCCGGAGAGCCACGTGCAGGGGGAGAGGGTGCCCACCAGAACATCCCTGGCACCCCAATCAACTACCAAAGAACCCCCCATATATTATGTGCTGTCTGTCGGAGGACAATCTACCAGACAGAGTGCCACGCAAAAGGAGAGCATCAAACTACATCTCTAAAGACTCTTCCAATATTTTGGCACAAATACCGGACCAGTTTAAGTTGTTTAACTCGGCTGATACTTTTTCACGTTACTCAAACCAAGCATCCAGGCATGAGCTAATGCCAAATGGTTGCAGATTGTGAGGTGGGAGCTGATCCAACTGGCAAATGACACTGAAGAAGGGTTCAACATCACCAGAGTAGAATTCAGA
Organism: Ambystoma mexicanum; assembly: GCF_040938575.1. NCBI lineage: Eukaryota > Metazoa > Chordata > Amphibia > Caudata > Ambystomatidae > Ambystoma > Ambystoma mexicanum. The sequence goes on from NC_090924.1 coordinate 1,123,121,082, forward strand.
GCCCTATTGCTGATGACAATACAAAACCGCTACGTCTTGGACCTCCTCACAGCAATGGAAGGCAGTGTTTGCTGAGAAATTGGGAGTGCATGTTGCACATTCGTGCCTTCTGCAGATGCTGACAATGGGACATTATCACATGTAATAGCTACGATGCACGATTTCTGAGAAAGGGTGAAGAAGGAATGTGGCATCAGCCAAGTGACTGGTACGATACAGTTTTTGATTGGGTACCATCCTGGTCCAGGAATGCAATCAAGCTACTGGTCCCCATCATAGTATTTTTGCTACTGATTATTTGTGTGTGCCAGGTAGGGGTTCGATGCTGTGCACAATCTATGCCTAGCAGTGCAATGATGATGGTGACAGTGGGTAATCCAAACAAACTGCCTCATGATACTAAGAAAGCATAAGTGCAAACTGGTGAAAACAATGAGCCCATATACCTCATGAGAGCAGTATATAATACAGGGGATAGAGTGGACAATTTGTTGCACACAACTATCAAGCAGCCCCGTAAATTAGAATGGTATAAGGAAGTATGGGTTGACCTAGAGGGGGATGGTGGCTGCATATACATGATGTGCACTCCTGATGAATATGCCAGAAGGGGTCAAAGTCTAAGATCCATGTGTAGAGCTTGGATGCCAATAAAGGGAACTCCAGTCTGGGAAGAAGCAGTGATGGAGGCAGAGGAACATAGGCGCGCTAATTTCCAGGGTTATTTGTTACATTAGGAGTAACGAAAGGGGGGGAATGTACGGGAGCAAGGTTTTTTTTGCCCCCCCTGTACATTCTGCATGGAATGGATCTATTGCTCATCCCATCGCGGGAGACATCCCCTTGTCTGTCCTCTGATGACAGAGAACAGAAGCCTTTGGATGACACATACAGACTCCATTTTACACCACCTTTTACTAGGCCGCACAATGATTTCTAAAACGCCACCTCTCCCATTGTCTAGCGCCGCGCACAAGCCAACCAGACAACCCCTCCATCTCCTCCCCTGTCTATGCCCTTTTCTCACAGAAGTACAATCTTGTATTGTTGCAACGTGTCTGTACCTTTCTCTTCCTCTGAGCTCATTGCCCTGTGTGTGACTGGGCTGAACCTTGACTTGTGTACTCATCCATCTCCACAAAACTGCATGTGCCCTCTCAACCCCCACCTTCGCAACCACCACTCACGAAACCCAGACCCCTCTGTCCCTTTGATGCTTATACACATCTAACCCCCTGAAGTGACCAGAGCACACACCCAATGCCTCCCTAAGCCCCCTGTACCATATGATGCGCCTGGAAACACGTTTGTATAGGTGCGTTATAAATGCCATATCATATCATATCCAATGAAGAAACAACACCTATCAATCTGCATCATGAGACACCAGGTAGATCAAACCCTTTCGTGGTGGGCGCCGGGATTAAGGCACTATGTCTTATTGTTCCTTGAGGGCAAAGCATAAGCTGAATATATAGTTGTTAGCTGAACTTTATAGCACCTCCACTAAATGTCAGAGTTTAATGTTAATTGGTTGTTTCTAGCCTTTTTTGTATGTTGTCAGAATAAAGAGATTAGTTAATCAATCTGTGCCCGACGCCTCTGACCTTCACCCCACCCAGATCCGCCCAGCTGACCCACATTCTGTGAGGAGCACCAACCCAGCACCAGCCAACCAAGCCACATCACCCCAGTATAGTCTATAATGTAACCAAGTAGTGGACCAATGACCATGTAGTATTCATCACCTATATTGTTAGTCACTGATGACGAAAATTCTTCTTATAACGTGCTGTTTTTGTACTGTTGAGCAAAGCACTCTCGGCAGCAGAGCTCTGTGTGTGTATTTATTACCTGATATAAACTTTGTTCAACTTGCAATCCATCTCCTGGTCTCATTCCCTACTGGGGTGTGTTCATTTATTCCGAGTTTGGGATCTGTGTTTTGGGAATGGGCGCCTTCAATAGTATTAGCCCAAATAGTTGGTTGGACAACCCATCTTTGCCTTCAGCATGGGAATCAGCCATTCGTGACGTTTCTGTTTACATCATTTGTGAGGACCATTTAGCCTTGCAAATAGTTTTCCAGAGTGGACTAGAGGCATGTAGGGTACTGAGCCCCCCTGGAAAAGGAAAGAATCAAAAAAGGCGTTTGCCTCTGTCATCAGAGTTGCGCAGATGAGAGAACATGATAATTCTCTGCAGGCATGCATACACCTTCAACAATTAGACCACAAATGGCTTTTTGGAGGGTTTCCACATGCCTGCGTACAATTACTGCTCTGCTGCCTCAGCTGCGGCTCATCTAGAGAACTTGCCATGACTTGTCGCACCCTACATGAGACAGCAGTTCTGTTATCCACTTGGAATGTTCTGCAAGGGGGCAGAATGTGGGCGCTAGTCATCCATTTGTGACCTGGTGAAAATGCCAAATTAAGACGGGAGACAGTCAACTACCTCAGGTGGGCCTTCTGCACCTGCATGTCCATTGATTTAGCAGGGCCTTGTTGCAGCATGTGACTGGGCTGGTCTCTAGAAGACTGTAAAACATATTGCTTTATAGAGCTGTTGAAAACAATGATTGGATTAGTTTGAGGATGTAAAATGAAAAGGCAGCTGCATAATATGTACATTAGGCGGGGCAGCTAACCGGATGTCGAATCCTAGAAGTTCGGCAGAACGGTGCAGCAATACTCCCAAAGGAAGGCAAGCACGCTGCGATTCAGCATGCTGGAAAAATCATCAGGCAGTACCCAGGGCAGCGTTCTGGTTGCGGTGTGTGGAAAGTGCGTCAACCCCTAAGCTGTTTTCTAATATGCCCGTGTGGACAGTTTTTACTGTGGATTCCAATAAGTCCCTCGATATGGGTTTATTCATTAACCCGCTAGTTTGATATGAAATATACAGGAGATATGGGATTAGTTGTTCTGCAATTTACAGCCGCACAATTTATGATTGCAATTTAAACTCACAAGCGGCCCATTCTGCGTGCAGGGTTCCCTTCAGTAGCCGGATGAGTAATGATGTGGCCGGGAACGATAGCGAGCGCAGCTGTCTGAAAAATAAGAATAAAAGAAAACATTGAAGGCTCGCATAAAACAAGGGAATGTTTCACAAAGTTGAAGGGTTGCGCGCAGGTTTCTTTTCCTGGAATGTCTAGCTGACATGTGCTGTACCTCACAATTAAACTTTCTTCCCTGTTAAAATCATTAATGCCAACTCAAACTTGAATGTTTAACCTTTTATGCAGTGCATGCATAACATTGGTTACTCTTCCATTGGGCCAGATTCATGGAATGTTTTGCACGGTTCAAAGTGACTTTGCACTACCCATTTTTGCCGTGCAGTCAGTGCAACGTCATTTTTGTAGTACAGAAGGAACCTTGCACTGCAAAAATACACTTTGCAGTTCTACGAATCAGGGTTTGTGTCATCACTTTTCAGCAGTGCAAAGTCCGGGACGTCACTTCACTGAAATGCCAGGGGTAGCGGAAGTGACATCGCACGACCCTTGAGCTGTGTTGACATCGCAGGAAGTGATGTCATTTGATCCCATCACAAAGTGACATCACAAGAAGTGATGGAACACAACACCTTGCCCCCGAGCTATCCCCCCGAGAGTTTGACTGCAACTTGCTAAAAGCAAAATACATGGTCCGAAATGGATGCTTATTTACTCTCTAAATGCTTTTTGGAAGTTTTTGGCTGCATTGTGATTTTGAGGTGTTTGAGGTGTTGAAGAACAGACTAAATCAGTGGCTCACACCCTGAAGTGTGCCTGAAATTAACCTTTAATGAGTTTTGCAATTATTGTATAGTGTTTCAGAAAGACAAATTATGGTGCACTTTTGGAACTGCCTGAACAAGAAAGCCAGCTGCTGCGGAAACAAAGAGCCACAGCCCAGGACCTTCCAGTTAAAAGGGGTAGCAAGGCAGACCACAGGGAGTAGCAAGACCTCAGGGGTCACATTTGCGACACTTGGCAACCCCTAAATGACGTCCCTGGAAAAGTCACTTTGAAACTTGCAAATAATTCCATGAATCGTGCCCATCATATCTCAGTTATTAATGCGCTTTACCGTTTCATTGTTCCATTAAATACTAATGGAAGCGCACGTGTGCACGCACTTCATACATATTCATACATATTCCAAATATAGGCTATCCTTTAGATGGTTCTTGGCACTTCTTTGCCCCTTTGTTCAAGCAGAGGAAAACATTTGTAGAATAAAAGTACTTTTACTGTAATTGGTGTTGATTATATTCATCTTTTTTTTTCAAAATGGAAAGCGTTTTTTTTAGCTGAGAACGGTTTTTGGCTGGAGTAACTGGTTAAATTAAATAACTTTTTAGCGTGCACAAATGCAATGTTTGTTTAAGTCATCCTTTTTGTTTTTTCTTAGATGTTCAATGACTTCCTTGTGCTGCTGACGATCCCAGCTCACTGTGTTTGTGCACTTAACATTTATTGTAATTGTCCTCTTAGACCATGAGGACATAAAAAAATTAATTCACACTTACTTTCCCATCAGCCACACTCCTGCCATCTCCACAGTTAGAATTCTAGAACCAAAAGCATAAAACTGCAGAAAATGGTGGTGTTTATACTTTACAAAATGAAGAGAAAAGAAAGAGGAATATATACTAATAAAGCTACTAAAAACATCTTCCCCATAAACTATCACAGACAGCTACAGAAAAAATTAAAAAACAACCCATAACAAAATATGAAATTCACAGAAATCTATTTTAGCCCTATCTAGTATTTTTTAGCCACAGCTATTTGACGCGGCTGCATATCCTGCTTTGTATCTGTGGCTACACATATTTCTTTGCAAACACGAAATAAAACTAAGCCGGCCTTTCAAACTTCCAATAAAATAAGTGGACACTTAAACACACAAACTAACACACACAGATACATTTCTGTGCTATATCATCCACATAACAATATGATCATTGTTTATATACACAGCTATAAATATAACCACAACTCTGAATATAACCAATAAGAAGTCAAAAAGCTTAAACCTGCCTGCGAACGTGCATTTTATACACACGGTTATAGAACACCCATACATGAGCGATTTACTGACAGCCGTGGCTATTCGCAAAAATTACGACTCAGAAAATGTGTTTACACTCCTCCAAACAAGTGTCCCTTACACACATGTCATCCCCCCTCCACTCTCTATGGTCCTCCTCTGCTCCCCGGGTCTCTCCCAATACCCCAAAACACTCAATTCATCTATGAAGCCTCTCCACCCAAAATGTCGGATAGCCGCGGCTACACCAAGTACACAAACGCACAATGTGCTATTTGCCACAATATAGCCCCGGCTGCACAGATTATCAAACTTGCCCGTGGGTAGAAACGCTGTGCACAGAGTGACTGCTGGATAGCCGGTGATAATAATAACAGTACCATCAACAAAATACAAACTCAAAAACACACACATCATGCATACCCTGCTCATACAAACTACTAGAAATTCAAACTAAGAATCATGTTCTTGCAAACAGAGAAGGACTGCACATATCATGGCTGGTTTGAAAACTGTGTAGCTGATTGGAGACAGTTGGCTGTTTTGCTTACTGCCTTTTTAAATACATATATACATAATGGATCAGTATTAGAAATATAATACATAATAGATCAGTCTTAGAAGGGGCTCTTTCGGGTACAAACAGTGTACTTTTTTCCACATTGAGGCCAATAGCCGCATAAAAGGTCCAACAAACTAGTGGCTACAACCCTGCTCAGTTATTGCTGCTGTTAACTGCGCCTCCAATATTCAACAGCCCATTGGGCTACACCGTAGACACGGTTATTCATTTATGTTTAAAAAAATAATATCTTTCTATATGAAAAAAAAAACATTCAGTTAGAAAACACACACACTTTAAGAAACACAATTTAATACACATGTTTTAATGGCCCTCATATCTTGTATGCAGTGCATTACATGCACTATATAAGATGCAACATGTGTGCATACAACACAGTTGTTTTCTTTTCACATACTAATCATTGGGTCATTGGGAAAAAATCCAACATGGATTAAAAAATGCATTAAGAAGGTAGGTGTAAGCAGTGTTTGTGCATAATCAAACTCCACACATTCAAGGTGCTGCCACCAACAACCAGAGACTTAAAAACCCTGCAGCACTTCATTTCAAGAATCATCAGAAATGCTAGACAGGTTCAAAAAGACGGCTTTCATAAACTGTCTACAAATTTGCTGCTCCCATTTCCAGCAGTGTTTTGAATATAGGTTAACTTTTCACAGAAATTAACTGTCCGCCATCTTGTGCAAATCCACTGCAATGATGAAAACGATACAGCTAAAACAGAATAAAAAAATAAAGAATTACCATAATGAACTTACAAAACACCATCAATTGTACTACCTCTCAGAAAACTCAAAACAGCAAAGAGTACTGCATAGCACACACGGCATTAAAATGACAAATACAATCAAATAAACCTTCAACCTAACTGACCTGAATATAAAAACGAAATACCGACATATAAATGCCATTGAGAAATCTAATGGTGTAGGTCCATGTTAGAGAAAGATAAAAAGTACATAAAAAAATACTTGCCACACAATCAGAGCAGATAAAAAAATGATAATAAACACCATCTGAGAGCAGTAATTAATATAGCTAACACACAGAACACTGCAAATAAGCCTTCAAACATGTAAATATGTTTTAACACTTACATTCACATCAGCCACACTCATGCCATACAACGCAGAAAATGGTGGCATTTATACTTTCCAAAATGAATACCAAAAAAAGAGGACTATATACCAATAAAACTACTAAAATGCATGACATATTTTCTCGACAACCAATCACAAAGAGCTACACAAATAGAACAGTAACAACAACCAATAACAAACAATGAAACTCACAGAAATCTATTTTTCCCCCAGCCAGCCTCTTTTATAGCTGTGACTATTTGACGCGGCTGCAGAACTTGATATGTACCTGCAGACCGAAAATAAAACTAAAATGGCCTTCAAAACTTCAAATCAAATAAGTGAACAACTAAGTACATAAAACTAAATAAACACATGCTTTTCAATAGACGCACCTACAATTACACAATGTTTCATTTGCCATAATATAGCCGTGGCTGCGACACTGAGCATATTTCCCGTGGGTAACAATGCTGCGCACAGAGTGGCTGCTGCATAGCCGCAGATAAGCACTACAGTACCATCGACCAATCAAAAACTTCAAAACACACACATCAAACACACCCTGCTCATACAAACTATTAGCAAATTCAAACTCGGAAGCATTTGCCTGGAAACAGAGAAGGACTGCAGATATCATGGCTAGTTTGAAAACTGTTTGGCTAATAGGAGACAGTTTTCTGTTTTGGTTGCTGGCTTTGTGTGAGAAACTAAATATTAACTTGGACCTTGGTTTCAGAGATATTTACAATTAAATGGTTTGGATTGCGGGTATGCATTGGTTCCAAGTTTTTCCAAAATTGTTAAGTCTGAGAAGTACAGGGCAGGCAGACATAATACTAATTCATTGTGGAGGCAATGATTTGGGGAATGTACGAGGTGTGTCCCTTACTTTAATGATCAAACAGGACTTGAAAAAACTAATGAAACTATTTTCTCACATCATCTTTATATTATCCAATCCGATGTTGGGAGATGTGGTCTTTCCCACACCCTCACCATTCCCGCGCTAAGTAAGATCCTGTATTTGCTAAAGCGGAGAGATGCCCCTCTCACCACGTTGATTATTCGCACTAACAGCAGTAAACAAATGCATAACCAAGCCTGTATATGCCTAGAAATTCCATTTTGTGACACACCTGATGCCATCTTTTGCTAGGCCCAAAAATGATCTCTAAATACTGTCTCTCCCCTGCCCATTGCCTTGCAAAGAAAGCCCAGGCCACCTCCACCACCTGCCAGCTCTTCATAAGTCCTGGTCTCACGGAAATCCAGCCATTCATTGTTGCAACATTCAGTATCATCCTAGAACAGATGAGCTCACTGCACTGTGTCTGACCGAGAAGGCCCCAGCTTGTATGCCCATCCATCTCCGAAAACCTGCCTTTGCAATCCTGATCCCCACCCCACCAGGCCAGAGTCCACTGGACCCAGACCCTCTTGATCTTTGATACACATACACATCTGACCCCTCAAAATGACCCGATGGGGACACCCACCATAGCCCTAATCCCAGACACCAACATATCCTTCCTAAACCAAACACATGTCTACTCGTATCATGAGGCATCAGGTAGATCAAAACCAACAGGGAAGGCACCCGGGTCTGGGACACTGTGCCTTATGAACCTTAGGGTACAGGGGTTAGAATGCCAGTATATCTGCCAATAGGTTCTGAGAGGACCCCCAAGGAAGACTGCATTTTGATAGTCTTTTTTTTGTTGTTGTGCTTTTATCGTGAATGGAAATAGAAGATTTATGTATAACCAAATACAAATAAAAAAAAAAGAAAAGAGTACCCCCATTCATGCCAGAATTTGATGCTTGCCATTTGTCTCATGCCATCAGTTCAGGTTATTCTAGCTTAGAGATAGATAGATAGATAGATAGATAGATAGATAGATAGATAGATAGATAGATAGATAGATAGATAGATAGATATGTAACATTCCTCTAATCCGACCTTCACCACGGAGATGAGCCCTGTGGCACCACATGCCCTCTAATCGACTCGGACACATCAGCCAATCGTTGCCTGACATCACCTATAGAGCATGCTGCGCCATGCGGGGCGACCAATTGAAACTGTTATTTCATACTGTATGTTGTTACATCACTCTGAGATTATTTTGGTTCATAATGTTCTGCCTGTGTATTTTTTGGCAGAGCGCTCTCAGGCAGCAGAGCCACTTGCTTGCATTAACCTTATACAAATGTGTTTTACTTGCAATTATTCTCTTGGTCTCATTCCCTAGCAGGGTGTGTCCGCTTACTTGGTCTCCGGTATTCATGCATTTTTAGGGATAAGCCTTCACTGTCTCAGAGGCAAAAATGGAAAGGGACCACCAGATTTAATGGTAACATTTAGAAATCCTGTAGAAATGTTAATAAAGCAGTTTCAACATTAATGACAAACGAATTATGGATTTCGAACAACATACAGTTCTACATGGCCAATTTCTATAGGCATGACAGAGTACACCTAACTGATGAATGAAATGCAGTGTTGCTTCAAAACATTAAAACAGTACTCCAGATATGGTAAAATACTGCGCTCAGTGTGCCCCAAAACAGTCATTATAAGGACTACTTGTGACATATAAATACACAAATACAATAATATAAACTTTTTTTTTTTTTTTAGATTATACCCACGGTTACAGTTCATTGACTTTTACCATAACCTTGGTTACATAAATTGGATAAAAAGGGGGCTCACTTCAGGTTTTATGCTACAATAGAACTTAAAAGATCAATACATTAAAACAATACTCATGTAACTATATAAAGTAGCTAAAGATAAAGAAAGCAGAGAATAATACATAACAGTGAATTGGGTAGTCAAACATTTCACAGCCACTCAATATAATACCATGAGTGAGAATACAGAACCTAAAATACATGGTATGGGACACCTAAAACTAGAGTACAATTCCTCCTTTTTATATTAATTGTGTCAAACTATTTTCTTCTCTTTATCTCCAAATCTCACATATACAAAACCAAAAAAAATCTGCACACAAAATAAAAAACACTCACAATTACATACCAGGTCACTGACCATGGCCAGTAATTTTTCCCCCCCGATGTCACTATACCTATAAAAATACATTTAAAAAAAGAAATAAAAAACTGACACTGCAAAATATATAGCTGATGGTACTAAACTACACATAACCGTGGCTATCCGTAGTCCTTTATATCCTCAGATATAGCAGCAAATATCGGCAAAAAAGCTGAAAAACGAAATCCTTTCCTACCCCCACAGCCCTCGAAAAGTACTCCCGTCATCTGTGCCAGCTCGCCCCACTCCCCAGATGACCTCAACTCCTCTGCCCTCTCCCTTGCCCTCCTCAACAGACGCTGTTTCTGTGATGCAGTTTTCTTTCAGATGTTGGCTAGTTGCAGCTATAGCAGAGGCTACAGATAGCTTTGTGTTGCAAACTCGGTCCCTAGAACCCTTCCAACTCCCAAATTTCACTTGGTGCCCTCTAGCCACCGCCCACCTCTAGCCTGATGGCATTTGAATATTTTTTTATCTGAAAACAACTTCTTTCCTGCGCTTCATTTTCCCATATCCTCAGTGTTAGGCAGAATCACATGCAGTACCCTTGGGGAACACTAAATGTAATTAAGACTACAAGTGACAATACAATTTCACCTTTGGTACAAGCCTGTACTACACAGTTATGTGGTATCAGTGGCTAAGCAGCCAGACTTATCTCAAGAGTTGAGTGAGCAGTAGAACAAGTTACACATAGGACCAACAAATACAGTGATTCAAAGAAACACTTACTCAAAGTTTCTTGGTAAAAGAATATACATTTATTTACACAGTCAGTTTGAAAACATTACACCAGCAAGAGCAGCTCAATATCATATACTAATATACTACAAATACACAACCAATAAGTTACTGAACAAGTTCAGCTCCCCTGAAGTGGGAGCAAAATGGCACTTCAGATACTTTAAAAAGGGGTAAAAAGACAAGGTTATAAGAATCAACAGCACACATACTTTCATAGGCAGGGCAAAGGGTTTCAGTAAACTACAACCAGCAATTCAGTTCATAGGCCTGGGCCAAAGTCAATGGTTCAGAGTCTTTGTATATGTTAGCACAGTTCTGGTAGTAAACGGTTAAGTCTTTGCCACAGATTTTAGAAGAATTTGGCCAGACAAAAAGTTAGACGAATGTTTAGTGAAGGACAAGCCTTCGAAGTTGGGAAAGTTTCACAAAGTTTCACCGTGGCTGAAAAGCTTTCCAGACCGCGTTTGCACAGTACCTTTAAAGTGAAGAAGAGCTGTAGCTGAGGCAGTTGTTGCTAGCAGTTCAAGCAGATCTCGCTATTCCTGAGCTTCAGTCATGGGGACAAGAAGCAGGACATCAGGAGCTTCCTGCACTGGCCAGGGATGAGGCCCAGTGGTCGAAGTGGGCGGGAGCAGTCGGGAGCGGTGCTCCTCTACTTCTTTTAAATAAGTTTTACTGTTCCTATACTCTTATTTTAAAAAGAAACCGTTCCGGAACGGGTTCATTTTAAAATAAAAGTGTAGGAAGAAGTTGAAACTTGCACTTTCAGTGCACTGCACTGGACGTGCCTTTAAACAGTAGGTGCATGTGTTTTGGGGTTTGTATTGTGCATGGGAAGGGGCGCGGCAATGGGGCTTGTGGGGAGCGGTGCAGGCCAGTAGGGAACAAAGTTCCACTACTTCTTTTTGTACACTGTGACCACTGATGAGGCCTCAAGCTTGAAAAAACATTGGTTTAAGGTGTGAGTGCCTTAAAGTCCACGAGCTGGTTTCCTTACCACTGGCTATCTGGTTTTCAACAGCACTCTGAAGAAAATTCGACCAGAGTAGAGTTTCCAGGTGGCTTGTGAGTTGGTTGTTCCCAGCAAACTCAAGGGAAGAAGTTAACCTTGAAGGGCTTCTCTGTCGAAGGAGTTTCAGGCAATTCGGACCTGCAGCAGGGCTTCACCGGTCGTCCAGGAGTTGCAGCAGTCCTCTTTCTTCAGCTTGTCTTCGGTTCTTTCGTTCCAGTTGTTGACTCTGCTTTCCAAGTCCCAGGGACCTGCTTTTAAACAGTTTTCCCCGATTCATTCCAGCCTGGCTATGAATCACACTGCAGGGTGGCTGTCCTTGCCGGACAGCCAGCCGACCAATCACACCATAGTGCATTCAGGTCTCCTAGGAGACTAAGCACAGGGTGTTTCGGGCACCTGCCTCACATCCTGTACAGCCCAGACACTCAGGCGCCAGAGGAGGGCTTCAGCTGAAGCCCGCCAAAGGCCAACGAACAAAGGGACTAAACCTGGTTTGGCGTGCAGAGACAAACACAAGAAGGACCTTTCCTAAAAGAAATGGTGAAAAAAGTTGACCAGAGTCTGTTTTTAAAGATAGGCCTTGGGTGCCATATTGAGAAACATGGCTGACCTGATTTTTAGCTACCATTGTTCGCGGTCGGTAAAAATCATGGTAGTTTGATCTAAACCACTGCCACCAGCAATTTAAAGTAGGAAAGGGTAACATTTGACTTTTACATTAGTGGTTTGACTCATGGGATGCTAGGAAACCCCTCCAGCACTCTATGGGAAGATAGTGTGTGCTGGGTCTGTAAATTTAAAGAGACTAGTCAAGTCAATTTAACTTTACATGCTCTGAGAGACAGTAGTCAGTCCCAGAGAAGGTATTTAAACCTTGGGCAGTCTGAAAGACACCCCTGTGTCACTGCACTGAAGGTGCTGTGTGACACACAGAAAAAGATGATGCCTATAGAGTTGTCTTAAAACTCCATAACCAAAGTACACAAAAGTAAAACACACATCAAAATACATGGAAGAGTGGGGAAAAAAGGCTCAAACTTTTCCCATGTAAAAAAATCAAATCCTATAAATCCAGCTAAGTTGCTGGGGGTCTCAAAAGGTAATGGACATTAGCACATTCTTCAGAATTCTCCCTAACACTCGGCTATAGACTTGGATATCGCTCGCATTGAGAAAAAAACATGATGGCGGTCATTTCCTTTCTAAAAAAACGGTTTCTGGTATATCTCCTAAATACCTCTATCAGTTTTTGGTTTCAGTATTGGTTGTTGAGGTGGAGGAAGACAGCCTACTACTTGCTAAGAAAGGAAAAACCTTTCTTAGAGCTTTGCCGAGGTTGGATTTGGTGTGGCGGTATATGGAGGTGGTCTCGTAGGAGTACTGTAGAGGTAGTCCATGGCTGAATATAAAGTTGCACTCAATGCATTTCACTTTGGTAGCTTAGCCTTTGGTACATTCCCAACAGAGGTAAAGAAATGCCACACCCTTGATTCTCTCTGAGTGCTAAGGGTAGGCTCTTCCTCTACTTCATGTTCTTGGTCATATTCATTGCCTTTGGAAATACTGAATTTTTTTGTTGTGTCGGTCCTCCAGCTGGTGGTGGTGGCACTTGGGGAAGAAGGATGGCAATAGCTGATTTGATCTGGGCCACTTGTTTTTGTTCACTGACAGTCGGAGTATTAAAATTCAAAAGGTGTTATATATCTAGTCGTTAACCTTGTCATATGTTCTTAAAATACTTTCCTTAGGGTTTGGTCTCAGCTCATGGTGTACATACATGGGGCAATAAACAGACCTCAAAAACCCAATTCATTTGTATACATGAAGATAAACCCGAATGTTATTAACATTTTCTGATGATGTTGTTTATTTCTTCCTTACTTTAATTTCCAAGTGTGTGCCTCTGATTTGTATGCATTGTGGGTCTTAATATGCATTGTCTGTAAGTATCACAAGTGTGTAGTAAGTCTTGAATTGTTAGATAGTTAGTACTGGTTTAACATTACTCAAAACTCTGATACGGTAGCATTCATTATTGTACTGTCCAAAATTACAATATTATAAATGTTGTACTTCTATGGTGCATGCTGCAGCATTGCCTATGTTTATGTATGATCATGTTTCTGTATTAACAACAACACTCCAATACAATGTTGTTTAGATGAGTACATTCTTTAATATATTAAGTATTTCATGATAGTTCTCCCCATCACCGCTGACATATTGTTACCAACATTATAAACACAACCCCTTGTAGGGACTTTTCCTGAAAATTACTTTCACATGGTGATATCATCTGTGATGGCATCAATGAGATTTGTGATGTCATCTTTGATGTCCTGGGTGTTAGTCTTAGTAGTGCATGGTGGCTGCCCCCACCACTCTCTGACTTCCCAAGACACAGACCCAGGCAATGGCACACAGTTAGTGCTTAATGCCAGCAACCCATTTGCTACTGCAGGGTGCAGTAATGCACTTGCTGCTCGTTGCGGCTCAGCAGCCTGGTCAGGAAAAGCTTGAAGCATGGGTGAAGGGAAGCAGTGGCTGTTACCTAGCCTTTACCTGGGAAGCCGCAGTCGCACTCCAGGCTCGCTCAGTCTCACCTAGGTGTTTAGGCAACCAGGCTCATGCTCGTTTCTCGTGCTCCTCCAAACTCGCTCAATCTCTCCTGGGCAGCAAAGCTGGACAGCTCACATGACACAGCAGCATCACGTCATCCCAGTGCACTTTCTTTCCGTTTCTGCTTTCAGCTTCAAAGTGCTAGAGGACAGCACCTAGTTCCATCAGGCGGCACCACAGTGTAGCTGCTCCCTACAACAGTAATGTTTGTTAGAGTGGTGGGGTAGAATTGTAACTCAGTTTGGGCACATAGTTATGCCTGTCAAATTTACAATTTGTGAAATTATTTTGTTTCTACAGTACAGTTAACCCCAAATCTAGTTCAGTGCTTGACTTTGTTTGTGTACATGCAATGGAATTAGCACACGGGTAATGCCCATGGGGTTGAGGTAACCCCCATCATTTTGTTATCGTTTGGTGACTGATATTTTTCTGATATCAGTGTAAAAGGTTGTTAATATTTTTACTGTGTTTAAAAACATCTAGCGGTTGTGATTGTTGTGATGGACCATTCTTAAGGATGCTCCAGTGTTTCAGAACACTGAAACACTGGACACTGAAAAGCAGACATCTGCCCTCCCAAAATCATCAAGTAGTGCGCTAAAGACCTAGCACCCTTGATTACTGCCTTCATTAACGCATCATTCCAAACAGAAACTGTCGCAAACAATCTCAAGGAAGCCTGGGTGCGGCCACTTCTAAAAAAGGTCACACTAGACCTAGCACAACCCAACAACTACAGACGAATAATGACAGTCCCGTTCCTCTTGAAAATCCTGGACAAAGCAGCCCACAACAAGATCCAATCATACATAGAAGCTAACTCTATACTAGGCAAAAGGCAATCTGGCTTCCATGTCGGGCATGGAACAGAATCTGCCTTATTAGACCTAAAAAATAAAATCTCACAGATCAAGGACAAAGGCAAACCTGCCCTGCTCCTCCTTCTCGATCTATCAGAATCTTTTGATCTGGTAGACCACCAAACACTTACCACCCACCTCACTCATGCAGACCATTTCTCTTACCAAGTAGCATCCTGGGTCACACCCTTCCTTGAAGGAAGAGCCATGAATGTCTACTCCGACACAGCAAACGCAGATCCTACTACTATAAACTGTGGTGTCCCCCAAGGATCATGTACAGCCCCAACCCTCTATAACCTCTTCACTAAACCCCTCTTTGACCTACTCGACTCAATGGGTGTTGCATATACCAACTATGCAGACAACACTCTTGTACTAATACCTCTAACTGGACTCTATCGCCAAGACGCCACTGCCCTTCACAATATCTATGCTACTATCCAAGCATGGATGGCAATCAATGGCCTCTGTCTTAACGGGGAGAAGACAGAAATTCTCATCCTTGGGCAGAATAACACAATAAAGAAGCTAAGCCCCCAATATGCCAACTTCAACATAGACAACTCAGCCATCTCCGTCATCATCCTCATCATCATCTTCTGGCAAGACTCTAGGTGTTCACATTGACGCCAATCTATCAATGAACAAACAAGTCAGCGCCATAGCTTCAGCATCAGCATTCAGCACCAAACTCATCAATGCCATTAAAACCTACCTATCCTCCCCCAACCGCTTGGCCATAGCAAGAGCAACTACAGGCGCTAAACTCGATTATTGTAACGCTCTCCTAGCTGGCACCTCCGCCAAGAACATTCACAGACTACAAACCACACAAAACAATGCCCTCAGAGCCGCAATGAGCACCCCTAGAAGAGACCATATATCCCATGCCAGACGTGCAGCACAGTGGCTTCAGGTCAAAGACCGAATCACTCCGAAATCCTTACCATGACAGACAGATGCATCAACAACACTGCTCCCACATACCTATCTGAAGCAATATCAAGAACCACTTCCACTCATCCCACCAGAACTCAGTACACCAACCAGCTACACCTACCACACATCAAGAGAGCCACAGCTGGAGGTCTAGGCTTCTCCTATATTGCACCGAAACTTTGGAACTCACTCCCTGCCACCCTTAGAGCAGAAACCTCCATCTCTGTCTTCCGCAACAACCTCAAGACCACTTTCCTCAACTTCCTCCTCTACTCCTGTCATGTATATAGTAATATGAACAGAAATGTAATATAACTATATTGTAGCCTTGTATATATACTGCTCATGACTATGTAACTAAGCTTTGCTCGGTAACAAGTGCCACGATGTCCTCGGACTGATGTGCGCGATATAAATATGAATGAATAAATAAATAAGAATGATTCTTTTTGTCTTGTTTGATAATTAGAAAAGGTGTTTACACATACGAAGCATTCACTTTCTCTGCTCCTGAATGGTTGTTCAAGTGAAGCCTCACAATTGTTGTTCAATGCTCTCTTTTTACGTCTACGAATTCATCTGTTAGGATCACTCCCTTCAATTAATTTAGAAGTGAGGTATGTTTATCAAAAATCTATGCCTAAGTGCCATTTCTGTGTAGTTTCAGAAATTGTCCAAAAGGCAAATTGACTGTTAAAGTTCACGGATATAAACTGTGATGGCTCAATAATGCATTTCTTGGCATCAGTTTCAAAGGCAAAATGTACAGCCAATTTAATTGGATGTTGTATCAAATGATCAAAAATAACCAAAAATCTCTGAGAGACCACACTCATTGACGTGTACAATTATATTTTATACAAAAATACATTTTAAATTAAAAATAGCAGCATCACTTAATAAAGGAACAACTGGCAGCATCACGTCTGCTGTATAGACTCCAATTAAATTGGTTCTACATGTTGCCTCAAATACGTGTAAACTGTGTTGGGTTATATGTGTTATAAATTATATGGCACTATTTCTAAACCCCTCTGTATAATTAGAGCTTCCCTCTCAAGGTCACATAGCTGTAGATTATTGAAAGCCAAATGACACATGCTGCAGGTAGAAGGGCGAGGAATACAGATGCAAGGAGAATGGGAACCATGGACAATGTTCCTGCACTGAACATAGCCAGTGAGTTGTGCAGTTGATGACTCATGTGTATGTAGACCCAGAAAAGTCACATGATTATTTATCCCACAGTATCTTAATACTATGTGGACCATTGTATGTGTGGGCCATGTACTCACTCCATGCAATGTGCCATGCCCCCAGGAGAAATAGCCCTTTGTTGCTCTCTTTGCCTATGGTACCAAAGCGTAATTTCCACATTCCACCAGATATCAGTTAACTATAGAGGTGTCCATGGATTGTCACTCCTCTACTGATGCCTCCATGGTAGAGGATGAGACCTTCAGTGCACAAGGTTGTGAAAGTGCAAAGCTACAGGGTGTATTGGAACACAGGTGCATGGTTTTTGCGCATTTTTAGCAACATTCCTGAACATTGGCTGGATCAACAACTTGTAGTCATGGTACTTAGAGCAAGTGTGTGAAGTCTACGTGAAAATTGACTGGCTTTGCGTGGAAGTGAAATGAGGTTCAAGCTGAACATGTCTGTCTATGAAAGCAGTAACACGCCCAGCACTACTAACAACAATCCCGTTGTGTAGAGGTACATTAGGGTCCTTGCCCACCTTGAAGCACTTATTGACACCACCCTAACACACCAGAAAATAGTCCTACATATTACACAATCATCCATAAAAGGGGTGCTAAGTCTAACACAGCTAAACACTCTTCATCAAGCAGTATCGGCTTACAACTCCAACATAAGTCACCTTCAAAATAGCATGCACCATCTACAACACTTTATCATGCAAGTCGCAAGACCAACTTCCTCATAGAATGTGCATCCCTTGATCCCTACTATCTGTCAGAAGCAATGAAATGTGCAGACTTCCATTCTGCTAGACCAGAAAAGAAGGCAAGGAACACAGGCTTTCTCTGTCGATGACCACAGACACTGCATTACCCTCACCATTAGTTGGCTCCTCACTCCCGTGTTTCACTGCTTCCCTCACCATGATCTCACCTCTGTGATTGTAAAGTGCTCTGTTACTTCCTGAAGCTAGGTCTGTGTTCAATAAATACCCTAATAATAATAATAATAATAATAATAATAATAATAATAATAATAATAATAATAATAATAATAATGTAACACTCTACCCAACTAGAGAACACATCTAATACAACTAGAAGCAATTGCAAATGAGTGGAATGGGGAAGCTGTAGAAAATCAATCCGGTGGTTAAAAAATGGACCATAAGGAGGTGGATGAGGCCCCTGGGTGCTGGTGACTGTCCTACCTGCATTATCATTATCATCATTACTTGCACACCATGGACCTCTGACAATATACTTGAGCCGTTTTTGCTAAGTCAGGTGCAAGCCAATATTTGTTCAGAGTCATTATCATTTCACTTTTCCCCACATGCGCTTGTCCATGACATATTCTTACAAGGTGCAAATGTAATTATTTGGTGCAACCAACTGACCAACATCACATCTACTCTAGGATGTCTTCATGAAAGTGCCATTTCTTTCTTAACCGACAATCCATCTCACTTGTGAGTGTGTTTTCCTGCATCATTTCCTCTAATATTTAATAGGGGGGGCTGTTCTGGTTTACCCTTTATGGAAACTATATACTCGACCTGCAAGCTTTGCTGTTAAGTCTGCACAATCAATGCCACAGTTTATCTCATTATTCAGGGTCTGGTGAGCAGCACATCTAATTATGGCAATCTTTTCTGGGAGTATTATATCATCTAAGAGCGCTCTCATCTTCTGGCTGGTCTTAATAGGGGATCTCTTTGTATCCCTTTTGGAGGTAAAACTAACCCTAGAATGTGCCGGTGCAATGCCTATCTAGGGTGAGGTATAGTAAAGAGTCTGACCCTATCCTCTCTCGCTACTTTCCTGCTTCTAAAATATGTGCACACTGTTCCTAAGGTAAAGATTATTCGAAATAGCTAATAAGAACGAAATATACTGATTATACTAGTGGGAAGCAAAGTGGCCATCACTAATTTGGGTACTAATTTGGGCAATTGTTCTACAGATTACCAAAACCTAATTGAACATGAACAAGATTGAGGTGAAGCCACTAAGACAGCAAGGTTAAATGATTCCCCTATTCTAATAAATAATTGCAGACACAGACTGCATCTGTGAATTTTAGTTAGTAACACTAGTAATCGCCAACAGGTTAACAAGTTAATTGCCGGATTGTGTAACCAACCTTCGAAGTGCATCGTGATCACTTGAAGACAGGTGAGCCTATATAGTGAGACTCTGTACACACTAATCAAGTAAACTGTAAACCTTTTTTGTGCAACTTTTGACAAAATGATCATACTGATGGTACTACCCCTTCTTTTCATTTCCCTCTAGGGCACGTGTATAAAGAAATTTACTACGCCCGTCAAAGCACCCGGAGAGTCCCTCCAGAACTCACTAGATGGAGACATCAACACAAAGAACATTGTCTTGCTGTGATTTAATGTGACATATGACTAAGTATTATTATGATATGTCCTGAAGAAAGCGGCAATTAGATTCTGAGCCACTGAAACCAGTCGACAAAATAGGTTTGGGAGTGATGACCTAAACCCTGAGACCCATTATTACAGACTACTATGCTCGGTCCAAAAAAGAAAATCTAATTTTTTTTTAATCAAAACAGCGAAAGGAAACAAAATCTGTATTTTAAGTATCCTTGATTAGGGTTAATCAAGGAATTGTGGAAGATAAGACACGCGTAGAAGATGCGATAAGAATACAAATAAAGAATCGACATCCAACTAGTGTGCACATATTTTAGATGCAGGAAAGTAGTGAGAGAGGATAAGGTCAGACTCTTTACTATCCCTCACTCTAGATAGGCATTGCACCAGCGCACTCTAGGGTTATTTTTACCTCTGAAAGGGATAGAAAGAGATTCTTTACAGGGACAGTCAATTATATGTAGGGACCTAGACAACAGGATTTTTTTAGAATAACTTGGTCCTGTCCACATGGGGTTAAAAATGATTGAGTCAGGACAGAATGGGACATACCTTGGACTCCAATTCTGTACATAAATATCGTCTTAATAGGGGCCTTCTGGCTAGTCTTATTAGGGGAACCAGTGGATGCCAAAAGTCTCTGCTGTTTCTAGAGTTGGCCAAAGTCATGTGATACCTCAAAAGCGTATCTAGAACCAGTGTAAATGCTTACAGATAATTGTGCACCACGCTAGAAGGCCTGGGTGTGTACCACCAGCTCTGCAACTTGTGCAGATGTAATTTGAGGCAGCCTTCTGCTCTCCAGCACCTACAGCAGTGTACACAAAGCACCCCCAAATACCAATTTCCCATTTTTATCCCGATAACATGACCCATCCTCTAAATAAATCAAGTTAGCACCAGGTAAAGCGGTGTCAGACAAATCGCTCTGAGGAGTTAGTAGAAAATTAGTAATGGCAACACAATTATGGCGTTTATGTCATGTGGTTCACCATTCTAGGGAATGGGGAGCAGAGATGCTGGATTCAGCACTGGGAATCTGGTTAATATGATGGTTAATGTGATGTTGGAAGAATTCAGCAGCAATATCTCGTACATCCTGGCATGCGACAAGCACATATATGTTGAGTTATATTATTTAACTATAGGACACTACTGAGTTTGGACAACATCCTCAAAGGGAGACCCAGAATTATGTTTCTTGCACTGTCGTATAGCTGGCATGACTGCAGAAAATGGCCGCAAGCAAGGTTGAAACCTGGTAGCAACCAGATCCAGATCCTTACTCTAATAGGTTACAGGTTTATGGTCAAATCTATCCTTCTGAGTTAGGAAAGACAGGGCAAATCCATTTTTCAAATGGCAGTACAGAGTAACCCCATGTTTCTAATCAGGCAAACCAAAGGCTGGTGCTTCTACCAAATGCTTTTTTTTTTTTGTGATTGCTTTCTCAGCTTCCTCGGGGGTTTTAAAGTGTTAGCTTTGGTGAAGTATTGTAGAGGATTTACAATCTCAGCATACCACAGAATTCACTTTCAGCAATACCCTACTATTCCTAAAAACACTCTCAGCTGGATAACGGTGTGGGGTCTTGGTATCTTGAATACCACTTCTTCATGAGAGGGGGCTATCGTTCAATAACCCAGTGCAATTTTGTGCCCCAAGTAGTGTATCCTCTGTCTACACAATTATAATTTCTGTTTAGCTACCTTATGCTTTTGTGATGTTGGGCTGTTAACAGTAACTGAATATCCTGTTTGCAAGCTTCATAGTAAGGGGAGGCAATTAATACATCAGCTGCATATTGAACTATTGCAGACTACCCTGGGAACTTTCTTCAGCTGCTGAGAAAAAAGGCATTCAATATACCCCTGGGACAGCCTCATCAGTGTGTACTAAAAATACTTCGTGAAAACGTGAATAGACACTGACTGTGCTCATGCATGGCGACCGAAAACAATGCAGACCATAAATCCACCACAGTGAACGTGCTGCATTAGGAGGCATACAAGACAATATGGTAGCAGGTTTGGTACAACTGGGAAATAAGAGATTACAACCACATTAATGGCTCTCAGATCTTGGACAAAACAAGGCATCTTTCTCTGGCATTTTGACAGGTAATATTAGAGTATTACAAGCATTAGTAGTACTGGTAGTTATACCTTGGAGTGATTCAATGACAGGAGTGGTACCTTATTATGCTTCCAGTTTCTGAATAATGCAATGTCGTTTATTGAAAGGAACAACTGTGATTGTAAAACATTTGCATTGGGGGTGTACCCCATCTCATTATCATTCACAGGGAAGGTGGTATGGGAGTCAATACATTCCTATAGAAAACCTGTACACTCTACCCATCCAAATAATTCTTCTTTCACGTCAATCTTAGAGATCTCTACAAAAGCCTCTGCATTATTATGAGGAACACTCAAAAATGCCCCTTCTGCTTTACAATATATAGTGCATCAAAGCGTACACAAGAAATCTCTCCCTGAAACTGAACACTGTGTATGGTGGCGTGATACCAGTTTCTGTCCTTGGGTGTTAGGGAAGGAATTTTGCTGTGTTCTCTAGGGGAACCTGTTCTACCAGTAGCCTTTCTCTGTTCACCAATTAGATGTTAAGGGCCTATTTGGATACCCAACAGACCCTGATACCCTTTCAAGCTTTCTCTTTGGATTTTTCTGTCCGTGATATTCTTGCTGACTTGCTGTACAGCTTGCCAACGGTCAATGTTTCGTGCCCCCTTGCCCAACCTCTATCCCCAAATACTCCCACAACCCCACCCCATTTTGACCAGTGGCTTGCACATATCCCTGTAAGCTCTGCAGTTGTATGGTCATGAGATTAGTCTCAATCTTCTCCTTCCTCTTTTCCTGACTTGCCACACAATGATTCGCAACCCCCACTAGCTCTGATACTGGCTTAGTCTGTCACCCGATGCACACAGTCTTCAACTGTGATTAGACTTTGGATAACAGGCTGAATACAAATGATTTTCCTATAGCTTCCTGAGCCATCTCATTCCTGAGTACTGATACACACTATTTTGAGCCAGTCTAAGATATCTGCTGATGATTCTCCTTTATTCTGATTATAGTTCCCTGTCATTTTGGAGAAGGTTGTCATGATTGCCACTATCAACCCATCTCTAGCTTGCCCAAGAGTGTCTCCTGTGCTGGGATCCACTGCTGGCCATTTACCATATTATATGAGTGGCTACCTACCTCAGGTGACATTACTGTTCTCATCAGTTGATTCATATCTGCCCAAGCCAGATTATAGACTGTATGACAGTGAGTTTCTCGTCAATGAACCATTGGCGTTTGGCCCTAATGCTAGGAAACTACTTAGCCAGACTTCGTAACTGAACCACTGTCCATGGAACAAGTACAGTGAGCTGGGAGGTGTGGTCTTCTCTGGCAGCCCTATGGCAGCCCTCCCAGCATCTACCTGAGGGGTTCCTGGAGGATCATAGTATCTTTCTCATACTGCACAACTCCCCTGGTAACAGACGGAATATAAGACGGAAGCATGCAGGGCATGTGTGGGTGTCCTGCCAAAAACCCAAAGCACTAGAACTGGGCTTGACCTGTGCTGTTTGCACTAAAATGTCCCCCTTCCCATCTACTGGTTTGGGGGGAAAGCAGCATATCAGCATAGTCACCCCTGATGCTCTGCTAGTCCACAGGAACTTGATATGTCCATACAATTAGTCATGTGTGTCTTTTAGTCCCATTATCTCAGTTGTTCTTCCTAGATGTTGCTTCCTCCAGGCATTTACCATAATCCCCCACTGTCTAGGCCTAACCTTTCCTTTGTGCTTCTCTAATGCCCTTCTCAAACCTCTCAATTTGTCAAAATTAAAGGTCACTTCTACTGGAAACTGGGTATACCTGTTACCCAGTGTCAGCAGATGCCACAGTTCGAGAAACTGAGAGGTAGCACTGTTGAAATTGGAATGCATACATTGAGCAGAGGCGCCACTCAAAAGGGTCTCTCTCCACTTCCGTTGTTAACTACAGGTTGATTCTCCATATTGCAGCCATAACAGTATTAGACAATCCATATATTGTTGAGAGAGTAGTTGTTACACTATTTTATTAATGTTTTTACTACTTTGTAGACCATCAAAGCTGAAACAAACATTGAATCTTCTAGATGGAGGTATGATTTTACTATTGGCATTGATTTTGGTTTGTCGGTCTGTCATCTAAGTTTCAATACACTAATACCATTTTCCATTAATTTGTTGTCGTCTTCCACATAAGAAACTCGATGCTATGTACATAACATCTTAATGTACATAACTGAATGAGTCTTTGTCCTTTGTGACCAGAATTGAAATCATGGCAGCATCAGAGCGTGTGACAATGTACCGGATAACACATTAGATCTTTAGAATATGTAACCTATAAGAAATTAAGACATTGATTATAGTTTAAAACCAGTTAGTAATAACTGCAGAAAAGAGGTGTCTACCATCCTGATGAAGGGTGTTCGTGAAAGCTGTTGAATTAATGTAAAACCCCACTTGTGAATGAATTTCATTTTGAGATAAAATGCTTAATGAAAAATCATATTTTTGTTAATACAAATGACTCACATTTTGGGAAATTGCTGAATTGATAAATTAAGGTCACTGAAGGTGTGGCTGTTGAATTGATTATGCAATTTCATTACGAAATGTATCATGTATTTATATAGTCTGATAATAAGGAATACATTAATTAGATTAACACCGTTTTTACATTTTACCAAATAGAGTGTTGAATAACATTGTTTATTGTTTTTCTATAGGACCATCTAGTTTAAAAATTAAATAGGGAGCTACCATTGAGCATGTGCTAAACTGTTGCTACACAGGTATTCTGTCTGTTGGACTCTTCTATGATCCGTTGTTCTCTTCCCATCTCTGACCCTGTACATAATCACCAGGTACCAGCCACACCTGAACCACACAAACGTCAACTACATTCATTTGTTGTACTTAGAACAGATGAGGTTTTACAGAGACTCTGCAGAGTGGTCCGGAAGAGGGCCATGGGGCACTCACTCTGCGCACTCTTCTTTCCCTACTTATGTTGTGTGCAATTTGTTTCCCCTTTTACCTGTTTAACACTTTTGATTCCCTATCTAAAACAGATATCAAAACAGAAAGAGGCCTACCCAAAGGCTCTCAACCAGTCAATATTAAAATATAAAACCATAACCAGAAGGATCTATGTGATGATTGTGCCGCCCATAATGTTGACTTTCAAAAAGACCACTTCCATTATGTTGCGGCGCAGTGAACACATACATCACTGTGCGATGCATCCTTCTACCCTCCTCCCCCTACCCACTTACCTTTTTCCCAGCATCACACACAGAAGTGTGTGACCGTCTCAACTGTATCCCTGCAGCATCAGTTCTGTCTCACTAATGTGGGTCTGAACTGGTGCTACGGGGTCCTTTTTTGTTTTACTTTTATCTTTATTGTCCCCACGCTACCATGTAATGGATGTGGGGGACAGTCCTGCAACACCCCACCACCATTACTCCTACTAAATGGAGCGGGGGACACCGCCCAACCCCTGCTTCCATTAGTCAGAGTAATGGGGTCGGGATTTCAGTACGGCGCAAAGGCAGCGTATTCAGTATAGGTGACATATGTTTGCAGTATTTGTATGTTTCCTAACCAGAATAAATGAAAACCAGATTAAAATATTTCAAAGAGCCCACCGGCTCTTACCACAATAGCCTACCTTAATTATGACTACCAATATCTTGCCAGCGATATCTCAGGGTAGAAAAAGTACAACTGTCAATACCACAACAAGAAAACAAAACAGGCATAAACGACTACCAGAAGGAAATATCCAACCCAAAACCGCCACCCCTTGTTTGCATACCTCCGAAACCAATCTTGCTGTTGCTTAACCATTTTAGCAACTATCATCGGCATACCACCCGTGGGCTTCCTCCTTATGATTACCCCATTGCAGTGTTTACCTAGGACTCTTTAACTCTTTCAGTCATACACAGAGGGCATTCGAGAAGAATTCATCTGCAGGTATGGCGATGCATTAAGGTTGCACAACAGGTCGAAGCAGAGGGGCGCCAGCTGCCAGAGTAATCACACTCTGATGTGATTTTCGGTGATGGGAAAATTGAAGGTGATTTAGTAGTTTTCTTGCATCTCACCTATTAGCCCATTCTCTCATGATCAACCCCACCTTCCCATAGTTTTTCCTAGGGAGCTGCTCACATGAATATCAAATGTTATTAAAGGTGTAGATTAGACCTTTGACATGGTATTTCCGGCACCTATATTACACAATAGGAACATTTATGGGAGCCATTAGTCCTAATTCATTACTACTAGCGAAAGATGAAGTGTGATCATAATACTTTGTGTTCAAATTGGCTGTCTTAAAGGAGTTATGGTCTCGCCCCCTTAGACAAGGGGGTAGAACATCTATCCCCATGACCACTTTGAGTCTTCCTGAATGGCTCATTATTGCAAATGGGTTGAACCGGTGCAGTCCAATGGTCTTAGTCCAGTAACCTTGTCTCAGTAACCTAGGGTGGTCAAAAACCCTCATAGTCACCAGTTCTGGTGCAGTCCAGTTCATATAGTACAGTACTAATCTACTGCCAACAAGGAAAAGGATTTTTGCCTAACCAAAGTCGATGAAAATAAAATTAAAATAAAAACTATGGACGGAACAAATCCTCCACCCCTCCTTCATATGACCCGCTGTTCACTTCTTTATTATTTATTTACTAGTGTAATCTGGCAACTGCGTACTTCCACGTGTGGCATTGCTCCATTATGACACTTTCCCCTTCTCACCACTACTAAAAATGCCTCAACTTTGCAGTCCACAACCAGGGGTAGGTTGCGGAAAGCACCACTATATCAATCACCTTGACAACAATACCTACCATAAAACCAAGTCACTTCGAAACATGGCGCAGTTATAGTGTTGATACCTTCTTGTGTGAACTATCCAAACATTTGTTATTTAGACAAACCCAACATATTATATTAGATGAATACAGAACATGAAGAATCCACATTGTGACTGCTCATGAACCTGAGACCAAGAAACTCTGCCTTTTCAACTATGGTAGCCAAACACTGGAATGCACTACATGGACTGTTAGGGAGAATTCTCCAGAATGGCTAATTTCCCTTACCTGTTGAGTCCCTCAGCAGCTTTGCTGGATTTGTAGGGTTTACTTATTTCACCTGGTAAGAGTGTGAGCCTTTTTTTCCCACTCTTACATGTGTTTTGCTGTCGGTTGTACATTTTTTGTGCTCATGGACTATGGGGTCTCACCCATTCCATAGGCATCATTCTTTTACTGTGTGTCACACAGCACCTTTAGTGCAGTGACACAAGGTTGTCATTTAGACTTCCCACTTTAAACTCCAAACTCCATTTTTCTGGGACTAACTGTCTCCCAGAACATGCAAAGTTGCCATTGACTTTAATGGTCTTTTAAATGTACAGGCCCAGTACAACCTATCTTCCAATAGAGTACTGTAAGGGTTAATAGTTATCCCTTTTTGTCTGATTCTCATGGAACATTATTTCATTCCCCTTTCTCTAAGATTTGGCCGGTGGCAGTGGCATCAACCATTTTTATTCTACCGCGAGCTATAAAAATAGCCTCAGTAATGTTAGAGGCTATGGTGGTAGCCTCAAACTCTAACCCGCTGGACCCCTTTTATTTTATTTTGGTTCCAGTCGGGTTTAATCACCATTTCTTTTTTATAGGTCTTTCTCATGTTTTACTCTGCGCACCAAACCAGGTTTGGTTCCTTTGTTCGCTGTCCTTTGGCGGGCTTCTGCAAAGAAGCCCTCTTTAGGCGCCTGAGTGTCTGGGTGGACAGGATGTGAGGGAGAAGTTTGAGGCCCCCTGCACAGGTTATCCTTGGAGACCCAAGTCACACTCTAGTTTGATTGGCTAGGTGACTGTCCTGCCAGGACAGCCACCCTGCTGTGTGATTGACTGCCAGGCTGAGTGAATGGTGGAAAACTGCTTAAAAGCAGGTCTCTGGGACTTGGAAGGCAGAGACACCACTGGATAGAGAGAACCGAAGAGAAGCTGAAGAAAGA
Source organism: Ambystoma mexicanum (assembly GCF_040938575.1). Lineage (NCBI taxonomy): Eukaryota > Metazoa > Chordata > Amphibia > Caudata > Ambystomatidae > Ambystoma > Ambystoma mexicanum. The sequence continues at coordinate 1,123,148,766 of NC_090924.1, forward strand.
TGACTGCTGCAACTACTGGATATCCCGGTGAAGCCCTTCTGCAGGTCTGAATCACCCGAAACTTCGACGACAGAGAAGATCTGCAAGGAATCTTCTTCCCTTGAGCATGGTGGGACCAACCAGCTCGCCAAACACCAAACGCGGCCTCCCTCTCCTGGACGAATTTGCTCTGCATCGCTGCAGTGAACCGAATAGCCAGGAGGAACAGAACCTGTTTGGGTTTTAAGGAGCGCACCTTTTATTCAACGCTTTGCTCTGCTGCTGGCTTCTTCCCTGGGCAGTGCAGGACCCTCCAGTATTCCTCCTTCTTGTCACCACATCAGTCGCTTCAGGAACCGTGAGCCTGCAGGAACTGCCCGGAACAACCGCCTCAGCTACAGCATTCTTCTTCATTTAAGGTACTGTGCAAATCCAGTCGTTCGTTCCATCCGACCGCAGTGAAAGTGTTTGAAATCTTTCGTCTCCTCGAAGGCTTGTCCTTCTCTTCTCCTTTATATAACTTTTCCTCCGACCAACTTCGTTTTGAACTCTTGGCAAAGACTTAATCGCTAACTACTGTGTGATCCTCTGAAAAGACTCTGAACCATTAACATTGGCCCAAACCTATTGACTTGACTCCTAGTTGTAGTAAGCCTTTTCTAGATTGCCCTGCCTATCACTTGTTGGTGTTGTTGATTTTGGATAACCTTGTCTTTTCATCCCTCTTAAATTGCTGGACTGCCATTTTGCTCACATTTCATTTTGAGCTTAACTTGTCCAGAATGGATTGGGGGTTATTGTATTGTATTAAGATTGTGATTTGCTGCTGCTTTATAATAGTGAACTGTTTTATTACTGATGGTGTAAATAAATGTATATTCTTTTACTCCGAAACCTTGAATCAGTGTTTGTTTGAACCATAGTAATTGCTGTCCTTTGTGTAACTTGTGATACTGCTCACTTTACTCTTGCGATAAGTCTGGCTTCTCGCCCATCGCTACCACTTTACTGTGTAGTACAGGCTTGTACCAAAGGTGAAATTGTACTTAGACTTGTAGTCTTAATTGTGTGTGGTTTTCCCAAATGGTACTGCATATGATTCTGCCTAACACGGACTATCTAAAAATTCAGGAATGGCCTAAAAACCTTGCTTGTTAATTTATAACAGAGCACATGTTTAACCTACAAACATCAAGAAGTACAAATTGCATTTCTCAACAGTTTGCCTTTCATGCTCTCACTCAACCATAGCAGCCCTTGACCTTCTGTCTTTGCCTCTCTTGCCCATCACTCAAGAAATTAAATTGACTGGAAGATATCACATTAAAGCACTGCAAAAACACACAGAGAACACCTTAACTGTCTCTCAGAATATATAAAGCACAGCACAGGGCATCTTCACACATCTACCACTAAAGCAAAACACCTCTCATCATAACACAAACTACAGCAAGACCAATATTTGAAATCCCTAAGAGAATCCAAAGAACACTCCCCACCTTTTGAATAATCATTATATTCTCTGCACCTTACTCACCACACACAAACAAGCCCTTGCATGCAACTTTAAAAATAATACATAAAAGACCCTTTCCCTGATTTCAGACATCACAAAATTGCCCCACTTCCTACAACAGATATGCTCAGCCCCTGCCAAGACACACCCATACTACAGGCACGAGGTCGAACCTTTGGACACAAAGCCTTTGATGCACCCTAAACTTCACAACTAGCAAGCTAACAAGCAATCAAATCTCAGGGTACTTCTGAACTGTATCCTCAACACAAAGCACTGCAACCTTGCCTTTCTCTCTTCCCCCAACTAACCAAACTCACCCACTCTCTTCACAACCTCCTGTAGGCCATACAATGAGGTGTGTGGTACAAATGATAATAGTATAACATACAGAATTTCTCTCAATGCAATCCAGGCGGTGCACTGCTCTCCTCCAATGTCCTTGTATTAGAAAAACCGGCCGTCGTCCTTCCATCACCTAAGCCTGTCATCTGTGGCGAAATGAATTGTCGATATGAAAACAATGAATGATTCCTTAAAGTTTAGAATCAAAATTAAGACGTGGTCATTCCCAGTGGGTGTCAGTGAAACCAACTCACTTTCTGTGATCTCTGTGGAAATGGTGGCAAGGGGAAAACAGGATGGCACCCATGTTTCTGCAGATACTGTGTATAAAAACACACTGCCAACTACATACGTGGGTCTTTATGTACCAAAAAGGTGGGCTAACAGCTCCGTTTTAACACGATTTCTCATATTCAGATACTCCAATTACCTTTTGAAATATACTTCATGAAAACAACTTATATTGTTTGGGTCCTACACTTCCAAGATCTAACAGAATTTGTATTCAACCACAAAATAATTAATCAAATAACATAATGGCAATATACAAACGGGCTAGAAATCCGCATTGAAGAAATACCAAAATCAAGCATTAACTAGATGTTTTTGCCATGAAAACACACCAAGCAAAACCTGAGATGAACTGGTAAAGGACATCAACAGCTTTAATTAAAGGTGAACATGATTCCAAGCTAAAGGGACACAATGGGGATCTCTTTGTGATGCTCCGGTGAAACCGATGAATCATGCCTACTATCATAAGAAGGAACTCTATTAAAATAAGTTTTACAGTTTCACCTGCATCACAAAATTGCTTTATTGTCGTTTTGATAAATACAACGACAGAAAAGTGAGAAATAGAATGCTTAACTCATTACCAAGACACCCAATTCGATGTTTTATTTTCACCTTGATCCGCCTCTAAAAATGGCAGACAAATGGTCCAGATGATCCAGTAAGGTGCTGGAAAACTTCATGATGTTGAAATAAAAATAAAACTGATAGTCTTTGGGCAGATCCATGAGTGACCACATATTATCATTAAACTGTAGAGGAGACAAGATGTGCACTTTAAGTGGGAAATCATTGGGGGGGCTCTAACGATCTGAGATCATATTTTGGGGTGAGAACTAAGAACTGTCTAACGGGCAGAAGAATCCATAGTTGCTAGAGAATCTTTAAAAGAGCCGGGCCGTAATTAAAGGGGTGGCTTAACAGATGCCATCAATGTTCTGTACCTAGAATGAAAGGGGGTAACATCTATTTTAAAAGGTGTGTTCAACATAACACATCTGCACTCAAAAAATCGACTAAAATAAAGTAATTGAAATATAAAGTCAAATCAAAATGTGTTAATGCACATTCCAATACCTCAGTTCTTTCGAAGGAAATCCATGAATAATTTGCATTAATTGTATTAAAGTATTCTATTTAAGTGACTTTGATATAATATGCTGTAAAAATCAAACAATGTGTTTTCTATATGGTATAGTGTTAGAAAACAAATGCCCTACTTCCAAATGTCTTTAACTGATGACGGGATTCTTACCACGTTTGATAGTGACTTCTGCTGGAGAAAAACAGCATTGTCATTCTTCATCTTTTCAAAGGAATCAGGTTGGAGAAGACAGTTCAGGGAAACCCGGCAGGGACTCGGCTCTAGTGCAATTTTTGGAGTCAGCCGGGGCTGCCCATTTAGAGCCAAGAACGCAAGCAATCAAGACAATAGAACATGTGTAGTAATGGGTGAGTCAGGTCAGCCAGCCATATTCTTTCTTTGTCTTTGGTTGGAAATCAGTCAAATGATCTTGGGGTTGAGGTGCGTACCCCTAATAATAATGGGACACCTTGAAGCGCATTGTGAAAGGTGTCAGTGAGAGTGTATTATATCAGCATATCAAACGTTCTTGAGTTGGGAGTGAGTCGGATGATTTTCCCGTACATCTGTAAATGAGGACCAGCGTCCTTGACCTGGTAGAAAATAAAAAGAGAATGGGGCCAAGTGGAGTGTGACTTTTTGCATGTGTCTGTGATTAATAAATAAACATCTTTTTGAGAGCTTGTTTAAACGTCTTGGCGACAAATGAAATGTTGGCAACAAGTTGCTTGTCTACCTCGAACAAATGTCAATACCGCAAAGAGGCAGACATGGTAGAGACAATGAGGCACCTGGTATTATCCTGTTTGGGTACTAAGAAATAGAGGAATACTTATTTCACCCATCACTTCTCGAAGAAGAAAATATATGAGGAAGAAGATTGGTGGCTACGCTTGATGAGTGGAGAGTGGAGAGAAGGCATCATTGGTGATTGCAGTGGCACTTTTCCTTCACATGATAATGGCTTGAGAGAAAAATAAAGATAAAGTGTAAAAACAAGTTAATAGGGAATGTATTAAGAAAATACATCTGGGTGTATAAGGAAATAAGTAGCAGACAATTATAAGACACAAGGTAAGGCTTAGTGTTACAGCTGGTCTGTCGGGCGACTCTTACTCTATTGGGTTGAAGAAAATGTGAATTAAATCAAATTAGACAATGAAAAAATGAGGGGACAGGAATAACCCCTTATTTCCACATAATTATTGTGTATCATCGCAGGTTACTGGATTGACGGTAAGCCGAAAGAAACCCGTCATAAATGCAGATAAAAAATGCAAAAGCATCCAAAAAGATCCAGGACAAAGCGCATTGTAAGATTTAAAGAAAAATATTTATTAAATGAGTTAGTTATTTATCCTTATTTACTTCTAGTCATCACATTGTGATCATAAATTAGCCCTTATGATAACACGTGTTTCGGCCCTCACCGGCCTTTTTCAAATCAGGGCTGGTGTAATCATACTGTTTATGAAAAACATTGAACATAAATGGGGTGCAAAGAAACATATCAAATATTTCAAATATCCAATTCAACAAGGTAATTGAAATGAAGTCAAGTATTGCATCATACATTTAAGAAGAAAACGACCCCAATCCCCATTGTAAAAATAAATCAAAAACATCACATACCTGTTTTAGAACATAATAAATGACCATAAACATTGTTTTGGTTTCAATCAAAATATAATGAAATCATTGTTTGGTGAGACAAGGGAGGGAAAGGGGTTAAGAGAGAGAAAGGGGGAAAGAGAAGGACATACATACAAACAGGAGACAAGAAAACAGATATTTGAAATTGGTAAACTGGAATCTTGTAAAAATTGTATTTCAATTAAATCAAGTAATAATAAAGAATATTAAAAAAATGTAAAAACGATTCACATTTGCATTGTTTTTCTGGACCCATGCTAATCCATCAAAGCTTTGGGTAGTTGCATCACCAACAACACCATCTTTTGATTGATAGTAAACGTTTAAGAGTGAAAGGAATCCCTTGACATTTCTGATCACTGCTTTGATTATGACTTTGTTTTATAGTAAAGTAACTGCCCAGGCAGTCAATGATGTAATTTCCAAAATCAAAATAAAGATATCAAACGATAGAGGAGAAATATTCAGTTAATTATTACATATTTGGGAAAATTGTTATACTAGCAAGTAGCTAGATGTATAGGCGAGCATAGCCTGCTTGGCATTTCTGTAAAAAATAAATAAATAACTCTGTGGATCTATAGGCTCCTTTGTGTGGCCAATGCCACACATCTAACGGGGCCAATAAAGATAACCATGGTTCAGTATTTTGTACTGCATTGCTGGAACAGCACTTACAAATGATATTACACAAACATTGCATTGCAAGCAGAAAGCAGATTGAAACTCAGGAACCAGGTCCTTCCAACCTGCATCCATCAACACCACAGGTTTCGCATCTGCCTTTCCCACTGTTCCATTAATGAAGCCCACGCCCCTTTTTGTCTTACAGAGCCAAGTGCAGCGAGGCTGCCAATAGTGGCAGATGTGCGCCATACAAGACCACTTAACATTGCATATTACCTATATAAAAGCCAACTCTTTTGCCTTTATTAGTACTTGTTTTTAACAAGACTTAAGTACAAGAAACATGTGCAAGGGCACACATCTGTCTTATTTTATTGAAACAGGAACTGATTTACATGACCAGTTAGGCATTCAATCTCAGAAAACTGGCAGGCCCTACAGAAAACAAACTTTGATGTTACTACACGATAAAAGCAGCTAAAAATCAAGGAATAGACACTTCCCAAGCACCACCATTTGGACCTAGCAATAACATGGCAAATATCTCTGGAAATGGTTGCAAGTACACAATCGGATGTCAGTGCCTCACATATCCCTGTGTGTTTGTGTGTGTGTGCGCACTTGCATGCCTATACACAGGTCAGAGTAGACTAAACAATCTCTTAGAGCAGAATTCTATGACCTTAGACCCAGTTTACAGAGTGGCCTAGGCACTTACAATATGCCTCATCCTATGGCACAAATGCTGTTTTCTCACTTTTTATGAAGCTGCAGGTTTCTTCTTGGTGTTGCACATCACCCATTTAAAATGTCTTAGCCATTTTAGCATGAGACCGAGAGAGGGCAACGTACCATTGCTTTTGTGGACACAGAGGGAGCACAACATAGTGGCCCGGTTTTGGGGGAGTGTGGGGTACTTCTGCTGCCTTCTCTTATATTTCCCTAAGACATTTTACCAACTTGTGGAACAGTTGTAAATGTAAAAGCACAATTCAGTGGGCACTCCAAATACTTCAAACAGACAGACCAATAGCCCCTCTTCTCCTTTCCTCTCATCTGTAGTGTAAGTAGCTCTTAATGAGTGATGCAGAAACTTCCTTGGCTCAGGAGACCCACTGTGGCGAACAGCACATATGTTGTGCATATGCTAATCTCTGACAGCCCCTCCCTTTCCTTGGCAGGAAAGCCCTTAGAATCTGGACAAATAAAATATGTCTGTCTTTACCCTGCTACCATCATTTTAGCTGTAGCACAAGGGAAACCCCCTGAGACCCAAAATGAGAAAGGGGCCAGAGAGTCTGCAAATCGAGATTGCAGACCTATCAGAAGGTCCATCATATCCTCCCAGTCCCATAATCCATGTCTATCACTGCCAACATACTGCTCTTTACTATCCTGTGGCTGCCACACCCCTCCATAGCTTTTCTACACTAGGGTGCAGCATCCACACCCCACCCTCCATCTTGTATGCACCATGTTTCATGATGTGATGAAATAGTCATGATTACTATTTCATCATGTGATAAAATAGTCGCTCCAGTCACACTCAGTTCAGCTCTAGGTAAGATCTAAAATGAGCCTACAGTACTTTGGTTTAGAAAAAGTAAATGCAGCTGGATACTTCCCTGTGCAGCAGCAACCTCACCTTTTATTCAGGTTTCCCATTCACTCCTCTGCAAACTCTCCCGGCAGTTACAGACAACAAGGGTAGGTGGCTGTCCAACCAGGACAGCCAGCCCCCCAGTGGGAATTGGTTTCATTCAGGCACTCTAGCAGACAAAGGACAGAGGAGTGTAAAACTCCTCCCCTGCTTCCTGCCTTCACAGACACACTTTAACTTAGGTGAGGACACCCAAGAGTCCCTGCCAAAGGCAAAAGGCACACACAGACCTACCCCTCCCAGAATGGTAGATAGAAGCAGTGCTAACAAAGGACAACCACACAAGAATTGGCATAAAAAGGAAAGAGACACCATTTTAGAACAAAGGTGACCCCTTGTTGAATAACGGAGGGTGTGAATACAGTCTGCGGTGTAAAATAGCAACAAAGTTGTTTGAACTCGTCCACTGCCACCAGCCATAACTTTAGGGTTGTCACTGTAACAAAAAGTCACAGGAGCAGAGAGAGGGGGGTAGTAGGTATCTCCTTAGCACTCCACACAATGTGGTGTGTGATAATATCCCATAAGTAACTGTTTTAGGAAGGATACAAAGTATCTGCCTTTCCTTAAGAACAGTGGTTCTTAGGGAAAATGATAGAATCTATAAACGAGAACCCAAAAGGTGCACAGAAACACTGCACAGAGGCTGATGTGTGCTGCAAACGTGTAACACAGATGCCTTTAAGAGATATGGAGGAAAGCAGACTCCACAGTATAAGGTGATACAAAAGAACAGAGTTCCCAAAAAGCCAAAGCAAATAAGAATGAATGAGGGGGAAAGGCTCGCCTCATTCAGGATAGAACGAAAAAGGTCCAGTAGTCCAGCAAAAAGTGCTGGGGGTCTCACTAGGAGAGATGATTAAGCATACAACTGTTCAATCTCCCTAAGAATCCTTTTTAGCATTGTCATCTTTACTTGCCTTATTTCCCCTGTCTCAATGCTCACAGTGCTGCATCTTTTCTTCTTTGCAAAGTCTGTGTAATTTCCACAGGAGTGGATTTTTACAGTGTTTCATTGTTAGTTATTGATGTACATGCTGTGTTTGATTAAAGTAGATTTGTTATAGAACCTTGATTGGACATTCCTTTATTGTGGACTGTTATACTTTGCTCTTTGGTTTGCTACTGAGTCATTTGACTTGCACACCCCTCTTACAAGTATAGCCTTCTCTTGGCCCATGTTACCACAAGATGCAAGGGAGGTATACCACTTAACTGTAAAAACAAAGAGATGATGGCTGAAGGGTTTAGAATAGATCATAACCCCTGGCATTGTTCTGGGCAACCCTCCAGACCACCGTTCTTCGCCTACCAACCCATTGCGTAAGGGGAAAGACCGTATGCAAATCAGGTTTGGTCCCACCTTTATGATTGTGTTGGCTCTTGGTTTGTAGAAATGTGATGGCTGATTGGGTGTTTTAGCCAGTCAGTTTTTAACAGTAACTAACACGCATGATGAATGTGTTTGAAGTAACACTTGGGTATTACCTAAATGGTAAGCAAAGCATTCAAATATACCCTAAAGTACTAAACAGGCAACGTGTCTTTAGATTGTTACATTTGTAATGCACACATTACAAAGAACATACACATGAAACAGGTTATAGCAATCATATATTCCTTTAATATAACATGCAATTAAAACACATTTGGGCCGGAAAGGCATAAAAAATAGCATATTTATGCTGTTAAATAACTAGCAACAGCACCACATATAAAGTACAGAGTAGTATGTAATAAGCAAAAAAAGACACCAAAAGTAAAATGTATACTCTCTTCTACGTGGATTGAAACCCTGCCAAGTCTTTATCCTCCAGGGACGTGTTGCTTGATATGTAGTATCGCCTGACCCGCCGAAGAATTGGTGGCACGTAAACTGGGCATCAAAAAGTATGCTGTAGGAGCGCCCGAGGATACCTCAGTCTACCAATTAGGAACTTCAAGAAATTAAAATGGAAACTTTAAAGCCAGTTTATTTGTCATCCTGTCTTTTCTTGCAGTGAAAATGGATGTATATCGCTTGCAGCACCTCCAGTTCTCCAGACACACACTCTGGGAACTATTGTGCTTGCTGCCAGTGAGCTGTAGTCCATCAGTGACACCTCTACGCATGACCCTTTCAATAAACAGCCCAACAGAATTCTGCACGATAACAATGGCTTTCACTGTCCTTCCTCTAGGCAAGAATGCTTGACAGCATAACTTATTTGTACTCACACTTCTTTGGGAATAGAGCAATCATTGAATAAAATGGTAAAAATAGAGTATGACGATGAAAAATGACATGTGAAGACGTGATATTATGCAGCTCCCCGGGACGGGTTCTGTGGCAGCCCTGCTTAGTATTTTGTAAAGGTGAAATACGCGACACCAGCAAACGTCCGTACATTTCATCATTATTAGTGAACAACAACATCCACATTTAAAATCTATCGAACTAATTTCCTTAATACAGAGGTATTATGTCAGGATTACCAGTACGGTCTTAGTATCACGTCTGAGCTGCAATAATGCCTAGTGCAAAGTATATATATATATATATATTTTAAGTTTAACACGAGGCAGGCAAGACGGCGTTGCCCGTAGTCTAAATAATAATTAGTTAATTAGTACTCCCTGTTTGATTGAAATGGAAACCACTTCACTGGTATATTAACTTCCCTGGGTCAATGTAGCCTTTAGTGTGTGTTCAAGGTCTTTGTAAAATGGAATACTATAACTTTATTTACTGGTTCCTCTACTGTGTGAGTGAATGTTTTTGTAAATACGCTGCTTCTTTTATGCTGGTCGCTGAAACGCTGGACTGTTGTTTTATTCTTGATTTTGGCACATGTAACAAGACAATGCCAAAGGTAAAAGAGAGAATGGGGTGTTAAGAAGCAGACACTCTGGCTGGCAAAGTAACTGGAAATGCCTATGGCACCACATGGCCTAAGTGTGCATTGATTTGTTTTCTGTAGCTGGTGTTGCAGGCAAAGAGCCCCTTCTTCCCCTCAACAAGATCCTTGAGAAAGAGAAGGTCACGTACTGATGCAGGGGACCCTGATGAGAGCACACCACTTGCTGGTGGTGTGCATTCCACTGCTGTGTTAACAATGGCCTTGCCCCCTCAGCCACCCAGAAGCAGCCAATGTGAATTTCCCTGCGTATTTTCCTCTCCCTCTCCCACCAACTCAAGACTTGACTCAGCCTCACATCCTACCCCAGACATCCAAGGCTTGCTGCAGCATGATCAAATGCTGACAGGGGCACAAAGACCACTCTGCTTCTTTTCAATGTTCTCCCTGTGAGCTATATCACCTCGTGCAATCCTACTCAACACCACCAGACCACAACACCACTCTGACTTACACACCCTGCACACCATCACACTCCACTACTCCATCACCACCCCCACACCACTACATCCACCACACCTCATCTTCAAACAACCACTTCACACCACACCATAATAAATCCACACTAAAACACCCCAATTGACACTCCAATGCTGCATACACATAATTCCACACCACAACTCTATGCCTCCACGCCACCAATCCACTCCTCAACATCACTGCATAACCCCCATCCAACCTGTTCCACTCTAACACCATGCTCTCACTCTACCCCTGACGACTCTACCCACATTGTCCACTCTCCCCTGCCACTTTCCACCCAACCGCGCACTATGACCATCCACGCTTCCTCACCCCCTCCATACTCCAACCGTACCTCAATCTTCTATACCATACTTCCCTCTCTTTCCATGCACCAGCAGCCCAGCCCACTTTACCCCAAACAACCCCCACATTGCCTCACTCTACCCTACCCACACTACCCACCCCACTCTAATCACACCATATCTGCCTCATCTGCACCCACTCACCCTACCATACCAACCCAACCTCACTCCTTCCTTTGCCCAACAACCAACCCATACATGCTAACCTCTTCCCACCTCAATCATCTTTCCCATCCCCACACTACCCTACCTCATCCTACTCCCGCATTCCCAATTCCACCCCTGCCCACCAGCCCTTCCACACCCACCTACCCACCCACCATACCTTACATCTCCATCTATCCATCCTCTATAGCTCACCCAGTACTGATCCTAGTTCATACATGCCTACCATTCTCAATCCTGCCTACCAGTTTAGCACACATCTTCTTCCTTCCGCCTTTGCTCACCCATGAACCTGCCACACAAGCTCGCTCTTAAAGGCACACACTTACCTTAAAAGTCCTAAATACAATGTTTGTTGACATGTATCATTAGTAAAATACATAGAAAAAAGATGTATATACACTGCAGTGAAGAGCATCTCTACTGTGTCACAACTAACGATATTTAATGCATGCACACATTTCCAGACATGTTTGGAATTACTGGCTATCCAGAACCTCTGCATTCATACCGATAAATATAAAATGCAATAAACAACCACACACACCAACACTATTGACTTTTCTAATGCTTGTTATACAGAGATGTCCCCTTTACCATTATCTCTGCTGCTCACCCAACAGTTATTACCCTTCCCATATCCCCTTGTTTGGAGGAGTGGACAGAGCTCCCACAGCTGGCGTTAAAACTGGTGGTAAAAAAGGACTGGCCCAATGGCCTGGAATGGAAAGAGTTGTTAGGCCCTGTGGAACTTTTTTTTTTCTTTTTCTTTTCTATTCTATTCTATTGAATAGCTAATAGTTCCTCACCTCTATGTTTGTCAACAGGTTAACCTCTTATGACATTTCATACTGTAGATCTCGAGTGACACTCAATGGGAGCGTATGACCTGTAATTGTGAAGGGACATGATGCATGTTATTTGTGTAAGAAAATTAACAAGGTGGGGTCCTGGGAGTCCCTCTGCCAGACATTAGTCCTGGTTACGAGAGACTTACCCAGAGTCTTTAGCTCACTATCTTTCACAGAGAAGAAATATCCCAAACATATCAGTCTTTGTCCTGAACCTGGGGCAGTCCAGCATCCAAATGCTAGACAATTCTTCTCTGAACAAGAGTACCAACAGAAACCCCACCAGACAGGTGTTTCGGTCTGGTTGGACCTCATCAGTAGGGTGGATCTGTGCCTCTCTAAGAATAGTGAGCAAGGAGTCCACGTCTGGATTCCCCTAGTAACTTAGGGTGAGACCCAAAGTTACTTACATGGGCAAATTAACAAGGGGAGTCCTGGGAGTCCCTCTGCCAGACATTAGTCCTGGTTATGAGAGACTTACCCAGAGTCTTTAGCTCACTATCTTTCACAGAGAAGTCAGTCTTTGTCCTGCTCTGGGGCAGTCCAACACCAAAATGCTAGGCAATTCTCCTCTGAACAAGAGTACCAACAGAAACCCCAGACACGTGTTTCGTTCTGGTTGGACCTCATAAGTAGGGTGGATCTGTGCCTCTCTAAGAATAGTGAGCAAGGGGTCCACGTCTGGATTCCCCTAGTAATTTAGGGTGAGACCCAAAGTTACTTACATATGCAAATTAACAAGGGGGGTCGTGGGACCCCCCCTTGTTAATTTGTGTAAGAAAGACATATAGTTGAGGTGTAATGTGGTCTATTCTTTGTTCGTTTTCAAAGACATTATTAGAGAAACCAATTCCATGAGAGCTTGATACCTGGGCAACCTAGCATCGGCTGATTGGGGGGGGGGGGCAATCAAAGAACTACATAAGATGTTCCCATACTCTCAGGAATAGACTGACTCAGTGTGCACAGGCTTCAGTTAACAGCATAACGACTACTGACTGACAACAGGGCCACATTTACTTATCCTTGCTTCTGATGAAGTGGTCCACGTGGATTGGGAGGTGAATTGGGTGCCAACAAGAATATATATTTTTGTGTACTGACCACATACCTATGAACGGTTATATCATGGTAGGTCTGGCTGACTCACTCATCCCTGTATCACTCATTTAGCAATGCAGCTTTTCGTTTTGGCAGAGTGGTGTACTTTCTAAGAGAGGGTTTGCAAATATGTTACATAATTACTTAATGGGCGGAGAACTTGACCAATCGGCACTTGATGGTGTATGCTTCTCTGAGTGCTTGCATTCTGGTTGCAGTATAGTTGCATTATGGTTGGAATATCTGGTGCCCGGCCTCCTTTTCACTTGTGCTTCAGTGGGACTGCAAGGCTGTGTGTGAAGGAGTAGGCAAGTACTTGAATCAGAAGAGTGCTCCTTAACTCCACTTTGAGAAACCCATCCACTGCTTCAAGTGCCCCAAGTCCTGGACCCTATTCATACCACCAGTGATGGGTCTGCAGGGGACATCAGGTATCTACTTCTATTAATGCATGAGTCACTTACCAAAGGAGTGTGCGGTACACCGTCAGTAAAGGCACAGATTCTCGTGCACCACTACAAGGCGTTTTGCTCATTGTAACCTCTAACTGTACACGACCATAGTCCTCTAATAACCTATCCGAACAATCTCAATGTTTCCCAACATTCACGACTCACCCCTGCAGCACACCATGCACCTGTTGTACCTGCCTGCATATTTAGTTTTTATATGCACAGTTCAGCTAATGACATAAACACCGATTAGACACATGCTATACATTACTCAGAAGGCATACCTGCTCTTACTATGCGTGCAAAATGTGTCTTCCAACACTAGCAACGATTAGAGAACGAAAAGCCACTGCACGGTCATATTAAGAAAAGCTGCTGCACTGAAATGTTCAGGCAGTGTAGCAATGGGTTGAGGAAAATCCAGTTGCCATTTTCGATGCCATCTAATAAAAACGCTCACATAAACGAAAGATCTGTTTGCATTAATCCAATCCGAAGCAAAGTCCTGTTAGCGAGGTTACAATGAGATTTTGCATACCGAACTTAAACTTGGCTGAACTAAAATTGCTAACCAAGACAGACTGTACATTAACAGACAGACCCGCAAGTGAACTGATCTTTCAATTAAAAAAAAAAGAAATGTATTATGCAAGTAAAATCCATACCTCGAACTACCTTCATAAATTAGTCAACAAACGCGACCTGCTTCGCTGCATGCATGAAAGTCAAAGGGGATTGTTTTTTGGCAGACTTAGCCGCTACATTCAACCATTCATTTATTCATTGACAATTGCAATCTGCAAATAATTGACCATGATTATTCACCCTCAAGACGTTTCAAACCTTTACAACTAACCATCAGTCTACTACAGATTGCAACACGTTTCAAATGCATCACATGGACAATTACAAACAGATTGTTTCCTATGAAAACACTTATTAAGATTCGATGGCCTCACCCACGTCTGATCCAATTCCCTCTACTATTTCCTATGTATTTCTAAAGATTGCATGGGGATATGAGATGCTTCATACTCACGAATGACCAAAATCATGTCATTCTAGAAATGAAAGGCTTTAAGATTCCCTTAAAACCTCTCACTTGTAATCAGCAAAATTCCATATTACAGAGTTTGTGGAATATAGATCAGCTGACCACCTGCTTAGAGACACATTTATATGGAATCCTCTTGAGAAATAAGCGATAATCGTCATTCCAACTTTCAGTTGTAAGGTAATTGTGGGATAAGTATTCATCTGTTGGAGAGGTGTACCTCCTCAATCAGTCTTTTAATTAACTTTCAATTTAGATACAGCTCAAACACCATAAAACAACCACTTCCCACATAAATAATAAAAGTAGTGAGGTTGATACAGGCCTTAGACCCAAAGGACATGCCACTGATATGGGTCGTGGTCAAAGGCCAAAGGCCGCAGAATTTTTGCCTTAATTTTACAATATAGGCATTGAAAACGGCTGAAGAATGTGGCCACTGGCCTGGCCAAGTGCAAGGTCCACTGGGATCTTCATTCTTACTAGTCATCACTGAAGGCCATAGCCAGTGGGCCTATGCCTTTAACAATAATTGTTGCTAGACAACCAATGACTATGGGCAAAGTTCATGGCAGTGGGTCCTGGTGAAAATATAGCATCACACAATCCTTGAAACTCATGAAAAATATTCAGTTAAGACTAAGTTAAGATGATCTGGTTAATCACAACAAAACCCACGAAATGCATCCGGTGGGGGAAGGTGACAAATGTCAATTTCCTGCAGGACCTTCTTAACTCAGAGTTCCCCATTGCTCAGCCCATGAGCAGTTACATGACATCACCGTAGGAATCAAAATCAGCTAAACAATTCCAGAATTAGTGGCATATATGGGGGACTTCGAGCTAAGATACTTATCCCTTCCCACACCCACTGAATTTCATCGATTTTGCTCTGATAAATAGGAACATCTTTACTCAAGTTTTTTTTTAACTAAAAATATGTATAGATACAGAGGCATGCGGGTCATGCGGGTACATTTTGAGAGTGCTACAGTGGCTGTCTGTTTTAAGCTCCAACCAAAACTACATAAAACTATTTCTGATATTAACAATTACACATGTTAGTATGTAATACTATGAATTTCACCCCCACTGTGGAGTGGGGGTGTGTATGGCCGGTAACAGCTCTCCAGCCCAAGCCTAGATAAACCTGGGATTTATCCAGGGTGATAAAGGTTTATTTTTTTTTCCCTTGGGAGATTGGCTGTGCAAGCGATACTAATCTGCCAGGAAAAGAAAAAAAGAAAATGGCCCCTTCCAAAGGGAAAATGGACTAGGTCCCTTTTCCGTTTCAATAGCACCAGCTAGGTGGACCACCAGGACAGGAAAACAATGCTCCGGTCCTGGAGGGAAGTGGGGAGAGGTGCACAAGAGGTTTGGTTTGTTTTTGGGAGATGGGGCGATGAAGAGGCAACTGGGAAAGGCTCCCTGTTGACACTGCATATAAAAAAATATGGCGCCACCCGGGGAAGGGCCTCAGGTGGCTGGAAACAGCAGGTGGTGAATGGCTGCTTTTTCATGCTGTTCCTGCCCCCTGATTGGCTGAACACCCTTCCCCGGGTGCGAATATTTTATTTTACTGCAGAATATAGCAATAATCCCATCATCCATGGTTTCCAAATGTTGGAAATGGCCCAATGCCCAAGTTATAGGTCCACATAAGGCGAGGGTCTCAACTCTGGCCCCCAGTGATTTTACCAGCCCATGAAGCACTGCAAGGGTGATTACTGCTATTAGCACTCAGGGTTTATAAATAGGGATGCTAATTGCAATGCATTTCTTTTTAAGATGAGGTTGTGGCAGGGGAATTATCTGTTGTTTGAAACACATGCTCAACCAACTTGGCAACCATGGAAATGGAAGGCACGCTCCATGCAGAGCCCCTCTTCCATTTCCACTATAGCTTGTGAATTTGTAAGGAGCAGTGTGGCAGTGGCAGAAAACCTACTGATGCGTAGGAACTGAATGGGGAGGGTTGAGCAGATGATAGGCAGCGGGGAGATGGAGTGAATATGGCGGGTGGGAGTGAGTAGGGCATAGCTTGCTTCAAACTCGGGCTAAGATTGTTAGGTTCAGCAATCAGATTTGCTGCTACACCCGCCCCAGTTAATAAATGTTTGCCTCAATTTCCATGTCTTTGTTGATTGGAAAACTATCAGAAGAAGAAGTACAGCTATGACTAAACACAAGAACATTTCCCTTAAAATAAAGGCACGTAGGCAATCCACCAAAATATCCATTCAAAATTGTTCTAATTTTCCTAGATCTGTAACCCATATATTTTTCTCTTTCATGCCCAGACCGACTCTCCCTAATTGTCCGTATCAATAATGTCCACTAGCTTCCGTCCCAAGTCCCGCCTAGATGTGTATTCTTGTCTATTTTCCTGCCCACTGCTGCAGTCCCTGGCTCTCTCTCTTTTTTGATGTGTGCATTCACTCTATGCTGCTCTATGGCAAAGCTGAAAACAGCCTCTTTACGTTTCAATAATACTACTGTTCATTTTAAAATGATGTCATGTTTATTTTTTATAATTAAATATTTAGCCTGATTTGCTATATTTCTTTTTTTTTAAGTCCTTGGAGTGGTAATCGATTATGTATTTTGATCATAAATGATCATCATCTGCGTTAGACGGGTCATAATTGAACAATATATACACAACGAGTGTTACTTCTATGGTGGAGCTCACAGTGTTAGTGAACTGTCTCGTGCTCAGCTAGTGATGAGCAACCAGCAAATGCAGTAACAGGCATTCAGTTAGATGACAGAGAGGGCCAACATTTACAGCACAGGAACCTGGGTATCAACGAAGAATTCGTGTAAATAATTCTTAAATAAACTGTTCTCCCATCTATAGGGCCGATGGTCTTCCACTATCTTACACTATGGCAGTCCTTATGTCTGTTCCTCAAGACCTCCAACCACACCAAGGAGCTAGGTAGGCCATACTTATGTAATAACGCACGTCGAGATTCACTGCATTTAGAGGCAGATGTGTGGAAATGCTGAAGGCATGGAGTAGATTTACCTCTTTAGGTTTGGAATTGGAAATGACTGGCCTGTATTGACATATTTAGGAAAATATTCTCTTTCTGTTCATGCCATGTTAAATGAAGTGGTGTGCAGTGTCCTGGCTTTAGGACTCTTGGCTACATCCAACTAATGTCTCTCAGCATGACACAACAGGTTCACAAGTCTGCACATTATATTCATGAGTACCCAATAGTGTTATAATGGAAGTTAGGTAGTCATTTGAATGATGCTGAGGTATCATTCTGAGGGTGCAGAGTATTGCTGGATAACATTCCACCATGACATACTCTTGAATTGTTCTTGTGAAATTCAGCAGCTGTCGATAATTGTGCTGAATCTATCTTATGGGTGAGTTAAGCAGGAAGTCACTGGGTCAGTGGGCTAAACAGAACTACAAAACACATTGGGAGACTGTGCAGGCCGATCCGAGTTTTGGAAGCTGTAGAGAGATTTGATGGCTTTGTAAAAGGTCTAGTTCACTTCCTGTTTCACTGTGAGTTAGGTTCTGCACAAGGGAGGTGAAGAGCTCATCTACATTTGGATAGAGCAGGAGCCCTTGTGGATCAGCAATTCACACCGTTTTTGGACTTTTGACATCAGATTCTCTGTTTGAAGTTATTTATTATTTTAAACTGTGGGTAAGATGCAACATATTGCGATATCAAAAAGGAATAATAATTACGTTATATTACCTAAATGTATCACATATATCCTAAATTATATCCAAATCAGCTTCAATTACATTACATCAAGTTACTTTTGGAAAGTCCTTTACATTATTACCCCCACCGAGAAACAGTTTGTAAAACCTTTGTAATAACCTTTGTAATGTTTACAGCATGAAAAAACACCCATTTCTTTTAAATCCATACCCCTTAGCATTCCTACTCCCACCCGCAAAACGTGATCCTTTGTGAAATCCTTTGTGGCAATCTTTCTGACACCCTTGCACACACATTTACAGCCAAAGAATGCTAGACTCGTAAGCAAACATTGAATGGTAATCTCCTGCCTGCCCGGAATCAAGGCAAGTATTGTCTTCTTCGTAGTCGCCAACCAAAAACATGTGTGCATGTCATGCATGATGGACACTGGATTTCTCTCCCCCTTGCACCAGCCAAAAGAACATTGAGTGTGTGTTACAGCCACTGAATATTACATCCTTCTTGACACAAGGACAAGTGATGGAGTTATACATTCTACTAGGCTAGCGACTGCACAGACATATGTTAGTGGATTGCATGCTCTCAGTCCTGCCCTATGTATGATGAGCTGGGTGGGCCAAAGAAACACGAGCTCACCAAGCCGTCCTCCTACAGGACAAGAACTTAAAAGAGACAAGTGTCTAAGGGACAATTAGCATACAACGAAATTACATGGGCTCTATATTGCACTAGACCTACAGAATGCACAGGCTCATGTTAGTGACACACCTGCTCTCACATGTAATCACACACACCAAACCCCTATAATGCACAATGCAAACCTGGGTGTCAACCCTTCACTTTGCTGGATGTATGGGATGTGCCAGATGTAAGAATGCTCCCTCCCATCGTACCCACATTATACCTTTCTGAAGCTTCACAGTATATTTATGTTGCAACAAAATTAAGCAGACCAAGAGAAGATGGGGAAAATTATAACATAAACACATGTGATGTATCAATACTTTCCAATAGTCCAACACATTACGATGAAATTACTCCGCTGCTCTCACCTGTAAAATAAATTAGAAGTAATTTACAAAACAACAATAACTTGGATGAAAACATTGAGTTTTAGGTGTCTAAGGTTAATGATAACAAGAGAATAGCTGAAACACATTGAAAAAACAATCCCTCGTTCTCCAATAAAGCCAACTCTACCCCAATAGCTACGTCCTACAAACAAGATATAGTTCTAGTGAAAAGCTCCACGTACAACTCCAGAATCACTGAAGCTAACTTAAACACACAAGAGCTCTTTGCCATTCTACGCAAACTATAATCCCCGGTACCGCCAACAGACAACTGAACCAAAGATAGTTCATGGTGCGCCAATATACAGAATGTCCACTTAGACAAAATCTCTACACTCCAGCACAAAATCCAGCTCACAACCATTACCTTGAACTGCCATATTCCCAGACTACTTTAGCCAGTGGCTCCCACACACAGCTAGCCCCTATTCAGTTTTAAGACAGTCTCCACACCAGAAGTCGTCGGAATCATCCAAGGTCTCAAACCCTCTAAATGCCAAGGTGATGTCTATCCCGCCACAGTGATTAAAGAATGCGCTGATGCACTGGCCCCCTCCATGACCACTATTATCAACACATCATTTGCCTCCAGCACTGTGCCGTCCTGCATAAAGGACGCTTGGGTCCTACTACTAATCAAAAAGGCCACCCTAGACCCAGCCATTGCTACCAACTACCACCCCATTACCTCAGCAGCACACTTTTCCACCAAATCCATTGCCTGATTCACCTTTCCCTCTAACCGATCCATGAGAGTGCTCTCACCTAAAGCGCATTCCCCCAGCCTAGATCATGTGTGGAGTCCCCCAAGGCTCTTGTGTATCGCCCACCCTGTACAATATTTTCACTAAGCCCCTCTTTGATCTTCTAGACTCCCAAGGCATCTCATATTCCAACTATGCTGATGATACACAACTACTCGGCACTGGAAATCCTCAAACGTGACCACATTTCTGCGATGAGAAGACAAGAGCATTGGTTTCCCATTAAAGAGCGTATCCTATTTAAAACCTTGGCCATCACGCATAAAAGCATCTCAAATACAGCACCACAAATACTTGTCCAAGAAGTTTGAAAAAGCGCAGACCTCAAGACCCACCCATGCCACCCACCTGCAGTGTTTTATCACACCAAGAAACAGGCGCCAGAGTTCCTGGGGTCTTAGATTCCCGGTCATTGTTGCAAACAATTGGAGCCCACTACCACTACTGCTTAGAGCTGAACAATCTCACTGGACATTCCACAAGCACTTGAAGACCCTGTTGCTCTCACAAGAGATCTCTGAGTGCCCCTCCTCTCCCAAGACTTCAGCTCCTGCTCACCTCCCACAGCACCAACCTCTGAAATGACTGGGGTTCCTCACCCTGACCGATCTGACATATAAGCGTTTTTTTCTTACATCTATGACTCTTTCATGCAACAGTGAATCAATATCTCCAGGCTGCTAGTGCGCTTTATACATTTAAAAGATAAATAAATAAAAACATTTAAACATCTTTGCATAAATGTTGTACCTGCTACTTTACTATTTCGTATGCGGGTAACTTGAATGCCTGTAACCAGCACCGTGATGCGTCTGGGCTTAGCACGCTGTACAACTGAACTAAACAAATAAATAAATAATGTTTCGGGAGAACATATTTTCTCCTGCAGGACAAAAAATTAAATGAGTCATGTGGCAAAGAAACATTTATGACACTTGCTAATGGGATGCCGCAATACAATGCCTTCTCTCCAGACTCTAAAACGACTGATATTGTTCATTTGCATGGTCAGAATTGTAAACTCATAAACAGACATCCCAAAGACACATACCTGTGCACTGTGACATTTTTCCCAAGGGTGCTTTGACAAGCACATGATGTCACACCCTCCTCCTGTATGGTAGAAAATAGATGAACTAAGAGAGAAAGGCACATTTATGAGACATGCAAATTTGATGGGGGACTAATTTCTACTCGGCCCACACAATCCCAAAACAAATTTTAGTGAATTGACACATCTTAATTCCCTTAGCACTTAGAAAAGAAAGTTACAGTAAAGCACAAGATAACCGTTGCCAGCATACATGTGTAGAGTGTAATTCTATTTCTATTGATAACAAATTTTGTATGTGGCCAAGCAACTATTAGCACACATGCAAATTGAATGGCGCAAGACATTGATTGGTTGGTTAAAGTGCCATAAATTGTTTCAGTATTATTACTAATAAATGTTCTACGTAATGGACACATCAATTGTAAGTAGCATAACTGTGCACACTGTGTGCCATCGGACAGTACGGTAACAAACTGCTTGTCCCAATGTGTACAATATACGAAATAGTGTACTGTGCGGAGGCACCAATAGGACACAAGCAATTTTAATGGGAAAGTACATTGAAACTAGCATAAGCAACACCTGGACAAATACTAGTGACATGCCTGCTGCCAATTGTAATGCTATGGGTGGGCTTACCTTGCAGTCAAAGCATTCTATGGTGTCCAACCAGCATTCCAAGACAAGTGTGGACGCGTGGACGCATGTTGGGAAAGTACTTGATGCCCCAGGCTTCTGCTGTGTCAAAGATAATAAGGGGCCAAGAGAAATTGTAACAGTTCTGACATAAGCAGACTTGATGGGGCAAAACTTTCAATTGGGCAAAGAGAGAACACAGATCATTTTAGTGGCATAACCTATAAGTATTCAAACTGACCAAAACTATCAATGTACAGGACAAAACAACCGTTACTGGCAATTACAATTACACTTTTAGTTGGCTTTTAGCAGACATTGCCTGCTAAGTCTCATGCATTCATCAATAAATAAATGCGTCATGAAGCAAACTGAGAATTGAAACACAAAAAAACCCACTTGAAATGGAGAAATTCTTATGAATTAATGTAATGTATCTTTATCATACTCACTTCTCTATGCTCATGGGCAAACATACTAGGGGCAGCGGTTGCAAGAAACCTCTTAACCATTCTTTGGCAGCACCTTCTTTGTATATTCTGACAAACTCGTACTGTGGCAAAATGTTGACTGCAAACGCAATATCGATTTCCTTGCACATTTACCAAGACATCATTGTCTCGCTGTCAGTTTTATTTAGCTGCAAGCCGCAGTTGAGGGTCTATTGTAAGATCAGCACAACATCTTTTGGGTAATGAGTAGTGACATCCCGGGTATCTTCATATGTCTGATGTTGGGACACACATATATCTTAATAATCTCCTGAAAAGGGATTCAACTGGGCAGACAGGAGCATTGAGCTCAGCATGACACAACCAGAAGCACTCATTCCAGTTGCCTAATGCTCCATGCACAGGGCAGGGGACCTACACGAACCAACCAGTGGCAATCTATGGGCTGATCAGGCGATCCCTGACCCCAAAACCACCATCTTTGATGGCTATTTCCATCATCAGGAGGGTCTTCAACTGGGATGACACAGAGTTCATCACAACACCACCTGACACACTCATTGTAGCTCCCTCATGCTGCCTTCAGAGGACATGGGACCTGCAAGAACTAACCGGTCTGATCTACGGGCTGATCATGTAAACCCTGACCTCAAAACGGACACCATTGAAGTGTTCATTCATCCTCAGAAGGAGTTCAACTGGGCTGAGAGGAACACTGAACTCAGCACAACATCACCAAAGGAACTCATCCCAACTGCCTTAGTCTGCCTGTAGAGTGCTGGGAACCTACAAGAACCATGTAGTGCAAATCTATACACTTAACAGATGATCCTGGACAAGCTTAATCAAACAACTCACTAAGAGGCAGCCTGTCCCAGTAGGTCCAGTTAATGGCAGAAAATAGGGCAGACCCCCCATACCACCCAGGGGTGCCATGTTGCAGCCTGAAGCTCGCCTTGCAGTCTTCCGTTCATCTCCTTAATAGCATCCTGTATTCCTGAAGCTGCTGATTTCACTGTCAAAAGAGGACTGCGTTCTGTTTTCTGTTTATTTCTATTTCCTGCTCAGTACCTCCGGGTTACTTTGGAAAATCAAGAGATTTACTTAGGAAATCCATTCACCTGAGCATTCAGGTCCAAGGATTGGCAGATCTAAGAGTTCTTCAATGATCTTATCCCTTTTTTCATTCTTTGTTCCCTGTTAGCCCCTATTTGTCACTGGTTTCCACAAAACATACCTCATAAAAATACCACAACCAACATTCAGATCAATCTTCACCACAGCACTCCACTAAAAGAACAAATTGCATACACCTGCATTCTTTTCAACTGCCACTATGCACCTGTTCACACACATGAAATCAATAAACTCATTACCACACACTCACCATATATACTCTTCCTTACAGAAACATGCCTCAAACCCCACCACACATATTTTATCCATGACACTATCTCATCCACCACAGAAACCCCCCACACAAACAAGGTGGTTAGATTGCCACCATATAAAATGAGTCGCTCATACTTAGCAACCTCACACACCCCTCATACACATATTTTGAAGCACCCTCTTTCACTTACTCCCTTCTATCACACCGACATCACACCTTTCCCAGCCTCATTTACCACACCTTAACACACAATCCCAACTTCCACATTGATGGGACTGATTTCACAACTAACAAACACAACTCCCTCTGCATAAATATCAACTGTGGCGATTGCAACTCTGGTAGCTCCCTACCACTCACAGCATTCACTCCCTATGACCTCACACAACTCATCACCTACCCCAAACTTACAGCTGGCAACACACTGGACCTTTTGATTTCAATCAAAAATCACATCTCTGTGGAAAATAGAATCTGGGTGTCGAGGTCAGCCCACTTTTCTATCTTCTTCAGCTCTATCTACCACACACAATCCCCCACCTGCCACACATGCCTCTCATCCACATCCAGACAAACCACACGTATTACACATACAGCCTCAATCACACAGGCACTTGACAAAATTGCCCCCTTCAAATCACAAAAAAACAACAGCCACCACCATGAAACATGATTCCACAGCTCCCTTCTCTCAATCACGTAGGAAGGCAGATGCCTAGAACAATCTCGGCAAAGGAACTCATGCCCCAACACCAGAACACCATTCAAACACTTCTGCAACAAATACAAAACAGCTATATGCAATCTCAAACCCACCCATTACTTAAAAGAAATCTGATCTGCCTACAAATGTACATAGAGAGTACATTGCCATATCCCTCTCCAAGCCAACAACAACACCGTCCACAACCCTATACACTGCATCATGCAACTCATTCATGGACTACCTCAACTCCAAAATACACAACATCTGGAAAGCCTCTGCTTTCCCATCCAATCCCATCAAACACCTAAACAGACACCATCATCACCCTTACTGCCAAAACAAAACCTGCACACTTGCTGGATGATGCATGCCCACCCGCCTCAAGACACATCCAATTGCATCACAGCCCTCACTCCCCTCTGCCTAAACATCATCAACACCTGTCTCTCACATGCTACTATCCCCTCAGCACCCCAAACTGGACAAATCTAACCCCTCCTCAAAATACATCTCTCAACCCTATAATGCCAGAACATTAAGATCCACATACCTCACCAGAATCATGGAAAATGCCATCACTAACCACCTGCAATAACACATCACCACAAAGTATCTACTCCACCCCTTCTCATCTGTATTTCTACCTGTACACATCACTCAGGCTACTACACTTCACACTCTTGATGACCTCCACAACATCACAGAGAAAGGACACACATCACTACTCATACTTCTCGGCCTCTGCTGCCTTGAAACCCATTGCTCACACCATTCTACTCAACATCGTATCCCACAGGATGAACCTCTTAGGCACTGTGTTCGACTGGTTCACCTCCTGCCTTCCTGACAGGATGCATTTTGTCTCAATGCCCCTTTTTGTTTTGACCCCACCCCAGTCAGGTAAGGGATCAGCAAGGCTACTCCCTGTCTCCAGTACTGTTCAAGCTATATGTTGAATCCCTTGGACAGACACTTAACAAACACAGCATCCATTTCCTCCAATACACAGTTGACACACAAATATGCTTCCAGATCTGACCCCCTCACAACTCCACATTCTCAAATGCTGGTTCTCCACTACCACTTGGATTGCCATCAACTTACTCAAGCTCAACCTTTTAAAATCAGAATACCTCGAAACTCATCCCCTCAATCAAAGAACTCACTATGAATAACCTACATATATCCTCGCCACATATATCAAATCCCTGGGCTTCAACATAGATCCCCACTGTTCCTTCACACATCACATAGCTGCTGTCATGAAAACCTTAAATCAATAACGACACCTCCTCCTGATGACTTCTGCACGGCGGTTCAGGCACTCGTTCCATCCAAGCTGGACTACGGCAATGCTTTCAACACTGGGCTATCCATCAGCACCCTTGCTCCACTGCATGCAATACAACATGCCCCAGCAAGACTCATCATCCACCTAACCAAGCATTCACACATCACCCCAGTTCTGACTGAGCTCCACTGGCTCCGTTTACAAAAGAATGACCTTCAAAAGGCTCTACATTGTTTTCAAAGCAATCCAGCACAAAACTCCATCTTACCTTCATGAGACACTGAAGCCCATCGCACCGACAAACACCACACAAGCTAGCCAGCATCGCCTACACATTCCACTCTGCAAACTAACATGCACACAAAAACAAGCATGTGCCCACTAGGGGAACCCAAGACGTGGTACACCCTGCCTCTTTACATTTGCACTGCACCCTGCAGTACCTGTTTCAGAAAGAGTTTTAAAACATTCCCTTTTCCCCACACAATCCTATCTCTCTATGTCCCCTGCTGCCGCTTATCTATTGTAATATTCCTATCCTATCCTGAAAACATGTTGTAACTTCTGTTTCAGATCCCAAATGTTCAACCCTTGAACCTTGGAAGGTGCTACGAGACCTGATGGTAGGGCCAGCATTGAACATACATTCGATTAAACAAAATGGCTAAGAAAGACTAGACACAAGACACACAGGGAACATACAAATGATCTTATTATGGGAATGACAGAACAGGTAACAATTCATTTACCACCACTTTTCTGTCACATTACTACACAGCTGTGCTACAATGTTTGGTGGAATTTCACATTCAGATAAGAGAACTACATTTGTCTACATAAGCAAGCACTTAAACCCTGTCAGAAAATACCTCCACACTTTTCAGTGCATTAATTTCATGTTTTATATTTAACATCAGCCTTGGTTAAAGATGTAACATCTTGGGCAATCTGTGGGCCCTAACCATTCTAATACCTACAAGAACCACCTTTCTTTGCCCAGCATTACAATCCGTTAGAAGAACACTGGATAAAGACTTCCTATGAAGTACTCCACACAAATGCCTTTGTGAGACAATGTGTTCAAACATCCTCCAGTATGCCCTTAACACTGCGTTGGTACACGTAATGTCACATTTCAAGACCCAAAAATAATACAGCCCTGTAAACTGTGCAGTATGTGTTTAGATTGTGTTTGGGCAGGTCCGGCTTGTTATACAATGGTTCCTTCACCTTGCAATTGAATAGGGTAGGCTATGTCAGCCTGATCACTGTCACTTGGGCCAGATGCACTACAATTCTTCTCCAATCACCTATATATATGCTGAGCCAGTGCAACTTCAATGGCCTGAAGTTACTACGACTGTCACTGAGATTGCACATCTGGAAAACGTAGAGGGAAGCACAACTAAGATATTCGAAGTGTCGGATAACACGGTATGTGACCAAATCCATCGAAGAATGCACAAAAACCTGATCAGATGGCTTTTGCGCAATCCTCAAAAGTTCTGCCTGAGCAGGATTTCATTCAGTTCTGGGACAGATGCAAACTGGGTAACACACTATGTACTCAACGCAGGTAACACACTATGTATTCAGCTGGAGTTATTCTGGTCCATTTCATCTTTCTCTTGAGTTCATGGAGGCAAATGAAAAAGTGAATGCTGCCGTCTTCACTGATGAAAAGACAGATCTGCAAGCAAACATGCAGTCCTGTTCACAGTGGGTACATCTTTAGAGGCATTGGAACATCACATCTTGCTGCACTCAAAAGAGCAAGATACAGTGAGAACAGACTGAACATTATTCATTTTAAATGTGTGTCCCATAGCTGACTGATCCCTTGCTCCACCAACATTTCTACAACTCCTCCTAGGTGGCTGTTTTGGTTCAAAATACTAGATGTGCCTTTTGCTGATTGCTGAACATGGGGCTGATCTGCCGCAAAGACTACACTGATGCATACGCCGTTGCACAACAGAAGGTAATGTTATCTACTTGCACATGCCTCCAGTCTTTAATCATGATCCCATGGGGGAATTATGGGTGATGAATCATTTTAATTAATTTATTTTATTGAGCATTTGTTAGGCCTACACAACAACATGGTGTTTCCAGGAGCCACAAGGCAAAGTGGGGAGGGAATTGTGACAAATCAATTTCCGGGGTACCAGTGGTCCAGGGATGAATATCGGTTTCTAAATCATCATTCAGCCCCACACCTCTAGTACACCAGAAAGGAAACAAACATTTGGAAATACAAGCAAATTATAAACCTTATTGGGCAATTCTGGTAACGTGGACGGAACGGCAGGCTTATCTGCGCAAGGTCATGGATCGTTGGTTAGTTGCAACACAGCAAAAATACAATTATTACGCAATGATAAAAGGGACGGTCCTGTCAAGGTTGTATACACATCTCTACTTTATTTTTTATTACAACAAATTGTTGTAGCTTGATTAATAGTTCTAGCACACTATAAAATATAATCCACACTGTAAAGGAACACAGAGGACAGACAGTTTCACAAAGGAAAGGGATGCACTCTGGATACTGAGAGGAAAGTAGTTGGTAAACCAATCAGTCTTAACTGTTTAAGGTTAGTTGGTTTCAGCACCAAGGGAGCAAGGGGTTGTAAATGTCACTAGGGGCCTTCGGAACAGGACCATGGGAACAGAACCACAATGTGCCTGGTGCTTGAGTTGATCTTGATGCTCGACAGTGTTTAGTCGGTTCCAGGATGCTTTGCATTTCCTGCTATAGAGTTCAAGACGGGAGACAGCTGCGGTTATCACGTGGCAAGCAGTTTGGCAAGTGAGGCTGGATGGACGGCTGCAGGTTGGCCTACACGGTGGCTCTGGGTCAAGAATTGCTGTCTCTGTGCTGGTTGGCAGATCTGGAAAGCTGGTCGGGGTGTCTCAGACAGCTTGAGTGACTGCAGCGTGACAACAGTCAGTGGTGCAGCCGGTTGCAGTTTGAGGGCTTGACTGTCGCCAAAATGTCCTTAAAAGGTGGATGCTGGTTGATGCTTGAGGTGACACTCCTCCTATCTTCTTTGCTGGGCTCGTGTTGTCCTTTAAGGCAGATGGCCTAAAGCTGAGGAGAGTGTTTCCAGGCAACAGCCTTTTCCTTTGTTCAGAGACTCTACGGCACTTCCCGCCTAGGAAGCTTGCTGACAGAACCTAGCAGGGCACACTGTGTGCATGCTGGGTACCGGTTCTGGAGCTGCTGGATGGGTCCTCTCAGTCTGGTATCTACCTCATTTCCCTGGGAGATGTTTAGGGGAGGGATCTTGCTTCCCTCTTGGAAATCCTGGCCTTCCTCCACTGGCAGAAGCTGTAAGGCAGGCTGTACCTTCAGCCAGGGTCCAAATGACTCATTCTTCCTACTCCTTTCAAAGTTGATGGATCATCTGCCAAAAGAGTGGCTCAACCCTCTTTTAAAGCCAAATGGGCCCCAGTGATTGGTGCAGGTTAAGCCTACCTTAATGAACCAATCCTGGGTCCCCACCAACAATTTTCTGTTATGCATGAGGTCATAACCAGAGTGCTTTGCAACAGGAAAGGTTGGGGGTGACAACATGTACTACTAAGTCCTACCCATCTTCTTGTCTGTTGTGGATCAAAGTTTCCCTCTGGTTAATTGAGCACTCTATCACTCCTGATCAAATCCTAGGTCTCCCTTGAGGTTTGTGGCAAGAACATACTTTCTGACTCCATCAAATCACATACTACTTCCCTCTGAAAGGGGGTTCCCTGCAAGGATTGCCTACTGTAAACAGTTGCCGCAGACATGACATTCACTGTCCTTCATACACAGAGGTGGGGGCTAGCTTCAAGCTGACACATTGCATATCAAAAAGGAGTTGGGGTTTCCTGCCCTTTGTTAGTTCTGTGAACAGGCCTCTTTGCAGGCCTGCTTCAATTGACTATCAGCATTATGTGTTGCCACCACACAGAACTTAACAATAGGCAGGGCGGATTTATGGAGCCTTTGATATTTTAATTAGGCCGGCCATTGCCGGAGGAAGGTGTTGCCTTTCCCCTTCTTGAGATGCTTTGATGTACCCAAGGCTGTCACATTCCAGCTGAAGATGACGGAAGGACTTTAAAGGTAGGCTGTGTCCCCCAGAGTACACTTGCCTATGTGTTTGTTGTGTAGTGAGAATTGGGAAATGTGCGCAGAATAGCCCCACACATTTCCTGGAGGTGTATCTATCAATATTCAATTTCTTTTAAAAAAAAATCAAAACAGCCCTGACGAGTGCACACTCACTGTGCGGGTGGTTGAATTCCTCACAGGAACAAGGGGAGTAAATCACAATGGCAGAAAAAATAGTCAAATGCAATTGTGGTCCTATTAGGCCATTTGGATGTGCAAGTTCAATGACGAGAAGTGCAGGGGCTGGGGGGGCTGGGGGGGCAGGGTAGTGCAAGCACTAGTGGAACTATTGTGGGGAGGGCCACAGGATGCCAGGGGAGGAGCTGCTGGCTGAGTGATAGGGCAGATGAATCTCAAGAGTGGGAGGCACAGCCACCAGGTAAGGGGCCCACAAGGGCAGTGCTGGGGGAGGGTGCTGATGGCAACTAGGCAGGGGCCTGGTAACATGTGTGATTCATGAATGTCCAGGCTGCCAGTCTCAGTGGCAGTGGGGTGATTAGCAGCGAAGGGAAAGAGAGAAAGAGGTAGAGAGGTAGAGAAAAGCAGAGTTTTGAGAATTTTCCAGAACTTAAGGAGGTCTGGCTCGAGTATGAGGGGGACAGGGAGGCTGTTCCAAAGAGAGGCTTCAGCTGAAAGGAGAGACCTACACCCTACTCTCTGCTTGGAGAAGCACTTGACAGCAGAGAGTTGGAATTACAGGATTGTAGGACTTAAGCAGGGAGGATTTATGGAGAGAAGGTTGGAGATAGTGTGGTTCCAGTCCCAAGAAAGCCTTGTGGATGATGCAGAGGGTCTTGGATTTGAAACTGGCAACCACAGGGAGCCAGTGGAGAGATCTTAGGGCTGGAGAGATAGGGTCCCTGGGCGTGAGGGCAAGGATAATCTTGCAGTCCTACTCTGGATTATCTAATGGGGTGAAGGGAGGAAAGAGGGAGATTGTAGAAGAGGCTGTTGCAGTAGTCCAGCCTAGAGAGGGCAAGAGCTCTGGAAACATTGAACTTCTTAGGAAAGGTGAGGAAAGGGAAAATGCCTCTAAGGAGGTGCCACTGGAAGTAAGCCTTCTTGGCAAGGTCCAGGATGTGAGGGGCGAAGGTGATATAACAATTGAAGATGGCCCTGAGGTTTTTGGCCCCATGGGATGGTGAGGGTAGATGGCCCAAGGCAAGCGGCCAGAGAGTAGGAGGGAAACAGGGCACATGTGTCTGTCTTACTGGCAATACTAC
Source organism: Ambystoma mexicanum (assembly GCF_040938575.1). NCBI lineage: Eukaryota > Metazoa > Chordata > Amphibia > Caudata > Ambystomatidae > Ambystoma > Ambystoma mexicanum. The sequence goes on from NC_090924.1 coordinate 1,123,179,723, forward strand.
AGAGGTTGTTAGCCACACACCATTCCTGGATAGCGGTCACACAATCAGGAATGAGAGAAGAGGAAGAGGAGGTAGTAGAGGGAGTTAGAAGGGAAGCTGTGCGTCACCACCATAACACTGGAAAGGAGGGGAGAAGGCGGCGATCAGGCGAGTAAAAGGGGTGAGATAAATATTGAAGAGCCATGTTGATAGGTTTGAGCCCTGGGGGATTCCACCGGTAGAGAGTGAAGTGGTGGAGGAGAAAGTGGCCCGCTGCAACTCGGTGGGTGGATAGTGAAGAAAGAGGTCAGCCAGTCCAGTGCCTAATCCATGATGCCGAGGGTATTGCATAGCTGTTTTATGAGGATAGAATGATTGATTGTGTCAAGGGCACAGGAGAGATTGAGGAGAATTAGAACAGCAGGGGAGTTAGAGTCAGGATTTGTGAGCATGTCTTCACATGTGTTCAGGATAGCAGTGTCTGTGCCTCTGGATGCCCGGAATCCAGATTGATGGTCGAGGAGGCAACGATCAAGTGCAATATGAAGGATCAGTTGGGGGAGGACCAACTTCTCCAGGAGTTTACCCAAGAAGGGGTGGTGGAGATAGGGCAATAGTTAGCCAGGCAGGCAGGAAGGGTTAGCAGATGGCTTTTTAAAAGAAGGTGCACAAGGGAGTGCTTCAGCGAAAGCAGGATAGAGCCAGTGGTGAAGTGGTTGCAGAAGTCAGCAAGAGCTGGGGTGAGAGAGGAGATGGTATCCTTAAAACTTCTAGAAAATCAGGGGAGTAACTGCTTGGATGAGACCATCATGGAATGGACAACTTTAGAGACCTCATAAGGTGGTATGGGCAGGAGAGTGCAGAGGGTGGAGGAATGAGAGCTAAGGTAGGCAGCGGAGCAGGAGCACCAGAGAAGGTACATGAGGTGGAGAGTATGTACAGGATGTCCTGAGTTTTAGATGTGTAATGGGATGCCAAAGTGTTGCAGAGAGCCTGGAATGGAAGAGGAGAGGTGGAGACTGCAGTTTGATTGGCGAGTTCCTTGCAGATTTTGAAATGTTCAGCTGTATTGTTAGCAGCTCCAGAGATGTGGGCTTGGATGTAGGCCCTCTCCTTGGAGAAGAACAAAAAATGGCATTGCCTTTGGAGAAGGCGACAGGCCAGTTTGTCAGAGCATGAACCAATGTCTTCCATTTGCGTTCAGTAACTCTGCAATTATGTTTCAGAAATGCTAGATCTGAGTCATGCCAGATGTTATGCTTGGATGCAGGTTTCAAGTAGATCCTCATGACAGGGGCAAGGATGTTGAGGGTGTTAGAGATGGAGAGGTGGAGGTTAGCTATGACAGAGTCAGAGGGAGAGTCAGAAGCAGGTGTGGGTGGGGGATGAAAGTGGAGGCAAAAGAAGTGACTGACACTCACTTCATTGGTCGAATGATGGCAAAGGAGACAGATCAGGGGCTGGCTCAGACAGAGGGCCCCTAAGAAGGAGGAGAGGATAGAGTGGTCAGGAGAAGGAGTGGTTGACTGGAGATAGGGCATTCTCCAGAGATGAAGGCATCCACAGTGTGTCTGGCCGAATGGGTCATGCCGTAAGGAAGAATAGTGAGAGAGAGGGAGTCACAGAGGTCAAGGGACAGTGGGGTGATTGATTCTGGAGAGTTGAGGTGAATATTGAAGTCACGTAGGAGGAGACGTTTGAAAGAAGAGGTCAAGAGGGAGGTCCTGTAAATGGTAGCGAGGGTGAGTGAAAGAGCAGGAAAAACCCCTAGACTACAGATGAGGCATTCAAAAGAGAAGTAGGATTGAGTAGGTATGATAGAAGCAGGGACCCACTCAGGGAAATTATGGGCCACTCCACCCCTGGGTCAGATGGGCCTGGGTTTGGAGATGATTTTTGGTCCCCCAGGAAGGAGAGTGTCAAGAGCACTGACAGAGCTGGCATTGAACCAAGGCTCGGTAAGGGCAAGGATGTCAAGGTCAAAGTCTTCAAGAAGGAGACCGATATCTGAGGACAGTTTGACAGCAGAACAAGCATTCAGAGTAGCTAAGTGTAGCTAATTACCACCTTAAGAGAGGTCCAGGGGCGTGGTACCCCCATTGGTTTTGGTGGAGAGGATAGAAGGGAGGAGAAAGGAGGAGTAGCCAGAGAAGGGTGGAATTTAATGAGAGAGGCAGGTGCCGGTCAAGGAGGAGAACACTAGGTTGGAAGCCTTGGGCCATGATAGTGCCATTGTGAGAGACATTAATGAGGCAGCTAGAGGATGAGAAGTATGCCTAACTACTTCCCATCTAGTGTTACCATTAACACATTTCTGGTACTGTAAATAAGAGACTCTATCTAAGATTTTAAACACATATGGGACGTTGGTAATGGGTCTGTAGTTCTTGTGGGCTGTGGGGTCAAGGGTGTCCTTTTCAAAAGGGGAGTGACCCATACCTCCTTCAGAGCTTCAGGTACTACACCCATGAAGAAAGAGAAGTTGATAATTTTATTGATCCAAGGTAGCAATACGTCCATGGATCCTTTTAATATATCAGGCGGGCAGGAGTCCCCTAGGCAGGATGTAGATTTTATGATAATGGTAATCTCATTGATCACTTGTTCGGTACAGATATGAAATTCAAATTTCAGAAGAATGGCCGATGAGGTATTATTTTGATAGTCCGAATTGATATAGTATTTTTTTGTGTCAAGATTGGCCAGTTGATGGAAATAGCAAGACGATGCCTATCAATGTTGTCCATAAATTCATCCTGGATTTGTTGACACCAAACAGAGTCCTTGGAAATAGGAGGAAAAGAGGATGTATGATTTTCAAAATCTCTATGAATTTTAAATAATTGAACTGAGTTTGATTTAGAATTATCAATGCAAGCATCGTATGATTTCTTTTTTGACTCAATTATTGTATTCTTATACTTTTGGACGGATTTTGTATATGTTTCCAAAGTGATCGGGCATGGGTTCTTCGTCCAGTCTCGCTCATATGTTTTTATGATTTTTCTTGCTTCCTCAATCTCATCACAGAACCAGGTTTTTTTGGTAGTCTCAGCTTTCATCATCTTAGTTTTAGGCGAAAGTATTTCTAGTATCATGGCAGATGATAAGTGACTGAGTAGCTCAGACGTGTCTTCATATGAATCAACAACACCCAATTTGGTGTACACCAGAGAAGAGAAGGCAGTCGGTGGGACCTGTTTGATATTTCTACAAGTGATCACAGTGCTGGCATTGGTATTGAGTCTTAATGGGGGTCTTGGCAATATGATCGTAGTGTTTACAAAAAAATGATCCGCCAAGGACATCCAACGGTGCTAATGGACGAGTTCTGGACATTATGTGATAGTATCCAGTCCAAGGTATGGCCACCTTGATACGTTGTTACCTTTACCTGTTCGGTATAACCTATCACTTCTAAAGAGGATAGGAGAGAGGTGGCAGGAGTATCTGATGGGTCTTCGGCCCATAAGTTAAAATCACCCATAACAATCACCGGCAAATTCACTTTGGTGACACAATTCAATGTGCCTAAGTTGTTCTTCAAAAGATGGAATAGATTGGGGAGGTAAGTAGAGTATAATTAAGGCGAGAGTAATGTTAGGGTTTCTTTTCATTGTAATCATGTGGTATTCACAGCCATCCAGTTGATGGATTTTGGTGTCATAACAATTAAAGTGTTCTTTCACCATCATGATTGCTACACCCCCAGCCCGTTGATCTTTACGATCAGCCCTGAAATGTTATATCCAGGGAGCACTGCATTTTTATGGCTATCTGAGCTGAATCGGAGAGCCACGTTTCTGAGAGCGCTAACATATCAGGTTTTTTTGTGTATTTATGTGGTCAGCAATCTCAAAAGCGTGTTTGACCAGAGAACGTGTGTTTAAGTAAGGAAAGCTGGTTAGTGACGGATATATTATAATCATTGGCAGAGAGGGAGCTGATAATGTGATGAGTCTGGCTGAGGGGCAGTTCCTTTATAAGAGGAGGCTGAAAGGTTGTCACAAGCTCTACGTCAGTTGTTAAAGGGAGCACGTGATCAGAAGAGAGAACCAAACTTTGCTCAGGTTGCATCGGAAAGAAAGTTCTAAAACAATAGGCACTACAGAGGAAATGGTGCAGCAGACAACTACAAGCTTATCTTGGCAGGCGGGGAAAAATCAAGCCAGGAATAAAAGGAACTTCAAGGGTTCACTTCAAACTCACCTTATATAAACCGGCATAAGCGGCATTGTCGTGCCTGCAAATATAATAAAACGCGTGACAAACCACAGTTGTAGTTCTAAATCAGAGTTTGGAGCGCGAGTCAGGGATCTATGCTGTTTTAAATCGCTCGGTACAAACGATTGTGTACAAAGCACTAACAAAGGCTACAATGAAATAAGGCAAGTTTAAAAGGTATTACTAAAAGTATTTTAAAATTTGATAATTTTCTATTTTCAATGATACAAATGGTAGCAGATCTAAAATAAGGCTAAAACAGCAGAACACAGAAGGAACACGTCTTAAACCAATATGGAATCAATGAGACCAGGGCGAGGTGAAGAAAAGTACCGCAACTAACAGGCTTATCATGCCAGCCGCAGTCGCGCCTACAAACAGAATGAAACGTGCAACAAACTACAAAAACTCTGTAGTTATAGATATGCGGCAGCGTGGTGAACTGCTTTTATGGAAGCCAAGTGAGTGGCTGCTAGCCCTGTAAGGAGGGCATTTCCCCATCAATGTCCTAGTCCACAAGGGGCTGCACTTTGGTCAAGAAGTGATGTGGAAGGATGAAGGGTTTGATTTTGTGAAGGATTGAGATTTGGAGCCAGGGTTCCGGGGCCTGATTGGCTATGTATTTCTAGAAGGCTAGTCTACTGTCAATGGTGAAGCTGAAGGATTTACAAGGTAGTGGTTGGGGTTTATCCTGCTGCCACTGTTACTTCTCCAGCTGATGATGCAAGTACTGCAACAAATAATCCTTAAACATTTGAATAGTGTCTCTTCCTTTTGATGATTGCATGATTGCTACAAGTCCTCATCCCCCGAGATTTGCAAATTAAAATTTGACAGGTTTCGTTTTTCAATCTTAGTGTTATCTTTAAATCTGACTACACATGTACATTTTAAGGGCGTAAGATGGTCCCTTACCACCTGCCAAGGCACTGGCCCTCAACAATGGGGGGACCATTCTCCGGGAGATGTTCCTGGACTCTTTAAATGTTTGTAGCATGGAATGGACACTAGATAATAGCGTCCACTGACAGTGATGAAAACTCTCTCTAGAGCTGAGAGTTTTGGAATAATCTGTTGTGGAACTGCACTTCTCATTTGCCTGTACAACATGTGCAGAGTAGAGTTCCAATAGTTGGCCAGAGAGTTCTTCATGTTGTGCAGTGGCAAATTACTGAGCCCATGCATTTGGAGCAGTGATCCCACCTTTAAATACTCCAGAGCCCCTCTTTGTGATGAGAGGAAGGACAGGTCAGTCACATTGCTGTGATGTCCATGTTGTCAATGCTCAGACCACTGAACTGGACTTTTCGTCCATGGTCTGTCACATTACCCACCCCTCTGTATCCATAACCATGTTTTATAATTCTGGTAATTGTTTGCAAGAGGAATACAAATAGGCTGGGAACTTTACAGTGGTGATCAGAATGTACCAAATGTTTCTAAAAATATTCGGGCAGAGTTAGTTGCCAATACTATATCCAGTTTAGCACTGAGCAAGCACATTTTGTCAGTGATTTCTTAGGCATCCTCAAATCGTTCCATAACACTGGGTTTATGCAATGGAGGATCTCTGATATGCCCACAGAGATACATGTGGGGCATAAGACAGCTACAGTATTTCCAGCAGGTAACTGTGCAGACTTGTGCAGGAAAGCTGCTTGTCTGTTTGTATTGGGGGGGTGGACCTCCGAACATTTGATTTCTTCCCACATGTGTGCTTGATGCAGGCTCATATGGGACCGCATAGATGTGGTACTCAAGTTATCTCTGCCTGCCCTTGCAAGTTCGCTTTCTGGCAGAGTGTGTAAGTGGACACATGTGGATGCTCTTTATTTTGCGTGAAGAGATTTTACACTTGTCTTATTTTGCTCAATTGGACACAGACTGTGCTCATGTGTTCATGATGGAGCTGGCTTTGGGGACCCCTGTGCCAATTTTGATGCCAAGTAATGATGTGATGTACCTTCTGATCTGTGACAGGAAGCAGCAGAGGAGTAATTTTGCTGAAAATGTTGGGGATAACTGATGGGCAGGGTGAAAGAAGGCAATTGGGCAGAAGAGGAGGACTTTCACATAGGGAATGTTTTAATAAAGTGTTTAAATTAGTGCATTTTCAGGTCAAGTCCTCTTTAGTGCCATGGTTGTATTCATCCCCCAATGATCTTAGGCATAACAAAGCACAATGAGTTGAGCACCTGTGGCTGACATACAGGTATAGTAATTTGCTTCAGCCCCAGACAATGTGAGGACCTGTCAGGGGTGGACAGTGCGAGGAGCAGTGCCTGGGCTCCTGATACATAGGGGATGTCACTGGTGGACAGCATGGGGTGCCTGCATTGGTGGTCATTGTGTAGATCCGATGGTGTTGTGACAGTGTGAGGAGCTGCAATGCAGATTTAGAAGCTGACAGTGAAATTAGCAATTCCTCATAGAGCACATACAGACAAACAACTTTTTCAGGACCGTTCAAATGTTCAAAGCTTATTGACAAAAACATGCATGTAAGTTCTTGCTCTCTTAAGCTGTAATAATGATACAATTATAGAGTAAATATGGAAACAGCGCCTGACGGCCACAGGCACTTTCTGAAGTGTGTATGATGGGTCTTTAGTATTATAAATAGAGAAACATTTATAATCTATTAAAGTGTGATTGAGACTTTTTCAAAAAGTGTAAAATATAACTGACTCCCTTCTATGGACAAACATTTAGGCAAATTGCACTAAGAGAAAACGATTTGCCCAAGATCACACATTTTAATTATGCGGAGATGCTGGGATTTGAGCAGAGTCTGCAATTTGGGCCCTGCTCTGAGCACATCTCCTCGTAGCTCTAGTGTCTTAAAATCTAAAATAACAAATGTAACAAATACATGAATCCTTGCTGAAATACATTAGGCAACACGTGTATTATTGTACCTTTGTATTCCCCCATTCTGAATGGAAGAGTAATCATTCCCAACGTTGTTCTGGAATTTAATTTGAAGGCTTCATTAAACAAAACCTGAGCTTCTCATTATGCACAATGTATAGAACATGTGAAATTATAAAAACAGGAACAAACTTAACCTTTTTGTCCATTTCATCACTGAAAAACATTTGTTTAAAAATGAAGCAAGGGGTGATTTTGTGAGAGAAGATGCCGATTTACGGGTGGATGACGTCTGGGGGATTTCTGAAGCAAAAGCCCCCACCAGCTCTTATCACCCAGCCATTAATGTCAAGTAGAGGACTTGCTACGATTCACAGCTGACAAATTGGTGCCCTTTCAAATGTACAGAAAAGTTAAGGAATTCACAGAGCACTAATGCCAAGTTTGAGGGAGTGCCTTTGGGGACGCAGCAACCTTATTCTCATTGTTTGGAGGTGAGTAGGGCAGCAAGGACCCCTGGAGAGAGAGAACATAGGCTGTCACACAGGTAACTATGAACACAGGAGGTCAAAGCCCTGTCACTGTTTGTAGAGGCAGACCGCATTAAAGCCACAGTAAGCTGAAGAGAGGTTCACTTTACATCTTAAAGAATCATCACTTTAGTAATGCGATGACCATTTTCATTGGTCTGGCCTGTTTTCGGACACCATTGTTGCTATTTGTGGTTCAGTTGCCAGCTGTGATAAATAATGGGGGGACGGACGATTTGAACCAAAGCTGAGGGGGCCAGACACCTCTCAAATTACAACCAGGGGAAGCTGTTTCTCTAAGAGACTGTGTGTGTGCTGGCAGTGATCTTCTCTCAATGCTAAAACCTCTGCATCTGTGGTGTCATTCTCACCTTCTTGCTCTTTTATATAACAATGATTATTCCCATAAACTCTGATGGGTAATAATCTTTGTCTTCATCTACATCCACCTGTGCACCGTAATTAATTTCTGACCAATTAGTTAATAGGGCTGGTAAAAATAGAGAGCTGGAATTTTCAAACTCATCCCACTGTTCAACTGCTTCATGTACTGTTCTTTCCTGATCTTAGTTAGAGAAGATCTGAACAGATCTCCTTCTTCTCCTAAGAAAGTTGATAGAACTCAATGTGCAAACTCCTTTGTCCGTCTTGTTGGTTGTTTATCATCATAGTATAACACCCATGAATTTACTTCTACTGGTGCATGTACCCCAGAGCTACTCGTGACAGAGGTGATGAACGTAATTTGTATTATACCTTAATACATCACATGCAATTTTGGACTTCCCAGTCCACACAATAAGTGCTGCTACAGGAGTGAAAAGACTAAAGTCAACCTTTCCTCTGTCTATGACCTTGAGTGCTGACATGTTAAAAATGTGTTTTGTACTCACTGACTCGGGTGACATCAGCCTCCCCAAATCTCTGCATCTCTCTTAAAGCAAAATGATGTGAACCTGTCTCTCCACAAGCTGCCCTCAGAAATGTTCAGTTCATCCCGCTACTCCTCCCAGGTGTTAACCGTAGACACTCGTTGTGTCCAATCTCTTCAAGAGATGGACACAGACTGGTCTGTAAACCACCTCACTGAAAATCTGCTGCTCGCTACAAGTAAAATCAATGTAGTGTTTTTATCTCTCACATGCTGCCAACAGAGGCTTCTGGATTGTTCTCCAGGGTGTCACCAATTGCTATGTGCCTTGTAAACTAATTTCAATAGATGGGCATTGACTAGTATGTTAATGACACCATGAATCTCTGCTGCTCCCACCCAAAAGAATCAGGTAAGCATGTATCAGCCATAGGCTGATTTTAGGGCTTCCCATCTCCCCCTTCTCCTCTGCCCATGTGCCATGTGTTTTGTACACTTTCTTCAAGAGACGGACATTGACTGGTGTGTCACCTGCCACCCTGAATCTCTGCTGGATTCCCATGGCAAAATCAGTTGGGTATATCTCTCCCACAAGCTGCCATGACGTCATAAGGGATTCTTCCCTCTATGCACTCCTCCTGACAGATTTCATGTTATGGCACATATCTCATCCCCTTCCGCCAAGAGAGAGACACTGACTGGTGTTACACCAGCCTGCATGAATAGCTGATGCTCCAATCCCAACATAATCAGGTGACCATGTCTCTCCCACAAACTGTGCTCAAGGATTACTAGTTCCTCCCACTCCTCCTCCCAGGTGACCCCCAATGGCCCTACGTCATCTGCATACTTCAAGAGAGGAACACTGACAGGTGTGTCATCTCCCTCCCTGAATCTGCAGCTTTCTATTGTAAAAAAGCAGGTGTGTTTATCTCTCCCATAAGTTGTTCTCAGGGACTCTCTGCTTCACCCACTCCTCTGTACAGTTGCCATCCAATAACTTATTGTGTCCCATCACATCAAAAGATGGACACTGACTGGTATGTCACCACCTTGAAGAATGTTTGCTGCATCCTCGTAGTAAAATCAGATGAACGTTTCTCACAAGCTGCCCTTGTTGATTCCTACTCCCCCTGCTCCTCCTCCCAGGTTTTCCCAAAGGCACATCTCTCATCTACACTCTCCAAGAGATGGACTATATCTATACTGTCTCCCACCTCCTCAAATTGCTGCAGCTCCATCCCATACAAAACCAGGTGATCATCTCTCTCCCACAAGCTGCCTCAAGAAGCCCCAGCTTCTCTTGCTCCTTCAAGCAAGTGTCACCCAATGGCACTTTCTCATCCATTCACTTCAGGAGACTAACACAGACAGGTGTGCCATCCGCTTCCCCAAATCTCTACTCCTCCCACCCATCAAAATCAGTCCACTTGTCTCTCTCAGGCTGCCAGCAGGGATTCCCATCTTTTGACATTTCATCTCACAGGTGTTACCCAATGGCATGTGATCCTCTGCTACTCATTCTCATAGGTGTCCACTGTTGGCATGTGTCCTTTACAATCGCTCAGTAGACAGTCACTGCCTGGTGTGTCACCCATCTTTCCAAATCTTTTCTGCTCTTCCCAGTAATATTTTCTCCCACAAGCTGCTGTGAGTTATTCCGATTCTTCCTCCCAGTTGTCACTAGGAGGCACATGACTAGTTCACTCAATCCAAGAGACGGACACTGGCTGGTATGTCTTCCACCTCGCTGACTAGCTGCTGCTCTATCCCAGGAAAAGCAAGGTAATCAGGTCCCTCCCACAACCTGCCCTCTAGGATTCTTGGCTCTACCTTCTCTTCTGCCCAGGCATCACCCAATGGCACATGTCTCCTCCAGTTGCCTCATGCGGCAGACACTGACTGGCGTGTCATATGTCTCCCTGAATCTCTGGTCCTCCTTCCCAGAAAAATAAGTCTTGCTTGTTTCTCTCACATGTTTCATGTGATGATACCTGGCTCACACTCCTCCTTCCAGGTGTCACCTGAAGGCATGTGTCTCATGCAGCTGTCCTAAGTAATAGACTCTGACTGGTGTGTCTCCCACCTTCCAAATTCTTTGCTGCTCCCTCCAAACAAAATTAGTTGTTTTGTCTCTCCCACAAACTGTCCTAAGGGTCATCAAGTGTCATCTCCTACTTTACTCTCTTTTGCTCTCTCTGAGTAAATTCAATTGAGGGTAGCTCTCCAAAAATCTGCCCTCAAGAATTCTGTCTCCTGATGGCACATCTTGTCCACATCCTCCAAGAGACGGACACTGTTTAGTGTTTCACCCACCTCAAAGAATTACTGCTGCTTCATACCAGCAATGACAGGTGAACAAGTCTCCCCCACAATCTGCTTGAAGGGATTCCTAGCTCCTCCTACTCCTCCCTTCAGATGTCATCCAATAGCACATGTTTCATCCAGGTGCTTCAAGAGACATCCAGTGACTGCTGTGTCATCTTCCTTTCCAAATCTCTGCTTCTCCATCCCATCAATTTCAGGCTTGTATGTGTGTCTCATAGTTGCTTGCAGGCTTTCCGGGCTCACACAACTCCTCCTCTAAGCTGTCAAACTATGGCACCTTCCTTATCCAGTCGTTAAAGAGATGGCCACTGACTGGTGTGTCATGCACCTCCTCAAATCTCTGCTCTTTCCGCCCTGCACAATCAGACATTCATGTGTTGCTCACCAGCTGCCAGCAGAGATTCCTGGCTACCCCTGCCCCTCCTCCCAGACATCAACCAATGACATATGTCTAAGCTCTCAAAAGACGAACACTGAATGATTTGCCACCCACCTGGCCATATGCTGGTAGTAGCACCTGTGTTTTTCTCACTCTTTAAATCACTGAATGCAATGAATGCAAAAGTAACTTAATTTCTAAGTCTCTGATTGTTTCCCTATTCACTCATACACTCTTCCCTCCTGCCTGCCTGCTTAAATGCTCTTAATATATTCCTGTGTATTAACCCTTCCCTATATTTTGCAAGCCTGCCCCCAGAAGCAACCACCTGCCTCTCTGAAAGCTGCACAAAACTGAATTGTCACTCCAGCTAGGAACTACAGCATTATGTCATCATGAAGCAATGTCGTCGAAACTTGGAAAAACATTTCAACTTGTTTGTATTAACTATGACATGGCTGAATCACATGAAATTTATGTGATTGGAGGTTTGTGCAAAAAAGTTTATCGAGGCCTGCTCATAAAACTGCATATTTTAAGGGTAATTTCTGCATAGTGTATTCCGATGAGCAAGGCAATCATATAATGAGTGCCTGTGGATTCTAGTTTGTTTTTTTTAATGTTCTGGCCTGTTGGTGGGATGCATTTGTTCAGGTGGTTGCCTTGGAACTCACCAGTACAAAATTACCAAAGCAGTCAAAAAGGAGTGTATGCCAGACAAGAAATATTCAGTGCCCCTGACACAGCTGGGACAGCAATATTCAAACAGAACGCTGAACAGAACTGCATGAAAAGATCTCTCATAGAAATGCCCCTAAATCAAAAGCTTTTATAACCATCTGAACTAATTAACATCAGTCACTTTGCAACATAAACGTAGCTGATTGGTGATTGCATATCAAACCCCTACAGAAAGGCATACATCATTTTTTATGATTGGGTCCCGCAGACCTTACCACACCACCCCTGGTTCTCGCTTCTGATGTCACAATCCAACCCCTAATTCCCACATCATAGTGCCAATTCATTGAAACATTTGAGATGACGAGTGGAACTTTATTCATCTGTCCCGGTCATCTCATCTTCGTTCTCATGAGAAAGCCTTCTACCATGATAATGTCAGAGCCTTGAACCAAGAAGAAGTTAGCATGTAAATGTTACACCTTGAGAACTCTTCGACCTTCTTCCCAGGCAGAAATGTTTTCAGGGGCAATTTGAAACCGCTATGAGCCATTCTAGCTATTTCTTACTGTGACATGACATTTTGTATTGGGCATATTTGATAAAGCAAGCTTGATACGTGGTATTATGTGGCTTAAAATTTAATTTTGCTGCAGCCAATCTAGACATTACTTATTGTGGCATGACATGTTTACTGGACATCGTTGATAAAGCAAACATGACAACTGGTATTATGTGGCTAGAATTGCATTTTGGGACAGGCAGTCTAACCATTTCTTACTGTGGCATGACATTTTGCATTTGGCATCTTTGATAAAGCAACCTTGATAAGTGTTATTACCTAGCCAGTCCGACACAATAATGCAAACGCTCAACTATTTCTTCGTTATGGAATTTTTTACTGAGGATCTATAATAAAGCATTCATGATTATTGTTATCACGTGGCTAGACTGGCATTTTGGTGCGGCCAGTTTACACCTGCTTTCGTATTGTGGAAGGACACTTTCAATGGTAAAGACAACTGGAATATGTTCTTACATGGGGATGCTGCCATATATTGGCAGAACGGGTGTAGACATGTTTTCTAATAGTATCATAACTGGTATTATGCACAAAGTAAACATGAGTAGGTTCTTTTATGGGAATACTGGCATATAATGGAACAAAAAAGAATCCTACCAAAGCGTCAATGACCAGGTTAGCTGCTGACTCCACTCTTTTCTCAAAACTTTCGCCTTACCCTCTGGAGTCAAGCCCCCTTATAAAAAAGAGGGTTCCTTGCCTTACCTTATAGACATATAATGGAACAGCCATCATGGAACTGAATGGGCACAGCCAGCGTGAACATTTTCCATACTGGCATACATGGTGGGTAATTAAATCAGGAAAATGCTCCTGTGCACTATCGATGACTTGCATCTATTTGATTCTTCCATGTGTTTCCCTACAAAACCAATTGCAAACTTTCTTGCTTTTTACCCAATTGCTCACTTAAAATGTCTTGTAGAATGCACAGAACAAATTATTCAAAACATTTTCTCCAGAGAAAAACCCAACCAAACCCCTCCTGGTTGGTGTGGGTGAGCATGCTATTTTTGGTCCCACTGGCATAGTTGTGGAAGATATGCATGGCCCTGCAATTAAAAAAATCACCAGTTACCAATGGCTTGAAATTAACTCCTAGTCTGTTTCGCTCTGCTTGATGATGATGCCAAAAAGGAGACTGTTCCATTCAGTTTTTACGCTGGGAGGTTCACTATTTATTTCTTGCAGTAAGGTTTAGTGCTTTCAAGGCTCTTTGCCCTGGGTCGTTTTCTTTGATTTCATTTCTCAACAACCATTTTGAACACGTGTGTTACTACAGACTTATCAGACGCCATAACACTTCGATATGTGTCGTAGTTCACTACTGTTCATATGGGTAAACTGGCCATTGTGCCTATATGTTCAAAGACAAATACGTGAGTGAGTGAGTGAGTGAGTGAGTGAGTGAGTGAGTGAGTGAGTGAGTGAGTGAAACAATGATCTTGTGCCCATGCTCAATATGTTTTTTTTAAACATCCTCTTTTGTAACAAACAGATTTAAAAATTAAAACAATCAATGCAATTCATATTGCCTTTTCGCCTTTCTATCCAACTCAGATTGTGCACAGCCGCATTTGGTGAAAGGTTGCATTATGAACTGGATTATTCAAAGGTCAAAGCGGGAGGGAACTAAAGGTTACGACAGTGCCTTACTTCTCAAAAGTGGAGGAACTTTGCTGAAAATGTTGGGAGGGACATGGCATCTGAAGAAAAGGTGCCCCAGCCAAATGAATGGGGGCAAAATGGTGTGCCAGGAAAGTTGGGGGAGACAAACACCCCTGCCTCTAAAATTATGGCCATGCAGGAAATTGTGTTATCGTTCCTTTACTTTATGTGACCTACTGTTCCAGGATAGTAGGGCAAGCCACATAATTGTTATTTTAATTTTAACTTTCCCCTGCTGGAGATTCAAACCTAGACCTTGCCAGCAACAATCCAGTGTGACACCTCAAGGAGCTATCTCGAAGTTGCTCAACTGGCTTGTTTATTTCAATAGATAGACTACTTGGTACACAAATTTGGGCCTCATTACGAGTTTGGAGGTAGCCATGGAGCTACTAGCTCCATGGCAGCCTCCAAACGGGCCTCCTTTACCGGGTTCCTTCAATGGGGACTTACAGGGTTACCCCAAAATAGGAGGACCCGGTAAATCCTCCTTGCAGGAACCATTCCCCATTCCCATTTGAGCCCCCATAGGGCTCAATGGGAATAGGGAGGGAGGTAACAACATGCACATAATGAGTGTCCCGTTGTTACCTCCCTCTTCCCCTCACGGGACCCGGAAAGGATGCCTGGTTTTACTAGGCGTCCGATCCGGGTCCCGCGAAGGGAACCTCGTAATCGGCCCTGACGCAATGAAGAGGGCTGGCCCCGTACCGGCCCCCTTCATTGCGTCAGTGCCAGCGTCGTAATGAGGCCCCAAGCATATTCCCAAGCAGTCAAAAAGCCCAGCTCGGCAGAAGTGTTTGCAGGTAATGGCGTGCAGCAGTGGCTATAGCCCCGGGCATGTCCCCCAAGGGGTGCGAATGTTGGTTGATTGGAAGGGTAGGCTTCCTAAAGCTGCATACTGAGGGGGACACACTAATGGTGGTCATTGAAATGCATATTCGTTCACCAAGTTTCTTCATTCTTGCTAGCAATGTTGTGAAACACAGCATTGCAGGAGTAGAATGGAGGAAAGGAAGGAGGTTGGGGTTTGAATTGTGGGGGTGGATGGGTGGGAGTGCCAGTGAGCATGGGGAGTGGAGGTAGCACAAATTGGTGTGGGTCAGAAAAGGGGGCGAAGAAGGGGGAACAGCGTTCCACTACTTTTTAACGCTCCAACCACTGGGTCCATTTTTTCTTCCTTCCTTAAAGTTTGCATTTCATTGTACGAGCATTGATTGCTTTGCTCTGCATGTGTGAATTAGGCTTGAGCTTCGACTTTAAGAACCCGTGTGTTGAGCTATGTTGATAGACTTGGAATATAGACTGCAGAATGCTCTTTATTTTATTTCATCATATGTCGGCACGAAACATTACTGCTTTTTACTCCTATGTAGGTGATCCTAGTGTTTATATTCCCTGCAGAGATAACTAGTTGATATTGCAGCTGCAGTGAGTTCTTGGATTTCCGTTCAGGAATGATGCTTTCTTCACCTCTGGCATTTCACTAACAAAAACTCTTTCTGAGAATGAGCACATCGGATTTGAATATTTTTGGCATGAGATCACAAACCCGAGCGTGCTATTTATAAGCAGCTGAGAAAGTTTATTTCTTTGCATATACAGAGCCAGGCTGTGAAGAAAACAGATTGCTGCTATTGTAAATACAATTGGTGAATGAAGCAGATGAAGTTAAATATGAAAACCCGATTTACTAAAAGGTACACAGAGCATGTCTTTAGAGAAGGATACTTTCACCCTCGTTATGGAAGTCAAAATGCAATCTGCATTAGAATGTGCCCCATGATCGAATACGTAGCAGCCATTCCCATGCGCAATAAAAGGAACTGTGAATGAAGATTTGCGGATATTACATTTCCTGGTAATTCCCATGTTGGATGGTTTGGCAGATGACTGAACTCAATCAGAATGGCGATGTCTCCTGATCGTACTCTTTTTCTGTATATATGGATAGTCAGTGAAAAAATTGCCCTAACAAAAACCTATTCAGTGACAAATCTGTGTTAGAGGGACGTTACGGTTACAAGGAAAACCGAAAATCCCCAGAAATTTGCCAGTTATGGTAAGCTAAGCAACCATAACTCACGCCACCACCGTGCACTGCTAAAACTAACAGACACTATAGATTTTGAGGTGCTTCATTGATGCAGAAGTTGATGGTTATGTTGCAGTTTCCAGTGGAATAAGATATTGCATGGACTGACAATGGGTTGATGCAGTGCGTAAGGCTTGGGAAATAGATATCCTTCTCAAAAGGTGGTAAAATGTCACCATGCTACAAAGGTCAAGTGCCTATTTTAAAATGAAAAACGTGTTGCATTTCAACAATAAAACATTGTCAGATTAAAAGATAGCCAAGTTTCATTAAAAGGGTTTTAATAACCTGCATCCTCATGACCTGTTTCAACCCTAGATAAGCTGGAAAAAATTAGAAGTAGACACCAATGTTAAACCTTTCCTTTTCATTGAGATTGGTTTGCTTTAATATGGTATAAGGGTGCAGAAGCAATACCCCTGACACAGTTGTGGTAAAATGCATTAGCATAGACTTTTACTTATACCAAAAGAAAGGAAAAGGAAAGCCTATCTTGCCCTATTGACTATGAGGGGTTGCCCTCCCCTAACAAAAAGAACACCAAGGACCTGGTCAGGATGTCCATCAAACATACATGTCCACTGGCCTGTATCTAAACCTATTTCTGTTGCTTACACATTCAACCTAACTAAAGACAAGGTGGATGTCTTCTTAATTCCAGAAGGAAGCCTCTCCCATTTGGGATACTGACACCCAAAATACAGTTCTTATGCAAAAGAATATTTAAAGTTCAGTGTTCAATGTTCACAAGTTCAATAAAACTTAAAGATAACCCAGCTCCCCACTCTGCTGGGGGAGGGAAAACCCATTCCTGGATTCCTGTTTCCACTTATCCGCAAAGCAAAGTTCCTCAAAATCCTATGGGGAATTCCTCTTGCCCAGTCCGCAGAACAAAATGATCCCTTTTAGTCTCTTGTCAGGTCTGACTCACTAATCTGCCAGACCTCACAATAGACATTTCCAGTGGTACACTAAGTCTGGTCTAATCTCCTGCCAGATTTGTTTTCCACGACGTTCAGTTCCAAAGATATCTGTATTTATGGGCTCCAACCCACTGATTATAATTCTTCCTGTATTTCAATGGGTCCTCGACCCTTCTAATTTCTACTGGTGGCCTTTACCAATTTTCCTCAGGGTCCCAGACCCTCTTCCTTTGTCTTGGCAAGATCTTTGTTCCTTCATTACCTAATGTTCAATTGTACACACCTGAAATGTTCCCCTGCCAGGTACTGTCCCACCAAGGTGCACTCTGAATTTGTGTCCTGTATTGCGGTGGGCCCTCAACCACTATAATTTCTACTGGTGGGCTTTGCCCATTTTCATCTGGGTCCCAGACCCTCTTCCTTTGTCTTGGTGGCATCCTTTGCTCTTCATTACCTAGTGTCCACTTATACTCCCCTGCCAGGTACTCTCCCACGTAGGAGCACTCTCAATGTTTGTATCAGACTATATGGGTCTTCTCTTATTTCCTTGTACCCCTTGGGCCATTTTTATCTGCTTCACATGGTTGATATTATACTGTATATTTTCTTTATCACCCCTTGTGTTCTTCAGGATGTCCTTATAAGGTTTATCCATTGTTTATCTGTTTGTATGCTTCCTTTTCCATCCCTGTGTAATCTTCAGGGTTTTTTCTATAAGGTTGGCAAAGTTTGCATTGAATTGTATAGGATCCTTTTCACCCCCTTGGGCTCTTCAGGATGTTTTCATGAAGTTTCTCAGCTTCCTCAATGCCCCTCGGACCGGACCTTTGGGAAGTCTTGGGACGGTCTCCGGTCTCTTCTGGAGGTGGAACAAATCTTCTCTGTTCCTACCACACTCAACGTTCTCCTTCTTGTGGCCCTGTAGCTTCAGCGTCTCTCTCTCTCTCTTCTTCAGCTGCCAGTGTCTTTATTCCTGGTCGGTTTTCACTAGTATGACATCCTGTGTTTCTGCCACCGGTCAGGCCTTTCTCATTAGGACCTCTCTAGTACCTGTGACTACTCACGTCCCTCAGACTTTTTGCTCTTTGGTACAGGACCAGCATCTCTTTCCCTGTTCCTTCAGAGCTGACTTCTCTGCATGGGAATGATTCCTTCTTCCCATTTTACCAGTGGACTGGCCTTTGACCCGCTGCACTGCATGTGTTGTTTTTGGGGTGGGCTTTTGCCTCCTTGCTTCATTTTCCTTGTCACATTGATATTTTGCATCAGGTTTGGGTGAGTTTCCATCTTCCTTAGCACAGCCTTGTTAAGGATGCCCTCAGCTAAACCATTGAAAATAGTGCCATGTGGGATCAGAGAGACTTGAGTGGACAGTTAACTAAGGTGGGACACCAAAGGGGTGAATTAATATTGCGTTCTCCCAGGGCCTTTGTCACCAATAACTTGAAGGGTTTCCCTTCACATGAGATCCACCCGCTGAGCAACACCCCAGGGGGACCATTAGGTAGTGGCCTCACCTCCCTGGGATGTTTCACAATGAGGTTTCTCTGCCCATTCACACTTTTTGTCATTGTATTTTTTATTATGTGCCCAGTGTTCTAGTGACCAGAGGACTGGACAAATATGTTGAATGATTTTGCCCTATAAGTTGCAAAATCACCTTGGAATGACATCTGAAAGAGACTCTGGCAATCAATACTCTGGTCAGTGTCCAGGCAACAGCAGAGACCAGCAGTAGGAGATCTTGACACCTTCAAACTTGATGGGAAGGTACTAATAGAAAAGAAAAAAGAAAGCAAGGTGAAATAACAGACACACAACAATCTAACATCTACATAATCGCATTCACCCGCAACGTCTGCTCTTAGAATGAAACTAAGGAGCACAGCATATCTGGACTCAACAAAAGTACCAGAGTGGGACGGCTCCTACTTGGAGCCATTGGCATACTCCACCACTGTAGGGTCACCCGCAGACAGGAGGGAGCAGGAACCAGTAATGAACAACCAACACTCAGTGGAGGCCCAAATACACCCCCCCAATCCAAGATCAGAAGAGGAGAGAATGCAAAATGGAAATCAGGTAGATTGTAGGAACAATTGGAAAAAAGGACTGGAATAGACAGTCACCACCAGAAATATTCAGAAAAAAATAAAAGAGTACTTTGAAAAAAGGAGAAGTAGAAGCTTAGATGAACTGGTGGAATACCCAATAAAGGACCTAACACAGCAGAGTGAAGAGAACGACATGACAAAAAAATCATGTGAAGAACAACAGACAACACAAGAAAGCATTGAAAGTGAGAGGGTAATCGAGAGGGAAGCAGAAAGAGAAATCATGGAGATAAACAGTGGAAGCCTCCCAATAATGAACCCGCAGAAGAGGGAAGAGGAAAAAAGAGTGACCTAAGTCCACCCACAAGTGGGGCAACCTTGAGTGCCCTCAATTATGTACTAAACTCTTTGGTGTCCGTTTTCGAACTACTAAAAGGGGAGGTTCAATCCCAAGCAGGTATAGTTTTGGAACTAACCAACGAAGTAGCAAGATGTGAAGCATCAATGGTCGGCCTCAGCAATGTGATAAACACCACAATAACTCCATCATTGGAAGAGATAAAAAAAGTCTCCCTAAACCACAGAAAAGAAACTGCTCTTCTCTGTACCCTCTTGAAAGATCTTGGGGAAGCAGAAGAGTCTAGTAGAGACCAGATGCTGAAGGCTATGTGGAACTGGAATGAAAAACCAGCGCAAAAAGAAATAGGAATCCAGGCTGGAATTCTGCAACTTGATGACCTTGAAGATGCCCCTTTATCAGAGTAAACAATAGAAGAGCTCTTAAAGACAGCCCAATTGACGGTAGAACAAGATCATATTGGAGAGGAGACCAAAGACACGCAAAATGAAGGCAAAGAGGATCCCAAAGATGATTCAATCATAACTTGGACCGAGGCAAATAATCAAAATTATAGGAGAACAAGGAACGCATGGATCAGGAAAGATTCCCTCACCTGACAAAAAAGCAAGAAAAGAAGTTACGACATAATAACAGCCAAACAAGGGAAAGGGAGAAAAAAGAAAAAACACATGAAATCGGGGAAAAGACACCTCTGCAAATGGGTAAAGTACCTCTGGAAAAGGACCCAAAAAAAGGGCAAGAAACATTAGAAGACAACTTGGAAAATCAACAACAAAGACAGAAGGGAAAGAAAAGCACAGAGCAAGACGCCCCTAATACATCGAAAATAACGGGCGTAAATGCAGGCTCACAAACTGAGAATCAAACCAATCCCACTGAGGCAGTGGCGACTTCCACTAACAAAAAATTGAAATTGGCTCCAATTTTTATCAAACAATTCAATAAACAAACAGGTGAAGCAGGGCCTAAAAAGAGAATAGCCCCGATATTTGAAAAAAAGAAAATATCTTCGCCGAAATTGCCAAATTCAAATGTCAAAGAGTTCTTCACCAAAGTGGCTATGAATCTGGGACATTGAAAATTTCAAACTATCCCAGAACTAGAAATAAGAGAAACCAGAGAGAGAGAAAAAGAACCTATAAAACAAGGGGCAGGAAGAGAACAGTTGAGACACAGTAGCGCAGACATCCAAAAAGACTCCCCTACGGGATTCGAAATTCCTAAACTTTGGCTAAAGATGGTGCCAAAACGAGCAAAGACCAAATCCCTCAGTAGAATGGAGATATTATCCATAATTTAAAAAAAAAGAAATCTCTACCTATTTTCTACAGAAGACCTCGAGTATGTGAAATTCACAGACTGGGCAAACTCGTTTTTAGTAGAAATAGGACTAAGCTCAACAAAAGGCCAGGCCGTAATCCTAAAGGCAAACAAAGAACTAGAACAAGAAGGGCTAACCATATACACCTCTGATCCTGAAACAACTGAACCTCAGATGAATGATCAAGTTCGACAGAAGGATATGGCCCAGAGGGAAGGGAGGGGCCCCAGGGACGCAAATGGAAAAAGAGAAAAACACCCAAGAAGGGAACATCAATCCAAGAAAAAACACTGCCGGCCCTACCCGACATACTCACGCAAGTTCTGAAAAATATGGGCATAGGAACTCAGAACCTTTAGGCAGGAAGAGCTGAATGTGGTTAGCTGGAACACAAGAGACTCCAGCACGTTCAGGGCAAAAAAAGTGAAAAAGTATCTTCTGGAGAAAATGGACATACTGGCTTTTCAGGAAACATGGCTAGTAAACCCAATAGAAATAGAGGGATTTTCAACCTTTTGTTTACCAGCAAGTCAGAAAGCAAAAGGGAGGCCGGCGGGAGGTTTAATAACGGCCATAAAAAACCTCACATTCAAACGTGCTACACAAATATAGAAAGATGAAAGTGGATTCCTGGCCTGCAAAATCCACTCCTCTCTCATCCCAGAAGAAACCACCCTGATCGGGATTAATATGCATTGGAATCCGGCAACCATCAAAATTCGACCTTTTCAGGACAAGCTAGCAGAAGTAATCGGGATGATCAAGACAGAATGGCAAGATTTGGAGATCATGCTAGTAGGTGATTTCAATGCAGAATGCATATATCGAAAAAGGACCAAGGGGGCTTATGGCAAACAAACTTGATCAAATAATGGAAAATCCTGGCTAGAATTCACCAAGGCTTGGGACTTGAAAATGATGAATAACGCAAACCAAGGAGACGAAGAGCCCTGCACAACATGGTTAAGAGGAAAATCAGCCTCAGTATTGGATTATATATTTGTCAGCGAAAGCCTCTTCACCCGAAAATCAACATTAAAAATAAAAAATGAAGGAGGAAGCGATCATTTGAGATTGGAATTATCAATCATGTATGACTCGGGTGTCACAAACTTAGTTCATAACCAAGAACTAATGGGAATAAAAGGCAAAATAAGATTAAGAAAATATGGACAAGGAGGGAGAAACCTCAATAAAAATTTACAAAACATGTCGGAACAGATAGCCCTAAAGATAAGCAACCCATATAAGTTTGTGGACACTCTATGGTCACTGCTCCCCCCAAAAGAGCCATCAAACAGTGGGAAATATACACATCTCCATAGTTTTGATGAGGTAACGAGGCAAAGGAAAACAACTCTGAGAAAAACTATCAGGGTCCTGAAAATTCAAAAACTCAACAATGAAGCATACTCTCAGCAACTGAAAATAATCAGAAGCAACTACAAATCCTGGACAAGGAACCACAAATATATGCTCCACCAAAACGAGGGGGAGAAGATGTTAAAATTAGTCTCATCTTCGTCATTGAGAAGTTTTTGGTCACTGCTACAAGAACTAGAACCAAACTCCAGCAGGCACATTATGCAATCTGGTCCCAGAGAGAACCTGGGTGGAATATCTTACAAAAAGCTTTGGAAAGATATTAAAACAACAATCCTGCCCACCCTTAGACAAAGGTTGGGAACTACAAATCGAGGAGAAGGAAATTGTGGAAATCATAACCAAAGCTTCACTGTCAAGAGCAGCAGGGCCAAACGGCCTCACATACCAGGTACTGAGGGAAAACCCGTGGCTGTGGGCCAAGTTATTGAGGAGGCTCTTTAAGGAGATATTGAAAGAAAAGGGCTTTCCACCATCATGGAAAACTGCTTTGGTAATACCTTTCTTCAAGGAGGGCGACAGGGCAAATCCATCAAATGATAGACCCATCGCTCACCTAGACACTGATAGCAAATATTCATGAGATTGCTACTGAACAAGCTCTCGATTTGGACAGAACAAGAGGGGGTATTATCCAGATGCCAAACATGCTTTAGAAAAGGTCTATCAACGGCTCTAAATGGAGCCCTATTAAACATACTGAGTGAAACAACAAGGGCCAAAGGAGCAACACCCCTATATAGAGCCTGGATAGACCTCTCCAAGGCCTTCGATCAGATCGACAGAACCAGGCTATGGCATAAAGTTAGAAAAAAGGGAATATTGGAGTCATTGCTATCAATGTTAATGGAACTGGACAGGGGAACAAGCGTAAGAGTACGTTTAGATAACAGCGGTTACCTCTCAGAAGCAGTCCCAGTGGAAAGATGGGTAGAACAGGGTTGCCTGGGAGCTCCCCCTTTTCTTTAATCTGTTCCTAGCAGACATAGGAGAACACTTGAGTCCGTTCGCATTGGCAAGCCGAGTCCTAAATTTCAAGAAAGTATACTGGCTTGCCTATGCTGGACAGAACAGCCATCGGACTGCAAAGACTGTTGGACGGTCTGGGTAAATATGCTGAGGAGAACGGGCTGATAATAAATCCTAAAAAATCAAGGATATTAGTATTTAAACATCCGAGAAGAAAGACATTATACAAGCATTGGACTCTGGATGGCCAAAGAATTCCCCAAGTTGAAGATCTTAAATACTTGGGATATATGATCTATGCTAATCCAGCTATATACAAAGTTGAGAGAGACATTGGGCCTCATTACAGGTCGGGCGGTCCGGAATTAACAGTGGCGGTAAACCCGCTGCCACTGTTAATTTCGGACCGCCCGATCCCGAGTCCTGCAGGCGGGAGGTGATCTTCCCGCCAGGTCTGACCTGGCGGGTTGAACACCTCCCGCCTGCAGGCGGACGTGGAAACACCAGCACCATCACGAGATGGTGCCGGTGTTTCCACTTCCCCATTCCCATTGAGTCCTATGGGACTCAATGGGAATGGGGATTAACAGAATTCCGCCTCCGGAATTCCCGGGACACCAGCAGGGTAATTCATGGAAATTCGCACAAAAGTGTCGCACGCGGCTGGCGCACAGCGTGCCCGTGCGAATGTCTGCGCCAGCCGCGTGCGATAAAATCAATTTCCGCGCACAGCGTATTCATGGATTCTCGCCTCCAAAAGCAGACGTGGTGCAGAGTGGCGCAGTGACCCTGCAGCAGCGCCAGTTACGCCCCCAAGAACGCCCTCTCGCAAGGAAAAGCCATCAAGATCGCAAAACCATCGCAAAGGGCTGCGCCAACCCTGTACCAGTTTACCGGACTGGCAAACAGCAAACGCAAAGCGGGGAACGTGTATTACGGGTTTCGGAAACACGCGTGCGCGAGAAGTTTCACACGCGATCTGGCCTGGGGGAGCGTGTGCGTGTATTTCAGAGGTGCGCGAGAAGTTTCACATGCGAACGGGCTGGGTGCGTGTATTTCAGGGGTGCGCAAGAAGTACCACACGCGATTGGCCTGGGCCTGTGTATTTCAGAGGTGCGCGAGAAGTTCCACATGCGATCGGGCCTGGGGGGGCATGTGCGTGTATTTCAGGGGTGCGCGAGAAGTATTACACGCGAATGGCCTGGGTGCGTGTATTTCAGGGGTGCGCGAGAAGTTCCACACGCGATTGGCCTGGGCGCGTGTAGTTCAGAGGTGCGCGAGAAGTTCCACATGCGATCGGGCCTGGGAGAGCGTGTGCGTGTACTTCAGGGGTGCGTGAGAAGTTTTACACGCGAATGGCCTGGGTGTGTGTATTTCAGGGGTGCGCAAGAAGTTCCACACGCGATCGGGCCTGGGGGAGCGTGTGCGTGTATTTCAGAGGTGCGCGAGAAGTTCCACACGCGATCGGGCCTGGGGGAGCGTGTGCGTGTATTTCAGGGGTGCGTGAGAAGTTTCACACGCGATTGGGCTGGGTACATGTATTTCAGGGGTGCGCGGGAAGTTTAAGACGCGATTGGGCTGGGTGCGGGTATTTCAGGGGTGCGCGGGAAGTTTCACATGTGATTGGGCTGGGTACGTGTATTTCATGGGTGCGTGAGAAGTTTCACACGCGATTGGGCTGGGTACGTGTATTTCAGGGGTGCGCGAGAAGCCCCACCCGCGATCGGGCCTGGGGGAGGGTGTGCGTGTATTTCAGGGGTGCGTGAGAAGTTTCACACGCGATTGGGCTGGGTACGTGTATTTCAGGGGTGCGCGGGAAGTTTAACACGCGATTGGGCTGGGTGCGGGTATTTCAGGGGTGCGCGGAAAGTTTCCCACGCGATTGGGCTGGGTACGTGTATTTCAGGGGTGCACGAGAAGTCCCACACGCGATCGGGCCTGGGGGAGCGTGTGCGTGTATTTCAGGGGTGCGTGAGAAGTTTCACGCGCGATTGGGCTGGGTACGTGTATTTCAGGGGTGCGCGGAAAGTTTAACATGCAATTGGGCTGGGTGCGGGTATTCAGGGGTGCGCGGGAAGTTTCACACGCGATTGGGGTGGGTACGTGTATTTCAGGGGTGCGCGGGAAGTTTCACACGCAATTGGGCTGGGTACGTGTATTTCAGGGGTGTGCGAGAAGTCCCACACGCGATCGGGCCTGGGGGAGCGTGTGCGTGTATTTCATGGGTGCGTGAGAAGTTTCACACGCGATTGTGCTGGGTATGTGAATTTCAGGGGTGTGCGGGAAGTTTAACACGCGATTGGGCTGGGTGCGGGTATTTCAGGGGTGCGCGGGAAGTTTCACCCGCGATTGGGCTGGGTACGTGTATTTCAGGGGTGCGCGAGAAGTTCCACATGCGATCGGGCCTGGGGGAGCGTGTGCGTGTATTTCAGGGGTGCGTGAGAAGTTTCACACGCGATTGGGCTGGGTATGTGTATTTCAGGGGTGCGCGGGAAGTTTTACACGCGATTGGGCTGGGTGCGGGTATTTCAGGGGTGCGCGAGAAGTTCCACCCGCGATCGGGCCTGGGGGAGCGTGTGCGTGTATTTCAGGGGTGCGTGAGAAGTTTCACACGCGATTGGGCTGGGTACATGTATTTCAGGGGTGCGCGGGAAGTTTAACACGCGATTGGGCTGGGTGCGGGTATTTAGGGGTGCGCGGGAAGTTTCACATGCGATTGGGCAGGGTACGTGTATTTCATGGGTGCGCGAGAAGTTTCACACGCGATTGGGCTGGGTACGTGTATTTCAGGGGTGCGCGAGAAGCCCCACACGCGATCGGGCCTGGGGGAGCGTGTGCGTGTATTTCAGGGGTGCGTGAGAAGTTTCACACGCGATTGGGCTGGGTACGTGTATTTCAGGGGTGCGCCGGAGGTTTAACACGCGATTGGGCTGGGTGCGGGTATTTCAGGGGTGCGCGGGAAGTTTCACACGCGATTGGGCTGGGTACGTGTATTTCAGGGGTGCGCGAGAAGTCCCACACGCGATCGGGCCTGGGGGAGCGTGTGCGTGTATTTCAGGGGTGCGTGAGAAGTTTCACACGCGATTGGGCTGGGTACGTGTATTTCAGGGGTGCGCGGGAAGTTTACCATGCAATTGGGCTGGGTGCGGGTATTCAGGGGTGCGTGGGAAGTTTCACACGCGATTGGGCTGGGTACGTGTATTTCAGGGGTGCGCGGGAAGTTTCACACGCAATTGGGCTGGGTACGTGTATTTCAGGGGTGCGCGAGAAGTCCCACACGCGATCGGGCATGGGGGAGCGTGTGCGTGTATTTCATGGGTGCGTGAGAAGTTTCACACGCGATGGTGCTGGGTACATGAATTTCAGGGGTGTGCGGGAAGTTTAACACGCGATTGGGCTGGGTGCAGTTATTTCAGGGGTGCGTGGGAAGTTTCACACGCGATTGGGCTGGGTACGTGTATTTCAGGGGTGCGTGGGAAGATTCACGCGATTGGGCTGGGTACGTGTATTTCAGGGGTGCGTGAGAAGTTCCACATGCGATCGGGCCTGGGGGAGCGTGTGCGTGTATTTCAGGGGTGCGTGAGAAGTTTCACACGCGATTGGGCTGGGTATGTGTATTTCAGGGGTGCGCAGGAAGTTTTACACGCGATTGGGCTGGGTGCGGGTATTTCAGGGGTGCGCGAGAAGTTCCACACGCGATCGGGCCTGGGGGAGCGTGTGCGTGTATTTCAGGGGTGCGTGAGAAGTTTCACACGCGATTGGTCTGGGTATGTGTATTCCAGGGGTGCGCGGGAAGTTTTACATGCGATTGGGCTGGGTATGTGTATTCCAGGGGTGCGCGGGAAGTTTTACACGCTCACCTACAACACGTATTCATGGAATCGAACGTGGCCAATCCGGAAACACGTACGCCAGCAGGAAGTAGGCGTACGTCCACCCGCACAGCATAAAAGTGCACGCAAACAACAAACAAGCTCAGACGCCAGGATGAACATACCGTTCCTAGCAGCAGTGGCCGTGGGATACCGCAGGAGGAGGAGGAGGATAGTCAGGGCCAGAATTTTTACAACCAGAACCAGCTTTTTTGGGATGCCTGATGACCATGTGTATGGGAGGTACAGGTTTCCACCTCACATAATACTCGACCTGGTCAGTGAGTGGGAGGATGACCTCACATCAACCACCCTGTGCTCCCAAGCACTCAGCCCCCTGGAGAAGGTCCTCAATGTACTGCACTTCTTGGCCACTGGATCATTTCAGCGGACAAGTGCCATAGTGGGGGGGGTGTCACAGGCCACGCAGTCACGCTGCCTACACCAGGTCTTGGCCATCATCACTGCACGCCCATCAGTCCGCAGGCACATATACCTGCCCAGAACACCTGCAGAAAGGCAGGCTGTCGCCCAGGATTTCTACAGGGTGGCACAATTCCCCAAAGTGCTAGGTGCCATTGATTGCACCCATGTGGCTCTGCGTCCCCCCAGGGCAACTGAGCACATCTATCGAAACCGCAAGCACTGGCATTCCATCAACGTCCAGGTAGTATGTGATGCCGAGGGAATCATCACCTCATTATACGCCAACTATCCAGGCTCCACCCACGACAGTTTCATCTTTAGAATGTCTACCCTAAACCAGGACATAGAAGCTGGGCAGCATGGCGATACATGGCTGCTCGGTGAGTATAAATGCCACTGCGCATGCATGCATGTCAGATACTGAGTAATGTCACAACCCCACTAATGATACCCATCACCACCTCCCCAGGGGACAGTGCCTACCCTCTCAGCACCCACATTATGACGCCAATTCGGAACCCCACCACGCCACCCCAGGTAAGATACAACACAGCCACATTGCAACCCGGGACATCGTGGAGCGCACATTCGGAGTGCTCAAGTCACGCTTCTGCTCCCTTGACCGTTCTGGCGGGCAGCTGTTATACGCTCCCCCAGTAGTGTGCAGGAACATAGTGGCAGCATGTGTCCTGCACAACGTTGCAACACGCCGGGGCCGGGCCGTGGACATGTGGTGCCCCCACATCCCCAACCACATGCATGCCCGCTGCGCATGGGAGGGGAAAGGGCACGGGGTGAGGCAGCCCGTACGCAGCTCGTGGCTAATTACTTCACATAAAATCACACCCCTGTGGAGTGCACACAGCCCTGGCACATACCAGCTGACAATCAATGATGATTGTAACTGACAATTATGATGTGTCAATGGACAGTCAACTGTCACAACCATACCAGCCTGAGATTGTACATCTGGAAGTGTTCCATTGTGTGCTTCCCAACCTACACAAACACCACCAATGCTGTGTTCAAGCCCTCGCTTGTGAAGGGCGAGTGTCATTAACTTTCGCTGTTTGGCTGTTTGCCGCTTTGTCGCTTGACCAGGCTGCCACTTGTGGCTTGTGGCTACTAGCGGCTTTCGCGAGTGGAATGAAAAGTGGAGTGGAGTGATTGTGATCAGCAGCAGAGCAAATTTTTTTCTTTGGTGCAGGCTCTCGCGACTCGTTTGGCGGAGGGCTCCCTGACCAGAAGGAAGATGCTTTACCATTGAAAGCGGAGTGGCGGCAGAGAGGCAGTCTTGGGCGGTGACTGCAGGCTGCTCTTCTCTTTTCAGTCTGCCCACAGCGGCTACAGCACGAACCGGACCAGTCTAGTCAAAAACGCGGAGAAGCGGCCGAGTAGCAGTCTTTGGGCAGCCATGGACGCCTTGGACGCCACCCTGTCCCCCACGCCTCACCCGCCGGTGTGCGGTAAAGTCCTGCACCAACGGAGCTCCCGTTCCCGTACTCGAGCTGAAGAGGGCAAACTTTTGCCTCTGAGTGCTGGGAAAGTGAAAATTCATACAAAACATACAAGCTCGACCAACACCAAGGAAATATTGGCAAAGAAAGGCACCATTGAGGAAACACTTTGCCTTGTCCACGATGACCAAATTGTAGGCACTGGGAGCCCTGGAGTCTCGTGTCCGAAAACTACTTGGGTCCAGGAACGGGTGCCGATGTCGGAGAATACGCCTCCACCCGCTCAGGGCACTCAGACAAACACTATTAGCGCTAGAGGCGAGGACTCAAGGGACGAGATAATTATGGTCACGCTGGCCGCACATCGTACGACAGAGCACAGAAATCACAACATGCCTGTGCTGGAGGACATCTATGACCCTTTCGATGTGCAGGCCTCTGGCGGGCGGAGTGAACCCGTAGTGGCGTCAAAGGGCGCTGAGTGCTCTTCCCGCACGAGAGACATCGACTCGCCGGTGGGAAATGGCGCGGGGGTCGCCTCTCATTCGCAGAGCATCCCCCGGTCGACCGCGGCCCCGTTGCCGCCCGTCGGTGGACGGTCGGCATCGGTTCCGGGGGAGACGGGAGGGGCGGACTTGCGGGAGCGAGCAAAAAAAGGCGAGAGCCAAGCGACTGCTTGGGACCGAGAGTTAGCCGTGCGCCCCCTGGTGGAGACCCATGGGCCGAAGAGTTTGGAGAGTGCTGCCGATTTCCCTGGGGTGGACACCCAAGAGGGCCTCCCAAGGGGCGAGTCGCATGGGGATTGTAAGGCTCGTGAATTGATTTGGATGACGCCTCTGACTTTGGGGACAAAACGAGAAACATACCGGTGGAGGTGGATGTGGAAATCCGCCTCCTGCCTCTCGAGACACCAGGCGAAACATCTGACGCTAATAAAGAATGCCGAAATAAAGCCAGGGATGACTCGAGCCAACAGCTGTTTTCAAAACCATCGACAGCCCAAATAGAAGACGGTCCACTCCCGAAAAAATTGAAAACAGTCCAAAACAATACGGAAAAAAATTTACCAGCGGTCACCCCCCCAAGTAAAAGTGTAAAACCAGCCCGGTTACGAAGGTTCAAAGGAGCTGACGCGAACAACACTGATAAACAGAGAGCAAAGCGGACCATAAAGCGATCTCTGAAAACTACAGACAAAATGTGCACACCAGAAAATAACATCTTCTCATCACAAAATCTAGTCGAATTTTTTGGGAAACATCGCAAGAGAAAATTTGAGAACATTTGTGAAATAAGTGACAGCGATATGCTGGAAATTGTCTATAGTTCAGATGATCTGTTGCTTGAGACACCTAGCACAATTCCACTTGTACGGGTGTCTAGCCTAGAGGCTAAAAGTAATCTAACCTCCGATCAAATGGACAAAATTGAAGAACAAGAATTCTTAAACAAATCTGGGACGGAACAGCGACTGGACGAAACTCCTTTAGTAAACCCAGAAAACGAGGTCTTGATGGATAGTATCGAAGCACCCATACTTATAACAAACGAAACGCAAAATGAGAAAGATAAAGAGGAGATAAACAACGAGAGCCTTGTGACAAATGACGACATTATTATGGCAAGCTTGATACCTGAAGTGGATACCTTAATGGCTGAAGATAGATATACACCTAAAACTATAATGCCTGCAAAAGAAAGGGACGGAAGCCCCAGCCAAAATTCTATGCCAGAGGAAACATCCGAAAACAAACCGGACATGGTAACGCTGATGTGTGCAGTTGCAGTGGCCATGGCGCCCTTCACAAAATTGTACGAAGCCATAAACGATTCCTTAAAGGACCATAGCTCCTTACTGACAACCATGCATGCAAAGTTTATGTTTTTGGAGGGCTATGTCACTGCAGCAGAAAAAGAAAAAAACAAAGGCCTGCACCGTCCAGCACCAACCAACATCGTCAGAGGAAAACGCAAAACCTTATGCAAATGGAACCACCGAAAGGGGGTCACAAACTCTGCATACTGTGTCTAGCAAGACTCTTTTATCATTGAACGAAATTAAGATCATGGAAAGATCGAAAACAACAATAAACACGAATGTTCGGCTTCCGATAAATAAGGCCAATCCGTTCTACTTGTCGCAGAGCGACATTGAAAAAAAAAGCACTACTAGAACTCGCCAGGGACAAAAGGATCCCCAAGCCAGTTTAAATGAGAAAGAAGATCATACAACGGGCCCTGATCAAGAGATTCATCCAACAAAGACTTCTAATTCTATGATAAATAAAGACTTTCCTATCTTCAAGGACTGCAGAACGTCAAATGTTCAAGAAAATAACAGCGAGAGGCAAGTGGTTTTCTGCCTACCGGTGGAGGAAAAAAGCTTTAATGACAGAACGAAGCCTCAGAAAGGTGGAACAAGTTTAGAACCAAACTTAAACTGTTCAACGCCAACAAACCAGGAGGCCCAGATCCCAGTGTGTATTGATCTGATAGAGACATCGGGGGCCTCAAACATCTCTAAATCTACAGAAGATCTTTTGATGGAAGAGGTCCTTGAAAACTTAAACCATCCTTGCGAAAAACCTGCCTCTGATTTCGCGGAGTGTCAAACGAAAAAAGAAACACCACGTGAACATCAATCAAAAGTGATTTTGGACCAAGGTCAATTAGTCACAGGAGACTACTTTCCCTTTGTTTCATTAGAAGATCGTTTCAAGAAGCTGGCCCGAAAGGCAAACTGGGGCCCAGATAAATCGCCTGATAAGGACGAAAAAAACATATATCAAAGACTGCAACAGTCAAGCCACAGAAAAGCGTCAAAACTAGATAGTGGCACTGGGGCAAATTCCGTACACAAGAAAATGGAAAAAAGTAAGCAAACAAGTGACGGATATAGAAAGAAGGATAGACGGGAAGACAGTCAAGAAAACGTAAGATCAAATAGAAAGGAAAGAGATTACGAGGATAGCGGGGTCACTTCCAAACCAAAACCTGACCCGAGGAGGGGTGTTCCTACCTTTAAATTGGAACAAATTGGAAACTGTCGAGAGTATGTAATCCTCAACAGAAGAACGGTAATGGAATTGCTTCACAGTATCCCTAAATTGAGATCGGTGGAATCAAGAGACTTGTTACTAGTGGAACCAATACACAAAGGTCGTCAAACAGCTGCATACTTATTCATCTCATCAACATCAGTGAAGCAGAAATTACGTGATTCCTTAAAACAGATAATGAAATTAGGATATGACCTAAGTGAAACCGAAGCAGCCAGAGACACGCAAAAACCTGAACGCTGGAAAGCCAGCTCTTCCTATGGCAATTTAAGGAAAAGAACAGACTCCTCTAAAGACCCTAGATTCTGTGAAAAGAAGATCCAAAACAAGTATTGGGGCAGAAAAACAACATACAACCCCTATTACTAGACACAGAGAAGACATTTAGTGTGGAAAAGAGAAGTCCTCGACCAGAAGCTGCAAGAAAACTGGAAACATCTCGAATATCTAAAACCAACGATAAAGGAAGATTGAACGAGTCAATAACAAAATATGAAAGAAACCCAAGAGGTCCACCAATACAAATCAAAAGAACATGTACGCAAAATGTGAAAACATCGCAAAAAGATGGAAAAGACAAAGAAAAATCAAATCCTTTGCAAAATCTCTGGGCCTGGCTTCCTAAAGCCTTGACCACACATATTAAATAGCAACTCGTCTCCACAAAGCTCTACGACGACTCTACACGAGGAAGAAACATCAAACGAGCCAAACTAGGCTCGTGGAACACCCGTGGATTTAAGTACCTCACAGTACAGAGTGATGTTGACCTGTCTTCTTTTGATATCCTGTGCTTACAGGAGACTTTGTTAACTACAAAGCCCACCCTAGACGGATATGATATAGTCTTTGAAACAGCAAAAAAGGGATCAAAGGGGAGACCCTCCTCGGGGTTGTTAATCGCAATCAGAAATGGAAAAGGAATGGAATTGTTAAACATCCTGACGTCATCATTACTTATGATCTCAGTACAGATAAAATGGAACTACTGGAACACCATAATGACTAAATCAGTGACAACATCCCTGATTATCATAAACCTGTACTGGAATCCGGATGCCATCTCGGATAAAGACTTTCTGGACTCAGTAGAAAAAGAAATTGACAAGGATTACATTGAATACTCTGAGGTCCATCTGCTTATCTGCGGAGATTTAAACGCCGTATGTGCTAAGAAACATTCAGGCAAGGCGAGAACAAAGGCCGAACTGAGAGGTGAAAAATGGTCAGCTTTGATGAAATTAAAAAATCTTGAAAATGTGGCAACGTCATTTCAAACGACAAATCTGCCTCCAACATGGGAAGGTAGAAACGCTATGGCCACAATTGACTACATCTACGTTTCATCCACACTTTTGCCGATCATTGCATCTCTTGACATTCAAAAAACTAAGGCGAGCGATCACAATCTGTTATGCCTAACTTGGCCAGTCACTGTAACTGAAAAAACAATGTGCGCTCCAAAGCTTAAAACGAACCCCAAAGGAAACCGGCTCGCTTTGAGTCAAAAAAACGTCATCTCCCTAACAACCAACTATACAAAGCGAGATCTGCTGGAAGGCGCTTTTGCACAACCGGACTATAGTGACCTGCTAAACGTTTTCATGAAACCAAAAATT
Source organism: Ambystoma mexicanum (assembly GCF_040938575.1). NCBI lineage: Eukaryota > Metazoa > Chordata > Amphibia > Caudata > Ambystomatidae > Ambystoma > Ambystoma mexicanum. The sequence goes on from NC_090924.1 coordinate 1,123,213,376, forward strand.
AAAAACAGTACACCTACAAATAAGTCAATACACACGTATGACCAAATTTTGGTCATCAGAAGACAAAAACTCAGAAAGATAAAGAGAAGATACATGAAATCCGGTTCAAACATCGATAAACAAGACTGGATCTGTGAATTGAGGGCCTACAAGTCCTGTCTGATAGAGCGCCGACATATTATGTATCAAAAGGACTCAGAAGACATGCTTCGATGCGTATCCTTCAAAAGTCCTCGTGATTTCTGGGCTCTGATAAATGCGACTGATCAAATCAACTCAGATGCCTTGATCAATGGCATTTCGGAAACAAAGTGGAAAATCCATTTTGAAAATCTCTTCTTCGACGTCACTGCAAACAACATCATTATCCAGGAACAAAACCAATCTCTGTGGGTGGAGCTCCACGATGTAGAAGACATCTTATACATCTTGAAAAAGTTGAAAAACTCAAGAGCCCCTGGGCCCGACGGCCTGACCAACGTGCACTTAAAAGAACATCCGGAGGTCTGGTCAAAGTTTATAAGTGCAGTTATTCGAAGAGTGACCACAGCAAAAGCTTTACCAAAATCCTGGACAAATGCGGTGATTGTCCCTATTTTCAAGAAGGGGGCGAGAGATGTCCCCGGAAATTTTCGACCAATCGCTTTGCTAAATGTGATCGGCAAGGTTTATGGATCTCTACTCCTTAAACACTTCCAAAAATGGGCAGAGAACGCGCCATGCAACGACCCGTTTCAATCTGGGTTCAAAAAGAACGTGGGAACAACCATCAACATTCTCATGGTTAACATCTTAAAAAGCAAGTCTCTTGCTGGCGGCCCACGAACTTACATGGCTTTTGTCGACCTTAGCCAAGCGTTCGACCAGGTAAATAGATCGAGGCTTTGGGAAAAGCTAAGGGTCTGGAAGTGTCCAGCAAGCATACTACAACCACTCATAGCCCTCCATACGGCCACCAGAATCCAAGTGAGGCTTGACCACCAAGGAACACTCTCTGACGAGATCCCTACAAACCGAGGAGTCAAGCAAGGATGCCCGTTGGCCCCGGCGCTCTTTTTGACCTTCATAGGGGACTATAAAGAAACGGAGCACATGGTTCGTTCTTTCCCTCCACAAATTGGAAACACAAAAATCTCAAGAATTTTATATGCGGATGATATCATTATAGTAGATCAGACAGCAATAGGGTTGCAAAGACAACTGACAAACCTTGCTGTATATATCGCCGCAAATGGCTTGGAGATAAATAAGCCAAAGACTAAGATTCTGTTCTTTGGCAAAGGAAAAACAAAAAGTGATCTTTTTACATGGACTTTGGAAGGAGAACCCATCGAAAAGGTGACAGAATTTAAATATCTGGGTATCATGGTGGACAATACGCCAAAGGAAAACGCCATGCAAAAACAACTCTTAAGAAAAACAAAGAGTCTAATATCCCAAGCAAAAGCAATAGACAAGAAATTTGGTCGTTTTTCTCTTATACCAGTTATAGAATTTTACAAAACCAAGGTCACACCCACACTTGTGTATGGAGTTGAAGCCATGCCTGGCCTTCCAAAAAAAATCTGGGCCACGTTAGAAAGCCAATATTGGAGAGAAGTTCTAAATCTGCCGAGTTCCACACCTCTGGTATTAATAAGACGCGAAATGAGCCAGCTCTCGTTGACCGCAGTAGTAGAAAGGAACACCATGATGCTTTTCAGAAAATTACTGCTTGAAAAACGCTCGAAAATACTAGAAGCAATAGACGTAGAAGCTGAAAGTGGTTGTTCCGCTGTTCTGACCCAGTGGTACAACGACCAAGAAGCGAAACTGGACGAAATTAATTGCTCAAAAAAAGACCTGGTGGAAAACCCAACAAAAATCCAAAAGAAACTAAAGGAGCTTGATTGGGTTAACACCTTGGAACAAGCAGGTTCTTATAAACTGGTGGCCGATTTACCATTCACGACCTGTAAATTACATGAACTCCAACCCTTTGTGAAAAGATATCCTGACCATAAACTGAGGAACACTTTTTTAAGAGCTCGTCTTAACTTACTCCATACTAACGAAATTCTTAAGATGTCTAGCAACAACAAACAAATGCAGATTCTGCTTAGACCCAGTGGTGGTAGAAACCACTAGACACCTACTCCTAACTTGTCCAGGCATAGAGTCTATAAGAACCTCTTACCTAAAGACGACGTTAGCAGCGGCACATATCTTTGATGAAGAAATTTGGTGGGCAAGGCTAATTGGAGGTGGGCGTACTACATGGGTTACTGCAACCGCCAAAATCTTGGATACAATACTCGCGACTGAAAATAAAGAAGATGTGTAGAGTAAACTGTAAACTATAAACTGTAAAAAAAATCCAGGAACAAAGAGTTTGAACACAAAACCTTTTAAAAACCTTTTAGGTTAAAGGAAGTATAAAAAAAAAAAATTTTTAAAAAAAAGACACACTTCTATGCTGCTAAAATCATTACCCTCTTGCAAGATACAACATGACAACAGTGCCATGCCACCCAACACACCATGGCATGACATGCCATGTGAGAGCAAACAAAGTCATCCCCAAAACATGACACGTGTCACAAAGTACAGTGTCCCTAATGGAAACTGGCCACACACAATATGCCCACATAAATGTAGAAATAACAACACACATGACCAAATACTTACCACAATACAATCGACATAGCATTAACATGACAGTACTATGGTAAAGGATACCTAGTCTTACAACATGAGAATGCCAGTACATCCACCACCTCCAACTGTAAAGTGTTGTTGCCACGCACATCTGGAAGTCCACTGCTCACAACATGAGCTCCATCTCCAAAGTGGACGGCCTTGTGAAGACATGAGGAATGAACCTGCAAATTAGGAGGGAGACATGGATGCACAAGCACACATCAATACACCATGCAGTGCACAATACAACAATATGCACTAGGAATGTATACACAGCATTGACTACAGACTGCCCACACATGTCGTGGGAGTCCAACGTCACTGTGTAAGTCACTGTCACTTGGGCACACCCTTTGCAAGCCCATGGAAATGGGAAGCAGGAGGGGTGTGTATCTCACGAACCCAAGCATCTAACCCAAACTCAGGACAAGCCTGCATGTGCCCAGCCGGAATACAGTGGATGCCCACGGGAGCCACACAAGGCAACACACTGCAACAAAAAATCAAAAATCAAAAATCAAAAATGGCCATGTGTGGGCCGGGGGGGTGGGGGAGGCCACCCAGGAGGTCCGAGGACAGGGTGCCCACCAACAGCCACCTGTGTGAATGTTGGGAAAAGAAAACACCTACATGGGCTCATGGCCTGCATGGCTACTAAATTGTGGGAGATTCACTGCTGGATTCGCTCTCCTCAACCTCTGCTGCTGCTGCCACAGGAGGTGGTGGTGCTATGGGAGGCAGCCCACGCAAAGCCCTAGTTTGGTCCTCCATGGCAGCAAGCATGCGGGTGTGGAAGGCCTCGCTCTGGAGGGATATGGTGCGGAGATCCCCATGAACCACCCGACGTGTTGCCCGGACCTCCGCCCGATTTGCCCGGGCCTCCGCCCGAGTTGCCTGCATCTCTGCTGAGAGTGTACGGGTGAATCGCTCCAGCAGCTGTTCCGTCCTGGTGACAGTGGAAGCCTCAAGGTCCACAAGAGTCTGCCTGAGGTGCCGGACCTCTCCCCTCAGGGCTTCGCTCTGTCCCTGGGCATCTAGAGAAATTGATTCCCTCAGATTGTCCAGGGCCGCCTGTCTGTCCCTGTTGGACGCCAACATGTCCTCCCTGACTGATTGGCAAATGGAGTCTGTTGCCTGCTGTAGTAGCTCCATCTGCCTTTCTGGGGGGACAATGGAAGTGGCCACCCTCTACATGGCTTGAGCAATCATTTCTGATGATGCTGCCTGTTGGTTGGCCATACCGTATATGGATTGCTCCCATGCGTTATTGCCCGGTGGCGAACGGCCACCGCGTTGGCGGGCACCACACCTGTCTGGGGCAAGGCGAACTGCGCCTTGCTGTGTCGGCACTGCCTGAGGCTGCAGGACTGCATTTCCCCTCTGAACTGCTGGCCCAGGATCAGATGTTGCGGAGTGTGGCCCTGCATCCGTAACCACCACAGGCGCACCTACCAACACTGACATCCCCATAGTGGGCTCTACCCCTGGTGCAGGTGGGTCGGACAGAACAGTATCCCTTCCATGAACACATACCTGCGAATCCACATAGGTCTCATCCGAATCAACACCTGAAAAGAGTTCTGGGGAGGTGCAGCCAGGGACACCCCTGGACAGTATGGCCTGCAGCAAGAGAGGGTTCTCCCCCACCACCAAACCACATCCCCCACTGGTGCCTGGTCGTGCTTCAGATCCCTCCTGGGCCTGCACCATCTCCTCTCCCTCAACAGCATCAGGTGCGTCATCCTCTGCAAAAACTTGAAAGACAAAAAATGGAAACAGGCATTAGCACCATGGCACGCTATTAGGCCAGACAAGCTACAGTACCAGTACGTACTTGATTTATACATGTCCCACATGACTATAACCCTCCCATGCATGCACTGTCCATGAGTTGGAAGGGGAGGAAAATGTCAGACACTGATGACACCAAGATGGGAGAGCAACACATTAGCTGCATGCTGGCTAGCAGTGCCATCACACATTGGCCTGGGAGTGGCATGTCCAATACACATACATGACACATGCCATCACACAGATGGCATGTACCATAGGCATGTCATATATGTGACAATAGGGCAGAGTGATGTGCAGTAGAACCGGGTGAATTTCTACAATCAGCCTGAATGAACACAGCTAAATACGGAACAATGTTGTTGCAAGATGCCACTTCAAGGGCAACTGGCGCGATGTAGTGCAAAATGCCTACTGTGGGCAGAAGGGATACTGTAATACCCAAATCCCAGGGCACCGAGTGCATTGGATGAAGCACATGGGTGGCCCAAAACACTCAGGCTCACACACCCTGACCTGGCACTCAACCAGAACCCCTCCCACAAACATCATACACATGGATCACACACACATGCATGTGCACTCACCGGAAAATGCCTCGTAATCGGGCAGTTCTCCCACACCTTGGATCTGCTCCTCTGTGACGTAGGTCCCAGCAACATGCTCATATAGAGTGAGTTCAATGTCCTCTTGTGGAGACCCACCTCCAGTCACCAGAGTTGCGGCATGACTTGAGGCCAGATTTTTCTTTGCCCTACGCTTAAGGTCGTTCGAGCGCTTGTAGCACTCAACAGCTGTGCGCCTCATAAACCCAAGGGCACTTATGCTGTCCGCGATGGACTGCCAGTGTGCCTGACGTCGAGCAGGTGTGATCCTACACCCTGAAGTGACCAACATTTCGGCGTCATGTTCGGACACATACTGCACAAGTGCATCCAGTTCGGCATCATTGAAGCTAGGCTTCCTTGGCGTGCCGGACCGTGTAGCCGTGTCAGGGTCATCAGCCTGTACTGGACGAGCACTCTTCCTCTTTCTTTTTGTGGGTGGTGGGGATCCGGAGTGCCCTACGCCGCTCTTGACACTAGAGGCAGGAGCACCGGTGGACTGTATAGTAGTAGTGTGCGATGGCACACTGACCACATGACTTTCTGCAGGCATTAGCTGAAGTGTGATGATGGCAGGGGGAACCTCAGTCTGATGTACCGGGACCAACACTGTCCTGGCTGGGAGAGTCAGAGCTGGGGTGGACGGAGCTGCAGCTGCCCCTGCAGCCTCCCCACCCCGCCTACTCGGGGCAGCAGATGACATGGCTGCCCCTGTACCACGTGGCCTGGTGACACTGGCTTGCGCCACCACCCGTGGCCTAGACTTGGCGACCTGGAAGTCAGCCTGGGAGTCACCCTGTGCTAGGTCAGGTGCCACAACGGGCCGGTCCAACAAGGGCTGAGCAGGGATGGTGTCAGCCACGTTTCCCTCAACCATGGGGGGGTGTGTGTCCCTGACTGGTCCTCCACACGTGGGGGGCTAGGGGTAGTCTGCAAATCCTGGCCACGTCCCCTACCACGCCCACCACGCCCACCTCTTGAGGCTCGGCCACCTTTGCCACCCTTACCACTTGCTCGCCTCCCAGCCATGGCACTGATGGAGTTGTGCGTATGGGAGTTGCAGTGGACAATTGTCCTGGGCAATTGGGGGTCAAAGGGGTAGGGTACTAGATGGAATTCGTACCCAAGTGCTCTAGCAAGGCTGTATGGAACCCCTGGGGAAAGATGACGGGTCACACAATGCACAGGCACCCCTAAAACAGAAAATGACGTGTACGCGACCCCTCGTAGACCACGTGCGTGGGAAAAGGAACCTGCACTACGCTGTGGCACCCGGAAACACAAAAATGAACGTATGCGTGTCATACGCAGCCTACAATGACCTCTGAAGGGGTACGCTACACACGGGGCTAGCACAGTTGGTAAATACGTGCGCAACTCACCGTCTGCCTGGGAAAAGAGCGTGAAAAATACGCACATGTGCGCGTTGGCATACCCCCGCCAAAAGAAGATTTGTACACTGGAGACAGGACAAAAGGAGAAGTCAACGCTGTTTGAGGAAACAGGTCAAAGAGAAAATCAGAAAAATACTGACAGAGGTAACAGGGAGTACGAACTAGAAATGCTGTGAAGTAAATCGCGTGTGAACCGACAAGAAGTACAGATTTCACCCACTCGCTCTCCACGAGAAGCACGTACAAGGAAATGACATACTACACGTACCTTTTAAACCGCACCACACGTCCAACGTCACTTCCGCGTATACGCACTGAGGCACTATCCTCCAATTACGCGGGCTGACACGCGGACGTGCAGTTTTTGGTCTTGTAACATTCCCCCGGGTAGAGGGACATGCCCGCGCGTGTCACGTCACAGACGCGCCTGTGCTGTCAGTGCCTTTGGTCCAATGGAATCGCGTACACAGGCCAATCGCGTGTGGAACTTCTCGCGCACCCCTGAAATACACGCGCCCAGGTAAGCGCGTGTGAAACTTCTCGCGCACCTCTGAAATACACGCACCCAGGCCAATCGCGTGGGAAACTTCTCGCGCACCTCTGAAATACACGCCCACGCTCCCCCAGGCCCGATCGCGTGTGGAACTTCTCGCGCACCTCTGAAATACACGCACACGCTCCCCGAGGCCAGATCACGTGTGGAACTTCTCGCGCACCCCAGAAATACATGCGCCCAGGCCAATCGCGTGTGGAACTTCTCGCGCACCTCTGAAATACACGCGCCCAGGCCAATCGCGTGTGGAACTTCTCGCGCACCCCTGAAATACACGCGCCCAGGCCAATCGCGTGTGGAACTTCTCGCGCACCCCTGAAATACACGCGCCCAGGCCAATCACGTATGAAACTTCTCGCGCACATCTGAAATACACGTGCCCAGGCCAATCGCGTGTGGAACTTCTCGCGCACCCCTGAAATACACGCGCCCAAGCCAATCGCGTGTGGAACTTCTCGCGCACCTCTGAAATACACGCGCCCAGGCCAATCGCGTGTGGAACTTCTCGCGCACCCCTGAAATACACGCACCCAGGCCAATCGTGTGTGGAACTTCTCGCGCACCCCTGAAATACATGCGCCCAGGCCAATCGCGTGTGAAACTTCTCGCGCACCTCTGAAATACACGCACATGCTCCCCCAGGCCCGATCGGGTGTGAAACTTCTCGCGCACCTCTGGAATACACACACATGCTCCCCCAGGCCCGATCGCGTGTGGGACTTCTCGCGCACCTCTGAGATACACACACACGCTCCCCCAGGCCCGATCGCGTGTGGAACTTCTCGCGCGTGTAGAACTTTGGCGCACATTTTTTTCCTGCGCAGGGACGCTGCCGCCTGCTTTCGTGTGTCGGACATGTATGGGCCTGTGTGTGTCTTTGGCCGTGCGCTGTTTTTCCCTATTCGATTCCATGAATACGTGTTGTAGGCGAGCGTGTGGGCGTTCCGCGCACTTACCTCCTCTACTTCCCCGTAACGCCCACATTTTCACGAGTTGTTCCCCATTCTGCGTGTAACGCCCCGTGTTACACCTACTTTTGTTATGTGCACCGCGCTATGTGCGAATTCGCTGTGGCCTTATCGCACGGCGTTCGATGACCTGTGCGCCAGCATGCGCCAGCATGCGCCAGCGTGCGCCAGCGTGCGCCGCGCACTTTTTCAGCGCACATCCCACATTTTGCGCGTGCACGGACTTCCATGAATAGATGTGCGATGTTTTCTGTGCGATAATCGCACTTGCACTGCGATTTTCGCTATTTCACTGCGAATCGCACGTTTTCGCACGCGTGCGCCGTTTTTTCAGCGCACATTAATTCCATGAATCGTCCTGCAGGGCTGTAATGCCCTGGTAACTCTGGGAGTCACGGAGGCAGAATGGTAATACGAGTCCGGCGGTAACCAGGCGGTTTTATCCGCGCTGTTACAGCCGGACTCGTAATGAGGCCCATTATTTTATTTATTTATATTTATTTATTTATTTAAATTTTTGTAATGCGCCAACATGCCCATGGGCCTCAGGGCACACACAGAACAAGAACAAGAACAAGACGAGGACAAACAAGCAACAGAGGAAAAAGGAGAAGTGTGTCGGAAATTATTCCAAGTTGAATAAGTGAGTCTTGGCGGCACGTTTGAACGCGGTATAGCTCTGGATCTGCCGTATACCTGCTGGAAGTGTGTTCCACAAAAGGGGAACCTGAAAATCCAGTGTAGTGCCTCCAAATTTGGCTGTCCTGAATTTGGGATAATTGAGAGTGACCGCCGAAGAAGAGCGAAGGTTCCTCACGTTGGGTTTGATGCCTATACGGGATGACAGATAGGCTGGGCTGCTAAAACTGAGGCATTTATGCATCGTAGTAAGCATCTTATGCATTATGCAGTGTTTTACGGGTAGCCAGTGGAGTCTTTTCCTAAAAGTAGAGATGTGTGTGCGACGTGACTGATTGAAAATGTTACACGCGGCATTGTTCTGTGCCACTTGTAAGGATTGAAATTATCTCTAAAGTCCAAACGTTAATCCCCCACCTGATGAAATCAGGACCAGAGTCTGTAAATTCTCAATTCTCCCAATGGTAAAATACTACCTGAGTAAAATAGTTCCAGTCCTGTTATACGAAATAGAAGCTAAACCACAACTATGGAACTTTAACTGGGACAAAATAGAAAGAAGAATCTGGAAAAAAAGCCCTAAATCTACCATGGTGTACATCAGGGGACAGTTACGATTTGAATTGGGTTTGAAATATTTAAATTGCATGGCAGACTGGAAACTAATATCCTTCTATAGAGAAATTATAACACCCAAAAAAGGCTCTTTATATGAAGATATTAACGAGCATCACAAGAAACTAGGGTCTGAAATGCTACAGGCCCTGGATAAGAAAATAAAAATTGTAATATCAAGAACTCCATAGAAAATAAAGCATAAGATAGGAACATCAGACTGGACAAAAACCATAGAAGAAACAAGATTTACAACATCAATGAACACCTTTCTGACAGTGGATAAAAAAATAGGCACACTTCCAAAGTACCTAGAAAAATTTCCGGATGAAAAAGTCAGAAATAATTTTCTTAGAGCAAGAATGAACATTCTATTAACCGGGGAAATCCTGAACATTCGGAAACAGCCAGAAAGAGCAGTGATCTATTGTAAAGACTGTGCAATTCCATGAAATGAAACTCTAAAGCACCTGCTCATCGAATGTAAGGGAACACAGACCTTGCGACTGAAAAAACTAGGAAGATTCGTAGAGAGAACTGAATGGCTGACATCGGAAAACACCTGGCATAGGATAATAGCAGGACATGAGATCCAGCTAACGGTGGCAGTGGTGAATTTTCTCCAGTCCCTATACCTGTTATAGAGGAACAAAAGCCATTATTCTTCCCCTCATTAAGAAGGGTAAGAAAACTGTTGATTTTAGCCATTGAGGCAATACAAGAACATCCATTCGTTCTAATTTTGCTTTTTTTCTCCTTTTCCTCTTCCTTTTGGTTTTTGTTTCTTAGTAAAATAAACTGTAAAGGTTTTCTTTTTCATGTCTGTTAGACAGGAACTGCATACCATATACAATACATTTTTTTAAAAATAATAATAATCTTTTAAAAATCTGCAGGAAAAACACCATCAACTCTTAACTTTTTTGATGTCTACCTTTGGCTTTGCTGGTTAGCACTTAGGAGCCGTTAGGTGTTAGAACTTTATCAATTACATTTAATTCATTAATTTCACATCTCAGCCGGACATATTTGTCAACCTTTAAATCTCTTTTTTTTCACAATTTCTATCTTTTGTAAAACACAACCCTAAAATGTCTATTTAATTATTTCAACTTTACCCTTCCCATTGGTTGAATTTTCAACACAGCTTTGCCTGTCTGCAGATGGCACACTTGCTGTTGATGAGTTCCTGTATGTACCAAGATGTAGAGTAGAGGGCTTATGTTTGTTGATGTGAGGAATTAGACCATCCACTCAGGGCGAGTGTGCTCGCCTGGGCTTTTTGGATTTTTTTGTTAAATGAAAATGAATGATGGAAGACCAACGTCTGAGAAATGTGTGAGGCCATTCTGCACAAATGTTATCTACTTCCAGCATGAAATGCATAGTCACGTGTACTCCAGGAAAACACAGTCTACAGGTGCCATCTTCCCCTGTCATATTCAGCTGGAATGTGACAGCCACGGGTACATCAACACATCTCAAGAAGGGGGAAGGCACACCTTCCTCCAGCCATGGGCAGCCTAATTAAAATATCAAAGGCCCAATGGATCTGCTTTCCCTTTGTCTAATCCATCTTGTGGTAGTCCATACTAATGAGGAATAATAAAGGCAAGCATGGAGAAGAGGCTTGCTTGCCAGAAGAGACAACAGGAAGGCGTGGAAAATCCCCCTTTGGTATGCAATGTGTCAACTTGAAGCTAGTTCCCACCTCTCTGTATGGAAAGGAGTGAATGGCCTGTCTGGGTCCAGCACCACACGTGTCCCTGTGGAGCAGACCCCTTTCAGATGAACAAAGTATGTGATTTGGGGGAGAGAGGAAGTCTGCTCCCATCACAAACTTCAAGAGAGACCTGATCTTTAATTAAGAGTCACAGAAGGCTCAGTTAACCAGAGAGACCTTTTGATCTTCAACACACAGGAAGATGGGTGGGACCTAGGTATATGTTGTCACCCCTCACCTTTTCCTGTTGGAGTGCATTCTGGTCCTGACCTCATGCATAACAGAAGGTGGTTGGATGGACCCAGGATTGGTTCATTAAGGTAGGCTTAGCATACACCAATCACTGGGACCATTTGGCTTTAAAAGAGGGCTGAACCCCTCACTTAGCATATCATCCGAAGATTTCGAAAGGAGTAAGAAGAAGACTCATTTGACCCTGAGCTGAAGGTACAGTCTACCTTACATCTTCTGCCAGTGATGGAAGGCCAGGAGTTCCAAGAGGGATGCAAGATCTCCCTCCCCTAAACATCTCCCAGGGAACAGAGGGAGATACCAGACTCAGAGGACCCATCCAGCAGCTCTAGAACCAGTACCCAGCCAGCACGAAGCGTGCCCTGCTAGGTTCTGCCAGCAAGCTTCCTAGGTGGGAAGTGCCGGAGAAAGGCTGTTGCCTGCAAAAAGTCTCGTAAGCTTTGGGCGATCCACCTTGAAAGGATGACACAAGCCTTGAGAAGAAGCTAGGAGTGCCACACAAGCATCATCCAGTGTCCATCTTTAAAGTACATTTTTGAGACAGTCAAGTCCTCAAACCGCATCCGGCTGCACCACTGACTGCCATAGTCACCAGAGTGTCTGAATCGCCTTGACCAGCATTCCAGATCCGCCAACCAGCACAGAGACAGCGATTCTTGGCCCTGAGCTGCCGCGCCGGCCAGCCTCCAGTTGTCCGTCCAGCCTTGCTTGCCAAAGTGCCTGCCACCTGATATCCGCAGCTGTCTCCTGCCACTAATTCTGTCTCTAGGGCTGTGAAGCGCCCAGGAACTGCCTAAATGCTGTTGAGCACCAGGAACCTCTTTAGCACATGGTGCATTGTGGTTCTGCCCCTGTGGTCCTTCTCCAAAGGCCCCTAGAAACAGTTACAACCCGTTGCCCCCTTGGTGTTGGAACAAAATAAACCTGAACAGTAATACTGATTACTTTACCAACTAGTCTCCTGTCAGTATCCAGAGTGCTTCCCTTTCCTTTGTTAAACTGTGTTCCTTTAGATGGTGGGTTGTATTTTGTAGTGTGCTAGAACTGTCCATTGTACTAATAATACATTTGATATTTGTATACAACCTTGACTGGACAGTCCCTTTTATCATTGGGTAATAATTGTATTTTCGCTGTGTTGCAACTAACCAATGATCCACGACCTTGCGGAGATAAGCCTAACTTTTTGTCCACATTACCAAAATTGGACAAGGAGATCTTTTTTTTTTTACTGATTTAAATTGATAAACAATTTTTACAAAATAGCAATCGCTTAGCAGCTTGATTTCTTAACAGTAGCCAAAGGGGGTACTTCTATATTTTTTCCCAATAATCGAAAAGCGTCATCCTGATGAATAGATGTCCATCAACGCCCTAGATCCTCAATAACCCCTCCTACTTTACCGCCTTTTCACATGTGGTGTGGGGTTCATAGGAGCGGGCCGTCCGGCATATACTGTTGTTAAATTAAGCTTGTCCCATCCATCACCACACTTTCTGCTACACCAAGTGTGCGATGCTCCAAATCAATATATCTGAAAAAGGTAGTTACTGCAATCACACAACGGGTGTCATCACCGCTCGTCAGAGTTGTCCACCAGCCGTCTTCTGTTAATGTTGTGAATGAGTTCAGGATTTTACCCAAAGCAACTGCCCTCGCACTATAAGTCCCTTTGCATCCAAGGAGCAGGTGTCTGCTGGTTTCTATCTCAATCTCTTTGTTTCAATATCTGCACTTATTCGTAGGTGAAAGGTTTTGTGTGAACAGTCTCTCATTTGTTTTTAATTGGTTCAAGCGAAAGCGCTTAAAGAGCCTGCTTAGATTTTTATCCGGGAACTTTTCCAGATTGCTTCTTACGTCATTTCTTTTCATCTGGGTGATTGGAAAGGTTTTTGTCAGTTTGTATTCATTTGCCATCTCTCCCGTTAGTATCCAATCAGCCTCAAAGTGTTTCTTAATTACTTTGTCAGGATTTGTCAACAATAGTTCAACTGAGGCATTTATGGCTTCTAAGATTTTGACATTGCGATTTTTCCAAAGTTCAGTAACAGGAATGTATCCTCCTTCCATCTCTTTGCTAACCAATTATAGTGCTTTTGGTTTGGTAGCCAGAAGGAGTTTTCGGTATAGCTTCAGTGTGTTTCTCTCTTGGATAGCCTTCAGTGAGTTCAGGCATAGTTTGCGTCTGATGAGCGGCATTGGAACTGATTGTGCCAAGCTCAGTACTTTTCTCCAAAAAAAGCTCTCCAGACCAGTCCACAATTTCTCCGGCAGTGAAAGCATAGCATCGGTCCCATATAGCACAGCTGGAACTACCTTCACTTTATAAAAGTTAAGGACGGCCACTGCCGAAAATCGTCCATATTTTCAGTCTACTGCTTTTGCTTGGTTTGCTAAATTCTTTATTTTGGACCACAGCAGATCCCGCATTTCTGTTTCTTTCATGGATTGGCTTATCATAACTCCTAGATATTTAAAGGAGCTTACTTTTTCCAATTTCAGTCCTTCAGCGAACCAATTGGCCTGCGGGTATTTCTTACTGCCAGGGGGTTCCCATACCATCACTTCTTTTTAGAGGAGTTCAGCTGTAGATTGTTTGCCTTGAGATACTCACTTCGGTTAATTAGCTGCCTTTGCAGACCAACCAGAGTACTGTCTAAAAGAATAATGTCATCCGCATATAAGAGGCGGGAAATGTCCAGTTTTGGGGGGAACATTCTGACTGTAGATTCTGTGTCTGCATAGTCGGCCATGTAAGCATTGTATAGTGCCGGGGCCAGTGGACACCCCTGTTTTACGCCTCTTTCAGTGATGATTACTTTTGACAAAAGGCCTTGTTGACTCAGTCTTACATTCATTGTGGTTTCCCGATAAAGTTCTTGGATCGGTGCCATGATGTTCTCTGGGCAGCCCATGTGTTCCAGCTTTTGCCATAAGAGGGCCCTATTGACCTGGTCAAAGGCTTGGACCAGGTCAATAAAAGCTGTTTATGTCGAGTGGCCGTATTTAAAAGCCTTGGCCTTTATTGTACCCAGCGTTAAAATGATGATGGCGGTTCCTGATTTCTTAACAAAACCCGTCTGAAATGGGTCGCTGCACTTTGCTTAAACCAGCCATTCCTGGAATGCTTCAAGGGCAAAGCCTGCAAACATTTTTCCGATTACATCTAGGGGTGAAATTGGCCGATAGTGATTTGGGTTCTCTCTGTCCCCTCGTTTGAAGATCGGGACCACTGTGGCTGTCCGCCATGTTGGCGGGATGGTTTATTCCTGATTACAGTTTTGGAATATTTTGCTGATAAAGCTTGCCCATAGTATTGGCTGTTGTTTCAGGTCTTTGTTGGTAATTCCATCATGCCCGGGAGCCCTGGACGTGCTCAGTTTTGAGATCTTGCCCCGAATTACTTCTTCGTCCCATGGAATGTTCTTTGTCTGCTCACTCCGTTTTTACAATGTATCAGCGCAGTCTGAACACTCGTCTCGTTCGCCACTGATTAGGACAAATCGGAAAAATGAGTCAACCAGGTCTCCTTCCCTACACTGTTTTGAAGGGCGTTATTATTTGCCGTTGCAGTTCCTCTTGTCAGACACCAGAATTCACTAGTCTTCTTTCCACATACAGTTTTCAGCATCAGTTCGGCATCTGCCTGATATAGTTGATGCCTCTTTTGCAAAATCCATGTTCTGTATTCCCGCTGTGCTGATTTCCAATGTCTGCATATACCGGAGATCCCAACGCCTTTGCCAATCTTTTTAGTTTATATACTAGGCGTCACTTACTTGCAACTTCTACATTGTATATATGTGGATGATTAGCAGACGCCTGATTAGGTTTGTGTACGGGTCTTGTGTATTTTTTTAAAAGGGGGGTGTAATCCACTCCCCCAAGTTTGTCCTTTGGTGTAGAGGTATTTTCTGCCAATGATACTGTATAACTTTCGGAAATTTGTTTAAGTGCCTTTTCGGAAAGTTTTAGGCGAGTTCCCCCTGTGTTCAATTCTAAGTCGTGTTCGGGGCAGAAATGCTGTTTCTGTGATGTTGTCCACCTTGTAGATACTATGTTATGGTCACTATTGGCTGTCTTCACTACTGAAAAGCTTGCGATGAGGCCTAACAGTTCTTTTGACACATATGTATGGTCAATTGTCCCCGTTTGAGATCCCCTTTGCCATGATGGGATCTTTTCATTGGCTTCTGTACGTAGCCAATGCAGGTTATGGAGGTCTCTAGACATTAGAGTTTTCTCTAATTTTGCCCCTCTTTCCAGGATTGGGGATCTGTTTGGTAAATGCACACATTGATTCCCAATCTCTGGGCATATTGTGTTGAAATCCCCTGTTATTATTGTGTGATCACGTCTATAAATATCATTTGCCTCTTCCATAATACTTTCCATTGAATCCCAAAAGGCATCGTCTGTGATTGTTTCAGGGTTCCAATATGCATTGACCAGCAGTATGACTTCTTCTTTCTCCTTATGTGTTAATAAGTCCAGGTGTCTCCAGGTGACGATTAGTGCCTGGATTAAATGTGATGACTTTATCTGATCCGTCAATTCCAAACCACATCCTGATCGTATTGCTGTCAATAAGCCTGCCGTTGGGCGACCCAGCAAACCCTTCTTGGCTGGTATGTTGAAGGTCGTGTATCCATCTAGCTCAGGTTTATTAGTCTGCCAGGTCTCCTGAAAACAAAGAATTTCCCAGTGCCCCATATTGATGTCAGATCTTGCTGTTAAATGCCCAAAGTGTCTAGTATTCCAGGATGCCATGTCGATGTACTTCTTATATATAATATGATTAGAGAGGCCTTTGAGTGAGATATCCTGCGCAATTTCCGGCAGCTGCTGATATAGTTGCTAATTCTGAAGTTTTATAAGTGGGGCGCTGATTTCCATGTCCATCGGTCTGGGGATTTATTGGTTATCACCCTTCCTTGTGTCATGATTTTGCGTTCCTGTTTTTGTTAAGTCTTACACGACTCCTGTTTACTATTTCGATGGTTAGATGGCCCTTTTGGATACCGAGGGAGGTTTAATTTGTCACCTGCTCTTGTTCTTGTGTTATCTCTGACAGGAGACCTTCTGGACCCACTTGAGTTCTCCTGACGGCTATGGGACCAGTGAGCCTGGTTGCTATTTACTTCTGATTTTTGTTCACCAAGATCCCTAGGCTCCTTTCGGTTCATCGTGTTTGATTGTAGCTTACTTTCTCTGACGTTATTGTCGAAACTCCCACTTCTTATATGTCCATTTCTTTCCGATCTACGCAGACTTTTCAAATTTTTCTTGGGGTTTCCAGGTACTCTCTCGCTTACTAGCTGCAGAACAGCAAGTTCATAACCTACTATCTCCAAACTACCTTTTTCTTTCTGGAGCATCTCGCTAATTATCGGAGACCTGATGTGTAGATATGAAACATCTGCCCGCCCTGATTCACAGGGCTCCACTATACATAAATCATTGCTCTGCAGCTGGCGAAGACTCGGTACCTGGTTGAATATTTTTCTGATTATGTTCCGGTTAAGGGTCAAGCTGTCATTCACCCTCAGAATACGTTTCAGTCTGAAGGTGTATACACTTTTAATCCTTGGTAAGTAGAACTTTTTTCACTTCCTTTATTTGGGGACTGGAATCTTGCTTTTTTATTGTCAAAAATCTTCGCGTTCTTGCTGGTGAGACTTTAGTGGGCTCCTTTCTACTCTTGCTTTGCCCATCAACAAGTCCTTGGGTTTCCCAATGTATTCTTCCTTTTTCGCTGTCAGCTCTGTCTTCGTCTCTCAAATAATGTTCTCTGTTTCTTGGGTTAGAATCACTAGAATTCTTTACCCGTCTTTTGTTGCTGTCAGGTTCCTGTCCATTCTCCTTTAGATCTTGCAACTGACAATCTTGGGTTGATTTACCGTCCAAAATGTGCATTTTCTTCTTAGGTTCCAGTCCTGGATTTGTTAAATCCAGAGCTACTGACTTTCTTTTGAATCTTTGATTTGAACTGTTTGAGGTTTCTAATTCGTCAACAGTGTATATGCTCCATTCGGCTACATCGCCCTCTGATTCTATGGAGTCTGACGATACTTGAATACATGTGTTCTCTCTGGACTTGTCTGATCTTTGAGTTTCCTTCGGGTTTGGAAGTGGTACTGGTTTTTAACCGGTGGTGAGACCAGGCATTTTGGGCACTGAGGAACTTATCTTTTTGTCTGTAATAGGTTTCTGATGATTAAAAATCCCAAATGTATAGAGGTTATTGCTTTTTCATTCTTGCTCCTTATCCGTGGATACATTCAGGAGTGTAGACTTTACTTTTTGTGGTGCTTCGGCATTTTGGCTCATCTGAATTTGCGAACCTGTATCCCTTGTTTCCGATACCTGTTTTGTCTGGGTGAATACACTCTTATGTTGATCGTTTATTTCGTTATCCTGGTGGGTGACAGCAGATCTTCCCTCTATTGCACTCCCGACTGGCTTCTTTTGATTTACTTCTTTAGCTAATATATAGCCCTCCAAATATGTCATTTTTGTATGCATCAGGGCAATCAAGGAAGTTTTGTCCCGCATTGTGTCGTTTAATGCCTCATATTTGTTTATTGAAAGGTGCCAGTCACAGTAGACATGATTGTCATTAAGTCTGGTTTCTTTTTCAGTAGAGTTTCTGTTGGAGCTGATGTGGTGGGTTCACTCAGTGGTCTAAGACATCCTGATGTATTGAAACTTAATTGGGGTTCTGCTTGTTGTGTCCTACAGCTTTTTTGCCGATGGTTCAAAGTACATTCTTTTCCGTCATCCCCGTCTTTTGTTTTTTTCTCCACCACCTGAGGCGTCAAATGGTTTTTGTTGACCATCGATGGGCCCATGGTTTGTGACTCCCATTGTGTTTCCACAGATGTTGTGTGTATTGTCAATGGGCTTGCATTAGTCGTCTCAGTCTTATCGACATTTATTTCCAGGCGCATCAGACCAAAATAATTTTTTCCTTGTGCATCAGCGGGTTTGGGAGTTAGGGCCATTTTTTGCTGGTACTTCCGTGTGTCAGGGCACCAAGCAGCCGTTGATCTTTTTCTTGGCTCCTCTCTAATCGGCGAAGGATGGTCTCCCGGCAGCTCATTCGTATGTTTATTAGGTTGCCAAAAATGCCATTTTATGGGTGTGGAGCTGCTTTCTTTTCGACCACTGGGGGACAGATGGACATATGAATGCCCGTCTCTGTACCATTTTTGCATCCGTTAAAGGCAATCTTATTTTGCTGCAGGCTGTCCAGTAATTCTCCATCTGATATTTCGTTCAAGGTTTGCTTAGCTTTCCCATAAAGTCATTTTTTCACAAAATTGGATTTGGCCATGTTCGCCCAAGATGTGTTATTGGCTGCTCCCTTTTTTTTGTGGACCTTTTATTTTTGTACGTTGAGTTTTAACCACTTTGGCCACTTTGGCCAGGGACTTTCTCTTTATCTTGTCCTTCTGGTCATTGTTCGAGACTATTTTCAAATTCTTCTGGCCCTTTACCGTTGTTTGTTTCTGATTTGGACTCGAGTCTAAAGTGTTGTTCACTGTTTCCACCAAGTCCCCACTTGCTTTTTGCCACTGGGTATACTCTATGCTATTTCCACTTTCTGCAGAATCTGCATTGTCCACGATGTTAACTTCTTTGGGGCTGTTTCGTACCACAAAACTAGGGATGGTGTCCTGGTCTGCAGTCATGTGTATCTCCACAACAGTGGAGACGGCGCCTGCGTCCGCGCCAGCCATCAGCACAGGGCGAGAGGCCCCACCCCTCCCCGGCTCAGCCGAGCCACAGGGCAGCCATCCAGCCTCCCCGTCCAGCGCACACGCGCTCCCCAGGCCTCCTGCCCCAGTTGGCCCAGAGGTACCGAACACCCCACACACCCCCACGGGCACCACAGACACCCACGAGTTCCACAAGGGACCCCACCTCAGGGGAGGAAGCGATCCGACCATTACCACGGTAGCAGCCGGCGTCCCCCCTCCAGACCCCGGTGAGATTCCCGTGTACTCCAGCCGCTCCGCCCCAGGTAAGAGTTGTTCTTTTGTCGATTGCTCCAATAATATAGCTTGGGATTTCATCGAGTCATTCGCCTCCACTTTAGTTTCAGAGCATCCCAACGCCCGAGCCCTCGTCCTAATTTTTCCTGTTTGCTATGAGCTGAATTGAATTTACTGCTGGTAATTCCACCGCTTTGTCCCTCACGTCAGCGGTTTGGGCGGTTTGGGCTGTCACTTCCGACGAACTCATCATAGCAGGAGTCGGTGCTTGTGAGCTAGCCAGTTTCTTTGTGCTAGCCCATTTCAATTTCGCCCGTAATTTTGGCTGTGTTAAACTTCTTGGTTCTTTAAGTGGTCTAAGGACACGTTTTAAGGGAGATCCAGCCCTAGTTTTTAATTCCTGACCACCCGCTGAGAAGGCAGGAGAAACCAGCAGGCGCACGCCCATTTGCTAACCTTTGCTGGCATCTTGCTGCCTCTCTGCTTCCGCCATCATGTGTTCCACAAAGGTCCTTTAAATGTGGAGGTCGCCCTCCTCCGACCACATACCGCGTGGTCCTGCGCGGTCTGCGCTGTCTGCAACACTCTGCTGCCTCACTCCGCGGCCTGCTCAGCAGCCACCCGGTGGTTAAGTGGAGTAGCTGCAAGCCACTATAATAGAGGGCATAGAAAGACTGGCCTCAGTCTCTGGGTCTACGCTGTCTGCAACACTCTGCTGCCTCACTCCGCGCCCGCTCCACGGCTGCCCGGTGGTTAAGTGGAGTAGCTGCAAGCCACCAGAATAGAGGGCGTCGAAAGACTGGCCTCAGTCTCAGAGTCTGCGCTGTCTGCAGCACTCTGCTGCCTCACTCCGCCAAGATCAAGGAGATCTTATAATTCACATGTATTCCAATATGTTTGGAACCCTTCTGTTGTACTAGAGTTGTGGGGTTGGGTGATGGTTTAGAAAACTGATATTCTTCACTGGACCACTGTTGCCCCGGGAGTTCATTCGTCACAGTTGAGTCAGAGATTCAGTGGTGCATGGGCATTGGTTGCCTCGGTTTTGGTGTGGTTGAGTGTGTAGAACCGACTGATTACATTCTCTGAGAGCTCACAAGCAGAAGCCAGTGTGATGAGATTTCCATCCAGTGTACCCATGGGGAACTTTATGAAGGAGTAGTGGGGTGTCTTAGCTGGTTTGTCTTTGACATACATCGGGGGAGGTGTGTGCATGTGCAGGATGGCTATGGATGTTTGGTCAGTCCAGTACACATGTAGGAGAGAATTTATATGATGCCTGACTAATATGAGGTGGTGATTGATAAACTGAGTGTGTTGCCTTTTTTATGGATTACCTTTGTGACAAGTTGCTAGATGTCCACGGTTTTGAGCCATTCAAGGATAGTCTCTCTTGTTGTCTTCTTGTCTTGGTTTCCATGCATATAAGGTTTCTGGTGAAGATGTTAGTTGCGTTGTTGACAGATGTTGTTGTAATGAGGTTTGTTATTTTGTCAGAAAGGCCTTGCTGGTTTGGGTTGATTGGTATTTAAGGTGAAAGGTGGCTGTCTCATGATGGTTGATTGGGAAGTAGCAAGTGAGGAGTTTAATGGATGTGGTGTGCTTTTGTAGGGTGCCTGCCGATTAGGTCTTTTGGAGAGTAACAAATCTTCTGCCAGTGTTCCCTTTGTGGGCCTTTTGTTGGACGCGATAGCATGTCGGGGTGGGAACATAAAAGATGTGAGCGCTGTTGTGGATTAGCCATGTCCCTGTCATAAAGAATATTTGTAGGTTGTGAATGCTGTTGAGGTCTGCAATGTCTGGTGCATGTATAACTGAATACTGATGATTGATAAGCTTGAGGTTATGAGTCTGATTTGGAGGCAGACTGCAGGTGGTGAAGCGTGTGAAGTTGAAGAGGTTCTGTTCATTGTAGATATATTGGAGCAGGGTGTAGACTGAGGGGTTTGCATTTGTGGGTGATTGAGGATGTAAAGAGGTGTCTGAGGTGTGATGAACAGTTGCGGGACTGCCTGGGATGCATGCGAAAAGATCTCAGACCCTTTCCAGCTCCTAAAACAACAAAACATGAATTGACTGTCTTCATTTTCCCTTTTCTCCAGACACCAACGCTACCAATGTTCTGGGATCCAAGAGATAAGAAGGTAAATACAGGATGGAGACAGACAAAAAGAACAGGCAAGGATTAGCAGTGACTAACAGGGGAATGGGATAGAGAAAATGTGCACCACCTTGACAACTACAAAAAAAGAAGGTTGGGAAGAACCTTAATAAGCAAAGAAAGGGTTATAGCAACACGAGAGGGCAGAAGAGTAGTCAGTATAAGCAGTATAAGGAGGTCCAGCAGATATCATTTGATATTTTATTTTATATTTCAATTAACATTAGAACCTGTTTGAGTGTGGCAATGATCTGGCTAACGAACATGGGAGTTGAGTGAGATTGTGGCCAATACCCCAAACATATTCTGATTTTTAGAAAATTCACCAGAGGACCGTACTACTGAAGTGTGGCAGATACTGGAGAATAAAGAAACATTGTTGAAACAGCTGAGATGAGAAGCAAAACACCAGACATCAGTAATGCATGATAACATGCTGTCTTGTGCTAGTGGGTGGGGTTCAAGCTTATGACTAAGCTGCAGTCGTCCCTGATGAACAAATACAGGGTAGAGCTGTAGATGCTAAACATTATGAGGATCTCATTTCCCTGGGTTGGACTGAGTCACTAATATAGCAACCAAGAGCAGATGGGCAAATCTAGCCATCCAACCCGGTGGCAGATTTTGGTGAGGTGTTTACAGGTGGCTATGTAGAAAATGTGTCTGCGGGTGAATTATATATCTCAGGAAGTCGCTGAGTCCATGGGAGATTTAATAAAAGGGAGGGGGAAGCTGCAAGTGACAGGCGCACCAGAGCACCCTCCCCACCCCTGGCCATGGTGTGGACTGAGCTGAACATAAAGTAACCAAGAACAACCAACCAAACTAATCCACCAAACCAAGATGGCAATGCAGAGAGATGTGGATGAAGTTTGGCCAGTGGTCAGTGATAAGTCTGCAGTCAACACATTTTAAGAGGGTGTGTGTGTGTGTGTGAGAGCGAGAGAGAGAGAGAGAGAGAGAGAGAGAGAAAGTGCTTTCGAGACAAAGACAGGGAGAGAGAGATAGGGAGCATCATTGGAGAAGTTGGAGAACAAAGGTACACAAGAGAATAAAGCAGATACTGGGGCAAGATTATCTTTGCCAAGGATGGCAGTTCAATAGATAGTTGCAGTGTGTGACAGACAATGCAGTGGAGATAATACCGAAATGTCCCTTCTGGGACAATAACTTGTCTGGTGGAAGCTGCCTGTGCCATTGGAAGTGAAGATAGACTTCTTTACATTTGGTCCTGGAGCAGAGTGTCCCATAGGTGTTGGGAACACTGTGATGAGGTATGTGTGTCTTGGCCCTGACTGGTCATACAACGCATAAACATCCACCCAGCCTAATAAACGAGAGGAAAGAGACCCAACTCTGAGGAATCCATTACTCCCAGGGAGACAATCATGCGTTAACCATGAGGTAAAGGGTGAGGGAAATGAGCAGAGAAAATACTGCCAATGGTCCCAGAGCAAAGTTAATGCTTTGAAGATGGCTCTGGGTGGTTGGAAAGCACAAGTTGGGTTTCTGTCCATTCCTCCAGGGCAATTAGAAAGGTGTGGACAGGCAAGTGAAGCCCTCCTTTTGATCCTAAAGGTATTCTTGGAATCAAGATTAGCACTGAAAACCTCAATTTGAGCTGTCAACATTGAAATGAATCTAATGCAAGAAGGCCCACACAAAATGACCCTTAGAGTCACCGAAACTGAGGAACATATAGTTGTTCTGTAGGAGAAAATGCCATTCCCGAATGAGCAGGCACAAGTTCTACTAGGGCGATCTACGTTATTGCAGGGGGAAGCGGAAAATATGGAAAGAAGAGCTAGATTTTGCAATAATAGGCTGGTATGCCTGCAGGAAAGGAGCAATGTCAGTATTTCTACCTTTGTCTTGAGATGTCAGAAATCTTGAGAACTTCACAACAACAGAGATGGACCATTGGGTGCTGATAAGACACCCTCATCCAGGAGAAAAGTAGGGACCAATCATACATGGAAATGAAATGATACTAACGCCGCTGACTACTGACACAACAATTGAGAAGATCATTTGAAGAAGTGAAGAGGCTACTTGCATCAAATCTGCACCCAATCTGCGCATGCAACTCTGTTTGTTAAATTATGGCATCGAATGTGCAGCACTTTTCCTGGACTTCCGTGAATTTCACGCAGGCCTGGCACACCTGGGCGAGACTTCGAGGGCCTTGCACGAGACTCCGTGCAGTGGGTTGGTGTGGTCTGCGCAGAGGGCTGGAGGCCCAACACCAGAAAAGAGACTAACTTGCGAAGAAGTGGGTGTTCTAAGGGACGGCCTGGAGGCAGTCCCTCGCACGCCCACTATTGCACGGCAAGAGGCGCATTCAAAGAATCGATCATGCAACGTCTCGGCTGGGAAATGCCCACGCAAGTCTTTCATGGAATCCACCCCCCGAAGGCTGGCATAAGTACACTTGCGTGTAGGATTTTCAGCACACAGTAAGGATTGCATGTCATATTTCAAGGTGCGTGTACTCAATTGGGTTTCCTATGTAACGTAGGGGTGCACGTAAGCTGCGTAGCGGGCAACAGGAAAGTTTTACAGGGGTTTGCACACACATTTTCAT
Source organism: Ambystoma mexicanum (assembly GCF_040938575.1). Taxonomy (NCBI): domain Eukaryota; kingdom Metazoa; phylum Chordata; class Amphibia; order Caudata; family Ambystomatidae; genus Ambystoma; species Ambystoma mexicanum. Next base: position 1,123,237,338 of record NC_090924.1, read on the forward strand.
GTGCATGTTGTGAGGGTGCAGGATACAGTTACGGGGGACCCCGCGCAGGCTTCCTGAGACGCAGGCCTGCTTACGGGGGAACCCACACACTGTTTGTAGGTTGTGAGTATTCGCGCCTGGGGGAGCGCGCAATGGTAGCTGATCTGGCAGTTTCCTGCTTTACGTGTGGGCATGTTGGGACTAATATGGTTACTTTGCATGAACAAATACATGAACATGCATTGCACGCATTTTTCTTTATGCGCGCAGGCTCGCGCAGTGTCCTTATTGGCACGCACCCTTTCACCATTTCTGCGCGAAATTCCATGAATCCATCCCTTAATGCTTACTGTTCCTAAAATATTCAGATAATGAAAGGTGATGCTTCTTCAAAAGTCTAAAAAAATACACTGATCAAAAGAGCCAAAATGAAAAGCATGCTAGCCGACTCTCTGGTTTTGTGCTCCATATTCATTATTGTGCTTTTAATTTTACGGAAGCTCTTTTTCTTCCAATCTCTCAAAATAGACATTAAAAGATTAAAAAGCTGGCATGTGTTTAGCAAAACAGTGCACTTTCTCAGGGCTTTTATTAGCCTTGACCATTCATTTTACTTAATGCTTCAAATGATGGTTGTGGGTGTCTCTTAGGGTATAGTGCATGATTCTTCAAGCCTATATTGGGCATACATTAATTTCCATATGGATGGACACATGCATATGTCTGATGCCTCGGCTGTAGTTCACTGTTATTCGGCTGCCTCTTATCACCCATGACATAAGCACAGTGCACATCTGCTCCCTTTTACTGATCAGGTGAAGCCAGCAAGAGTCATTGCAAAAAGAAGGCTGATAAAAATGGAGGGAGGAAGGCCCAGAGTCATGGTGACATAGGATGAAACTATTGATGTCAGTAGAAGATTTAAGAAATCTACCCAGGTTCATGGGTGGACAGCACCATTAGCATCCCACAAGCCCAAGCCTGAGGAAGCCGATAGGTATTTGCAGCGTGTAGCTTTCACACAGGGTGCTAATCACTTTTTTCCAGAGTAAATGGTGCCACGCCTACGAATTATGCTCAATTTCAAAGAAAAAGGGAAGGCAAAAATAGCCATCATTGAAATGAGTAACAATAGTAAGTCTCATTAGCATATTCATGATAACCATTATAATGGAGGGAGACAGCTGAAGTGAGCCAGCATGGGGCATCAAGCTGGTAAGTGGGGGTGTGAGTGAGGAAAAATAGCTGACATCCAGGGAGTCACAGATGGAATTGGAGATTGCGGACAGTCACTGGCAGTTTCACCTTGTACCCTGCCATCTTATTATCTAGAGCTTCTCCTCCAGGTGCCGATGCTGAATCTGCCTTCTAAAACCTTTCTGAGACGATGGGCTCTGGCGGGGGACTAAGGGTGCTAAGGGTACTACATCCTGACTATTTTGGTTGTATCCCCGGATAGAAGCTCATGGAAATTAACCAAAAGGCTAGCTAGCCCTGAGTCCCGACAGTCCTGACATTAGTATAGCCCCAGTGTTGGGGGTCTCTCAGTGACCCTGATTGCGATTCCCGTGAGCCCCCAACCCCCACAGACTCAGCCGGAGACGTCTGCTGTGTTCGGCTCCCCGGTCGCACTAACGCGGCCGGGAACACCCCCTTTGTTTTTAGTGCATGCGGCGGAGTGCAACGTCACAGGGGCAGCACCACACTCCTCATTTTTCATGAGGACAACAAATTAACATTAACAATTCCACCAATAACAAACAACAGATCAAACAGTGCAAATGAAAACATATGCTTCCACAGCACCCCTTTAATCACAGCCGCCCTGAATCCCCTTAACGACTACAACGACCTGCGGGTCATTCAGGATACTTGTCCTACCACGTAGTCGGTGAGGCGAGCAGGTTTCCCTCGCCCTGTCCTCAGGGGGTACCTCCTGCTGGCCTCTGGCTCGGGCGATCCTTCAGCAGGCATTCCCTTGGCGGGAGATGAAGGGAAGGATCCAGCACCTCCACCCTCATCGGGCACCTCCATGCTGTGCTGCTCCTGGGGTGGGTCAGTCCTTGTATCACCCAGTCTCCTAAAGAAACTCACATTCCTGGTGACGGACGATCTGCCGTCGGATGCCGTCACCATTGATCCTTTGACAGCTACCATGTCCAGCGGCTATGCTTCGTATGGGAGGGACAGCTTCCCATGGGGGTGCCGATTTCGTATCAGCACCTCATCCCCAGGTGCCAGGTGTTTTGGGCAGAGTCCTCTCCTTGCATTTTCTTGCTCAGTCCTCAGCCGGCGATCATGCTCCACTTGCTGGTCATCGATAACCCCAGGTTCTTTCTCGACAACCTCTGGTAGCAGTCCCCGGGGCACCGCTTGAACAGGGCTTCCACCGTTGCTACCCCCGTCGATGTATGGGGAGTGGCTCAGTAGACCCTCAGAAATTGGTACAGCGCTCTTCGCAGGCACCGTCCTTGGCCTTGCACAATGCAGAATCCAGTTTGGGGAACCACACCTTGAGGCGTAGTCGGGCCTTTGTCTTCGTGGCCCCTTGGTGTCCTTGATGGGCCAGACTTTGTACCTCCTGGATCTTGGCTTGGGGGAACACGATCCGGTCACTCCTCAACAGGAGGCCTGTGGCTGAGAACGGCAGTTCCTCCCTCACCTTCCACAGTTGTTCTAGCACCCCTTTTGCTTGTTGTGTGCATACAGCCAGTGATTCCAGCACCGTCTTCCACTACCAATGTTGCATAGCAGTCTTCAGGATGCGAAAACATTAATCCCGAGCAGCTGCTGCCTCCAGTTCTTCCAGGGGCATGGCATTCAGGGTGGCTGCTTCCACCACCATCTGCACGTGGTCATCCGCTTCTTCTGCACATGCGTCCGGTGCATCGTCAGTGCCGTTCCCTCGGTGGCGGGACAGATAGTCCGCCGCATTGTTGGCGCCGGGTCGGTACACTAGCGAGACCCCGTACTCGAGGAGTGCGAGCATCCACCGTTCAATTCTCACCAGTGGTTTTGACGAGGATCCCACAGGAATGGGAAGCAGCGGCTTGTGGTCAGTCACAACAGTCACCGGCCTTCCGAAGAGGTACAGCCTGAAATGCCTGCACCCCCACAGGACGGCCAGGGCCTACCGCTCAATCTGGGAGTAGCACTGCTCGTTGTCAGACAGAGCCTTGCTTGCATACGCCACCGGGCAAACGCTGTCATCCAGGCTGATCTGCGTCCGAACGGGCTGACATTGACAATTATCTACGACTGGAGTGTTGGGTCAAAGAACGCCATGGTGTCTTTGGCTGTGAGGTGCTGCTAGGCACCGTTGTTACCGGACCGGCACACTTGTAATGAGGCCTAATGTAACCGCGGGTATAATAAAAAATAACTGTTGTATTGCATTTGTGTATTTGTATATGATGCATAGTCCTTAAAATTACTGTTTTGGTGTACACTGAGCAGAGTATTTTAGTACATCCGAACTGCTGTTTTGGTGTTTTGAAGGAACACTGCATTTTCTTCATCAGTCAGGTCTGTAGAAATTGGTCATGTAGTACTGTATGTTGTTGTTCAAATCCATAATTGGTTGGGGTCTCTTGTGAATGCTGAAACTGCTTTATTAACATTACTCCAGGATTGCTCAATTATACCATTAAATCTGGTGGTTCATCTCCATTTATGCCTCGGAGTGAGATTGGAAAGATGGTGTGAGGAAATAGTTCCATTATTTCTGCCGTGTCATGTTTGGTCATTAAAATAAGGGACACACCTCATACATTCCCCAAAGCATTGCCTCTACAATGAATTAGTGTGATGTATGGGTGCCCTTTACTTTTCAGACTTAACAATTGTGGAGAAACCTGGAACCAATGCATTCCCCACAATCTAAACCATTCAATTGTAAAATCTATGTAACCTAGGTCCATATTAATATTTAGTTTCTCACAAAAAGCCAGTAAACAAAAGCCAGTCAACTGTCTCCGATCAGCCACACAGTTTTCAAACCAGCCATGATATCTGCAGTCTTTCTGTTTCCAGGAACATGATTCCTAGTTTGAAATTCTAGTAGTTTGTATGAGCAGGGTTTGTATGATGTGTGTGTTTTGTGGTATCTAATTGGTTGATGTTGCTGTTGTAATCATTCATGGATATCCAAGAGCCACCCAGCTTGTTGTGTTGGTATTCTGCGGGTAGATTGCACCACTCCACCCACTGCGCAGCCGTGGCTCTATGAGTACAAATGGCACATCATGTGTTTTTGGACGTATGGTAGCCGCCGCTATCTGAAATTTTGGGTGGGGTAGTATCTTAGACGCATTTTGTGTTTTGGGGGATTGTAAGAGAGTAGGGGAGTGGAGGAGGACAATGAGAAATGGATGGGCCTGGTAGGCATGTTGGGGACACTTGTTTGGAGTTTGCTGGAGTGCAAATACAATTTAAAATCCATTGTTTTGGCGTATATCTGAGAATATCAGCAAACGCCCATGAAGGGTTGTGGTATAATCGCATCTATAAGTAGCAAGTGCATAGGCATGTCAACGCTTTTCACCATTTAATTGGTTTTACTCGTAGATACGTTTATATTTGTAGCCGCATATACACACATACATTTCCTGTGCAATAATCAGGAATCGGTACATTATTTTGAATAAAAAAAAAAACAAATGGCATATATATTTGAAAATTGTCTGTAGTACTCTGCACCATTGTTCACAATAATGCCATCGGGGTAGCTGCCTGTTCAAAAAAGATTTTGAAAAAAGAAGATGACCCTGAGGCGCCAGCTCCCATTCCCGCAAGTGAAGGGGACCAGCATCATAGAGGGATGCAGGACATGGCGGCACAAAAGGTGGTGTGTCGCCAAGAGGTAACTAATGGGTTGTCGGGCAGTGAATTGGCAGAAATGTTTGTGGGATGAAAACCAAAAGTCATTTTCATTAAATGACTTTCATTTTTTTTCTCCCTCAAACATTTCAAATTTGGTAATATCTCGGTAATCCCAATTAATGTATTGGTATTTGGATGATACAGTACAGAAGTGTATTTGTGTTTGTTATTTGTATCTGGTTAGGTTTTCTCTTATATTATTGGAGTTTTGAAGGTCGGCTTTGTTTGATTTTGGATTTTGGGTTTGGGAATGTATGTATAGCCGTGGACACAAAGCAGTCTCTGCAGTCGCATCTAATACCTGTGGCTATGAAAGATGCTGGGTGGAGGAAAATAGATTTCTGTGGGTTTCATTGTTTGTTATTGGTTGACGTTACTTTTCTATTTGTGTAGCTGTCTGTGATAGGTTGTGGGGAAATGTGTCATCCATTTTAGTAGTTTTATTAGTATATACAGACCTCTTTTTTGGTATTCATTTTGTAAAGTATAAAAGCCACCATTTTCTGCAGTGTTATCCTTTTGATTCCAGAACTCTCACTGTGGAGGTGGCAGGAGTGTGACTGTTGTGAAAGTAAGTGTTAATACATTGGGCATCATCACGAGTTGGGCGGTAATGCCAACACTATTAGTGCCGGCGCTAAAAGCCCTACCGCCAAACCCTCCGGCGCTATTAGCTATTAGCGCCGGATCACGGGTTTGGCGGAAGGGTAATTTCCCATTCCACATTGGGCCCATTCGGGAATTCCTCATTCCCCATTGGGCCCAATGGGGAAAATTCACGCTATTACCGCCAGCGGATTTCTTGCCGGCGGTAATAGCACCGAAAATCGGCAATTTTGCCACGGATTTCCCCCCAGCTCAGAGCTGGGGGGAAATCCGCCAAAGCCATGATCTGGCGGACCCTTAAATGCGGCGGTAATAGCGCTACCGCCGCATTTAAGGGTTACCGCCAGACTCGTGATGAGGCCCATTGTTTGAAGGTTTATTTGCAGTGTCGTGTGGGTTAGTTGTATTTACCACTGCTCTCAATTGTTCATTGTGATTTTTTTCATCTGCTTTGATTGTGTGGCATCTATTTAATGTGTTTTTTAAATTTTATAAAATTGGGTCTATACAATAAGATTTGTCAATTAATTACATTTATATGCAGGCATTTAGTTTTTGTATTCATCTTAACGGGGTTTTAAGATTTATTTGATTGTAGTTTTTAGAATTTGAATGCACTTTAATGCAATACTGTTAGGTCTTTAGAGTGTTTTGTGAGGTAGATGAATTGATGGTGGTTTGCAAGTTTATTTGAGTCATATCTTTGTGTATTTTATTGTAGTTGTATCCATCTCATCATCCCAGTGGACTCTCACTAGATGTTGTACAGTTAACTCTCGTGAAAGGTCAACCTACAATCAGAACATATAGATACTGTTGGAGATAGAGCAGCTGGTAAAATTGGAAATGTGCAGTTGAAACTGATGCAGAAGTTGAGGCTTCTTTCAGTGTTGATGATGTTGTACTGGTGGATGCAGGTGCTGTAGGTGGTGCTGATTTTTGAGCATGTAATGCATGAGCCTTATGCATTTTTATTTTGTGGTGCTCATGTGATTTCCAATAAGCATCATCCAGACCTTTGCAGTGGATTTGCACTAGATGGTTTCTAATTATTGATGTTACCAGTCTTTGTGATAAGACATTGGAAGAGGGAAAAAACAATTGGCACTTAAAAAAATGTGGCACCTCCCTTGGCTACCCATTTAAGGCATCTCCTACACATGACTTGCACCGGGTAACATAGGAGGCTGTGCAGTTAGCATTGCTGCTGACGTTGAGGCTTCATTTGCAGTTGTTGCACTGGCGCATGGAGGTGCTGCAGGTGGTGCTGATCACTGTATATGCAAGAAATAGGACCCATGGATTTTTCTTTTGTGATGTTCGTATGATTTCTGATAGTCATCATCAACGTCATCCCAGTGGACTCGCACTAGTTGATTAATCATAATAGATGTTCCCAGGGTTTGAGATGGAACAGTGTAAAGCCCACGGCATAGAGGTGTGTTGCAGAATGTGCAAAGTACCTCCTCTGCCACTTTTTTGGAACAGTGTTCTTTAACTTTAAAGAAGCGCCAACTATCAACAGTGGCTTTCATCACAGTTGCTTTGTTCCTGGGTAGCAATGGAATGTGTACCCAAACAATAATGTCATCACCACTGGTACTCTCTTGGTTGGATATGTTGGAATGTCCACCCGGGGAGGAATATGTAAAACAATAAAAATGACAACACTAAAAAGACAATGGGCCTTATTACAACAGTGGGGGTACAGTCATAACGGCGCCGGTAGTGCTGCTTATCAATGTACCGCCACATTACAAGTTCTGCTTGCGGGTGGTCAGACCAGGTATGCAGAGCGGCACCCGCGATCAGAACAGGATTGTAGCAACAGTACCGTTATGAACGGTACCGCTGCTACCATCCTCCCCATTCCCATTGAGCCTTGGGGGGCTCAAATGGAAATGTGGATGTACCGGCTCCAGGTCCCACGAAAGGGGAATTATTAATAGGGTGTGGCTACCTCCAAGCTTGTAATGAGGCCCAATTCTTCTATATTGTGAACTATTTGTAGTGGTGTTCATTTTTGTAAAATATTACAGTACTATTGTTTCTACCTGTGTGATTTTTCTCTATCCCTTGTTCTCCAAGTTGTATTATTCCACCATTTTCTCTCTTGTTCTCCAAAGTTACTAGGGGAATCCAGACCTGGAACCCTTGCTCACTATTCTTAGAGAGGCACAGTTCCTCCCTAATGATGAGGTCCAACCAGACCAAAACACGAGTCTGGGGATGCTGTGGTACTCTTGTTCAGAGGAGAATTGCCTAGCATTTCGGTGCTGGATATTTCTTCTCTGTGAAAGATAGTGAGCTAAAGACTCTGGGTAAGTCCCTCGTAACCAGGACTAATGTCTGGCAGAGGTACTCCCAGGACCCCCCTTGTCAATTTGCTTAACCTTCCCCATACTCTGTCCTGCAACCATCCACTATAATGTCCTTTGTTTATTCTTACCCACTTTATATATCCGTTTCTTTCTTGAAGTGGTATTGTCTTATACTAATTTGTATTTGTTAATCCATGTTGGATTTGTGTTCCCAATGACCCAATGATTAGTAAGTGCAAAGAGAAAAACGATGTTGTATGCACAAATCTTGTATTTTATATAGTGCATGTGATGCACTGTATAGAAAATATCAGGTTAAACAAACAAATGTATTAAATTGGGTTTATTAAAGTGTGTGTGTTCTTGTACTAATTATGTTTTATTTTTTTTCAGACAGAATGATATTATTTTGTAAAACATTTTTCAATGAATGTGGCTACAGTCTTGTCCAATGTGCTGTTGGGTTTTGGAGGCGCGGGTAACTGCAGCAATGACTGGGGGGGAGAGGGAACCTAGCTGCGGGTTCAATAAATGATTACCACGGATATAGCTGTAATGTGCCAACGTACCCTCTTTTATGTTTTTTTTACTGTCAATTTTGTTATTAATATTTTATACTCAGTTTATGAAAAGAAACACACACAATCTTATAGCTGAGGTGACAAAACAAGGTGCATCATTGTTTTTTTTGTAGCCGGGGCTATACCTTTTGGAGAAAAATAAATAAAATGGGGAACAAATATTTGAGATGTATTGAGTATAGTGTTTGTTAACAGTTATTGTAACATTTTAAATACTTGTTATACATTAATAATACATATAAGGGTACATATTTGAAAAAAGGTAAATAAATATGGAAACAAAGTTTGTTGAAAACAGATTTATTTGGGAGCGATGTGGTTGTGGGTTTACTTTTCCTTTTAGTTGGAAAATGATATATCTTCATATTACTGTGCATGATTTGTCGTAAATGTTCAATGTCCCTTTTCACTAATTGTACTTCTTTTTCAATATTAATTAATAGTTGTTTTAATTCTGTTAATGAATCCATGATTAGTTTTGTGGGTAGTGTTTGTGGTGCTTCTTGCTTGATTCTTCTTGATAATTGAATGACTTCTTCATCTGTTTGAGAATATTTGAAATATTTTTAATCAATTGAAGATATAATACACATATTTGTGTTGGTTGTATTAACATTTGATAGTAGTTAGATAAAGTATATCTGTTTTGTGACTGATATTTGTTCCTTAAAATGTTATTCTTACTCTCATTTTAAAAAAAGAAAAAACTGGACTTACAAAATCCTGTGGTGTATTTTATTCTGGTTCATTTTCTTCAGCATCTTCTTTCGCGCGACTAGCAAGTGGGCTTCAAGTGGGCTGTTTGCTGTTTGGAGGACTGATCGAGGATTTAACACAGCCTGCCTTTTACATATTACACGAATCCTATGGAGAGCTAAGAAGCCACGCCCCCTTTCTAACAATCGTCATAAAAAGGCCAGCACGCGCGCTCCTGCACGCGCGCGCCTAGCAAGTGGGCTTCAAGTGGGCTGTTTGCTGTTTGGAGGACTGATCGAGGATTTAACACAGCCTGCCTTTTACATATTACACGATTCCTATGGAGAGCTAAGAAGCCACGCCCCCTTTCTAACGATCATCATAAAAAGCCCAGCACACGCGCTCCTGCGGGCGCGCTACTAGCAAGTGGGCTTCAAGTGGGCTGTTTGCTGTTGCTGCTCGTAGCACAGTGGAGCAGTCCCATGAAAGCTTGGTGTAATATGTGCCTGATAAGAAATAGATGTATGGGGAGATGCTAGGCGAAGTTACCTTACATAAAAATGGTATCTACGCCCAACTAAGAGAAGCGGCATGCTAAAACAGTAAGTAATGTGGTAACAAGGCGAGCCAGCATGGCGCTGGCAACAGCAACGCCAATTCCAGTATCGTCCGACACGGACGAGGATGTGCTGGAGAGTGCCCAAACTGTTTCTGAAGATGGGGAAGAATTGTTTAATGTGGAAAGCACTATTCATTCGCAATGCTTGTTTGATGATGGTGTTAAACACGCTCTGATTGTAGATACTGGGATAGAGCTAAATGAGAATGAATCCTTTGCTGATACACCCTTGATCTTTAGCACAGGTGAAATCACTATGCTAAATTTGACGCAACACCTGAATACGATTAATGAAGAACACGATGAACTCGAAGCAAAGAGTAGTATCCAAATCCTTAGTAAGGAAAAGGAATTAGGACAGGCAAGTACTCAAGGTATGATGTTTATTGAATTAAAAAAGCATTTGAGGTTATTGGATGAAATTGTTCTAGCTCTAAGAGCTCTGCCAGTACTGTGCAGAACTTTAATGTTGGAATGGCTTGAAGGAGCATACAAAATGGATAACATAGATGCAAAGCATCAAACAGAACAGTGCGCGATAAGTGAAAATAATAAATGTCATGTGCAGGATAACGCGGAGGTAATTCAGGTGGAGGAAATGGCGTCACATACTATAGAAAAAGATCCAGCAATCTCATCCGTCCCGACTATCATCGGGGAAGTAGGTGGAGAGAGGGGCCTAAGTATGAATAATACCAAAACCCGTGTTAATACGGGGTCAGCCAAAAATAAGAAAAAAAAAATAACAATAATAACAAAGGAAAAAAAAAAAATGGCGCCAAGGGTGGGAGACCCAACATGTCGTCACGCAAATTTATGTGAGGATTAGACCTGCATAATGAATTAGCGGATTTTCAGTCTGAAAGGGATAGGTCTGTACATGAAGATACTCGAAGCACAGTTAAGACCCCTAAACAAAAAACAAATAGGATTCTCCCTGGCTTGGCTCCTGAGTCTTGTAACACCGAAAATGAATACATTGAAGGGACTTCAAAGCTCTCAGAGGCTCTAAAACACAAAGATGTCTCTGATAGAATTGATAAAAATCTACGTATCCTTGAAAGAGGTGTAGCGGACATTTTTGACATCTTTAAAAATACCGAAGTAATCTCAAGGGAAAACGCGCCGACATTGGCAGGTACCATCATGAAAAACAAAAGTAATAAGATAAGTGACCAGTCCTTACTGTGCATAGACGATCTGATTACAAAAAGGGTTGAAAACAATGGGGAATATGGCATACAGAATTATGTCCCAGCAGACAAAACTGATGGGGCTAACCAACACAATGAGATGCCCTATTTAGGAAATAACTTACCCGCCTCAAATAATACGACAGATAAAAGTGAGAATGATAATCTTAAGAACATGTCTGTGCAGGATTTAAATATGGCCATAGACAGGATAATTGCACAAAGGCTTACTTTAGTTAAGGATTGTTCCAACTTAAATGGAAGTGCGGAAGAGAACGCACCAAAATCGAATCATTCCTTTAATGCTCAGAATTCGACTGCGATAAAAAAACCCTTAGATGTTAACAATCGTGCATTGGAAGAGAAAGAATCTAGAGAGTCTGACAAATCAGTAGATCACTATATAAACCACCAGGAAAATCTTAGGGATCCAGTGTTTCCAAATGAGCCAAGTTTAATATTGTAGTATGTATTTGATGAAGGGGGACCCAGAACTTTGAACATATCTTGCATTTTAAACTTGTTTGAAGACATTCCAGAATTAAGATTGATTTCCTCAACGGACATACAACTAGTGGATTTCATGCACAAAATAAGATATGATTATGTGCGGCTGATTATTAACTCGCCACTGGTTAGAGCGCTGATTCTAAAAGAGGCAGGCTCTCTGCAAAAAAAAGGTTATGATGTTATGACCTATATACATAGGGAATCGGAAAAACCAGATAACTTTGGACCCAAAAACGGATACAATATGAAGATAGATATTTGGATGAAAGGTCTGTTCAAGGTGAAGGGTATGCAGTTGTGAATGAAGCCAGGGCATGCCTTAAAGATATGAAAGAGCGGAGAACCCTGGCCTCGTCTCTGAGAGAATCATTAGAAATGATAAAATCAACCCAGAAACCGATTTAGTAAAGGTTCTTTCTTCCGACTTGTATCCTGGAATACAAGGGGACATAAACAGTTATTAAAAAACGAGGAAGATTGCATCAAATTGAAAGAGTTTGATTTTATTATGTTGCAGGAGACATGTGCCTTAAGTGAGTTATATTTAGATGGATATACCATAAAGGGATTACCAGCTAAAAAAGGCCGATTAGGTAGACCTAGTGGTGGGCTCATGATTGCATACAAAACAGATGGTAACATAGTTTTCGAATGCTGTAATATGGTGCTAGATTGTGCGATTGTGCCGGTTTTGTTTTATGTGTCAAAGAGTCGAGATTTCATATTTTACTATGTAACATATACTGGAAAGCCTGCTCTAAGCAAAATGAACCACTGGATGAATTGTTTGAAAGCTTACACGTGGTGTTTGATAATTGGCTGGAAATCCACCCTCTCGGCTTTATTGTATTGGGTGGAGATTTGAATGCAGATTGTGAAGTATCTAAACAAGAATTATTGGTGCACAGTATGAGTTTGAGTAGTGGTCAGGAGAAAAAGTACAGAGGTAGTCAATGGCTTAACTTTACCAAAAGTAGGAACCTGATGTTAGTATTTAATAATAAGCATACGTGGTATGCTCGGGGTAAGTGCTCCATAATTGATTACATATTCACAAGTGCGCAAGAAATACTGAGTTGCAGTAATTTAGTGGTTATACCCTCTGTACGAAGTGATCATGCAATGTTTTGTATAGATCTGCCATGGGCAAAAAATCAAGACAACAATGTATACTTCCCCATTCAGATAATCACTAGCAATGATGGTAAGTGCATAAGGTGGTCCGAACACAATATGAATATATTTAATGGAATGTTGTCACAAGAGTATGCATACTCCTCATATGAACTGAAATATGCCAATTATTCTGTGTAATTGTACGCTGAATACATAGAAGGCACTATAGACCGAAGTAAAATTCTTAATAATGCCTCACAAGGGGAACAAAAACATCACAAACATTCCTTTAGCGAGGAAGTGAAAATAAAGAAAAAGACTCTTAGACAGGCTATTAGAGAAATCCAAAAGGTCTCAGGGAGATCGTCTGAGGGAATAGCGAGGCAAAAGATATGCAAACCGAAATATAAAAATTGGCATAATAACATCAAGGCCAATATTAATCAAGATGATGGAGAACACATGCTGAAAGCCATGAATACATCTAATCCACATAAACATTGGTCCATTATTAACAAGACAAAGGTGCTGAACACCAGCTGCAAATGAACCCAATCAATGCTAAAACATGGCAGGGGCACTTCAGTTTAATTTACTCTAAATCTACTGTGGTTTGGAAAAATGATAAGGGGACTGATGATTGTTGGCTCTTGGATACTACAGAATTAAATATCCTGAACCATATTAAAAAATCTAAGAGTACTTCCACACCAGGTCCGAATTTGTTGTCATTTGCTAACCTGAAGAATGATCCACTCATATGGGCAAAACTAATGACAGTATTGTTTCAGGATACATGTCATAAAAAAAAATCTCAGAGGCATGGAAAATGTCTTACGTCTTACTGATATATAAAAAAAAGGGGATAGGATGTGCCCACACAATTATAGACCTATTACCCTTCTGAACGTCGAATCTAAAATATTCACATCCATGGTGTTAGAAAAACTAAATAACTGGATTAATGACAAAGCGGTTTTAGATGTGAGACAGATTGGGTTTAGAAGAAGTATTGGTACAGATGCAGGGGGGCTCTTACTACATCATTTGTTGAACTCGGTGAAAGGCAAAAGGTCTGAGAATCTTTATGTAGCATCAATGGACTTGACGTCAGCGTTTGACCTAGTGGATAGGCCCACTTTGTGGAAAACCCTAATGTCACTGGGGATCGACAATGGACTACTAAATATTATCATCAACCTATACTCAGATACAGTGATGAGGGTCAGGTTAAATAACAAGGGATTACTAACTGACATCATAAACACCTCAAATGGACTAAAACAAGGCTGCAGGCTTTCAGCCACTTTATTCAACCTATATGTGACTGAAGCTGGGAAAAAACTAAATAAGAGTGGACTGATTGGTCTAAAGATAGGTGGTCTTATGATACGATGGATCACCTATGCTGATGATTTTCTGCTGATCGATGGCTCTAAAACAGGGCTACAAAGACTAATAAATGACTTTGGCGAATACATCTCAAAACGAAAACTAAAAATGAACCCAAGTAAAACAGTCATCTTTCATGTAGGGTGTAACAAGGAGAAACACTTGTGGCAGTGCGGTGGTATGGAAATAAAAAGCCAATCGCTATTAAGATTCCTGGGATATGTTGTACATAAATCCTATTCGAATGAGATAGCAAAAAAGACACTGTTACTGAAAGCAAAAAAAGCCCTGTTCCAAATTAAAGCAGCAGAAAGACGATTCAGGAAATTTACCATAGCACCGTGTATACAATTCTATAGGCTGAAAATTATTCCAATACTAATTTATGGGATGGAATTCCTACCGGATTCTATGGTAAACTTCTTGAAACAGGTCGAAGCTATAATATGGCGCAAAATACTATTCTTTAAACCCACGTGCGTACCATTTGAGATTATTCGGTATGAGTTGGGCTTAACTTCTTTGGCCTGCATCATGAAGATAAAAAAACTTGCTCTGATGAGAAAATGTCTTAGGGCAAAAAATGATTCCCTGTACCATTATATGCACGTAAATAAGAAGAGCAAATTTATGTTGGCCTTAAATGAGTCATTCGCAAAACGCTGGTAGGTGTGGGTATGTCATTTCAAACATTGATAAGTAAACCAGCAAAAGTAAAAGAAACCGTAAAAGCATTTGACTGGGTAGAGAACAATATTATACTGTTGAATTCGAAATTATATGCACACGTGGTATCTTTTTGGAAATGGTATCCAAAGCCAGAGAATTATCTCTCAAAATACCCCTCCAAGTCGTTTAGAAACAGGATGATGCGCTTTCGTTTTAATGTTATGAACTGTAACGAAATACTAGTAATAAGAGGTTTAAATGCTATGGGCTGTACTGGATGCAGATTTTGCAAAGACACAAAGATGAAAGAATCACTGTCACATCTGTTGTTGGAATGCACCGATTTAAATGTATCAAGAATTGAATATTTCTCCAGATTTGTAAGGGATATTTCGCTGTTAACAGAGAGAAATTATGGCACGATATGCTACATGGCAGCTCAATAGCATTGAATTTGAAAGTGTTGTCATTTTTAAATACCATATGTTCACTAGAATGAACTATAGGATGGAGCAACTGCTTAGCTGGATCTTAATTAGTACTCAATATTTTGTAAAAAAAAAAAAATGTAGTATCTAAATGAGGAACTGTATGATCTGTAAATAATTGATACCACAAAAGCATGGTATCCGGTATGACTTCTTCTATACCTTTTTAAGTGAAGATTTGTTTGTGTAGTGTGATTTGTTAAAGTTTTAGTGATTAGAAGTATGTGAATTTTTGCAAAAAATTTTAGTGGTCGTAAATATGCAAACTTCTGTAAGTAAATATTTTTGAAATTTTGTATGAAAATGCTGTAAATTGTGAAAGGTTTATATAAACCAAACAATAAAAAGAATAATAATAATTTCTTCTTCTGTAGGATAATTGTCCTCCAGCCATTGTATGTAGTTTCCCTTTTTAATGTGGTACAAAGAAATATTGCTTGTCACTTCATATATTAGAATTAGCAATGGAGGAAGAGTACATGAGGAGAGAAGGTGGAATGTGTGTTTGTTGATTGTCTTCTGTGGTGGGAGGCTGCCAATAGGATGGCAAGTACCTCAGATGTTGTTGAATTGCTGAACCTTTCAGAGAATGTATTTTTTGAGGGATGTTTATATATGCCTACAAAACAGTAGATTATATTGTATTATTGTATTATTTAGAGTTTTTCTACATAGTACATTTTCATTGCTTGAGAGTAAGGTGTAGTTGAATGGGATTGTGGTATTTTTATGGTATATTTATTGTTCGATTGGATATTTGACACATGCAGTCAATTTTAGAACGAGAGGATTTTCATTGTTCAGAAGACTGTGGAGAGTTTGAGAATTTTGAAAATGGCGTTCATAGTGATGTTGAGGGCATAGGTGATGTGTTCTCAAAGCATTGGCTTACAAAGTTTTTTTGGTTCTACAATATTATTTTAGATGGAGTGTTTGAAATTAGAGGTCAATTGTCGAGAAATATATTTGACAGGTAGAACAGGTTTTCTTCTCTCCGGAAAAAGAAAATTAATTAATATCATCTAAAGAAAGAGCAGAGAGAAGTGTTCCAAGATTTCTTTTTTTGTAATAGAGGCGAAGAGTATTTCTCTGAATGAAAATGTATTGTTTGGTTATATCTTGGTTAAAGAACACACAGGCTCTTTTAAAGGAATTGTGCGGTCAGAAATATTATTGTCATCAGGGTTCAGGCATGTGTTTTTAACCATACGTTGATCGATCGTACAAACATTTACTATGCACCTTACCGTAGTTTTCCTCTTTTGTACACAAGCGAAAACAAGCTATCGGGTGCGGCCATCTTGTGATAATCTTATCCGTTGCCGCATCGCCCAAGCAGGACTTCCTTTGCAGCACTAAATCATATCCCCTGACCCTGACATCACCAAATCAGTGATATTCGCTCCCTTTCTCCCTGACGCTACTGGGCAGTGTAGCCAAACGCGCTCCGTCATCACCTACGCGACTTGACACAGAACCCGGAAAACAACATACATCGTCTCACAACACAGCGCGTCACAATTCGGAATATGAAACTGTACTTTAAAAGGAAACAGCAAGACTGTACTATTTGTAAAGTACATTTAATTCACAGTAAATGCTTCGAGAACATTTGGCGATTGCCATATTCAATCAAAATGGAACTTTTCTTCTTTGCTCTCGATCCGCAAATGTTTATCGTCAGTCATGCGCTGTTGCTTTTGGGTACACATGGTGTTCGTTTGGGTAAAAGGAGCGCTTTGGTCACACAGTGAATTGCAAGGCTTGTGCATTAACTTGGCACTAGACCACCGTAAAGGTTGTTATGTTGCTCCTAATCACTGGTACAGCGTAAGGGCATATCGGCCCTTGGCGATCGTCCCAAAAAAGAGTCAAATAAATCCAGTGATTGACATGTGGCTGCAGCTGGCGGTTGAAGAAACCATCGGTTGGGATTTGGAATCAATGACAATCACTGAATGGCAGGATGTAGCTGTTTGCAAAACATAATAATAGAAATGTGTCTCAGTAGCCAATCTTTATTACAATTTATCATTTTACTTATTAATTCGGCATCGAGTTACAACTAAAGATTAGCACAGAAGTGAAACAATCTGAACAGAGAGAACACAACGTGGAAATTACTCCACTATTTGCTTCCGAGGATAGTGCAATGGAGTATGTTCAGCTCTAAACGTGATGCGGAAGCTGAGGCTACAATTCGAGGTGCACAATTTAATGATTTATTAGCATTGAACCTGGGGGAACCGAGTGGTGGTCTACATGCGTCTCGATGCTGGACTGCCCATATGCCCGGTAGAAAGACCAGCACACAAATGTTGTACTTTCGTTTCATTGCAATATGCCACACAGAACGAACGACTACAATGTAACCCAGCAATAACGGTCAGCTAACGATAATTGGGCTAGTTATGGTATAAAATTGTCTAAAGTGAAACTTACATTATATTCGGCATTTCCGTTCTCTTACATGTACCGAAGTCCAGTTTTGGAATGGAGAACCTTATCATATCTTACGTTATTACACCCCTCCTTCAATTCAATTAATTTCAGACTGGTCCCTGTCTCTCAAGGTCAAAAAACAATAGAACCTTATACTGTGTGTGCAACGCGTGGGCTTCCACAGCTCGCAAGCAAAAAATTCAAAGCTGGTGACCTTCACTCAGAATGAACATACATTCTTAGTTTGCAACATCTCGTGTCAACGCATCCATGAGAACTGGAATTGTGAAGCAAGGGCACAAGGGGAAAAATTTGAGGGCTGTCACTGCTCGCTGTTTGTGGCGCTGCTGAGGGGTAGGGGAAACTTGCCAATGACAGAATGCACCCTACTCCAAAACTGTAGTCGAGGAAACACAAAAACGGAGTCAAAGTGTGTCTAGCAATAGCACCACCGCTGCTTATGTCACGGCCTGCTACCCCATGGCATGTTTTGTTCACAGTCAGTACTTCTTGCGTGCCTAGTATCTTATGTAGCCTAGGTCTCATCCCTTTTGTGTGACAAGCAGTTATTCAGCGGCTTGGGTAACTGTATGGTAAGGCAACTGCTGAACCCCAAAGATTCTTTCACACTGTTATCCATCTGGCCCTACCACAATCAGTGAAGGTCCCACAGTAGCTTGACAAAACTGTGAAATGTGAAAGCACAGCGTTACATTGTATGGCAATCGTAAAAATGGTAATAGTTGGAAAAAAAGGACAAAGAGGATAGATTTTTAAAGAAAAATTGCATACTTTATTTGGACACTTCATAAAAACATGGTTGGTAAAAATAAAAACAGATGGTAATAATTTGTACTGGGATTTGAACTGTTCACCAAGCTCTGCTTTAGGTGGACAGGGCACGTTGGCAATTTTTTTGTGACAATGTATGTGTTCTCTGTACAAAATCACGTGTAATTCCATGAGTATGCATCTCCAAGACAATTAAGATATTTCACGAAATCAAATTCCATTTCCTCATATACTGGCTTGACCACCCATTTTTTTGCTTCTTTTCATGAAGGCCATAGTGTAGCGAAGCATCCCTAAGTTTCCCACAGTCCTAGATTGTTCACGGCCTACATTCTCATTATGTGCTAATACCGCTAGTAATGTCCTATATTTCATCCCTTTGATGCTGCAATGCAATCTCTTTGGCCTGTACTATAGGCACATATTGTGGAATACCTCCAAATCTCCTGTGTGACAGAATTCTGTGAGTCCCTTCAGATCTCTTGATAGAGTTTTATCAAACACAATCTTCTCAAGGGCTTTGTGTGGAGATGAAGATGGAATCAACCACTTCTTCTTTCGTGCCTGCTCCGGGGACAAAGGGCCATGTTCACATTGGTGGAAATGTTGGTTTTCTATCCAAGAGTGAACGCCATTTTTCCAGTAGAATTTCCACAGACCCATCACATGTTTTGGAGCTCCACCGAAGATGGTTGCTGAAAGACTGGGACCACTGTGAAATACTTTCAGAACCTTTTTTTTTTTCCTGCAGCTGAGATTTTTTTATTGATTGATTTGGCAACATGCCATACATCAAATTGATGTCGAATATTTGGAAACTGCTCTCTCATTGTCTTGGCTATTGAAACGTGTCTGCCTGTGGCTATGAGCTTGATTTGCATTCCCCTCGATTGTAGATCTTCCAGTGATTTTATAAAACAAGTTTCTCCATGGCCACTGAGGATTTACATTTGGACACCTGCATGACCACCAAACTCACAATTTTTTTACTTTCCATGTCCTGCAGAAAATCCCGGGCTGTCACACTGTCCATCGCCAGCTAACCTGAACCATTTGTCGGAGAATGTACTTTGAATAGACAATTGTTACATTTTCCAGGCTTCACTAATGGCAGGGAATAGATAATCACGTTGATATTTGTAGTACTGTGTTTTAGAAATGAAATGGAGTCCCACAAATTGACAGAAACTGGACAACTTCCTGAAACTAGAGCCACTGAAAAGTAAAGCTGCTGCACACAGTAGATTGCCAGCTAGCAGTTTCCCCAGCATCGGTTGAGCGGACCATGACCATTTTTATGTAACATTTCGCAGGTGGCATGTATTTTGAGGTTACTGCCTTGTGTTAGACGAGTCACATTCACCAATGGCTTCCCACATACTTCCCCTCTCACTGTATGCACACAATTCAGCATGTTTATAATCTCCATCACGCTACTGTTGAATATGTATTTGGCCTCCTTTATTAGACTGTCATCCTGCATTAATGTTGTTTCTGACTGAACTGTTGAGGACATATCAGCCAAACTGGACATACTATAGTTGAGATCTTTGTCTAGTTTGTCGGTCAATTGTGTTGATGCTTCAGTCTTTGTCATTTCAACATCTGATACTTGATAGTGAATCAGAGAAAACATCAATGTCGACTGGTTTTTGGTTGCCACTTTTTTGGCGGGTGTCGATTGTGTCAAGTGGTCTGCGACTAATTCAAAAGTATCTTCAATACATTCAGTTTCATCTTCTTCTGGTGGAGCAGTCGCATTGTAGCAATGGTCCAAAAACACTTTGCTGGCTTTGCCGATCACATTAAACTCATTTTCTGGCCATTGGGCAAAGGCATCTCGAGTTTGAACATGCAGCACCTCAATTAATAGTTCCTCCATGGTGAAAACAGTTTGGCAAGCAGCATCACTCATTTGTGTCGCTGTCTGTGTCTGCATAGTCCGTACACCATCGGGCAACTAGAAGACAGGTTGGAAAAAGGATGTTCAATGTAAATCCAACATACAGTATAAACGATTTACATAATAAAAAGCATATTATGAAGGCCTCAGCACAAAACACTTGCTAAAAATAGAAACTGTTTATAAATCACCATATCTTTCTTTCTTTTCATTGAAACCTCATTACTTTAATGTCACCAACAGCAAGCTGGTGCACCGACTCCAGTTCTATATCGGGATCTTGTATACATCCCTAGAAAAGAGTATCCATTTAAAATAAGTCATTTGTATTACAAATCAAATTAGTCCTTAGCAGTCATGGCTTACACAGATAAACTCATGGCTTACACAGATAAACTCGAACATCGTGCACATCAGTTTGTCAAATTATACATTTTGGATTTCACCTGATTCATGGCTAGCTCAATCAATCTAAGTTGACTGTACGAAGAACACTACTCGAAATGTTGCACTCAAGCAATTTGCAAAAACCGCTTGTTTCTAATATTGCCACAGTCTAATAGTATCACATCTAAGACCGACTTTCTTTCATTCGAGGGTACTGTCAGTACGCATACCTATGGCTCTGGATCGACTACAAGGGATGATGTAATTGTAGTGGACACTCCAGCATCTCCCTGAAACTCAGTACTTGCATTAGTATGGATGAAAAAATTGGAAATTGAACACAAACATTGGGACGCAGACATTGGTACATATCAATAGCAAACCATTAATGAAACATTGTGTAAAAGAACAACACAATATGTAAATATGATCAGATTATCTCATTCGATGGAACTGTCAGTACACATACCTCTGGCTCTGGATCAACTACACGGGATGATGTAATTGTAGTGGACGCTTCAGCATCTCTCTGAAACACAGTACTTGCAATAGTACGGATGAAAAAAATGAAAATTGAACACACACATTGGGACGCGGAAAAAGGTACATATCAATAGCAAACCACGAATGAAACATTGTGTAAACGAATGACACAATATGTAAACATGATCAGATTATCTCAAATTCCATGCATAAAAGAAGTCTGGAACAGAATAGCTAAGTAAGACTACCTGATACACACTCGAAGTGGTTGATGACTCCAGGCAAGACATGGATGCTGAATCTTGTTCCTTCATATTCAGTGCATAGTCATGGAGTTGTAAAGGGAAAATATTATTTGATTTAGAAATGCTAATATTAAAAATTGGCATGTAAGGAGACTGATTACGAGAACATTATGCTTATTTCAAAGCATAATATAGCATAGTTATCTGTGCCCATAAATCAATTTTCTATGAGGGTTCTAAAACCAAGGACTGATGTTTAGCAAAATGGTCTCTATTTAAAAAGCAATACAATCTTATACATATGCAAAGTATTATAAATGACATTTACACCTAAAATAACAATCAATCCATTTAGTTACCTGCTCACTACCCCAAGGCCTACAGCTAAATCCGGCGGCATGTGAACGAATAGAGTCGTAATAGCATTTGGGAGCAATTTTCAAGTCGTTCTGAGTTGATTCTTCTTTGTGTACAAGGATGTGTCGTACATATTCGGGGTAAAGTGCTGGCTGCAGATGCGGTATCTATCACCCCTTTTGTCCTCTAATACTTTTTTTACTCTACTTTCAAGCTCTTCCAGCACATATCTGCAATATCTGACCCATTCTCTAATTCGATCTACAGTCTTTGGGAAAACATGCATTGTACATGCAGGCATTGTTGTAAATTCTGCAAAAAAAAGGTCAACATTATTCGAAAATTACTTTGCAATAAATGTTAGAAAGAAGGAGTTATGCCACACATTATTCAATGAAAGCTATGTTTTGGTCACCACAGCAAAACCAGTGCAGTGTGGGCAGAAATATTATACGATAACTTTCATAAACAGTTCTTTGATGTGATGAAAATCAGATCATGATGCTCGTCCCTTGAATGTGCTATCATGCATCAAAAGGAAATATGCTTATATTATAGACACAGTGCACTAAGGATGCAATTCGATGCCAATTGACACTGATGACAATTGATATATTGATAACATAACAAATTAAACTCAAGCCAATGGCAATAAGACAAATTAATATAACACTACTGAGTATGTTAGTTAAAAATAGATACAAATTTAGAGAGAAGGAGATATGATTATGATACATGCCCTTACCTTGACCAACAAACAGATTCAGAAAGCATAGTAGTTAGTGGCAGGAGAACAGGGAGATGCTCGCAGGTAGCACGACGGCGAGCAGACTCGCAGCGGTCACAGAAGTTCACAGGTAGCATGACGATGAGCAGATTAGCATTGGTCAGCAGGGTTCTCAGGTAGCACATTCACGAGTTGAGTTGCAGTGCTCAAAGATGTTCTCATGATAAATATCAAGTGGTTTATAAAGAATTACAAAATGGGGTGTGTATGTGAATGAATGAATGAATGACGGTATATGTCGTGGTATTATGTGGATTGCAGGGGCGCGGCCTGCTTCAAGGGGAGCCTGCCTGGAGACACGGGGTGTTAGGAGGGCATGTGAACAATGACCCCTGCGTGTAAGATACCTTTGAAGTGTACATAGTGTTTGGCACCTTGGCCGTTCGTGCCCCTGACAGCACCCCTTGGCAACGCACATCAACTGGTGCGAACAGGCTTTTAAAATGGAAGGGTGGATGTGCCTGAGGCGTGCAGGCAAGACCCGGAACACTGCTGAATGGAGACACACTTGATTCACTGAAAAACTGAAACAACCATTGATAACACCTTTGTTGTGTTTTATATTGTTTCTTATTTTGATGGCACAAAACTACTACACATTGTAAAGTTCTGGTTGCAGCACAGTGAGGGAAAATCCCCTGTACTGACCGCTGTCACTGGGGAAAGTTTCTCTAATGGCACCAACGACACAGGCAGGTATTACTCGTCGAACACGGTGTCCAAGCCTCCCATGAAGCCACCATGTAAACGAACGATAGGCCACCAGCCTCTACCACCTGTGAAAGAGAAAGATACAAACTGTTTTTAAATGACCAAGATAAGTGTATTGGGTACACATGGTGTTCGTTTGGGTAAAAGGAGCGCTTTGGTCACACAGTGAATTGCAAGGCTTGTGCATTAACTTGGCACTAGACCACCGTAAAGGTTGTTATGTTGCTCCTAATCACTGGTACAGCGTAAGGGCATATCGGCCCTTGGCGATCGTCCCAAAAAAGAGTCAAATAAATCCAGTGATTGACATGTGGCTGCAGCTGGCGGTTGAAGAAACCATCGGTTGGGATTTGGAATCAATGACAATCACTGAATGGCAGGATGTAGCTGTTTGCAAAACATAATAATAGAAATGTGTCTCAGTAGCCAATCTTTATTACAATTTATCATTTTACTTATTAATTCGGCATCGAGTTACAACTAAAGATTAGCACAGAAGTGAAACAATCTGAACAGAGAGAACACAACGTGGAAATTACTCCACTATTTGCTTCCGAGGATAGTGCAATGGAGTATGTTCAGCTCTAAACGTGATGCGGAAGCTGAGGCTACAATTCGAGGTGCACAATTTAATGATTTATTAGCATTGAACCTGGGGGAACCGAGTGGTGGTCTACATGCGTCTCGATGCTGGACTGCCCATATGCCCGGTAGAAAGACCAGCACACAAATGTTGTACTTTCGTTTCATTGCAATATGCCACACAGAACGAACGACTACAATGTAACCCAGCAATAACGGTCAGCTAACGATAATTGGGCTAGTTATGGTATAAAATTGTCTAAAGTGAAACTTACATTATATTCGGCATTTCCGTTCTCTTACATGTACCGAAGTCCAGTTTTGGAATGGAGAACCTTATCATATCTTACGTTATTACACCCCTCCTTCAATTCAATTAATTTCAGACTGGTCCCTGTCTCTCAAGGTCAAAAAACAATAGAACCTTATACTGTGTGTGCAACGCGTGGGCTTCCACAGCTCGCAAGCAAAAAATTCAAAGCTGGTGACCTTCACTCAGAATGAACATACATTCTTAGTTTGCAACATCTCGTGTCAACGCATCCATGAGAACTGGAATTGTGAAGCAAGGGCACAAGGGGAAAAATTTGAGGGCTGTCACTGCTCGCTGTTTGTGGCGCTGCTGAGGGGTAGGGGAAACTTGCCAATGACAGAATGCACCCTACTCCAAAACTGTAGTCGAGGAAACACAAAAACGGAGTCAAAGTGTGTCTAGCAATAGCACCACCGCTGATTATGTCACGGCCTGCTACCCCATGGCATGTTTTGTTCACAGTCAGTACTTCTTGCGTGCCTAGTATCTTATGTAGCCTAGGTCTCATCCCTTTTGTGTGACAAGCAGTTATTCAGCGGCTTGGGTAACTGTATGGTAAGGCAACTGCTGAACCCCAAAGATTCTTTCACACTGTTATCCATCTGGCCCTACCACAATCAGTGAAGGTCCCACAGTAGCTTGACAAAACTGTGAAATGTGAAAGCACAGCGTTACATTGTATGGCAATCGTAAAAATGGTAATAGTTGGAAAAAAAGGACAAAGAGGATAGATTTTTAAAGAAAAATTGCATACTTTATTTGGACACTTCATAAAAACATGGTTGGTAAAAATAAAAACAGATGGTAATAATTTGTACTGGGATTTGAACTGTTCACCAAGCTCTGCTTTAGGTGGACAGGGCACGTTGGCAATTTTTTTGTGACAATGTATGTGTTCTCTGTACAAAATCACGTGTAATTCCATGAGTATGCATCTCCAAGACAATTAAGATATTTCACGAAATCAAATTCCATTTCCTCATATACTGGCTTGACCACCCATTTTTTTGCTTCTTTTCATGAAGGCCATAGTGTAGCGAAGCATCCCTAAGTTTCCCACAGTCCTAGATTGTTCACGGCCTACATTCTCATTATGTGCTAATACCGCTAGTAATGTCCTATATTTCATCCCTTTGATGCTGCAATGCAATCTCTTTGGCCTGTACTATAGGCACATATTGTGGAATACCTCCAAATCTCCTGTGTGACAGAATTCTGTGAGTCCCTTCAGATCTCTTGATAGAGTTTTATCAAACACAATCTTCTCAAGGGCTTTGTGTGGAGATGAAGATGGAATCAACCACTTCTTCTTTCGTGCCTGCTCCGGGGACAAAGGGCCATGTTCACATTGGTGGAAATGTTGGTTTTCTATCCAAGAGTGAACGCCATTTTTCCAGTAGAATTTCCACAGACCCATCACATGTTTTGGAGCTCCACCGAAGATGGTTGCTGAAAGACTGGGACCACTGTGAAATACTTTCAGAACCTTTTTTTTTTTCCTGCAGCTGAGATTTTTTTATTGATTGATTTGGCAACATGCCATACATCAAATTGATGTCGAATATTTGGAAACTGCTCTCTCATTGTCTTGGCTATTGAAACGTGTCTGCCTGTGGCTATGAGCTTGATTTGCATTCCCCTCGATTGTAGATCTTCCAGTGATTTTATAAAACAAGTTTCTCCATGGCCACTGAGGATTTACATTTGGACACCTGCATGACCACCAAACTCACAATTTTTTTACTTTCCATGTCCTGCAGAAAATCCCGGGCTGTCACACTGTCCATCGCCAGCTAACCTGAACCATTTGTCGGAGAATGTACTTTGAATAGACAATTGTTACATTTTCCAGGCTTCACTAATGGCAGGGAATAGATAATCACGTTGATATTTGTAGTACTGTGTTTTAGAAATGAAATGGAGTCCCACAAATTGACAGAAACTGGACAACTTCCTGAAACTAGAGCCACTGAAAAGTAAAGCTGCTGCACACAGTAGATTGCCAGCTAGCAGTTTCCCCAGCATCGGTTGAGCGGACCATGACCATTTTTATGTAACATTTCGCAGGTGGCATGTATTTTGAGGTTACTGCCTTGTGTTAGACGAGTCACATTCACCAATGGCTTCCCACATACTTCCCCTCTCACTGTATGCACACAATTCAGCATGTTTATAATCTCCATCACGCTACTGTTGAATATGTATTTGGCCTCCTTTATTAGACTGTCATCCTGCATTAATGTTGTTTCTGACTGAACTGTTGAGGACATATCAGCCAAACTGGACATACTATAGTTGAGATCTTTGTCTAGTTTGTCGGTCAATTGTGTTGATGCTTCAGTCTTTGTCATTTCAACATCTGATACTTGATAGTGAATCAGAGAAAACATCAATGTCGACTGGTTTTTGGTTGCCACTTTTTTGGCGGGTGTCGATTGTGTCAAGTGGTCTGCGACTAATTCAAAAGTATCTTCAATACATTCAGTTTCATCTTCTTCTGGTGGAGCAGTCGCATTGTAGCAATGGTCCAAAAACACTTTGCTGGCTTTGCCGATCACATTAAACTCATTTTCTGGCCATTGGGCAAAGGCATCTCGAGTTTGAACATGCAGCACCTCAATTAATAGTTCCTCCATGGTGAAAACAGTTTGGCAAGCAGCATCACTCATTTGTGTCGCTGTCTGTGTCTGCATAGTCCGTACACCATCGGGCAACTAGAAGACAGGTTGGAAAAAGGATGTTCAATGTAAATCCAACATACAGTATAAACGATTTACATAATAAAAAGCATATTATGAAGGCCTCAGCACAAAACACTTGCTAAAAATAGAAACTGTTTATAAATCACCATATCTTTCTTTCTTTTCATTGAAACCTCATTACTTTAATGTCACCAACAGCAAGCTGGTGCACCGACTCCAGTTCTATATCGGGATCTTGTATACATCCCTAGAAAAGAGTATCCATTTAAAATAAGTCATTTGTATTACAAATCAAATTAGTCCTTAGCAGTCATGGCTTACACAGATAAACTCATGGCTTACACAGATAAACTCGAACATCGTGCACATCAGTTTGTCAAATTATACATTTTGGATTTCACCTGATTCATGGCTAGCTCAATCAATCTAAGTTGACTGTACGAAGAACACTACTCGAAATGTTGCACTCAAGCAATTTGCAAAAACCGCTTGTTTCTAATATTGCCACAGTCTAATAGTATCACATCTAAGACCGACTTTCTTTCATTCGAGGGTACTGTCAGTACGCATACCTATGGCTCTGGATCGACTACAAGGGATGATGTAATTGTAGTGGACACTCCAGCATCTCCCTGAAACTCAGTACTTGCATTAGTATGGATGAAAAAATTGGAAATTGAACACAAACATTGGGACGCAGACATTGGTACATATCAATAGCAAACCATTAATGAAACATTGTGTAAAAGAACAACACAATATGTAAATATGATCAGATTATCTCATTCGATGGAACTGTCAGTACACATACCTCTGGCTCTGGATCAACTACACGGGATGATGTAATTGTAGTGGACGCTTCAGCATCTCTCTGAAACACAGTACTTGCAATAGTACGGATGAAAAAAATGAAAATTGAACACACACATTGGGACGCGGAAAAAGGTACATATCAATAGCAAACCACGAATGAAACATTGTGTAAACGAATGACACAATATGTAAACATGATCAGATTATCTCAAATTCCATGCATAAAAGAAGTCTGGAACAGAATAGCTAAGTAAGACTACCTGATACACACTCGAAGTGGTTGATGACTCCAGGCAAGACATGGATGCTGAATCTTGTTCCTTCATATTCAGTGCATAGTCATGGAGTTGTAAAGGGAAAATATTATTTGATTTAGAAATGCTAATATTAAAAATTGGCATGTAAGGAGACTGATTACGAGAACATTATGCTTATTTCAAAGCATAATATAGCATAGTTATCTGTGCCCATAAATCAATTTTCTATGAGGGTTCTAAAACCAAGGACTGATGTTTAGCAAAATGGTCTCTATTTAAAAAGCAATACAATCTTATACATATGCAAAGTATTATAAATGACATTTACACCTAAAATAACAATCAATCCATTTAGTTACCTGCTCACTACCCCAAGGCCTACAGCTAAATCCGGCGGCATGTGAACGAATAGAGTCGTAATAGCATTTGGGAGCAATTTTCAAGTCGTTCTGAGTTGATTCTTCTTTGTGTACAAGGATGTGTCGTACATATTCGGGGTAAAGTGCTGGCTGCAGATGCGGTATCTATCACCCCTTTTGTCCTCTAATACTTTTTTTACTCTACTTTCAAGCTCTTCCAGCACATATCTGCAATATCTGACCCATTCTCTAATTCGATCTACAGTCTTTGGGAAAACATGCATTGTACATGCAGGCATTGTTGTAAATTCTGCAAAAAAAAGGTCAACATTATTCGAAAATTACTTTGCAATAAATGTTAGAAAGAAGGAGTTATGCCACACATTATTCAATGAAAGCTATGTTTTGGTCACCACAGCAAAACCAGTGCAGTGTGGGCAGAAATATTATACGATAACTTTCATAAACAGTTCTTTGATGTGATGAAAATCAGATCATGATGCTCGTCCCTTGAATGTGCTATCATGCATCAAAAGGAAATATGCTTATATTATAGACACAGTGCACTAAGGATGCAATTCGATGCCAATTGACACTGATGACAATTGATATATTGATAACATAACAAATTAAACTCAAGCCAATGGCAATAAGACAAATTAATATAACACTACTGAGTATGTTAGTTAAAAATAGATACAAATTTAGAGAGAAGGAGATATGATTATGATACATGCCCTTACCTTGACCAACAAACAGATTCAGAAAGCATAGTAGTTAGTGGCAGGAGAACAGGGAGATGCTCGCAGGTAGCACGACGGCGAGCAGACTCGCAGCGGTCACAGAAGTTCACAGGTAGCATGACGATGAGCAGATTAGCATTGGTCAGCAGGGTTCTCAGGTAGCACATTCACGAGTTGAGTTGCAGTGCTCAAAGATGTTCTCATGATAAATATCAAGTGGTTTATAAAGAATTACAAAATGGGGTGTGTATGTGAATGAATGAATGAATGACGGTATATGTCGTGGTATTATGTGGATTGCAGGGGCGCGGCCTGCTTCAAGGGGAGCCTGCCTGGAGACACGGGGTGTTAGGAGGGCATGTGAACAATGACCCCTGCGTGTAAGATACCTTTGAAGTGTACATAGTGTTTGGCACCTTGGCCGTTCGTGCCCCTGACAGCACCCCTTGGCAACGCACATCAACTGGTGCGAACAGGCTTTTAAAATGGAAGGGTGGATGTGCCTGAGGCGTGCAGGCAAGACCCGGAACACTGCTGAATGGAGACACACTTGATTCACTGAAAAACTGAAACAACCATTGATAACACCTTTGTTGTGTTTTATATTGTTTCTTATTTTGATGGCACAAAACTACTACACATTGTAAAGTTCTGGTTGCAGCACAGTGAGGGAAAATCCCCTGTACTGACCGCTGTCACTGGGGAAAGTTTCTCTAATGGCACCAACGACACAGGCAGGTATTACTCGTCGAACACGGTGTCCAAGCCTCCCATGAAGCCACCATGTAAACGAACGATAGGCCACCAGCCTCTACCACCTGTGAAAGAGAAAGATACAAACTGTTTTTAAATGACCAAGATAAGTGTATTAAACCTTAGTTCTCAATGACAATTCTTGTATCCAATGGCAATGTTGCCAGTACAAATGCTACCTAGAGACTGTACAATATTGAACGACTATTATAGGACTATTCCTAGAGAATTGCAAGACTAAATTGGTATGCCAATGATATATTGAAGTTACGACAATATATGAGACAACCTTGAAATAGTAGTGGCCTAAGATACATCACAACTAGAGTATACTTACTCGTTACTTGGATTCCGAGGGCGAACTGTTGCACGATGTTTGTGCATAAGCACCATCAAAATCCTTAACATGGACCGTGTGAGGCAGGCTGCCCTGAAGTCTGGCAGCTCGGTAACGCATTGCGGCCGTGGCTCGCATTGCGAACGGCCAAGGTGCTTTTCTGGATTTCTAGGATTTATATTTTTCACCTGGTAAGAGTGTGAGCCTTTTTTTCCCACTCTTACATGTGTTTGCTATGTGTATTTCTACCTTCTGTGTGATATTGGGTACTGGAGCCTCACCTACTTCATGTGCACCACTTTTTGTGTGTGTTACACAGCACCTTCAGTGCAGTGACACAGGGTTGTCTTTGAGACTTCCCACTGACTCCATTTTTTCTAGGGCTGACTAAGGTCCCCCAGAAACAGGTAATGTTGCCATTTACATTATATAGTCACATTAAACCACAGATCCAGTACATCCCATCTTACATGGAGTATTGGAAAGGGTTAACTCTTACTCCTGTTTGTCTGTGCCTCTTGGAGCCTTGTTTCGCTGCCTTAACATTAAGACGTGGCTGATGGCAGTGATATCTACCCTCACTTTTCTACCACAGTTATCTTACATAACGTGGTAATGATTACGGCTATTATATTAGCCTCGAACATTAAACCCGCTTGACCATATGTGTTTCATTTCGGTTACGGCTGGGTTTAGTCACCATTTCTTTTTGTTAAAGTCTTTCTCGTGTTTTTCTCTGCGCGCTAAACCGGGGATGACTCCTTTGTTCGCTGTCTTTTCGCGGGCTTCTGCACCGAAGCCCTCCTTAAGGCGCCTGATAGTCTAGGTAGGCAGGATGTGAGGGAGGGATCTTCGGACCCCTGCCATGGGTTCCCTTGATAACCCAAGTCACACTCTTGTCTGATTGGCTGAGGAGACTGGCCTTGTCAGGCCAGCCAGCCTGCTGTGTGATTGAAAGCTAGGCTGTATGAATGGGAGAGAACTGCATAAAAAGCAGGTCTCTGGGACTGGAAGAGCAGAGTCGCCAGTGGAACGAAAGAACCAACGAGGAACTGGAAGAAGAGGACCCCTACAACGACTGAACTGCCCGGTGAAGCCCTGCTGCAGGTCAGAATCTGCAAATCCGACGACAGAGAAGATCCTCCAGGAAAACTTCTTCCCTTAAGCTGGTGGGACCAACCAGTTCACCCGAACTACAAGCCAGGACCCCTCCTCTGGTCGAATTCGCTGTACAGAGCTACAGTGAGCCGGATAGCCAAGAAGGTCGGACCGTGCCTGGGTTTTAAGGAGCGCACCTTTTATTCATTGTTTGGCGCTGCTGCTGGTTTCTTCCCTGGGTAGTTCAGCACCCTCCAGTCTTCCTACTTCTGATCAGTCCGACAGTCGCTTCAGGAACCGTCTGCCTGCAGGAACTACCAGGAATGTCTACCTCAGCTACAGCCCCCTCTCTGTTTTAAGGTACTGTGCAAATCCAGTTGTGTGTTTCGCTCAGCCGTGGTGAATGTGTTTGAAATCTTTCTCCAATCCGAGGGCTTGTCCTTCTCTTCTCTTTGAACTATCTTTTATACCAACCAACCTTGTCCGGAATCTGTGCCAAGAACTTTATCGCCAACTACCCTGAACTGTGTGATCTTGAGCAAAAGACCTTTGATCTATTGACTTTGGCCTTAAGCCTTTTCTAGCTGATCTCCTCACTGTAGTCTCTCTTGTTCAACTGCTCAGAATACTTACTTGTTGGTTTTGCCTAATTGCTGATAACTTTGTCTTTCCCTCCCTTTTAAATTGCTGGAGTGCCATTTTGCTCCCACTTCATACTGTGAGCTTAACTTGGCTGGAATTTAAGGGAAGTGATGTGGTGTATTTATGATTGTGATTTTGACCTTGCTAGAATAGTGAAATGTTAAACAACTGTTGAGTAAATAAATATATATTCTTTTACTTAGAAACCTTGAGTCAGTGTTTGCCTGAATCATAGTAATTGCTGTCCTTTGTGTAACTATTTGTGCTGCTCACTTACATTTGAGATAAGTATGGCTGCTCCGCTACTGCTACCACTATAACTGTGTAGTACAGGCTTGTACCAAAAGTGAAATTGTACTCTCACTTGTAGTCTTAATTGTGTGCAGTGTTCCCAAATGGTACTGCAAATCATTTTGCCTAACACCAGGTGAAAACACTGTCCATGCGACTAGGACCAGGCTCTTCATCTGTTAAATCGCCCTCCCAACTGTCGTCCGAAGCCCCATCATTTCTGCATCTTTCTCTTTCCAGTAATTCCTCCTTGGAATACTCGGGCTCATACTGGTAGGGCATTATTGTTGCCATTGTGGGGTAAACAAACGAAAATAATTTATAGCAATGGTACTGGTATCCGTTTGCATGTGCTACAAGTAACGAAGGTAGCTGACCAGAGTACAGAAACGAGTCACAGAATACTCAAAGAAATACAGTGAGAGGAATGGAATAGAAAATCTGATGTTGGGCGGGGGATATGATTTAGTGCCGCAAAGGCAGTCCTGCTCGGGCGATGCGATAACGGATACGATTATCACAAGATGGCTGCACCCTCTAGCTTGATTTTGCTTGTGTACAAAAGAGGAAAACTAAGGTAAGGTGCATAGGAAATGTTTGTACGATCGATCAACGTATGGTTAAAAACACATGCCCGAACCATCGGGACAATAATATTTCTGACCACACCATTCCTTTAAGAGCCACTGAGAGAATGTTTTAAGTATATTGGAAAAGGAAAATACCTTTGATGCTTTTTTTAAAAATAGCCACGGTTAAGACAGCAGCGAAAAAAATGGTGTGCCCTGTCAGACGGATTATAGCCCTGGGTACCACTAAGCCAATGAAACATTCTGTATTTTTTACTGGTGTAGCTGCGTCCAAGACTTTCCCCTTTAGCGGCGTGTATGGCAATTCCAATTACTGTGCATTGATCATGTTGTTGCATTGATTTTACACTACACATTTTCAGAAGTGTTTCTGATTCTATGCCCTCATGTGTACCTTTATGTTGTTGCAATTGATATAACTTGTCAATATGTCTTTTTGAATCGGTAAACATTTTACGGGTAGCCGCGACTACTGGCGGTTGACTTTATCCGTGACTATGAAAACTCCAATCGTACGTCGTACTTTGTGGCAGGCTTTGGTAGTCGTGGGTATGAACCTGTTGATTATACCTGCAGTTAAACCTGTCTGTATTTGGTGCAGTGATCATATTCTATTTTGAATGCTTCAGCACAGATTTGTACATGTGTTTCTGTATGGACGTTACCTGAACTCTAGTGTGAATTGATTTGAAACCTTTGTAATATGTGTTTTTCAGCACATTTGAAAAATGTATGCGTAACCACATCTGTAGGTGAGTTTTTTTTCATGCAACCAGGCTTATAGCTGCAGTTATCTAATTTGGAAAATTAGGGGGGGATGATTTTTTTATAGTGTTTAAAAGTTGTATACAGTATTCTTTGGAAGGATCGTGTTGGGGTTTATTGATTGATGTGGGTTGTAATAGAAATGTGTTGGGCATTTTACTTGCTACAGTCCTCTTTTTGTGCTATTGATTTATGAAAGCTAGGAAAGTAACCTTTTGGTGAACATTCCACATTCTGGTTCTAGAATTCAGCGTGTGCACATGTGCACATGTGAAGATCTATTCATTCATTGGAGCAGCTGAAGGCGAGTGATAGTGTGCTTTTATATATTTATAAGGTTATTTCGCATTGGCATTGGAAGATGTGATATGAATGTGGATGTATAAGAAACCCTAGTGTGAACCAGAGTATAACCCTACCCTTGACCAATAATGTGGCTGTGTGTGCTTTGTAGTAGGATATTAAGCTGTTTTTCGGTGACCCTATATTGTTGATTTTGTATTGTCTTTGAAATTGTGGAAGTGTTTAAACGTGGCTTTAAAATTGAACAAATGTATGAAGCAGTGCACCTGGTGAATGCAAACTTGGCAGTCTTTTAGAAATAATAATCAACAACTATATTTGGCAGTGTCACAATTTGCTTGGAAATGGTGTGCTTTGGAAGGGAAGGATTCCATTTGGGTGTCATGCTATGTAATGCAATATGTTGTTATGCAATGCACTGACATAAGGAGATGTAAAATGAATAGGGGGCGCATAATGGGATGCGGGAAACAGTACTATTGATGAGGTTTGCCAAGATAGCTTTCTGGGGCTGGCCAGGGAACCTGGATATTCAAACCATAGTCGAGTGGGGATGGGCAGTGAAAGGAGGACATACTGCTGATATCTTATGTCAAGTATTAGTGATAAGTTTGTAGGTGAAATGTAAGATAGTGGGTCAGGCCGTTGGACCTATGATTGTTGAATAGATGGAATCAAGTGAGTTGTTTGACTTTACATGTTATTTGATGAGGTTTACTAAGAAGAACTGATTAAATGGGTGGTAGGAGGTGGATGGTTGTGACAGTGCACATTTATGTCACCATTTTCTACTAGGCCGCACATACCCACTGAATGCAAGCCCACACCTCTCCCCTTCTCTCACCACGCACAGTCAGCATACCATTCCCCACCTCCTCCCCTCTGCCGACTCTGCAGCTGTCCTGCTCTCACAGAAGATTGGGCTCGAATTGTTGCAAGCTAACACTGTATCTCTCTCCTTCCTCTGATATCACTGCCCTGTGTGTGACCAAGCCAGAGCCTGGTCTTGGAAAAAAACATCTGTCTCCACAAACCTACCTCTGCACTAGCAGACCCCTCCTAGAGAAATATAGACCTCAAGCCCCCTAACCTCACATTTGTTTGATGTAACAGTTACAAGACCCCTGCTCATGTGCCACCCCAGTTCACCCCCACATTGCTAATCCCGCGAGGCCATATATTCTTCTTGTACTAACAAAAAGTAAAATAACCTTGTCTGATCTAAGGAGATACTCGATTAATGTGTTTTAAAATACTGTG
Organism: Ambystoma mexicanum; assembly: GCF_040938575.1. Taxonomy (NCBI): domain Eukaryota; kingdom Metazoa; phylum Chordata; class Amphibia; order Caudata; family Ambystomatidae; genus Ambystoma; species Ambystoma mexicanum. Next base: position 1,123,272,304 of record NC_090924.1, read on the forward strand.
TCAGATAAGGCACCTGGACCCATATACCTTCACACTCCCTGTGGCCCAGATCAAAGATCTATGGGCCTCATTACGAGTTTGGAGGTAGCCATGCCGTCATTACTGGCATGGTTACCTCCAAACACGGGTCCCGAAAAAAGGGAATTACCAGGCCATTCCGACTTTTGCAGGCCCGGTAATTCCCATTTTCGGGACCCGGACCTGGTACGTCCTCATTCCCATTTGAGCCTCCATAGGGCTCAATAGGAATGGAGAGGATGCTAACAACGAACCCGTTAATGAAGTGTCCATTGTTAGCATCCTGGTCTGCTCCCAGGTGCCAGTATGCACATCTGGCCAGACCAGGCATGCATATCGCCACCCGCAAGCAAACTCGTAATGTGGCGATCCGGTATGAATGGTGGCAGTACCTTACCGGCACGTTCATACCACGGCCGCCAGGGTTGTAATGAGGCCCTATGTGTTACATATTATGTTGAAGTTTATGAAGTATACAAAATTTAGCATGTCTAGGAGTAATGAAATGTGTTAGATCAGAAAGAAAGAATCATTGCTGCACGGACCTCGCCTGACCCTGCACCCCTCCCAGACGAGCCCAGCTGACCCATGTGCCTCAAGAAGTTACAAGTCCAGTGCTGACCAATCCTGGAGCAACGCAACTATGTGATCTGTACTGACTTGTCTTCTCCAACCAATGAGCAATACTAATTGTATCCCCTGTAGCACACGTCATCGATGACATGTTTTTGTAATATAATATGTACTTGTATATGTATTTTGGGCAAAGCGCTCTCGGAGAGCAGAGTCCTCTGCATCCCCCATTTAACTTTATATAAAGGCTTGTCTTTTACCTCACTCGCAATTGGTCCTGGTCTCATTCCCTTCTGGGGTGCGTCCATTAGTGTCTCTTTAGGTCGCTAGACAAGTCCGATCTATGAAGGCCTCATCAAAACAGGTTCATCCCTGTTCCTCTAAAATCATCAAGGACCACATTGACACCCTTGCTCCAGCCCTTGATGATTTTTGCAACCATTCCTTTGCTTCAGGATCCTCTCCCTCCCCCCTGAAACGCTCCCTTGTGCATCCTCTTTTCAAGAAACCAACAGCTGATCCTTCCTGTCTTGCTAACTATCGCCCAATCTCCATTACTCCCTTTCTGGGCAAACTCTTGAAAAAGCTGGCCATCTCTCATCTTAACCTTCATTCTGATTCTGTTGGCTGTCTACATGACCACCAGTCTGGTTTCAGAGCAGCCAGAAGCACGGAAACTGCTCTCCTGAACATCTGTGAAGATCTGATCTCCAACCTTGACTCTAACATTCCATCTGTCCTCATCCTACTCAATCTCTCTTCTGCCTTCGACACAGTCAACCATACCATCCTGCTAAACCGTCTCTGTGAGAACCTGGGTATCACTGACCAGGCTCTGGCCTGGCTGACCTCTTTCCTCTCTGATCGACCGTCCCAGGTCAAACTGGGGTCCTTCCTATCCTCTATCTTCCTCACTACCTGTGGTGTTCCCCAGGGGTCTAAACTCTTGCCCTGGCTTTTCAACCAATACCTTGCAACTCTCGGCCACTGCATTGCCATTCTATGCTCAAATTTCCAGTGCTACGCTAATGACACTCAACTCATTTTCAGGCTGCCCTCGGCCACCTTCTCCCCCTCCCTCATCTCTGACTGCCTAACTGACATTCGAGATTAGTGTGCTGCCAATGATCTTTGTCTGAATGCCAGCAAGACAGAGATCCTCCTCATCGGCAACCCTTCTCCATCCTTACCCCTCTCTAGCTGGCCTCGCTTGCCCTTCCTCCTATCCCCACCTGTGAGGCTAAGAACCTTGGGGTCATCTTTGACTCCACACTTTCCTTCTCCGCCCACATCTCTGAGGTCTCTAAAAAGTCAAACTTCCTACTGCACTTCCTCAGAGGTACTCTTCCTTTCCTCTCCTTCCCCCAGAAGCTCACTGTCTCCCAAGCTCTTGTTCTCTCTAGGTTGGACTATGTTCACAGCCTCTTTCTAAATCTACCTGCCTCTACTCTTTGCCCTCTGCAACTAATCCAGAACAGGACTGCAAGACTTATCCTTGGCCTCAAGCCCTCAGATCATATCTCTCCAGCTCTGAAATCTCTCCATTGGCTCCCAGTGGTCGCAAGGATTACATTTTAAACCCTCCTCATCGTCTACAAAGCTTTCTGGGGCCTGGGTCCAAAATACCTTCAGCTATCCCTCCGCAAATACCTCCCCTCTTGAGATCTTCGTTCCTCTACCTCTAACTCCCTCAGGGTCAGTTGTTTCTCAAAAAAATGAGCGGGGGGTAAATCACTCTCTTGGCACTGTGCACCTGGCCACCCATTGTCCCCTTGGCCCAGGAACCTGTTCACCTTGCCACCCTCCTGCACTGTCTCCCGTCCACCCCTTGCACTGGGGTCTGTATTTGTTTCCATACAGTCCCCCACCCCCATTTTCTTTTGTTTATGCACTTATCAGACTTACTCAGTTCTGCTGCCTAAACACAGCACTTGCCACCTGCTGGCTGCACGACCCCTGTTTATTGCTCCACTATCTATTTTATTAATATCTATTATTATTATTGATCTGTTTATCCTCTGCTCCGCACTTTCCATTCTCCCCCTTCCATGCACTTTTACCCTTTCCCTTTCCCTTGTACTTGCAAGTTCTCAATGTCACTGGGCCTAGTCAGACCGTTGTTTTGTTCTCCCCTGTCCCCTCCCTTGCCTTGTCATGCTCTGAAACACTTGCATACGAGCGTGATACAAATAATATATCATATCATATCTTTATTTGGTTTCTTTAGTGTATGAGTGGGGAATGCCAGCTTTCATTTGGTGACCCTGAGGCGATAGCGTCCTTCATTCTTTTGGTACGAGACGTCCCACGGCCAGAGCAGTGAAATCCAGAGTGCCCCCACCAAGGCTGCCCACCTACAGCAACTGGTACCCCTTAGAAATGCGCACATTAGGGGAAAGAAGGTTCCACGGGACCCGGCTTCAGAAATACCCGGCCGTACCGCTTGCTGGAACCGGGTGTGGCCATTGAGTGTGGGGCAGCACCTTGATAGACCGGGTTCGGAGGCTCTCGGATCAATACGACACGTATGTATCAATTGCGAGAGATTCTAAAGAAAGTGGAGGAATTGGGAAATGTGTCTGATTAAGGTGTTCTGAGGATATCTGGTGGGGGTAGAAGCGGGGGGATCTTTTATTTTCTATTTCTCTTCTTTGCATATGGCCATTAGGATTTTATAAAGAGGTGATAAGGTGACCTGAGGTATGGGAACCTAACTCCGTGAGGGGGTAGAAGGTGGCTCTGCGTAGTGCTATCTCGACTTGTACAAGAGGTTAAATGGTGAAGAAATAAACAAAGTAGGAGTCTTGTATAAAGGGAAGACTCGGAATAGTATTTGTTTTGCTTTCTTTTCTCCTCTTTTCTTTCTACAGAAACTAAGTGTCATGATCTCTGCTTCCAAAAGATCAGGACTTGCCCGACTCCCTTGGAAGCAGACCCATAACTCCGGTTCCGAGTGCCAGCCAGTCCCAATTGGGACCTTTTGGACCCTGTCCTGGTGCCAGTGGCACCAGGCTCATAAAGATGCCCAGTCCCAGCGCTGGAAGCGCCGGGCTCATAATGCTTGGGTGGACTTACCCTGCAGCAGACCATGCTGCTTACTTACCTGCCAGTTGAACCCCTGATCCTCTTCTGTTTGGGACTACTTTTCCTGTTGGGTGGGGCAGGAGCCACTCCCTAGGTTCAGAACACTGAAACTCTTCTGGAAAGCAGGAACTCTTTTCTTACCTAGGCGTGGCTGTGGAAGGAGACACCTAAGCACTACAGGAGGCTATTTAAACCACACCCGATGGATGAATCCTGCTTTGCGTTATTCTGCATTCTCTGCAGCAGAACGCTCATCGTGTCTTCTGCTTCTGATCCTGGGCCTAAGGGAACAAAGGCTTACCATCCTGGAATCCAGTCTTCAGCAGCACCTGTAAAGACAAAGAAAGAACAGGTTAGCACTACGGTCTTCAGTGGAGGCGCATCTCTTACCTGGTCCATCAGCTGTCACCAACGCCTCGCGCTGCATTCAGGCATCTGAAAGACAAAGGCTTACCTACTCTTCGCATGCTTCGGAGGTCTTCGCACTGCATTCCGGCATCTGAAAGACAAAAGCTTACCAGCTCTTCGCACGCTCCGGAGGCCTTCGGCGCTGCATCCCGCATCTGAAAGACAAAAGAATGTGCGTTTAAAGACATTGGGCAACTTTATTACTCACGTGCCATTACTCCTTCCCACGCCGAATCCAGTGGGTATTCCAGCACCCTTCAGCTTCTCTAAAGCTCTGTACTTGAACCTGCAAGATAAAAGGGACAGTTAGTGCGCATCGTGAAGCAGGCTACAAGCGCTTACTTACGTGCTTCCAGGCGCTTCTATTCCTCACGCGGGTTCGATCCTCAACTCTCATCAGCCCGCCATCCGCCATCACCAGAACCCTGCAAAACAAGAGATATCAATACAAAAGACTTTTAAGACATGTGAAGTGCCCAGAACTTACCGTTCGTGCAGTTAACGACGGACAGCAGTCCTCTGAGGTCAAGAGGCCTGCACCCTTATCCAGTGAAGAAACTGGTTATGGCACCCTGCCCCAAGGCAGATAGAGAGCTCGGCGTTCACTTACCTAAGGTGAGGGCGTTAACCTTTGAGGTTCTACAGGAGAAGAGAAAGGGAAGAGGAGAGAGGCACCCAATAACCCCAGTTCATTAATCCCATATTTTCTATCTGCAGACATCTTACTCTTCGAGTCAGACATACAGTGCACAGAGGTCCAGCCCAAAGAGCCAACCGTGTGTTACACATCACCTTTGAAGATACGGCATTCACCCGCAAAACTCCCACCCAGGCGCTATGGAAACCTCGGATACCGACCAGCTAGCCCAGTTACTTGGGGAACTAAGAGCAGAAGTGCATGCAGCCCGTCAGGAAACAAATGCTCTAAGAAGGGAACTGATTATTTCCAAGGAGCGAACAGACGATCTCGCTAGACAATTGCTACAGTCACAAGCCGGACAAACTCCGTTACCCGCATCAGGGGCAAATCTTCCTTCAACATCCTCTACGAACCCAGTGCAGATCAACCTACCTGGGAATGTACCTCTGGCTCCGCCCGAACGATTTTCTGGTGACCCAAAGAGGTTTGCAGTATTTATTAATCAGTGCCGGTTGCACTTCTTATGCCGGCCAGCAGCCTTTCCAACTGATCAAGCTAAGGTAGCTTTCGTGCTTTCGTACCTTAGTGGCAATGTGGCAGACGGGTCGATCCCTCTAGTTAATCAAGATGATCCGGTTCTCCATGATTTTCAAGCTATTCAGCTCAGTATGGAAAAACTGTTTGCAAGACATTCACAGGGGCAGGCCTTGGACAATGAGCTCCTTTCATTGCGACAGGGTAATCAAGACCTTTTGGCTTATATTGCGTCTTTCAACAGACTGATAGTGGAAACTCGATGGCCTGAGGACAAAAGGATTACGCTGTTTTATAGAGGTCTACGTGGAGAGCTCAAAGATGTGTTAGCCCAAGTAGTGAATACCACGCAAGACTGTTCGGACTATATTGACTTAGTCGTTCAAATTGACCACAGACTGCAGAACAGGAAGGCCGATCGTTCCAAGTTTGATGCTCGAGTATTTTCCATACCACCAACTCCTACCACCAAAGGAGTAGACTCCGGGGAACCCATGCAAATAGGGGGCCTGAAAGGACCACTAACACAAAAGGAGCGGGAAAGGAGAAAACAGCTGCAATTATGCCTCTATTGCGGAAACTCAGGGCACTTTCTTCGAGACTGTCCGGTGAAACCAGCCAAGAAGGCAGTAGGAGCTGCAGTTACCAGGGTCACAAACTCTGAGCAGGGAAACAACCTCGCCCGACAAGAATAGAGGTCCTCTTGCCGAGCGTTAAAACCAGTTCCGTGACCTCGCATTTCGTGATACCTATGGTCCCCATTAGCCCTGAACATCCGGATCGATTACATGCGATTGAAGCTTACGTCGACAGCGGTGCCATCGGCAATTATGTGGATCATGAAATGGTTTTGAGGATGAATCTGACTCTTTGTCCAAAGGCTGTAAATGACGTCATTACTACGGTGGATGGTATGGAGATAGCCTCCGGACCAGTAACGCATACCACCCAAGAAGTGACGCTAGTAAGTCAAGATGGACACCATGAGAAGATCGTGTTCGATGTGATCAAGGCCCCTCAGTTCCAGATTATTCTAGGAATTCCTTGGTTAGAGAAGCACAATCCTCAGATCGATTGGCGAGCAAGAACGGTTCAGTTTCCAGAATGTGTCTCTACTTGTCACCCTCGACCTGGTGTTGCACTGGCAGCAATTTCCTCGGAGGCTCCCCAGTTACCTCCTGAATACCTAGAATTCCAAGATGTTTTCCGGAAGGATCAGGCTAACTCTCTACCTCCTCATAGGTCTTATGACTGCCAGATAGACCTGATACCTGGATCTACTCCTCCTTGTAGTAGAATTTATGCCCTCACCGAGCCTGAGAATCTTCACCTCCGAAAATACCTGGATCAATACCTAGCGAATGGGTTTATTCGTCCTTCCAAGTCCCCTGCTTCCTCAGCTTTGTTCTTCGTTCCAAAAAAAGAAGGGGACCTTAGAACTTGTATAGATTATCGCGCCCTGAACCAGATCACCGTTAAGAATAGATATCCGTTACCTTTGATCCCTGAACTCCTGGACCAAGTCAGAAAAGCATGCATATATACAAAGCTGGATCTTAGAGGAGCCTACCACTTGGTACGAGTAAAAGAGGGCGATGAATGGAAGACGGCCTTCCGCACCAAGTATGGGCTATTTGAATATCAGGTCATGCCCTTCGGACTTTGCAATGCCCCGGCTGCCTTTCAATATTTTATGAACGATGTCCTCAGAGAGCTCATAGATGTGTGTGTTGTTGTTTACATTGACGACATCCTTGTTTATTCTTCATCAGAAACTGAACATCGGAAACACGTGAAAATGGTCCTAGAGAGATTGCGTCAACACAAACTTTTCGCTAAGTTGGAAAAATGTGTTTTCAACGTGACTGAAGTTGAATTCTTGGGATTCATATTATCACCTAGCGGAGTGCGTATGGATTCAAAGAAGGTCGATGCAATTCTCAAATGGCCATCGCCATCCTCCGTAAAAGGTGTTCAATGCATGTTAGGCTTCGCTAACTTTTACCGCAGGTGTATCCCCGAATTCTCTCGAATAGTCCAGCCCATCACTGCCTTGTTAAAGAAAAACAAACGTTTTGAATGGTCTACCGAGGTGGAACAAGCTTTCCAGAATTTGAAGACTAGATTTATCTCTGCACCGATCTTAAAACATCCTCGCCCAGAACTCCCCTACATCGTTGAAACTGATGCTTCGAGCCTTGCCATGGGGGCAGTTCTATCACAAAAGGACCCAGTAACCAATCAGTTGCATCCCGTGGCATTTTGGTCCCGCAAATTCTCGCCTCCTGAAATCAATTACGCTATTACTGATAAGGAACTTCTAGCTATCAAGTCCGCCTTTAAGGCTTGGCGGCATTATCTTCTGGGGGCCCGACACACCGTTACTGTGATTACAGATCACCGAAACCTGCAATATTTGAAAACCGCAAAAGCTCAATCCTCTAGGCAACTCCGTTGGGCACTATTCTTCGCCGAGTTTGACTTCATAATTACCTATCGACCTGGTACAAAAAACGGTAACGCTGATGCCCTTTCTCGGATGGGAGTGGAAGAACATTTGACCAATCCTAAACCTGTACCTATCATTCCCGAACAAAGAATTCTAGGTGTAATCGCCACACAATCCATAGAGGAAGTTAAGGATAAAGCCAGGCTACTGGTAACTCCAGCAGACATACAGAATTGGCATCTGCAGGGAAAGGACTTTACGGTGAAGGACAACCTATTATATTTCCAAGAACGGTTATACCTGCCCAGCACAGATTTACAGAAAAAGGTAATCTCTTGTTATCACGAATCTTTAGTGGAAGGACATCCCGGTATGACCAAGACCTCAGAAAAGATCAAGCGCTACTTCTGGTGACCGTCTTGGAAAAAAGATATCAGAGACTTTATAATGTCCTGTGGAGTATGCGCCCAAAACAAGAGTCAAAAGGAAAAACCAGCCGGCCTCTTACGCCCTATTGACATCCCGCCTCGCCCTTGGCATTCGCTTTCTATGGACTTCATCACCGATCTACCTCCATGCTCCGGATACAATACGATCCTAGTAATTGTGGACCTATTCTCCAAGATGTCGCATTTCATTCCACTCAAAGGCTTACCAACAGCAGCAACTCTGGCCCGAGAATTTCTCGAAAACATCGTCCGACTGCACGGTTTTCCTTCAGTTCTAATTTCGGATCGAGGTAGTCAATTTATTTCTCATTTTTGGCAAAGTTGCTGTCGGTCAGCTCAAATTGATGTGAGACTTTCGACCAGCCACCACCCTCAAACCGACGGACAAACCGAGAGGACCAATCAAACTCTGGAACAGTATTTGCGCTGCATGCTACAACAAACTGAAAAAACTTGGAAAGATATCCTTTGGATAGCCGAATATGCCTACAATAACTCTGTCCACTCGGGAACTGGGAAGACCCCGTTTTTTCTTTTATACGGTAGTCACCCTCGAACCTCGGAGTTGGATCCACTCCAAGATCTTGGAACACCAGCAGTAGACCACCTGCATTCTACAATAACCCAAGCCTTTAAGCAAGCCGTTTCTCACCTTCAAAGGGCTAAAGAACAATACAAGAAAGGAGCAGACCAACATCGGAAGGAAGCCCCCCAATATCAAGTAGGAGATCAAGTCTGGTTATCCACCAAATATCTACCTCTAAAAGGACCGCGCACATTCAACCCAAGAAACATTGGTCCCTATTCCATCACTACCATAGTAAATCCAGTAGCGGTCAAGTTGGACTTGCCCCCTCACATGAAGATACATCCGGTCTTCCACGTCTCTCTATTAAAACCCGTGCAATCTCAAACCCGACTAACTACATCTCCAAAACCTATTCTAGTTGATGGAGAACTCGAGTTTGAAGTCAAAAGCATCCTGGATTCCAAGATCTCCAAATCTAAACTATTTTACCTGATTGACTGGAAAGGCTACGGTCCCCAAGAAAGATCCTGGGAACCTGCAGAATATGCCCACGCGCCTCGTCTAATCAAAAGATTTCACCGAACATTTCATAACAAGCCCAAACCCCCATAGAAGCCGGTTTGGGAGGGGCCTTGAGGGGGGATGCTGTCATGATCTCTGCTTCCAAAAGATCAGGACTTGCCCGACTCCCTTGGAAGCAGACCCATAACCCCGGTTCCGAGTGCCAGCCAGTCCCAATTGGGACCTTTTGGACCCTGTCCTGGCGCCAGTGGCACCAGGCTCATAAAGATGCCCAGTCCCAGCGCTGGAAGCGCCGGGCTCATAATGCTTGGGTGGACTTACCTGCAGCAGACCATGCTGCTTACTTACCTGCCAGTTGAACCCCTGATCCTCTTCTGTTTGGGACTACTTTTCCTGTTGGGTGGGGCAGGAGCCACTCCCTAGGTTCAGAACACTGGAACTCTTCTGGAAAGCAGGAACTCTTTTCTTACCTAGGCGTGGCTGTGGAAGGAGACACCTAAGCACTACAGGAGGCTATTTAAACCACACCCGATGGATGAATCTTGCTCTGCGTTATTCTGCATTCTCTGCAGAAGAACGCTCATCGTGTCTTCTGCTTCTGATCCTGGGCCTAAGGGAACAAAGGCTTACCATCCTGGAATCCAGTCTTCAGCACCACCTGTAAAGACAAAGAAAGAACAGGTTAGCACTACGGTCTTCAGTGGCAGCGTATCTCTTACCTGGTCCATCGGCTGTCACCAACGCCTCGCGCTGCATTCCGGCATCTGAAAGACAAAGGCTTACCTACTCTTCGCATGCTCCGGAGGTCTTCGCACTGCATTCCGGCATCTGAAAGACAAAAGCTTACCAGCTCTTCGCACGCTCCGGAGGCCTTCGGCGCTGCATCCCGCATCTGAAAGACAAAAGAAGGTGCGTTTAAAGACATTGGGCAACTTTATTACTCATGTGCCATTACTCCTTCCCACGCCGAATCCAGTGGGTATTCCAGCACCCTTCAGCTTCTCTAAAGCTCCGAACTTGTACCTGCAAGATAAAAGGGACAGTTAGTGCGCATCGTGAAGCAGGCTACAAGCGCTTACTTACGTGCTTCCAGGCGCTTCTATTCCTCACGCGGGTTCGATCCTCAACTCTCATCAGCCCGCCATCCGCCATCGCCGGAACCCTGCAAAACAAGAGATATCATTACAAAAGACTTTTAAGACATTTGAAGTGCCCAGAACTTACGGTTCGTGCAGTTAACGACGGACAGCAGTCCTCTGAGGTCAAGAGGCCTGCACCCTTATCCAGTGAAGAAACTGGTTATGGCACCCTGCCCCGAGGCAGATGGAGAGCTCGGCGTTCACTTACCTAAGGTGAGGGCGTTAACCTTTGGGGTTCTAAAGGAGAAGAGAAAGGGAAGAGGAGAGAGGCACCCAATAACCCCAGTTCATTAATCCCATATTTTCTATCTGCAGACATCTTACTCTTCGAGTCAGACATACAGTGCACAGAGGTCCAGCCCAAAGAGCCAACCGTGTGTTACACATCACATTTGAAGATACGGCATTCACCCAGTCAAGACCGGCGCCTCTGTGTAACGCTCACCTGGTTCCCACGGAGGCGCGGCGCCGAAGGCGCAGAACTCTGAAGATGGACAGGAAGGGCCCCTCTATTCTGGCTTCCCTGGCTCGTTGGATACCCTCCTGTGCGTGAAAAGGGAGTATTACCAACTGTGGAACAATGCTCAAGCCTCCCACTCCCTTCCAACCCTCCACGATACCTCCTCCACGATTCCCCGTGAAGCCTCACCTTAGGGTTTGGAAGGATGAGCTCTCCATCCTGCTTCTGATGCAGGGGCGCGTTGAAACCCAGTTACTTCACTGGATTGAGGATTGATGGGAGTTCAGGTAAGCTTGACTGTTCAGGTAAGGCGCTGTAAAAGTTCTGTTCAAAAGTTCAAGCTTAATAATAATGTTCGTTGTCTAATTGCAGCAAGCGCTAATGCTTATGTCTTTTTCCCCTTAGGGGCCGGGGTTCGGAGTGCCGGAGATATGGCGCCGACCCGAAGTGAAACAGTTCTGGATGAGCGCTCAGGTAATGTCTTTGCATTCGCTCATTCAATGTCTTTGTCTTTTTTCCCCATAGGGGCCGGGGTCCGGAGATGCCAGGAAGCGGCAGGACCCGAAATGCAGTGGGAATAATCCAACAGGTAAGACTTAAAAGGAAACTGAGCTTTCCTTATTCCTTTCCTCCCTCTCACCTTTGTTCTTGTCTTTTTTCCTCTAGGCGCCGGGGCGTAGCTGAATCTGGAAGATCGCTGCTGAAGATGGAAGCGCCTTGCAAAGGTGAGTAAAATGCAGCGCTGCAGCGATCGAAACAAAATGCCTTTAAAATGATGTCTTCCTTTTCAGGGCCATTGGAGAAATGACTCCGGGATGCAGATTTAGCAGGTAAGGGCTTTTCTTCTCCTATTCTCTTCCTTTCTCCCCTTGCAGGTGTTCCAGGGTGCTGGCAGGCGTGGCTGAAGTCAGGATGCAGGAGCTGACACGGAGAGCGTCCAGCTGCTAGGTGCAGAACAACGCGAAGCATGTGTGGCTGTTCGGGTGGGGTTTAAATAGCCTTGGAAGAAGTTCCTGGTATGTATCCTTCCACCAATCAGGTATGTATCCTTCCCCGACCACACCCGGGTGGTGTAGTAATCCTACAGGTTAAGTAGTCCCATTCAGGCCTCAAGAGGGCCTGGATGAAGCAGCAAGGTCTGCATCAGGTAAGTGTGCACCCAAGCACTTAAACACATATCCTCTTCTATGAGCCTGGCGCCTAAGGCGCCAGGACTGGTGTCCGCTATGAGCCCGGCGCCTAAGGCGCCAGGACTGAGTCCAAAGGGCCCCGACTTGGGCCCGCAGAGACTTCCCTGGGGAAAATGATGTCTGCCTCTGGGGTTGCTGGGCCTGGCCTGGCTCTTTAGAGGTAGGCATCATGACACTCTGCGGGAATCAGGTGAGCGTTACACTAAGGTCTCTAGAGGGAGGTCCAGAAGGGACCAGGGAAGGGGAGCTTCTGGGAGAAGTAGGTAGGTTTTGTGTTTTAATGTTTAGTATCACAGCCTTGTTTAATGTAGTATGGTATATGTTGTGAATATCCATTTGTGTGTCAAACGTCAAGTGGCCAATGTCCTGTTTCATTTCATTTTTGATGATGGTGAAATGTGATGGTATAAAGTGCTTAAAGTTAAAGGTTTAAGAAAAAGCATATTGTGGAAGTATTATTACACCATTGTTGATAAGTTTCTTTTATTGAAGAAGTATTGTGTGGCAGAAGGTTGCCAGAAAGTGATTTTAGATTGTTCATACCACCACACACTCATACCACAGCTAATAACGAGGACACTATGGGGGCAGAAACACCACTTATGCATATATGTCAGAGCTTACCTGTGTATTGTGAAAAAATAAAAAAGTACCACGAGCAGTGGCGAACAGAAATGAAAGGGGAGGGAATGCCCCAGTTATGGCCAGAAGGTGGGTCATTTGATAAATCAGTGTTAGACATGGTGGCAACATACTTGACCATTAAATATAGAGGTAAGGAACTCAAAATAGGAGAGAAGTGTTTTATTTGTGGAGGCTATTCAAAGAGCTACCCCCGGGCATAACAAAAAAGCCAAAGTTCATTATCGCAGATAATAAGCAACAATGAGGAAGGGGAGGAGAATAAGGAAAAGGGAACAGAGCCTAAAAAGATATACCCACTGCTAACGAACCCCGCAGAAGGATACAGTGACCCCATGTATTTACCTAAGCCAAGTGTACCCCCTAAGTCATCTGCAACAGCCCCTTCCCCTTATGATCCAAAAGGGTCGTACGGGCAGATGTGCACCCCTCCTATAAGCTTACAACAATTAACACAGGACTTAGAAACATGATTAACAATGACACAAGCAGAACTAATGAGGTTAAGAGGGATATGTGAACAGAGCCCAGGCACCCAATACCCCAGTAAACATATTGGGGGATGGCTAGAAAGCAGGAGACATCCTATTCTGCATTAATAATACCCCCTTCAAAATAATACAAGTAGAGCAAGGAGAGGAGCAGGTGAGTTCTGGGCAGGGGAGTGTGACATCAGAAAGGGAAGAAGAATACTGGAGCGACCTAGACGAAGATGAGGAGGGGGATGGAGCAGGTGGGGTGTCACTACCCAGAGGATCAGTGCCGGTTAACAGGAGGAAGAGGAAGAGTGTCATCCACGGATATTAAGAAATAGAATGTGGAGAATAGCAGTAGAATGGAAAAAGGGAGCAACAGTGAGTACGGGAAAAGGGAAGAGCAAGTTACAGATGCCGTTGATACACAAGGGAGCGGGGGTGCTGCATTATATCTCTTGGGCACAAATGGATAAAGCCTATATATTGAAAACATTGCCTCCACTTTCAGGGGGAGCAAGTAAATGGATGTATGCCTTTAATAAAAATACTGCAGGGGTCCTCCAAGCAATCGGTGACATCAAAAGCTTGTTGGTATCCGCAGTAGGTGATCAGGCTAATGGGGGCTGTGTGAAAGCAAGATTTCCTGGAGTCACATTGGATTGTGATGCCACGATGGTGCATCATTTAATACTTTGAGGGCCCAGGTATGGGACGCACTGAGAAGTACATTCCCAGACACCCCCAATTTACAATCAGTGATGCAGTCTACCATGGAAGAGGATGAGGATGCAGCGATTTACATTCCTAGGGTGCAGGATATGTGGAGGGCAGAGACAGGCACAGCTTCGGACCAATCTACCTCCCTTTTTTACTTTAAAATTAAGAGGGGCTTCCCAAAGGAAGTACAGAAGGCCCTCAATAAAATTGCATGGATAGAAGCCAAAGGTTGGCCAGAAATACAGAGCATCAAAGTGCACCACTTTAGTAGGATCAAAGAAAGGGAAAAAGAGATGGTGCAGAAAAGATTGGCAGATGAAGCAAAGCGTGTACAAACGAAATTGGTGAAGGTCACAGCAGTAGCTGCTTCCCTCCCCACAGAACAGCAGGGAGACGGGGAGGAGGGACCAATAGCAACACAGGCAAGAATTGCAGCAAACTGGACAGCAAACCGACAAGAGAAATGGGCTGGCAAGGAGCAGTATTGAGGGCCACAATGGCAAGGAAGGGCCGGAAGAGGAGGACGAGGTGGGTACCGAGGACCAAGAGGGGGGTATGGGGGCCAGGGGCCTAGAGAAGGGGGGCAAGGAGTGTGTTGGACATGTGGTAGGTGGAGGCATTTCTCAAGAGAATTTCGTAGTTGTCCCATGGTACCTTACCAGAGTGAACAGCCGTATGGTCGCCCCACCCAGGTAGCCCCTATGGCCTGCCAATGGGTGGATTCAGACGTGAAGAACAAATAGACCCCTTGTATGCATACGAGCAAAGAGCACCATTGCCTGGTGCACATCAGCGATTACCACAACAGAATCACTTAGTGCATGCACGCAGCAACTCGTTTGTCACCACAGCAACTGGTGAGCCAGCGCCATTTGGAGTAGTAGCAGTGGTGAGAGACAATGGGCCTCATTACAGGGTATGCGGTAACCACTGGTATTTTACCATGTCCGCCTTGGTGGATGGCGGAATTACCGCCCTACTCCAAGGTGAGCGGGGGCGGTAATTCCCCATTCACCAAGGCACTTCCCCATTCCCATTTTTGCCCCCATAGGGCTCAATGGGAATGGGGAAGGAGCTCATTACAGTACTGCAAATTGTGGTACCGTAATTAGCACCAAGGTCCCTTTGCGGGCCCGTTCCAGCCATTGAGGTCGGGTCCCGCAAAGGGACCTCGTAGTAAGGCGGTAAGGGTTTACCGGTACCGGTGCCCTTACCGGTACCGGTAAACCCTTACCGCATTCCGTGTAATGAGGCCCAATGTTTTTAACCACCACGAGACGACGAGACACCCAGCATAGGACAGCCCACAGAGAACACTTGCATGTCCAGTACTGTCAACGATCCTTATCCCAGACGATGAACCACTGGTGGGGGAGGAGATAGGAAACAAGAAGTTCATCTTTATGGTGGACTCTGGAGCGGAATAATTGTGTCTAAAAGAAGTCCAGTTTCTGCTTTTGGACCGGAAAATGGAGATGCAGAGATTCTCTGGGCCGGTGGTCGAGGTTCCACACACTCAGGATTTGGACGCAACAATGGGGGGAAAAACAGTGCAAACACCCCTGCTGTATTATGAAGAATAGCCAATAAATTTACTGGGGAGGGACCTCCTCAGCAAGCTCAATATGACTATCTCTTTTACAAAGAGAGGAACAGTATGCTCGACACCAGGGATATGTACCATGAGAGCAATGCTGCTAATACACACCATGGCCAATGAAGCAACAGTTCGTGAAGTGGCAATTGACCCAGACATGTTTGTACAGGGGATACAGGTGTTCGTAAGAGTAGTACCTGAAATAACACGTCAAGAGTGTCGAGTTCTATTGAAATTTGGGTTTCTCCCCGTGGCAGCCCCAGAGGTGGTGCCCGGGTCAATAATGTCCATAGATCTGCATGGTGTGCAAGCATCTGCACGATGAATAGCAGTAATGGGAATGAACATGCATGGGTCTGTGCATAGATCCCAATATAGCGATGCGTGACATATCAGATGCGGAGCTGTTCACTGACAATGACAACGATGGAGAAATCATGATGGAGATTGGTATCCCCGGTGAGATAATGATCCAGCACAGACAAGTGACAAACCCCCTCATGGCCATTGTTAGTGCACCGCCAGCATTTTTCAACAAGGACATGCAACAGGTCCCATCAATGCTATGGACTACTGGTCCTCATGATGTAGGACTCCTGCAAGAAGTAACCCCTGTTAAGATCAAGCTCAAACCAGGTGCAATATTGCCCCGAGTAAAACAGTACCCACTGTCAAGAGAAGCGAAGGAAGGTATAAAGGAGACAATACATGCCCTATTAGAACAAGGGATCATTGTTCCTTCAAATTCGCCCTGTAATACTTGCATTTATGATATGATATGATATGATATGGTATTTGTAACGCGCCTATACACAAGTGTTTCAAGGCGCGACGAGGCAGGGAGGGGGGGAAACAAGGGGAAGACAGACAAACGATCCTACTAGGCCAGGTGTCATTCAGATCGCGCAAGTGCAGAGTTAAGGGGAAAAGGAGAAAGTGCAGGGGGATATCCGATTAAATAACCAGAGGGTGGGGCTTGGAGGATGATACAGGGTTTGAGGCCCCTCCATGACATCATACAAAAGGAATTTCCACTTGTCCCAAACCCTGCATCCGTTTTGTGTAGCATCCCAAAGTCTGCAACATGTTTCACAGTGGTAGACATTTTTAACAGTATACTGCATTAGGACCTTGACAGCAAAAGCACGATTGTTCAGTATGTGGATGATTTATTAATCTTTTGGGAAAGTGATGGAGAGTG
Source organism: Ambystoma mexicanum (assembly GCF_040938575.1). Classification (NCBI taxonomy): domain Eukaryota; kingdom Metazoa; phylum Chordata; class Amphibia; order Caudata; family Ambystomatidae; genus Ambystoma; species Ambystoma mexicanum. Next base: position 1,123,288,932 of record NC_090924.1, read on the forward strand.
TAGAAATGACTCCATGATATTGCTCACTTTGTTGGCCCACAAGGGGTACAGGTAGACAAACAAAAATGATAATACTGCTTAACAGAAGTGCTGTACTTGGCAGAACTGATATCCAAAGATGGCAAGAGAATCATACCAGACAGAGCCTCTGCAGTGCGTGCGGCTAGTAAACCCCATACAGTGAAAGAAATGCTGAAATGTCTTGGCATATGCAATTATTGCTGAGCATGGATACTGGATTATGCAGCATACACAAGGCCCTTATTGCACGTACTCAAAGAAGCACAAAGCGAAGGCACTACACTAGTATGGACCCCAGAAATGAATACAGCATTCAACACACTCAAAGATTTAATTTCAACAGCACCTGTCCCAGCCACTCCTGATTATGACCGCAAGTTCTACCTGTTCTCACATTGTGACGGGATACTGATGACAGCAGTACTGACCCAGAAAACGTCACTAGGACATAAGCCTCTAGCTTACTACAGTGGAACACTTGATGCAGTAATGCAGGGACACTTTGCCTGAAAACAGGTGCTCACAGTCTCCGCATTCGCCATTGAAAAGAGCACCACAATTGTAATGGGATGTTCAGTAACACTGTGTGTGTTGAGCATTCACTGTTTGCCATCCTCGAAAGATAAAAATCCACACTAACAACATAGAGAGCAACAGCATATGAAATTATCCTGTCCAGTCCAAACATAAACATAGTACAGTGTAAAACAGTACACCCAGCAACATTCATTACAGAAGCATGCACTATAGAAAATATGCAAAACCATGACTGTGCCACGTACCAAGGGGAAGAGGATGACATGCCCAAAGCAAATGAAAATGCCCTAGAAGAAGGGGAAGTGTATTTTGTAGCTGGGGCAGCGTCAATAAATGCAGAAACACGTGAAAAACACGTAGGAGCAGCAGTGGTGCGATTGGAAGATGGAGAGTATGAAATAATAGTGCAAAAAGGGTTACCCATGCACATTTCGGCCCAAGCAGCAGAATTAGTGACACTAATTGGGGCCTTACACAAAGCGGAAGGGTGTTCAGTAACGATTTACAAAGATTCAGCTTACATGACTACAACGGTACACAGAGGACTGTCATGGTGGAGGAGGAGAGGATGCAGAAGGGCAGATGAGTGCCTAGTACAATATGAATAACTTCTAAAAGATATAATAGAAGCATTAACAGAACTGGCAATGGTGGACCTGGTTAAATGCCAGGCCCACACAAATAACAATGATCTCATCACTTTGGGAAATGCAGCAGCAGACGCTGCCGCCAAAGAAGCAGCCTATTTGGGAAAAGATGTGCAAGGAGAGTTCATACTAAAAATAAATGTGGAAGAAGAAAAAGGTGATGGGTACAATTCAATGCCAATATCACAAATAATTGATTTACAAAAATGGGCCCCACTTGAGGAAATAGAATTGTGGACACAAAGAGGGTATACAAAGTCATCCACTGATCTCCTTTGGAGATAAAACTGTACTGGGAAACTAGTAATGCCAATTGCGGAATGGGTTAACGGGCGCTGCTAATGGTGGCGGCACCGTTAAACTCATTCCGCAATATTACGAGGATCCCTCGCGGGACACGATGTGGACGTCTGGTTTTACCAGATCTCCAGAGTGGGTCCCGCAAGGGGACCAGGGAGCTAACAACGGGCCGGTCACAATCGCCCTATTCTTAGCTCACGCTCCCTTTCCCATTGAGCCCTATGGGGGCTCAAATGGGAATGGGGAAGGTCCGGGCTTGGGTTCCCTGAAGGAGAAATTACCAGGCCCTCCAAACTCGGAATGGCCCGGTAATTCCCCATTTAGGGAAACTGTACCCGGACCCGATTTTGGAGGCAACCAATTCGGAACAGATTATATAAGGGCATGGCTACCTCCAAAGTCGTAATGAGGCCCTTAGTCTCTTTTTGATTTAAATGGCAGTGCCATTTCTTTTTTGTAAGATGCCATCAAGAAAGTAACAACAACAAGCTATAAGAAAGGATTGTCTGCAAGGAAGTACATTTCTACAGTGTACATGCAATTTCAAAAAGTAGTGTTGTTAAATCTATACATACAAAACCTGTAGATAATACAATACATCATAAAGAAAATACTTTTGAAAATGTGCAATTTCAAATATGAGATGTGGCAACAGAACATAATCATGGAACTGAGAATGTTTTTCTCGAAAGAAAAAAAAAGAAAACAATTATCAAATGTTTTACTATCTTGCAAAAAAAGAAAGATTTCTAGAAGAAAAGGTGGCAAATGTGATATCAATTTGAAACAGGGGAATAAAGATATATATAGGAAAATGTATCACTCTCGAGTTTTTACAAATCTTTGGAGAAGTGTTAACCCAAAATCTAGATATATGTTAAAGCGTTTGAAAAAAAAGTAGAAGTAATAATTAAGAAACCTTTTATTATCAAAGGAAAATTGTTAATTTTCATATTGAATAAACTTAAGAAATTACTTAAGGTGACTACACCATTCTATACAAATATAGAAACAGTTGATGTACTTACACGTGACAGCTTTTGTGACGTGTTTGGTGGAGAGTGCTAACACACTTCTCATACACTTCTTATACGGAAAGATTTTTTAAAGAGTTACATTCAAGGAAAGAAAGTTCCCCTAGCTATTGATGAGAGTGGACTTAGTTATGATGTCCGAAATTATGTGATTTCTAAAAAAAAAGAAATTGTATGGTGTGATAATACAGAAATGGAAATTATAGGACAGTCAAAAATTAAATTAGGTATGGACGTGCAATGTTTTGTGCAATATCAATATTTTTCTTGTTAAGTGGTAAAGGGATTTTTGCAAGTTTTGCACACAAATGTTAATGTTCAAAGACAGATCAAGATGCTACAAAGATTAGATGACTGTGAAGCTCATGAAAAAACATGACTTTTGTGTAATTCTCTAGCTTGCTTTGATAAAAGTAGATGTAAGAGTCAGTTTCATCATATACGGATGCTGGCTGCACATCATAATAAAATGAGATACCTTGTAGTTAAACTGTAAGAGTGCAAAACACCAAGTATGTCTCTTGCCGTTTTAAATCAAATACATTTGACTGGAACTGAAAAAAGTTCAGTTTCTACAATGCAAATGATTAATATAATGTAATTAAAATAGTGTGTTTGTGTGGATGAAACACAGGACATGACAATGATGATCCTACGTTTTCAAAGGATCAGATTGTTTAACAGTATAAAAGAAGTATTGCATGTTTAAGTTCTCTTATACTAAAAGACCTGACATTGTTTGATAGCTTGTTGACACACTGTGTGTAAGTTATACGTCTCAAGTGCAAGTAGTGTACATTGAGGAGAAAATTAAACACACCATAGAAGATGTTTGGAAATAACTATCTGTATTTGTTTGTAGAAGAACAATTTGACACAAGAGAGGCACTTTATGTTTGTAGACATTGTGTTTGGTTTTATAATCGAAGAATGAATCATCCGAGAAGTGTTTTGAATAACATGGTAGTGCCTGATATCCCTTCTGTGCTTAAAAAAATGAACATGTTTGAAGTGATTGCATTGCAAACTGTTCATCCTTTCCAAGTTGTTTTAGATTGCAAACAAAGTTGTGCAATCTGCCGAAGAAATTATTAGTGCAAGGGGTGAGAAGCAAAGTTGTGTATTTACCTCTCAATTTGGAAGAATATGTGAACACTCTATGAGTGAAGTGTGACATTACAGATGCTTTGTTTGTTTTAGTAACTGGTGCTTCCACTAAACATAAGAGCAATTGGCAACAGCATATAGATATTGGAAAAGTGAAAAGCGCATTGTTGTTTCTATTGGAGCACAATGATTTATACAAAGGCAGTCTGACTGTACCAGACTTGTCTATGCTTGATGTTGTAGCAACAACAAAAAAGCAGTGACGGTCAGTATCAGCATCTATCTGTTGCAGAAGGGAATAGTATGAACATTACAATATTCATCCTCTACACTCATGTGAAGTCATGGGCGACAGTTTAGAATTGTTTCAAATGAAAGCAGTGAAATGTGCACCAATCAGTATCTGGGAAAATATATCAGAATCCTGTTGTTTCCTAATGCTTTTTCCAACTGCTACAGGAGGGAGAATGGACGATCTGAAGGTGCCAATCTCTGCTTCAGAATATTGTTGTACAAGAATGTATTCTGAATATTCACAAATACGTATAAAAGTGAGTTTTCAACATTATGTTATGCTGTTGCTCATACACTTTAGACTACAACTATATTTCAAATTATTTCTGCATGTGAGATACTGCAACGGGTGAACGAAAAACATGATGTTTTATAGGGTAAACGTATGAATATTCTTGCTGCAATGGGAGGAACTAAATGATATTGGCATAGGAGACACACTGAGGTTAGATGCCTGGGATATCCAACTTGGTTTTTGTCTTTGAGTTGCACTAAATATGGTTGGGATGATCTTGCTGATTGGCTTTGTAAAACTAATCAACAAAAAGAAAAATAGAACACATGACACCAGGAGAATTGTGCTCTATGAATGCTATAAATATAATTTGGTATTTTCATCACAAATGTTTAGGCATGTTACACTTTTATTGTAATTAGGAAAATGGTCCATTGGGTACTGTGGAACATTTCTTTGGAGGAAATAGTACCAGGCATGTGGGACTCCACATATATATATATGCTGTTGTGGATTAAAGATGGTCCTCAATTTGGTATGGATGTCTGTGTGATGGAGTTCATTGAAAAATATGTTACGTCTTTTATTCCAGCTCAGCACGTGAATGCTGATCTACGGAACAAGGTGGAAAGATTTCAAAAGCACTCATGTGGAACATACTATCAGTGAAACAAAAGTAAAGACAAGTTATACACTCAGTGTAGATTTGGCTTTCCAAGGCATGTTAAGCCAGTTGGTCGAGTGAATAGTTTAATGTTATCTGTTTAACATCATGTTACGGGTAAGTCACCAAGAAATACATATCATTTAAAAAGAAGCAAGGAAAGCCAATTCAATAACGATTACAATCCTGTCATTGCTCAGCTATCGAATGCAAATACTGATGTACAGTTTATTGGTGATGATTCAACAACTGTTGCTCATTATGTTACAACATACATGACAAAAGCTGAAAAGAGCAATGTCTCTGAAACATGGGCAGATTTATCAGCAGATACATGTCTTAGAATCTTTAAGCTTTGGTTTGAAGATGCTTTCACATAGAGAGTGTGGTAGCTACGAAGCTGCAGCTCGGCTCACTAGTTTGCTTCTGTATGGACAAGCATTAATGTAGTTTGGTTAAGTCTTGGACCAGCTAGTACTAGAAATAAGGCAGTGAAGCATTTGAGTGAAATTGAGCAGTTAGCTGAAGCAGTACCTGCAGTACAGAGATTTTGACAAACAACTTGGTTGACAAATATTATCCCAATCGATCTGAAATGTTGGAGGATCTTTGTTTATATGAAATAGCACAACGCTACTCATATCAAAATGTTGAAGCAAGCAGTGTCAGAGGACGATTTAAAGTACACAGATGTAGTGGTTGTTTAATGAGACATGAGAAGTCAAGTCTCATAAACCACATGAATCTGCTTTGCCAAAGTGTAGAGAAAAAGGACTTATTTTATTTGTGTCTTTTGCAGTTGTTCTCCATGTGGCCAGCAGGGCCTGACTCATGTCCCCCAGCACCGCCCCATCAGTGAAGGTCAGGGCCCGACTCATGTCCCCCAGCAACCCCACCCCCCCATCAATGAGGGTCACCTGCCAGCAGGGCCCGACTCATGTCCCCCAGCACCCCCACCCCAATCGGTGAGCGTCACCTGCCACCAGGGCCCGAATCAGGTCCCCTTGCAACACGAAAGGAAGATGCACAACCATGGCCCTCATGTGCACCAAAATACCACTGCACGCCACCCCAGTCTTGACATGCAATGATTTCGCCAATCCACCCCACACCGACATGCCTATGTCAGGACACAAATCAAAGGTCAACCATGTACATCAACACATGTCTGTCACACACACACACTGTTTGCCATAGATTGTGTAAAACCACAATTTCACATGACTTAACCCAATGAGCGAATCCCACACATGGAATTAAAATATCACAATGTATTATTAACAAAATCAATGTAATGAAATGAAAGGCAAAAAAAATCAAACAAACATGAAATGAAATGCATGTCCAAAAATATGAAAAATGAAATGTAGATGAAATCCAAGAAAAACCTGAAGAAAAATGGTCCAAAATCATTGTCCACAAAAAGAAATCCATTGCCCCATGGTGAAATCCAAATAGAATGAACACATAAATCCAAAGTCCAACTATGTACAATCAATTTTGAAAGGGTCCATGAGCCCAATGAAAGAAATGTAACCTATCCAAAAAAAACTACCTAAGAAAATAACTATATACAAAAGTGTGGGGCAAAGCCCAATCACCCCAAAAGAAATGAAAACGAAAATGAAACCTAACACTAAAGATTATTTACAATGGCGGCAGGCTAGTCCCACGCCTCACTTTCCGATGTCCCGGGCCAGCGCATCATCGAACTCCTGCTCGATGTCCTGGAGGCGGTCCTCTTCCATGACCCCGAGGATTCGCAGGGACGATGCCATGTTGGACTCCAACTCCCTGCGAATGGCCTCGAGGCACTCGGCCCGCCTCAGTGCCCTCCGCATGGAGTTCTCCACCCTGACCATCGTGAGCCGTGCCTCTTCTGCCCACCACCACTCCGCATCTATACGCCGGCCCAACCGCAGCCACACGGAAGACACACCCATTCCAGGGTTCTCCTGCCCTCTGGCCAATGCCTGCCCCTCTGATGTCGATGGCGCCGAGCCATCATTGCCCCCACAAAGAGCCTGCTGCTGCTGTCCATGTGCCCTGTCTGATGATGCCTGCACATCCTTCATCAGCTGGTCTCCAGTTGTTGTGGTGTCCACCCCTGCTGGACCGACTGTGGCAGGGATGGGATCTCCACCAAGCTGGCTGTGTTGGTCAGGCCAGGTCCACAGGGGGCCCTGGTGGAATCTGGGCTGGAAGATGGCAGGGAGAACGACTTGCGCATAGTCTCCACAGAGGAGGAGAGGTCCGCCAGCGTGTGCGAAACATGTAGGAACCCACCGACCAGGGCCCCTCCCAACAGTGCCACGTTGTGACGCTGCTGTTCATGATGGCGTGTGTGCTCCGCCCAGGAAGCATGCACGTCATCACGAATGTCACACGTGCGCAACCCGACACCAACCAGGAAGGAGCCCATACGGTCATGGGACCCCTCATCCGCAGGTAGTGGAGAGGCAGATGATGTGGCATTCGCCCCTACCTGCGGACGGGCCTGGGACAGGGCATCCCTGCTGGTGCATGGTGGTACAGTCACAGGGTCAAGGACAGCGACATGCACAGGCCCCTCCGCGGTGACCTGTGCTGCCTCCTGACCCTGGCCCTGGACTGCACCACTTGCAACGGTGGTACTACCCTCACCAGGCCCCATGTGCGGCTCAGGAGCGGGCTCCTCCTCCACTGTGGAGACCACCAACCTGGATGTCTCCACACCGTCTTCTGCCATTGCAAGCCCCTGTGGGGGCTCACCTGGCCCTTTCCGCTACAGCCGTAGTGGCAGACGCGGCACCAGGCCCCTCGCTCCCGGATGATGGCAGTTCCTGGGAGGGTGGCTGGGGCTTCTGTCGCCGCCCGGTGGAGGCATCCCTGCTGCTTGGCTCCACAGCACTGTCTCCTCCCTCTTCTTCACTTGACGCTGCGAGGGAGACATAGAACACAAGCATCAGGGTACAGTACAATATTCCCCTAGACAGGAAGCAATAACACATGAGTGGCTCTGTCAAATGTCACTTCCATCCTGTCCCTCCACAATACATGGGTGAATGCACGCAACACACATGCAGAAACAGGCCCGGCGCCTGCAATCAACATCAGCATCCATGTACAAGGGCCTCTTTTAACCAAAATGTTGCCTTCAAACTCACATGCATCATGGCTCACACTGATCCCATGCACACACATCACCGGAGGGTCATGCATCATGGCTTGTACACCACAGACACAGTGGATAGACACAGTGAATCCAACGGTGACCGCACTGCATGAGTGAATCTCCACATCATTACGGACATGTGTCATGCATCCATGGCGTTTCAAAGTCACACACATACTTCTCAGACATACACACATGTGCACCATACATGTACATGAGAGCAGCACCCATCCCTCACCCCCCTCCATGTCCAAGAACAGAGAGTGGCATGCATTCATGTGTGCATTCCGCATACAGCTCCCCATGTTGCATTGGAACACATGCACCATCCATGTGGTTCACACATTACTGGTCTCACATTCATGACCATGATGTCCCTGCACACACACATCCATACATGCCCTATGTCACACATACAGGCAAGTATCAGACTACCAGCACACTGCAACATGCCCTGTCTCACACAGCAATGCTTGGCCACTTACCGCTCAACTCCAGATGGGTCTGCCTCTGAAGGATCTGGGCATGGAGCGCTGGGCCTACACGTTCCAGGACCCTCATCTGGATGTTGCTCATGCTGACCCGGCACCCCTCCGCGAGGCGCCAGGCCTTGGAGAGGGTCCTGGATCTGAAGTCCTCGCAGCACTTCCGGACGTGCTTGATGTTGCGGGTTGCCACCCACTCCATGTTGATGGCAACCACTGCGTCCTCCCAGATGCTCTCCCGTCCTTCCTTGTTGGCTTGTGATGTTCCGAAGAGGGCATGCTCCACCAGGTCACCAACTTCCTTTTCAATGAAGCTGGTGGCCCTCTTCCTCTCTGGCTGGGGGTCAACAGTGGTCTCATATGGTGTTTGCCCCGACATGGCGACCCCCGAGGCAGGCGTGGGTGGGCAACTGGGTCCTGGGGAAGGGCTGTGGAGCGATGCTATCCCAGTCGGGAGTCTTCTGTTCCAGCAGGGGTGGACACAGCAACTGGACCCTTGCAGATGGCTGACGTGCAGGCACCAAATAGCAGGACACGTGGGCAGCAGGCAGGCAGCAGCAGATGGCTGGTGGGAGCATGCTCGGGGCTCTTGGTGGCAGGAAAATGGTCTTTTGGGCAGGAGCGTGGTCTTCCTTGTGTTTTCGCGTGGCCAGCTTGATACGGAGTGATTTGGCACGTGAAAAAAGTGCATGTCAGTGTGAAATCTGAGGATAGGCCCTTAGCGCGTAAGCGCGTAAGTGACGTTACGGGCGCGGGCGTTCCCCACAACATTGTGATACAGCACATGAGAAAACTGCACGTCACCCGTGCTATTGGAGGAAAGGGCCTTAGCGCGTAAGTGGTGTTGCACGTGTGGGCTGGCTTAAAAGATACGAGTATCACGCTATTTTCTTGTATGTGCTTTTTGTGGAGAGCAAGCGGGTGTTTCTTGTACTTCTTGTCGGTTCACACGCGATTACTTCAAAACGTTTCCAGTTCGTACTTTATGTTTCCTCAGACTGCGTTCTTTTCTTCTTTTGGCGGGGGTGTTGCCAACACACACACGCGCGTCTTTTTCACTTGCTTTTTCAAGGCAGACGGTGAGTCGCGCACGTATTTTCCAACTGTGGTTACCCCCGTGTGTCACGTACCCCAGGCTGCTTGTAACACGTGTACGCTTATTTTTGTGTTTCTGGGTTCCACAGCGTAGTGCGGGTTCATTTTTCCACGCACGTGGTCTACCAGTGGATGTGTGCACGTATACTTTTGTTTTTGGGGTGCCTGTGCATTGCGTGGCCCGTCATCTTCCCCCAGGGGTCACATCCAGCCTTGCTAGAGCACTAGGGTTCAAATTCCATCTAGTACCCTACCCCTTTCACCACAATTGCCTAGGACAATTGTTTACTGCAACTCCCATATGCACAACAACATCAGTGCCATGGTTGGGAGCTGACCAAGCAGTAAGGGAGGCAAAGGTGGCCGACCTCCAAAAGGTGGGCGTGGTGGGCGCGGTAGGGGACATGGCCAGGATTTGCAGAGTGCCCCTGGAGCCCTGTGTGTGGAGGACCAATCGGGGACACCTATGCCCCCCCAATGGTTGTGGGAAACGTAGCTGACACCATCCCAGCTCAGCCCTTGTTTGACCGGCCCATTTTGTCACCTGAACCGGCACAGGATGACTCCCAGGCTGACTTCCAGGTCAGCAAGTCTAATCCACGTGTGCCGGTGAAATTTGCTGTCACCAGGCCACGTGGATCTGGGGCAGCAATGTCATCTGCTGTACCAAGAAGCAGGGTGAGGAGGCTGCAGGGGCAGCTGCAGCTCAATCCACCCCAGCTCCTAGTCTCCCAGCCAGGAAGGATCAGGCCAGGTCCATTACACCGACATTGGCCCTGCTGACATCAACCTGAAGCCAAAGCCTGCACCAAGACCTATGGCCTTTGTGCCTTTACAGGCTTCTAGTACCCAGTCCACCTGCACTTCTGCCCCTACTGACAGGAGCGGTGTAAGCCACTCAGGATCCGCACCACCTTCCAAGAAGAAGAATAAGGGTGCTCTTGCACTACAGGCTGAGACCCCAGTCACGGCTACACACTCCGGCACATCAAGGAAGCCTAGCTTTAATGACGCCGAACTTGATTCACTTGTGGCCTATGTGTCGGCACATTGCCGCAAAATGTTGGTGACTGCAGGCTGTAAGACTACGCCTGCTCAACGTAGGGCACACTGGCAGACCATCGCGGACCACATTAGTGCCCATGGATTTGTGAGACGCACAGCTTTATGATTGCTACAAGCGGTGGAATGACCTGAAACGCAGAGCAAAGAACAAGCTGGCTTCCAATCATACGCGTACAACAAGAGGGGATTGTCCTGACTGGGGAAGTCTAAGCTGACTACAATATATTTTTTGCAGTATAAGTTTAAAGACAGTATGCTATCTTTGGGTGTCGCAATTTGTACAGTTACCAAAGATAGCAGTACATGAAAACCAACAATAATCATCCACATGTACAAGGTCATTAGTTTATGCAAGACAAGCTTTTATTAAGTGGCTTGTCCTTGTTTCTTTAAACAATTTATGAAAAACTTGTAAATATCATACAAAACAGGGGGGGTTTGCACATATTTCACCCCTAATAGACAATAAAGTATAAAACAATAAAGATGCAAGGCATGAAACAGAAAGTAAAGTCAGTTCATACAAGCATGTGCTGTATATTGACATTAATCCAAAATATAACAGTAGTATGAAGGCATCATGTTACCTACTAATACATTCTGATTTTAGCTTGTTCTGATAGTAACATAACCAGGCTAAAGGGTGACCAAAAAATGGTATTTGATCGACGTCTCTGAAATAGATCTTAACTAAGATTCAAGGGGATCCCTGCCCACCAGGATGGTGGCGGGGTCCCAGGACGTTTTGGCTTTGATGGATCACAGCCTTCTTCATGGAGCCACGGAGTGGAGTTCCCTGTAAGAAATTTAAGGGGAGCTCGAGTTACTAAAGTGGATTGTAGGATGCACCATAGTTGGAGGGCATGTACATACATATGTTACTGTCACAGGGATACAAGACCCTTTACTGAAAACTACAGAACAAGTGTCTAGTTAAATTGTGAAGGGGAACAGGGGGTGGCCCTACACCGGCCTGAGTGCTGGATAAATGTCTGACATAAATGGAAGCAAAGATAAAATACAATAAAATCCTCCTCTATAAGTGACATGGGCTTGTGCCACAGTGTACTAGATGGAGGAGAAACACAGCATTTGATTGCTATGGTATAGCCTACGAAAGTACAAATGTTGTTAAACTCAACTGACCTACTCCATTGGACCAAATGATATAAACATGGAGTAAGGAAGTTCGAAATGCCTTTAGGTATTGCTGCAAACCCACCCCAATATGGTGGTTTGTTACTGCTGTACGCCGAGTGGCTGTAAAGTGGCGTGCTGGGGAGGTCCCGAATGTTGGATTCAAAAGGATCTGCCCACGTCTGCCTAAACAGTGGAACAGAGAGACAGAGAAGTCGGAAAAATGACATAAACAATCCCTGGTTTCTGGCAGGAAAAAGCCTAAGGAACCAGATGAAACTGGACCTTTAAAAAACTCAGGAGTCAGATAGTATCTGGCTCCCCGTGTGTCCATTTACCTTTTGTTCGGATGTGTAGGACGATCCGGCGCTCCGTCTGATCTCTGGTCAGAGACTGGAGCTGTGTTTCATTACGCTGTACTGAGCATGCGTCAAAATGCAGGTGCTGCTTTTACACGCATGCTCAGCAGCCCCGCCTCGGGCTGACGTCACCGGATAACGACGTCCCCGAGTGTGGGGAGGAAAGCTCCCGGCGCAGCCCGTACGGGCCGACAGGCTTCCCCCGAAAGGAGCGCATGCTCGGAGAAGCAGCGCCCAACCGGCGCATGCGCTCCGGGAGGCCCACGTCCTAGTTGCTTAGCAACAGCTTAGTTATGCCGAATGAGAGATATCACGGGACTCGGCGGCTGGGTGTGGAATATAGGATACTGTGCCCAATGTCAGTAAACTGTATGGGGAGGACTGATGTGTATGTGCCCCGGTAGTCAGATTGAGAGATCATTGAGAGTGGCTCTGTGGTTGTGCTTCATTCAGGCCTTGTGTGATGGCCTGAAGTTTATACATCCACCAGGATTCTTTGAAGTTCAAAGAGTTGCTGAGGTTACTGGTGTTATGTATTTTATCTGCCACCCACCATACAAAACTGCCCGGATTGTGATAGTATTCAAGAAAGTGTGGTACCAGTGGTGCCGTAATAGTTTTGCACCTAATGCGGGATCGATGCTCCCCAATTCTCTTATGTACTGGTCTCGATGTCTGACCCACATATCTCAGTCCACAGGGACATTCAATTATGTAAATTACATTGCTGGATGATCACCTTTTCCAAGGGGCTCAGTGATTGGGAGCACAGGGTGGGTGATGTGAGGTCATCCTCCCACTCACTCACCAGGTCGAGTATTATGTGTGGTGGGAACCTGTACCTCCCATACACCTGGTCATCAGGCATCCCAAAAAGGCTGGTCCTGGGTGTAAAAATTCTGGGCCTGGCTATCCTCCTCCTCCTGCGGTGTCCCACGACCACTGCTGCGAGGAATGGTATATTCATCATAGCATCTGAGCTTGTTTATTGTTTGCGTGCACTTCCCTCTGTTCGATTCCATGAATACTTGTTGTAGGCATGCGTGTGGGCGTTCCGCGCATTTGCCTCCTGTACTTCCCCCGTAACGCCGACATTTTCATGCGTTGTTCCCCATTCCGTGTGTTTACGCCCTGTGTTCTGCCTACTTTCACTGTGTGTGTAGCGCATGCCGTTTGAAGATGTGTGCGCCCGCGTGCGCCACGCAGGATTTTAGCGCACATCCCTGGATTTACACGCGCACGGACTTCCATGAATCGATGTGCGCATCTTTCGCACGCTTGCGCTGCGATTTTCGCGCTTCCGCTGTGATTCGCACGCTTTCACACACTTGCGCGGCGCACAATAATTCCATGAATCGGCCTCTTAATGTAGGAGATGTTACTTTACAATGTCTGCTGATGCTACCAGTGGAGCATGACAACAAACTATAGTATCAAAAACTTGTATGAAGTGCAGCACAAGAAGTAGGAAAGGTTCTTGGAAGATGAAATACCTTGATTGTAGATGAAGTAACTATTGATGCTAGCTTTCATTCACTTGCAAATGCAAGTGGTTTTGAAGACTGACTACAACATTTTGTTTGGTGGTTAACATGTACTTGTTTCTGCAGACTTTTTAGAATTAATGCCTGTGAAAGGTCAACTAGTTTTCAAAATGCTTCAATCTAAGGATTCTCAAAAAGTATAGGAAGTATCGTCATTTTAACCTTTGGTATTGTTTTGAATTCCAGGAACATACGATTAATATAAGGCAATCTGCAAACTTGGAGTATGCAGACATTCTTAATGAGATTTGTATAGGTATTCTTGAAGAAAATGTGAAAGCAGCCTTAAAGGGAAGACTGATTTCTAACATATTTCATGCAGATTGCAGTCCATCTGTTGTCATGTTGACTCTTAAGGAAATACATAACTCTTTGTTGCTTTGATTTGCACACTTGCAGAATGTACCATGTCTAACTCTACAATTTTACTACTAGAGAAGCAAAATATTGTGGAGATAGAATTGTGTGATGTTTTAGATTGTCATGTTATGGCGTAAGAGTTTGATAAGAGAGCAAAACCTTGATAAGGTCAGTTAGATAATTCAATTTCTAAAACAGCAGGTCTGGAAGGAGTAATATTGAAGATAAACTTGAATGTAGGAATTGGTCTAGTCGATGGAGCCACACTTTTCCTCACAGTACAAATATTGAACATGTTGAAGTTAAGTTTGATCATGATGAAGGAACTCATTAGATTTCTCAGACCTCTGCATGTTGCATGCTTTTTAAGGATACCCTTGTGAAAGGAGCACTGTTTCCATTGTGCTCTGCTTGTGCAATTACTATTCAAAACCACTAGGGTTGACTTTTGAAGTGGCACTTATTGACATTGGTCATACAGTGTTTAAATAGGAATAGCATATGTAGATTTGTCACGTGTGAAAAATATAGAAGGTTTATTTTTAATAAACTTTGATGAAAGAAAAGTGACAGCAGAGATTTCTTGCATTGAAGAATATAATAGGTTGCATGTACTGTATCCTCCTCGCCTGAACCTAATACCAGTACCTAAGAAGCACTCATCTGGGAAACATAAGGAGTCAGTGAGAGAACATTCAAATGAAATCAGTCCTTGTAAGATTAAAAAACAACAGAATTTAACGGAGTTGAAGAGTTGTTCACCTATAAGATATTCTCATTGTATATTTAGTAATGAAATAGGAGTTGAATGCTATTGTAATGCAGCTTTGTGTATTTTGTTTCAAATGACTCCATTGATGCAAGAAATAGCTTCCACAGCAGAGAAGCAGCTATGTTTTAAACTTTAATGTCTTAAAATATCTGTAGACGAAAAACCACACAGGTTACACTCGGCAGTGTCAATCCGAAATGTAGCTATTGTAAGTGGAAATCAACAATTTTCTCAAAATACACAGGGAGGTAGTCAAGAATTTTTAATAACTGTCTTTGATTAATCAGTGAAGGAATATGTTGGTGTAGATAGATATGTAGGAATTATTTAAGAGTGGAATCATATATGTCCACAATGTAAGAAAGATTATTGTATTCCAGATCTCTATGAAAGATTTGCGAATGTGAATATCCCTGGTCAGAAAAGTGTAAATTTTTCTGATCTTGTAACTTAAGCATTTCATGACATGCAATGCAGTGACAGTGGTTGTAATTTAACATTGCAAAATCTTGTTTTAATTGCGTACATATTGATTATCTTTCAAAAATACATTGTAGATGGTACGAAAATTAAGACGTCAATAATGAATTTTAAATGTGCTCACATTTCTATTAGTAAGAAAACATTTAAAATGTGTGCAATACTTTTTCATGATGGGTCATCCATTGACTGTGGACATTTCAAGACATGGTGTGTATAGAAGTTGATTGGCTTGTTTGGAAAGACTTTATAGTCTCACATCAAGCTAGTTTGCCAAAGGGTTTAAAGAATACTTACTTAATTTTGTTAGAACCAACATTTTGAAATACATGTGTAATACGCTTTCTGAATATAAACATGCAAAATAGAATTTTGAAATAGAAGAATAGGGTGATGAGTGTTTTATATAAAGTTGGAGATGGATTGTTTCTAGGATGTAAAATGTAACCACTGATAAGAGTTTTAGGGAACAATTTAGTTTTACTGTGTTTACTTATTATGTTTATAAGTGGTGAAAATGAGTATGCACACAGTGTTTTTAAAAACGTATTTTAAATGAAATAAAAAATATAAATACCTTACTGAAAGGCTTCGTTTGTTACATGTATGAATAACTTCTGTATGCGGTGTGAAATTTTCAGAAAATGTGACAATGTATCCACTCATTAAACTGCATGTTTTTCTATTTTGTATGGTAGGTTTAGGAAAATTGGATTTAGTTTCATAGGTGTGCAGGTGGACAAAAAAGGATGCACACCAAATTATGAAAGAAGTTTTCAAATGGCTATGTAGATATCATTTGTATAATTTAGAATGCATAATGATATAGTAAAAGAAGTATTGCACACTGAGTACAACCTTTAGTGCCAATAGAAGTTTAAAGAATAATTCTTAGTTTATAAGAAATTTAAATATGATGTGTACACACAGATTTTATAAGAATCATAGAATTTAAATGTGTTAGCAGGTGAGACATGGGTGGGAAGACATCACGGAGGACGACTGGCGCATAGGGTATGCAGATAAGGAGGGGGTCACAAGAGCGTCTAGCACTCAGAGGAACCCTGTGCCAACGACCTGTCCTAGCAAGTCGAAGCGGCCACACATGTGTCCGAAATGATGTGCGTTGTCCTACCTGGAACCATGCACAGCATCCCGAATCACCCGTGTGTGCAGCGTGACACTGACTAGGACAGGCTCAACCCTGTCACAGATTGCCTCGTCTGCAGGTAGAGGAAGGTCAGTTGACGTAGATACATCCTCTACCTGCGAACAGGCCTGTACAGAGGCATCCTTGCTGGTGGAGGATGATGCAGTCAGAGGATCAGGGACAGAATTACATACAGGCACCTCCACGGTGACCAGTGCTGACTCCTGCCCCTGCCCCTGGACTGCACCACTTGCACCAGTAGAACCACCCCCTCCAGGGCCCATGCATGGGTCTGATATGGCATCCTCTTCAACCACCCCCCCACCAAACTGGATGACTCTGTGCTGTCTCTCGTAGCATGCTCCTGTGGGGGCTCACCTGCCCCTTCATCTGCCGAGGAGTCCACTTCCAACCTTGGCCTCTTGGACCATAACTCGGCAGCTGCGACCATGGACGCCGCACCAGTCCCCTCACTCCCAACAAATATTATTACCTGGGAGAGGGGCAGGGCCTTGCGTCTCCGGTTGACAGTGTCATCCCTGCCGCTGGGCTCCACAGTGCCGCCTCCGCCCTCTTTATCAGTCGACGCTGTAGACAGGGAGAGACAGAACACAGGCATCAGGACACCGTACAATGGTCTGCTAGACACATGACTATAGCACATGAGTGGCAGTGTCAAACATCACAGACGGCATCACACTCCACATCACTCAGGTCAATTGAACCCACACACATGCACAAACAAGCAGGGAACATGCAATAGGCATCACAGAGCATGCAATTCACATGCACATATACCACCAGACAGACATGCATCTGGCCATCTCTACCACCTGTCACAGTGCAATCATCGTCCACTATGTGACATCTGCCAATCGGGTACCTACATGTCCGTGTCACATGCATCCATGGCATCTCACAGTCACACACACACCAAACAGACACATGCACATATACACCGTGCACGTACATGAAGGTGGGATGAGCATCCAAGTGTCACACCCCAAACATGGCTGAGTCCACACACAGGCATGCAAACATGTGTGAATCTTCACATGCAGTTGTGCATCATGCATCGCAACACATACACCATTGATGTGCAGCACATATGACTGGACTCACATGCAGCATGGTCATGTCCCTGCACATACACATCTATACATGGGCCATATCAGACATATGTCCAAGCTGCACACTCCTGAAACACCTCAACATGCACTGTGTCGAATGAGAACGCATGGACACTTACTGCTCCACTCCAGATGGGTCTGCCTTTCGAGGAGATGGTGGTGAAGCGCTGGGCAAATGCGCTCCAGGACCCTCATCTGGTCGGTGGTAAGCAGGACCCAGTGCCCCACTGCATCCACTACGTCCAAGAGGCACCGTGCCTTCCTGAGGGTCCTGAACTTGAAGTCCTCCCAGCGCTTATGGACGTGTTTACAGTCGTGGGGTGCCACCCCCTCTGCGTTGATGGCACTCACGATGTCCAACCAGATCCAGTCGGTAGACTTCTGTTCCAGTATGGGTGGTCACAGCAACTGGACTCGTGGTGATGGCTGATTTGCAGGCATCTAATTGCAGGGCACGTTGGCAGCATGCAGTCTGGCAGCAGCAGATGGCTTGTAGGTGGCTGTTTGGGACTCTGGGAGCAGGTAAATGGCCTTCTGGGCAGGAGCGTGGACTTCCGTGTGTTGTCGCGTGGCCAGCTTGAGGCAGAGTGACTCGGCACGTGAAAAGTCGGTACATGTGCGGGTATTTTGAGGAAAGGCCCTAAGTGACGTGGTACGCGTAGGCATTGCTATGCGCACGGGTTAAAGGTCCGTGTAGGACACCATTTTCCTGTACATGCTTTTTGTGGAGAATGAGTGTGTGATTCTGGTACTTCTTGCGGGTTGACACGCGATTACTTCACAACGGTTGCTGTGTGTACTCCTTGTTTACTGCGGCAGAGCTCACTTCTTTTGGCGGGGGTGTTGCCAACAGTTTTTTCCATACATTTTCCAGGCAGATGGTGAGTCGCGCATGTATTTTTCCACTGTGGTTGCCCGTGTGTCACCTACCCATTCAGAGGTCATTGTAACCTGCGTGTTCCACACATATGCATTTTTTGTGTTTCTGGGTGCCACAGCATACTGCGGGTCCTTATATCCACGCACGTGGGCTTCCTATGGGTCGTGGGCACATTTGTTTTTGTTTTTGGGGTGTCTGTGTTGCATGACCCGTCATTTTTCCCCAGGGGTCACAGACAGTCTTACAGGAGCGCAGGGGTACCTATTCCATCTAGTACCCTGCCCCCTTCACCGCAATTGCCCAGGAGAGTTGTTTTCTGCACCTCCCATTCGCACAAGTACATCAGTGCCATGGTTGGGAGGTGACCAAGTGGTAAGGGAGGCAAAGGTGGCCAACCTCCAAGAGGTACCCATGGTAGGGGACGTGGCCAGGATGAGCAGTGTGGCCATGGTGGCAATGGTGGCAGTGGTGGGCAACGTGGGCAGGGTGGCCCAAGAGGGCAGTGGGTCCAGGACCATTCAGGGACACCTATGCCCCCACCCAGTGGATCAGGGAGATGCAGCTGACACCATCCCAGCACAGGCCCTGCAAGCCCGGCCCGGATTGGTCATGGAACAGGCACGGGATGACTCACAGGCCGACTTCGGTGTCACAAAGTCCAAGCCACGTGTGGCAGTGAAAGTTACTGTCACCAGGCCACGTGGATTTGGGGCAGCAATGTCATCTGCTGCCCCGAGCAGCCAGGTTGTGGAGGCTGCAGTGGCAGCTGCAGCTGACACCACCCTGGCTGTGAGTCACCCAGCCAGGACAGTGTTGGTCCTGGCCCCTCACACCAAGCCAGTTGTGGCGCTTGGTCCTGGCAATAGCAGCCAGCAGCCAATGCCTGCAGTGAGACCTTTGGTCATCGTGCCATTACCTGCTTCCAGTAGCCAATCCACCTGTGCTTAGTCCCGGACTGACCGGAGCGGCTTAAGCCACTCAGGGTTTGCACCATCTCTCAAGAGGAAGAAGCGTGCTCTTGTGGAACAGGCTTTGACCCCAGACACGGCTCGCCCCTCCAGCACGTCAAGGAAGCAGAGTTTCAATAATGTGGAACAAGACGCACTTGTGAGCTATGTGTCGGAGCATGGCCGTGACATGCTGATGACGGCAGGGTGAAAGACTATGTCTGCTCAGCGTAGGGCCCACTGGCAGTGCATCACAGACCACATTAGTTCCTTGGGATTTGTGAAGCGCACAGCTGATGATTGCTCAAAGCATTGGAATGACCTCAAACACCGAGCAAAAAACAAGCTGACTTCTAATTACGCCTCTGCTCTGGTGACTGGCAGTGGGTCACCACCAGAGGAGGATGAACTCACAGAACATGAGGCAATCGCTGGAGGCTTCATTGCGAGGATCAGATCCAAGGCATGGAAGACCTACCAGATCTTGAGACAATGTCCGGTGAGTGCCCATTTATGTATGTCCAGACGATGTGTATGTTGCTTGAGTGATGTGTTGTGAACGAGTGCCAGGTCAGGCTGCGTAGTCATAACTACCATATGTGACCCATGTAGTGCCTCCAAGCCATCCCCCACCCTTGGGCTTGGGGTTCACTGTATCCCTACTGATCACTGCAAACACTTTGCACGTGACAACTGCACTTGCCAGCATGCCACGACATTTTTATTACAGTTTTTTCTCTTTATAGTGCCTGGTTCATGGAATGAGTTGCATGAAAAATGCAGATTTGCGTGCCTTTCTAGCCGAAAAATCACCATACTTCAGGCAGGGATTTTCATCCAGAAAGGCGCACAAATGGGCGCTTTTCACGCAAACAATTCCATCAATCAGGCTGATTGACTGCTGCGCACCTACACATGTACTGCACCCGTTCACTTCTGAGCCCTGTGTGAACCTTCAACATGACAATTCACTCTTGTCATGTCCAAGTGACCTACCATTGATGTATCCATGTGCCCCCATCACTGTATTTGAACACACTGGGTTGTTGCAGCGTGTGAAACATGTGTGTTTTGTGTCACTTTTTTGCATGTTATGTTTGATGATATGTATTTTACCTGGATGGGGACAGTAGTGATTAACTCCCATCTGGGTGTCCTTGCCAGTTCTGCCATGGCTATGCTACGTTCCATTTGTGTGCTGGCATGTGTCATGTTTGTGGATGGTCCATGCCACTCACAGGCTAATGTGTGATGCAGGTGCTATGCACCATGCAGCATATGTGTTGCTTTTCCATTTTGGAGTCATCAGTGTCTGCTTTCAGGGTCCCCTTCCACTTCATTGCCACTTCAAGCATGGCTGAGTTTGTGTAATGTGTGACATGTCTGATTAATGTATTGGATGTGTACATTGTGATGCCTATGTGTTACATCTATGCTGTTCATGTGTGTCTTCATGACTTTCATTTTGTGCAGGTGATGAGGCACTAGATGCTGTGGAGGAGGAAGAGATGGCACAGGGGCAGGAGTACTCAGAGCCCCAACCAAGCAACACTGGAGGATGTGGGGTGGTACCGCATGAGAATCCATTGCTCCGACAGACCATCCCGTCCATAGGTGTGTCTGGGTACACCTCCGAGAATCTCTATGGATCAGGTGCTGAATCATACATTGTCACAAACGTCCCGTCAGAGGTGAGTGTTTCTGTCAGGGATGCTATTCTGTCCAACACACCTGCACTGGGAGTAGACCCCTCAATGGCCCATTCAGTGTTGCAATGTCCACCTGTGGCGGTTACGGATGCAGGATCACACTCCACACTATTTGCTCCTGTTCCTGGGGCAGCAGATCAATGGAGGAATTTAGTCCTGCAGCCTCAGGCAGTGCCAGCACAGCAAGGTGCACATCACCTTGGGGCAAACAGGTGTCATGTCTTGCAACGCGGTGGCCGTGCACCACCGGGCAATACTGTGTGGGAGAACTCCATGTATGCAATTGCACAAAAACAGGGGGCATCATGTGAGATAATGGCCCAGGTCGTGGACAGGGTGGCCTCTTCCATTCTCCCCCCCCGAAAGGCAGGTTGAGCTCCAGCAGCAGTGCAGTCCACGTGCCGCTCATACAGGCAGGAGATGTTGGCTGCCAATAGGGACCGATGGGCTGAACTGGGGGCTCTGCGCACAGCCATATCTGCAGAGGCACAGGCCCACAGGGATGCCCTAAGGGAAGATAACACCTCCCTCAGAGCTACTCTGGGTGCACTTGAGGTGTCCCGGAGTAGACTGTCAGAACAGCAGCTCGAGCAGCTAACATGCACCATCTCAGCTGAGCTCCAGGCAACCCGTGAGAAGATCCGTGCATCATGTGAGGCCTTGCAGGCAGAACTCCATGCTAACCGTGACGTGCTGCATTGGCACCTCTGGACCCTCATCCTGCAGAAACAAACCTTTCAAACCTGCATGCTTGCTGCAATGGAGGAGCATGCCAGGGCTTTGCATGATCTGCCTCCCGCACACCTTCTCATGTAGCATCAGAGGGTGACGACAGCAATGGCAGTTCTCCCACTATCGGGTAGCCATGCAGGCCATGAGCTCATGGAGGGATTTATTTTTTCTCAACATCCACACATGTGGGTGTTGGGGTGCACCTCACACCTCCTCCCTCCTGCTGGATGCCCCCCCCCGGTCGCCCATGGCCATTTTTGATTTTTCTTTTTTCTTTTCTAATTTTAATTGTTCCTCTTTTTTGTCTATTGTGCATTCATGTTACAGTGTGTTGCTTTTTGTGGCACCCATAGGGATCCACTGTGTGTTCCAGCTGGGCCCATACAGGCTTGTCTTGTGTTTGTGTTTGAGTCTTGGGGTTCAGACACATATGCCACTCCTGCATCCCCTTTCCATGGGCTCGCAAGGGTGGCACCGTGTGACAGTAACTTACACAGAGGCATTGGGCTTCCATCAGTTGTGTGGCCAGCCTGTAGTCCAAACTGTGTATACACCCCTAGTGGGGATTAATGATGGTTTCTCCACTGCATGGTTGATTTGTATATTGTATTCAATATTGCTCATTATGTATAATTACATGTAGCTTCTTCATGTGTTACCTTGTCTCCATTGCAGATGCAGTTAATGCTGTATGCAGTACCCTGCCACATTTACCTACCAGCAACACACTGAAGATGGGAGGGGTCGATGTGCTGCCTTTGTCAGATTGTAACACTTGGACTATTGTGATTGGTCACTGTCAGACGTTGCCACTGTTGTGTCCTGTATTCATGATTTGTCAAGCTGGTAAGTATATATTCATGTGTGCAGTTTCTTATGAGAGGGAGTTGTATGTGACCTGTTTCCATTTGTGACGGTGCACTTTGTGACAGTTGTGTCATGTGTTGTGCATTATTTGGTTGCTTTCACATTGCATGCCCTGTCATGGTGTCTTGGTCAGGTGACTTGGGGTTTGGGAGGGGTTGGGTGACATACCAGTATATGGTTGTGCTGTTTTGCAAGGGGGTAGTCCTTTATGTAGCATGAATGTGTGCCTTTTACTGACACAGCATTGGCTCTCTTTAAGTAGCTAGGTATGCACACAATGTAGCACTTCCAGGGAAACAATCTCAGGGTGGTAGGGTTGAGACAGTTGACTGTCCCTTTGTCATCATCGATTGTCACCTGGTATGTGCTAGGCCTGTGTGCACTCCGCAGGGGTGGGATTTTAGGTGAAAAATGTTGCTACAATCTGGGTACGGGCTGCCTCGCCATGTGCCCTTTCCACTCCCATCCACAATGGCCATGCATGTGGTTGGAGATGTGGGGCCACCACCATGTCCACCGGCACACCCCGCCAGGTTGATAAATTGTGCATGATACATGCTGCCACAATGATCCTGCACACTACCGGGGGCGCATATAGCAGCTGGCCACCAGAGCGGTCAAGGGAGCGGAAATGTGACTTGAGCACTGCAAATGTGCGCTTTACTATGCCCTGGGTTGCAATATGGGCTGTGCTGTATCTTACCTTGGGTGGTGTGGTGGGGTTCCGTATTCCCTTTTTAGGGAATTTTGGAGAGGAGATTATATTCAAAGGCGATGCTATGGACCCATAGATCTCAATTCAATTCCTGTAGTACCCAGTGAGACCTAGGAAGGCTCTCACTTGGGTTTGACAGTAGGAATGGCCCAGTTTTGTACAGCTTGTACTTTGCTAGGCAATGGCCTTATTTCACCCCCTCCTACCTCATGACCAAGGTAGACCACTTTGCTCAGACAAATTTGACATTTGCTTGACTTTATGGTCAGATGGGCCTGCTCAAGAGCCTGCAAAACATATCCTAAGTGATCAACATGTTCTTTCCAAGTAGGGCTGAACACTGCAATGTCATCCAAGTATGCCATGCAGAAGTCCTCCATCCCATTAAGAACTTGATTGACCATCCTTTGGAATGTAGCAGGTGCATTATTTAATCCAAAAGGCATAACCTTAAACTGGTAGAGGCCTGCTGGGGTTGAGAATGCAGTTTTCTCCTTGGCATGGTCTGTCAGGGCTATTTGCCAATAGCCTGACGTCAGATCAAATGTACTGAGGTACTCGGCTGCACCAAGTTTATCCACCAGTTCATCTGTCCTTGACAAAGGATGGGCATCAGTCTTAGTGACTGCATTTAGAGATCTATAGTCCACACAGAATCTCAACTCCTTGGATCCTGCCTTTGGTACTAGAACAACTGGGCTAGACCATGGACTTGTAGATGGCTCTATAAACCCGAGATCAAGCATCTTGTTGACCTCTCCTTTGATGTGGGATTTCTCATGTTCTGACATTCTGTAAGCTCTGCTTTTCAGAGGTAGACAATTACCAGTGAGAATATCATGCTCGCCCCAAGGAGTCAAGCCTGGTTAAAGTGAAAACAGGGAGGCAAACTGATTTAACAGAACCTTGCTCTCCTTCTATGCTCTCATCCAAAGATTGGCCTCTGAGTAGGTCAGGTAGAGGGTCACTCTCCTCCTCCTCTTGAGCTGAAGCTAGAAGCAAAGCTCCCACTTCTGGTCTCGAGACATATGCCTTCAAACAGTTGGTGTGAAAGACTCTGGTAGCCTCCTTAGGTCTGCCTAAGTCCACCAGATAGTTCACCTCTCCAAGTTTGCCCACAACTTTGAAGGGTCCTATCCATTTGTCCTGCAAGGCCCTCTGCCTTGTTGCCACCATAACTAGCACAAGCCGGTCTTGAGGAAATTCAACCATGCTGGCCTTCTGGTCATGCCAATGTTTGACCAGAGCCTGACCTGCTTTTAAGTTATCAATAGCTTCTGCCATCATGTGTGACATTCTCCTCCAGAGACCTATCATATTGTCAGTCACTCTGACTGTCTTGGGGGAAGGAGTACTCTCCAACCCCTCCTTAATCAAGGCCAATGGACCTCTGACTGGATGGCCATAGAGAAGTTCAAAGGGACTGTTACCAACTCCCTCCAGAGGGATTTCTCTATAAGCAAAGAGAATGCATGGTAGTAGAAGGTCCCTCTTTCTTTTAAGGGGTTCCTCTAAAGCACCGATCAAGCTCTTCATAGTACGATTAAACCTCTCCCCCAGTCCATTTGTCTGTGGATGGTAGGCTGTAGTGACACCACCGTTTTTCCACATGGCTTACATGTAGTGGGACATACAGTTGGATCCCCTGTTGGATATCACTTCCTTAGGAAACCCTACTCTGATAAAAATACCAAGTAGAGCCTTAGCCACAGCCTGAGTGATAACAGTCCTCATAGGTATTGCTTCAGGATACCTAGTAGCATGGTCTACTACAACCAGGATAAACCTGTTTCCTGAAGATGTGGGAGGGTCAAGGGGATCAACAATGTTGATGCCCACCCTCTCAAAAGTAACTTCCACTACTGGCAGAGGCACCAAGGGTGCCACATTCTTGGCTCCACTCTTGCCAGAGGTTTGGAAAATGTGACAGCTTCTACAGAATTTGTCAACCTTTGAACCCATCTTAGGCCAGTAGAAGTATAGGGGGAGAGCCTTTCCTTGGTCTTTTTGAAACTCAAATGACCAGCCAAAGGTATCTCATGGGCCAACTGTAGGAATTGGAGTCTGTTTTCTAGGGGCACTTCAAGTCGTTTGCAGTCCCCAGGGATAGACTCAGTCGGTTCACTGTAGAAGAGGCCATCTTCCCAGTGCAACCTATGCTTCCCAGGCTATTGCCCATCGAGCTGAGAAGCTGCCTGTAGGTGAAGACCTTCAAGAGTAGGACACTCTCTTTTTCCTATGCTGATGTCTGCCCTATTGGGTCCACCTTCTGCCAGTAAAGACTGCAGCTCACGATGGGCAATAGGATCCAGATCTCTAACTAGGGTGATGTCTTCTTCCAGATCTGACTCTTCAGAGACTGGATCAACCACACATAGTTGTACCTCACACTCAGCCTCAGCAGGTGGAGGAGTCACAGCTGTGACTTTGGACAATCTTGGGGATGTCCTGTCAAACTAGAAATTATATCGTGCCTCCTATTGCTATGAATATATGTATATTGGCCTACACCAAGCTGCTAACAAGCTGCTTATAAACTACATGTGAATAAACTCGCATTGCAAGGTCCTGACCTTAGAAACCATGTAAACTGTCATTTTGGGTCAAGCCGCCATTTTAGGTTTTCTTGCTCTATAAAGTCACCATGTGAGCTAAAATGGTAGCCTATGTTATTCAGAACAGAACTCGATTGTCATGACCTCTGTACAGATAATGTATAACTTGCCTGCAGGCCACTTGTTATGGTCATGAGCTGAGACCTTGTCCTTCTGCTGACCTGTGTGCAATGGATTACCTGTATCACCGAAACTGATCTATAATTGAATGAGAATACCTGCTTAACTATATTGTACAAATTAAGTCCTGCATTGTAATGTTAAGCCTAGAGCATACATTATTACCATTTCTTCTTGTCAATGTATAAACCTAAGATGAACTAGATTTGACCTGGCAAGGGTCCCTAGAGCAGTAACTTATTTATGGAATGGTGAACCTGCAGAAAGGCTGGACAACAGGCTGGAGAAATGTATAAAAGCCTGACTGTTTCAATGAATATTTGCACTCACTGAGCACACCGAACCACGCCGGAGTTCGCTGTGGGTCGCTAGCTATCTGAATTTTGTTCTGTTCTTTTGTAACTGGATTCAGTATAAAATAAAGTACTTTGTATGTTCCTTTGTAACCTGTGTTTGGTGTGTTTCCTTTTTGGTTACCCTGCCTCATATTATTTCCTTGTTTTCACAGTTGGCGCCCGGAATAGGGACCCTCAAGATTGATGCCGGATTATTGAAGGTTGACGCACGCTATCGGACCCGGATCGGACGGTGTGACATAACGGGCCCGACTGAACGAGACGCGACACCTCAACAGCGCTGCACGATCCGTTCCCTGGACGATAGCCGTGCGGTCTGAGACGGCATCTTGACGAGGGTCAATTTTTTGAGGCGGGCAGATTTGCCGAAATCACCATACACAAGGTAAAATTCGTTAGGTAAGTCCTTTGTAAACCGATCGGTCCTCCTTAGGTTTGGTCAGGTGAGTCGTTACCCGACTCTTAATTCAACCCTGACAATTTGAATTTGGCGCATTGTATCTGCAGACCCAATTATTGACCAGGTAACACCGAGTATTTGAGAAATGCCTGGGAAATGGTCTAGCTGCTTTAGGGCATTATTCTGCAGCGATAGACAATCTTTGGAATTTAGCCGTCCGGCACCACAGGAGGGGTCACCGGCATGTACTATGTACTGTAAGCAAGGCATTGGAATCGCAGTATTTAATAAAATTTGGCACAGACAAACCAGAAATGCCTCCGAACGTCAGTGGCCAGTCAATGGTAGTTTTGAGATCCCTCGTATTGAATATTTAGAGTCAGTCTTGGTAAAAAAGAAGGCCAGACCTGCAGCATTTGATGTTTTGCAAAATTGGAAAAGAGAAGCGTTGCAGCAGCTTAAAAGTAGGGAAAAACATGTGCGCCGTCATAAAACAAATGCTGAAAAGGCGCTGTTTTATGATCAGGACAAACAGTCTGAGTCGGTTAGGAATATGGACAGGGCTTTCTCACTCGGTATTCAGAAAATCTATCCTTCTAAAGATCTTCATGTTTCTGATGAGTTTATCGACAAATTGTTAAATGTACGAAGGCCTGGTGCCTCTGCACCACCTCCATATGTTCCTCTTCCTCCTGCTGTACCTCTTCCTGCTGTTATTCCTGCTCTTCCTGCTCAACCTGTTGTTCCTATTCCTCCGGTTGTTGTTCCTCCACCTGCTCCTCTGCCTCTTCCCATTGCACCAGTAATAGTACCTCCATTGAATTTGCCTGCACCCTCACTCCCAAGTAGTTCTGTACCGCTTGTAGTTGATCAGGGTGCGGGGTCGAGGATTGTTACTCGTAATACTGTTCTTACAGAAAAGAAACAGGATTTGTTTGCATGGGCTAAGCATTGTATGGAGAGAGATGATCGAGCTAATGTTCTTGCCACACTTTCTAATATGGATAATTTTCCTGAGAAAAATGTTTTCATTGAAGGTTTAGGGATTCATTTATGTGTAATGTGGGGTAAATTAAATAATGCAGACCTCCCACAAGGGTTGAGGGACCTGAATACTTTAGCGTTTTCAAGAGACACTGTGGAGAAGGTACATGAGCATGTTGAGAGGATATTTGAGTATAGAAAGGAGTTGGAAAGGTTACGGAATGAGGATGACGAAGAAGAAAGTATGTATGTACAGAAACGATTTCTTCCGTGTCGTAAATCGACATCTGAGGAGGAGCGAATTTGTACAAAAGATGCGATTAGATGGATTTCAGACATATCGATAACTCCAGTTGAGGTCTATGACACATACAGTCAATATACGCTAGAAATGCAGAGGAAAGTGATACAGGTAATGGTTGAGTACCTGCAGGATGAATGTTTAAAGAGAAAGGTTAGTTGTCCCACAGAGTTATTGAGCATTTATAAGAGAGCTTTTTCACTTGACACTTCTTCAACTGCTTTAGCGCTCGACTTAGCTCTGTTGCTCAGTAAGCGTTCGGAGTTGCCTACATCTCAGTTGCCTATGAGTGAGGTTCCTCCGACATTTGTCCCAAAGGTTGATTAGACAAACTATTCCTGACATTAGGAAAAATCCGACAGGGTTCTATAAAGAGATAGAGTCCGTTTTGCAGTCCTCAGTGTTTACCCTAGGCGACATTGATTTGCTATTCCCTGTAATCCTGCCTGTAGATTTGTGGAAGTTAGAACTATAGACGATGTACCAGGGTTGGGAGATACATGGGCTAACATAGTTAGGCTTGATGGGGAAAGGCCAGCTGGTGAGAGACCACCTCAGGTGATACTAACTTTGCCTGACAGAATCATTGCAAAACTGAAAACTATAATCCCTGAAAAGAGAATTATTTGGGACAAGCTTACGGCCTGTGTCCAAGGAAAATCTGAGGGTGCTACCGAGTTCTTTAATAGGTTCGAACAGGTATTCTCGGATTTCAGTGGACAAGACTTAGGCACAGAGACTGGGAAAAGATTATTCGTGGACAAATTTGTACGTGGATTGCTGCCTGACATCCAGTCACAAATTATGTCATCTGAGAGCGCTTGGCAGGCGAAATCCCAATCAGAAGTACTGCACATGGCTCAGTACTACGAGAACCGTGTTAATAATGAAAAAGATAGAGTCGAGAAGAGAAAAGGTGATTTGAAGACTAAAGTATTGTTACAGCAAATTGTTGGAGGCCCCAGAGGGGGTAGTTCGCAGATTAGAGGTCAGTATGTTCCACAAGGGAATGTGCCTTGGGTCCTGTGAATATTAACCAGTGTGCCTATTGTCACCAGGAGGGTCATTGGCGTGCACAATGCCCCGTCCTTCGACAGAGGTTGAATAACACATTTGGAAATATTGGAAGACGATCCAGAGGTCGCCCGGGTGTAGGGGGCCCTGGTAGAGGCCAGTTTTTGCAGGATCCCCAACAACCTTTTTCACAGGATAATCAGACTTCGAGTGTGGATACTAGAAACATATTTGATCATCCTTCTGCTGCATATCTATCTGAAGAGTTTCCTTTTGATGATATTTTGTTTAGTTAGGATTGCCCGAAGCAGGGTTTGGAACCTACACCTATTCCCGTTAATCAGAAAGGTCCCTATGTTGAAATGGTAGTGGGAAATAGGAAACATCAATTTTTGATAGATACTGGAGCACAGAAGTTCTCCATTGATCATTCTCGGGTTCCAAACATTCCACTGTCAGGGCAAACCAATTTTTCTGTAGGGTTTTCTGGCACACCAGTTGTTTGTCCGGTTTCTTCACCGGTACCTATTTCTTTGGGTCCCTTTACGGACCACTGTCCATTTCTCTTGACTTCGAATAGTGGAGAGAATTTGCTGGGGTTGAATCTGTTGAAGGAATTAAATGCGGTAATTCATTGTTCTTCTGATGGAGTGCGTTTGACGATTTCACCACAGCAATGTTCTGTTTCGCAATCCTTGACAAGGCCTTTGCCGCGAGAATTCAGTAATGTACCAGAGTGTTTGTGGGCAGTTGATGACAATGATGTCGGTGTTTTGCAGATTGAGCCTGTTAAAATAGTTTTGAAACATGGAATTAAGCTGCCCCGTATTCCACAGTATAAGATCTCAGTTGAAGGCGAGCGAGCTTTGAAGAGCATTGTCTCCGATTTTGTGCATCGTGGGGTGATTGAGGAGATTGCAGGAAGTTTGTGCAATAGTCCGATTTTACCCGTGTACAAAAAAGGTGATAATGCAATTCCATTTCGTTTTATAATTGATTTACGTGCTATTAATAAAGTCGTTGCTCCGCAATTTCCAATTGTGCCTGATGTGACGACAATATTAACCATGATTCCAGCTACGGCTACTCACTTCAGTGTTGTGGACCTAAAGAATGCTTTTTTCAGTATTCCTATACATGAGGATAGTAGATACTTGTTCGCGTTCACCTTAGGGGGACGCTCATTCACATTTACTCGTGCACCTCAAGGTTATACTGAGAGTCCTGGTATTTATAGTAGGGCTTTGAAAGAGCAGCTTCATACCCTTGGATTGCCCCCTACTTGTATGTTGCTTCAATATGTTGATGATTTGCTTTTAGCCGCTGACTCCGAGAGCTCTTGTAAAGAGGGCACTGTGGTGTTGCTCATCCATCTAGCTAAGCATGGTCACAAAGTTTCGCTCAAAAAGTTTCAATATTGTTGCCAGGAGGTCGCCTATTTAGGCTATCTCCTGTCAAAGGAGGGAAGAAGATTGACACCTGAAAGAATAAAACACATTTCTGGCATGTCTGTCCCAAATACACAAAAGGAAGTTAGAGCCTTGATAGGTATGGCTTCTTACTGTAGGTTATGGATCCCAAACTTCTCACTAGTGATAAAACCGATGTTGGCCTTGACGAAGAAGGGTATTTCTTCACCATTGCCATGGAATACGGAACATCAACATTCATTTGAGTTGCTCAAGACTGCATTATGTTCGGCACCAGTTTTGGGCACACCGAACTATGAGAAAGCCTTTGTGTTGTTTGTGCATGAATGTGATGGATGTGCTTTGGCTGTATTAACGCAGGAACATGGAGGGAAGAATAGGCCATGCGGTTACTACTCTTCCGCCCTTGATCCTGTTGCATGTGCTTTGCCAAGATGTTTGCGCGCTGTCACTGCTGCTGCTGCGTTGTAAAACAGAGTGAGGGAATGGTCCTACGCCATGATTTAACCCTGATGGTGCCTCACTCTGCAGATATTCTATTGAACAAAACCCAAATGCAACACCTCACTTCCGCACGACTTACAAGATATGAATTAATCTTGTTTGCTCCCCACATTCAAATTAGGAGGTGCTGCGTTCTTAATCCGGCTGAACTCCTACCTTTCCTGCAAAATACTGTTTTCGGTGACGAAGAGTCACATGACTGCCTGTATACTACTGAACAAGATACAAAAGGCAGAGTTGATTTGAGGGACACTCCTTTGGATAACCCACAAGGGGAGCTGTTTTGTGATGGCTCCTGCTTCAAACTACTGGATGGTATATCCACAGCTGCTTATGCAGTCACTACATTGAGTACGGTTGTGGAGACCAAGAGAATTACCCATAACTCTGCGCAGGCCGCAGAGATTATAGCATTGACTCGAGCTTGTGAGCTTTCCGAAGGCCTAACAGTAAACATATATACTGATAGCCAGTATGCCTTTGGGGTGGCTCACAACTTTGGGAGACTTTGGTCAGAGAGAGGGTTTTTAACTTCGCATGGCACCAAGATCCAACATGGCTCCCTGATAGAACAATTGCTTTCAGCGCTTGCGCTCCCTATTCAGTTAGCAATCATTAAGTGCGCAGCACATCGCAAGATTATAGATGATGTAGGGAAAGGGAATGCTTTCGCTGATCAAATAGCTAGACAAACTGCCTCTGATCTCTTCACGGAGATGTATGTTTCAAGGGAGACTGTAGATGCCTATGCAATGGATGAGGGTGTTGGGTCTGTACGGGATATCCAAGCCAATGCCACATTAGAAGAATCCAAGAGGTGGGCTGAGGGCTTGGGGAAACTCGATGATGATGGGTGTTGGGTGGACATGCTCAGAGCGCCGGATTAGTGGTAAGACACAATGGTATCATAAAAAACAAGCTTGCTAAAACGTGTGCCGGCACCGAACTAAAATGGCAGGACGCCTTGCCGATCGTGTTACTTTCTATGCGGACAACCCCTCAAACTAAGACTGGGCTCTCTCCCTTTGAGGTGGTAATGGGGAGACCTGCTAATATTTGGGGTTTGCCTAAAAGCTGCGCATTGCGCGATGTAGAAAATGTACTTCTCTCCGACTATTGTAACCAATTGACTAAAAACCTGTTTTCAATTTATCACCAGGTGCGAGAGGCATTGCCGGTGAGGTACGAGGGCCCCGGTCACAGTCTACGACCAGGGGATTTGATCCTCGTTAAATCCTTCGATAGAGCGTCTTGCCTCGCACCACGTTGGAGGGACCCCTACCAGGTGCTCCTGGTCACTCAGACTGCGGTGCGGTTAGGAGGACATCGCCACTGGATCCACGGCAACCACACCAAACGGATCCCACACCCAGTGCCATACGATACAGAAGAAGCAGAACCCATTTCCGACATTGAAACCAACATACCCGAAACGGCAGACGGTGGAGAGAGAGTATCGGAGGCCGTTCCGGAAGTTGTAAGGCCCGACAAAACGGCCATCATGCCTCCTTGCTCTCCCACTGCATCGTTTGTGGATCGTCCATCTTCTGATCCAACTTCCGTTCACTCGCCACCTCCTGTGGGAAGTGATGACATCCTGTCTGCTGATTCTTTTCCTATGGAAACTGTGAAGTATAATCTCCGCCCAAGGAGATAGGCTTGCCTTTTTTTGGCCCAATTGCATAAAGGGTTCTGCTGGCTAAGGGTTGTGGGAAAAGACATTAAGAAGATGCGCGACCGGAGTCGCCAGCAAACAAACAATTGGTGTTTCTCGATTGAAGACGACAATGCCCGCATCCGCTACCATTCGTACTGAACTTTTGGACAAAAATGTGACTAGGAGAGACAATGAGCAGATATGTATGGGGCCCCGAAAATGTTTTGTTGTCTACTGGTGATAATCATGGGACTTTTAGTAACTGTTGGTTGTGGGTTTTGGTATTTGGAGAGAATGTACCCTTTGAATGATTTCCTACCTGTTGAAAATATAACTGTTGTTCCCACTTCTTCTGTGCAACTACATACCTTGTCACCTAGAGATCTTTTGCATAGACAGAATGATCAAAATAACACTCTACTTCTAATTATGAATGCTACCCATGCAATCTTTAACAGAACCAATTGCTGGATCTGCTCGCATTTACCGCAACATGGGGATAAGGGGCTAGGTTGGTATATCCACCCTTTACCTTTGACAACTGCTTGTTATGCTTCACTTAGAGCACTGTTCTTTGGCCGATGGAAGGATAGCATCTTGGGGAACTTTGATGGCACTAATTTGAATAGTTTTGAGAAACGTGTTCTACTCCACTGGGATGATCGCTTTTCGCAAATAGGAGTAAGCTCAATATTGCTTCTATTAGGCCTTCTGATAGACTGTCTTGTCCTTTCCAATCTTTGATTTCCTTTAAAATGGCTCCGATAGGCAATAAGGATGCCGTGCCTCCTTCTTATACTGTTAACCATAGCCCGACTCAGTTTCTTTCTGCATACAGAGGAATGGCACCCGGTCAATGGGAGATTTTAAAGGTTGTGCCAATGTTGCAAATTTGACTGGGGAAGACAGACCTTTGTATGCAGGCGAACCTATCTATTTTGTTTGCGTTAATGTAGCATTTCCTTGGTTGCCCAGGGATTGGCAGGGAACTTGTTACCTAGGAATCCTGTTACCTGGGGTGTTTATAGCAAGTACTGCAGAGGTTTCGAAGGCTCGTCCACGGTGGGGCGAGAATGGCGACACTCCAGCACAGGTTTTAGGAGACGTAGCGAAATCATTCCTTCCATTCTTTGGGCAGATAGCGAATTCCGGGGATATCAGGAAGCTAGCGAGAGTACTGGAGAGAACCATCAACCGGACCACAGATATACTCTATAATATGACTTTAGAGCAGAAAGCAATCAGATTGGTAGCGCTTCAGAACCGGATGGCATTAGATGTCATTCTGGCTGAACGTGGTGGAGTATGTAAACTAGTGGGGTCCGCTTGCTGTGTTTTCGTACCGGATTCCTCCCCAACTATTTTTAAGGCAATACAGAATCTGCACATTCTTAGTTCAGAAGTTCAGAAGTGCATGTTCCTGAGGGAAATTGGGATCTTAGCGCTTGGTTTTGGGACTTCTTGCGGTCTTGGGGTTGGAAAGTGCTTTCAGTCTTGCTGATTATTTTGGGAATTCTGCTATTTCTTTGTTGTTGTATCCAATGTCTACCAAGTATATGTTCAATGCTAGGGGGATGTTGCGCTCAGGCGATAGGTACAATAGGACATAAAGTGTATTCCCCTGGATAAAACCTCTAAGGAGTATGTACTGAAAGAGATCTTAGTAAAAAATCTAATGGCGATCGATATTTCTGACAGCTATTCAGGGTGTATGGACGATGACACATGGAGTTATTTGCAGGGAGATCAGAAGTAGTTTAGCACTTGGCATAGGCCAAAAAGAGGGTTTGTCAAACTAGAAATCATATCGTGCCTCCCATTGCTATGAATACATGTATATTGGCCTACCCCAAGCTGCTAACAAGCTGCTTATAAACTACATGTGAATAAACTCGCATTGCAAGGTCCTGACCTTAGAAACCATGTAAACTGTCATATTGGGTCAAGCCGCCATTTTAGGTTTTCTTGCTCTATAAAGTCACCATGTGAGCTAAAATGGTAGCCTATGTTATTCAGAACAGAACTCGATTGTCATGACCTCTGTACAGCTAATGTATAACTTGCCTGCAAGCCACTTGTTAGGGTCATGAGCTGAGACCTTGTCCTTCTGCTGACCTGTGTGCAATGGATTACCTGTATCACCGAAACTGATCTATAATTGAATGAGAACACCTGCTTAACTATATTGTATAAATTAAGTCCCGCATTGTAATGTTAGGCCTAGAGCATACATTATTACCATTTCTTCTTGTTAATGTATAAACCTAAGATGAACTAGATTTGACCTGGCAAGGGACCCTAGAGCAGTAACTTATTTATGGAATGGTTAACCTGCAGAAAGGCTGGACAACAGGCTGGAGAAATGTATAAAAGCCTGACTGTTTCAATGAATATTTGCACTCACTGAGCACACCGAACCACGCCGGAGTTCGCTGAGTTGTACTGAGGGTCGATAGCTATTTGAATTTTGTTCTGTTCTTTTGTAACTGGATTCAGTATAAAATAAAGTACTTTGTATGTTCCTTTGTAACCTGTGTTTGGTGTGTTTCCTTTTTGGTTAACCTGCCTCATATTATTTCCTTGTTTTCACAGTCCTTGTTAGTAGCACCAGGGCGCTATCTGCTTTCTTCTTGTAGGTCTTGGGTTTCCCCTTTGCCTCTTTCTTTCCTGAAATAGCAGTGATCAACTCCTGTGGAGTGGGGGTGATAGTTTCCTTTATCAATTCCACTGGAGAGCCTATCAAGGTCCTCTCCCTTGCAGGCCTAGTGAGCTCCTGTTTCCTTTAAGTGGGAGGCCTGGGGGTACTAGACACAACTCCAAGAGTTTTCAGGTCATTACCTAACAGGACTCTCCCAGGCACTTCGCTCTACACACTAACAGGTATTTTGACAGTCATATAATTACACTGGGTGAGAGCTGGTAACTGGGGAAGCGTTTGCACAGGGCCTCCAGCTAACTTGGTTAGGTGTTTGGGTGCCTTAGCAACATCCTCTATCTTATAAAATTATTTATCAACCACAGTTATGCTGGCTCCAGTGTCTCTGATGTCAGGGGTCTCCTGGCCATTCACAAGAACACTATATTTATAATACTCTTTAGTATTATCTGGGATGGAATTATAGACATCTAAATTCTGTTTTTCCCACAAACCCAGGGACACTAAAGAAACACTAGCTGAGATTCTCATGGGTTCATCAGCCAGTTAGTGAAAGTTTCCACTTGCCATAGGTACTTCTTCCTCTGGGGAGAAGGCTACGGAGACAGTGTGGACCCCTGAAGGTTTACCCTTACATCTGGTATCCCCTTTCACATGGTCAGTTGACCCACAAATTCCCAAATGTTTTGATGAATGGGGGCTTGTTCTGACCTCCATCTGGTTTGGGTCCAGATGGTGCACTAGCCTGATTCCGTTTCCCTTGTGGCATACCCTTATTGTTTTGTTTGGGGCCCTCTTTTGGATTGGAGGTATTAGAATTCTCCTTGTTTTCTTTCTTTGGCTGCTTTCCCTCATCCTTCATCTGAATTGCCCAGAATCCTTGTGAGTAGCCCTGTTGGCTAGTGTTTGCTATCGGCAGTGATAGTGCATCTGACCAAGACATTAAGAAGTCACATAAAGAAGAGTATTCACTCCATAAATAACATGTAATAACGGATTGAGGTGTGTTGGTATCCTAAGGTGACCTGTCATTACAGTTCCTAGTTAGATTGTGAGCAAAGGTGCCCCATGCTTGATTATAACCACACACATGACTAAACCAACCAATACTTTGAGCGTTATGCTACATTAGCTCATTTTAATGCATCCGACAACATATCCACTAGGCATGTTTTTACCACTTCCTCCTGTATTCAGAGTATTTACAGCGTTCAAAGTATCTACATTATTACGATCTAGCAACATTGTTGCGGTAGTAAAAGGATCCTATACTTGATTCATAAGTGTTATTTCTTACACAAAATCATCTGTTGGGGAACTCCATTGGTGAACCCATTCATTGCCTAAGCATAACGCAGCTATCACGTTATCTTAGTGAGTATGTCTAACACATTTTGTATTGATTGATAAAACCCCTTTAATGGGGTCATCCGTACAATTGATACTTTATATTATTGATCATCCACTAGGATGATGGAACAGTGAAGTGATGATGTTGGATGTTCAAATCTGATGTCATCACGTCCACGCTAACACGTCACAACGCCAGATTTACATAGTTTTTCTGCACCCTGCATTCCCATGCTGCGGATCGCGGCCGTGTCCAAAGGGTTGCAGCTATTACAGAATGCGTAGGTAAGCACTGTTTTTACTTACTCACGCTACGCACGCAGACACTATCAGAGCATCAGCTGTGCATTTTTCTCATTTCACATAGAGATGGCTTCAATGACGTTATCTACCTCCCCGATTTCAAGCATACAGCGTATACTTTGAATGAAACACTCTGCCATTGAGGTAGGCTATGCCTGTCCCTTCCTGTGTCATGTATTTACCTTGCAGACTGCCATGTTGTTTAGCATTCTGACGCATATTTACTTTACATATTTAAAACGTATGCAGGCAGACCAGTAGACTGAGGGCGTGTTAGAGCATTTGGAATTTACCCCTTCCTACGGGCTCCGTAAGGTAACATGAACTTGATATTTTGCAGCACATATATTTTCGCTTTAGTCATATTTTCGTACAGTCTCTAAGCACTATGTAATGTCCCACAGATTGGATTCTGTCCAGTGAAATTGGCAATGGGTCCAAACCACAGGTTTATTTCAACAGCGAAGTTATAGACACCTCTTATCAATTAACCATTTTCCCATGAGGAGGTAGGTGTTTATCTATCTTTCACTGCCTTGAAACCACTTTAACTCACTTTTGCGACTTGATACCTTATTCTAAGTACAATCTTGTCTTTTTCAGATCAAACATACTTAAGACATATGCATTAGTACGCTCACTACTCACGGGCCTTGAATGCGTTCCTGATACCATTTATGGCATTCTAGCTTCCTGCAATATCTATATTGTGATCAGTTCCATCTGAGGAGGTAGGTCCAAGTTACAATAAAGCAAAGTGATACTTTGAACAAAGTTCAGCCCGAATGCAACTATAAATAAATGAGTTCCTTTATTCATATTTTAGGCAAACACAGCTGAGGACTAGCTACTTTTTGTTTCAAAAGCTGCATCTGTCCGCCAATAGATTCAAACAGATACGAGCTGGGGCACCTATGGGAGGTAGGAGCTTTTCATATACTGGGGTACATTGTAAACTCCTTATCTGCGATAAGTATATTGATATACATCAATTTGTTTTATATCACACAGATGCCTAGGATTGTCTTCCAGAACACATGAACTCATGAAATTGATTTCTATGAATGAACAAATACCTCTCCTGATGAAGGAAGCTTGATTTCCGAAACACGTTGAGTTTTACTTATGACAATTGTTTAATTTCACAAATTACCATATGTTCAACGTCAAAGCAATATGGAAGGAATATTGTAACTGTATGTTGTTTTTTTGATAGATTTTCTCCTTTCACGCAATCTGTATTTGATTAAACCATTTTTATCACCATAAGTCTATCTTTACAAATTGATTGAAAAATATTGAATATTTATGACTTAACAATTTTACAGAGAACAACTTTATTTTATGCTTGTAAGGTCCGCTTACTGATAATAACCAGCAGGTTTTCTTGAATATATCCTATATGAAGATTGGGACTTAGTCCAAATTGAATTAACATAAGTGAACAACACTTAACAATTGATTGTCTTTGTACAATAATCTGAGTGTGCAGGGGACGCGAGTGCTCCACTGCCCGTGGACACCTTTTGTCTTTTTGTAATATGTCCATCACAATCTAGTACTGAAACGAGGACTAAGGCTACCCCACCTTGCAGACACTGGCCGTGAAAGGAACCAGCACACTATTGACAGATCACTGCTAGTGGTCTGTGTTTAGAGAACACCCCGAACAACATGTAATACATATACACATTTTATTCATATGATTTAAAACCAAAAACATTTTTTTTACTAGCATGACATAGCTAGTGTTGCCATAACGTTTTTGCTTGCCCTTCAGGCTTTTCAAGTGAAATTCAAACAGTCATTTGTACATATAATTTCTTTACAGTGTGAGTTAGTACATATTGGTGACTGAGAATGTGGTCAGAGTGACCTAGCATCTATCTAGTCGACACTGATTAGTGTTTCTGGCATAGAATAGGTTGCTTGAGTTCTGGTGCCGTCTTCAGGACAGTTCTAGTGGATTTGATGATGTCACTGATTTTCACTGGTGAGGGATTTCTACAAGGTAAGGGAGGAGTGATTAAAATGGCGGGGTATCTCTACAGGGACTGAGAGGTGCCTGTTAGGGTGCTGAGTAGTTTCCTACCTGAGCTGGTTGATTTCAGTGTCACAGGTTTAGCGATGAAGAAATGAGCTTCTCGCTACAGGCGCCTTCTGTGCGCATGGTGTAATTCAATCTTGCAATGGCTAGATCAGGATTCCAGTTCAATAACTGTGAAAAAGATAATGATTATCTACTTGGATAAGGGCAGGTGCGCACTAACTTGCGTGCCACCACCATCCTTTCTGGCTGTGGTATTTCTGACAAATGCTTAAGCTTGCTGCTAGCAGTAGTGGTATTATCTAAATCTGCTCTTTTATTTTCTTCTTTTTTTTAGGGGTGTGCTCTGTATGGGTGAACGAGTGAGCCCCTACTGCAACAACAATTCACCCAGTGATGTATGCAAGGATCTGGTGAGGTTGCCTAGGATGGATACTACCATACTCTCTCCTAGTGTTAGAGCACGACGTGCTATATAGGGTGGGCTACGGAGGGTCGACGAATTGCTTACCTCTAGAAACGCGTAGCTGCAGATCGCCGTGGAAATGGCGGTATCTGCAGCTACGCACATGCGTGTTGCCTTTTAATGCAGAACTAGCATGTGAATGCGCGCCTTGCGCTACGGGGCGCATGCGCGTTAAAGCGGTGTCTCCTTGTTTGAACTGGGAGATAGTGTCTCTGACCGGGGCATGCACACAGGGGATGCGGTGGGCATCCGGACTGTGGACTAAAGCAGTATGTGGTGTATGAGTAACAATGACACCTAAAGGCCCCACACGGTCGCATAGATATAGTAAAAAACATACGCGAATGGGCTTTGTCTCATCATTATTATTATTATCTGACTCATTGGAACACTCCTATAACATTAACATGGAGGAAATGAGACAAAGCCCATTAGCCGACCCTCCGCAGCCTACCCTATATACCACATTGTGTTCTAACACTAGGAGAGATTATGGTAGTATCCATCCTAGGCACCCTCACCAGATCCTTGCATACATCACTGGATTGTTCCCCAATATAACACCAACTTACTGAGAGAAAAAATTGACTTTTTCAAACTAATGAGAAAACTGAAACTCAAAGTCTTTTTTGACTCACTTGAAGAGTAAGAATACATCACTGACCCTCTTGAATTTCTGGAAATGTCACCCAAAAGTACCTTTAACCCTCCTATCAACAACCATGTATTGGCAGTCTTTGAAAAAACAGTACTTGACCAATTCAAGAAACTAGAATTCAAGTCTAAGAATTGTGGAAACTTTACGTCTGTCGAACGCCAGACACTCAAAAACTTGTTAGATAACAACAAGATCATCTTTAAACCAGCTGACAAAGGCGGAGCGCTCGTCCTGATGGACAAGAGTATGTATATAGCGGAAGTCGAACGCCAATTGGGCGATCTTGAGACTTACCAGCAGATCGATTGCAATCCCACAGAACAAGTAAGAAGCCTCATCAAAGGAACCTTGGATGAAGCAGAATTGAGAGAAGTGATCACAGAAAAAACATGCAAATTCTGGAAAAACCGCATCTGATCACACCGGTTTTGTACATTCTGCCTAAAATCCACAAGAGATTAATCGATCCACCTGGACGACCAATCATAGCAGCAACTGACAGTCTTCTGGAACCGCTAGCAAAGTATCTGGACCACATTCTACAGCCACTCATACAAGAAACTGAGCCGTATATTACGGACACCACGCATTTCTTGAGAAAATTAAGTGAAAGTACTTTTGTCAAGGAAAGAGATATACTCTTTACCATGGATGTGACATCGCTGTACACCAACATCGCACACGAGACTGGACTGGAGGCCATTGAATGGCCATTGCTGAGGTCGGACAATTGCCAAGGAGACAAACTATTCGTCCTAAAACTACTCAAAATAGTACTGATGAACAATTTCTTCAAATTTCAAGATGATTTTATCCTCCAACTTTCAGGGACCAGCATGGGTGCCGCTATGGCTCCAGCTTACGGCAACACTTATATGTCTTATTTGGAATCCGAAAATGTCCTCACGTCTCCGAGGTGGGCACACCATCTTACCCTCTTTGTCAGATACATTGACGATATTTTCGGAATTTGGTCTGGCCCAGAGGATGAACAGAATAATTTCTTCTCAATGATGAACGCCATGCACCCTCGAATTAAGTTTACTACCTTAACGAGTAAATTGAAGATCAATTTCCTTGATGTGGAGGTCTATGTTAAAGATGAGAACCTTGAGACCAGGATTTTCACAAAAGCCACAGACAGAAACAGTCTACTATTAGCTACAAGCTTTCATCCACATCGAACAATGGACAGTGTTCCACTTAGCCAATTTATGCGTTATCGCAGAAACATCTCTGAAGACACGGAATACATAAGACAATCTTCCACATTACAACAAAAATTCAAAAACAGGGGATACAATCTGGCCACAATCACTGGCATTGAGGAAAAAGTATCTATCATGAAGCGGAACACTCTACTAACCTCGAAAACCAACCAAAGGATGAACATTTGGTCTATGTAACAACATATTCGACCCAAAGCAAGAAAATTAGGGACATTATCCAAAAATACTGGCCGATGCTCCAGATGGACCCTAAAACGCAGTCTCTCTTTCGACAACTACCTACCTTCGCGTATAGGAATAGCAAAGCACTTAGAAACAGTTTGATCAGAGCTGAAACACCCAAAGATCTACCCACTGCAAAGACATTTAAGGGGACACAACCTTGCTTTAACTGCCAACATTGCAGCAACATTTTACCTGGCAATACCATCTCACATCCACACACTGGGAAGCCAATCACACTAAAACATTCCTGTACTTGCGACTCCACAAATGTGGTCTATACCTTAAAATGCCCTTGCGGTTTTTACTATGTAGGCATCACTATGAGAAAGGCCAAGCTAAGATGGACAGAGCATAAGTCAAATATAAGGACAAAGAGCCTTAAATCCCCAGTATCGGTGCATTTTCTGGAGTCTAGGCACTCGATAGCTCAACTGAAATGTCTAATCCTTGAACAGGTGAAGGCTGGCCCCAGAGGAGGTGATATCCATAAAAAACCGCTACAGAGAGAAATCATATGGATAGATCTGTTAGACTGTCTCACCCCTCGCGGTATGAACTATGAATTTGATCTTATGTGTTTCCTTTGATGTTAAAGATGTGAATTTAGAAGTTGAGGCTGTGTTCCTCCTTTACTGTTATAAATGTGGAATCAGGACTTGACATACATAAGCTTGAATGTACAGGGCGCACTGAGATGCCATATAAACCGAATGTGCCAATATGTGTATATGCCAATCTGCCAGACATATGTGAATATGTATGCCTCTAGAGAATGGGAACGGCTTAGGGACCGTCAACATGCCAATCTCCCAGATATATGTGAATATGTATGCCTCTATAGAATGTGAACCGCTTGGGGACCGTCAGCATGACAAACTCTTTAGGGGTATTCCATGCAGAGAAAAGCGGTAAGTACCCATGTAGATTGACCATTGATCACTTCTCTTCAGTTCAACCAATTTTTTGATAGGAGACGGTATGCTTGCTAGCTCCTCCCTCTGGGTCCCAGCTAACCGGCAGGAGGGGGGGAGCCCCACAGTTCGACTGGAACTGTGATGCCCCCCCTCCTGCACCCCACTACTCAGATGAATGATGACCCTTTTTTCTGCCCTTGCAGACGTTTTTACTTACGCATACAGATGCGCGAGTACAATTTGATTCTTCTCCTAATTGACACTATTGCAGCGCCGCTCGCAATATGGCTCTGTACGGCTTACTGCCCACACCAACATGGCGGCTTAAGCACCAACGCGCATGCGTGGCATCCGTGACAACCACTTTATCTAGGTTCACTTACGAGCGACTCGTCTTGGCGACGGGCCGTTCGGGTTATCCTCCCTGCAGAGATCCAGTAAGTACAATTGAATTTCAAACCAATACGATACTCCCTATGGAGAGATTCTCACTCCTATTACTATACGTGCTCAAACTAGCTCATCACACTTGTACACAGGGGCGATATTTTCACGCGGCAGAACAGTCTGTCAGTGCGCCTTCTAAATTGCTTTAGTATGAATCTGCCATCAGCTCTGATGGGGGCTTTTACCTCCAGCTACCTGCATGAGACCTGAATCCCGCCACCATTTACCAATGATCTAGATGGGAGGCGACTCTCTCCAGACCCGACAACACCTTTTTGAGTCCAGTTCCCTCGAATCACTAGGTTAGTGTATTTACTAAGCCTATTAGTTACTTTGAAACACAATACACTATACCCCTTACGAGTTCATTTGAATTATTCTTAAGACCCAACGAAAGAGATTCTACTTGAATACATTATGAAAAATGAGCACATTCGGGGCTGAAGATGGATTAATGGAATCCGAAACGCGTTGGCACCTCATACCAACTAGGAGTGCTTTTTTATGTTGAACATTTTTTATGTTTAAAATTTCAAAAGGATTTATGTTGGAAACTGCACATGTTATCACCAATGATGTAATTGGGACACAACTTGTCATACTCATTCGATTCACCTTCTTTTTGGTTTATCCAAATTTCTTATAGCTCAAACCGTACCATTGTTGTATTTTGAATTACTGTGTTTTACGACACCCTTCACGGTGCACTGTGGAAACTAACAGTGCAACAGACAGAGACTTTTGTTTATATAAAACCTGTTTACTTTCTGTTTTAACCTATTTTGAGTCAGTTTGGTCCTTTTCCTTGTCCTACTCCAGCAGGCGGACAAAAATATTGAAATACACACTTTAATGATTACGTATTGTGTTAAACTATAAAGCACATTTGTATGCTGCCTGCCATCTAAATTACAAATTTACAGCCTCAACTCTTATGGATATGTGACTCATTGGAGCCATCTAACTTCTGTTCTAGTTGAGATATTTGACCTGGGATATTATCCCGCAGCTTTGGGCTCCTGGTCGGCAACGTCCAGGGTGTGTTTTTTGTACCTATGTATCCTGATCTCGAGTGGCCTCGAGATTTTCCCAGCCGCACCTGAAATTTATCTTACTCTACCTACTAATACACTACCCTACTTATGAGGATTATCTTCTTATTGAACTTTTATTTGCCTAATTCAGTAGTGCTTCCCACCCCCCTATCTCCTCATCCCTAG
Source organism: Ambystoma mexicanum (assembly GCF_040938575.1). Taxonomy (NCBI): domain Eukaryota; kingdom Metazoa; phylum Chordata; class Amphibia; order Caudata; family Ambystomatidae; genus Ambystoma; species Ambystoma mexicanum. Next base: position 1,123,333,248 of record NC_090924.1, read on the forward strand.
AAGAGACCATATATCCCACACCAGACATGAAGCACGGTGGCTCCAGGTCAAAGACCGTATTACTCTGAAAATCCTCACCATCACTCACAGGTGCATCAACAAAACCTCTCCAGCATACCTATCTGAAGAAATATCAAGGACCACATCCACTCGCCCCACCAGAGCTCAGTACACCAACCAGCTACACATACCACGCATAAAGAGAACCACAGCGGGAGGTCTAGGCTTCTCCTATATTGCACTGAAACTCTGGAACTCACACCCTGCCACCCTTAGAGCTGAAACTTACATCTCCGTCTTCTGCAACAACCTCAAGGCCACTCTCCTCAACTAGCAAGTGGAGGACTGCCTCCTCCACTTCTGCCATGTATATGTAATGTACCACAAATGTAATATAACTATATTGTAACCTGTATATATACTGCCAATTACTATGTAACTATATTGCAACCTGTATATATATTGCTAATGACCATGTAACTAAGTAACTAAGCTTTGTACTGTAACAAGTGCCACGATGTCCTTGGGCTGTTGTGCGCTATATAAATACGAATAAAACAAAACAAACAAATAAACCTTTCAATTAATTCGGACTTTTTGCTTTTAACAGAGAGATTCATTTCTCTACACAGATTGTTCACATAATCCACAGTGTAACTAAGGAGGGTCTCCTGACTGTAGCTTTCCATATCAGACATGATTAAAATGATCTTTTTAGTGATGTGTAGCCTTGTGGTTAGTTGATTCAAGGTAATAGCAGCACTCTAAGTGTAATTACTATACTTGATCTTCACCGCTGTACACCAGTGTTAGGCAGACTCATATGCAGTACCCTTTGGGAACACCACACACAATTAAGACCACAAGTGACAGTACAAATTCACCTTTGGTACAAGCCTGTACTACACAGTAAAGTGGTAGTGATGGCTGAGCAGCCAGACTTATCTCAAGAGGAAAGTGAGCAGTATAAATAGTTACACAAAGGACAGCAATTACTATGGTTCAAACAAACACTGACTCAAGGTTTCTGAGTAAAAGAATATACATTTATTTACATAGTCATTTGTAAAGCAATTCACTAAGTAAAGCAGCAGAAAAATCACACTCTTAATATACTACACAACACTCAATCAATTCTGGAAAAGTTAGGCTCAAAATTAAGTGTAAACAAAATGGCACTCCAGCAATTTAAAAGGGAGGGAAAGACAAGGTTATGCAAAATTAGGCAACACCAACAAGTAAGTAGACAGGGCAATATAGAAAAGGCTTGCTACAATGAGGATCCAAATCAATAGGCCTGGGCCAATGATAATGTTTCAGAGTCTTTGCAGAGGATCACCCAGTTCAGAGTAGTTTGCGGTTAAGTCTTTGCCAAGAGTTCGAAACGAAGTTGGTCGAAGGAAAAGTTATTTAAAAGAGTAGAGAAAGACAAGCCCTCGGTTTGGTGAAAGATTTCAAACACTTTTACCGTAGTCGGACGGAACGAACAACGGGTTAGAACAGTACCACAAATGAAGAAGAAGGCTGTAGCTGAGGCAGACGTTCCTGGCAGATCCTGCAGGCTCAAGTTTCCTGAAGTGACTGTTGGACTGACACGAAGTAGGAAGACTGGAGGGTCCTGCACTGCCAAGTGAAGAAACCAGCAGCAGAGCAAAGCAAATAATAAAAGGTGCGCTCCTTAAAAAACCCAAACAGGGTCTGGGCCTCCTGGCTACCCAGTTCACTGCAGCTGTGCACAGCAAATTCGACCAGGGGAGGGAGGCCTTGCTTGGAGTTTGGCAAACTGGTTGGTCCCACCAGCTCAAGGGAACATGATTCCTTGCAGATCTTCTCTGTCGTCAAAGTTTGGAAATTCGGACCCGCAGGAGGGCTTCACCAGGAGGTTCAGTCGTGGTACTGGTCCTCTTCTTTCAGCTTCTCTTTGGTTCTCTCGATTGAGTGGCGACTCTGAATTCCAAGCCCCAGAGACCTGCTTTTTATGCAGTTTTCCCCCATTTACACAGACTGGCTATCAATCATACAGCAGGTCGGCTGTCCTGGCGGGACAGTGGCGGGACAGTCACCACAGCCAATCATACAGAGTGTGACATGGGTCTCCAGGGAGACCCTGGGCAGGGAGTCTCAAACCCCTCCCTCACATCCTGTCCCCCTCAGACATTCAGGTGCCTAAGGAGGGCTTCTGTGCAGAAGCCCGCCAAAGGATGGTGAACAAAGGAACCAAACCTGGTTTGGCGCGCAGAGTAAAACAAAAGAAAGACCTTTACAAAAAGAAATGGCGAATAAACCCAGCTGGAACCAAATAAAAGTAAATGGGGTCCAGCAGATTTAAGTTTGATGCTAGCCTAAAACAGTAGCAAGGCTATTTACATAGACAGCGGTAGGAAAAATAGGGTAGATACCACTGCCACCAGCCAAATCTTAAAGAAAGGGGAACAAAATAATGTTCCATGAGAAACAGACAAAGAGGGATAACTATAGATAGTTTGTACTGGGTCTGTGCTTTTAACAAGACTAATAAAGTCAATGGCAACTTTACATGTTCTGCGAGACAGTAGTCAGACCCAGAAAATTGAGTGTAAAGTGGGAAGTCTGAAAAAGACAACCCTGTGTTACTGCACTAAAGTTGCTGTGTAACACACAGTAAAAAGATGATGCCTATGGAGTAGGTGAAGCTCCACATTCTATGAACACAAAAATGTTAAACACACAGCTAAATACATTTAAGAGTGGGAAAAAAGGCTCACACTCTTACCAGGTGAAAAAAATAAATCCTAGAAATCCAGCAAAGCTGCTAAGGGACTCAGTAGGTAAGGGAAATTAGCCATTCTGGATAATCCTCCCTAACAGTAGAATCCAGGTGGATTATGCCATGCACTGTTTGAAACTGTGAGCTGCATATAAAGTTACAATTTCACAGCAGTATGGACATAACAGACAGAGCTTTCTGTGGCATAGAAATAAGCCTGCTAACTGCATGCTGAGGACAATTGGTGGTGTCAGGGATGTGTTGTATCCATGCAGTACACGTGGCTGAGCTCCTATAACCAAGTGGTTTGTAAGCATCCCACGATGATCGAAGTACACTGTTGTAAGCCTGTATTTCTATTTACACTTCAGCCGACTTCATTATTGCTCAATGCTTGAAGATCCAGCAGGCCTTGGAACAGGACCTGTCTGGCACACTGGCTCAGGCACATACCGCATAGTGCAAACACATTTTGTGATTTTTCAGTTTTTTTGTTTTGCCATTATCTTTAATAAACAATGGTTTCTGAAATGATGACACTTTTCCACTTTTCAGGGGTATGAGAATGCACAAACTGACAGTACTTGGAAAATGTAAAACATGCTGTTCCTACTAGCACCTCGCTGGCTCCTCTAGCAAACCTCACTTCCACCTCTGCCCACTCTCTGGAACCTCTTCCACTTCCCCTGGGTGCACCTCAAGCCTGTACCCCACCCCGGAAGTCTGTGAAATGTGGCAACCTGCTCCACATCGCTACTCTCAATTCTCGCTCTGCTGACAAACACTCGTCTGACATCTGTCACCACCTCGAAGATCTTGACCTAGACATCCTCGCTCTCACCGAGACTTGTTTCAATCCAGCTCTGTCATGAGTCTTGTCGCTCTCCTCCCTGATGGCTACAAGATCCTCTCAAAGCCCAGAACCAACTGACGCAGAGGTGGAATAGATCTGATATTTCCTGAGTGGCTTCATGCTTCTGTCATTCCTATGCAGGCCTACTTCACCTTTGAATGCCTGGTCCGCAGGATCTCTATCTCTCCTGGCCTCTCTCTGACTGTGGCCACTATCTACAGCCCACTTGGCCAGGTCACCCTCTTCCTCTCAGAGTGGGCTGAACTCTCCTTTTCTCTACTTGCCTCTACCTCTCAACTTCTCCTCCTCAGAGACTTCAACATCCACCTGGATGCTTCTAATCCTTCCTGTGGGCTTTAACGCAACCTCTGCAACATGCTCTTTCTTTCCATTCTGCCCTCTGGTCTGACACACTCTGATGGACTTACTTTGGATGTTCTCATCTCCTCAGACATCCCCCTCTCTAACCCTCTCACCACTCCTCTCTCTTGGACTGACCACTTTTTACTTTCCTCTCACCTGAAACTCTCTATCCCTCAGGCAAAGCCCACCCTAACCCTGCCACCTACCCTCAAGGCCCATGAAGCGTGTGTCAGTGGGTGCCTTTGCCTCTACTTTCTCTTCTCCTCTTACTCCTGTTGCTGACTCACACTCTGACACAGCCCTCTGCAATCTGCATCTATCTATCTCCAACACTCTGGGCATCCTTGCTCCTGTTATGAGAATCCAGTCTACCTCCAGTTCAACTCTTGGTATTACTCCGACCTCGTCATCCTGAAACGCAAGTTCAGGGTGGCTGAGAGGAGGTGGAGGGCTTCGGGCGCATCGTCTGACAAACTGGCCTGCCACCTGCTCCAACGGCAATACAGACTCTTTGTCCTGTTCAAGAAGAGAGCCCACATTGACGCTTACATCACTCAGGCCTCTAACAACACTGCCAAACTCTTTAAAATCTGCTAGGAACTGCTCAATCTGACTGCAGTCTCTACCTATACTGTTCCCTCCCAAGCTCTCTGTACAGTTCTCACCTCTCACTTCACCTCTAAAACTCAGGACATCCTGGCTCTATCTCCTCTTCCTCTCCCTCTTCCTCTCTCAGCCCCCCTTTGGTCGACTCTCCCTCCCCTCATCCTTTCCCCTCTTTCTCTCTGACAACACCTGAGAAGGTTTCTAGACAAGTCTGATCTCTGAAAGTTTTGTCCAAACAGGTGCACCTCTGCTCCTCCAAAACCATTAAGGACCATATTTGCTCCAGCCTTGGCGATTTCTGTAATCACTCTTTCACCACTGGAACTTTCCCCTCTCTCCTCAAGCACTCCCTTGTGAACCCCCTCCTCAAGAAGCCATCTGCTGATCCTACCTGTCCGACTAACCATCACCCGATCTCCATCACTCCTTTCCTGGTCAAAATCCTGGAAAAGCTGGCTATCGCCCAGCTTAATCTCCACACTGAATCTGTTGCTTGTCTCCATGACCATCAGTCTGGCCTCAGAGCACCTAGAAGCAAGGAAACTGCTCTCCTGAACATACGTGAAGACCTGCTCTCTAACTTTGATTCTAATCCCCCCTCTAACCTCATCTTACTCAATCTCTCTTCTGCCTTTGACATGATCAACCATGCCATCCTTCTCAATCGTCTCTGTGATAACCTGAGTATCACCGATCAGGCCCTTGCCTGGCTGACCTTGTTCCTCTCTGATCTACTCTCCGAAATCAACTTGGGTCCTTCCTTTCCTCTATCTAACAATCTACTTGTGATGTTCCCCAGGGGTCTCACCTCTCTCCTTGGCAGTTCAACCAATACGTGGCACCTCTCAACCACGGCATTGCTGCTCTCTGTTCCAACTTTCAGTGCTACGCGGATGACACTCAGCTCATTTTCAGGCTCCCCTATGCCACCTCTTCTCGTTCTCTCATCTCTGACTGTCTGCTATGCAGGAGTGGTGTATCACCAACAAGCTCTGCCTTAATGCCAGTATGATGGAGATTCTCCTCATCTGTACACCTGCACCCTCCTTTCCTGTTACTCTCCAGCCGGCTTCCCTTGCACCCTCTTCCTTCTCCCACCGGTGCCATTAAGAAACTTGGTCTCATCTTCGACTCCACACTCTCCTTCTCTCCTCACACCTCTGACATCTCTAAGAAGTCAAACTACAAACTGCACCTCCTCAGAGGCATTCTTCCGTCCCTCTCCTTACCCCAGAAGCACACTGTCTCTAGAGTTTAGGTTCTCTCTAGGCTGGACTACTACAACAGCCGCTTTCTAAATCTTCCTGCTTCTACTCTCTGCCCTCTGCAACTCATCCAGAACAGGACTGCAAGACTTGTCCTAGCCTCAAGCCCAGGGATCCTATCTCTCCTGCCCTGAAATCTCTGCATTGGCTCCCTGTGGCTGCACAGATTAAGTTCAAGACCCTCTGCATTGTCCACAACGCCTTCTGGTGCCTGGTCCTCAATACCTCCAACTCTCTCTTCATTAATACCCTCCTACTCGAGCCCTTCGCTCCTCGACCGCCAACTTCCTTAGGGTCAGTCACTTCTCCAAGCAATGAGTTGGTGGTTGATCTCTTTCTTCAGCTGGGGCCTCCCTCTGGAACAGCCTCCCTGCCTCTCTGAAACTTGAGGAGAAACATCTCTGGTTCCGGAAGCACCTCAAGACCTTCCTCTTTGCATCTGCCTTCTCTCTTCCTCTCCCCTGCTGATTTCCTATCTGATACTGCACTGGTCACCTGGCTACCCTCTGATTTCGGGCCCAGGTCTCTGCCCACCCAGTTGCACTTGGTAACCCTTGCACTTGGGTCTGTATCTGTAACCCTACAGTCCCCCTACCTGCACTTTTGGACACCTGCTGTCTGCACTTACCCTTGCACCTGCCACCTGCTGACCACACTTCTTATTATTGTTTTGATCCCATGTACAGCACTGCCCCCTGGCACTTTTCCCCTCCCCCTCGGATGCACTTGCGCGATCTCAATGTCACTTGGCCTAGTAAGATTGTTGTCTCTGTCCTCCCTCTGTTCCCCTTCCTTTCCTCATCGCACCTTGAAACACTTACGCGCGTTACAAATGCCATATCATTTCATATCATGTGGAGGATTGATCTGGCCGTTCCCTCTCATGGAGTTAGGGTGAGGGGTTCCACGGTGCCACCTCCTGTGATGAATGTCTCTTTCCTGCTACTGCCGATGAGGCTATGGACGATGGATTTCAGGTCATTCCACCTTTTGCAGCTGTATTCACTGTCCCGTGGGGCAATGCCTACTGCCACAACCTTGTCAAGTATGGTTACTCATATGGCAGCCTGCCTCCTGTCAGAGGTCCTACGCTGTATGCTTCGATACAGCTTTTCGGCATGTACAACAACCTCAGCTACCAGCACCTGCAGTTGACCATAACTGAACTTGTGCCTCTTCAGCTTCCTCTCTGGCACCCACGCGTTACCCTTTTACTGGGACATGTTCCTGCCAACTCTTGTGTCTGAATGGCACCAGGAAATGGGGAATTCCGAGTGGGTGGTATTTTTTAAGATGGCCGCTCGCAGGCTTTCCATTCTGACGATGACCCTATTTCCAACAGCTGTAATTCCACTGGCTACAATTCTGACACTGGAATTAGTGCTGAATGCACAGGAATTAACAGTAAATCCACAGAATTTCTACAATTTTACACTCAGTAAATCATTTTCGGCAATACTTCAGCACGACGGAATTAATGTTACAGCCAACGGTGTGTGCATGCTCCTGATGACTTGTGATACGGCAGTAATTCCACTGAGGCGTAATTACAGCCGAATTACCGCCACATTTGTAACGAGGCCCATAAGTCTGTATAATGGGAAGACCATTACATGGGTGTGTGTAACTCAGGAGAAAGTCACACCTGAAATGTTAAGACTGGCAGTTAATACATTTGAGATTGAAACACATCTCACAAATCCATCAACATGAAAAAAGGAAACATTTCTACTTTTTTTCATTCCAAATGAACATTCGCTCAATTTGTAAAAGCAATTGACTGAAATAAGGTATTCACAGAATAAGATAAGTGGCAGGTGTATCAAACAAGAATGTTCTAGAGCTAAATATATTTAACTGGCTGCCTTATAGGCAGAGGTCAAATGTTCCATTGTAAAATCTAATGCAAGTATATATTTTAATGATGTTTCTGGTGATGAATTAGGCTGGCACCAAATGGAAGGGTTTAAGGGAAGCAACGGATTGAAGATTCATTCCTACCTTTTGCTGATAGCTCCTTGTTTTTTATTTGTAATTGTTTTATTTGTGTCTTAGCCAAATCATGGCTTTTCACAATAAAACAGCATTTATATACAGAAAAAAATCAAACATACAGCATAAAGAAACGTATATACACAATTTCATAAAAAATAATAAAAAAGCAGAAAGGGAGAAAACAAGAAAAGAGAAAAGTCAAGAAGAAAGAGAGATATTCCCGTCCCACAGACCATCATCTGAGAGTAATGGCGGATGAAGGCATTATGCTTACCATTATCACCAATTCTCCTCCTCTGGCATACATCAATCATATAATTCCCTTAAATACCAGCCTGTTTATGATCAGAATTTGGCAATGAGACCCAAAGTTTGGGGCACTCGAATCACTTGGATTGTTTAAACGATTTCTTCCCCTGCAATCAGTCTGTTCCAAAACATCTAGGATTGTAGGATTTCTACTCTCTCTGCTGCAAGAAACAGATGTCTCCTCACCTCCCAGTTATAGCTGTAATTCAGCAGGATCTGTTTGAGAGACTGGACAATGTGCAACCTCTTCCACAAGTGTTACCCTTATCACAGTACATTAGGACTTCCCAGTCGGCACAAGGTTGAGGCGTACCCTCAGAAATTCCTGTCTCAACCTTGGATTAGGGAAGCATTTTAGATATCTCGGAATGATTCCCATTTGTTATCAATTGAGAGAAAGGACTAAGGATTACATTATATCAATAGTGTGTATCCCATCCGTTCTTTTCATCAATCTCTTTGTGCGAAGTGGGTTTGAGATAAGCTCCTCAGTATCCGTTTCACACTCTGAAAGAATTTTCATCACTAACAATTAGAATTTTGTCAGAAGCATCAAGGGGGTACAGTAACAATGTAGATGCAATGTTGACATAAAGGGAATTCTCTTGTTCAACTATCATCAATCTATATAATGACTAGATTCGCTAGTCCAAGTGCAATTTAATGAGGAGAGCTTGAATCTTAAACTGGCCATCGGGAGGGATAGAGGCAGACCCAGAGCTTTCTCCCAGTGTTGTCCCTCTACTCTTATCCAGTTGTTTTCCCAGAGCAGAGATTTTGTGTTGATCCCATAGAGCAGGGCTGGGAGTAAGTTTGTGGTTTGGAATGTTAATGGCCGCTCTAGGGAGAACTTGCAGTATGTTTTCAGAACTTACCTCATCTGGCTCGCCAACACCCTGGATTTATGATCTAGATCAAGATTCAGTTTGTTCAATGTCATGCAGGCATATAATATACAGCCCAGATGGGTCACCTGGTTCACTATATGTATCTCCTCTTTTCCTAAAGCTCATTTTAGGTGTCAGACCTGTTTCCCAGGACTCTTACTGATCATTATGCTAGTTTTTAGCTTTGATCTCAAATTCATTTATCTCTGCATAAGTCCACATGACTTTTAAGAGACTCTGCAAACCCACCGGAGAGTAGTCCAGCAAGACTATATCATCGGCATAAGCCAGTCATCTGATGGGAGTGCCTCCCATCTTAAGGCTGTCCAGTGCCGTGGGAGCCAAACTTCTATCTAGATCCGCCATATATAGGTTGAACAGAATAGGGGCTGGGAGGCAACTCTGCCTGACCACTCTGCCCTCCCCTACTGGGACCGAGCTGGTCTGTTGCATTCAGTCTAATCTTCAGGAAGATATCTTTATGGAGTCTTGCCAATATAGCTGTAATGTGCCTCTGTATTCCCCAAGCATCCAGCTTAGCACAGAGGCACTCTCTACAAACCATATCAAATGCCTTTGATGCATCAATCCAAGCACCATACAGGGCAGGACCTCCTTTAACCCATGAGTTTTCATTGACTAAATTCAGAACTAGCTCATTTAGGGAGCAGATTGACCCCTCCTGATGCCTATTTGGGCCTATGCTAGTATTTCATATTTTGTTGACCAGGATTCCAGCTCTTTCTTGTATTAACCCTTAGAAAATCTTACTCTCGGCATCCAGGAGGGCGGTCAGGTGATAATTTCCAGGATTCGACCGATCGCCTCCTTTATAAATCGGAATAGTGATGGAGCACTTCCAGGAGGTAGGCAGGCTTTTTTCCCATAGGATCTTCTCAAAGAGTATACCCAAAACTCTGGACCAGGTTGCTGAATTACTCTTCATAATAGCATTCATAAGCCCATTCGGGCCAGATGCCCTGGAAGGGGAGGATTTGATGATTTGCTCTAAAATTCTCTCCTCCAATATCTCTAAATGCCATAGGAAATCCTGCTCTTTAGTAGGATATACCTTCCAAGGCTGCGTTTATACTGTGGCAAAGTGTACACACCAATCCCTTTCCCCTATCAGGTTACTCATCGCAAGGGATTGATAGCTCTCCATCCGATTAATCAAGCACCAAAAATGGTGGGAGTTGTCTTTCCCCAGAGCTCTTAACATAGCCTCTCCATCGTTCTGGTGGCACTGATATTTCTTGCCTCGTATCCAGTTTTTGTACTCATTCTGGAGGTTTTTTTGGTCTTTAATCTGTAAGCCAAAGTGTCTAGCGGGTTAGTTGATAGTGTCCTTAAGGCTTGTCAAAGAGTTCTCTTTCTCATACATACCTCTTCATCAAATGAGTGCAGATGATTGGTACGCCTAACAGTGGACCGGGCATTTGGCCGCTCTACAGACCATAAGAAGGCTTGAAAATTAGTTGGTGTACATTCCAGGCCTAATTCTACATCACACATACCCCCACATCTATTAGGGATATTTTCATTCAATCTCGAACCCGCTTTCTTAAAGCTTAGGAGTCTGTTCTTGCCATCATTCAACATCTCATCAGGGAATAGACCTGCATGGATTGTCAGGAAGTGTCAATTTATTAAGCCAGAGATTCTCCTAAGATCACTTGCCCCACTCCCTTTCACCAATATTTCTTTGCAAAGGTAGAATAGATAGGGGGACAGAAATACATAATCCAATATTGAGCTTTATGAACCCCGACTCCATGTTGCAGCAGGAGGGACATCTCCCCATATAGTGCCACTCTATTAGGAAGCTTAACCATTTTTCACACTAACCAGGCCACTAAGCTGCCCTATATTACCCTTCTGTCTATCTATGGGGATGCACTGGGAGTTTAGGTCACCCTCTAAGAGGACCCTTTGCTCATTCTTATTTCTAGGAGTATTTCTGCTAGGCTATCCAAATAGGGCCCCAGTTCGACCCATGTTTCATTCCAATAAAGGTTCACTGCCACTATTACTTTCTGCTCGGATTTGTGGATTAGATTCAGCCTCACTGCTTGGATTCCTCTCATGTTCCTGGGTATCAGCTCTGAGTCAATACAGCAAGAGTTTATGACTGCTGTTGCCAGGCCTCCCGAAGGTCTACCACAGTGTTTATGAGAGGTCAATTGATGAAAGGTTAAATCCGTCCATCTGCAAAGAGTCAATCAGCCACGTCACTTGTAGCATTATCAAGTCATGCTGGCCAAAGAGAAAAAAAGACATGTCATTGTTCTGACGGAATTAGGGCTCCCAGTGTTTCATGTCACAAATTTCCATCCTTGTGGGGCAAGAGAGAATCATTCCCTTCAGTCAGTTTTGCAAAAGATTTGGTTTAGGATCTCCTGAAGCATAGACCAAACCTTTGATTTGGTATTGATTGGTCTGCAGCCACTTTTCCCCAACGCTTGCACCTGCTTATCTTGATTCAAGGCGGGTAGAGATACCACTGTATCAATACCCTCTGGGTATTGGTTTCCATTGGGGAACTTATGACACCATACCGGATCACTCTATTAACCACTTCAATATCAACTACTCCAAAGCTCCACCCACTGCTCATGAAGTTCTGCTGCCCGCCCTCACCAAGAGCGCCAAGCAATTAACCAAGGAAAGACTACTGCCCCACCTCTTGGTTCCCGAACTCAAACACCCTTTCACCAACAATCCGGACACTCTTGCAGCAACCTACAACGCCATTATTACCCAGGCCATAGACACCATCGCTCCCTTAGCACACAGGAAAGCTAAACCCACCAAAAAAAACAACTCTTGGTTCACTCAGGATCTCCTGAAACTACGCTCACAAAAACGATTGGCTCCCACAGCATGGCAAACCAACCCCAATGACATCACTAAACAAGCCTTTAAAGACATCGCCAAACAATACAAATCTGCCATCATTGCGGCCAAAGCCAACTCCTTCAATACCAGGATCACGAACGCCAAATCAGGATCCAGAGAAATCTTCGCAATCTTCAGAGAATTGGAGTCCCCGACTCCCCCCTCAAACCCCTTGAATAAAAACAAAGAATGGTGTAACGACATCCAAGAATCCATGCTCAACAAACTGAATACTCTGCAAGAAAAAATCATCAGTCACCAAAAAGCCCTATCGCAACAACTATCCAACCCACACCAGAACACCGCCACTTCCGGAATCCCAGCCTTCTCGTTCCAGGAGATTACAGAAGAGGAAGTCCTAACCATACTCAACTCCATCAAACCCTCCAATTGCAAAGGCGACTCATGTCCAGCCCAGCTCATCAAGGACAGCGCCCCCGCACAGGTACCGTTCTTCACAGCCTTCATCAACGCATCGTTCAAATCCAACCAAGTGCCATCCTGCCTCAAAGAAGCATGGGTCTGCCCATTACTAAAAAATCTACACTAGACCCCAAGGTATCAGGATCCCAGTCCTGCATGTGAGGAGCCCGGACTGGCAATTTCCCAGCTACGGTCCCAAACACGAGTACCTGGTAGAATTTTTTCCACTCAGCACACCCTCACACAGACCACGTCCTGATGAATACCGTGATAGACACGATGTCTATCTAGCCCCCTGAGACGGCAGAAACACCTTGGTGTAGACGCACCTTTTACCTACAGTGTAGCAGCACTGTTTTCACCGAGAACACTATGTTTTTTGTTTTGTTTTGTACCTGTTCAAATGCACTTACCTTTAATGCTATGTACTAGATTCTGACAGTTACTGAATTGTCTTTTGTCTTGTTATAAAAGCATTCACCGTCATCACTGGTGTCTGCTTCCATGGTCTATATGTGTGATACAAAAACGTAATGTTTGGTGACAAAAATGTTGGTCCATCAATCAATACCTTTTCTGATGTTTGATATAATACAATTCAAGTAATCTTTTTAGTAAGATATTATCACTTGAGTGTTTGTGTTCATTTATTTTAGACTACAGGGTACACAGGAGAGCGTGAAGGTGATCCTTCCTTTGACCTATTCAATTGTATCTATATTCATAAGTAGCCTCACTGGGCAGAATAGGTTCCCCCATAGGAGCCCTAATTCAAAACTCTAAAGCTGCATACCTCCAAGTTCAGAGCTACCTAGAAGCTCATCACCTACTTGGTCTCTGGCAATCTGGCTTCCACCCAAACCATGGCACAGAAACAGCACTACTGGACCTTAAGAACGAAATTGATGACCTAAGAGAAGTAGGCAAACCAGCTCTCCTACTTCTACTCGACCTTTCGGCGGCATTTGACCGTGTCAATCATGACACCCTCTGCCACCACCTCTCCACAGCAGGCAATTTCTCAGCAGAAGCCACCGCCTGGATAGCATCCTTCCTTAAGGGCAGAGAAATGAAAGTCTTCTCGGACACAGCCTGCGCCCATCCACATCTAATTAAATGCGGTGTCCCGCAGCGGTCCTGCATATCCCCTACACTGTACAACCTTTTCACAAGGTCACTATTAAAACACCTCGATGCAATGGGCATCACTTACACCAACTATACGGACGAAGCGACCACATCCCAGCCACCAGAAAATCTGTCCACTGGCTGCCTGTCAAAGAACGGATCCTTTTCAAATCACTGGCACTCATCCACAAATGTCGACACGACACAGCACCGCGCTACCTTGCTCAGAGATTCTCTGGTCCCCCCTCTAACAGACCAACTAGGTCGAGCCACACTAACCGCCTAGTAATTCCAAAAAGCATCAGAACCAGAGCAGGGGACGCTAGCTTCCCAGTACTCGCCACCACCAACTGGAACCTATTACCCGCCAAGATCAGAGGCATCGAATCCCACCTGGGCTTCAGGAAAGCAATAAAAACTATGCTGTTTGTATAAACTCCACCTGGGCCCTGTCAACTGTATAACGTCTGTAAAGGCACAGGTCCTTTTTCCAGGCTAGGGGTAGACACAATCTCGCTGTAACACCCTCGATCTACCCCTCCCTGCACTGCAACTAAGTCATTTTCGTGCAACAGCGCCCCGATGCCTCTGGGCTGTGTGGCACTTTACAAATGTAAAAAATAAAATAAATATAGATGATGACATTTTAGGTCTTTCAGTTGACAGGAACATTTATCCACAAACTGTTATTCAGGATGTATTGTTGAAAGATATCTGATAATGAGACTATTAATTGTTGATACTAGAGAACTGGGGTACATTGGAATACATGATTAAACTATATTATCTGATATTTTCTTTTAGAAATGATTTGAATTACACCCCTGGTGAAGAGAATGAATATCTTGAAACATGTTGGGCCTTAAGAATAAAACATTTATGTACTATATTCCAAATTGTTGTCATGAATATATTGTGTAAAACTTTCAAAATAAGCAACAATAAAAATCCATATGAAGACCATAACTATTTCCCATAAGATTGGAATACCTTTTTCTAAAAATATTGGCTTAACTTTTGAGCCCAAGATATTGTACAGGGGATGGGAGTTCCCCCATTACGGAACTTATTTTGCTTGTATCAGTTGTGCAACCAATATGCCAGAGTTGACTTTTTCCCCTCTGCACCTAAAACAAGATTACTTTATTCTGAACTATCAAGCAAGTATTACTTCAACCTTTTGACTATATATACTGAATATGGGTGCAGGGTATATCGTGCTGCATTCATTTGTTACCCATAATTGGGTTGGCATATTACAATACAAACTGCACCCACTACATAAAATATGTCATTTTCAAAAAGAAACTCTCTGGCAAACAAGTCGGCTACCACATTAGCATTCAGTGAGGATGATGAAACCAGAATCTTGGGTTCGAATACAGACTTAGACAGAGAGACACCAGTAGATGACAATTTAGGCAGACTAATATCTAAATTGCAAAGACAAATTTGAAAACAGATTTCTCAGAACTACATGCGACCACCTTGGCACAGTATCACAAATCCAAGAGAATACCTAGAGGCCTACGTGTATACTTGCGCTCAACATAGTGTAAAGAAAACCCGAGTTTGTTAAACATTGGGAGCAAATTTTGAACAAATGCTCATTGGACCTAGTTTTGCTAACAATTGAAGAATTGGCCAATTCCCTATCTAAAATTAATCAAGAGATAGAAATTATAGAACAACTGTCAATATTGAAGTCAGGAGACAGGCTTAATAAGATCCTGAAAGACACTAATAAAAATTGCACCCTTACAAAAGAGACATAGAACAACAAAAGACTAGAAAATTCCGCAGGGACACACTAGATTACGCTAGAGACATAATGTACACCTGGCAGGAATTCTACAATAATACCAGATAAACTCCTAGTAGACCACCAAGACAACCACCTACTAGGAAAAACATAGATAGTAGTGACATTACGAGTGGAGAAGGGGAAACTCCAAATACCACAAATACCTTGACCTCAGTGAACTTATTGACAAAAGAAACCCTATCACAATAACCCTGCACTTCATTATTCACAACAATCACTCAAGTTCCTTTTTTGGATGGGGGAAAAGCCGAAGAGGCAAAAAGAAAGAAAACAAGGGCTTAGGAACAAGTAAAGGAATCTACTGTACTTAATATCTCTTCCAATCAGTTATCCAGATCACAAATTAAGATACTCAACTTGGGCATATCTTGTATCCCTACCAACAACACCACAAGCCTTGAGGTAGTGATCAATTTATTCAAGCTTATAGGAAAAATGTTCTTTGACACCTTACTTGAGACACAAGACAGATCCACTTCCCCTGAATATCTGGAAAAGAAAAGTGGGAGTGCATTCCATCCACAAGTGATTCACCCTATACTCAACATGTTCAAATTAAAAACTTCTAAGGAACTGAGGCGTCAAAATTATAACACACAATGGAGAGGTAACATTAGGAGACACCAGCTCAAGTTACTTAAAGAACTGGCAGAAGACAACACAATCACCATGAAACCAGCAGACAAAGAGGGTGCATTAGTTTCAATGGACACCACCCTCTATAACCAAGGTTGCCTTGAGTTACTACTTGATCCCAGAACATAATTTGATCCTTGATAATGATCCACTGATGTCTACAAAAGAGCTCATGGCTGACAATGTCAATAAAGCACTGGTGTCAGACTGGATAACAGAACACACACGAGAATTTCAAATAAAGAAATGTCCTGTTACACCTGTGTTCTGTGCACTTCCAATAATTCATAAAAACATATCTAATCCACCATTCAGAACGATTGTGGCTGGCAAGGAGAGTGTTTTCCACCCATTGGCTCTTTACCTAAACACAGCCTGACAACCACTGGTACAGTCTACAACTACCTATCTGAAGGATACGGCACACTTTCTGCAACTATTGGCTGAGTTACAACTCACTGACCCTACCTTGATATTCTTCACTCTGGATGTAAATAGTTTATGTACATCCATCCCCCATGGTGAAGGGTTTGACGCCATGGAGTGGTTCCTATTAGAACATGACAACACCCAGATTCACAAAAGCTTTGCTATTCAATCGATCACCTTAATCTTGTATAACAACTACTTCAGGTTTGATGGAATGTTCTATCTTCAGAAAGCAGGAACCTCTATGGGCTCCTCCATTGTGCCACCTTATGCCAACCTTTTCATGTACCAGTTTGTGAGACTACACATACTTGAAAAACAAACTTGGGCTGCCAAAATCAAATTCTGGAGACAGTACATCAATGATATTTTTGGTATCTGGGATGGTGGCAGAGAAGGACATTTACCATGTTTTGATTATTTGAATACCTGCCACAAGAGGATTAAGTTCACTGTGGAGGTAGGCACACCAAATATCCACTTCCTTGATGTGGCAATCACCTACACAGGGACAGATCTAGTTACTAATATCTACAAAAACCGTACTGATGTTAATAACATCCTTCATTGCAACAGCTTTCATCCCAAACACCTGAAGGAAAACAAACCCTTCAGCCAATTCTTGAGACTCAAAAGAATCATATCAAAAACTGAACACCTACCAAAGGAGTATGATAATATGATGTTTCTGGGAAGCTGATTGGTCAATCTTCAGGCTATACGCACTGATAAAGCCCACAGATTGATTACAGCCCAAGATAGCATTCAGGGGATGGGTGTTCCTCCGTTATGGAACTTATTTCACTTGTATCAGTTGTGCAACCCATAGGCCAGGGTTGACTTTTTCTCCTCTGCACCTAAAACAAGATTATTTTATTCTGAAATATCAAGCAAGCATTACTTCCACCGTTTGACTATGTATACTAAATATGAGTGCACAGTTTATCGTTCTGGAGGCATTGGTATGGGGTCACTCACCAACACAGTGCTCCAACAGTGGCAATATGGGGACGTAAGGTCAACTGCCGCACTGACCCTAAAAGGCAGTTTAAGACCACACACAACTTCAAGCCTCCGCGCACACAGAACCCTGCCTTCCCTTCGTACCCCTTCTCTGCTCTATCCCAATGCTAAGCACAACACTGGGAAAGCCACGCAACTGGGACTTATGTTAGCGTGCCATCCCATTTCTTCAGTGTGCGATTACAATCAATGCAAGATGCAGATGCAAGAAGCAGGTCGTCACAACGGGATAAAAGAGAGAGAGGTGGTTATAAACCATAGGCTGTTACCTGGCCGTCCCTGGTGCAAGAGACCCAATTCATAACCGTGCTCCTCCAAACCCCGGCTCCCGAGCTGCCTGGCTCGTGGGCAGGCTAGTATACAATGCACGCTGTCAGGTAGCGGGACAAGAGAGCCTGTGCGAAACATTAGCCACAACTCGGCACTCTCCCCTCTGACTCTGCTTCCTCACACCTCTCACCTCTGCATTAGCCTCTGCTCGCCCCTCTTCGAAATGCTGAAGGAAAGGACCTAGAAGCGTCCTAGAATGTAATGGTCAAGCGGCATCACAAAGTAACACAGAGTAACTGCTTCCGGCTGAAATTAACAAAGTTGTTTACAATTTAGAAATAACACACTTACCACAGGCAAGTTGCAACAAAAAAACACATTCCACAAATATAAAAATAACATCTTCAATGCTAGATATATACATGAATAATGATGTTTGTTTACTATGGGAAGGAGAATATCTAGCCAGAGATACAGGATAACTTCTAAGGATGAATGAATTCAGCTATCCGATTGACAGGTACTTTATTGTTTCAAAATACACATGCATTCACTTAACAGACAGTGATTTTTAAATACGTGATCTACATACACTATGTTATGTAGGACACATACAGAGCATATAGTTTAAAGGAAGACACAAAACAAATAAATCATGTTTAAGGTTACAACGTTTTTTGCTGTAAAGCCTATCACTAAACATTAATACAAAACCATATGCAAAACAAAATGTATCCACATTGTTTTTTTTGTACATACAGAACTTTCTAATACACACTTTTCCCAGGTTCATATTAAGCTCAAGCTTAAATACAAAGACTCTCAGAAATCCATCACATCATAGAAATCTTGCAGATGTTGTAGTCGTTTGTCATTTATAAAGCGCCTTTATCCCGTTGGCATGGCCTCAACGTGCTTGTCGGTGATCGCCTTCGGGGATCAGAGTAAAAGTGTGAATGTGGTTAGGATGAGTAGAATGCTCATTAGGCAGAGATCAGCGATTAGGTGGGCTGGCCGTACTCCATTAAGTAACCCAACATGGTCAGGCATATGTTATGGATGGGTGCTGGGGGCGATCAGGAGAGTCAGTGAGTGTAAGAGATTCGTTATGTGATCAGCCTGACCGAATTTTGTCATAGGTCAAGTCTGCATTCTACTGCCGGTGACTCGTTATGTGTGCAGGTAGACTGAATTGTGTCATAGGTCGTAGATGCAGTCTGATGGCAGTTGTGTTTTGTATATTAAAGTGGGGTATGGAGGTGGATATGTGTGGATGGGCTGCTGTGCCTGCGGCTGGTGTCCACCTAGTGAGTGGTGCTTGGTTACGTACCGCTTGGCGCTTAGCCTTTTGGTGTTGCTGTGCGACTCTTAGTCATCCTGATTGTTCTGATAGTTGTACTTTACCTTTCTCTGCGGGTTATATCCTTGAAAAGATGTATTATTCACAAGCCACCAATGAATGGATGGGCTGAAGATACCTAGGCATAAAAGATGGTTCCAAAAAGCCCACATTTGATCCAGCAGGAAGGTGGCAGTACACTATCACCAATCCGAAAACTATGGAATTCACAAAAGCAAACCCATTCTAATATGAAAATCGAAGTTGAAGAAATGTTATAATTTCTACAAATACACAGAATCGGTCTGCATCTTGCAGAAGATATTGCAAAGATCGAATGGCAGAGTTGGAGAGAATTCTTGCCTCCCAATACCTTGAAGTGTATATATATATATGGTCGCGGAGGCACGCATATGGCAACCCTAGAAATCTGGAAAGAGGGACACTAACGTCTGAACACTCACCGAGAATTACAGTCTGAATAGAATGCGGAGGAACTCAAGGAGTGAAATCTACGTTTCTAAACTGCATGAATAATTGATGTAAATCATAGAGTATGACATTCTCAAGGGATTTTCTAGGAAAGAATTGGCTGGCAATACTCTGTCAGAGGCCGCAGTTTGCCATGCATGTGCTACCGTAATTTAATTGTTCAAGGATGTGAAAATAGAACTAGCTGATAGGCAAATTACAGCTCATTTGGGAGTGAATGAATGCAGCTTTGCAGTGGATCGCTGCTTTTTTAGACATACAGAGAGTGAAATATGTTCCTCTACATATCGAGAAGAGGAGAGGGAAGGGTCAAGGACCTCCACGGGTTTAGACGGGAGGAACATACCTGAGTTCTCAGCAACTATACCAGCTGATTACTGCTGTTGTAATTCCAGGCACCCAGTGCAGGCTCGTTTTACAAGCGACTCTGTGACTAACCTGTCGCAGCATAAGGCTTCACACTTATTATTGTAAAGCAACTGCCTCAAACTCCTTATTAAGTGAAAACCTCAGAACTGCATGTGTATCTATTTCTTGTTTTCTTTTGAAAATTGTATTGTTTCACTGCTTGAGAAGCCACATCTCTAATAACAGTACTGCAAAGGGAAGGGCAATGCAAAACCAACATAATGACTGCCAGCCTTCATAATATGCATACATCACATGAATCAACGTGCCCCATTGGTAAGTGTCCACTGGGCGCATGTACCAGACATCAATGTGGGCCAGTGGGCACCTCCCAGTACACCATGTGGACATCCAGCATGGCCTAGCTGCTACACAAGCACAGCGGCAGCCTGAGTACATGAAACGAAATGAAGCTACACCCTCATCACGAGGACCACCTCTTCAGGGAAGGGAGCATCACTGCACAAACAGGACAGCAGGATCCTCCAATTTTGCTGCAGGTATCAGAGCAATGGATGATACATTGGTGCGAGCTTGGACTTGGTATAGGAAGACTGAAGAGCATGAGTATCAAAACTATTTCCAAATATGAAAAGAAAACTAATTAAATGATTTATATATGGGGTTCTACTAGGCCTGTACCCAACATAAACTCATCATTGATGTCATTTGTAATCCCATCTGTGTGTCTAGGGTTTGCACAAAAGGGCAGGGGGGAGCGGCTCATAGTTGAGGTGGCATAGATTCCTACATCTGTTAAATTGCAGGGGGTTTGTTCTGCTAAATCGGCACCTTAACATCACTTTAACTAAAGTATTTTCACTGCATTTCAATGGTTTTGTTGCAGTGTCATGCTATTCCTCCCACCACCTGTAATCCTGCCTTTTCTTCTGGTCACATAACTGATGGCATACCAATTGTTATCAATATCGGTTCTTCATCTACGCAACATGAGGTTTATCAAGCATTTAATCTGTCCTTGTGTCCCCTAGATAAAAATTGATTTTTAATGGTGTAAAGGGGCGAGCACGAGGGAGGTTGGGGGTAATGCTAGTGATTACTATTAGATACTATGATGAGGAAGAGTGAGGTGTGTGTAGTCGGGCAATGTGACAAGGAAAGGTGAAGTGGTGTAGCTGGTGACTGTGACAAGGAAGAGGGATGTGGGGGTAAAGGTAAGAATATTATTGCACACTGGGATGAGGAAAAGGGATGTGGGGATAAAGGTAAGATTACCATTGGGTACACGGATGAGGGAGAGGGATGTAGGAATAATGACATGAATTATTAGTGGGTAATGGGACGAGTAAGAGGGAGGAGATTCTAAAGGTAGGAATAATAATTAGATGCTGGGATGAGGAAAAAGAATGACAAGTAATGTTAGTTATTACTGTTGGAGTACTGTGTCTGGGACGAGTGAGGCGTGTGTGTATTGGGAGATTGTTATGAGGAAGAATGAGGTGGGGTAGTTGGGGACTGTAATGAGGAAGAGAAAGGTGGGCTAGTGGAGGACAGAGATAAGGATGAAGGGATGTGGGGGAACATTTTACAATACTATTGGGTACTTGGACGGAGATGAGGGATGTGCGTTGTGGGATGTTTTTACCCATGCTTCCAAGCCCTACAATAAAACTGTGCAGTACTGGCATGAAAAACATCATGATGGCCAGAACTCCCCAGAGAGTGCACAGGGAAAACATGAAGAATAGGCTGCCACCCATTTTTGCCTATGTTGTGAGCACAGGAGGGCACTGCCTAAAACCAGGGGTGGGCTACAAACACAGTAGCCTGAAACCATTGGGAATGGCAATGCTGATTGACAAAAAAGCAACTCAGAACTGTGGGGAATTCATTTTCTTAATCCCAAAAATGGTTGCATTACCAGTACTCACCACTATCAGAAAGCCGGCGTTTTAAAACCACCAGACTTTTGTGTAAAACTGAGCAAATGAAACAAAACCAAACCAAGGAAAGACTTGCTAAGAGGTGGATACAATGTAAAACTATATTCTGAAATGACTTGAAGGAAGCATTATTTAATGTATGTGTAAAAATTGTAAGTGATTTAAACTGGGAACAAAAAGTGACATTTAGCTGAAACCTGGCTTAGTGAAACTGGATTGTGCCTGACAACTACCCCCGACAGGAGAAACCTGTTCAGCCACTCTTCCCAGGCCTAGCTGCATCCTGCTGCTCCTGGCCAAAAGGAGTTGTCACCTCTCGGATTAGATTAGGGGTGGAGCAGCTGGGGACTACAGGGAGTTGAACAAAGGCCTGTCCTGGACTCAGGCAAATGTTATATTGGGGGCGTCGTAAAAGTGGCTTCCTCTTAGGGGAAACTGGGAGGGGCAGTGCCTCTGCTAGCAGCTGAGCTTGGGGGAAGTGGATAAACCAGTTATTCCACCCTGTGATGTGGGAAGCCACACCCCTTTTTGACCAGGGCATAATTTTAAAAAGATAGATAACTCATAGTGCGGACTTGTCAGAATTATATAAGTAATATCATTATTTCTGTGATTTTTCTGTGATCATTTTGAGAGGCGTTAGGACCCTGTGGTGTATTCTGGGGGGTTGCTAACGGAAAATAGGGTCTCACTCCAAATGTCTGCATGTTAAAAATCTGACACTTCATCAATTAATGTCCATACTCCTTGCGCACATGTGTGTAATTTTGGGTAAATGTCCGATATTGCAAAACCAGTTAAAAAGCGCAAAATGTTGTCATTTTTGAATGCAAGCCCCCAGGAAGATCAGAGGCGGACAAGCATGGACCATAAGGAATATATAATGTGCACATGTAATTTCAACAAATTGTATATCTGGGAAGGATGTATTTGAATCAAATATATATTTGTGGGCAAACTGACCAGGGGAGGATTCTCTGACCCATAAACAGACTTCATCATGCTGACAATCCATTTCCTTCCCCCAATCATGGGAGAGGGGAGAATTGGGCCAATGACAAGTAGAGAGGGGCAGGCTTAGCTAGGCCCAGGCACACACCCATTTCCAAAACACATAAAAAGAGACTGCTGGGACAGGTAGAGAGTTTCAAATCCAGTTGCTGCGGAGCGTTTTGCCGGACCACACAACATCCAGAAGATACCAGTTCCAGACTGACTCCAGCTACATACTCCAGAACCTAGAACTTATACTTTAGAACCTAAATCAGAGGCCTAAGACCACAAGCTGAGTTCTCTGCAGCAGGCCTCAAATAATTGCAAGCTACTCACAGCCAGGCGAGCTGCTTGAATCCCTTGCCAAGAACTTTTGCCAAGACCAGTGCAGAGATCCAGGAGCCGTGCAGAGACCGCTGTATCCGGACAGGCCAGACCAGTGCCAGAACAGACCAGACCGTGCAGAACCGCAGACCCAGAGACCAGATCGCTGTGAAGTGCCGCTAGCCTGATTGATCAGATCCGTGACGAGACCCAGTCCTTCCAAATATATTGTGAGTACAGCTAGGACGGGGCAAAACCAAATCTCTTAGTTTAAAGTAATAGAATTCAATCTATTTAACCTAAGTAGAACTGCCTCCTAACTGTAACCTGTCATTTGTAAAGCTGCACCACTGTCATTTGTCAATTCTGCAGCTGCAAGCTGTCACCTGTCATTTTGAGTTTACTTTAAATCCAAAAAACGACCTTTACAAATTCGTTCATATCTCTGGAACTGTTTGGGCTATGAATTTGGTTTAACTTTCCTCTGAAAGCTTAGGATCTAAACTTTCCAACAGGCCTAGAACCGACTTCCTCCTCCTTATACTTTTTCCGCGATCACGATTCACACACTCGCGAATTTTACCGCGATTTGCGATTGGGTTAAAAATCCAGCCACGTGTAACCATCAGCAGTCATTTCTTTCCTTGCTAAAAATTTGTTTGCCTCTTAATAACCATCTCTGAATCATTGCTAAGGTGAGCCTGAACTCATCCCAAGTATCTCTCACTCACCCTGAACCTCCTAAAGGGAATTAAAAGCATTTTCAGCATATTTCTCACTTCATTGCCACCACATTCAAAGCACTTGGGCCTGTGTTTTAAAACTCATACCGGTTTTCTCTAAGCTTGCTGGGGGGGAACTGAATTTCGTATTGTATTTGATTGCATTCCTGAGAACTGTGTGCTCCTCTTTCCATCTACTTCCATGTCTTACATTGCATAGGGGAGGGGGGTGAATTGCCAGAGAAAAAGTGATTATATTATCTTTTGCTACAATCATCTCAAGTATTTCTGTACTGCCTTTTATTCCTCATTGCTTTTCCCTTGAAATCATAAAAGTATTTTTGCTACTTGATCCATCCTATACTAACTCCTCATTGATTATAAAGAAGTGTGCTAGTGTCAGATTACCCATTGTTGATTAACATTATATTTATAAGGGCGATATTGATTATTAATTTATTATAAAAGCGTGGTATCTATATTTTGTCTTATTTCTCAAATAAACCTTTTAAACTTGCAAAACAGAACTACTTCTTGGCTCAATGGGGTCAGGGGGATTCTAAGAGAGGGGTGTTATATAGGGGTAGTCATCCAGACTCATGAACTGGACATAAAGATATATCAATAAGGGTTTCCATTCAGTATCCCAGACACGGCATTGACTTAGCTGTAGTGTTGAATTGAATCTTCTTACAACGTTAAAGGTAAGATTACCATTGTATCCTGGGACGTGAAAGAGGAATGTAGGGTCATTACATGGATTACTGTCGAGTACTGGGACGTGGAAAAGGAAGGTGATGGTAACGTTAGGATTAGTAATTAGGTACTGAGATGAGGAAGAGGCATGTGGGCGGTAATGCCTGTGATTTCTATTGGGATACTGTGAGGTGTGTGTGCTGGGAAACTATTAGAGGAAGAGTTAGGTGTGGTAGTGGAGGACTATGATGAGGAAGAGTGAGGTGGATTTAGTGGGGGGCCGTGAAGAGGAAGACTGAAGAGGGGCAGTGAGAATGTCATATGGAAGAGTGAAGTGAGGGTATTGGGGGACTGCAACTAGAAAGAGAGATGTGGGGGTAAAGGCAATAATGCTACTGGATACTGGGGGAAGAAGGATATGGGTTAAAGGTAATATAATCAATAGTTGCTGGGATGATGAAAAGGGATGTGGAGATAATGACATGGATTACTATTGGGTACTTTGACAAGGAAATAGGAGGTAATTGTCAAAGTAGGATTAATGATTAGGTACTGGGATGAGGAAGAGGTATGTGGGGGTAATGCTAATGATTACTATTGGGGTTACTGTGAAG
The DNA here is from genome assembly GCF_040938575.1 of Ambystoma mexicanum. Taxonomy (NCBI): domain Eukaryota; kingdom Metazoa; phylum Chordata; class Amphibia; order Caudata; family Ambystomatidae; genus Ambystoma; species Ambystoma mexicanum. The sequence continues at coordinate 1,123,358,396 of NC_090924.1, forward strand.
ATGAAGGGTCAGATGTGTGTATGGAGAGGCTGTGATGAGTTAGAGTGAAATAATGTAGTGGGGACTTTCATGGGGCAGAGGGAGGTGGAAGTACTGGTGTACTGTTAAGAGGAAGAGTGAGATGGGGATAGTTGGGGACTGTGACCAGGAAGAGTGAGGTGGGGTTGTGGGGATTGTGATGGGGAAGAGTGAGGTGTGGAATGAGGGATTATGACCAGCAATAAACAGGTACGTTTTGTGTGTGACTGTGGGTGAATGTGACAAGGAAGAGTGAGGTTGTCGAAGTTGGGAAATGTGACGAGGGAGTGGAGTGGGGTATTGGGGGGCTGTGAAAAGGAAGAGGGAGTTGCAGGTAATAGGGGATTGTGATGAGGAAGAGTGAAGTAGGGTTCATAGGGGACTTTGATGAGGATGAGTGAGTTGGGGGTAGTGGCGGAGCGTGATGTGTAAGAGGGAAATGGGGTTTGGGGGAACTGTGATGAGGAAGACTGAGGTGGGCTTAGTGGGGGACTGTGACAAGGAAGAGTGAGGTGGGGTAATGGGTGGGTGAGATGAAGAAGAGGGATGTAGTGGTAAAAGTAAAAATACTATTGGATACCTGCATGGGGACGAGGCATGTGAGTTAAAGGTAAGGTAACCATTAGGTACTGGCACAAGGAAGAGAGATGTGGGGGTAAAGGTAACATTCACATTGGGTACTGGTGTGAGGAAGAGGGATGCACAAGTAATGACATGGATTGCTAATGGGTACTTGGACGAGGAAGCAGGAGGTGATGGCAAATATAGGATTAATGATTATGTACTGGGATGAAGAAGAGGGTTGTGGAGGTAATGCTAGTGAATATTTGTGGGGTACTGTGATGAGGAAGAATCAGGTGTGTGTAGTGGGAGACTGTGATGAGGAAGAATGAGTTTGGGTAGTGGTGTACTGTGATAGGGATGAGGGAGGTGGGCTAGTGGGGACAAGGTACTGGGACGAGGAAGAGAGATGCGTGGGTAAAGGTAACATTCACATTGGGTACTGGTGTGAGGAAGAGGGATGCACAAGTAATGACATGGATTATTATTGGGTACTTAGACGAGGAAGCAGGAGGTGATGGTATATGTAGGATTAATGATTAGGTACTGGGATGAGGAAGAGGGATATGCAGGTAATGCTAGTGATTACTTGTGGGGTACTGTGATGAGGAAGAGTTGGGTGTGTGTAGTGGGAGACTGTGATGAGGAAGAATGACTTTGGGTAGTGGTGTACTGTGATAGGGATGTGTAATGCTCACATGGTATCCACAGGGACACCTCCCAATCTGGTTGGACTGTCTTCGACCTGGATTCTCCTCCCCTGGGTTCTCACTCTGCCAAAGATCTGATCTGGAATACAGGAGTTTGAATTTAGCCCAAAGTCTCTTCCTCTCTGGGCCCACCTCCCTCGTGACCCCACCGATCCCCTGTTGGTGCAGGGGTGTGTTGTAGTTAGGTCACCTTGCCGCTGAGTTGCATCACTTGCGTGGGCCCCTGAGTCCAGACCTGCTGCGACTGAGTTCTTCAGGTAAGTCTTTCTTTTGCTTGTTTGTCCTTATTGTTAATGCCCCTGTTAATGTCTTTTACCTCCCCCAAGTGTGGGAGGAATGGCGAATTTGCTGAGTCGGCTGGAGCTGTGCCTGAGATGGTTGGTGACTGTGCTGTGCGCAGCGCTATGTGCGTTTATATGATGTGCTAGCCTGTGTTATTCTTCTTTACAGGTCGTCTTGATGTTCCGGATGGTTGCTGCCGAAAGGATGCAGAGTGGTGAGATGAAGATGTTCGAAATCACAGTTGAGTAGTCTGCGGCAGATTGATGGAAGGCCGGGATGAGAATAAGCCAACCAATGCTTCCATTCAGGTAAGTGTGCTTATGAATTATTGTTTAAATGCGAAATGCGAACGCTTACTAATGCTGTATTTCGTTTCTTTCCTTCTTTCCAGGTTGATTTCCAGAGGAAGTGTTCGCCTTGATGCCGGAGATTCAAGACACTGGAGCGAACAACGGATGCTGGAGTACTCGCAGGTAAGGATGAATAATGATGTTCTCCTTCTTCTTTCCACCGGTGCAGGCCCGGAATACAGAGAACAGACCTTGGTAAACGTCACGCTGCGAGTGCAGAGCAACGCGAAGCGTGTTCTGCAGCTCGGGCGTGGCTTTTATAGTCTGTAGGTATCCCAGGTGTCTTCAGGCCTGTCTTCAGGCCTGACCACACCCAAAGAGCTAGAACGCATGCTTCAGTTCTGGAACTGAACCATGCGGGGGCATCTATGTTGTGCTATTCCCATTGAAGTTACAGCCCCTCTTTCTGCAACATGAGCCTGGCGCCAAAGAGAGTCTTTGGGAGCATGATTGGGCCCAAATGTCAGGGCCAGGGGCTATGGTCATGACAGCACTCCCCCCCAAGGCCCCTCTCAGGGTGATTCTTCTGTCTGGTCCTGGCTTGGTGGGGTAATCATAATGAAAACGTTGTATTAAAAGTGGTGCATGGATGTACTCGCTAGGTTCCCATGTTCTTTCCTGCGCACCATATCCCTTCCAGTCGACTAGAAAGTATAGTTTTGCTCTGACGTACTTTGACTCCAGAATGTCCTTGACTTCGAATTCATGTTCTCCATTGGCCATTACAGGTTCAGGTGGTGTGGTCACTCGTGTTCCAGGTTGAACTGTTTATAAGAGGGATACATAGAACACAGGATGAATATGCATGTTGGGTGGCAGGGCCAGTTTAACTGCAGCTGGATTTATGATGGATTCAATGGTAAAGGGTCCTAGATATCGTGGTCGGAAAGTCTGGGTCCCTTTTAGAGGTACATGCTTTGATGCTAGCCACACTCTCTCTCCGGGGCCTTTTCATGACGTAGGTCTGCGTATGTCTTCTGGCGAACCTTGGCTTGACGTAACTGCTCTTGGGCACTTGTGAAGGCTTGAGAGATTATGGTGTTTAAGGTCTTGATGGCCGGCATTTCCAGAGTCGTAGGGACATCCAGTTCGGACGTGCATGGGTGTCTCCCGTACATAGTATAAAATGGAGTCTGTCCAGTACTGATGTATTGGGAATTACTATAGGCATACCCGGCAATCCACAATAAGTCTTTCCAATTCCCCTCCACTTGGTGGAGCATACAGCGCAGGTACTGTTCGAGTGTTGGGTTCGTTCTTTCCGTTTGGCCATTCGTTTGGGGATGGTGACTAGTGGATAGTCTAACGTCGATTTGGGCCATTAAACAACATTTTTTCCAAAAGTTGGATACTAATTGGGTACCTCGATCTGAAATCAGTACTGATGGGAACCCATGGAGTCGTACGATGTGTTCCAGGAGTGTTTTTGCCAGGCTGGATGTGTTTGGGAGACCTTTAAATGGCAAGAAGTGGGCCATTTTAGAAAACAAGTCTACGACCACTAGGATGGTATTGTATCCTTGACTAGAAGGTAGGTCGGTGATAAAGTCAAGAGATAAGGTATGCCATGGAGCCGGTGGAATGTCCAATGGTCTAAGGTGCCCAGTTTCTTTTTCGATTACTTATTCTGTGCGCAAATATCGCAAGAGAGGATGAACTGAATGATGTCCTTGTGCCACGTTGGCCATCAGTAGCTCCAATTTACCTTGGCCAGAGTTTTGATGATTTCTGGGTGGCCTTCCATGAGGGAGTCATGATATGCCAAGATGACTTGTTCCTGAAGCTCTTTCTTGGGCAAGAATAGACAGTTCCTGAAGTATGGTAGTTGGTCCTTGACTGCGTGGTATGCTCCCCGCGACCCCCATTCTCGTAATGATTCAGGAGTCATTGCACATCAAATTTCTTGTAGTAATTCGTCTTGTGTCATGTCGATTGTAATGCCTAAGAGTTTGTTGCTCGGGATGATAGCCACAGGATCCGGGGCCGTGTATACCTGTTCATCTATACCCATGTGGGAAAGGGCATCGGCTTTGCCATTTTTGACCCGAGGTCGAAACGTGATTACGTAACCATACTCCGCAAAGAAGAGGGCCCACCGTAGTTGTCATGAAGATTGAGCCTTCGCACTCTTTAGGTATTGTAGATTCTGATAGTCTGTTATTACTGTGATTGTATGCCTAGCGCCTAGCAGATAATGTCGCCAGGCTTTGAAAGTTGATTTTATGGCCAGAAGCTCTTTGTCCGTGATAGCATAATTGAGTTCAGGTGGTGAAAACCTAAGCGACCAGAAGGCTACCGAATGTAACTGGCTGGTGTGTGGGTCTCTTTGCGACAGAACTGCGATGCTCTTATAGTCTGTAGGTATCCCAGGTGTCTTGAGGCCTGACCACACCCAAAGAACTAGACCGCATGGTTCAGTTCTGAAACTGAACCATGCGGGGGCATCCATGTTGTGCTATTCCCATTGAAGTTACAGCCCCTCTTTCTGCAACATGAGCCTGGCGCCAAAGGTGCCAGGCCTGACTCCAAGAGAGTCTTTGGGAGCATGATTGGGCCCTTGGGCCACGCAGAAATGCTGTGATTTGGTCCAGAGGCCCCAAATGTCAGGGCCAGAGGCCATGGTCGTGACAGGATGAGGGAGGTAGGCTAGTGGGGAATTTGATGAGGAAGAGTGAGGTTGGGATAATGGATGTCAGTGATGAGGAAGTGTGAGGTGGCAGGAGTGGGGAATTGTGATGAAAAGAGTAAGGTTGGTTAATGGGGGAATGTGACAATGAAGATGGGGGTGGGGGTAGTGGGAGACTGTGATGAGGAAGAGTGGGTGTGATTATTAAGGGACTGCAAGGAGGAAGAATGAGGTGAGGAAGTAGGGGACTGTGAGGATAAACCATGAGGTGGGTTAGTGGCAGATGGTGATGAGGAAGACTGAGGTGGGGGACTGTAACAAGTAAGAGTGAGGCGTGGATGTGGGGGACTGTGATGAGGAATAGTGTGATGGGGTAGTGGGGGACTGTGATGGGGATGATTGTGGTGAGGTAGTGGGGGACTCTGAAGGGGAAAATTGAGGTGAGGAAGTAGAGGGCTGTGATAAGTAAGAGAGATGGGATAGTGGAGGAATGTGAAATATAAGAATGGGTTGGGGTAGTGGGGCAGCGTGACAAGTAAGAGTGAGGTGGAGTTGTGGGGGACTGTGATGAGAAAGAGTGTGGTGGGGTCAGTGGGAGGTGGGAGTATGGGAGACTGTGATGACAATGAATGAAATGGGATTGTGGGGGACTGTCACAGGAAGAGTGAGGTGGAGTAGTGGAGCATTTGATGAGGAACAGTGAGGTGAGGTAGTGGGAGACTGTTATGAGGAAGGGTGACGTTGAGTAGTGGGAGACTGTAACAAGAAAGCGTGAGGTGAAGTAGTGGGGGAATGTGAGGAGATAAAAGGATGTGGGAATGAAGGCAAGATCACAATTGCCTACTATTTTGAAGAAGAGGTATTTGGGGATAAAGGAAAGATTTCCTTTGGGTAACGGGATGACGAATAGGAATGTGGGAGTAATGCTATTCATTTCAATTGGTAGTACTGTTATGAAGAAGAGTGAGGTGTGTGCAGTTGGGGACTGTGATGAGGAAGAGTAAAGTTGGGTAGCGGGGAGCTGACAAGGATTAGTGAGGTGGGGTAGTCTGGGACTTTGATGGAGAAGGGTGAGATGAGAGCAGTGGAGCACCGTGACAGGAAGAGTGAGGTGGGGGAGACAGAGGGGGGACAGCAACATGGAAGAGTGAGGTCGGGTAGCAGGGGACTGTAATGAGGAAGAGTGATGTGTGGTATATGGGGACTGTGATGAGGAATAGTGAGGTGGGTGTAGTGGGGACTGTGATTAGGAAGAGGCAAGTGGTGGAAATGATAAGAATACAATTGGGTGCTGGTACAGGGAAGAGGGATTTGGCTAATATGTAATATTACCATTGGTTAATGGGGCACGAATGAGGAATGTATGGCAATGACATGGATTACTATTGGGGTTTGGGACGTGGAAAATGAAGGTGACAGTAAAGGTAGGATTCATAATTGTCCCGCTGGGACAGTCACCAGAGCCAATCATACAGAGTGCGACATGGGTCTCCTGTGCAGGGAGTCTCAAACCCCTCCATCATATCCTGTCCCCCCAGACATACAGGTGCCTAAGGAGGGCTTCTTTGCAGAAGCCTGTGAAAGGCCGGTGAACAAAGGAACCAAACCTGGTTTGGTGTGCAAAGTAAAAAACAAGAAAGACTTTCACAATAAAGAAATAGCGAATAAACCCAGCTAGAACCGTATAAAAGTAAGTATGGTACAACGGGTTTAGGTTCGAGGCTACCAAGATAGCCTAAAACAATACCAAGGCTATTTAAAATAACCACGGTAGGAAAAATAGGGTAGTTACCACTGCCACCAGCCAAACCTTAATGAAAAGAGAACGAAACAATGTTCCATGAGAAACAGACAAAAAGGGATAACTAGCAACCCTTTCCAGTACTCTATGTAAGATAGTTTGTACTGGGTCTGTGGATTTTAAAAGACTGATAAAGTCAATGGCAACTTGACATGTTCTGGGAGACAGTAGTCAGTCCCCAGAAAATGGAGTCTGAGTTGGAAGTGGAAAAGACAACCCTGTGTCACTGCACTGAAGGTGCTGTGTAATACACAGTAAAAAGATGATGCCTATGGAGTAGGTGAGGCTCCACAGTCTATGAACACAGAAATGTTAAACACACACAGCAAAACACATGTAAGAGTGGTAAAATAGGCTCACACTCTTACCAGGTGACAAAAATAAATCCTAGAAATCCAGCAAAGCTGCTGAGGGACTCAGTAGGTAATGAAAATGAGCAATTCTGGAGAATTCTCTCTTACAGTGGCGGACTGTCACGAGGAAGAGAGATGTGGGAGTAAAGGTAAGAATACTATTCAATACTGTCACAAGGAAGAGGGATTTGAATTAAAGGTAAGATAACCATTAGATACTGGGACGAGGAAGAGAGATGTTGAGCTACTGGTTACATTACCATTGGGGACTGGGGAGAGGAAGAGGGTTTTAGGGGTAATGGAATGGATTACTATTGGGTAGTTGGACTAGGAAGTGGGAGGTAACAGTAAACATAGGATTAATGGTTAGGTATTGGGATGAGGAAGAGGGACATGGGGGTAATGCTAGTGATTACTATTGGGTACTGTGATGAGGAAGAGTCAGGTGTGTGTAGTGGGAGACTGTGATGAGGAAGAGTGAGTTGGGGTAGTGGGGGACTGTGATGGTGAAGAGGGCGGTGGAAGTAGTGGTTGGACTGTGATGAGAAAAATGGGGACTTTGAACAGGAAGAGTGAGGTGGGGTTTTGGGAACTGTGATGAGGAAGAGTGAGGTAGGGTTTGTGGGTGACAGTGATGAGGAAGAGTGAGGTTGTGGCAGTGTGGGACTGTGATGAGGAAGATTGAGGTGGGGTTGTGGGGACCTGTGATGAGGAAGAGTGAGGTGGGGGAATCGGAGACTGTGACCAGTAAGAGTGATGTGGGTTTTGTGTGTGACAGTGATGAGGAAGAGTAAGGTTGTGGGAGTGTGGGACTGTGATGAGGAAGATTGAGGTGGGGTTGTGGGGACCTGTGACAAGGAAGAGGGAGATGGGGTAGTGGGGACTGTGATGAGGAAGAGTGAGGTGGGGTTAATAACAGAAGGTGAGGAGGAAGAGGGAAGTGGGGTACTGTGATGGGGAACGGTTAGGTGGGGTAGTGTGGGACTGGGACAAGGAAGAGTGATGTTGGGGAGTGGTCAACTGTGATGAGGAAGAGTGAAATGGGGTTAGTGGGGGACTGCACTACTCATTTCGTTCGGCTCTAGTACCAGATTCTTCCCCTATCAACAGTTATATTTTGTGTAATTGAGATGTGTGAACAGTCTTTTACTGTTAGAAGATCTTTATAAAATGAGAAGATAGAAAGGTTTTGGCAACACTAAAGAAATACTCATAGCAGAAGAGATCTTCTTAATTTTGGTTGCAGGTATTTTTTATTCATTTGTGAGAGTGTTTTGTAAACTGCTTGACACGTTTTGTATTGCGCATTGTGCATGCTTTGTCTACCTCTTATAGTGTGGCTGCCACATTTGTCTGCAATTGTATGCAACTCTGTAGGTACCATTATCACGTAGGGGCAGAGAGATAAACCACTCTCCCTTTCTTGATTTATCATCTTGGAGCATAACGCTCCATTTGAAGCTACAACTCCCAGGCACCCCTGGGTTGCATATACTGAAACGTCAGGTGCTTCAGCGCCCCATTAACAAGCCAGTCTTCACCGATCTACACATACCGGTGTATATTGCCTTTGCTTCAGGAATCACTTCATTTACAAGTGCGTGCTTTAAACTGCTTGACACGTTTTGCAGTGTGCACACTTTGTCTACCTCTCATAGTGCGACTGCCCGCGTATGTCTCCAATTGCATGCAACTCTGTATGTACCAGTATCACATAGGGGCAAATATTAACAGGTGTTAATTGTAGTGGGCCTATGTAGAAAATATACTTGCTTGATTCCTCATGAGAAGCATGGTTGCCAGAAGTGTATTAGGATTTACCATTCTTAGTAGCTATTACAGAAACAAAAACATGCCAAGCTGACAATGGACCAGACTTCCTAAGCAAATCACTGACTTCCTGATGATGTGCCTTGAAATTGTCAAACTCGTCAAAGCCATAGTCTAATGGGATTGTTAAGAAAGTGAATGGGATTACTAAGCAGGCCCTGACCAAATACATCCTTTCTTCTGGGGAAACTGACCAGGTCGCTTGCACTCAGTAAACTCATTTCAATGTCATCTTTATTTCACACAGCAGCTTACACGCGCATGAAGAAACCCACGAGTAGATCTAAATGGTGGTGTTAACTCATCATTTGGCTGTAACATATACAAACTAACAGGCCAGTATCTAAATCCTGACTATAGAGTTGCTATCATCTCTTAATAGGAAGTAGAGGACAATATACAATAATTACAAAGAAATTTTCCTATTAGACAACAAATATAAACCAACTATTTTTGTTTCTTTTCACTGTTTTTCATCTTTCCTCATTGGTTGAGGTCACATGCACATTTATAAAATGACATTGTTACTGATACTAAAACACCTAAAAGCATATCAAAGTGCATCCAGTTGTGCAGAAGAGATATAAATCAATTGTGGAAAAATAAATCCAAGACCCAAAATAAAATAAAAAAATCAAACACAAAAAACACCTATCCTTCCCTATCGAGATCACACCTGTAGATGTGAGAAAATCAATCTAGACATACAAAACTAACTTTATCTAAACACCTTTTGTCATAATTATTCAATTTATTTTTTTGTTTTTCAACATTAAATCACTAAACATCCGTAATAGTTTTGATTTAAATTGATATTGGGGTAGTCACGTCACATTGACGTTTCGGCACGTATATTTCATAGACATGCCGGGAACACCAAATACCAAACTGCCACTTCGGATTTTCCTCCCACTGTCTTGACGTTTACTTTGTATTATAGTTGCTGCATACCCATAATGTGGGACTTCATTTTAAAATTCTGCGTATCTGAAGGGAGATTATTCTCAAGCTGTTTTATGTTAATTCAACCTTGGTTAGGCACCGCCTAGACTGCTGACTTCCAGCCATACAGGTTCATTGGTGCAATCTCACGGTGTCCTCTTCACATGGGAGAGAGCACAGAAAACATGGTTTCAAAGCTGATGTAAATGCTTGGCATAACAGTCGATTATCATCGATAATGGTGGACCTAGCTGGGGGGGATGAAAGTTTGGTGTTTCTTGACAAGCATATAGAGATAACACTTGGAACGTATTGTTCTTTATCTCATGTATGTTTCAGACTACCCGTAGCCAAAAATGAAATGTTGTTTACACACATTGGAAAGCCCAAGGGGCAGGTTTTAAAAAATGTCCTAAAGTAAAGTCGTGCTTATTTATAGTTGCATCCCCACAACATATGCTTCAGGTATCACAGGATCATGGATCCACTGTCCAATGTATGTAAACAACAAGCATTGTTGTTCTATTTTTTAACACATAGAGCTTGGCCTACACACCACACTTTAAGACATGTGAATTGCCTTTTGGGAAGTGCTGACAGTTAATGGGAATTCATTCAAAGTTGAGCTCTGTCATTCATGACATAGAGACATGGGGTTCATCAGTAAACTGGACTGCAATCATTGAAATAGCTACACATCTAAGAAAGCTTAGACACACAGATACCAGGGAATATGCAAGGTTTGCCCTAGTGATTAAACATTTAGTGACTCATACCATAGAGGGGTTTCTATGCTGGAGATGAAAATGTCAGTATCCTACTACAGGGCATTTAGATATGTCATCATGGATATGATGATCACAATGCACAATGAACTTTCCATAATGAAAATTGTCCAGCAGGCTGCTCACAATTTATTGAAAAGGACTGCCTTGCTGGACATACTATCATGTTGTCTACAAGTTTAGAACCTACTAATCTGGCTTTTTCAGAAGAGAGAACTGAATGTGACAACCGAGACCTAAGGGCAGTCTTTTTCAGAGACTACGGCACAATGTTATGCATACTTAGTCAATGCTTTTTCTCATCATCAACTTGGGCTGCAGATGTAATCTGTTAGATAATCAATGGGATCCAGTACTAAAATCCTGGTCTACCCTAAAAGAGATAGAACAGCACTGGAATATGTCCTATGTGTTATTTTACACATGTCTGTGTCACTAATGGGGAATCTACTACTCTTCAGTATGCCCTCACAGGCTTAATTGCATATTTCAAGTACTTTGTGAAGAGATTACAAGAATACATACCAGCATACTGTTTTCAAATTCTGTACTGCTGTTAGCATTGACACTTTCTGTGAACAACTACTACATACTGTGGTGTACCTGTAGGAATTGCCAGCCTGGTCACAGTTAGAAATATGATTCCATGTTGTGGTGTCATTCTCCGCCTACCTGCAAATGTTGAGCAAGTATAACAGCAGTGGCCTGAAGTCTTTCTCTAGCATCTTCAGTTCCCACTGTTGTCTCTGAGGCTGAAGCTGAGGCTGGCATACCTCCATAACTTGGAAATCATAGTTGCAAGGATATCTAAGTCAGTTAAAGATACACCAAAAAATATGCCGTACCTTGCCAAATAAGTACTTGAGAGTTACCCTACTTGATGTGACAGCATCATCATAATCCTTAAAAGATCTACCTTGCCAGAAATCACTTCAATTCTTGGAACAGCAACCAAACGTGTGAAACATCAGCTCTCCAACATAGATTTAGGCATACTAGAATTCCTTTCAAGATTGTTCACTGGATTTTCACAATTTATGTACATCATTGTAGCTTGGGTAATCTCGATTTTCATCATTTCTTTTCTTCAGATGCTAACTCTTCAATGGTGACATAAAGAAGTAAAGTCTAGAGAACATTCTGATAATATGTTGGCTACCATATCTCCAGTGACGTTTGATCCTCACTTTGTTTTACCAGACGTCCAGAGCGGGTCTCGCGAGGGGACCAGGGAGCTAAGAACGGGCCGGTCGTAATCGGCCCATTGTTAGCTCCCACACCCATTCCCATTGAGCCCTATGGGGCTCAAATGGGAATGGGGAAGGTCCGGGCCCGGGTTCCCTGAAGGAGGAATTACTGGGCCCTCCAAACTCGGAATGGCCCAGTAATTCCCCATTCAGGGAACCCGGACACGGTTTTGGAGGCAGCCATGCCCTTATTAAGGGCATGGCTGCCTCCAAAGTCGTAATGAGGCCCTGTGTGCTTTATCACTGAAACAGGCTAGAGTGAGAACAGACTGAAGATTCTCCAACTCACTCCTCTTTAGAAAGCCTGCATGAGTTATCTGAGTACGGACCACTAGTGCTACTTATCCCCTCTTCTTTAACTGTGTGATTGTGTGCCCTATTGAGAAGACATCACTGTATGTGTGAGCTGCTGATTAGGGGACTCACATGCTGCAAAGAGTTGATCAAGGCACAGTTAGCAGAAGAGGCATCTTACTTAAAATGTCACCAGCCAGTCATAGAGGATGTATAAGGGATGACCCGTATGTCTGCTTGTGGGAATATCCCAACTGTTTCTGGGGATTTCCCATCACCCTCATCAGCCATGTCCTCACAAGTGGAATTGTATGTACTATATGCCAGTATTCCTCACAGCAAAACAATCCTGGCAATGCTCAGATGTTGAGAACAATATCACTTGACAACTTTATATGTCTTTTAAACAATCCTATAGACAATCAGCTTAATCATTTGCAACAGGGACTTTCCTATGACTTCAGCAGTATTTTTACTCACCACCCAATTGAATCTAAACATCTAAAAACATTTGTTGTCCTTACCTTGAAGGGTCGAAACAAAAGACTATTAAATGTAGCTTTAATTTAATGAAGCTAATGCATTCTCCCTCTTAAATATACAGGTCGTTAGAGGTTGTACCTCCACATAGCATGTTTCATCACTCATGGTGTGTTGAGGGGTTAAATATGTTTACAATATCATTGTGAACTCGGTGACTGAATGCCTCACTTTATAAATAATTACCTGTCATTATCTATATACATACACATGCACATGGTCTGTGCTGACAGTGTTATTCATTTTGCAAGCTACATTTCAGTAGTTTAAACACACTATGACCTAGTGTGGCTTGTTTAATTTTCAAAATCACATTACGAAAAAAAAAAAAAAAACATTGTCGTGTCTGGTAACTGACAGATCAGCTTTTTATAAAACAAATACTTTGAACAGGTAACACTACAACATTCTTTTCTCCACTATTTAAGAATTATTTAATGGCCTTCTAAAAATGACAGATGATCATATCTAATTAAAGGGCTAAATGTGGATGCAGAAATGAATGCCATCTCTCACTGAAACACATGGTAGAAACAATTACTGCTTCTGGGACCTTGTATTCAGCTTGAATGAAAGCAGAAATAATTGTTGCTGCTCATGGCTGTTTCCAAATGAAATGAATGCTGGTAAAGCCACTCTTACTAAAGAGCCCCAATGGTAGAATTAAAAGAATTGGACATCTTTCCTCTGGTAGATGAAGATTTCATAGAGTTGTTGCACTTATAAGGATCAAGACAAGTTAGTCTAGCAGATGTTGTGTGATGATATGGGGACCGTTAGAGGTATTTTGGGGGTAGTTCTAGTTGGTGGTATTTTTGGTATTTCATGGTATAGTGGTGAGCCTAACCTTAGAGAACCGCCTGATAATTTTTCTTATACCGGGGTCACTAAAGGTAAGCTAATACTTGACTTAGTACACTCTAAATGATGATTGTATGCCCTTGCATTATTTTATTTACAATACCACATGATGCCCTTTTGGCTTGCATTTCAAAATACATTTACCACGTACATGAAATAGTATCATTCACTCAGAGCCCCAGAGAAGAACTCACTTCACAGTGATCAGTTTGTTTTATTTTTTTACCACATGTGATAAATGAATAACCGCCTGCAGTAAAACAAATTTACCACCCGCTATGCATCAATTTTATGCCAACCCAAGGAACCTGAACACTAAATAAGTACACTGAAGCTATTTCACATTTTTCTTGGATTCTTTATCAGAAGTTAAAAATATGCAAAATACAGAATGGCATGTGTGATGCTATATGATCACAAATCATTTGCTCACCTCAATTAACTCAACTCACCAAGTTGATTGTGTGTGTGTCCTGGACTGTTCATGTCTAGCTGTCGGACAGAAGAATTCTATATCTGGTTAACTCCCTCTGCACATGGAAAGAGCCCACAGAGTTCTCTGCCAGCCTTTCTGCCTTTTTCTGCCACACGCTTCTCCCAGGGTCAGTCAAAGATGAAGAGGGCCCGAGATTGCAAACTCTTCTGAGACAACTGCCAGCCCAGGAGCCTGAGAGCGAGAACCAGCTCTACTGCGCTGTGCTACATAAAACCTCTGAACTAAGACTGCCCATAATGTAAATCTTACATTCATAAAATATAGGAAAGCCTACCTCGTCCAGTGACATCATTCCATCAGAACCACCTCCATTTGTCAATCACCCTCAAGCACGTGATTATTCCAAGCTGCTTGGAATGGCAGCAACACTGATGAGAAAGATACATTACCCTTGCACTGCATTCCAATTTTTCAAACTTAACAAGGGCTCATTTCAAGCCACATGAGGACAGCAAAACAGATCTACTTTCATGTTTATTCTTCCTGCATCTTGAATTAACCTATCACAGCACAAATGTCTGAACATTCAGTTATCAATCTGCACCAAAGTTTGTACACAACAATCATGAACGGATTTGCACAGAATGTTAATAGGGAGTATGTTATAGGTTTGATGGATAAGGTAAATTAGTATATGTTAGTATTACAGCCCACAACAATTCAGTACATGATTGTGATATGGAGTAAAATACATGTTGTGCAGTATCAATTTCGAATTAATCTTTTATCTTGGATGTGTTTTATGTATTCACAGTATTGACATCTACTAAACTCAGCATGAGTCTCACACATGTGTCTCACACGCTTGCTCAGTACTTGGATCAATCTTTTACCCTTGTTGACATGTGGAGCCCTAGCTAAAATGTGGAGTCATCATTGAAATTCAAAGTCACCTCTCCCTACAGCACTTGTCAAGGTATATACTTTTTGCAGACTTTGGGAAAGGTTAAAAGATGGTGGTGGACACTTAGAGAACAGGATATTGACCCAGTTCGAACTCACTAGATGTCTAGATGACCAAATTATCATATGACCAGATCATCCAGGGAGCTGCATTCATGCTGTATCCTCTATACGTACTTTGCGGTGTTTTCATTTGTTTGATTTTAATTCCTGCTCCTAAAGATTTGGAGCTTGAATTTCTGAATATAGCATTTTAAACTGTTTACCACATTCTTTAATTTTTCCATTGTCTTGAATAGGTTTTTGGAGTGGCCATGCATTTTGTAAGGAAACCCTTTTAACTGTTCATAGGTGTTTGAGATACACTGATCCATAGTGTGGTATGCATATGGGCATAATGCATATCAGCCTTTGCTTCCCCTTGTTCTTCTCTTAGCCAGTATAAGAGTCTCATATATGCATTTTGTGGTTGGAAGATAGAGAGAGAAAGCGGGACAGAAGTCCAGCACATGAATTGCTCTTTTTATTAACCTGTACATATGTTTACCTTGACATAATATTATTTTGTTATGTTGATTTTAGGTTTTAGCTTGACCTTTTTGATAGGCTTGCATGACTACCGACTTGCCTTTCCAAACAGTGATACCATGACATGTTTTGATTTTACTGTGTCATATTTTCAGTGAATATACACATTAATGCTAGGCTAATTGACTTTTACATATATTGGGATTTGCTTGTTTGACATTAAACTTTAAATTTTCATATGATCATACATTATCATGGCATGAGAATATGCATACATAAATGCTAAAGAGAAGTGTTTAAGCTTTTTAATGTGTTCTTATGTTTTATGAGTATTAGTGAAACTATATTGTAAATGTTAATGCATGTCATTTCTAGTTAGACGTGTGTAGGGGCATTTAAGGGGCATTTTAAGGTTGATCATTTACAGATGGGTAACAAGAGTAGACTCTCAGGGGTGACGCATGATAAGTGTCCTTACTTACAGTAAGGTTAGGTTTGCTTGCCTTAGGTGCAGATATTCTAACCAATTCTTTCTGGAGCCCTGCATCAGGTATATCACAATTGCCTGCCAGAAACCCTACCACTGTCCCCGGCAGGTCTTGAACTGCTTTCGTGGTGGAGAATACGCCCTGGCAAATGTGGTATGACAAAAATCATGTCAGGATATGGAGGTCACTGATTTCTCCAAGAGCTTGTGTGCATATGGGATATCAACATATGCCTTGTTATTTAGTTCTATATAGCCAACAGTATAGATTTGGTTCCTTCCATGGTCATGCATTCTAACTGGGTCTTTTGCAGGATATTTTTAGGTTACACATGATTCAATAGCTATTGATATATTAAGTTTTGCAGGTGTTTTACAGGTGTTTAGGGGAAGCTTGGAATTGGGTAATAGCTAAATGGGATTGTTGGGATGTGGAATGACCTGTAATTGTTTAGAAGCGGCTTGATATATGATGATTTTTAATGTCCATGGATTGATTCCTTGATCTATGGAACAATTAAGGCAGATCTGGTATACACTGATGGATTTAGGCAAATTATGTTTGTTGTGTAGTGGCTTTGTAGATATCTGGTGTAGACCTCTAGAGATCCTGATTAGTTGCTAGAACTTCATAGTGTTCCCGGGCAGAAATGATACCTTGTTAATAAATATATCCTGGAACAATATAAGCATTAGCCAACGAGATATGATGGAAGCAGTTGAAGAGATCCTCTCTAGTTTGGTTGGTAAAGGTCTAATTTCTACAATAATATGTGGTGACCTAAACTGTAGGTGTGCAGACTGGCCAGCAGGTAAAAGTACCTCTGCCCCTAACAAGTCAAGTATGGGCAAGGGGAGGGCCTGGGGGGACTTCATGGAGGGATGGGGGTTAACAATCCTTAAAGGGAACATTAAGGGTGCTGAAATGCCATATGACACTTGGTTGAGGGGCTTTCAAAGTAATATTCTAGATTGTGTGTACTTCTCAGAGGACATCTACTTAGAGTTGCAATCATTAGCTATGATGTAAACAACAGCGAGCGACCACCGTCCGCTTAGTATCAAATGACCAGTGCCCTTGATGAACCAGAACCAGGGACGTTACACCTTTGAACTTGAGGTGAATTGGGGGGAAATACAATAAAATGGAATGAGTTCAAAATTATAGCCTTTAGCAGAATTATGGCCTCAAGGGGCTATTTTCAGAAATGGGTTGTTGGGAAGGGTGTGTGCGCTATTTCGGAGCAGATCTACAAGCAGCTGCCAATAAGAAAACCAGGCAAAGTTCTACATAGACATGAATTTGACCGGGTTTTCCTACTTACAAAGAGAGAGCTACGGAAATCCCTTAAGGAGTCTGTCAAAGAAGACATGTGCATCAGGCTGAATCTGAAGGTGACCTACAGGGGTTCGTTAAGATACTATTACCATGAAATTACCCTGAGGGATGCCCGTAAAATGTTGGAGCTCATAGTTAGTAACAACTCACATGACTTCTGGAATATAATTAAAAATGATGACAAGGTTCAAACACGGTCCCAAATAAACCCAATTTCGGAAGCAATGTGGAGTGCCCATTTCACAGAGATTTACAAATCTGTGGGCGACACTGAGCAAGTGTGGAATGGGGATATGATAAAAAAGGTAGAGTGGGAGTTAACTTGGGACTTAGAAGATTTGCTATATCTAATCTCTAGGAGTAAAAAACCTATTGCCCTGGGGCCAAACGGACTGGCTATATGTGCCCTGAAAAATAGCCCAGATACTTGGGTATGTGTCCTAGACAGGATGTTTAGAACCATACTGAGGGAGAAAGCAGTACCAGTGTCTTGGATAACAGCTATTATTGTTGCATTTTTTAAAAAGGGGTCTTGCTTAAATCCTTCAAATTATAGACCAATCTCCCTGCTGGATTGGCCAGCCAAGATCTTCACAGGCCTAGTATTAAGAGTCCCGAGAAAATGGGCAAAGGACCATGGAAGAATGGGCATCTTCCAAACAGGATTTTGTTGGGGAGTGGGGAACTGAGATGAACGGCTTTGTGATGGAACTGTGAAAGAAGGGGGCGTTGATAAGCAATACACCACATTATGCCCCCTTCCTAGATTTTTCTATGGCTTTTGATACTGTCCAGAGGAACATGCTATGGGCCAAAATGGATAAATGGGTTTGTTCTCCTGCTCTACTGACGATCCTCATTGTGCTACACATAGATACCAGTGTGTGCGTCCGTTTGGACAGAGAGGGTAGCCTACCTGCTCCGATCAACTCGGTAAGAGGTCTGAAACAAGGTTGCCTTTCTCTCCAATTCTTTTCCTCCTTTTATGTCTGATTTGGGTGAAGTTTGATGTTACATTTTTCCTCCCCAAATTAAACGGCAGAATGATAATTTAACTGTACCTATTATATGTTCACGACCTGAATTTAATGGACTACAAACCAACAGGGTTGTAGCCGCAGTTGAAGGCTCTGGAGACATACAGCAAAAAGAACATGCTAATTAATAATGTCTCTAAATCAAAAGATCTAATCTTGCATAAGGGTCCAGGAAAAGCTGGAGGACAATTCAAGTGCTCAATTGGAGGGACTCCTGTAGAGAAAGTTGATTGTTTTGTGTACATGGGTTTCTCAATCTTCCCAAAGAATACCAGAGTATGGCGGCTTGCAGTAAAAAAATCAAAAGATGAGGACATTGGCCGCTCAGGGACATTGTATAAATAAGAAATGTGGGTACATCTCGATAATTCGATAATTGGTTATGAGAGTTCTATTGTAAAAAGGTGGTCTCAGTGATGACATATGGTGCTGAAACGTCTTTCTTTGCCCTTAAAAGGCAATAGTGTAAGCTTGATGGAGTATTCTGGAGGAAAGTTTTAGGGTTGCCAGCTAGTGTTCTGGCTCCAGTCCTAAGGTATGAACTGTGTCTGGTGTCATTGGAAGCGTTGGCCAAATTGAAACATTTAAACTTCCTAAAAATGTTTTGTCTGGCGAATGATTGTTCGATCTGGGGGATGTTAAAGTGTGGGCTAGAGTCGAACTCCCCAGCCCGTCTCATAGACTGGCTCCACCAGTGTCTTGAAATATTAAGTGCCATCGACTCCACGGTGGAGTACTTAGTAATGTATCCACTGAAAGTAAAAAAGAGGTTATGGGAGGTCGAGTGGATTGACAAAAACGATTGTGTTAGGAAGTACCATGTATTTACAAGTTTGTTGCTAGTCGCCAGACCGTATAACACCTTGCCACATTACTTCAGGAAATGTCTGGGGCAATATTGGCATAGTCAGTGTCTACACCTTTGCCTGAATTTGCTCCCTAACAATGAGATTTTGGGTGTGCAAGGTGGTTTAGCTCACAATTTAAGACTTTGTAGATTCTGCAAAATGGAGAACTCTATAGAAACTCTGCAGCACCTGTTGGTAAATTACTGTGAATTGACCAGGACATGCCAGACACATTTTTCGTACCTTTTATAGGATTTTAGAATGGTTCTCCCGGGCTGGGTTTGTCAACGTATTTTTATGGCTAAATCTTTTAAATGGGCGTTGGCTGCCATACCTTTTATGAAAGAGGATTTAGCAGCCAAATAAGAATGCCTCCTGGAGAGTTGTGTCTCACACTTGTACCGATTAATTTAGGGGAAGCCTTTTAGTACTATTTAGTATAAGTCACTTTAAACTTTTAACTAATTCTCATTCATATATATATATATATATATATATATATATATATATATATATATATATATATATATATATATATATATATAACTCTGTTTTAACTTTGCCTGTAATAGATTATTTTATGTGATGTTCATTGTGTGTACATGTGAAAAGTTCCTTGAGAACTATAGCACAGCTATAAATAAAAAATAAAAAAAAGTTTGACAATTCATTTCAGTTACATGGGCAATATATTGTTTGTGTACAGGGGTTGCAAATGCATCAGTATGGACTGTTCTCTGGTTCCAGGGTTGAACTGGTGGTCTGATAATAAGGGCTTATATGGCCTCTGGGTCCCAAAAAGTGTGACACAAAAAGGAAAAAATGCATTTGCATTATGAAGTGCATGCTTTTTACTTGTATTTTCAAAAACACTTGTCAGTGTCATTTCTCGGGGGTCGGCAGGGCCGTTCGCGGACCTATGGGTTGGGGAGGCCCCAACTCCTCCCGCGTCGCAAAGGAGTATGAGGCACACACAAGAGCAAAGAGTTGCCGCTGTTTATTGCACAAAACAGACAGGGACAGGTTCTCGGAGCATAGGTACCCAAGGAACATCTCAGCGGTGATGGGCTCGCAGGCCCTTTTTCTAACCGGATGACGCAACTACGTGCGTCACCTGGGAAAACTAGCCCCTAAACCTAACGCTATCTCGGGTTGGCTCCCCGAGTGGTAGGGTCAGTATAGACCCATATAGAAGGAAATATTATTGGTAGAGAAGGGGTCATGTGGTACGCTTGGGTTGTCCCTAAGAGTTGCTACATGAAAATATTAACATGGGGAAAGTTAGTGATTGGCTGAACTATAGTGTCGTCAGTGGTTAGTTCCTCGTATTCTGATTGGTTCATCGGCGAGCCCACAAGCATGAGACCATCGTTGTTCCGAGCTTGCGATGTACTTGGTGCTGGCAACAATGTATGACTATGTGTCAGTGGCGGACAATGGACAGGTCTGACTACTGGCTGTTGGGTGTCCCTTTCCCATCGCTGACAGTGTCCAACTTATAACTTTGTTGTTCAGTCTGGATCCCAGATGTGAGACACCAGAGCTTCTCTGGTCCTTGGAGCTTGGCATCGTATCAGGTCAGCCTGGTCACATGTTGCAAGACTGTGGCTGAAGCAGAATTACAGGTATTTGATTTGTATTTCGGCTCTGAGGAGTGTTTAGCAGTGGCAGGTGTAACCTTGGCGCGGGAGCGCAGCGTGTAGATTGCAACTTTGTGGCCTTGGCTCTGAGGCTCTCGTCAGGGTTTGTTCTGCATGATCAGCACCTTACAGCTACGTCTGAGCTGCTCTGGGCCTGGGGACTCTGGTTTGCGGCCTACCTTGGCCTGGTCTATGGGTGGCAGCATACAGTCCATAACACAGGGGGCGTATCGTCTGTGGATAGCATTTGCCCCTGGGCAGTGACTTATGTTCTTTGTCAGATACAATAACAATGCACAATACCTGCATGTGCGAGACAAAAAAAAAAGAGAGCATGCACGTGTTTACACAGTGTGGTGTACATTACAGATCTCTTTGACAATCTTCTTCTTTTGCTGTTGGTGGGTGTTATTTAGTTAAACTTATTTTTCCAGTTTTTTTTTTATTGGCAGGTTATTAACGATAATAATTTTATTGTTATGGTGTGGGGCGTACTATGTCTGTGACCTTGTGATAATGGGGTGGGCTATGGGTGGTTGGTTGTTTGTGTCTTTTGGTGTATCTGGCGCCTGTGCTGTGTCATTGTTGTTAGCTGTCGTTGCTGAAGTGTTGGCCCTTTCGCTGTAGAGATGGGGGCAGGTCTGTGCTTTGTAGGGCTTGATGTCGTGAATGTGTGTCCAAACATCTTTATCAGGTAATTTTATAGCCTAAGGGGCCACTTAATTGTACTGTTTGGGGAAGTGTGAATCTAGGGGCGTTCCACTTTCTCTGATAGTTCTTTAGGAGAACTTTGTCTGCTTCTTTCACTGTCCACTGTTCAGTGAGCTCCTGTTCCTCCTTGGTTGCTGTTTCCTGGTGGTTGTTCTTTGACCTGCCCTGTGTCTGTTGTATCTGTTGAGAGATAAAAGCAAGCTGCACTAGTAACCAGGGAAGAGACATACTCATGCATTTCTTCACCAAAACAGTATTTGCTGCATCACAGTCACTCATTGCCCTTGATGGTGGTGTGAGGGAAGGTGCATCTGACGTCTAGTCACGACCTCATGTGGTGTGAGGTGGTGGTCCGAACCTGGTTTATTCCTCAATTCAAACAAAGCCAGGGGAAGGCAATAGAGCCAGCTCCTTTTGGTTGTTTGTTGTGTTTTTGCTATTGCTTCTTTCAGGAGTCCATTGAGGCGTTGACAGACGCCGTTAGCTTGTGGATGATATACACAGGCAAATTTATGCTTGATTCCTAGAAGGGCAGTTATGTGCTGACATAATTAATTGGCAAAGTGGGGACCATTGTCTGACCTCAATACTTTGCATACTCCCCACCTCCGGAAGACCTCCCTTACTAAAAATGTTGCTGCTCTAAATGCATCTGCATGAGAGCACGGTACGTCCTCAATCCACCGTGAAAATGGGCATACTACTACAATCATTTATCTGTATCCTTGACATACGTTGATCATGTTGATGTAGTCAATGTGTAGGTGTAAAAAGGGTCCTTCACGCCGGGGTATTGTACATTTGAACACTTGCAGCGTTGGCCGGCCGTGTATTGCTGACATGTGAGGCAATTGCTAATGAGTTTAGCTCGGGGCAGAACCATGATTCTTTTATTTGTGCTGCAATGACTTCTTTCCCTGTATGAGTGGGGTGGTGTAGTTGGGCCAGAGATGTTTTCAATAGGGCCAGGGTCATCACAACTTTCCCTGTATTATTCTGTTGCCATAGTGCATCTGTGGGGGACATGGTGCATCCTCTTTTAACCCACAGTTCCTTTTCTGGCATTGGTGCTGCAACCTGCAGTTCCATAATCTGTGTCTCTGGGATGTTTGTGCACCCATCGTTCATTATCATCTGTCTTACCCTCCCCTTATCTTTTTGTTTTTCTTGTAGGTCCAATGTCGCGCCAAAGTATGCAGCATATTTTGCATGTGCGTCTGCTGTTTCATTACCTCTTGATATTGGATCTTCTCCATTTGTGTGTGCCTGACGCTTCACCAGGGCTACTTCTGCTGGGTATGCTATTACTTCTATTAGTTCACCCAGGACGAGAGCATGTTGCACCGGAGTACCATCTGCCCTTCTGTATCCTCTTCTTTGCCACTTTATCAATCCTGAATGTACTGTTGAGGTGACATATGTGCTATCAGAGTATATTGTTACCCTCTTCTCGTTGCTTTCTACTAAAGCTATGATCAGTGCCGCCAACTCTGCTGCTAGTGCTGAGTATTGTTGGGGTAATCTAACACATTTGACTAGAACATATGTCCAATCCTCCCTCAATCATACTACAGCAGCTCCAGTCCTCCTCACACCATCACTTTGGTCAATTGTTGATGACCCATCAATGTATAACACCTCACTCCCCTCTAGGGCCTTTTCTTCTACCTTTCTAGTGGAGGAGTAAAATTCAATTGCATGTGCGCAGTCGTGTGCATATTCTTCTTCGGCCACTTCCTCTGCTATGAACTGAGCTGGGTTAACATTGCTACACCTTATTATTTTCAATTCGGGCCTAGAGAGAATAATCTCACACCCTGTTCCTCTCTGAGTGGTCAGTTTGGATTGTGGTATGTTTAATATCAAAAAGAGGGCATGTTCCACAAATAGTGTGGTGTAGCATCCCATAGTAATAGATGATGATTTTTCGACCACGAAAGCTGCAGCGGCCAAATGTTGTTTGCATGGGAAGTGTCCCATCATTACAGGATCCAAATGGCCGCTGTAGAATGCTACTGGTTTGGGCCCATGCTTGACTTTTGTTTTAACACTGCTTTCATTACTGCTCCATCGCAATGTGAGACTATGTAGAATTCATTATAATAGTTAGAGGTACCCAGAACTGGTGCCATTGAAATAGCCTCTTTTACTTCATTAAATGCCTCAGTCATATCTCTTGTCCATTCCAACTTTCTCACCCCCCCTTTGTGCCTCTTTGAGAGCCTCTAATAGGGGTCCTATGTATGTGCTGTAGTCAAAAACCCATGCTCTGTAATTGTTGCATAGGCCAAGAAATTGCTGCAGTTCCCTTATCGTTTGTGGCTGTGGTGTGTTCTTTATTGCTAGTGCCCTTTGTGGTGCAATGTTCCTTCCCCTTTGTGAAGTGATCTGCCCAATGTATAGTACTTGCTCCTGACAGTACTGCAGTTTCTCTTTGTCAACCTTGTATCCTTTCTCAGCCAGCACTGTGAGCATTTTTACAGAGTCCCTCCTGTACTTTTCCTCAGTGGTGCTGCAGATGAAGATATCATCCACATACTGTAGCACTGTGCTTTCCAAGTCTGTCATTCCTAGGTCCATTTGTATTACCCTGTTAAAGATGGATGGTGACTCGCAGTACCCTTGGGGTAGTCTAGTGTGTTTCCACTTTGTGTTGTGATATGTGAAACTTGTTAAATCTTGTGAGTCAGGGTGCAGTGGTATTGAGAAAAATGCATTTTTTAGGTCAATCACAGTGAACCGTGACACCTCTGCTGGTATTCCGCACAGTATTGTGGCTGGGTTAGCTGCTATCGGGTACTCTGCCTCCACAATGTGGTTAAAGGGGTCTCACATCTTGTATGAAACACCAAGACCCTTTGCCTTGCGCTCAGGGTATACCGCAGTGTTACACGGGGATTCTGATGGTACCAATATTCCTCTTTTCACTAGGGCACTTATTGTTTCATAAATCCCTTGATCAGCTTCTTTGGACAGTGGGTACTGCTTCACCCTGGGCAGCATTGCTCCCTTTTCTAACTTTATGTGTACTCCTCCAATGCTTTTTTATGCATCCCACATCATAGGGCCTAGTAGTCCATAGTGAGGCGGGTACAGCTGCTAAATCCTCCTCGTACAGGTCTGCTTGTGCAGGGGTGGGTGCATAGTTGTGTCATTGCCATTTTCTGTGCTACCTCCTTGTAGGTCACTCTCAACCAAACATAGACATTCATCTGGAACACCAACTCCCTATCTCCTACTTCGTCGGAGAACAGTTGCTCGTCAGCCTGCATCCTTCAGCCAATGCTCTCCATGCTTTCCCTTACCCCTTCCTGAGCATGAACTGCAATGTAGTCTTTGGTTGCCACAATACTCTCGATGTCCACTGATATTATTGCCCCTTCTTCCTCACTAGTGGGCATTTCCGGTCCAAAAAGGTATGCTGCTGGCCTCCTCCACACCTTGCCCTCAATTCCCGGTAGCCATGCTATTGCCATGTCTTGCCCGTATTCGAAGATGTCCCCGTCCACTGGTTCTGCCCTTGCCACTGTCTTGCCACAGTAAGCCTGAAGTATGTGTTGTGCGGTGAGCATGTGTATGCCTGGTGCTGAGCACACTATTCCCTTGTCAGTGAAGGATATAGTCATGTTCAATCTGCTCATGATTTCTCTCCCAAGTATATTTACTGGTGATTATTTTGAGTATAGCAGTAGCAGAGATAGGTTGTGATCTCCGACAGATAAGGAGATGTTATCAGTAAAAGGAACCAGCCCTCGAGCCCCAGAGAATCCTTGAGTGTGCATGGCATCGCCTGACAAGTTGAACTTCCCTTCCCTAATACAGGATCTAGTGGCCCCTGTGTCAACTAGGAAAGAACATGTTTTGTCATCTATCACCACCTTTATGCATGGTTCCTACGCATGGTTAGGTGTTACCGACAGGATGGGACACAACAAGGACGTCTGTGGGCTGTCCTATAGGGGGTATAGCGATTGTCTGTTCCCTGTGTATGGGTTGTGACCCAGTATGGTCACCTTTCCCATTTGCGTCTGTGGTATTGGCGTGTCCGTAGGTAGTTGTTTATTGTCCTGTATTTGTGTGAGCTGTTGTACCTTTTGGATGTGTTGTTGTTGTGCTGTCGTCATTTGTTGTTGTGCTTGTTGTTGGGCTGGTTTGTGTTGGATTTGTTGTGCAGGGGGCATCATGTATGTTTGCTGTTGTGGTTATTGCTGCACTTGTTGTGCCAGTCCCCCTTGCTGTTGCATGTGCGTTTTGGCCAGTTGTTGTAGCTGCGGTTGTTGGTAGTAATTTTGTCCCCCGTTGTATCCCTGTTGCCCTTGCTCTCCCCATCCTGCTTGTGTCGGCCTTGCCCTGCATGTGCGTGATACATGTCCTACTAGTCCACAAGTCCAACACATTGGTGACTCTCGTGCTTGACACAGATATCCTCCAGTGTTGTCTAAATACCCCTGCTGTCCGTATTGGTTATACCCTCGGAATCCTCCCCCTGGCACGTGTCCCATTGGACCTAATCCCCTCCCTCTTGCTACCCACCCCTTCCTCTGTAATTAGTCGTGTAGCCGTTACCCATTGGCGTGTATCCACCCCCCATTGATTGTGTGGATATGTGTTGTGCTGTGTATGGGGGTAGTGGTGGCAATTGTGTTGTAACTGGCACTTGCTGTGACAATGTTGCTGGTTGTTGCGACTGCTGTGTAGGTGGGGCTGGTGTCACTTGGGCGGGGCATGTTATTAGTGCACCTTCCATAGCATATTTTGACAATTTCTTTTGGACCAGTTTTGCCTCATCTGCCTTTCTATCGTCCTCTTTCTGTTTCATCTTTTCTTGACAATGGTGTACTATTGTTAGCTGTATTTCTGGCCATGCTTTTGCTACCATTCCTACCAATTTCTTTTAACTGCCTCTGCACTGGTTCTGGGAGCCCCTGTATCAGCATGTGTTAAAAAATTGCTAATGTTTTGTCCCACGATTCCCGCGTTTCCAGGCGCCACTTCTCCTGAATTTCCTCAATGTAATCAAAAGGGTCCTTGTTCTTACGCATTTTGCATGATGTAATTGCCCCTATATCTGAGGTGTCCGGATATTGTACCCTCAGCGCTTGCCATAGTGAGTGTCTGCAATTTGCAAAAGGTGCCCAGTCATGTGAAGTGTCACTGATTGTCACCCCTGGGAATACGGCCCTCTTCCACATGTCATCTGCTGCGTCACCCAGTATGGAAATTAATAACCCCTTGACATCCCCAACTGCTAACTTGTGTCCTGCAGTTAGTTTCTCCATTTCATATATCCATTTTCCCGCCTCTTCGCTCAAGGATGGTAGTCTGCATTTAATGTTCTCTTTGTCTGCATGCTTCCATGGGTCATATTGTGGCCTTGCCCCCCCTCTCTCTAATAATAGCATTTGTGTGTATTCTCTTACCTCCTCTTGCGTGTTTCAATATGGTGGTGTGTGTGTACTCGCTTTCCTCTTCCATGTCAGATAATTCCTCCATAAATTCAGTAAGGTTTTGTACAAGCCATGTGTCCCCTATGCCCCTATGACCTCTTTGTTTGCCCGACTGGTTTTTGTTCTGTGTGGTCGCTGATCCCGCCATTCTGCGACTTGGGAGGTCACTAAGCCTATTGACATATGGCGTGTGTTGTGCTGGTGGTGTCATTGTTTGTAGTGTCCCCTCCCATGGTGGGTTTTTGCCCTGCCATCTTGTTGTTTCTCCTTCTTGTGTTCTACAGTCCCATGACGTACTGCAGCCTGTGCGTGTGATATATAGTTTACTTAGCCCTTCTCCACTACCGTCACTTTGACCTCCGCAAGATCCTTCTTCCTCCTCACTACAAAAGTCGTCAGAGAATGTCAATTTTGTGCGTGGGCATGATCTTCCTACTGTTCAGTTTCCAAATCTATATCTGTGTACTCACCTGTGTCCTCCTTGTCTCCCCGTACTTGCGATATCACTACCTCATTACCACTGCATTCATTGATCTTACTCCTGTGTGCTTGGCTTGTTCCTCTTAGCTCTTGATTGCTTTGTTGGTCTCCTTCATTCTCTAACACCGTTCTTGCCCTGCAGAATTTGTTTGGTATCGCATCACGTAACTGTTCTATCATCCTTGCATCTCTATCCTTGACATTCCACATCCCGCCCTCCTTTGCCAGTATACTCTCTATTATTCTCCCTTCCTCGTATTTCCGTGCGCTCTCTGATATAATCTTCTTCTTCCATAGTGTCATCTCCTTGTAGTTCTCTTCCCATTCTTCTTCTTTCCTCCTGATCTCCCGCTGCTCCATGCGTGCTACTCTTTCTGCAATCCCCCTTATGTGGTCCTCTTCCCTTTTCCTTCTCTCTTCCTCTTGCTGGTTTAGTCCCACTTGCACCCCCTTACCTTCTTGCTTCTTCACCTTTCTCTCCCGCACTTCCTGCTCGAGCTATCTAATCAACACGCTTCGCGCCTCCCTCAGCTCTGCTAGTTTGGCCTCCAACACTGCCTCCTCTTCCTTCATCATGTTTCCCTTTGCCCCTGTACTCACCTCGCTTCCTTCTCTGAGTGTGTCCTACTGTTTCCTTATCTACCTTTTTTATCACTTCCTCCTCTTCTCCTGTTACCGTCCCCCAAAGCTTCAATAAAACCTGTGCTGCTATGCATTCATCTGGTCCTATACTCGACAAATCTATTTGAGTCCTTTTTATGCTACCGGAGCTTATCTGTGCCTGTTTGGTGTCTATTTTACTCCCTACACCCAGCCCCTTTTGGTAGTTGTCTTCTGGCAGGTATGGCAGTGGGCTGTATGCAGGTTTTGAGTATCCTTCAACAGCCGTTAATTGCGGTCGTATTGCTTCTCTTAATTCCCTCATTGGATACAAACCTTCTGTCTCTTTCTTCACTTCTTTAATTGGGGGTGTCTCTCCCTCACTCTCCGTTTTTATCTCTGCAATGGGGAATGATCCTTCTGCCTCTTCCTCGCTCTCCTCAGCGCTAGGGGGAGCTTGGGATGTACTACACCCGTCCCCCTCGCTCACCTCCTCCTTTTTTACCTCCTGCATGCTCAGCATCCCTGGTGCATACCCCTGAAACATTCTCCAGAGGTCGAAAACTTCTAGGTGGCCTGCTAACTTCTTCCCCTTATATGTGTTATGTAGGTATGCTAGCAGTGAATGTTGAGTGGTCATGTCAAAGCTGACATTGGGCAGCCAAGGTATCCAAATCCTGTTATCTGTCCCTTGAGTCCATTCAATAATGTACTTTACTATTCTATCTCTGTGAGGTATTAGTGTTGTGCAGATGTACTGGAGTGGTGTTGTTAATGTGCTGGCCTTATATCCTGCCCCTATCCCATAATACACAGACATTTTAAAATTTGCACATTTTGATTACCGCCGTTACCTGGCCCCGTAATTTGAGGACTTCTGACTTTCCGCTGTGAGGAAAAGCAATGTTGTTATTACAATACTTTTGTGCTGGTAACCACCGCTCTTTTATTCTTCACAATGCTATCGTCCGCTTGACACTCCTCCTTTCGGAGTTAGGGCCCTCTTCGACCCGTGGCGCGTGAGGCCCCCTGAGCTGCTAGCCTTCTCAGTGCATCCGCTACTCGGCAGGCCTGCGGTATTCTTCTAACCTCTCCTCCTTTCTTTCTGTCCCCACTGCCTGGCCAGTGTATGGCCATCCCTTCCCCCTCCCACTGGTCGCAACACTCCCAGCGTGACCTCTTTAGTCGAAGACGTGCCGTTGTTCTCCGTGCACGGCCGCCTGTCCCCTTTCACCCCTCCTTAACCACGTGCCATTGTTCCAATTATGCTGAAGAAGACAGCAGTGTCCTATGCAAATCCTATGGGTGACGTCACCATCTAATACAATGGGCCTCATTACGAGTAGCACAGTAAACACGGGGTCATTACCGGCATGGCGGAACGAGCGTGTCTGTGCTCGTATGACCCTGCTAATAGCGGGTGATTACAAGTGCGCGAGCATGCACAAACCCCCATGCCGGTAATGGCCATACCGGCATGCCGCAAAAGGCCCTCCAACCCCCCGATAGTGCCATCACAGGACCCGCCGATACCAGCACCGCCTAGGAGGAACCCCTAAATACCGACCCGGTAATACCAACATGCTAATACCGTGCTTGTAAAACTGGACCCAGAAATAACGTCATCGCGTCAGAACGGGAAATGGCCCGGGTGCCATCTTTAAAAACACAATCCATTGAAATCCTCCCTAACCACCAGTTGATACCTGTTGAGCACTGTGGCAATACTTTGAGGAAGTCCAAGGCTACCCGGAAGACCACCCCCCGGATGCGTAAACAGCGTTTCTCCCACACAGAATTTAATATGTTGGCAGACACTCTTGCTGCACATGCAGACCTCATGAAATCCCATGACATGAAGCGTGAGGTCCAGCAGAAGAAAAAGGACATCTGGCAGGAGGTTGCATGCAAGGTGTCAGCTGTGGGGAACACCCCACGTACTGTCAGGGACTGCCGTAAGAGGTGAGGCGACCTCCGCTTGAGGGTCCGCAACATTATGTCAAGCAACAGGAGGGCGGCCATGGCCACAGGTGGGGGTCTCCACTCTCCTGCAAAGATGATGCCCTGGGAGACGACTGCTAGCAGCTTCATCGATCCAGAGTCGATTGAAGGATTTGGGGAGATGGAGATGGGTGCGGCATCATCCCCAGAAGGAGGTGAGTGACCCTGCACAACCCTTTAGGGGAAACCATGACGTAGCACAAGTGATGTGGAAGAGAGACTAGGCAAGGCAATGCACATCCCTACACCAACATCAACATATCCAAGTCCAGATTGCGACCCAAACCCTGCCACACAGTAATGCATGCTGAGTGCCAATCCCATAACCAACACACTGCTAACACACCTGGACCGTGCTCATGTAACACATCACACAAACCCCACATCAACTGCATGCCACCTGCCATGCAGTGAATGCCAAAATGCCCCCTCAGAACACCCTGTGTGACACACCTGTAAGACATGAATGCATGAATGAATGAATGAATATTGAACAGCACAATTGTATGCCTCTGGCATGTGACAACATCATTGATGCCCTGCATCTCTTCTAATCCCCCAGGCACCAATGAGGAAGATGCCAGGCAACAGAATACCGCAAGGGCCTCCACGTCCCACCAAAAGGAAAGGGCCACTGCCACCAACACCTCCATGGCAGACAAGCAGGCCACACCCACAGGCAGTGTGCCTGACGGAGTTGAAACACAGCCAACAACACCTGCTACCAGTGTGCCGGACACACATCAGACCCAGCAGCCCACACCTACACCATTTGGGGGGGAGTCCCTACATGCGCCGGCCCCCACCGAGGATGACATGGATGGCAATGTGGACCTTGAGGGAGTCACAGAAGTGACTTGTCCACCCAACCCAAGCCCCGGTCCACCCCCCAGCCCCATATCAAGCCCTCACCCACCTACAGCAGTGGTGATCCCTGCCTCCAGGACTCGGACCTGAGCACCATCGAGGAGGACAGCACCCAGAATGCAGGCACCGTTAGTGCACCACCCACCACTCCAGCTCCCACCAACACCCTGGAGTTGCGTCTGTCGAGGGTGGAGGCCCGACAGGAGGCCATGTTGGAGCTCCTACAGCAGTACATTGCCGATGGAGAGGACACAAGGCGGGGAATCGTAACTCTCATTGCGGGGACCACAGTGGCCATTGCAGCAAACACATCAGCTGTGAATGCATCAGCGGTGCTGATGAGGGACTGTCTGGGGGCAGTAACACAAGCACTCACTTCACTCCTGCTCCACATGCAGAAGCCACGCCTTGGAGCAGGCGTGGAACCTGCCTCCGATTCATCAACAGCCACCACAACTGCATCCTCAGTCCCCACCAGTCCTGTGCGCCAGACCCAAAGGAGTGCACATCACTCCGAGATGCCACCCCCGGACAGCAAAAAGTCCTGGAAGTAGTGTGGCCAGACAATGGGAGTGGGACACATGGTTGGGGGTGAAGGGGAGCATTTCATGGAGTATATTGTTTTTTTTGGGGGGTTTGTTGGGTGGGTTTGGGAGTTCACTGGGTTTATTTGGGGTTTGTTGGGTGGGTTTGGGAGTTCACTGGGGGTCGGGGAGGAGTGGTCACATTTTTGCTGTTTGAACAAATACACCCATTGTGTGCAAAAACATTCAATGGCTGGACATTGTTCATTTTGTGTATATCCATTTAATGTGTGATGGTGTTGAGTGGCCAACTCCCAACAATCCCTGTGGCATGTCCACATGGACCCAGTGTGTCAATGACACATTTCTATCATAGTCCCTGTGGTTCAGAAGTATTTGTGAATCAGTACTTGACGTACTGCATGGCCATCCCGTGCATCACGTACTGGCAGGGGGGCTACTTCACCTCCGTCTCCATCCTCATCATCCTCACCCGGTGCATGCATGTCAATGTCAGGTGGCAGTGGTACATTTCTCCGGACGCACATGTGCAGTATGACAAGGCCATGGTGATCTTTGCCACCTTCTCAGGACTATATAGGAGTGCCCCAACAGACCTACTTAGGCAGCGGAAATGCGCGTTCAACAGGGCAAAGGTCTGCTCAATCACAACATGGGTACGGGTGTGAACACGATTTTACTCCTCTTCATGACTGTTCTGCAGGTTCTGCACAGGGGTAAGTAGCCACGGCCTCAAGCAAATCCAAATAGGTGTGTGTCACTCTGAGCTGCCACCTTCAGGAGGCACAGTCATGGCCGCAGCTATTTGGCGTTGACATGCACATGTCCCTGTACGTATGCAAGAATGTTAACTATATGCATACTATACTGCTATGAGGAGTGGTAGTCTGGATGGTGTTCAATAGATGATGCAGGGTGAAATAATGCATGCTGAGGCGGATGTACTGTGGTTGTACAACAATGTTTAGCCTCCCATTTATGCTGTGTATTATACACTGTGCATGGTCGCACCAGCCACATTGCCACAGATGTAATCCTGTTCAGTCATGCATTGCTTGACATACCCATGGTGGCGTGGTTGTGCCTCTTACTTGTTGCCATCAATATGCACGATTGGTAAAATGTTTGCCAGTGATGTGTCATTTTGGGTTTGGGAGATTCAGGTTAGGAGTGTCTAGCTCTCCATGCATTCTCCAATCACCGTCAATTGCCACCCAGGTGGAGTATGACTCCCCCCTCTTTCCCACCCAGGTGGAGTATGCCTCCCCCCCTTTCCCACCCAGGTGGAGTATGCCCCCCCTTCCCACCCAGGTGAAGTATGCATCCCTACACATCAGTAGCCCATTTCACTGCCATGGCCCACTCAGGCAACTCACCAAGCAGCCAGGCACTTGGTACAGCATGTCGCTGCATGTGACGGGATAGCGTGGAGTTACGCAGCACCATGGCATCATGTGTTTTCCGGGAAACTGGACACAGCATTGTGTGATGATCTTGCCAGAGTCACATGCCATTTGCACATTGATGGAATGGTATTGTTTGCGATTGCGGTACACCGCCTCTATGGCATGGGGCACTACCAATGGGTGCCGTCCAGGGCACCAAGACAATTGGGCATGCCTGCCAGTGCATGGAAAGCTACTTTGGTGTCGGCTATCTCCTGGGCAGTCCGTGGTAGGGATATGTGGGTGCTTGTGTGCTTCAGGAGGGCATCCAGCACTTGATTCAGCATTTGTGAAAATAGTGGTTGCAAACTGCCGTGCAGCTGCCCCACTGTGTGTTGATAAGTGCCTATGGCCAGGAAGTGGAGCACAGACACCACCTTTAGTAGCGGGGGATGGCAGTGCGTATTTCTATGAGGCTACCATTGTCTTTGTGTATCATGTCCACTATGTTGGTGATGGTGTCCCGGTCCAACCAGTACATGGTGTGGATCTGCTCAGGGGTTAGGTTGAATGGACTGGGTCTGATGTGAGGGATTGGTGGCTGCCTACGAGGCTCTGCTGGCTGCGCAGGTGGTAATTGCTGGCTGTCTCGCCCTCCTTCTCCTCCTGTGTCTCCACTGTGCTGCCTGTGTTTGCTGCTGTAGTTGTTGTAGTTGCTGTTGTTGCTGTAGTTGTAGCAGTATAGGCATGTCATCCGGCGCCATGATTGCAACAGCTAGTGGTAGCATTTTGGTGTAGGAAGGGGTGTGGTGTGTGGGTGTACTCATTTAATACTGGCCCAGCCTCCATTGACTCCACCTGTGGCAGTTGGCTTGATTGCTGTTTGCTGTTTGTGGGTGGTCCGCGATGCCTCTATGGCCGGCATCCTGCAGCCCCTGATTGCCGGCTTCGGGGTGCAGGTATTTGCATGTCCGCGTGGGTTATGAAGTCCTCCTATTACCGGCATGCCGGTATTTGCTCCACGAAGGGGCGCGTGTACGCACCATGCCACTATTAGAGGAGCTGTCATTTAGGATGCCGCTAATAGCGGGTTGCCGTGTCATAATAGACTGGAGCAGTAAGTGATGCCGGTAATCCTTTACCAGCATCGTTTTTCCATTACCTCCAACCTCGTAATGAGGCCCAATGTGTTACTGGTACGTAGAGTTGCAACATAAAATGTGCGCCAATTTTGACAATGTTATTCCCCACAATCACCTCAGCTGTCTTCCCATCGCACCCGGAGTGGAGTATTCATTAATCACTTTTGTTATTATAGTTGTGCTGCACCCACTGCATCGCCTCGCGTGTGATACTCCCCCTCCCTAGGGGGCTTAACCAGCCAACTATCTTCCGCACTGAGAAACAATCTAGCTACCTCTTGCAGGAATACGTCATCTGTTCACCGAGCTAAAACACTCAATTAATAGGAATCCTCATCTATTCATTGACCTACAATGCCAACTCATAGGAATGCCACACCCCCTGTACAGGTGTCAGTGATCTAGGCCAATCAGCGCTATCATCCATTCAACAAGTAGGAGCTCAATGCCCCACCCAGCACTCTCCGTAACAGCAGAAGGGACGTCTTTTGCTCTGTTTCCCTCCTACACCTTATACATCGATCGCCCCTCAATGACAAAAATCTTTTCTTACACACTGTAAAACCACTCGCCATCCTGTTCACAATTCCTCCCGCCACCCGCACAACATTACACTGCTTGTTGCGTGTGCCATACTCACATCAGGCTCTCGTCTGCTGGTGCTGCTCGGCTGCGGGTACCCCTCATAATCAGCTTGCCGCCTCCCTTCATCTGGATCACGTCTGGACACTCGCCAACCACGGGCAGGAAACTTCTAAAGTCGGCTCCCGATGGCCAATCTCCAGATTGCACTGTCCAGTTGTCTCACAGTTCTGCGATGGTCCTGCAGTCCTCCAAAGGGGGCAACGGCAGAGGGGGTCACGTTGCCGGGCCACCTTGACGCAAGCAGTCTCGCTGTGGTCTATCTTACCATCTCAGCAGTGCTTCTAACTTGTTGGGGTAATTTCCCGGGGGTCGGCAGGGCTGTTCGCAGACCTCCGGGGTTGGGGAGGCCCCAACTGCTCCCACGTCCCAAAGGAGTATGAGGCACACACAAGAGCAAAGAGTTACTGCTGTTTATTGCACAAAGCAGACAGGGACAGGTTCTCGGAGCATAGGTACCCAAGGAACATCTCAGTGGTGATGGGCTTGCAGGCCCTTTTTCTAACCGGATGACGCAACTATGTGCATCACCTGGGAAAACTAGCCCCTAAACCTAACGCTATCTCGGGTTGGCTCCCCGAGTGGTAGGGTCAAAAATAGTTACATAGGGAAAGTTAGTGATTGGCCAAACTATAGTGTAGTCAGTGGTTAGCCCTGCTATTCTGATTGGTTCATCCGCGAGCCCCTAAGCCTGAGACCATCACAGTTCCCAGCTCGCGATGTACCTGGTGCTGGCAACAATGTATGGCTATGTGTCAGTGGCGGACAATGGACAGGTCTGACTACTGGCTGTTGGGTATCCCTTTCCCATCGCTGCCGGTGTCCACCTTGTAACTACGTTATTACAGTCTGGGTCCCGGACGTGAGACCCCAGAGCTTCTCTGGTCCTTGGAGCTTAGCATTGTATCAGGTCGACCTGGTCACGTGTTGGAAGACCGTGGCTGAAGCAGAATTACTTGTATTTGATTTGTATTTCGGCTCAGAGGAGTCTTTAGCAATGGCAGGTGTAACCTTGGCGCGGGGAGCGCGGCATGTAGATTGCAACTTCGTGGCCTTGGCTATGAGGCTCTCGTCAGGGTTTGTACCGCATGATTAGCACCTTGCAGCTCCGTCTGAGCTGCTCCGGGCCTGGGGACTCTGGTTTATGGGGTCGCGAGGGGCAACATGGGTCCTTATACATTTGTCCATCTACAGGGTTACATCTTCATGGTTTTAGTAGCAAGGAAGCGCCTGCAAGCATATACACAAGCTTTTCTGGCGTCTTGCGTTTCTGCAGTGCTGTAGTTAGCCTATGTGAAATATAACAACGATGCATGTGTGAGTGTCAGTTGTCCTCTACTTCATAGCACTGAGTATCTTCTTCGTGTGGGTTGGTGTGTGTCTGATCCAGTTGCTTGGTGGCATGTGTGTTCTTGTCCGCTGGCTATGTCATCATGTCATCTCTAACGATGGCGATATTTGTGGGTGATGCCTAATCAAGTTGGTCCATATGGTAGGTCTCACCTCCACCCGTGGTCCCACCATGTGGTTTGGATGACGCACAGCTGGCCTGGGTGTGCGGGGCGTTGCCACAGTGGATCTTGACATCCGGGGCAGCAGTCAAAGGGCTGAACTCATCCCGCGGTGGGTGCTGTTAAGTGACTTCAATTCAGAACTTCAACTAAGTCAATGCCTAGTCAGGGATGCCCAAGGGAAGCCCTTATTTATATATTTTAATGACAAGGTCATAGATCTGGATGATAAACCCTTGTATAACGCCCCTTTCTTTGAATCCCCCTGATCTCACTGAGCCAAGAAGTAGGTTTGTTTTGCAAATTAAAAGATTTATTTGAAAAATTAAACAATATCTATATATCACACTTTTATGAATAAATTAATATTTGATAGCACACTTATGAATATAATGTTGATCAACAATGGGTAATGTTACAATTGCACACTCTTTTCAATCAATAAGGAGTTACTATTGAAAGGATAAGGTAGCAGAGAATACTTTTATAGTTTCAAGGAAAAGCAATGATGGGAAGAATGCAGCACAGAAATAAACTGATATGGTTTCAACAAGAGATAATATGATCACTTTTTCTTTTGACAATTCACTCCCCCCTATGCAATATAAGGAGATGGAAGAAGAGCACAGAGTTTTCAGGAATGCAAACAAAATGCAATACAAATTACAGCTCCCCCCTAGCAAGCTTAGAGCAACCGGTATGCTTTAAAACAGGCAGAAATACTTTTAAATGTGATTTGCAATGAAGCGAAAAATATGCTAAAAATGATTTTAATTCCCTATAGGAGATTCAGGGTAGGTGACAGCTATTTAAGATGGGTTCAGGTAAACACTATCAGTGATTCATGAATGATTATCAGGTTGAAAACGGTGTTCAGCAGTTGCAAGCAAAAGTACAGCTATTATTGACAGGTGGAGAAAATTGAGTCATATTGCAATTCGTGGCACTTTTTCCGAGTGCGCGGATCGCGATTACGGAAAAAACTATAAGGAGTCAATTTTGGGCTTGTTGGAAAGCTGAGGATCTTAGCTTTAAAATGAAATCTCGTTCCTAGCACGTATGGTTCAAAAGATACGGACGATTTAGTGGAGGTAGTTTCTCAAATTAAAGTAAAGCTCAGAAGGACAAATGACACTTTCACATGTTTGAAATCACAGAATGGACACACGATTTCTATGATGCAGTTTTTGACAGGTTAAAATAGTTTGACTAGGATTATTTTAAACTAAGAGATGGGTTCTGCACAGTTCTCAGGATACTCACTCCTAATTTTGGAAGGAATAGGCCTTGTCACAGATCTGGTCAGGTTTAGACTGTACTTCTGGCAGGTTGTTCTGAAGTCACAGCTATCTGGGCCAGCTCTGCTCTGCTGGTCTGGATCTCTGGTTCTGGCAAAAGTTCTGGCACTGCACAGCGGTCTGGTCTGGTCTCTAGTTCCGGCAAAAGTTCTTGGCTAGAATCAAACAGCACAGCCCTGCTGTTTTATTCTGATGTGCCCCTTGGAAGTCTGGGGTAAATCAATTTCCAAAATTGTAAGGCCAGCTGAGAATACATTTAGCTTGCAATAGGACTTCTGCTTCAAAGTTCTGGAGTCTGGAGTCTGGTTTTCTAAGTTCTGGTCTCTGGATAGTGCCTGAATTTGGATGTCGTCTGTCAAAGTGCTTCGCAAGAAAGTGGAAAGTGAATGTGTCTACCTGGGTCTCAGTGGCTCTTTTTATGTCTTTTGAAAATGGGTGGGAAGGATGACTTTCTATGCCCAACCCTCTAAGGATCCCGATAGGTTAGAGGATTTTCTGTCCTCTGACTGGGGAACTGAGCTGTGAGTCATCCCATGTCATGAGACATCATTTTTATGGCATACAGAAAGAACACTCCCCTTGTCACTTTGGACACAAATCTATTCTTGACTTAAATGCATATTTATCTATGTACAATGTTTCTAATATTATATGTCCAGTTAACATATTTTCTGTAGCGCTAAACCATCCAATCCCTGTCTTAGTAAGATGTTTTGTTCACTTCTGACAGAATTCTACCCTTTTCATCCAGAACACAACCTCTAAACCTTTCAGAATTTACACAAATGTGCGCAAGGAATATGGCCATCAGATGATGAAGTGTCAGATTATTTACATACAGACATTTGGAGTAATACCCTATTTTCCGCTACTACCCCCTAGAACATACCAGAGAGTCCTAACACCTCTTAAAATGTGCACAGAAAAATCACAGGAATAATGATATTATTTCTATAATTTTGACAATTTTGTACTATGAATTATCCATCTTTTTAAAATTATGCTCTGGCCCATAGGGGTGTGGTTTCCCAAAGCACATGGGGGAATTTCTGGTTTGTCCACTTCCTCCAAGCTCAGCTGGCTCTCAGAGGTAGTGCCCCTCCCAGTTCCTTGGAAGAGGAAGCCATTAACGACCCCCTGATTTAGCAATTGCTTGGTGCAAAGGGAAGCTCATTGTTCTGTTTCCCTGCAGTCCCAGGTACCCCTCCCCTGATTCAATCAGAGAGGTGTAATCTCCTTTTGGTGGGGCAGCAGAAGGCAGGCCAGGCCTGTGAATGCAGTTGCTGGGCAAGTTTCAACTCATGTCGGGGGTAATTGCCGGGCAGAATTCAATCTCCTTAAGCCAGGCTTCAGCCAAAGGTCACTTTTGTTCCCATTTTTCTTCATTCAAATCAAACTTATAATTTTGACACATGCAGCTAGAACGCTGATTCTAAGTTCAAAACCATGACATTTAAGCAGTTGCAACCTATGTGACACTCAAAAGTAGGTCACTCATTTATTTTAAACATGTCGATTTTAGTGGCTTTAAATCCCATTTCACTTAAGCTGCTGAAATACACAGCTCAGCCAGTTTTGTTATGAACATTATTTGGGCTCTTCATCTTTCCAGATTTGATATGCACACAAGACTTCATTCTACCAGACGTCTGCTGGTGTTCAGTAAGATTTTTGAATATCTTGCAATGTTTGAAATAGGCATTTTGAGCTTGCATTCAGAGAAACAAAGGTGATTTCAAAGCACTTTTTGAGCTAACAGGGACTGCTGTTTTTCCTTTGGCACCACGTTTCACTCATGGCGCTTCTGGCCCATCACGCTCGCACTGGTGGGTGCGGGTCAAGCGACCATTTTGGTGTGCGCAAAAACTGTGCGGTTTTCCTGGATTCAAGTGCAATTGTGGGCTTTTCGGCCATCTTGGATTTTCTAAGCCCAGAGCACCAAATGCTGCAGCATAATAACTTGAACTTGGGTTAATACACCTGACAGTGCTTAGGTTGTGATGTCATAGGCCATGGTCTGGACAGAAATTGAGGGAAGGGATCGTCCCATTTTCCCTCTTCGGTCTGTTTGATTTTCTACAAATACAAAGACTGGCGTGCTGTACCTAATGCAATTCACAGTGCAGTGCAATTACCAGGGCCAGCAACATGGAACACACATGCCCTGATTCAAATACTGCCTGTGAAACACATGAGGAAGTCTGACATGATATCAAGACATTCAAATTCCCCAGTTTGCACTTGAAACCCAGCTTTAGAAAAGATTGTCTAGTCACTCTCCCTACTCTCTCTCAATCACAGGCATGGAATGGGACAGAGAATGGATCCCACCGCTCCTGTGACAGGCAGAGAGTGGGAAGGGTGAAGATGTATCCTCCCGACCTCTGATCCATTGTGTACTGCCATAGACTGGAGAGTGGAGCTGCCTGACCCAGTTTAAGTGTTTAAATAATTATTTATTAGTGTGTGCATTATTCTGTGAATGCATATATATGTGTTTGTGTTTGCTTTATCTTGTTTTGCATACTTAATTTCAGCCACAGTGAATATATTTTCTTACTGAGGCATGATATTATTTTTGCTGGTTTCAAAGGTAATGCCAGCATGATGATTGCTATTACATTGTGAGGCAATCCTGCATTTGTGCAGCCAGTTTGAATAGAATTTCGTACTGTGGCATGATTTTTTGGACAGGGATTCAGAGGTAAGGAAACTCGTATGTGACTAAGCTGGCTTACAGTGCAGACAGTCTAGATATATTTTCTTACGTGGCATGACCTTTTTTTTTAGCAAACTTAAGTGTTATTACGTGACTAGATTAGCCTACATTGGTGCAGCCTGTCTGGATCTTAATGTGGCATGGTATTCTTTGCTAGGCATAATCGATAAGGCAATCTTGATACAAGTTATTAAATGGCTAGACTGACCTACATTGGTGCACCCCATCTGGATATTTGTTTTACTATAGAATGATATTTTTCACTGGGTATCAGGATATAGTTTCTTCTTACTGTTGCATGCAATATCTTTTATTTGGTGTTAAGGGCAAAACTGCATGATGTGCAGTGATGGCAGGTGAATGGTGTAAGTTGAGAGGCATACATATTTCCCACACCTATGTGGTATTGCTTGAGTGCAGTGTGTTTGTAGAGCTGCATTCAAAGGGTACATCACAGGTTTATGAGCTACAATAGTAGTTCTTATCTAACAAACAGTATTCCTCGATTAGGTGCTTTTGGTGAGTTTTTGTCAATTCTATTGAGACCTTGTACATGCTTGGCTATGCTGTCTGCTATTTTCCAAAATAGGCAATGCTTCGGCTCTCTTGGGAAAGTAAACATGAAAGTTGCAGTCGACCATCTCAATAAAGGGTTGAACTACGATGCTTAAGCATCTAGACGTTCTGCCTCGTGAAGGGTCATTCCATTGCAAAAAATACTTTATTACTTTTTTACCGAGTAAAGTTTGGATGTATTGGTTCCCAGTCACCCTAAATCTTGTATCTCTTCATGAGTCCTGTGGTTGAACTACCAGCTGAAACAGAGGATGTTCTCTCTGTAAATAATTAGTAAGCATCTGGTACCTTCTATGGTACTTAAAGCTGTCCATTTGTTACCAATAATTCCCTAAATGGATACTACTCGTTTGCTTCATCCACTCTGGAGTGTTTTTCCCAGCCTGCTTTGATTTGGCCAAATACATTAAATATGGCGGATTAGATATTGTTATTGATAGTAGTTTTAGCTTGCAATTATCTCGAGAATGCACTTCTGTGTGACATGCTCCATGTTGGGATAGCTTCCACAGCATGTTAGCCTTGAATGCTCTGCATTTATTATACCCTTAGAAGGTGCGTGTCAAGAAAGAGGTTGGGATTAGTGTGACACACTGGTGGCTTTCATTGATTTATGGCAATAGCATGATAGTGTGTCCCTCATCTCTAGGTTATATTCATCATGTAAGTAGACATGCATGTGTAATATGAGTTTACTAACCGTATGAACATGTGGTTGGCTTGTGGCCTAAGTAAAGCTTTTACCCACTAAAAACAAGGTGTTTTTGTTCGATGTTATCTACTTGAGCATGTTTATAATTACATCATTCATATGGTGATATTCTCTGTATTGCTAGATATATATTAAAACAAGAAAATGCTTTGATGAAGAAATCTGGAGAGAGTTTAATGTCCCACATTCTTACCAGTAGACTTCATTACTCTTTGTCCTTGTCCTCCTCATTACAGTCCTTCATTAGCCCTTGGTCCATTCCCATTATGATTATATAGTATATAAGTGAAAACACTTTGTTAAAGGGATGTTATGATTACAAGTTAAGCCAAAAACGAAATTCATCAGATATGGTAAGTTAAGCAACCATAACTCGTGCCACCACTGTGCACTGCTAAGACTAACACCCAGGACATCAAAGATGATATTTCAAATGTCATTAATGACATCAGTGATGACAGCACATATCTGGGCCACTTGTTGTTCTTCACAGACATATTTAAGCCAGGCAGTTTTGTTCACTGACTGAATATGGAAATTGAAAAGGTGCTACATATCTGGACGTTAACCTTCTTGTATGTTCTTAAAGTAATTTCCTTAGGGTTTGGTCTCAGCTAATGGTGCACATATATCGGGCAATAAGCAGGCATCAAACACACAATTTATTTGTATACATGATTATGAACTTTAATATTATTTATATTTTCTGGTGATGTTGTTTCTTTCTTCCCTACTTTAGTTTCCCTGGATGCGCCTCTCATTGGTATGCATTGTGGGTCTTCATATGTATTGTTTGTACTAACACAAGTATTTAGTAAGTCTTGAATTATTAGCTATGTATTCCATGTTTAACATTACTCAAAACTCGGATAAGGTAGCATTCATTATTTTACTATGCAAAATTACCAGATAAGAAATATTGTACTTCTATGGTGTATTCTGCAGCCGTTGTCTATCTGTATGTATGATTAGGTTCCTGTATTAACAACAAAACTCCAATAAAATGTTTTATTTGTATGAGTACATTCTTAATACATTAAGCAGTTCATGATAGATCTCCCAATCACCCCTGACATCTTGTTACCAACATTATAAACACAACCCCTTGTAGGGAATTTTCATCAATATTAATTGCATTTGTGATGTCATCATTGATGTCCTGGATGTTAGTCTTAGGAGTCTAAGGTGGTTGCTCAAGTTATGATTGCTTAGCTTACCTTAACTACCGAATATCTGGAATTTTTTCAGTTTAACTTGTAACCATAACGCCCCTTTAACAAATAAATGTCACTGAATTGCATTGGTTTTATTTCTGATAAGGTAAGTGATACGTTTATTGTTATACTTACAGCACAAGCTTTGTAAAACATTTCATATAAAACTTTAAAAAAGAATACATTCAAGATATAAGCTGGAAATCATAATACATTATGACAAACACTTTAAAAACGTATCCACACTTGGAAGAAAGGACGTTATATTATGCAGTCAAAAATCTCAGATAAGTGTATATAAAATCGGACAATAAAATAGATTAAATTCATGTCATTGCCTTGTAAGAATTTCAACCATAGACCGGGGATCTCAAGCATCGTAACAGCATTATTGTATGATTTGAAGTATTTCATTCGAAGATGGGTCGTACTTTCACACGTGATGATCAGATGATGCAAAGTTTCTTCGAATAGATTGCCACATAATCTACAATATTTGTGATTATAAATATTTTTGTTCCTCCAAATTGACGGCGATAGTGCCACCGATAAGTTGAATTTGAGCAGTAGATATGTTCTAAACATTTTGGGATTCAGATAGGCCTGAATGTAAAGTGGGGTACATTTTCGATCCCTTCTATATTTACAGTAGTCAGTAGTGGAGGGCAATTTTTCTCGATGGAGCATATTGAGCGCAAATGAGCAAACACTTAATTTTCGCTTCAGCCAATATTTAATATTGCCCATACTATATATGCTGCTACCTTCATACCTTCATATAGCCACTGATGGTGAGTGCATTTCAATAGGCCAATTGTGCCTAATGATATAGAGTTATCGAAATTCAAAAAAGCCAGCATGTATGGGGTAACAATCGTATCGGTAGGCACAGTCGTCACACGTTGGAAGGACATCACACATTGTGAAAGGTAACACTTCCAAATACCTTTGATATCAAACTCCAGGTATATATATATTCAACACTTAAGCATTTAGGTACACAGAATAATCACCTTAAGAGTTTAGCCTCAAATCTGACCAATTCTTTTTTCAATTTGTGACCCCAAATGGATGTAGCATATGATAACATAGCTGTTATTTTAGAATTATAGATAGTTAAGATGGCT
Source organism: Ambystoma mexicanum (assembly GCF_040938575.1). Classification (NCBI taxonomy): domain Eukaryota; kingdom Metazoa; phylum Chordata; class Amphibia; order Caudata; family Ambystomatidae; genus Ambystoma; species Ambystoma mexicanum. Next base: position 1,123,401,851 of record NC_090924.1, read on the forward strand.
GTTGCACTAAAGCCAAAGTTACGACCTATAAAAGCACTTAGCATATTGACTGAGGCCACACACTTTACTTTGTTTTCGGCCCAATGCGGATTCCAATTGATCTTGTCATCAATTGTGACACCTAGATATTTGTAGGTGGAGACTTGCTCCAAACGAACATTAGCTAGACTCCAATGTAAGCGCGTTGGCCTCATTTTCCGAGTGAATACCATGGTTTTACTTTTGGATATTTTGATGATAAGGCCATTGTTCGATGCATATGTGGCGAGTGCATTCAGCATCTGTTGCAGACCAGATGGTGTATAATCCAAAAGTAAAAGGTCGTCGGCATACGCCAGCCAGCCCAGGGCAACATTTTTTATTTTGATCGGGTGTGCAGCATAGATGTTAAAAGAGGCAATCATGTCAGCCAAATACAGGTTGAAAAGTGTTGCAGCTACCATACAGCCCTGTTTTACGCCACAATTAGTAGGGAAAGATTGAGATAGTTTGCCTATGGCATTTAGACGAATGCAGACTGAGGTGTCTGCATGAAGAAGCATTAGCATGCAAAGCAATCCACTTGGGACCCCCCATTGGTCGAGTTTGCGCCATAGATGATTTCTGCATACCATATCAAATGCTGCAGAGAAATCAATAAAGGCACAGTAGACGGTCAGGTTCCACCGCTCCCAAGAGTGTTCAATAGCAGATGTTAATATGAGTAAGTTGTGAAGGGTGCTGGATTTGGCTCTAAATCCAATCTGGTTGGGAGGTAAGATCTTCAATTTATCGATCCATGCGTTAAGTTCATGGAGTAACACTTTGGTGAATACTTTAGATGTTGAGTCTAACATTGCAAGCTTTCTGAAATTGTCAGGAATGTCCCATGCTCCCTTTTTGTGGACCGTGAGTATGTTACTAGTTTTCCAAGATTTGGGTAAGGTTCCATGGATGCCGACATGGCTGAAAAGTAAGTGCAAAGCAGCACCCCATAATGGGGGATCACTTTTGAGTACTAGATTAGATATCCCATTGGGGCCAGCTGCACGAGAGGATTTTAGTTTTTTGATGATGGTAATAATGTCTAATATGGAAGCCTTGCATTCCCAAATGGAATTCGGGATAGCAAGGGCCGTATTGACAGTCTCAGTGCTGGCTAGGGTCTTTGCAATGTGATCAGCCCATGATGCTTCATTGATGCAGTTTATTGTTAGGTCTCTTTGCTTGTTTTTGGATAGAAGGTGCCATATCGCATTACCATCACCAGATAGGGATAGTCTTGTGATCTTTAGTCAGAGTTTTATCTCAAGCTCTTTTTTATGTGATGTTAGCCACCGTTTATAGCATTTTAGTTTGCGGATTTGCGCAGTAATAGATAGCTCATTTGGGAGCCGGGTGTTGGCGTGGACCAGCATTTTAATGTTGGCCCGTAGTTGTCTTTTTGCCAGTTGTATAGCCTTGTCGTTATTATTACGTACAGGTTGTACTAAGTTTTCTCGATGACTGATTTATACGAACGTTGTTCAAATGTAGAACTTTTTATATTGGTCATGGTTACCGAGTATTGCTCAATTAAATGATCATGCAAATCCACTCGAGAAGAATACAATTTATTGAAGGGAGTTAGCAAGGTTTGAGCCATTGTATTCGCTTGGGCTATATTGTGGCATTTCTTTAAGATGCGATTATGGTATTCATTCAAGTGGATCTGCCATTCTTATCAGTGGATGACAATGTGTGAATTGTTTGTTCGACATCAAATAGCAGACATAAAGGCAGATGGTCACTTTCCTCGCGACACACTACACCCATATCTCTAATGAAAGGTAGTCCTAAAGCGTTTGAGAAACTGTAGTCAATGGTGCTGGCAGCAGAACCTTCTATACGTGTTGGAGCCATATGGGGATCACTCACAGTAGGAGCCATTCAAGTGAATTAGGTTGTGGATTTGAAATAGTCTATGCCACTTTTTTCCTTGAGTGTTGGAGTCTTGTTTTATAGGATATGACTGCAGGGCATCATCAACTATTTGATTGACTGGAATAATTACACCAATTTTCGCATTGAAAACCCCCAGAACCCATATAGGGATGTCATGAGAATATTCTTTTAGCACAGCCTCAACAACCTTCAGGTTCTGTTTGTCTGAGACATTTTGGGCGGGTCATAAATATTAATTATGATGAAAGTTGAGTCATCATTTTGAATCCTAGCTATTAGGATGTGTGAGGTTGAGGTACATCGTTTTTCTATGGTCCAGTGACTTGATACAGATATGAGCAGCCCACCTTTCGGGCGGCCCAAGGGTCCCTTTGATGCAAGTGAGTGAATAGTGCAATGATTGTCAATTTGAATCTCTCCAGTGAGCCATGTTTCTTGGAGAGCTACTATTTGGAACATATCAGTATTACTTATGAGTCCATCAACATCAAACATATGGGTGTACCCTCGAGTATTCCAGGAGCAGAGAAATGCTAACGGTATAGGTCATTCTCTAGTCCCAGTGAAGTGGTCCCTGAAGGACAAAGGCAACCACTGCCAGTAGCCTTCAGGGACAGACTCAGGGGACATAGACTCCTTGGTAGTCGAGTTTGCCTTTACTGGTTTTTGAGTCATGCTCGAACAATTTGGTTTAGATCCACTTGATGCAGTCGCAGTGATTGATTTAGATTGCTTAGATGGAAGTTTTGCATCAGGGGATGTTTTGGTAGTTGGGCGGTTAATAGCAGGGATCTCAACCAATTGAGCAATGTAGCCAAGTTTGAGTAGATTTTCCTCGAACCCAAGTACATAGGTTAACGTAGCGTTATTTTTGAAGCATACATTAGATGTATAATGATTTTCTAATTCAATTTGGTCGACAAGATATATATCATCGGATGTAATTACATGAAGAGGAACTAGTTCGTGGAATAATTTCAGTATTGCAGTTCTATTTAAGGGGACATATGATTGGACCGCAGCAATTTGAGTTAATTGAAGGGCAGCCATCAATGAAGGTTGTTTGGAGAGACATTGGCATAAGTTAAGTGTGGAATCGGGATCACTTTCTTTTCAGTGGGTGGAACAACCCATTCTTTAGGTAGGGTTGATTGTCAATCTACAATAGGGGGCTCTACTACGGATGACAACATGTTCTTCCTATTTGGTTTCTTTAATTTCCCTTTATTCACATGAGAAACCTTATTGGATTTAGACAACATTTTCGTAGGTGGACAAGGGTTAACAATAGAGACGATTGGGTCTACATGGGTGGTGTTTTGGGATTTTTTAATAAGCGGGGAGAGTGGGGTCGCAAACTGTCCCAGACAAGTGGCCTTAAGTTTAGACCTTTGTATGTTTTTTTGGATTGTGTTTCTACACATAAATGCCTGAAAAACGCGGTTAGGTTTACTATGCTTGCGCCGGGGTAGTAATTTGCATGTTAAGGTCAGAGGTATAGGAGCACTAAGCTTTTGGGGTGCTACCAGTGATGTTGCCATAGATTGGGTAGCGCAGGTTCTTCTCAAGCTCGTGTGAATGAGAAGAGATTGGATATCAATTTTGGCTTCTAATAATTTACATTTATCCAATAGGCTAGTAAGAAGATTTACGAGGGCATCAAATTTCTCGTCAGAATTCATGCTAGAATCATGCTCAATGTCATCACTGCCAGGGCCACACTCAGTGGTCAGACTTTTTGTGCTGGGATCGTCAATGGGATTGGATGACGTGCCAGCCGATTTGAACTTGAACAAACACAATTTGTTCAAAGCAGGGTCAGTGAAAGTCTGATTCTTTATGGTAAGGGTGGGAGGGATAGAAGGGGCATGTTCCAGTAAAACAGGAGGAGTAAGGGTTTGGATGGGGGAGTAAAAAAGGCAGGAGGATTTACGGGTTCGCCAATTGGCAGTTCTAGTTCATGGCCTAAATATTCTATATCCATTTCTTCAAGTTTTGATTTGGAGAGATCTAAGGTGCCTGAAAGGGGAAGGACTGGTGTGACTATAGGATCGGCTTCAATCTTCGGTTCCTGATAGACCTCGGAACTAGGAATTGCGCTGGCAATAGACAGAGCGGGGTTAGAGTTTAGCTCTTTATATATTTTTGGAAGTGAAACTTCTAATATTTCAGATACATGAGTAGGATTATGTACAGATCCGGCCAGAATGTCGTTTAGAAGTTTAGAGCTAACACATCCAAGGTCATCAGATATTTCATTGATCAATTCGTCAGCAATCGCACAACAGAGCTTGTCAGGCACAAGTATTAACATTTTTGGGAAATTAACAATTTCTTCGACAGCTGCCTTTGAACCATTCTTTGCAAAGTAATCAGTTATGTGATTGTCCTGAACTGGTACTCTTGATATCACCTTAGGAATACATATGCGTCTATTTTGCAATGTTTTGTGCAATTCGAGTTCGTGTGCATGGTTTGCCATGATACAAAAAATTAAATTTCAAAATCGTATTTCAAATCCTGAATGCAAATGAGAGCAAATACAGATGAACAATTAGTTCTAATCGATTCTCATCTATTTGGCTGTATTCCAAAGAAATATAAGACCAGTACAAGTTAAAGATCAGTACAATAAGAAAATAGAAAACAGAACAGCGTCCGAGGCTAAAGGGACCCGCTGTTAGCACAATGTGGCAAGCAGCTAACTAATTAGAAACAATAAGACAATGATAGGTCAGATTCAACAGGCAAGCTGTGCCTGGCAGGCAAAAGGCTCGGTGAAATACTCAGCTATGGGTACAATTGTGTGCACCAATTACAAACCATAGCGTCCCTTTCACAAAGATTTTTCACTGAATTTCATATTTTTTTATAAAGGAAAAAGTTTCATGATGTTACATCACTGTATTTAAGTTATTAATAATTTCTCTTTCAACATATTTCAAAGAACTGTATACCTCCTTTAAGAAACATATTTTTTGCACGCATACTGATGTGTGTCGTTATCATAAGCGCATGCTGGGGATTCAAGTCATGGTTGAATTGCCTGGGGCATGAGGCTCGACCATGGGCCCATCCCCACCAAACCGCCTCTGCATTTTCCAAAAGACAAATCAGAGTAGACATTTTTTCCTTGCTGAGGGACAGGCCCACTGCCCAGGCAGCAAAATTATATCACTATTTTCTGTACTTACTTTTTGCCACTTTCAAAAAGGTAAAACACAGGACAGATTTGCTGAAGCATGCTTCAGGTCCTTGCTGATGCTCCTTACGCAAGTTTGCTGCAATTCTGTCCAGCATTTTGCAATCTGATTTTCTTTTCCCCATTTAAACTTATGGCTTCGGCCATGCTGCATGACCCAATAAGTAAATCAGAATAGACATGTGTCCTTGCCGACTGCCATGCCCTCTTTCCATGCACCAAGTTATATATTATTTTGTGTACTTACTTTTTGACACTTTGGAAAAATAAAACACAAGACAGATTTGCAAAAGTGTGCTTTCAGGTCCTTTCTGATGCTCCTCGCGCAGGTTTGTTGTAATCCAGTTCAGCACTTCAGGCTGTAGATGCAAGCAGAATATTATTTCCCATTCAATCTTAGGGCTTCGCCCATGGCACATGCCCCAATAAGCAAATCACAGTACACATTTGTCCTTTCCCAAGGACAGGCCCATTGCCCAGGCACCAAAGTTATATCACAATTGTTTGTACTTAAATTTTGACACTTTCAAAAAAAAAGAAAAACACAGGCAAGATTTGCTAAAACATGCTTTCAGGTCCTTGCTGATGCTCCTTGTGAATGTTTGCTCCATCCTGTCCAGCACTTCGGGTGGTAGCCACAGGCAGAATTTTCATTCCCATTCAAACCTATCCTGATTACTAAAAATGTTACCACATACCCGGTCCCTGGTGACCATTCTCACTTCAACCCCATTGCCGGTCCCTCATAGTCACGCCCAGTATACAGTATTCGGCCATGACCCAGACAATCTGGCGACTGCCCATGGCCACAGACTATACCTCATGTATTATTTTTTGAAAAGTGTCAAAATGCACTTACAAAAAATAGTCGTCTAACTTAGCCCCCACTTGACAAAATCCATTCAGACTCTGCACAAATCATTCAAGGTTGGGTCTATCATCTTTCTGAAAACGTTTGTGCAGAATCATCAAACAGCAACAAAGTTAGAAGCCATCTAAAAATGTTGAGACCCCATTTTGCCCATCTTGACAAAATCCTACCAAACTTTGCAAAAACATTCAAATCTGGTTCTAAAATCTTTTTACAAACGGGTGTGCCGATTCGTCAAACAGCAACACATGTATAAGTCTCTAATTTTGCCCCCTCTTGGCAAAACAGCACTAAACTTTGCAGAACCATTCATAGGTCAGGTCTCAAATGATATTCCACATTTTCATGCAGTGACATTGAGTGGCTCCAAAGTTATTAGCAATCCAAAAACTGCATTTCACTGACCCTGTAAACCAGAAATATGCATGGATGTCCTCGAACATCTCAGAAGAAAAAAACACCTGATTTTGGCTTTTTATGGCCATATCCCATACCATCCTTATCAACCTTCACCTCCCCAGAGATAGTTTAATTTGTTTTACAAGTGCAATGTTGTGTTCTTAGCATATTTTCACTGCAGTATCTGTGGTCTGTGGTAGCTGTCCGCGATTTCAACATGACGACCGTTTCAGAAACCTGATTCAGCTCATGTTTTTGAACATCCAATCAGCTGGTGCGCATGATGTCCACAAACATCATGCTTCTATCCGATTGGTCCAGAGGCTTCCCCGAACTCATAATCAGGACATGAGTCACTGCACTGGACCCAAATATCACATTTTTTTCGCCTACTTTTTGGCCTTTTAATAAAAATAAAAAATAAACTACTGGAGGGATTTACAAACAAGCTGCCACACCTGGATCAAATTTGGAGTAAATTCATCCAGCAGTTTGGGCTGTAGGCGCAAACAAAATTATTTTCCATTTGTGTCTATGAGGATTTCTACAAATGTTGGGACCTCCCCATAACTTTACCCCCCTGGATGAAACCACACCAAACTTCACAACATCATTCTGGGGGGGACATATAATATATTTGCAGAGTTTGATGAGGATTCATCCAGGGGGGCAAAGTAATAAGCCATCCAGAAAGTGCTCTTTCGATGAGATGAGCAACTTAACCATAACTACAGGGCCTCTACCCAAGGCCCTGTAATGTTCTGCTATAGTTATTGGGATCGAACGTGGAGCCGCAGATAGTCTGGTGGTTATTTATACACAGTTGGAGAAAAGGGAGGGACTAATTAAAATAGAGAAAATGTTAACGCTTAGAATAGTGCATGTGTTTTTTGAGGAGGCTAGTAAATTAGCCTGTCTCTAGGTGGCAACTCACCCTAAAGACTAAGCACTCTCACAATGAACACCATGACTAATTATTGCCATATTTGCTTCTATCGCACACATGTGTGCATGCTCCTTTCTACACATTGGAAAATAACACCTTTCCGGTTGCATACATCATATTTGCGGAGTTGCTTGCTGTTAATGTGTGTGTGTCATTAGTTTATCAATGTTTTAGGTAGCACTTGCGTGACCGATCCCTTATCTAGGGTTCACTTTGTATCTGCCATATGTTAGCATGTACACCCATTTTGCTGCGGTGTAGATCTGCACATTTGAAGTTTGCAAAACCTTGATAGCTCTACATCGCTGTTTCTATATATGTTCATCTCATAATACCCAGCCATAGTCACTGTCCTGATGTATATATATATATGCAAGGTTTTAAATATTGTGTGTACTTTTTGTAAAGCTGGAAACTTAATGATCTGTGCTATAATGTGCTGACATCATATTGTGCTGTTATGCATAAGAAAGTTGCACATGGTGGGCATTTTAATCTGTGAAGCAGCCCTAAATGGAAGTGGCGGCTGGCAACTGCAGGGATCAGGGCCTGCTGGCAGAGGAAATGACAGCTGACTTGGATCACAAGTTAGGGTTCAATGTGCCCCTGGGATGACATGGATACTGTTTCCAGACATGCATAAATATTTCATCTGCCATGATCAACATTTTCCTATGGTTTCTGACTTTCTGCTAAGGATATATGTTGTGTTTTATTTCAAATATATATTTTTATCACAATGTGCATATTCCATGCAATGCCCCATAGCCATTTATGTACTCAATTGTCATTATAATAAAAAAACAAGTTGAAATATGTTTCTAGCAAAAGGACATTCAAGGACTAATACCTTGAGACGCAGATTGAGCGGCAGGAGTTTTGCGACCAGCGTGATTCTTTGGAAGTAGAAAGGAGCAGGGAAACGTTAGCCACTCCAAAGTTATAGCCTGTAGCAATTCTGCTGCAGCCCACAGGGGATTTGTTGTGTTTATAATGAAATGCCTTAAAACAGATTTGATATTTTTAAAGGGCTTTATAAATTTGAACTTTCCCAGGAGGCCAGACCAAAGTGAGCTGTTTGGGCTGTGGTGTAAATCCTGACAGAAAATGTTTGGAAAGCACTTTGAAAGTTAAATAGTACATACATTTAAATGTACGCTGGTAGTAGACGATCACGATATCGATATTTGACTTACGGCGTACAAAGCCTGCCTCTTTCTTTGCTGTGAAGACGTGTACAAAATAGCAAGTATTAAATAAATTAAAAAAACAGTAAATTAATCCCATTAAACAAATAAATTGATAACTTTTTCACAGTGGCGTAACACAAAATGTGGGGGCCCCCCTGCGAGCCATGCTGAGGGGGCCCCCCAACTCGGCAACAAATCACGGGTTGCGCCACACTCTGACCTAGACTCTGGCCTAGACTGTCACGCTTGCACAATACGCATGAACGTGCTGCTGAAGGGGTATGCCGCACACTGCACTAGGAAAAAGATATAAATATGTGTTTTAATGCAATATACAGCACACTTTCTGAGATAAATTGGCTATAAAGCCAGAGTGTTTGCAATTGTTTTGTAGGGTAACACAATCCAATACATGCAAGTCACCAACAGTGCACAGGAACATTAATGCTTCCAACTGGCTGCACAATGTAGACCAGTGTAAACACGTAATAACATTATAGTACAGAATGCCAGGCCACATTTAAACACTGTTTTCAGCAAAATTCCAGTCAAAGCAATAACACTCATCAAGAAGAGAGCACACAATAAAGCATGTGTCTCCATGGCCTCGAACAACATGGCCAAACTCTTTAAAATCTGCAAGGAACTGGTCAATCCTGTTGTGGTCTATACCTCTTCTGTTCCCTCCCATGCCCTCTGTACAGCTCTGGCCTCTCATTTCTCTGCTAAATCTCAGGACATCCTGTCCTCTATGTCCTCTTCCTCTCTCGGCCCATTTTGGCCATCTCTTCTCTCCTCCTCCTTTTTCCTCTTTCTCTCTGACAACACCTGACAAGGTTTCTAGACAAGTCCTATCTATGAAAGTGTCGTCCAAACAGGTGCTCCGCTGCTCCTCCAGAACCATCAAAGCCCATATTGACACCCTCGCCCCAGCCTTGGCCGATTTCTGTAATCACTCTTTCGCCACTGCAATGTTCCCCTCTCCCTTTGAGCACTCCCTTGTGCACCCACTCCTCAAGAAGCAGTCTGCTGATCCTACCTGCTGGAAAACTATCGCTCAATCTCCACCTTTCCTGAGCAAACTCTTGGAAAAGCTTGCCATCTCCCAGCTTACTCTCCACACTGAATCTGTTGGTTGTCTCCATGACCATCAGTCTGGCTTCAGAGCTGCCAGAGGCATGGAAACTGCTCTCCTTAACACCTGTGCTGCTCTCTAACCTTGATTCCAGCATTCCTTCTATTCTCATCCTTCATCTTTCCTCTGCTTTCGACAGGGTCAACATCGCCATCCTGATCAATCGACTCTGTGAGAACCTGGGCATCACAGATCAGACCCTAGAGTGACTGACCTACTTCCACTTGGACCGCCACTCCGCTCCCAGGTCGATCGTGGTCCCATTCTCTCCGCCACCTCTCTCTACCTGTGGCATTCCCCAGGGCTCTATCCTCTCACGCTGGTTTTTCAACCTCTACTTGGCCACTTTGGCCTCCCTGATCTCTACCTTATCCACTAACTTTCAGTGTTGTGCAGATGACTCGGCTTTCCTTCAGGCTCCCCTCATCCTCCTCTCCTCTCTTGCTCATTCCTGACTGTCTATCCACGATTCAGGATTGGTGCGCCTCCAACAATCTCTGCCTTAATGCCAGTAAGACAGAGATCCTTCTCATTGAGACCCTTGCCACTGTGTTTCCTCTCTCACTATAGCAGACCACCTTGGGCCCTCTTCCTTTGCCTTCCTGCGAGGCAGAAAACCTTGGTGTCATCTTCAACGCCACACTCTCTTTCTCTCCTAACATCTCGGACATCACCAAGAAGTCCCACTACCAGCTGCTCCTCCTCAAAGGGACTCTTCCCTTTCTCACTCTCCACCAGAAGCTCACTGTCTCTAAGATGGACTACTGCAACAGCCACTTTCTCAATCTGTCTTCCTCTAGTCTCCTTCATCTGCAAATAATCCAGAACAGGACTGCAAAACTTAGCCTTGGCCTCAAGCCCTGGGATTGTATTTCTCCAGCCCTGAAATCTCTCCACTGGCTGCAAGGATCAAGTTCAAGAACCTTTGCATTGCCCACAAGGCTTTCTGGGGCCAGTGCCAACACTAAATCCCATGCTCTCTTCCAAAATACCTTCTTTCTCTAACCCTTCACTCAGCTACCTCCAACTCTCTAAGGCTTAGACATTTCTCCAGGCAGAGAGTGGGGGTAGACCTCTCTCCTCTGCTGGTGCCTCCAACTGGAATGGCCTCCCTGCCCCTCTCAAACTTGAGGCGGACAACCTGAAGTTTCGGAAGCAGCTAAAAGCTTTCCTCTTCTCTGCTGCTTTCTCTCTCTCTCCCCCCCTGCTGACCTACCTGACCTACATGTCTGCTGTACTGACTGGCTGCTTGGCTACCCTCAGAGTCTCTGTGAGTCCAGGCTCTTTCTTGATTGGTCACCCTTGCACTGCCTCCGGGCCTACCATGCACTTAGGGGCTGTAACTGTAACCCTGCAGTCCATTGTTCTCCTTGCACAACCAATAGCTGCTCTGCCCTGGCTGCACTTACTGAGAGCATTGCTGCCCTGTTTTCCCCTCCCCTCTCACTTGCACTTCCCTGCTCCCTTTTCCCTTGCACTTCTCGTTCTCACAATGACACAAGGCCTAGTGAGATTGTTTGTCTTGTACTCCCTCTATCATCCCTCCCTTGTGTACACTTGTGTACAGGCGCATTATAAATGACTTGAATCACATCATATCATTTTATCACAGATGCCCAGAAAAATATACAATGCCGCAGTAAGAAATGGCTAGACTGGCAGCACCCAAATGCCAATCTAGCCAGGTAATTAAAGTTAGCAGGACTACTTTATCAGAAATGTCCAGTTAAAAGAAAGTCATACCAAACTGAGGAATGACTAGACTGGCTAAATCAAAATGCCTCTCTAGCCACTAATACCACATATCATGCCTGCTTAGCCTGGACATGGACACCCATTATGATTTATCACACAATCCTGCCCCCCCACACATCCACTCTCCCTCCCACCCACCACCCCAACCTCCACAATCAGCTCCTTGGCCCAGAATTACCTCTGCGTCCCTCTTCCTTGTCCCAGAGCTTTCGTATGAGGCTCCTTGCCTCATAGGTAAGTACTGGGATGAGGAACTGCGGGACTAGGAGTGATGAAGATTACAGGTAGCTAAATCAGGCATTACCTCCATGTACCTCTACCTCAAACACACGTACTGCCTCGTATATAAGTACTGGGACGAGGAAGAATAGGGCTAGGAGTAAGCAAGGCATTAAACACAAGTAGTAGCGCAACACCATTGAGTTGACTGGGCTTCAGCACTACCCCCCCTGACATTTTGGGCTATATTGACTCAACTTGGCTAACCTTTAGAGCAGTTGCCAGACCGAACAGAACACAGAAACGGCACCTGGTTTTTGCTGTTAACAAGAACACAGCAATTACCAACGTAAAGCATTTCACTGTTAGTACCTGCATTCAAATTCCACATTGTTTAGGCGATTGAAATCGTGATGTGGGTTTAGTACTTGCATGCCAGGGGAGTGATTGGAAGGGTAGAGAGGGAACAGGAGACTTATAGGAGAGAGTTAACTGCTTGTAACATTGAATCTGCACTAGAATAGTCTCATTAAAATGCGTAAATAATTTGGATGCGCCCACACAAATAAGTTTCCCCCTCCCCACTGCATGTGAAGTTAGCGCCTCTCCCAACATTTGAAGGGTTAGCCCTCCGAAATGAAGGTTTTCTTGTGCCCCTGTACACAAGCACACACACCATTCACCTTATACACACCCAGTCATCCACACATTTAAGTGTGCACCCTTTCACCATACACTCACACAGGTAGCCACCTATACATTTATGTGTGCACCCTTTCACCATGCAGGCACACCCCCACAGCCACCCATACATTTAAGTGTGCACCCTTTCACCATACACACACAGGCAGCCGGCTATACATTTGAGTGTGCACCCTTTCACCATAGACTCATACACGCACACCTCATGGAGTTGAGGGGGGGCCCTATTACTTAAAAAAGAAATTGGGGCTCATTACGGGTCCAGCGGTAACCGTGCCGGTGCTACCGGCGGGTTGCCGCCAGACCCATAAAAAATTACTATGGCCTGACTTCCCGGTGCCACCGTGCTATTTCAAGTCCGGCGGCTGGGAAATCAGGTGCCGGTAATTTCGTTAAACCCCAGACTCCACGGGAATGGGGACACAGAAGCACCTGCACCATTGTTAACGGTGCCGGTGCTTCCGTGACAGGTCTGCCTACCGTGGCTGCTGTGCCTGGCAGGGTCAGACCTGTCGGGCACGGCAGCCCCACCAGGCAGACCTGTAATATGCCGGTCCGGAAACAACAGTGCCTGTAAGCTTACCAGCACCGTTGTTTCCGGACCGGCATGGTCAGAATGAGCCCCATTGTTTCTTTTTTAAGTCACTATAACTTCATTAAGAAATGATTTCAGTTAAGGACCGAACCATAATCAAAATAATTTCTTTATGATGGCTGAGTGGCTTCAAAAACAAACAATTTCTTTTTGAAGGCATAGGGTCCCCCCCCCCCACCCCATGACATGGAGGCCTCCAGCCTAGGGTCTTCCATGTCATGGGGTACGGGGGCCCTCAGACTTCAAAAAGAAAGTTTCTTTTTGTAGTCACTCTGCCTTCATAAAGAAATTATTTCTGTTACAGAAATGTTCTTTATGAATGCAGAGTGAATTTCAAAAGAAACTTTTTTTTTTTTTTAGAATTTTTTTTTTTTTTTTTTTTTTTTTTTACTGGGGCCCCCTCCCAGCCATGTGCTGGTGGGGCCCCCCCGCACCGCGGGGGCTGCGGGGGCCCCTGTTACGCCAGTGCTTTTTCATTGAAAAAGTGGTAACTTCTACAAATAAAAATGCTGACAACACCTTTTGAATTAATTAAAACCATGTTTCCATCAGTCATTTGCAGGCAATACCACCTGCTTATGGTGGGACTGAAAGTCACTTGTTGAAACCAGTTGCATTCTATTCATGTACATTTGACATCATTTTTGACTAGAATAGTAGAAATTAATTTAAAAACATACAACTGATGGAAAGGGTAATTGCTCAATTTGCTTGCACCCTTTGGAGTTTTTACATAGTAAACCTGGGAAATTCACTGACAAAAATAGTTACTTGAGGGGGTGTTAGGATTGCAATATCACGTATAAAAACACAGATATTCGACACTTATGGTTCTCAAAGCAACCATACTTCACCCTCTGCAATGCACTCCCCTTGATGTCTTATACACTGAGCTAATTGACATGGAAAAAGGCTTTTTAAGTGATGTTTTCTGTCCTTGTGTGCATTTTTTGTGTTGCCACTCAAATCAAAACTAAAACTGAACATAAGGAATCCAGGTTTTCCTTAGCTATTTTATTTCATCCTTCCCTTTGGGAATTGTCGATACTTTCGTGTTATCTGTGGTGCCATATGGTATGCCATGTGCATAGCATAGTGGGGACAGAGTTATGCTTGCATTGGAAATAAATCACTGGCCATGTTAACTGATTTGTATGGTTTGCCCTGCAAGTGTAACATCCCTACAGGTTACTCAGTGTATTTCCAAGGTTCATGCCCATGTAGCAGCAGTACATGCACTGCTCATTCAGTGTGTACCCGTGCTTTGTTTGTGCTTACAGATTGTGCACCTACCACCCTAGAGTGGGCAACGGCATGCCTCAGAAACATGTAATTTGCTCCTCTCGCAAGAATAACATATGGTGAAATACAGCCAAACCGGTTGTCCAGATTTGTGGAATACACAATAACACGTAACACATGTTATGATGACACGTAACACGTTTGTTACATCCATGCTACTGAGCCTATAAAATCTGAGGTTTGGACTCTCTGTGGCAAAGCCCTCGCAGGAAAATGCTGCAGTGTTGAGCAATGCAGGTGTTTGGCGAAAAAGGGATCTACAGCGAGATAGTGAGTGCGGCCGATTCACCCTCTTGTCTGTGGCCGCCATGTAAGGAGTTGGGGAGTGAGCTTGCATTGTGCTTCTTAGCTCTTCTCCTGAGCCTTTCCCCTTTCTACATCCCCCGCAGCCTTCACCTCTGCCCCGGGATCTTCTCTTGCTATGTGTCTCTGTCTTGCTGTATTTCTCCATGTCTCTGCCACTCTCCTCCTTCTTCTAGGCCCCTCATCCACTATCCTGTTTTTGCTGTTTTTGCTGTGTACTGCTCTGTGTTTTGCTTTGCTTTTTTTCCCCTCTGCTAGGTCCTCTTCCATCATCTGTTCTGTTGGTGCTGTGAATTGTCTTGTGTACTGCTGTGCTCTTCCTTCCTCTAGGTTCTCTTTCTTTGACTGTTCTGGTATCTTGTTGCCCTGCTAAATTGGTTGTTGTTCATCATACTGCCCTGTGTTCTTTGGTGCTCTCTCCCAATCCCTCCATCTAGTCTAGTTTAGTTATCTATTTACCTCTTGTTCTTGACTTTTTCTGTCTCTTCTGCGTGCACCCCCTGTGTTTCTCTCCCAGTGTCTCCCCACTTCCATTCTTCTCTCACTCCCCACCCACACCTCTCTCATCTCGCCTCTTCCCCATCCTCTGCATAATCTATGGTGCTCTCTGTTTCTCCTATCTTCTCCAACTGCTTTTCTATTGACTATCCTACCCTTCTCACAAAGTCTGGTAGGAAGAAGTTCAAAAAGGATATCCTGGTCTCCAAATCATGCTTCCCTATCAATGATACCTACACAAGCGCTACCCTCACCGACATCCTCTTTGTCATTCCTTTGCCAGACCTATGGACTCTTCATATGTTCTCTGTGCTCTCTCCATTCTCTTCCTCTCCCATTAATGGTGGCTTCCTTCCACTCCTCTCAGGTTATCATTAATTTTTACCTGAATGGTACCGCCTTGGTGCAAGGCCCTCAGGCCAACCTCCTCCTCTTTGATAGACGCTTCCTGCACCGTATACATTTCCTTTCCTCTCCCGCTGTCCCTTCTCTCCCTTCTTCAGCTTTCTTGCCTCCCCCCTCTGCAATTCTCTGGTACCCTCTTCCTCCTCCTAGACAACTTTGCCCTCTCCTACTATGCCCACCCTCGGGCTTGTTCTACACTTCAGAAGGGAGTATCTCTGATTTGTATCCCTCCCCAGAAGTCTTTCAAGGTTGGCAACCTTCTCCTCCTCACCACTCTTGACTCTCGCTCAGCTGTCAAACATTCCTCTGACATCTGCCTTCTCCTGGAAGAACTCAAACTTGATGTCCTGGGTCTCACGAGACATGGTTCATGGCCAGCTTTGTCACGAGCTTTGACACTCTCCTCCCTGATGGCTACAAGATCCTCTCTGTGCACTGATCCAACTGGAGTGGATTCCTGCTTCTATCATTCCTATGCAGGCCTACTCCTCCTTTGAATGCCTGTAGGCTTTCTCTCTTTCCTGGCCACTTTCTCACAGTGGCTACTATCTACCGGACACCTGGTCAGATCACCTCCTTCCTCTCTGAGTGGGCAGACCTCTATTCCTCCCTCCTGGCCTCAACCACTCAACTCCTCCTCCTTGGAGACTTCAACATCCACCTGGATGTTCCATCACAGGACTCTTTTGTGACCTTTGTGACTCTCTGTCTCTCTCTATACTTCCCTCTGGCCCTACTCACTCTACAGGGCACACTCTTGATGTTCTAATCTCTTCAGACCTCCTCCTCTCTAACCCTCTCAGCACTCCTCTCTCCTGGAGTGACCACTTTCTCCGCTCCTGTCATCTCTCTCTTTCTGCCCTTCAGGCCAAGCCTACCCCAACACTGCCACCCACCTTCTCAGTCATTTGACCCATGAAACGTGTGTCAGGTGAAGCTTTTGTTGCATCATTCTGTCCCCGTCCTGCACCTCTGGCTGACTCACACCCTGACACAGCCCTTTCCATGCTCCACTTCTCTGTCTCTGACATGCTTGATGTACTTGCCCCTGTCATGAGCACCTGCATGAAGCCATAAAACAAGTGCAACTCCTGGTATGACTCAGACCTCGTCACACTTAAATGAAAGTTTAGGGTGGCTGAGAGGAAATGGTTGGCATCTTGTACATCCTCTGACACACTTGTTGTCTGCACTTAACCCTTGCACTGCCCCCTGCTGGCCTCACTACCTGTTGTTGATGTTTTTGATCCTGTGTCCTGCACTTGCTCCTCCTTCCCTGGCACTTTTCCCCTTCCCTCTCCCCTGCACTTGCACAATCTCAATGTCACTGGGGCAATAAGATGAATGTCTTGTCCTCTCTTTGTTTCCCTTGACTCGTCGCGCCTTGAAACACTTGTATATAGGTGTGTAATAAATGTCATATCATATCATATCACAATGCAAAAACTTTGTAAGGGGCATATACAAATCATCTAGGATATATTCTGACAATAGGGAGGTGAAGTTCTTTCTTCAGAATGGTTGGAATGTATCCTTTGCCTAACGAAAAGGCCACATTTGAGGAAAGGGTCGTTAGAAATATGGGAGGGATTTTCAGATCAGTAGTAGGGGCTGTGCATGTTATGTGCATGCCCAGACACACATACAGCCTGATTCACAGATTGTTTCCCTATGGGATTGCACCATTATAAAATGCTTCTGTGAATCAGGATCATAAGAAAATGCAAACTATGAACAGGTAAAACAAGCATCAAGCAAACGAAGCAACATTAATGTAATTCACAGCATTGAAACCTTCAGTAAAGTCATATGAAGTTCTTTTCTTGGGGGAGGGGTGGAATGTTAAAGGGGAGCAGCATAGTTGTTTACCATGTCTCCTTTAGGAGGAAGTGCCTTAATACATAATAAGGCTAAACCCAGTGGGCACAAAAGAGGGGGTCACACTGCCCCGAGAATGGTAATCAGGATCACACTGTGGGTTGTTGTGATTGGGCATGGCCAGACAGTTTTAGATGCTAGGATGTTATTGTTGCAAGGCAAAACCTAAGCACCACTGAAATGCACCAGTTGTAGTTTATGTACCCATAGGTTTCCCCACCACACAGATTATGCTATTTTTAATTGCATCACACATGACAGTACACATTGATTGATTAATGACAACACTGATTCCATCGCAAGTGATATCCTCACGGGTATCTGCAACTATGTTATTATGGCCATAGTTCATGAATACCAGGCAAAGAGCTTAATCTGCAAGTTTGCAACATGAAGAATACTAATATCTATAGAACCTATAGTGAATGGCCTGCACTCTTATCCTGAGAACACTGTCACTGGAAATGTCTTACGCGCCACACAAAATGGTTGTTAATCAGTCCCGGTGTGTCCTTGTCACAGCCTTTGCCATGGCATTTGGGTACTGCATATGGGGCACCACATACATCCATGCCTCATGTGCAGTACATCTGCAAATAGTATTCACAGTAGTCAGAAATATGTGTATAGTGTCTGTGACTTGAGCTATGCCCTTGCCGAAGAGGCAGAGTCCTTCACAAGAGTACATAGATGCTGCTAACACATTGTCTATATCCACGGTTTCTCTAGGGTAATGACTATATTGTAGGGATGGTTTGCAGCATTGGCCAACCCGCAGAACCAGAACCTTAAGCTCACTGCATGACACTATACCTTATGTAATTCCTAGTGACAGCCCTCTCTCTTCTGTCAGGTGGGGCATTGGGGGCCGACAGACATGTGTCCAATGTCTTCGATTGGGGAAGTTCCCTTACTCCTCTACAAGGACGTGTTGCTGCCGTCCTTGTGGACCCGGCCGTTGGCCTGATACTTGGCTGGTGATTGAAGACCTCTTTTATTATGAAGTCTATGCTGCGGTCCCCTCTGCCGGCCCTTCTTGACTATTTGCTGATGAGGGGATTGTGTTGCGCGGGAAGGGATAACGGCCCTGTTCTCGCGTAGAATCCGAGTGCCTCTAAATATGCTGTGTTCCAACTTTGTCGCCCTGCTCTCCTATGCCACCCTGTCGCAGAGGGCCTCTTCTGCGGCCCGGGCCCTCTTAGTTTTCCCAACCCCACACCGAAGGAGGACAGGTCGGGGTGCCTTGCAGTTGCTGCACCGCTATGGGAGGAAGTCTCCTTGTGAGTTTTCAGGCCCAGGAAGCCCCCTCTCGTGTGCATGCTTATACCGTCTCTCCCACTGATGGATTTCTGGGTGGGGGCCCCCACTTGAAGCGACCCGGGCCTTGCCTCTGGCTGGCGTTTGGACCTGAATTGTTCCGGCAATAGTTGACGTGGACAGAGGGATGGGGGTTACTGATGAATCCGCCTCCCTGGCGGATTTTGCTTTTAGTTTTCCCCTGGTCATTCTCCCTCCTCTCACCTTGCTGTGGGCTTCTCTGTACCCACAATCGGGAGCTCTCGCTTCCTCAGAGACCCGCCTGGGTCACACTGCCTTCTCCTCGTTTGGTGCATGTCAGTTGCAAGCTCTGGCCTGCGGTCTTGGGTGCCCTTTTCGTGGAAGGTGCACCGACAGCTCTTCCTCCAATGTCTTGGTGAGCCCCAGGGGGTCAGCATCTCCTTCTCTGGCATCAGTAGATTTCCCCCATCCATTGGCTTTGGGACATTGGCAAACGAGGGGAGCCCCACTAACCCTCGGCGTGGGACCTTTTGCCCTGCAGGCTGAGGACCGTCCTGCCTCCTGATGCCCCGGCGGGCTGCCTTCAATATGGTGATCCTGCTTGGTATGCCCAGATACCTCCTGGTCGAGAATGTCCCTCCCGAGTGGTGGCCTTCCGTACCCTCAGCTCTGTTGGAGTCCTCTCCCTTCTCGGGGGCGGGGAGTCCAGCTGCTCTCCTCCCTGCCTGTAACTCCAGATCTACCCCCCCTCACTGGGTGTCTGGAGTCTTTTCGGCGGGGGCTTCTCCTGCTCAGTGGTTTCTACGCTCCCGTATGATGCCTCAAGATTGGGCCACCGGTAGCCTCCAGGCTGATTTGGGCGCCAAGCATTACCCGCATTTTTCCGGGATCGGAGATCCGATGGGGTGAGCACGCTCGCCCCTTGACTTCATGTACCCACCCGTTCTCGTTGATTTCTCTGTGTCCATCCTGTACCGTGAGTGGGGGAAAACCGCTCTTCAGATTGCCCAATGCTTAATTGTAGGTGCTTTATTTTCTTGGCACCGCGGCTGCCATCTTGCAATTGATGCACGAAAATTAGAGGCATACCTTATTCAATCTATTATTAACTTTATTACAACACTTCATCTATACTCCAAATGCTAGAGAAGGGAATCATAATGGAAATAGATGGGGAACAGAACTGGTTTAATCTAGTTACTAGATAAAGCAGCAGAGGCTATGTTTTTGTTCCATTGCCCTGCAACCAGCGCTCCATATAAAAATGCCCTAGTTTCTTTCTCTGTATGGAATACATTAAGGTGAAGTTAAATTTAGTGAACACATTGGACATCATTGGCGCTAGGAGAAAACATGTAGGTTGTACAAGACTGAGGCAGCCAAACAAACATTTACTATGTTCTTGTGTACCATCAGAGTTAAGAAACGGTGCTATTGGCTGTGGAGAAGACAACCTCATCAGCATTAGACAAAGGTACCTTATGGAATGTTATTTAGAAGGAAATCCTATTCCTTTTATTTATCATTTCACTAGACTATACTATGGTTAAAAATGGATGGCTTACTAGAGGAAGTGGAAAGGTTACTGCTCCTTTGGATAGGAAGTGGTGTTTTGTATTTTATTTTTTATTTACGAGTGCCTATAAGTTAAACAACATTTTACACATTTTGTATTTTACTCATTATTCAATTGTGAGATGAATTGTACATTACTTGGCATCTGGGCTGCTTTATTACCTTAATCGATGTCAAAAGAGCGTTTAACTGAAGAGCTAAGACATTATTTGCTAAAGCTATGTTAGAAAATCATTAAACAGTAATGTATTCACTATTTTAAAATCATTGTATAATCGCAATGGTTAAAATGACATTGCCCTATGACATGCTAGGTTATTTATAACTTGCTTAATACAATACAAATAAATGGCACGAACGGGAAGCATATGAACTTACATTTCTGATCCCTCCACAGGACTTGAAGGACTTGACATTGACTCTAATGAATAGGGTCTGCCAAGCAAGCGTCCCTGAGGTCTATCCGAGCCAGCCAGTCTCTTTTCTGGAGGATGTCCCTCAGCAGATGGATGCCCTCCATCTTGAAGTGTCTGTATACTAGAAACGTGTTCGGTGCCCTGAGGCTGATCACCTGTCTGGCCTTGTGTTTGCCCTTCACAAGGAACATGTTGCTCACAAAGCCTCTTTGATCACGAACTACCGGCCTGATAGCTTTCTTTAATCGTAACTGTTCTATCTCACCATCTAGTAACAGTTCGTCTTCCTTCCTGAGCCTGATAGGCATGGGCAAGTTTTCGTTGCCTCTCCAGTGTCATCCCCTGGATGGGGAAGAAGGGGTTGGCTCATCGATAGTCTTGCTCTCTCCAGTAAGTTCTTGCTCCCTCCATTAAGTTCTATCTCTGAAAGGGCTGTAGTGGGAGTAACGGCTGGCCGAGCGGCCTCTTCCAGCCCTGTCAAAAACCTTCCTCCCGAAGATCTGTGGCAGAAGGGCTGTAGTGGAGCTGTTTAGCTGTGGCAGCGCTGATATCTATTTATCCATTTCATTGTGTTTTACTATTGGACTGCTGCCGAACGAGCGGAGCGGAAAGAAGGAGTGAAGAAGTATAAAGCAGTTTTTCTTTTGCTTTTTTGTTTACTCTGTGCGAACCTCATCCAAAGCGGAAGGTGAAAAGGACACCTTCGCTTTAAATCAGCTGAGACTCCTTCCCAGTGACGTGCAAAATCATGTGGACACCAGCTGGGCTCATTAGCACACTCGGTGCGCCCTTGCGGCATAAGCCCTGTGGCAGAAGGGCTGTAGAGGAGCTGTTTAGCTGTTTGGCAGCTTTGGCGCGTGGAGCGCCACCTCTGAATTGTCAGGGATTCCAAATTTGAAGATCGTACAATCCCTTTCTATTGCTGCATATCAACTGGACCGGAGCGGGAGGAAAGGCGGACAACGAGCTCCAAAAATCATTCATAGACTAGCTCCACCGAAAGAAGCAACAATAAAACGGCAAACATTTTGTTACCGATCTATGGACACAGGGAACCCATCACCCTTATTCCAACTGCCTCTCCTTTCGACTACACCCCGAAACTAACACAAACATAGAGAGTATTTTGGGAGAAGGAAAAATAACAAAGAAGGTGAGTGGGCATCAAAGGTTAAAATCAGACTCAGAAAGCACAAACAACTAAACCCTCGGGGAGGGGCTGCTATTTGGAAATCTGGGAAACGAAAACCCCTATTCCATTCAAACCTGACGGGAGGTTGCTAAGAGAAAAGTAAAAAGAAAGCAAGGAGAAATAACAGAAAGACAACAATTTACTATCTATACAATCATACCCACCTGCAAAGTCAGCTCTTAGAATGAAACTAAGGAGTACAGTGCATCTGGATTCAACGAAAGTACCGGAGTGGGATGGCTCCTACTTGGAGCCAGTGGCGCACTCCACTACAGTAGGGTCACCTGCAAACATGAGGGAGCAGGAACCTGCAACGAACAATCAACACTCAGTGGAGGCACAAATCCACAGCCCTAACCTAAGACCAGACTAAGAGAGAATTGATAACGGAAGCCAGGCAGAATGCAGGAACCATTAGAAAAAAGGGCTGGAATACACAGTCACCACCAGAAATATACAGAAAAAAATCAAAGAGTATTTCAAGTAAAGGAGAAGTAGAAGTCTAGACGAACTGGTAGAATACCCAACAAAGGATCCAATTCCGCAGAGAGAAGGGGATGACATGAGGAAAAAATTCCGTGAAGTACAACAGACAATACAGGAAAGCATTGAAAGAGAGATGGAAATTGAGAGGGATGTAGAAAGAGATATCATAGAGACAAATAGAGGAAGCCCTTCAATGGAGAGTCCCAACAATGAACCCGCAGAAGAGGGAAGAGGAAAAAAGTGTGACCTAAGTCCTCCCACAAGTGGGGCAACCTTGAGCGCTCACAACTATGTCCTAAACTCTCTGGTGTCAGTTTTCGAACTACTAAAAGGGGAGGTTCAATCCCAAACAGGAATAGTCTTGGAACTAACCAACAAAGTAGCAAGATGTGAAGCCTCAATGGTTGGCCTCAGCAATGTGATAAATACTACAATATTTCCATCATTAGAAGAGATAAAAAAAGATTTCATAAGCCACAGAAAAGAAACGGCTCTCCTCCATACCCTCCTGAAGGATCTTGGGAAAGCAGAAGAGTCTGGAAGAGACCAGATGCTGAAGGCTATGTGGAGCTGGAATGAAAAACCAGCACAAAAAGAAATAGGAATCCAGGCTGGAATTAAGCAATTTGAAGAACAGGAAGATACCCCTTTATCAGAGTCAACAATAGAAGAGCTCTTAAAAACAGCCCAATTGATGGAAGAACAAGATCACATTGGAGAGAAGACCAAAGATATGCAAAATGAAGGCAAAGAAGATCCCAAAGATGAATCAATCATAAGTTGGACTGAGACAAATAATCAAAACTCCAGGAGAAGAAAGAATGCAAAAAAAAACCAAAAAAAGAAAGAACGATTCCCTCACCTGACAAAAAAGCAAGAAAAGAATAAACGAAATAACAACAGCCAAAAAAAGGAAAGGGAGAAAAAAGAAAGTATATATGAAATCAGGGAAAAGATGCCACATAGAAAGGATAAAAAATTGCTGGAAGAGGACCCAAAGAAAGGGCAAAATGCATCAGAAGACAACTTGGAAAATCAACCAAAAGCCAGAAAGGAAAGAAAAGTACTGGGCAGGATGCCCCGAACATATCAAAAAGAACAGGCGTAAATGCAGGCTCACAAACTGAGAACCAAATTAAACCCACTGAGGCAGTGGTGACATACACCAACAAAAAATTGAAACTTGCTCCAATCTTTATTAAACAACTTAAAAAACCAACAGGCGAAACAGGGCCCAAAATAAGAATAGCCCCAATATTCAAAAAAAGAAAGCAATTATGCCGAAACTGCCAAACTTGAACGAAGAAGAACCCTTTACTGAAGTGGTTATGAACCCTGGGTCATGGAAAATATCAAACTATCCCAGAACCTGAAACATGAGAAACCAGAGAGAAAGAAAACTCACCTATAAGACAAAGGGTGGAAGAGGACAGGGAGTGGGGACACAGCATCACAGACATCCAAAAAGATTCCCTCACAGGTTTTGAAATTCCTAAACTATGGCTAAAGATGGCACCAAAACGAGCAAATACTAAATCCCTCAGTAGAATGGCAATATTATCCATTAAAAAAAACAGAGATCTCTACCTATTTTCTACAGAAGACCTCCAATATGTGAAATTTCCAGATCGGGAAAATTAGTTCTTAGTAGAAATAGGACTGAGCTCAACAAAAGCCCTTGCAGCAATTCTAAAGGCAAGTAAAGAACTAGAACAAGAAGGGCTAACCATATACACCTCTGATCCTATAATAACCCGACCTCAGACAAGTGAACAAGATCGACAGAAGGAAACGGGCAAGAGGGAAGGCAGGTGCCCCAGGGACGCAAATGGAGAAGAAGAAAAAATACCTGAGAAGGGAACATCTAACCAAGAAAAAACACTGGCAGCCTTACCCGACATACTCACGCAAGTTCTGATAAACATGGGTATAGGAATTCAGAACCTTTAGGCAGAAAGAGCTGAATGTGGTTAGCTGGAACACAAGAGGCTCCAGCACGTTCAGGGTAAAAGAAGTGAAAAATTATCTACTGGAGAAAATAGACATACTGGCCTTTCAGGAAGCATGGTTAGTAAACCCAATAGAAGTAGAGGGATTTACAACCTTTTGTCTACCAACAAGCCAGAAAGCAAAAGGGAGGCCGGCGGGAGGTTTAATAACTGCCATTAAAAACAGCACATTCAAACGTGCTACACAAATATGGAAAGACGAAAGTGGAATCCTGGCATGTAAAGTCTACTCCTCCGCCAACCCAGAAGAAATCACCCTGATCATGATTAACATGTATTGGAAACCGGCATCCACCAAAATCCGACCTTTTCAGGACAAGCTAGCAGAAGTAATGGGGATGATCAAGACAGAATGGCAAGACTTGGAGATCCTGCTAGTAGGTAATTTTAACGCAGAATGTGTATACCCTAAAAGAAGCAAGGGGGCAGAAGGCAAACAAACTCTATCAAATAAAGGAAAAGCCTGGTTAGAATTCACCAAGGCTTGGGATTTGAAAATGATGAATAATGTAAACCAAGGAGACGAAGAGCCTTGCATGACATGGCAAAGAGGGAAATCAGCCTCAGTGTTGGACTGCATTTTTTGTCAGTGAGAGTCTCTTTACCCGAAAAGCACAACTAAAAATCAGAAACAAAGGAGGCAGTGATCATTCGAGATTGGAATTATCAAACATCTATGACTCTGGCTTCACAAACTTATCTCATAACCAAGAAATATTGGGAATAAAAGGCAAAATAAGATTAAGAAAATATGGACAAGGAGGGAGAAACCTCAATAAAAAACTACAAAATATGCCGGAACAGACAGCTCAAGAGATAAGCACCTCAGACAAGTTTGTGAACACTCTATGGTCACTTGTCCCCCCAAAAGTGCCATAAAATAGTGGAAAACACACAAATCTACATAGTTTTGACGAAGTAACAAGGCAATTAAAAATAATCCTAAGAAAAACCATCAGAGATCTGAAAAGTCAAAAACTTAACAGCAAAGTATATTCTCAGCAACTGAAAATAATCAGACAAAATTATAAAGCTTGGAGAAAGAACCACAAATGTATGCTCCACCAAAACGAGGGGAAGGAGATGCTAAAACTAGACTCGTCCTCGTCATCGAGAAGCTTGTGGTCACTGATACGAGAACTAGAATCAAACTCTAGCAGTACACGATGCAATCTGGCCCCAGAGAGAACCTGGGTGGAATACCTTACAAAAAACGTTAGAAGACATTAAATGAACAAACCTGCCCACCCTTAGACAAAGGTTGGGAACTGCCAATTGAGGAGAAGGAAATTGGGGAAATCATATTCAAAGCTTCACTATCAAGAGCAGCAGGGCCAAATGGCCTCACATAGCAGGTACTTAGAGAAAACCAGAGGTTGTGGGCTAAGCTGCTGAGAAGGCTCTTTAGGGAGATATTGCAGCAAAAGAGTTTTCCACCATCGTGGAAAACCGCTTTGATCATACCATTCTTCAAGGAGGGTGATAGGGTAAATCCATCAAATTAAAGACCCATCGCCCTCCTAGACATTGATAGTAAAATATGTATGAGATTGCTACTGAATGAGCTCTCGACCTGGACAGAACAGGAGGGGGTGCTATCCAGATGCCAAACAGGCTTTAGAAAAGGTTTATCAATGTCTCTGAATGGAGCCTTACTAAACATCCTTAGTGAAACAACAAGGGCTAAAGGAGCAACACACCTATGTGGAGCCTGGATAGATCTCTCCAAGGCCCTTGAACAGATCGACAGAACCAGACTATGGCATAACTTCAGAAAAAAGGGAATATCAGAGTCATTGCTATCAATGTTAATGGAACTGCACAGGGGAACAAGCGTTTAGATAACAACGGCCACCTCTCTGCAGTTCCAGTGGAAAGAGGGGTAAAACAGGGCTGCTTGGGGGCACCCACTTTCTTTAACCTGTTCCTAGCAGACATAGGAGATCATTTGTTCTTGTCCGCATTGGCAAGCCCAGTCATAAATGGCAGAAAAATATTCTGGCTGGCCTATGCGGATGACATCATTCTGCTGGATAGAACAGCCATCGGATTACAAAGACTGTTGGATGGTTTGGGTAAATATGCCGAGGAGAACGGGCTGCTAATAAATCCTAAAAAATCAAAGATACTAGTATTTAAACATCTGAGGAAAAAGACACCATATACGCATTGGACCCTGGATGGGCAAAGAATTCCCCCAGTTGAAAATCTTAAATACATGGGATATATGATCTATGCAAGCCCAGCCAGCCACAAAGCTGAGAGAGACATCATCACCAAAGTTCATGCGTTAACCCCCCACCTGATCAAAATCAGGACCAGATTCTGTAAATTATCAGTCGTCCCAATGGTAAAGTATTACCTGAGTAAAATAGTTGCAGTCCTGTTATACGGAATAGATGCTAAACCACAACTATGGAACTTTAATTGGGAGAAAATCGAAGGAAGAATCTGGAAAAAAGCCCTAAATCTACCATGGTGTACATCAGGGGGACAGTTACGATTTGAATTAGGTTTGAAATCTTTGAACTGAATGGCAGACTGGAAACTAACATCTTTCTACAGAGAAATTATAAACCCCAAAAAAGGCTTCTTGTATGAAGATATCAAAGAGCATCATAGTAAATTAAGATCTGAAATCCTACAGACCATGGAAAACAAAATTAAAACCGTAATATCAAGAACAGAGTCAAACATGGAAACGCTGATGGAAAATCCACTGAAGATAAAGCGGGAGCTGGTAACATCAGCATGGATAAAAACGATAGAAAAAGCAAGATCTACAACATCAAGGAATACCTTCCTGACAGTTGACAAAAACATAGTTACACTTCTAAAGTACCTAGAAAAATTTCCGGATGAAAAAATCAGAAACAATTTTCTCAGAGCAAGAATGAATATTCTATTAACGGGGGAAATTCTGAACATTCGGAAACAGTCAGAAAGGCAGTGACCTACTGCAAAGAATGTGCAATCCCAGGAAACCAAACTTTAAAGCACCTGCTTATCGAATGTAAGGGAACGTGGAGCCTGCGATCGAAAAAACTAGGAAGATTCGTAGAAAGAGCCAAATGGCTAACATCGGAAAACACCTGGCACAGAATAATCGCAGGACACGAGATCCAGTTAACAGTGGCAGTGGTGAAATTTCTGCAGTCCCTACACTTGCTATAGAGGAACAAAAGTCACCATGTTTCCCCTCTTTAAGAGGGGTAAGACAGTTGTTTATTTTAACTTATTGATTTTAGAGAAGGATCTTCATTCCTTTTTTCTTCTTTCTCTTCTTTTTGGCTTTGGCTCTTAGTATAAGAAATAGTAAAGGTTTTCCTTTTCATGTCTGTCAGACAGAAATTGTAAACCATATACAATAAAAATTAAATAAAAAAAGATCTTCTTTAGGGAGCCCTGCGCTTTAGCTGGAAAACTTTGCCATATCTTTGATGAAGTTTCAGCCACTAATTTGCCCCTAGCAGTGGCTGCTACTTCAGGCGCGGTTAATTTTTCTAACTTGGAGACGATCTTCATGAGTATCGAGCGCCTTCTTTCCGTTGCGATGGAACTATTCGCATTACATTACCCAACAGGCGTATTGCCCCCTGTGCCCAGCAACAGGCGTATTGCCCCTCTGTTTGGCTTTCTCTGCGAGCTGCCATATCTTCGTGATTGGCCCAACAACATCAAGCAGTTTATCCTGGCATGTCTGCCAGGAGCGGCCGATGCCTTTCTTTTCCCATGAAGGTCAACATGCAGTCATCAATCTCTAGGGTCTCCGCCACCCCTTCCGGCACAATGGGTCTGTACCATTCCACCCTCCTCTTGTTTCCTGCCTCTTTGCACAAGTGGTGCTCTTAGACTTTTCTTAAGGTTCCCACTCAGAGGACTTCGTTTGAATTGGAGCATCCGGGTCAAATTCGTCCTTCTGAGGCTACTCACTCGTAGGATTGCTATTTTTGCCTCTGGGTCTTTCTGTATCCCCCGACATTGAGTCTTCTGACACTTGCGTGCTCCCGTCTTAGGAATCATCGCTGCTTATGCAGCTCACCTCAGCGGACTCCTCTGAAGTATCATGGGCAGATTTGGCGCATGACTGTGCCTTTCTTTTGCACCCTCTTTTCCTGTGTGGCAAACCCAGGGGGGTCTGGGTGCTACGTACCCTGCAGGTTTACTTTCTTCCCCCTTTTCCCCTGCGCGCGCACCTCTCCTCAACTCGGCCATGCCCTGAGAGAAGGCCACAAGTTCTTCCATAATGTGCCTGCTCTCCCGCAGCGGGCCTCCACCGGCACTCGTAACTCTCTGGGCTGCTTTGCTCCTTCTGCTGCCACTTAACATGAGGGCCGTCGGACTTAGTGCACCTAGAACAGGGGTATATCTTTCAAGCTACTAGCCAATCACAAGTTACTATTCACCCTGTCATGAAGGCCAGCTCCTCCAAAAGTGCATACCACAGCAGTGGCCCAATTTAAATTTAAATGCCCATCAAAATACTTTGCCATCCTGCACATATTTGTGGCATTATTGTCCCCAGTGAAAATGCAGTGCAAGATGCCTTTTTAACAAGTTCACTATACAGCATATCTTGTCATTATTGGAGTAATCAACTATGAGGTATAAATCAAGGCTGTTGTAACCGTGGTGACCTGATGTATTAAGGTTAAATATAGGTATCTCTGGATCCTGCTGAGTGTCGCAATGCCTTTTGTGTTCCCATTGTCAAGGTAGTCCAGCTGTAATTCAGAATTGGTTAGTATTGGGAAATGTGCCAGGGATTATTGAGTATTGAGGTACACTGATCTCTAACGTATTTTACAAACCTGAGACCAAACTCACCAACATTGGTACTTGCATCTGCTGTTGATGGTTGGGATCATAAAGGGAAAGGGTCTAACATAGCTTATTAACCAGAGGAGGAAGAGAACCCAAAGCACAAATGTACAGGTGGAATTGGGATTACCGTCTTATCCAAAAGTGAATAAAAAATCTTCATTACATAGACATCACAAATAACACAAAGACAAATGTCGCCCCATGGCATGCTGTAAACTCCAATAATAAACGGCCCTATGTTCTCCTAGGAAAAAACTTCTTAGTTTGGATATTATCTAGAATTAATGTTTCAGATTGTGTTTACACTGTCTTCAAAGTACAACAGACTTGGGATTGTTCTCTTGCTAGTTTACTTGTATATTCTTCAACATCCAACATTTAGAAATTTGTGCACATCAGGAAATGTTGTTAAATGTAATTATTTGCCTAGTATTTATTTGTCTCTGGTTATTGTGTTTGTCCATCTTATGGGTGCCCAGGCAATCTGGGTTATAACAAAACAGTCTGGATATTTGCTCCAGTGTTTTTCCGTTTAGGTATATGGTATGCTCGATCTGCATTATTAATCTGTCAAATGTGGTTAAAAATGGGATGCAGGTGGTGCTATACCAAGTTAGAACAAACAAATGGAGTTTCGCATATGATCTGTTCTCTCAGCATTTCCTCATGTGAAACAATTAGGTTAAATATTCGAGAATAAGGGATATCTGAGTTTGCATAAATCAGCATGAGCAATGAAGTATAGGGGTTGAGTTTAGGTCCGGCTGAGCAGTGCAGGTTCATACATACGTTTAATAATATGGTTCTGTAATTATGAGTTTACATACACATGTTAACTGTATGGCGAAATTATTCAGGTAATTTTCTTCAATTCACGGTACAATTTTAAAGATACTGATGAACTGTGATTACTGCATTGAACTTTGCGAACGTTACCATGGGGACCACACATCCCGCCTACCCGTTTCTATGGGGAACCGGGACGCGAGGCATGGCTCGTACAGCTGCTTCCGGATTACGGGCAACGCCTGCAGGGTTACCATGACTACATTTAATGCGGAGGAACCTCGCGCGACAGCGAGTGGAGGTTTACAGCATTTGGATTGAAGCAGATAATGCATGAGGTAAGCGGGTGTATGATACGAAGCAGATGACTAAGTGCCATTGCAGGATAGATGACCATAACATTTAATGAATACATTGCACACATTCCTCTGATATCTCTACCACGGAGATAAGCTACATGTTCACCTCGAACACGGACACCAAGGTAAAATGACTTCCATTGATTGACATTCACAGGGTGTATTTTTGGATATGGTAGCTTCAAGTATACACATTAACATGTGAAGGAATAATGAACAAACAAAAACGTGTGAACGCTTTGAGTAAAACGTAGTGCCCACCTCTTTCCCTCTTTTCGTGGTTTGTGTTTGTTACATCGTAAGAATCCCTTTAGTGTTGGGTACTAGGATTCTGAGCCACAGTTGTTTCTGATTTTGTTATGGTCACTCCATATCCAGTTTATGCTAGATATTTATCAGTTAGTAACATTTATATGCATTTGCTCTAACATTGGTGGTTGCTAATGTTTGGTTATTAGAAGATCTTTTCTATTGAGATTGCTTTCACAACGGAAGGTCCTGTTCTCTTCTCCGGGTGGTACTTTGATCAAATATTGTGCCTGATTAATGAAGGGATTTAAGCAGTTGCTTCATCTGATGAAGTCCACTTAATTTTTGTGGATTACTGCTAGTCGTGTGTAGTAATGCGCGTCATCTGTTTTTTGCTGGTTAGTCACAGACCAGTTCAAATACAGCCATACAATGTTCATATGTGCTACTTAATGCTTACAACTTTCCTTACTTCCCGTGAATATGATTAATTGTCTTTATACGGGAGCCACACATGATTCTATAAGCGTGGTTCTCGTTTGCCTGTGCCCATCCTATTTATTGCTCCCACAGGCAAGGTCAAAATGGTAGGCTTGTGCAGAGGTTGTGCCTATTGCTATTCCTCTTAAGTGTTTTTTTCTCTGCAGTGTGCACTCTCAGAAAATGTTTTGTAAGCTGTGAGTTAGCAGTTCAGTGGTTCATCTAGTTCAGGTGCCTAGAATTTAAACCTGTAAATATTTATTTGAAGATAAAATCCATGATCAATGATGTGCATTATTGTCCTATGTGATGGCTTTGATTTGTGATAGCAAATTTGTGGTGTACCTTGGGTTGGTTTGTAAATCTTGTAACAATTGAACAGCACCTTCATTGGCATAAAATTCAAGTTGCCAGCTACTAGCAAAGCACAATGTCACTTGCCTGCTCAATTCTCCACCACTCCAATGCACAGCATTGCTAACTTGCAAAAGTAAATTCTCACTAGCCAGAGGCTAGAGGTGAGCGCACATTTTGAGGCTTGAGGATCTCAATCTATATACTTGGAAGTTATTCTCGAAAGGTGAATTGTTTGCGTCTACAATATTCTCCATTGTGCTTTTGGCATTCAATTTGCAAACTTTTGTCAAGAAATTAAATATGAGATTAGAAGGTAAGCAGTGAGCCCTAGTTGATGAACACTCCTGCTCTAGTTAATCTGTATTGTTGTTCTCGATCCGAGGTCACAGGTGGTTAAGGTGAAGCTCACACCTCTTCATATGGCAAAATTCGTCCTGGCTACCTTGCAGATCTGTGTTTTTGGAAAAAGTGATTTCCATGCTAATTGCGGTTGGTACAGCATATGTTTTATTTCAGTGTGGACTCATAGTCCTAGTGGTGGTCAGTCAACTCGTGTTTCGACCTCGTGGGTCTTTATCATGGCTGATCTTAAAATTACACACATCCCGCAGTTTATCGATATGGGTGACATTTGTGAGGGAAGTGAGTGGGTGCAAGTGCGTGAGTCATTGTGCAATTTAGTACATCCATTATGCATACGTTGTTTAAATTTTCAGTATATAGGCGTTCATTTTCATGGTACATGTTAAATCCAATGGTTGATGTTTTATTAACATAGGACAGTGTCAATGGGAGAAAGAAAGTGAAGGAAGAAGAATGGCGCCGGATTAGGATGATTAATAATATTATAGTTGATCAGATTGTATTTGTGTATTGTCTTACCTCGGTTACAATTGGTGTAGTACCCCGGTTGGCGTCCCCTCGTGGTTTAAACAGGTTCCTGTATCTTCGATGAACCTATGGCTGAGAAAGTGACCAGTACTTTATAATTTATAGCACAATGTCGCTGCTGGCATGCTACATAGTGGTGCACACACTGGTGTGGGGCCTAAACCTGGAGGCTGTGCCTATTACCTGTTATTTACTGGAGCCTGGTTAGTGTTGGGGGCATCCCGTGGCATTTATCCGTGGTCCATTGGGGTGAAAGTGGGTGAGTTGGGCCTGTGTTGATGTTGATGGTGTATCGTGGGCCAGTTGTGAGCAGTCTTGAGAGCAGTTCTCAGTGGATAGTGTATGTCACAGTTGTAGTCTTGTTTCTGGGGTGAGGCGCGGAATAACTGCTGTGGCGCCCCGTGTTTACCATGATTTAGGATCTTGATGGCCTGACGTGACTTGCTAAGTCTTGCCCATATATCATACTGTGCCTAGTGGTGGTGTTGCTGCAGTGTGTCAGTCTTCGATATTATGGTTTAGAGCCTATGTAGTTTAATGGTGCAGGGACCTGTGGCAGAACCTCGCATACCCTGATCGTCTATTGGGTGGGGCTGGTGGGGTGGGAGTGAAATGGACATTGCTGATTTTGTGTCCACTTGTATTTGCACAGACCTGTCCCACATTTGGCGATCCTCGCTAGTGTGAGAGAGGTGCTGTTGTGCGTCACAGGGAGGTTGGCATTAAGCAGTTGGAGCGTACAGGTCCTGGTCCGCTTACCAGTGCTAAATGATCTTGGCGGGTGAGTTTTGGTCTTCTTTTCTGTGTAGAGTTTTAACTGTTGTCCCATTTGTTTCTAATTTTCTTTAAATAAGTAGGGGTTTAGAAGTTGAATGTTTGCATTCTACAGGGCGCAGAGTTTGCACTAGGCATCGGAATTAAAATCTTGTCGCATAAGCAATGGTGGGTTGTCTGTGTATAAAATTGATGTGCAAGTGACGTTTTATGACTCACTAGTTTGCTACTTTTTTACCCTTGTTGCTGAGTGTTATTTACCATTAATTGTGAGTCATCATTTCTTGCTGACACAAAGTTGCCGTTTGATGTTTGTCTGATTTTCTTAAATTACCCCCATCACCAGCCAGGCCACTATCTGCAGGATCACGAATCCCCGTTTTTGCATCTTTGTGGGTATTTTTGACCTCAAATCCCACATTTCCACATCACATCACCATCCACTCCATTCCCTGGTACATCTCTTGCATTTGGTTCTTCACCCCCACCCAGAACGTTTTGCAACAGTGGGCAGACCACAAAGTGTGTACTTGCCTATATGGAGCGAGCGAGTTAGTTTTGGGGTTGCTCCCCACAGGTTCTCCCACTGTCTTCCTGAAATAGTCTCCCATGGAGTTCTTTTTTTCCCCTTTTCCTCATCTAATTCCACATAAATGGACCGACTCACTATAAAGGACATGCTCTTGATGCCATTTTCACCACCCACAACTTGATACACCTAAACCCCCCCACCCCGATCATCTGGTCCGATTACTTCATTACTTCTTTCGCCATTCGCTCTCCCCTTACCTGAACCAGAACCACCGGTTCCATGCAAATGCTGGAAGAAACTAAAAATCACTCCCGACCTAGCCGATGCTCTCCTCCAGTCTCCTCCCTCTATCAGCCTACCCGACGAACACCTAACCTCTGACGCCTTTCACTTGTGGCTAAACACCTCACTAATCCCACTCACCCCCTCTTGCAAACCATCAGCTCGCCATGGCCTTTTCCCTAGATGGTTCACACCAGAACTGAAAATCACTAAACAACTTTACAAATTTCTAGAACGCACATGGCGGAAACAGAAAACAGCCAATATCAGATCCACCTTAGCCCGGCACCATCGCCAATACAAGGCCGAAATCTGTAAAGCTAAAAAAGCTCATTACAATTCCTGAATCCTAAACTGTAAAAACGCCAGCAAAGAACTCCACAAAATCATCGCCAAATTCACCAATCCATCATGTACCACCACCCTTCCCACCCCCTCACAATCACTGGGCGATTCACTCTTTCTACACTTTTACACCACAGCGCTCGAGAGAACAAACTCCAACAAACAAACTCGCTCTCTTACACCCACCACGCAATCCACCCACCCTACCGACCAACCCACCACCTGCGGCCACTACACAACCAACGTTCGACTCCTTCAGTCCAATATCAACCGACCAATTTCTCAAACTTCTTTCTGCCTGAAAACCATCTGGCTCTCCGCTGGACCCTTGCCCAGCCTCAACCCTCAGAGAAATGTTTGCATCCACCTGCGCAGGAGAACACGCACAAACCATCATAAATGACTCCCTTTCCTCTGGAATTTTTCTGCCACATTCAAAATGGTTCACATCAAACCTCTTCTAAAAAAACCTTGCCTCGACCCTCTCGAACCCAAAAACTACCGCCCCATCTCAAACACCAGGTTCCTTGCCAAACGCATTGACCGAACCACCTACTCCCAACTCAATGCCTTTGTCGAAGCCAACAATCTCCTAGACCCCACTCAATCAGGTTTCAGAGCCCGCCACGGAACCGAAACCACCCTAACCTCAATCTGGGATGACCTTAAAAACATGGCAGATTCTGCCAGATGCACAGCTTTAATCCTTTCTGAACTATCCGACGCCTTCAGCACAATCAACCACTCAATCCTCCTTGACCGCCTCCACTCCCTAGGAATTTGTGGAGCTTCTCTCAAATGGATAGCATCCTTCATCAATAATAGGAACCAAATAACCTGACTCACCACCTATTCCTCCCAAGCCAGACCAGTCGACACTGGAGTTCCACAAAGAGCATGCCTATCAGCCCTCTTGTTTAACCTCTATATGGCCACCCTCCCACAAATAATTTGCTCGCACAACATCCTGTGCTACAACTACACCGAAGACACTCAACTAATTCTAAAATTCCTGAACTCAAAACCCACTGCCGACCCGACCTCGCTTCCTGCCTCCTCGACATTGATCTCTGGATGACCACAAACCACCACTTGCTAAACCCCTCCAAAACTGAAATCATGATATGTGGCAACACCAAACTTCTTCCACACCCACTACACTGGCCATCCGCCATGGGCAACTCACCCACACCCCCTAATTCAGTAAAAAACCTTGGATGCACCCTGGACTCAGACCTAACCCTCTCTCGCCAAGTCAACAACGTCTCAAAGTCCTGCCACTACCACCTTAAAACTCTTAGACGCATTTTTCCTTACCTCTCCTTTCCCAACAGACTCTCTGCAGTAAAATCAATTGTTATATCAAGACTGGACTATGCTAATCCCCTCTATGTTGGAGTCCACGCATACCAACTGACTAAACTACAAAGAGCACAAAACGCCACAGCCAAACTGCTAATAGTGCTCAGCCCAAGAGACCAGATCTCCCCAGCCCTCAAAACTCTGCACTGGCTTCTAGTTGCCTGAAGAGTGACCTTCAAAACCTTATGCATTGCTCACCGAGCACTGCACAAAACAGGACCTCAATATCTTCAAGACAAACTAAAACCCTATCAACCTGCACGTACTCTAAGATCAAGCTCTGCCAGCCTCCTGGTCATACCAAAAACAAACTCAGTCTGGTCAGGAGGATCATCATTCTCTGCCTTGGCCCCCAATCTGTGGAACGCACTCCCACTCCATATCCGACTCACCGAGGACCTCATGTCTTTCCGCAAATTACTGAAAACATGGCTCTTCCCCTAAAACCAACCCCTAACTCAAACTGGATAAAAACAACTCATTGACACTAGTCCAAAATACTAGATCATAAATAGCAATCCAGCGTCATGATCCGAGCGAGAAATTGAAAACTAATAAGGTAAACTAAAAAGGTCAAACAAAATAGAATGAGTAAAAAGAAACAAACCAGTGAAGTGGATAAAATAATAAGTTGTATGAGAACAGTAAAAAGGGTTGAAATTAAAGAAATGGATGAAATAAAGATAATGGACAAGAAGATCAAAGAGGACGAGAGGAATAAAATGGATAACAGCAATCCAACTAGCACAAACCAATAATTAATAACAACATAAAATAACATTCCAACATGAAGACCCAAGCAAGAATTCAAAAACTAATAACATCTAATGTAAACTAAAAGGACAAACAGAATAAAATGAGTAAAGGGGATCAAGACAGTGATGTGGTTAAAATGAATACATTGCAGAAAGCAGTAAAGTGGTTGAAATTAATGAAATGGACGAAACAAATGTAATGGATGATAAGAACAAAATGGACAAGAGGAACAAAGTTGAGATGACGGAAAAGATGAACACATGATACGGCGGATGAGTGCACAGAGTGCATGGAACAGGTAGAGTGCATGAAACTGATAGATGGCATAGAATGTAAGAGTGCATTGTATAAATAGAACGAATAGAATAGACTATTCAAGTACATGAGACAGGTGTAGTGCATGGGACTCATGGAAAACATGGGACAGATCGAGTGCGTGCGACAAGTGGCATGGGCTGAACCGATAATACAGGATAAATGGATGAAATGAATGGAGCGGATGAAGTCGGTGGAGCGGATGAAGTCGGTGGAACTGATGAATGTATGGAGAAGACAAAGTGCATAGAGTGGATGAAAGCGGATAGCGGAAGAGAGTGCTGAACAGAAGAGAGCACAGAATGAATGAGAGCATGAAGCGGATGAGAGTGTAGAGCGGACGAGAGCGTAGAACAGATGAGAGCACACAATTAATTAGAGCGTGGAGCAAATGAAAGCATGGAGCAGATGAGAGCATAAAGCTGAGGTAGTGTGTGGTGCCTATGTAGGGTGTGGAGAGGATGATACCGTGGAGTGGATGTAGGTTGTTGAGCAGATGTAGGGTGTTCAACGGATGTAGGGTGTGAGGGCGCTGAGCAGATGTAGGGTGTTGATCGAATGTATACCGACAGAATGGGTGATGTGGGTGCAAGGAACGGGTGATGTAGGTGGAAGGAACGGGTCAAGTATGATGAATGGAACGGATGTAGAGTGTGGAGTGGGTGTAGAACGTGGAGCGAACAGGTGATGTATGTGGAATGATCGGGCGATGCATATGGAAGGAACGGGTGAAGTATGTGGACGGAACAGATAAGTCGGTGGAAGAAATGGGTGATGTATGTAGAATGAACAGGTGATAAGGATGGACAGAACGGGTCAAGTATGTGGATGGAGCGGATGTAGAGTGTGGAGCGATGTGGAGTGTGGAGCGAACGGGTGTTGTATGTGTACGGAACAGGTGAAGTATGTGTACGGAAAGGGTGAAGTAGGTGGAAGGAACGGGTGATGTATGTGGATGGAACGAGTGAAGTATGTGGACAGAACGGATCAAGTGTGTTGAATGGAATGGGTGGAGTATTTGGATGGAACGGGTGAAGTGAATGAATCAAATGAATCCTGTGGTTGGAACCGACGAAGTATTAGGGCGAAACGGGTGAAATATTGTGAGTAGAACGGATGAACTGGGTGGAATGGATGAACTGGGTGGAACGGGTGAAGTGGGTGGAACGAGTGGAACAGGTGAAGTGGTTGGAATTGATGAAGTAAATGGACGGAAATGATGAAGTATGTGGACAGAACGGGTATAGTTTGTGGAGTGGTTGGATGAACGGGTGAAGTAGCTGGATGAACGGATGAAGTAGCTGGATGAAGGGATGACGTAAGTGGATGAAACGGGTGAAACAGGGTGTATGGAACGTGTCAAGTATGTGGATGGATGATGCATGGAGAACGGATAACGTGGAAATGAGCAGACCGGAAGATGAAGGGATAACATGTATAGATGTATTGATCTGATGAAGTGCATTGATCAGAAGGAATACATAGAACTGACCGAACTGATAGTGTGCATAGAACTGAGCTAGTACATGCAACGGACGGAATGCACGGAACAGATAAAGGGCACGAAATGGACACTTACAAAAATGATTTGAGTGCATGGAATGATCAGAAGTGCATAAAATGATCGAAGTGCATAAGACGATCGAAGTACATAAGACGATCGGAGTGCAAAGAATGGTTGGAGTGCATAGAATGGTTGGAGTGCATAGAATGGTTGGAGTGCATGGAATGGTTGGAGTGCATGGAACTATTGGGGTGTGCTCGATCTCAAGCACCTAGATAAACCACCATATCACATCCCCACGTTTCCTCTCTTCTTTACACCACCACTCAACTAGAACACAGCGATACTATGACACCATTCGGTATAGCTGTTCTCATACGATCACTTGCCTCATACTGCTCATCATCCTAACAAAACACAGCTGGTTACGCACCCTCCAGCCTAGGCGTTCACCTCAGGCCCAACGCAGCCAGAATCGGTCTGGATAACAACTTGCCAGACCGAACACATATTCTTGATCTCCCAACCACCACACTTACCACAAAGAAGCAGCTATCACACGAATGCCACACCTGCTGCACACATATCCGGCGCTCACTCACACCTTATGACTCTCTCACTCTCTCTCTCTAGTGACTTGAACTTTGGTTCCCAAGGGCGTTCAACCTACCAGCGCCTTGAGATCATACCAATGGTACATAAGGTGCTATATAAATGCAAAATAACATAACATAACATAACATTATGTCTGGGACATGATTTGCTGCATCTGTGGTATTACATAGTTCAATGATCCAAGCAGAACAGTTATACCTTCTGAACCCACAAAGCATGGTGGCCTAAGGACACACCCACTGTGTGTTTTTCCTCAGGGCATGTAATCATGAGTGATGGCATCTGGGATGTTATCAGTGAAGCCACCAATATTGCAATTTAAGATGTAATCTGTAACATGTGTGCACAGTGGTCAAGAAAGCATTGGTCAATGTGTTTCTGCAGTTGTGTCGCTACCACTTTCTCACTGATATTACCTAGGAAGGGAAGATGGGTGATGGGACGATAGTTACCTAGGTTGTCGGGATCCCGGTTGGGTTTCTATAGAAGAGGGAGGATTTGTCCTGTTTTTGTGTCGATGGGAAGGTTCATTCAGTTAGGGAGCTGTTGATGATCTCCAGATAGGGAAGGAGAACTTCTGCAGGGAGGGTCTTGAGGATGGATGCTGGGAGGATTTCATCTACATACGATGTGGCTTTTAGGGTGACCAGGGTGTCTACCAGGACCTCTGTTGAGAGTGTCTTAAATGTTGTCCAGGTTGTGGAGCTTTTGTGAGGAGGGACATGAGGGACATGAGGTGGGCCTGTGGAGCAGAGCTGGCATCAATGTGCAGGCAAATCCTGCTGATTTTGTCAAAGAGGAAGATGTTGATGGCAGTGGATTTTTAGATGTAGTGTGATATGGCAGGGTTGGGTAGCCAGTTGATGCACTGCTTGACCGCTTTGATGAGGGCTCTGCTTTTGTTGTTGGCTCCTGCTATGGTATTCTGATAGTAGGACGTCTTTGCTGTGTAGATTAGTTTTCAGCGGGTTACTCAAAGTTGCTTGAGGAGCACCAGGTCTGATTCAGTCCTGGAGCGAGACCGGGTTTTTTGCTGAGGTTGAGTTCTTGCATGCTGGCAGTTTCAGTTTGCAGGTGGGTTGTTTCAGAGGAGCGTGCTGGTTGATGGAGACTCAGAGGGTCATATTGAGTGCTTCCAGTAGAGACTTGCAGTTCAGTTGGGGGCGTTTGGTCCATCTAAGGCGTAGGTTGGCAAAGTCTTCTATGAAAGCTTCCACTGGGAAGTTATTGATGGACCTGAAGGTTTGTCTGTTGGGTTTAAGCTGGGGGTTCTTAACTAGACTGGTATACAGGATGTTGAAAGGCCGAAATGGGTGGTCAGACCAGTCAGGCAGCAGAGAAGAGCTGTAGTGGAGGGAAAACAGTGCAGTGATGATTAGGTCAAGGATGTTACTTTTCTTGTGTTTTGGATATTTTTGGTGTTGTGTCAGGCTGAGGGTGTCGAGAAGGCTGAGGAGAGCTTCCTTCATCGGTTTGATGTCCTTTTTGCCTGGCAGGTTTAAGTCTCCTAGGAAGATGTTTTTGCGTGCGTGAGGGACATGGCAGTGACCAGGCTGGTGAAGTCTCCAATGAAGGTGACTGTGTCAATTGGGGAGAGCAGGAAGTGGCAGGAGAGCACGTCAAAGGAGCCACTGTTGTGCACGTAAAGTCTGGCACAGGGCCACAAGGTGTTGTGTATGACTGCAAGGCCTCCACCTGTCTTGTTCATCCAGTCGTAATGTTGGATGATTGTAAATGTAATTGTAATTTTAATTGTGATGGGTTATTTATAATGCATCTAATACCCAGAGGTTTCTAAGAGCGGACCCTGGGATCGAACCTGTGTTGCTCAGCGTCGTCTTGCTTCCAAGACAAGTGCATTGCCCCTGAGCTATCCACCCAAGACGATTGTACCAATGATGTAGCCATCTGGGAGAAGGACATCTAGGATGTGGGTGGTGATGGGTATCATCCAGGTCTTTGTAATGAAGATGGCATCAAGGTTGTGTGTACTGATGAGGTCGGCGATGTCTGCTGCATGGGTGATAGCTGAGTGGATGTTGGCGAGCATCAACGTCTGTGTTGTGGCTGGTGAGGGGGAGTTGATGGGCTTGAGGCTGATATGGGTGAGGTTGCTGCATTGCGGCGTTCATGTCATGTTAGAGGAGGGGCAATGTCATTGACGTTGACATTGCATGGTGATGGTGGGGATTGCATGTGGGGACAGAGGGAGAAAGCACATTTCGGCGTGTGCTTACCTGTTGTCTGAGCAGGGGTTCAGGCCCTGTGTCCTGCCAGTCCGAACAGGTCAAAACAAAGGATTGCCCTTTTCTTCATCTGCCCTTATCATCAGACACCTGGGTGAGAGTCGCCTTTGAACTTAAGAGCAGAATGAAAGAGGCAGGGCCAAGAAGGTGGGTGGGGCTTAGCTTACCAATTGCAAATGAAAATGGCTGGAGGGCTGCTTAAGTAGGGAAAAAGGGTGGGAAAACATGAAGGCCCAACAGTTTAAGATTATTGACAGTCGAGCTGTGCTTAGGCCAGATGACCTAGATCCACTTGAACCTGCTCACCAACATTTTGTGTCTTTACATTTCCACACATGGCTTAGCACAGAACGCTAGAATCAGATGTCTGAAGAGTTCAGGGTCCTCACTCCAGTTGGAGCCGATCAGAAGATAATTCCAGGCTATGATCAGGATAAATGGCTTTTTAAGATGCTTCTTGATTGGACTCAACACAGGCTTTCAGAGCATGTACACATTATTCATCTTCTTAAAGCATTCACTCATGATACCAGGCTTTGACTTCAAAGAATCTATTTAACATATCATAAAAAATGCATTTGCATTTATTTATTTGTTTACTTACTTATTTATTTGTATAGTGCACAACAGCCTGTAGGCATTGTGGCAATGTTACAGAGGTAAGTAGGCTACTTGGTTACAGTGGTACATATAGAGAGTATTAGATATAACAACTATAGGTACATTTGTTACAGTGGTACATGAACTAGTTACAGTTGTGCATTACAAAGCATATGAGGTATACCCAGTTCAATAGGTTACAGGGAACATGAGTACGCGGGTATGAGGCACAGAGTGGGGGTGCAGGCAAAGCTTAGTTAAACAACCAGGTTTTGAGAGCTTTGCAGAATGCATGGTGTGAGGGTTCGTTTCTAAGGGTGAGTGGCAGGGAATTCATTGTCTGGCAGCAATGAAAGGGAAGCTAGCACCACCTGCTTTGGATTGTTTGACTCTGGGGACTATGAGACAGCGGGAGTGTGGTGCTGTCGTGGGTCTGGAAGAGCCGGTGTCTCTACTGTTGAGGGAAGGTAATGAGGGGCTGTGTGAGTGATGGACTTGTGAGTGATGGTGAGAGTTTTGAATAGGGCACGTTCTTTGATGGGGAGCCAGTGGGCTTTACGTCTTGTGGCAGATATGTGTTCTCTTTTGGGAATGTTAAGAGCAGCACAACGTGCATTGTTTTGGATTATTTCTAGTTTCATTAGGTTTGGTGCTGTATTGCCAGCAAAGAGGATGTTGCAGTAATCCAGTTTTTAGCCTATTATGGCTCTGGCGGGTGATGGAGAGGCAGTTCTCAGTGTATAAGAATGGTTTGGCTCTGTTAATCAATTTGGTGTAGTAGGCAGCTGAGGAGGCGATGGCCCTGACTTGACGTGACCTGGAGAGTGAATGATTGAGGTAGACTCCTACGTTTTTGACCGATGGGGAGACAGGGATCTGTATGTTGTCGATTGTGAAAGTGGTGTATTGGTTGGTAAGTTTGTTTAGAGTTTCCTGGGAACCTACTAGGAGGATTTCAGTCTTATCGCAGTTGAGGTAGAGATGGTTGGCTGACATTCAGGCCTGAATAGTGTAGGAGGCTGTGTTAAGGGCCTTGGCATCAGTTTTGTAGTTACCAGAGAGTGGGAGTAGGACTTGGGTGTCATCAGCATAGTTAATGTAAGCTATGTCAATGGAGTCTAGGATGTCAAATAGAATCTTAGTGAAACCATTATAGAGAGCGGGAGAGATACAGGATCACTGAGGGACTCTGCAATGCATGATGGCAGGTGCGCACATGCCTGATCTGAGAACACTCTCTTGGCTCTTCCTTGCAGGAATGAGCTGATCCAGGTTGTGGCATTAGGTGAGAAGTGTGCTGAGGAAGTAAGATGGTGACAAAGAATGTTGTGGTCGACTAGGTCAAATGTGGCTGATAAGTCCAATAGGAGGAGTAGGGCAGGCTTGCCTGCATCCATTATGTCATCAAGTTGGCTTTTAAGGTGAAGCAGAGCAGATTCTGTGCTGTGACCAGGGCAAAAGAAGGATCATCGTAGGCCCAGAATATAGTTGGTTTCGACAAAGTGTTGGAACTGAGTGTAGGCTGCTTTGTCAAAGATTTTTAAAAGGAAAATGACAGTAGTTATGGGTCTGTAGTTGTTAGAGGAAGCCGAGCCAAATGATGGCTTTTTTAGAAGTGGTCATACCCAGGCTTCCTGTGACCTATCGATGTATAGAGGGATACAACATTCATCGTCACCATCACATAATCTGATTCCCATGGTATCTCATTAATGCGCATTAGGAAATCTTTAGTATCTCTAATATATGACGGAAGAGAGCTGACAAACGGGAACAGTACTTCGTCTATGTATTTAGACATATTCTCAAAGACCTATCCTGTAAGGGATACAATTGGCCTCCCAGGTGGTTTCTGCATACTTTTGTGAACCT
This sequence comes from Ambystoma mexicanum, assembly GCF_040938575.1. Lineage (NCBI taxonomy): Eukaryota > Metazoa > Chordata > Amphibia > Caudata > Ambystomatidae > Ambystoma > Ambystoma mexicanum. The sequence goes on from NC_090924.1 coordinate 1,123,445,279, forward strand.
TTTGGAGGAAATCAATCATTGGTATAGTGGAGTTTGTAGTCAACACAAACGTATGGTACAAGGAACAATTTTAGCTTGTTTTCCAACATTTTGATAGGATTTACATCAATTCTTTCATAACACATTTTTGTCATTTAATTGTTTATACGCCTCTGATATATAGTCTTCCCGATTCATTAGCACTATATTTCTCCCTTTGTCAGAGGGTTTAATGTTACAGTTATGAAGATCTCGCAATTCCTGTAATGCAATCCTATCATTCCCTGACATGTTATCTTTCTTTGTTCTGGCATATCTTTGCCTTCATAGATCTTTTAAGTCTTCTTTCACAAGATTTTGAAAGGCTTCAATGCAGCTTCCCGTGTTTGATATTGGATTGAATTTGAACTTTTGTTTTAATTTGCTTTTTAGAGTCCAATCCGTTCTGATGTCCAGTTCTTCCAAATCCACTGGTTCACGTTCTGTGTCCACCACAGTTCCTCTTTACAATGCAATTAGATCTGATAATATATCCAATTCTCCTATCTTGAGCACAGTTTTTCCTATTTCTTCTCGATTAGGTCGTGACAATTGGTCAGTAGTAGCAAAGAACTTCTTAAGGTTTATTTTATGTATAAATTGATTTTAAAATTCCCATCCCTGTCCTTACAAGTCCCATATACTTGCCAGAGCGCAGAGATCTGACCGGGGTATTGTTCATGGCACCTGTTGCCCCTCGACCCCCTCCTTGCTTTTTTCGGCCACCTCTGCCCCTGCTCCGATTTTGATTTCCTCCTCTTGATTTTTTCCATCCTTTCGTCTAAAAGATGTAGGCGGATGCTTGCTTCTTCGTTTTCCCTGCCTGTAAACTCAGAAGCTGAAGAGTTTGCACTTGTGTCTCCTTCATTTTCATTGGCTGTTGTTGACGACTTGGTAGTAGGTAATTGTCTTAAGTTAGCGTTTAACTCATAACCGTTTGAAATCTAATCAAAGGCACAACCCAGCCAATCTTTAACACATGAAGGAAAACAAGGTGTACTGTTTGAGACCACAAGTTGCGTACAATTTGAGCGCGATGTGAATTACATATAGCTCTGAATGGGATGGAGAACCATATGGAGGAAACAAAAAACAATTATAGCAATCATTCAGTTTGAACCCTGAAGCGTGCAAGATTACTGTTAGAAAACCGAGCACAGTGCACACAGACAAGGTTTATGCCACCGTCCATTAATAATTATGCATACAGAACTCTATCCTACTCATTTATAATCCCAATAAAATGTTATATAAACTTCAATTTACATACTGTCTGGAAATTCCATGGTTAGATTGTTTCCACGGGAAATTACGCTCTGTACATAGTTTAGACTACCTTGGTGGTACATGTGCGCTCTGAATATAGTTAAAGTTATCTTCTCTTTTTTTTCTATTTTGAGCAATTTATGCATAGCGGTCAAGGCTGAATTACAATAAGCATTTGTCCTGTTGGAAGGCAGACACGTTAGGTTTCGATTTTCAGAGGGAATGCGGGGAAGAAAAGCATTGAGTGGGGGCACTGTTAGGATTGTATTGTGCATTTCGCATTGTAAGTAGTGTAGTAACATAGAACTTAGTATTAGCTACATGGAGAGATGATCCTACCTTACACTTGGTTCAATGAATAGACGGATGATAAAAAAACAATTGTAGAATTAGGACCCCTATGTAATACTGTTATGTATAGTGTCTTAATAATCAAAGGTGCATGTTAAGACACTGTGTGTGACAGAGTGTGTGCGTCAGATGGCTGAGCACTTTTGGGTCCCTCGGCACAGACATATTTGGGGCCCCCCTCCACCAAACCAAAGGAATTACTTTAAAACTTTTAAAAAGATTATAAGTGGGGCATGGTTTTCAAATAGTGTTTCCATTATATATTAAAAGAGTAAAGCAGAAGATTAAAACTTTAAAGAGTAGAGCAGACTTTAAAATATGCTTGTCCGAGTCCTGAACCATGTAGTCCAGTCCATTGTGTCTTCTACCCATTCTATTCTAGTCAAATGGCCTACATAAGAAGAAAGATCAAGTAAATGAGGCCACTGGCATGCGAGGAGGCAAATCTTACACAACACAGTACAGTTATGTACGAGATAGGGATGCATTCTGTGTTTGGGTTGTGGTCACTGTTCAGAATATTCGTTAGCATACTGTATTATGATGTATTGGTTGTGGGCAGTTACTATAGCCTTGCTGCAGTGGCCATTTATCAAAGAGTTTGTCCATTGGCTGGATGTACTGCAATACTATGTGAACTAAAGTGGAAAGGGGATAGGTGGCTGTGTTATGTTTGTGGTTTGTGGTAAGTGGATAGATTTGTGCATGCTTGTTTGTTTGTTTTTTTACTTATTGTGCACCTGATCCGTGGGTATTAGGGCGCATTGCATAAGATCACTCGCAGCTTGGTTACCTAAAGAAATATACATTTACATCAGGTAATTAGTATACATACAGGCGAATTATATACATGCAGAATATATATATACATAGGGTGAAGGCTATGGGCTAAAAGCAGGCACATAGGCTCTAGAGGGTGGTTCAGATATAGTAGTCTGAAAGTGAATAAGCAGTTGGTGGGTGACCAGTGTTGTCATATATACAGTGTGGTGGGCCGGTAGTCTGGGTGTCATAGGTCGATCTCGTGATCAGTATCTTTAAGATGCATTATTAGGCTTCTTGTGCTATGGTGGTTGTGGCCAGGGTCTAGAGTATTGAGTGCATGGCTGGAGGCCGTAGACTGTAGGGTATGCACTGAAGAGTGTAGTCCGTGGGTACAAGCACCACAGTATAATTTTCCTATGCTTTCAACATTGTGATACTGGTATGTGGATTGCAGAAACATGTGTACAGATTGCTATTTGGAGATTATAAAGAAGTTTGACACCAATAATGTTATACTTACTATTTGTATTGTTGAGGGCCTTTGCAGTTTTTGTGCATGGTATGTGGAAATGTAGGAGTAAACATTGTTTCATTCTCTGTGATAATAGAAAATATAACATGTTAGTGTAGGTACTTCGTCATTTTGTAGTTCATTGTATTGCAGACATTTGTATACTTTGTAGACCCTCATAATTAGTACCTCAGAAGTGTGATGCTTTAAACAAGTGTACTGTGCAATGTGCACAGTTCCTGTGTTTCTTTGCATAATCATTGGGTCTGTGGGAAAACAAAATCCATGCACGATTAAAAAAAATCTTCTACATTCATTTGTTGTTATGTTGCACAGTCCATTTTAGTGATGTGTGCACTAGTTGCAGTAGGAGGAATTGAAATGGTGTATGGTTGCAGTTAGATACCAATTAGCATATTCTAACTGTTTATCTGTTTCCTCTTTTTAGCAGTATCTCTTTATGCATTTGGTGGTTGCTAATGTTTTGTAAGTATTGTGGCATTGTGATATTGCAGAATTGTGGGGGGAGTTAGATACCTGTTGGTGTATTCTAACAGTTGATAGTTTGGAAGTTGTTGAGGGTATGTTTGTAGCACTGTGGTTGCTGAACGTTGAGTTTGACAGTTTGAATGCTACAAGTAATATTGAAGTATTATGGTTGCAGTTAGATACCAGTTGGTGTATTCTAACTGGTTACAGTTTCTAATTTGTGTAGGGTATGTTTAGAAGCTTATGCATTTTTGTTGGTCCATTTACATTTTTCAATATTGTGAAGTGCCGTTGCAGCACTACGGGTGTACTTAATAATATTTGCATATCTCTTGCATTGGTATGGGCATTGTTAGACAGTTGTTGTCTTATTCTAGAAGTTGTTGGTTTTGGAAGTTACTGAGGACAGTTTGAAACCCTCATACTCGATACTTTTTTTTTAAGTACCATGTATGAAACCATATCAGTGTGTCTTTTTTATACTTATTATTTTTGTGACTGCAATCATTGGGTCTTTGGAGAAAACATGGTATAGCAGGCAAACTGGTGTATTTGTTGGATAGTTGCTGTATGCTAAGTTGTTCCAGTTCCACGGAGTAGAAGGTATTCTCTTGTGTTGCAATTATATATGTACTGGTTGGTGTTGGTGAGTAGGTTATTCAAATTTTGTAGATCAGTGAGTACATTTTGGTTTCAAGAATATTAAGTAGGCATTTGCAAGATGTGCTGGTAATCTCTGCATTAGAGTAATGGAAGTATAATTGCATTCAAACCTTGCACATTGCTTTTTAATGTATGCAGTATACTGACCTCCACTGGTTATGTTGCCTGTGTGGTAGATTATGGCTACTTTTGTGAAGGTTTTCTTGCCAAGTGATACTTGTCCGTGTGCGAAGCTAGTAAGCTTGCAGTTGTTTTGTGTTCCATCTGCATTATATCTTAAAAGCATTAATATTATGTATTGGCTATGTGATTGTATCTGTAAGGTGGAACGATTATCGGAATTGCAAGTAGTATATAACATGCACTTGTTTGCATTCTGTGCGAGTTGCTGAAATGGAATAGATTCACAGTTAGGTATAGATACATAGACAAAGTGCTCGGTGGCGCTGTTCCTGCATCACATGGTTGCAGAGAGTGCATATATGTTTCCAAATGTAAGAAATCTGAAAGATTTCATTTATAGTTATGTTTTTGCTTTCTAGTACTTGTAGTAAGTACATTAGAGATTCATGTGGATCTTCTTGTGTGTTTATAGTGAATCTCACCATTCCAGCACAGTAGTCCAAATTCCTGCCTTATTCCAGAGACACTGTAAGTGTTCTCAGGATTGTTTGTTGCATTTCTGTGAAGGAGTAGCATTTGTAAACACAACTGGTCCGAGCCTTTTAAATAAATGTTTTCAATAATTGGTGGCAATTGGAATAGAACATTGATTGCTAGATTTGCATAGCAATTTACTCCAAAAATGTGAATGGATCAGATAGCTATGTGTCTGAGTCATTTGATGGAAGTCCATGTGGTTTGTTCGAAGAGGTAGTTCTCTTTGTTTGTGCAGTTGGATATTTATTTTCAAGTACATTTTTCTGTGGTTTTGGCATTTGATGGAATATGAGCGGATTTCAATTTCTTTGGTGGTACTGTTGGGAGATGATGTATAAGTTCTAGTTGCATTAGTTTTCTTTTACAAAGTTTGTGTTTTTGAGGAACAGGGTGCATTTTGAGATGGGGTGTGTAGAGTGCAGGTAGTCTATTGTACTCTACAATACAAGGAATGTCAGTGTTGACTTTACTCGCATCAAAATTGACTTGAAATAGTCCTTCAAGTGTACATAGGTGTGACAGTGTTACGTAACTCATGCCTTCTTTAAAGACTCTGCTGCCAAAATCAATCAATGCTTGATCTAAGGTGATTTATGAATAGTTTCTGCCTATGCTAGCGACAGAGAAAACTGTTCTCTGCATACATATATGTCTTTGAAAAGAAGCAATCGGGCTGTTGAGAGTCCTATCCTTTTAACTTCTGAAAGTTTGTCAAAGTGGATGTTGGCAAACTGAATGCTGTTGTCATGTGGGTATGTCTGGAACCCAACATCTGTACCAAGTGCTCCATTAACTAAACCTTCCTCCGTGTCAAGCTTATGCTTTAGCATTACTCTACAGTTTAAACCCAATGTTAACATTTTCTCCAAACCAGCTGTGTTAGAGATTTTCTAAGGTATTAAGTTGTGGTATGGCTTGTTCACACATAGATATTGTCATACCGTGTACATTCAGTTTGTCTGTGGAGTAAATTTGCACTAGTGATTGCATTTCTTGTTTCAGCATAGTTTCATTGAATTGTGCACAGCTTGCTAGAGTTGGCCTTAAGGACATGCAGTTGACATTTTTGTGTGCTAATTGTTCCATTACATCAGTAGCACATGTGTTATGCCCGTATAGCTCATGGATGCGTCTGGTATTTAGGATAGATTGAGCTTCCTTAGATAGTACACCAATCTGAATGCTTTTTAAAATAATTGGCATAGGTGAGGTCTGCAGACTGACATATCTTTTTAGTTAGTTCTCTGTATTGGAAATGTTGAAAGAGATTTACATTCCCTATGATTCCAAGAGTTTTATGGCATAGCTCGTGTCTTAAGTTTTTAAACATAGGTTCACCTTTCACTGGAGTTAATTGAAGGAAATCTCCGAAAACAATAACATGTTTTCCTCCAAAGATTTCTTCGTAGTCTGTTTTGAGGACCTCTTGCAATCTGAGGAGAATCAAAGAAAACATTAAGTTGGAGACCATGCTCACTTCATCTATTAGGAGCATTTTCATTTGTTTCAAAACTCTGCGTAGCTCTATAGCAGCTTCTGTTGAAAGTTTGTAGTAGTCTGATTTGTTTTGGTGATCTACTGGAAGGAGTAGAAATCGGTGTAAAGTGACACCACCTATGTTTTATGCAGCTAAACCTGTGAGGGCGGTTACAACAACTAAAAGCTTGTTGTTTGTTAATTGTTGGAGGAATGATTTTTATGAATAATGTTTTGCTGAACCAGCTTGACCACTTACATACAGCAGTACCTTTTTATAGTGTTGACAGGTACACATTTTAGTTTTGTGCTGCAAACCATGTTCAATTTTTTTAGTTACTTCTAGGAAAATGGTACACTTCTCATTGTTTAGTTGTGATTTCAGTACAACAAAGTCTTCTACAGTTTGCTCATACTGACACATGGTGTTCTCTACTTCAGTCATGGCTAATTCTACCTCATTTGCTATGAGTGGCTGTCCAAGTGGTTCTTGGCTTCCTGTCAGAGAAGGTTGACTGCTCTCAGGAGTGTCTATATTTAGTTGTGCTTGAAGTTCTTCTTCTTGTTGGAGTTCATTGTCTAACATATTTTTGTACTGCGTAATGTTTATATCGGTTAAGGATCTTTCACTTGCATTGAAAGCATCGTTATAGGAGGTATGGGTGTCTAATAAATCTTCTTCTTTTCACCATGATTTAAAAAGTTGCAGTAGGTCCATGTAGCACAGTTCTTTGTGTTGAGGCATTTTAAATGACAGCTTCACATGATTGATCAGACTGTGTTTGGTAAGTTTCACCAGGCTGCCCTCACAACATTCGACTATGTATTTACCTTTTTTTCTCATCTGGTTTAATGTTATCTTTGTACAAGACATTTGGGCTATGTGGTACAGGCACATGGTTTCTAAAGCAGTACTTCTGTTTGGGTAGTATGTGTCCAATAAGTTGTTTTTCAAAATGTCCTCGCTGTTGGGATCATTTTTGGCTATTTTTTCTATGTCTTGGTACGATTTCAGAACTCTTTTTCTGGATGCAGCAGGACCAAGGCTTAGCCAAACTATGTTTTCAGATTACTCATGTAAGGTGGCACTGGTTAAAACAGTCTGCAGCTTCGTAGCAGCCACATTCTCTATGGGAGAACATTTTTATGCCAAAGCTGTATAATTTCTGTGACAGTGTTTTGTCTGATGATATGTCATCCCGGAGGTCTTTCAGCTCTATTTTCTCTGCTTTGGTTAGGTAGGCTGTGACAAATCGTCCGACTGCAGTGGAATTGTCTGCAATGTACTGCACATCTATATTTGCATTCCATAGGAGGGCAATGATTGCATTGTAATCATTGATGTACTTTGATGTTTCGGTTCTTTTTAAAGTTCTTAGGAAATGTACCTTTTACACTGTGTCTAACTAAAGACATGAAGCTGTTTACTTGTCCTGCTGCTGAAACTGGCCTAGGGAAACCAAAGCAGCATTTGGTGTAGTATTTGCCTTTGTTTTTATATTTGCGCTGACAATGCTTGCCACACTTGTATCTTTGAAACTGCAAAATGTGTGCACTTGTGACATATTTGTGAATGAACTGCAAAACAATTGTATCACTATCCTGACCAAATTTAGGAGCATTTTTAATCCACAAAAGCATGTGGATGTGTGGTCCTCCTCTTGCTTGATATTCTTTCTCCAAAATAAGTGTTACACTTCTCCGAGGGGAGGTAGTTTTTTATTACAAATGTAGTGCAGCATGACAATAAAGAGATGATGGAAGTACCTTGATACATTTACAGGATCAAGAGAACAGAGTTCTCCTGGTGTTTTCATGTCTATACCTATTTTCTTTTTGTTTGCTTTGCGTAGGAAAGTGTGCACTTCTTCCCATGCATATTCTGTACAACTTAAAGTGACAAATAATGTGGGCGGGCCAAGGTTGCGTAGCATACACCGTACATCTGCGTGCCGTCAGAACAGTATTCTCTCGTACCACACATATTTGCCAAGAGATTTGTTATACTTGACTGTAAAACTTCATCTTTCTCTTGCACCTTTTGAAGTAGCTGCACAGCAGACATGTTTTCAACATTGGAACCTGTTTTTTAATGTGTGTGCCACTCCATAACATAGAGTTGCTAGTACACTTTAAAAGAGGAGGTGGAATGTGTATTGTTTTGGCTGAATTTAGGGTCTTCAGAATACATTCGTAAAGAGCGGTATTCTGATGCTGTTATTTGTGTGAATCTTTCATCGTATCTTCCACCTTTCCCGGTAGGAAAAAGTAGAGGAAAGGCTTGTGCTTTTACACTTCTTTCCCATATACTGATTGGCGATCCTTTGACTTGCCGCATTTGATATGTTTCCAGTACATCATCTATGGTGTCTTTGGAGTGCAGTGGGTGAATTTGATAGTGATCTAAAATATTGGAGGCTACAGTAGGATCTAAAAGTTCAAATTGGCCAGCTGTTGAGGAGTCTTGAATTATTTCCGTCATTCGCCTCAGGTGTTCTTCAATGTTTATTTCTTTGTAGTATTCATTGTTGTCTTTAAGATGTTGCAGGGCTATTCTAACTTTAAATCCACTAGTTGATGCCATTTTTGTTTGTCTTTTGTAGGTACACCATTCACCAGGATAATTAATGATTGTTCTATTGGCAGTTGCGCTCCTAGAGTGTCTACATTTTCTCTGAGATCTAATGGCAATTGAACTACTTTGCCATGAATGCCTCTCAGTAATTCAGTGGGAGAAAATGTAGCAGTTTTTCGTTGTAGTCGTATTATTGCTTGAAATGGGTGTACTGTTTGGATTATGATGGACTTATACAAATTAAGCTGTTGGAGTGCTTATGGCAGTGGGAATATTTCCAATTTATTACTGATAGTCTTTGAAGGGATTTGGGTGTTGTCAAGTTTTGCAGTGGAGTATGTACACAGTATTGAGGGGTTAGTAATTTCGTATTTGTTTTCTGCTATAAGGTGGAGAGCCAATTGGAACCATTCGGATTCCTCATTGTCTTCAATTGTGTACATTATATCAACAGTTTTTGTGCTCTTTGTTTAAAAAGTTCTGCAACAACAGACCCATACTTGGTTTGGTAATTCAGCAGATATACTTTTGAACTAGGCTATTTCTTTTTTGTATGTGTGTAATAGAAACTTAATATCTGTAAGGTTGTAGCTCCTGTTTTCTGAAGTTACTGGATTTTGTAAGTGCTCTTCGGTTCCAAAATATTTGCTTTGGATCTGGTCTATTTGTTCGAGCAGTTGTTTGGCTGCACCATGTAGGAGAATGTAATTTAAATGCTCCAGTGCTAAAGGAGGGCATTTTGCATAGTACAGTTTTTGCACAATATTTCTTACTGTAGCATGGTGCGTTGCTAACATTTTGATATGGCGGAAGGTGCTTTTGCAAGCAGGTCCAGAAATGCAGGCTAATGAATATCCTTGTGGTTCTGTGTATTTGCGCACTGTACAGAAGTCCATAGTTTGTTGTATTTTCATTTTTCTTTTGTTATTGGCTTTCACATAGTGATGGAGGAACCTCTGCAAAGATATGATAGAGTTTTGACATACGCTACACATTGATGTGCATGGCCATTTGTAGATGGGGCGTATTGGTTAGGTGGAATGGAGAGTTGATTCTAAGTTTGATGGGGATATTTGTGAAAGCAGTGTTTCTTCTTCCATTATGGTATTGTCTACATTTTCATACCCTCACCCACTGCTTTGTATGGAAATTGGGTTTGTTTGCTCTTGTTTTTATGATTCTTCATTAAAATATGGCTTTGTGCTGGTGTTGTGACTCCACTCACCTGTACAGATGTTGCCAAAGGTATCTATGCTGATATTGCATTTGTTGCGAAGTACTGGTTGTAGTTTACTAATTAATTTTGTTAGTGGTTTCATTCTGTTTAAATTTAATATAAAGAATTTCCTTTTAAGGAGCATTGCATTCTCTACAAGAGCTTCTAGGATCAGTTTTCTACGGTAGGTTTTAAGGGTTGAGCGTGATTATTCCCCTGCATTTTAAAGCTTCTGAACAACTTTGTGGTTGAACATTTCTTGTAAAAGTCATTTTTTGGAATACTTACTTGTGGCTACGGTACCATTTCTAAATGCTCTGTTAGCAGTAGTGGTATTTGCAATCTTTTTAGTACATTTCTTTTTATTTTTACATTTTGAAAGAGGAGTTAAAGTGTGTTTCCTGTTAGGTGCTTCCGTTTTCATTAGTGACTGTATTAGCTGTTGTATCTGAACTTTCTGTACAAATTCTGCTAGAGGCGGATGGCCATTATGTATGCTTTTAGGTTGATTTGCTCTATGTCTGCGTTTTTTTCTATGGAGTTGCTTTTTGGTAGGCATGCTGTAGTATCTGTTGGAGAAAAAAGCAAAGTGTGGGGGTGCAGATTGTGCAATGTATGTGTGCACTGTGCATGAGTATTTGAATATGAGGGTAGGCATACACATAGAGGTGTGTGATTGTGTAATGGGTTGTTACTTTAGGTTGGGAAGGCTGTGTTGGTATCTGTGTGTTACTATAATGGTTGTCAGATGACTATAGGAAGTGGTCACTTGTTGAGGTGCAATGAGTAAGAATGAAGCAAATACTGTTGGGTTGATGGAATTCTGTATTCTACAATACAAGGACACTGCACTGTCTAGGTAAGAGGCAGAACACTACAATAGTATTGCACTTACTTTGGTGGATGTTAAGAGTAGGTTTCCTTTAGGTTGTATTTTCCACTTGAGAGGCCTCTGGCTTTCAGGAGAGAGGTGTTCACTGCAACTGCGAAAGAAGGAAGTAAGAACATATGTTTGTTAATGGTATAGTGATTTCATTTGGGGAATACATTGTTTAAAATTGTAGTAGGATGTCTTGGCAGTAAGAGTTAGTGTGTGCGTGAAATTGGATAACTTTCTATATGAATGGGGACTTTGGAGCATCAGCATTTTTGGCAAGGGGGTCGGTGGTTTATTTATAAGTGTGCTGTATGAGGTGCATTTTAGCAAGTCTGTGTTTTACTTTAGGACTATTTAGTTTGGGAATGGATTAGTGCAAGTTGTAGTAGGGTGAGAGAAAGGTTCGGAAAGATGTACAGATTGGAAATGAGAATATTTTTGTGTGTGATTTATTTATCCACATTTATAAATGGTACTGTTCTCAATGCACACATGCATTTCTTTGCTTTTTAAGTAATGGTGCATTCTGTGAACTGTGCAAGGTAAGTGGCAGGCACCGTTTTGAAAGGCATGCAATGCATGTACTTGGTATGCTTTGGTAAGATATATTCAGTTTTCTTTTTCTATATGCAATTTAGGAATTTTATAGTAAGTGTGTTAGTGAGCTCCTTCAAAACAGACCAGGATCAGATACCACTGAGTAGACCAAGACCTGGTACACCAGCAGAAAATACAACAGTGCCACTGGGCAGTCAATGCAGAACAATTCAATGAACCAGTACTACATTGATTCCTCCAGATCCCACACTTTTTTTAGAAAGGGGAAAACAAGACGTGGCAAAAAGGCCAACAAGGCAGAGAAACAAATAGTTGACAACATTGTGGTCAACATTTCGAGTAAACCTTTGAGTAATGTTCAACTAGGTATCTTGAACATACAAGATAATAAGAATAAGTGCAAATGACTGGGTTACATGGTGGTCTAGGAGCAGGCATTGGTAAAAATACAGTAGTGAGACAATAATTATTATGTCAGACAATGGGATAGTTCCTGTTGGCAAGCCAGGACTTAGTTTTTGCTCTGAAGGTCCAAAAGGATGGTTCTGCTCTAAGGCTCACAGGTATAGCGTTCCATTGTTTGGCAGCTAGGACCGGGAAGCTGGAGCTGCCTGCTTTTTTTAGGGAACATTTGGAGATGGATAGACAGTGAGAATACAATGTTCTGTTGGTCTGGCTGATATGTGTTTGTTGAACTTTTCTGCCAGGTACTTAGGGGCGTCATTAGAGAGGCATTTGTGGATGATGACGAGTGATCTAATGGTGACTCTGTCTCCTACAGGGAGCCTGTGGGCATCTTGTCTGAAGCTGGAGATGTGAGAGTGTTGCCGGATACTCAGAGCGGCTCTGAGGGCATTATTCTGCAACACCTGCAGTTTGTTCAGATTGCACTCTGAGGTGCCATGGAAAAGAGTTTTGAAGTAGTCGATTCTTGAGAGCACTAGCGCTCTGGCTAGGGTAAGGCAGCTGGAAGGCGAGAGGAAGGCTTTGCAGGCATTGATGAGCTTATTTGTGTAAGCTGTGGAGGAAGCTGTGGCATTTACTTGTTTTTTGAGCAAGAGTGTGGAATCCAAATAAACCGCTAGGGTTTTGATTTCTTTGGCCACTGTGATTAGGTTACCATCTATAGAAGCGTAACAGGGGTCCAGTTTGTTTAGCCATGGTTGGGAGCCGACAGGAAGGAGCTCAGTTGTCTCATCATTGAGGCATAAGCCGTGTTCTGCCATCCAGGCTTGGATCTCCAGGTAGAGGTTGTTAATCCGTTTGGAGTCCTCTTCATCACAACCTGATAGGGTGATGAGAACCTGGGTATTGTCAGCATAGTTTGTGTATGTGACACCCAGGTTATCTAGGCAGTCGAACAATAGCTTTGTGAATATATTGTATAAGGTCGGCGAGACGCACAAACCTTGTGGCCTTTAAGGTAAGATTAATACTTTCTCAGGCGCAGTTGCCGAAAATCTTTTAAGTACAGGACATTTCTTTATTAAGCGGGAGAGGTAACACCATTGTCTCCTGTTTATAGTACACCCAGACGGACGAAGACTGTTCACTAAACCCTGTGAAGATTCACATATGGAGCAGTGACAAATCGCATAGTTGTCCTGAAGTACGAAAGACATTCCTATTTTTCAGGTACAATCGGTCTACTTGGTCTGACAGGGCGACATAGTTTAAATGGCTAAGTGGACAGGGATTACAATTCTGTAATTTCTTTTAGTGTTCAGGACTACAGTGTCCCGTGACATACCATCATATTGAAGATTAGAAGGTAGGATAGGCATCATGAAATATACAATTCTGTATAATACTCACTTAAGGATTGTCATGGGTGTTTAGCAAAGGCAGGGTAGAGGCCTGATTAAAATTCAGTGTATTGACACGACATAACCTGTATGGAATTAGTGGCATGCATTCTACATCAGTAGGGTTTGGAGTGTGGATTGACATTTTCGCTATTGACAGGAATGACATTAAGCATAATTAAGCAATTGGTGAATCAGTACTGATGGATTTATAGTGCTGTCACATGGTGCATGTATCTCGATCTAAGAATGCACTGGGGGTTTTTGCAAAGATATTGAGATATTGGTGCCTTCTTTTGTGTTCTCACTTTCTTGGGTAGCGTGCATGTTACATTTTTAAAATAAGCAATTGGTGAATCAGTACTGATGGATTTATAGTGCTGTCACATGGTGCATGTATCCCGATCTAAGAATGCACTGGGGGTTTTTGCAAAGATATTGGTGCCTTCTTTTGTGTTCTCACTTTCTTGGGTAGCGTGCATGTTACTGCAAGAGGGGGGACCCAGTCCGCATAGACAACACACACCTCACCGGAGTCTGTTAATTCCCTGACCCAAAACTGTGGCTCTGTCTGTGGTCCGCCACACGGCCTTCCCCATTTTGGCCTGTGTTCAAAGTCCACAGTTTGGCAACAGGTGTTTTCGAGAACCTTGACACATTTGTTATATATGTCTAAAAAAGCCTTCTATATCCACCATGTTCCCATGACTTTTTGGGCATGATTTCTAAGTTTAAGCGGTAAGGTGCCTGATGTTGTTTATTTTGGTATGTTTTGTTGGACACTTGGTCATATAAGGCATATAGATATTTCAGTTGATTGATTCCTCATTGGTTAGGGAATGGGGTGTACACTGATATACAGGAGCAGGTTTTTAAACTTTGTTTTAAAATGTGCCCTGAGCCACCCAAGTTACATTTTTTATATTTGTTTGGTGTCATGGTCCTTATGAGAGGGGTCTGCAAACTGCGGCTCTCCAGATGTTTAGGACTACAACTCCCATTATCCCTCACCATCTACTCTGCTGGATATGGCTGATGGAAATTGCCATCTAAAGCATCTCTAAAGCCAAAGGTTGCAGACCTCTGCCTTATGCAGTCAAGGCCTTGGAAGTGACGAAAATACTTAAAACCTGATATATGCCTGGTCCTTCCCTCCATCCATATTTCTCTGTCTTAATTCTCGAAGGGTTTCAAAATGAACAGTTCTTACCATTTTTGACATGTGACTAAATGTGTTTTCCTGATGACTAATGAGTGTTAATATGAAGATTATAGTTTTAGAAATGTGAAACCACATATGTTTGTCAGGGGTTGTTGGGTCTTGCTTCTCCAGCATGCAGTGCAGGATCTTCGAAAATGTGTACTGTTTAATACATTAGACTGATGCTGCTCTCAAATAGATGCAGGACATTTTAACAAAATATATATATATATGTTGAAGCATTACTACTGTCAGCTTCCCAACAAATGGGCAGTCTCTATGCAAAAACAATGAACCCATCTTTTTTTACCACATATATGAAAGCATTCATTAGAATTCACCAACACATATCAGCATCCTACGAGGGAGCAGTGGCCAATCAGGAAGCTCGGAATTCGGGCTGTATCCTCTGGTATAACCCGCATTCTGAGCAGCCTGAGTGCTGCTGGGCTGCACCCTCTTTGCTTCCCTGCTCCCCACTAATACTAAACTGTGTAGTTCATATTCGGGCGCTATGGGTATGTTTAATTAAAAATCTTACCCCATGTTGCAGCACCATGCTTTTTTTCAGAGTCAGTTTCCTTGTTGAAGGCATCACGGTCACCAACATAGAAAACAGACTTTGGAAATACTGCACAGCGCTGTACCTCAATGTAAGATGTATTCATTAAATTATACACACCCTTCACACCCATTTATTAACTACACAGGTGCTAATTGTGATATAACCTGCAGGGGTGGGCCAGCCATTGCCAGTCACGGCCCACCATCTATGTTAAGGGACCCTCACTTTGCTTGGACCCTTTACCTAGGCGGCGGGCTGTTACTGGCAGGGTCATCTGGCCCCCTCGGGTTATAGCACCTCACTATTTCAATCAATTTTTCCAATCATTATAAATGGGATAAAACTGCTAATGCACTAGTTAATACAAAGTTTAGACAATGAACATCAATATATTATTGATTGAAACATGGAAAGTGTGCCCACTTACCTTTTGAAAAATGTGTGCAAGATGTGTGTGACAAATATTAACAGGATTCCATGTACATATATTAGTGTGATCCCAGTGGCTACAAGTTACTGCTGAATATGCTGGGACTCTGTCACACATATCAGTATTCTACTCACTATATCGGAGTCTTAACAATATTGGAAATGTGGCATCATGATGGCACACATATCAGTGTACTTCCAAATAGGTCGATGTACCTCAGTCAATATAAAGTTGTTGCTTAAAATGTTAAGGTGCTGGCAAAAATGAACTTTAGATCTTTCTGAGACCTATTAATCAATGTTGACAGAGCAGAGCATGTTCCATGGGCTGTGTGAAAACAAGTAAGAACCACTTGCAATGTCTAGAAATGGTGTGTGAACCCTGTGGATAATTATACAAAGTCAGTAGTTTTACAGCCTTTTGAACCAACACCAGCATTTTCTTATCTTTCCAAAATAGTTTATATTATTCACTCCCATGTCTTTTGCAATATGCATTACGAAGCTAGTGAGCAAATAAGAGCCAGGATATGCACAAAAGAAAATTAAACCATGTCGTATACAGCCATTTAAAGTGGAAAATAAGCTTATTTAAACAATTAGGTAAAATGCCATGGGAGAGTTTGCGAAGCGTACCCTATTACAACTTCAACAAATGTGCGAGTGCGTGGTCTTTAAAAAAACAATGTGTGAAAACGTGTCATTCCACTATCAAAATATATCTTTGAGGATTTTAGAAAAGCAGTTATTAATTCTCATCAATATACCAAACCATACAAAATTGTTTTGGTCTCTACCAATCCACTGGCAATGGAAAATGTCAATACCAGAATCATACTAATCAGGAGTTGTCATCCAGAGAAATCCCTCCACAGAACACTGACAAATCATCTGCAAATTCACAAGGAACCCCAGAGTAACATCCCAGGATCCAAGGATGTGAGGGATCTCTAATTCACTCGCACCTTGGATAATATGAATGTTCATGACTCCACTATCAGAAACAAATAGACCAAGAATGATGTTCATGTAAGTATACCTAGGAGACAACCACTGTTTCCTAAACCAACACAGATTCTTATTTAGACAAAGGTAGGGCTTGTCAGTTTCAAAAACCACATACGTAATTAGAACAGAAGCATTAAACACTGAATCAGGAAGTAAGTCCACAGACTGGACCAATATATCACTATGTTTTTATCTTCTTTGTGGGCATTTTTACAAAATCCACTTAGCATATTAACATCAGATTTGGAAAGAACATTTTTGGGACATGGTCACCACTCCTGGTGCACATTTGTTGAATATCAATCCAGTGGTTTGGTCTTTAGCCAATGTTTCCCCATTTAAATCATCCGACTGGATTTTGAAAATGTTGGGCTCCTTTGATGCCTCATGACCTTCATTGACAAAGGATGAATTCTGCTTTATAGCGGATGATTGTAGAGGGCAATGTCAGACATCTTGTCTTGTGAGGTTAAGCTGAACGAACAAATGAGTCACACAGCGAGGCGATATTTCTGTACTCATAAGCAGATCTACATAAGAATGGCTGTAGAAGAAGGTACTGCATGTTTTAGAGTGGCTTATTCAACGCCTGGAAATAAGCCCCATTGAAATATGGTGACAGGACCTAAGCGATCTGGCAATGCAAACAAGCTCTACATGTTACAGAGTTGATGCATTATTTGGAGAAGGAAGGATGAATCGATAACATTCTCAAAAACAAGATTACAGACTAATAGGGGTTAGTTGAAGTCATTGGTGCTCATTTTAGGTTTGAAATATGGGAAATATTTACAAGTATTAAGGGGTTCACTACATTTTTGCAACGCTGTATGTATTAAGTCAAAGCACGAGTTACTATATGGCTGTGAATTTTAAGCTTCCATAATTGATTTTATTTTTAGCACACCTGCTATAAAGATCATATTACATATATTGAACAGCTTGGACATCTCCCAGATGCATAATATTGAGCTGGTAGGAATTATTTGGACACTGTCTTATGCTTTACAAATAGGTGAATCTCCAATAATTATGTGGGAGCCAATTGTCAGTGGCATCATCCCTATTTTCAAACTGTTATGACCAGTGGCATTGAATAAGGGTCATCTTACTGTAAGTGTTAGCCTCACACTATTTTGCTTCAGCTGTCCCATCATCCTCGCCCCCCTTCTGTTGCTGCTATTCATGATGCTGATTCCCAGGCCTATCTCTCTTTCTTTTGATGCCCTTTCTGACTGGTTGCTCCCATTTCTCCTTGTTTCCCCATTGTTCTCTTCTACTTATCACAGGTCTGCCAGCCCGCCTGGGGTGCAATCATTCTACTGCCCAGATGGTGCCACATCAATCCTGAGTTTGCCTCATTTTAGAGGACTCCTCCCACAGGAGCGCTCTCCTGTAGCCCCCATGTTTTAGTTGCTATTTTTCTCATGCAAGGTACCCTGTTTTCATCTGCTTCACCTATTGACACCTGTTTTCTTTTTCAATTACTCCTCCTTTGTCCATATTCTGTGCGTCGTATTCATCGTGCTACAATGTTCTGCTCTGTTACCATTCTAACATATGAGGCATGGTAACAGGGTCCCCATAATCACAGCAGCGAAGATATGACAAAGTCTCCACTCATCCACTCCTGGTTCCATGATCCATAACAAATTGCTTTCATTAAGACATATTCTGACTGGCTTTATTTATTAAGAGGCAAGATGTGTGCATTGTAATCGGCTTGCATATGTGTGGACCTTTGTTGGGGTTCAATAACTTTGCACACTTGTTTAGAGATTTTTTTGTCACATGTGTTAAATCAGAAATCACATTTCTTGAAAGGTTCCTTGATGCACAATTACATATAGGTGGGATTTACATCTATTTTCGGTAACGGGAGACAGAACTGTGTATGGTGGGTCCATGGAGTGCTATAAAAGGTTAAATGGGAGAAAAAAATCACCCTCGACCGCCACCAGTGCTTCTTTACCAAAGAAAACAAAATATTGTAAAGTGAGTCAAGGTGATTTGGAAGAATGTTGGTGTGAAATGATTAAGTGGGCTGATAATTATTGTCCACCAAAGATGGTGTTGGAGGTAGGCTTTTCCGAGGAAGCTAAGCTAGAGATGTCCTATTTCTGTCTATTTGATACATGTTTCCATAACTCTTATCATTAAACACTATTGTACCAGATTGTTTTCAATGATCTATGACTGTACACAAGGGTCAAGTCCTAAAAATTAAAGTGGGGCCTCATCAACAAACGCAATGAGATGTGGCATCGACAGAAATTAGCATAGCAATATGAAATGTGCAAATTTCATTACTTTGGCTTGGCATAACCACCCAAATTGCACAGGTCGAATGGCATTTGGTTTTCATAAAATCAACACACACACAAAACCAAGACAGGATATTTTATTCTAATAGTGTTTTTGGAAACCTTAAAAGGTGTGCATGTGTTAAACTCCAAGAACCAATACAAATGTTTTCCCTGGAACTTGCAGTATTGAAATGGGACATTTCACCTTTAGTTGTTTGTTATTTTTCATCGGGGCAAATAGTGCAGTGGTGAAGTGCCTGGCCTGCAAACCTGACCCGAGGTCGGCTTTCATTCATTAATTCAAAGCGGAAATTCAATTGTTCTCATTTTAGCTGGGGGGGGGGGTATTAGTCCACCCTCTGAAAAAAGTGTGTGGACTCCGTCCACCCGCATGTAACCTCGGCTTGAGCTCTGAAGTCTGTACGATAAAATAAGCAGCAATCAAATTGTCTACTCCTGCTAATATTAATGTTGTCAAATTGATAAACAGAAATGCACAAGTTGTAGGGTTCGATTTACAAATCATTTTCAGTGGGAGTTTCAAAACGCTTGTGTCAATCAAGCCCAGAGCATGCAATTCACATGCACGATGCCAACCACGTGAATCAATGTCAACTATTGAGAAACTTTAGGAAACACTTACTGCAATACTACTAAACAGAATATGCAAAAAATACATAATATATAATTGCGTGGTATGAACAGAGTCTCAAAAATAAAAATAAAAAATGGAATCGAAAATGCCACACATGAACATCATATGTACCAGAAATAGATATGCCCCATTCACAGAAGCGTACATTTCAGATAAGCGCCACTTAAGAAAAGGAGTGCAAAATGTACCAGATTCTAAAAACCTTTTTTGCACACTGGAGGAGATGCAGTAGAGCATAAGACAAACGTGAATGAATATTAAATGGTCTGACATACTCTGATTGTGTTATTTAGTGTAGATGCACTCATTTTGGGAGCATCTGATGAGATGCATATGTCGTTGGCACAATCAGTCAGATAGCACAGCGAGTAGAGGCTTGCTTTGACATCCGTGCAGAGCCTGCTGACACAGGTTCGAATCCGGCAGGGCCAAACTCAGCCTTTCATCCTTCCGAGGTCGATAAATGAACACCACACACTGTGGGAAATAAGCAGCACTCAGATACCTGAGGGTTCCTAGCACTATATACATGCACAAACAAACAATGTGATACTTATGTCAGAACTTGCACATAAAAAAAAAAATGTTAATCTGAGTGATGTCCCCAAAAAAAGCACATCACATCTCGTCAGATGCACCATTCAATGCTCACCTGTTTTGTGGAAAAGGTGTGCACTCTTGCACACTGGGGGCAAGCTTCTGAAAAACGAGTGCAAATGAAAGAAAGGAGTGCAGAGAATATGCTCTATTATTTTGCACTCACTGTTGAAATACTCAGGTCACCTTGTTCTAAAAGGTGACCTGATCCTTTCAGGAAGGCTGGACAATAGTGCAAACATGTGCTGAGTGCCCTTGCGTACATTAGTGTCGGGAGTACACTCCTAACACTAACGTATGACAGGATCCCAGCAACCACGGAGTGCCTTTCACCTAGACGGGCCAATGAAAGGGGCCGTCTCTGGGAAATGCTCCACTGAAACAGAAAGCATGTCCTTCCCTGTTTGGGAATGGAAATGCAAGTGTGACTGCCATGGCTCCATCTGCACCTGTTTCAAACCTTGCAGAGTGATGAGCCTAATTTCCGGCCATTTAAAAGCACATCCCATTGGTGAATCCGGGGTGTCGTTTTAAATGCTCAGAAACGCCCCCTTATTTGTGCAAATGCGCAAAGGTGGAAAAAGGGATCTGAATGTGTGCATATTATATGCATTTATTCAGATGCCCACAAGGTTTTGATAATCTGCTGTCAGATTATTATGAAGAAGAAGAAGATGAAGAAGAAGAAGAAGAAGAAGAAGAAGAGGAAGAAGAAGAAGAAGAAGGAGAAGAAGAAGAAGGAGAAGAAGGAGGAGAAGAAGAAGAAGAAGGAGAAGAAGAAGAAGAAGAAGAAGAAGAAGAAGAAGAAGAAGAAGAAGAAGAAGAAGAAGAAGAAGAAGAAGAAGAAGAAGAAGAAGAAGAAGAAGAAGAAGGAGAAGAAGAAGAAATGCTTGGGGTCTCTGTCTGAATTGCCACCTGCGATGGCACTGGCGCATTTTTTCCGCCGTTGTGCATCTCATTGAAATGCACATTCTTTTGAGAATCTGCCCCATAATCTCAAAGTGCGGTACTAGCGACACAGCAAACCACATCACTGAACCAAGGATATACACTTTGGGTTTTCATGGCCATCAAAAGAAATAGGAACCCCGATAGGGCGGGCTGCACGCTAACCAGCTAACAACATATGTGGCAAATCGCTGTGCATAATTCAAACCCCAGATTGAAAAGCAATTTGCTGGCACAAAATGCTGAAGCGAGCCATGCCATACACTATCTTTCAGAATTATTTAGAGTTTTTCTTTTGAGTCATGCCGTGGCTTTTTTTCTTTGCACATCCTCATGGCCACCCTAAGCAGCTGTAACAACACGTGTGGTATTACCCGTAATTTGCAACTCATCAAACATGATTGAGTCGCGTTCTTTGTGTAAACGAAAGAGCACTCTCTGGTTAGCGTTTTTTATATTTTGGAAATGGTGTAAAGGAAACCAAGGCTCTATTTGCATGCCTGACAATGAAACATAACACACAGTGTATACATGCCTTTGACATTGTAATTACTAGCTTTTGTTTAGATTCCATGCTTGGTCGCTGGCTTTGGCTGTGTTGAAATCAGCTGTATCAACATTTAATCAAAGTCTTATAGATTTTCTTTGTATATTTTTACAATGTCAAAATGGAAATGCCTGAGCTGAAAAATAAGTTCTGTTGATGAAATTGCATACCCGGTATGTTGTGAAAATAATGAAGACTTCGTATGTCTAATTGATGGACCCCTTAACCAGTTTCTCAAGAAGAAACTGCATCACGGAAGGAGGCTTTTTCTTCATCTCGCAATTTCATTAAATAATATGATCCATTTGTGATTCGTTTTGATCAGTTTGGGCTTGAACATAAAGAAAGTGAACACACATTCAACACATGTGCACTACATGTGATTCAAACGACCTTACAGATCGTACAATGCCAGCACACGTGCATTTTCTAGTTCAGCAAAACATGACGGATGGTAACATTTACGTTTAGGGAGTTTTGTGCTTTGTTAAAGCTTAAATGATTCCAAACAGCGGAAATTGACTGCTGATGAAAAACACACAGCTGAAGGAAATCAGCCGAATAGCATGCTTTATAGCGCTTTGTCAATTCCATTAGCCCTCAAATTAGTTGGAACTAAGGTGTTCCAAAGTCTACGGGTCTGAAATTAAAATCTGCACTCTCCACTGGTCTTGAATTTGACTTGTGGAATAAACAGCAAATGTTGACTTCCTGATCTAGGATATCAGGCAGAAACAGAACCTATTTGGAAAGATACATAGGATCCAAACGACGAAGAGATATAATTTTGAAACAGAGTATGATATGACATATGATATGATATGATGGGTATTTGTAACGCGCTTAATACTCAGAGGTTTCTAATCGCGGGCCCGGGGATCGAATCTGTGTTGCTTAGTGTCGTCTCGCTTCCAAGGAGAGCACGTTGCCCCTGAGCTATCCTCCCAAGACTCTACTAGACTTCCCAAGTAATTAAAAAATAAATCTTCATTTTAGTCCCAGAAGCCTTTGAAGTGATCAGCTATCTTTTGGACACACCTGGTGGAAAAGGACAGTATTAACTCCTTGAAGCTGGTGGATCTAATACGTTGGTAATACGGCATTCCGCCCATTATCGTGGTCTAATTCCCAATGAACGAGTGCTTAAGCAATGCTTGCTTATTCTTTGTGGTTATAGTAGATGTGCAGATGTGTTTGTAGGTTTTGTATCTCTTCGTTTTGCATGGGTATATTCCGGATCTCATTTTCTTATGTTGAACATGTCCTTCTGATCTGCGACTGTGCTAAATTCTTTGGTTGCTTATATGCAATCCGGGGGGTGGGGGTTCTCTGAAAAAGTATTTCAGTTCTTCATCCCAGCTGGATATTCGTTGTGTGTCCTTAATAATTCTGTTAATTTTTGTTGATACTGAGCTATAGGTGACAACTAGATGCACCTATTCTGTCATTGTCCACAAATTTCTATCGCTGCTGAACTACACATTGTTCTACTATTTTTGAAATCCAGGGCAAATGGTACTGATTTGGAAGAAAGTGATCCATTCTTGATAATTTTGTACCCTATATCGCATTTTCTAGTGGCAGATTTACAAATCTCATAATAAGTGGACACATGATTTCTCCATGTTATTTAGCAACTAATGCAGAAAAGGCAACCGTGCTTTATGTGGGTCAGAGGGCATGTATGTACGAGTACAATGGAGTCTAAGGGCCCAATTCATGAAAACGTGCACATTCATCCTGAAAAGGCTGTGCACCAAGAACGACACCGCGAGAGTCTGCACACAGAATTTATTCAGTGTGCTCTGCATATTCATGTCCCTGTTGCGTATAGTAACCGTATACACAAGTCGCGGCCAGAAAGTCCCCGACACGCCCCAACACAAAGCAAAAACAGCCATAACAGCTACCTTTGCCTGCTCCCCCAGGTGTGAAAGCATGCCTCCTTCAAACAGTGTGTGGGTTCCCCCGCTAGCAGGTCTGCACCTTGGGGACCCTGCGCGTGGTCCCCGTAACTGTTACCGGCACCCCAACAACATGCATACAATTTATCATAACTCAGGTAAAACTCAGAAAATCTGCGTGGGAACCCCCGTAAACTGTTTCTGCACTCCGCTACACTGCATATGCGCACCCCTGAGTCTGATAGGAACCCCGACTGCATACATGCATCCCTGAATCCGACACCCGATCTTACCTTTGTGCTGTGAATCTTATGCACAAGTGTCTGTATGCCTTCCTTCGGGTGGCGGATAGCAGGAGGGCTTTGCATATTGTTCCACGCAATAGTGGGCGTTGGATGGACAGCCTGCGGGCCATCCCTCGTAACACCCACATTTTGCCGTGTTCTTCCTCATTTTCTGTGTTACGCTTCCTACCAAGCTCTCTGCGCATGCCACAACCGCGCCCTGCGTGGTGTCTCGCGCAAGCACTTGGCCTCTCGCAGTGAGCCTGCGTGAAGTCCCCGCAAAGTTTGAAAAAGCATAGCGCAATCGATTCCATGAACCGACAAATGGGATATTGCGCATGGTTTGGAAGCAAAGTCACTATTTCCCACACAGATATTTCCATTTATCGGGCCATAAGAGTTCCCCTGGTGGAAGTTCAAACATTTTATTAGAAGTTGTGAATTAATTTCTATTTTCAGTTGGTTTAACAGTACTTTAATATATTGATATAGGAGTTCTGTACAGTTCTAAAAATCTAGTCTTGCTGCCAATTATGATCACATTCAAGTCTCACTTTCGATCTCATATGCGTACTTCAATTACAGCAAATGGATGGGGTCATTTTAAATAATTTAGTAAATTGCACAGAGGGGAAGTAGCTATGTTTGCACTTCTGTGCAATTGGGTCACCACTGGGAAATTGAAAACATGTCCAAAACATGTAACGGGTAATAAGATCTTTTTAAAATATGTTAAAATTGCCCTAATGCCTCTTTCCACTATGTGACTCGAAATGTATGATTGCCTCCTGGGGCATTTATAACTGCTTCTAGCTGATGCCACCCTTCATGGCAATGCCTGGCCAATTGGCAAACAAGAGTTCTATCATCTCTGGGCCTTGGTGTAAACTCTGACCTGACGCCGATATAATAACCATTATTCTTCTATAAGTAGTTTACAATCACAGGATCCTGATATCAAGTTTTGATGCAATTTTCACTAAGTTGCCATGGGCAGTACTTTTCCTTTTACATCTCAGATGGTTGTTGCTAGAATCGTCAGATCTAAACGGTTTGAACATGAACTGAAGATTGCAAAAAAACGTTTAGAAAAAGGTAAGAAATATGCTGGGCTTGTTAAAGTATTCCGACCTACGCATAGTAAATTCATCTCTACAACAAACAATTAAAGACTCCCAAACAATGGGCATGGAGTTAAACTTTATTTTGTTATTTTATTTTATTTTGAGTTTCGGTATTTTGGGATTAATGCACCTAAGGTATCTTGAGGCAAAACATTTCTTTACTTCAAGTAGTTCTTGAGCCCCTGCATATCAACTGTCACTCTGCCAAACTAAGAGGATGACGTAACCCTCCAGCCTTGTAGGCAATGCATGCTAGTTTGAACAAGATGCAACCTTCCAGTGAAGCCAATGAAGCTCTTCCAAGATTAGAGAAATATGATTGCAGTTTCACTTTTCTGATACTACCTGGGCAGCCGGATGCAGGACTGATCTTCAAGCCTAAAGTATACTCTTGGAAACTCTAAGAAGAATGTTATTCCTACCATCCACATGCATAAGCACAAGTGCCAGTAAACTGGGCAAAATACATGGATAAAACGTTTGACCTTTCAGAGATAGGCATGGTGATAATGTACAGTCTTAGCCTTTTTGCCAATATGAAGTTTCAATGATAGTTTCGAATGCAGCCAGAATCCAAAATATCTAGCAGTTGCAACAAGAGAGGGAAAATGTGTTCCTCAGATATAGGGGGCATCGAAAGTTTAATATGTTCTTCCAGACCCATTGGAGCAAATAGAATAAGTTCAGTTTTACATAAATTGATCGTAAGATTACCAGAGCCATACACTGGGATGACTCTTGAGATTGCACATTTCCATTTGTATCTTGTATTTTATTTGTATTGCTAGAACAGACTTTATGCCAAAGCTCTACACACTAATATAAACAGTACCAAAAGCAAATAAATGAATAAAATATTGTATACACTTTAGGAAGAAAGAAGGTAGACTTTGAGATGTGAACAGAACATGGGATAGGGTGAAAGAGAAAGAATAGAAAGAGGAAGTGTGTACCAATGAAGATGCGCTAGTAGAGAGAGAGGTTGGAAATTAAATGAGGTACAGAGAGAACGAGTAAGATGAAACAAGGATTCAGAATGTAAAAAGCCTGTAGGATAATAGAATGATATAAGGGAAGAGAGATAAAGAGGAGCCAGATTATAGAGAGATTTGAAGACAAGGCAAAGGTAAATAAAGAGAAAACAGGAGTGAAAAGGGAGCAAACAAAGAGAAGTCAGAGTTGGAGAAATAAAGTCATGCGAGGATAAAGAGAAAAGGAGACGGATAGAAATGTTGTTGACAGAGCGGAGAAGAGCAAGATGGATGGCCAAGAAGAAGACTTGAGCAATAGACGAGATGAGAAAAAATAAAGAAGTTACAAGAAGCAAATTTGCGTGAAATTAAATAAAATGTCTAGTTGTATTGAATTTTAAAGAAGTGTAATTTAACGGAGTGGGAGAGGGCAGAGTTCTGTGGGGGAAAAGTAATCAATATATTTGCAGAGATTCCAGGCAGAAAAAGAAATGGGTAGATAATTAAGTGGAAAGGAAATGGAAACAGGAGGGGATGGAGGAAATAAAATAACTTTCATCTTGGAGGAATTAAATGAAGAAAATGAGCAGACATCTACGACTTGATAGTGAGGGGATAGGGAGTATTAGTATTGTAAATTGCCAGGGTAAATGCAGAGAAGGATACAAATAGTTGAGAATCATCAGCATAGAAGTGATGGGATAGGCCAAATTAGGTGATATAAGCAAGAGGAATAGTATAAAGTGAAAAGAGGAGGATTCCCAGGAGCGAACCCTGAGGGACACCATGATGAAAAGGAAGTGCAGGAGAAGAAAGAATGACTGGCCCATTAGACAGAAAATGTATGGTTAGAAAGATAGGAACGAAACCAGTGAAGAACAGAAATTTTAAGACCAAGAGAATGTATGACCGTCTCAAATGCCACTGACAGATCCAAAAGTACCAATAGGAAGGAGTGTATGTCAAAGAGGGCTGATAGAAGTGATTAACTAACAGAAAGAAGAGCAGCCCCCCTAGAGTAACAGGGATGCAAGCAAGACTGGAAGAGAGGAAGGAGGAAATTAGAATCAAGATGAGTCGAGATCTGAGAATAGAACATTTTCTCAAGAGGTTTAGCAAGATTGGGACGGATTTATATAGGTCAGAATTAGATGAGCAAGCATGATCCAAAGAAGGTTTCTTAAGAATAGGAAGAATCATAGAGTATCTTTACCCATTGACACATCAAGACTTACAAAATGTCGAAAAAAAAATGTAGAAAACAATAATGTCGAAAACCTATACATATAATGAAAAGAGTCAATTTTTAGAAAAAAAAATGTCAGAAAAAAATTACAATTAGCACTATCAATAAATACATAAACAAGAAGAGTATCATTTACTAGGGGGGGTCCAACCCCCCTCACCCAATACCCCCCGCCTCCCCCCACCCCCCCACCACCCTCTCACCCCTCATACTCAACACATTTTAATTATATATATATATTTATTTATTTTTTTTAAAAAAAAAATCGAAAAAATGTAGAAAAAATTCGACATTATTGGTTTTCGACATTATTGTTTTCTAAAAAAAAACTCGACATTTTGACTGTCGACATTATTGCATTCTACATTATGACTGACCACCACAGCTGATAACTCTGCTAGGCTCATAGGTATACATCACCATAATCAGTAATTTTCAATATAACATCCAGTATTAAACAAATGTCTGTTAAGGTACTATAAAAATGATGAAAGCCAGAATGATAGCAATGGAGTAACTGGTGCTTATTAACATTATCTTTTTTTTTATTTTATTTTTTTATTTTATTTAAACAGATTGTATGGTTTCCATATTTGAAACCTTTAACCTGATCATGTCCATTCTTCCATGATGTGTCTTCAGTTTGATGTACAGTATCCTGATAGCAGAGCTTGGTAACACCTTATTGTGCCTGGGTCATGTTGTTGATCACCTCTAGTTTCTTGAGAATTAGAATCACTAGTCTTATGTGTGCCAATGTTATTTTCATTTTTTCTCCTTCTACAAGAGTCTTCCACCACTCATCAACATTCCTTGTCATGTGACTTCTAATGATGTCCCCCAAGCACTGCTCTTGCTCTTTCCTTAAACCGATACACTGTAGTGTGAGATGTTTCAGAGATTCTATCTCTCCTTTTATTTTACACATTCTGCAGCATTCACGGATATCCAACCTTTTTCTTCTTTGTAATATTTCTCCCTTTGGTAAAATGTTCAATCTGAATCTCAGAAAAAGGTCTCGGAAGTACCAGTTAGGGAATAAAGTCAGATAACTCGGGATCTGATTCAGTTTTCGTGGTTGAGCATAGAAGTTTTCGTAACCTTTGTATTTGCGGTTGTCTTCTTGGGTTTCGATCCAATCTGCCATGTATAGTTTCTTTTTCGTTTTGTCTGGGTTGATCCATAAGTCATCCTCTGACTCACTGTGGTTCACTAGGATCCCTCAACATGTCTTTTGCCAGTCTATTAAGATTATGTCAGATTGGTCTTTTAGGGCTTTTATCAGCACCCCAAATCCTCCCGTGGTGTTTTCTTCAAGACATTTTCGGTAGAAACTTAGCATTTTCCATACCGCAATTGTTTTGAGTGATGTCAATGCCAGCTCTCTCCTTATTTGCTGTATTGGGACTGATTTGGGCAGCTGTAAAGTTTTCCCCCAAAACAGGCCCTCCAGGATTGACCGTGTATGAGCTTGTAGGGGGGTTGGTGATTTTACCCCATATGTTAATATTGGCACCACTTTCATCCTGTAAAAGGATATTAGAGGTGATAAGGTGAATCTGCAGTATCTTTTACGCAGAATTATCCCTTGGGCAGCTAGGTTGGTTGCTTTCCTTTTTAGCCCCACTATTCTATTCATGTTGTTTTTGGTATTGTCTATACAGGCCCCAAGTACGTGAAAGCTTCAGCTTCCAAGATTTGTTTGTTTTTCAGAGACCATCCTAGTTTTTTCCCTCTGTTTCTATTACCTCCTGGGCATAGCTTCAGAATTCTCGATTTTTCTGGATTTATTACCAGATCATTTGAGTCTACATACGATTGTAATGTAGTGAGCTGTCTTTGCAAGCCGATTTGGGTTTGGTCCATCAGGACGATATCATCTGCGTAAAGCAATCTCCCAATCGGCGTTCCTGCTATTTTTGGTTGAAAGCAGCGAGTGGACTCAAATGACTCCTCCAGGTCTGATGTGAACAGGTTATAAAATTCCGGAGCCAGTGGGCATCCTTGTTTTAAGCCCATTTTTATCTGAATTTCGTCTGTTAATGTACCCGCTGTGTCCAATCTGACTCTGATGCTTGTATCCGTGCACAAGTCTTTGATGTTCTCCACCAGTGACTGTGGACATTCCCAGCTTTCCATTTTCTTCCATAGTTTAGCTCTTTTTATGGTGTCGAAAGCCTTCGACAAATCTACGAACGCAATATAGATTCCTTTCTTTTTATTCCTTTGTGTTCTGGCTTTCATTAAGTTAATCAGGAAGATGTTAAGTGCTGTGCCTCTCCCTTTCACAAAACCCAATTGCCAAGTATCACGTAGTCCACTTTGCTGTACCCAATGGTCTAATGCTTTTAGTAGTGTAGACGCAAAGACCTTCCCCACCACGTCTAGTAATGCGATTGGTCTGTAATTGTCAGCTGATGTTCTGAGACCCTTTTTAAAAATGGGCACCACTACTGCCTTTCGCCAGGAATCCGGAATTTTTTCTGTTGTTAGTATGTAATTAAATAGAAGATGAAGAAATTTAGCCCATTCACCTGTGTTACTTTTCAGTATTACATTCGTCAGCCCGTCGGGCCCAGGGGCTCTCGAATCTTTCAGTTTTTTTTAGGATGCTCTCAATTGCTTCAATACTGATATCTATAGTTGCCTCATTTTTATTTGTCGTTTGTTTCCGCTTTGGGTAAGTGTGAGTTTCTCCTTGCAGCTGTGTGTAGAGCTTAACCCATGAAGAAGCACTAATTGGGTTCATTTGACTTATTGCTTGAGGCTTCTCCACTTCGTTGATGATTGCCCAGATTTCAGCTGTATTTTTAGTTCTTATTTTTCCCAGCATTCTTTCTGCATCCTGATTTAGCAAGGTCTTCTTGTGTAAATGTAACCAGTTTCTGTATTTTTGTTTTAGCTTATGAATCTCTTTACTCCAGTTGTCGTGTTTAATCTTTTTTAGTCTTCTGATGTCTCTCCTTAATGCTTTTTTCTTTTCTCGTATACGACTGTCGTACTGGTGTTGGTAGGTTGATATTTGATGGTTACTTCCAAGTTTCCTTTCTGTAACAAATGTTCTGAAAAGCGGGGTGTAATAAATCCTTTTTTGGCCTTGTTCATTTTCAAGCGTCAAGATCATTTGTTTTAGATTATGGTTTAGTTCTCTTGTTTTCTCTGGTCTGATACTTAGTTTGATACCTTTTTGGTCTGTGACCAACTTCTGCTTATAAGTTCCGGTCTTGTTATTGCTGATGTTTTTGCACGTCAGTTTTAACAAGTTGTGGTCACTTTCTACTGTTGAGATTACTTCCAAGGTCTGGATGTTCTCCAACAAATTACTTGAGATGCAAATATAGTCCAGGATCTCTACTGATTGTGTTCCCTTCCAGGTTGGTTTTACTGGTTGGTCCCCCTTCACCTTTCCGTTCAGTATTACACAATCCCTTGATTGTACCATACGGTTCCACATTGTACCTCTTTTTTCCTTTGTTGAAGCTGTTGTTATGTCATGCTCTGATCGGTCGTCCTTGTTCAGGCATGAACAATTTAAGTCTCCTACCAGTATGAACATAGGATCAGTCCACTTTTCTCTCTGTTCATCGATGAATTCTGCGATTTCATCTGGCAGGTTTTCGTGTAGTGAGTTTGCTGGATTCCAATATATGTTGATCAGTATTAGTTCTTTACTGGCTTTTTTATCCAGCTGTAACGCTACCATCTGAATGAGTAAGTTTGGATTTGTCTCCTCCAGCACTTGCCAGTCCAGGCAATTTTTGATGGCTACATATAGACCTGACATAGGTCTACCTTTTGGACCGTTGACTGCTGGGTTTAGCAATACCACGTATCCTTCCAATGTCGGTGGTTGCACCAGCCATGTCTCTTGTAGGCACAACACACTAAGTTTCTCTTTTTGAAGCGCTCCATTTGTAAAAAGGTGGTTAGAGCCTCTGGTGTTCCAACTTCCCAGGCTCCATGAACCCACACGTTTTACTGTTTTATATTATTGGGTGTTTGTTTTGTCATCAATCATGTTTTTTCAACCATTTCCACCTTGCTGCTTCGTTTTCTTCTTCTTGTTGTTGAATTCTTTTGTTTGAGCTTTGTGTGTTCTGGGTGCCCCTTCTCGCTGATGTTGTACTGTTAGTCTTGGCACTACTGGTCTCTCTGTCTTTTCTGTTGATTTGTCTCACCGAGTGTTTCTTTACTCTCTCCTGGGTTTTTAGGACTTCATCACTTTCTTGTAGGTCGAAACCCATTGGTCTTAATTGCGGAGCTTCTTCCAGTAGCAGTTGTCTCACCAGATTTGATCTTGTATGCAAGATTACCTTGTTGGTGCAATCTTCCTCGTGAATTCTACGATCGCCAAGTCGTCTGTTGTAATTAGTCTTAGGGCCGGTATGTGGTGGCGGAGTCTTATTACGTTGGTTCTGTTGAGGATTAATCGGTCCTCATAATGAAGGATCCGTTTCAGAACAAGCCCTGGTTGCTTGGAACTGTCAGCAGCACTTGTTTTGCATGTGGGTCTGTGCTGTCTCTTTTGTGTACTGCCGGTCTCTTCTTTCCTCTGTCTCGATTTGCTTGTTGCTGTATCTTGTTCCACTTTCCTGACTGGTTCCGTGGTTTCGGGTCACAGACCGTCCCACGAACCTTTCTCGACCTTGACGTTCGCTCTTCTGACCTCTTTCACTTGATTCCTGGTTTTTTCTCGGTCCATCCTTTTCTGTATGAGTATTTGGTACTCTTTTGTTTTCTCTCTGTGTCTCATAACCGGTTTGTGTTGACATTATAGATGAGGTGTCACGGTGGCCAGCGCGCATGTAGTGAAGGCGGCTTTCCGAGGAACTCCTGCCCATGATCCTGCAGCACAAGAAATAACGGCGAAAATAATGAATCTCCAGGGCTGAAATTTGACCGGGCCATAATAGAGCCTTTCAAGAGCACCCGACCGAAATATCGGGAAAAATCGGTGCAGGTAAAGCCGTAAACGAAGCACCCGGAGTCTACCCCCCCCGACATCCAAGATGGCGGCCCGCAACGGAGAGACCCACTAAGCGAGGCGAGACGGAGACAGGACCCGCGGGCCTCCGCTGAACACCACAACAACCTGCCTCCCCCCGGACGGAAACACCAACACCGGGCTCCCACAGCTCCATCCCAAGCAGGAGGGGGCGAGGATGCTTGGAACGACCCAGGAGAGGCAGCGGATAGCGGGACTCGGTGGGCCCCAGACGAGGAGACTGAACGGCGCTCGCCGCCATCCCTGTCGAGCTGTCCAGAGGGAGTGCGCCCGAGGGCGACCCGCCCCCACACGACCGGGAGCCTCAAACGGAGCCGCAGGAGAGCCGGCCCACCCGGCGCCTGATGACGATCTGACCCGGCGAAAAATCCTTGCGGTGGCCCAAGAGCGGAGGAAGGAAGCCGGACCCGCCGGCTCTCCTGAGGGGCGAGCCCCCCTGAAGCAACCCACCACGAGCCACAAGAATCCCGACGACAACTGTGGACCCACCCGACCCAAAACGAAGTAAGTGGCTGCCCCACTTAAGACCTCACCACCCCATACTGTCACCAGTTATACGAGGGCAACTGTCCTCCCTGCGCAGGCCATAGACGGCGAACTAGGTATTGTGCTAAGGGAAGTGCCTTGTAACAGCCTCTGCTTAACTATCGCATCGGGTCAGCCACTGAGGGATCAGAATCGCACATAACTCAACCTCATATTCGAAGACGTCAAATTAAGGCCACCGACCATACACGAAAACCGGACACCCCATATGGTGCGATGCCTCCTCCCAAAAACAGGTCCAGAACCGTAACGATGGACTCGTTCACCACAGCTCGACCGAAGACACATATGCCACAGGGAGAGGACACCATGACCGAACCACCGACCCCGCCGGAGGACCCCCGCGACTCACAGATCCTCCAGGCGATCGCGGCACTGAAAACAACTGTTGAAGACATGAGAGGAGAAATAAAATCGGAACTACAACTAATAAGGCAAGATGCCCGTAACCTGGCCGAGAGAGTCACTGCCACCGAAGCCACTCTACAGGAAACTACAGAGACCACACAGGAGCTAAAAGCGAAAGTTAAAGAGCTGGAAACAACAGTGGCCCGTTTGGAAACACGCTCCGAAGATGCGGAGGGCCGGGCCCGCCGAAATAACGTCCGAATTCTGGGAGTTCCGGAAGACATGGAGGGCTCAAACCCCACAGAGTTCATAGAAACACTGCTGATGCAGGAAATTGGAGCGGGTAATCTCACCCAGGGGTTCTCTGTGGAGCGGGCCCACAGGTCTCTTCAGAAGCGGCCACCCCCCGGGTCTTACCCTAGACCAATGATTGCGAAAATACTGAATTTCAGAGACCGAGAGACTATACTGAGGTTCTCGAAGGAGGGAGGTGAAATCAAAAGAAGCAATGCATCGATAGTCATGTATCCCGACTATATCCCTTCGGTGCAGCGGGCAAGGAACTCCTACATTCCCATAAAGGCCAGACTACGAAAACTGAACCTTAAATATATGCTGCTGTATCCAGCAAGACTCAAAATACTATACAAGGGAAAGGCCGTTTTCCTAGAGACCCCGGCCGCAGCGAACCTATGGCTCGAACACAATAACCTCACAGAAGACACTGGGGAATTGCTGGAACACAACAAAAGATGAAACCACAGGAAGGCCCCATGTGCACCCAAATACTGTGACCAAATTTACTGCCGCACCAAGGAAATGTCACAACTGGGCAGGAAACCGGAAGCCCGATCACAGGTCCGCTGATGACCCCCCCAAACTGGAAAGGTGTAGGTAAAAAACCTACACACTACCTGAGCTGAAAGACCTGGACTGGACTGGAAGGCCCAGGAGCCCCCGAGCGTTGTCAGTTCGGAACGACTGCTGGGGGCAGTTCCTCGTTGTTGTTCCTAGTTAATTCATTCCACGGAATGACAGTTAAAACAGTTACTAAGTCTCCATTCAGTAAAATGCAGCCAGCGATTTGGCGAGTCGAAACGGCGGTTGAGGAGGGCTGGAACCCACGAGTTGGCAGGGACCCTAGGGCCCTGGTCGAGACCACAAGCACTTCAGGGGAAGCGAGCGTCTCCCGCACCCTCCAGCGACACCAAGATGGCAGTGCACATTAAGATATTAACTTGGAATGTGAGGGGCCTAGGCACCTATCTTCGCAGAAATAGAATACAATCCTACTTGCAAAGGAAAAAAGTAGACATTGCCCTACTGCAGGAAACACACTGCACCACGGAAACCAATGCAAAGCTGCAAGAACACTGGGGAGGACAAGGTTTCGGAGCACCCTACTCCAAATACGCCAGAGGGGTTTACACCTGGATCAACCCCCAAGTGCCATTCCACTTGACTAGCATGGCAAAGGACCCAGAGGGCAGATACCTAATAATTTGGGGCACTTTCGAGCAAAGAGAGATCTGCATAGTAAACTCATATTTCCCCAACAATAATATCCCTGCCCATTTGAAAACACTGAGCGCCAAGATGGTGCAATATAGAGAGGGCTTTTGCTTGTGGGGAGGAGACTTCAATTGTGTCCACGATTCTGTGCTGGACAGGTCTTGGCCTCCAGTGAAGGGTCCCTCCACAGCCACCATGTCCCTAGCCACCCTGGTCAGGGAACTAGACCTGACAGATGCATGGCGAGAATTACATCCAGACGAGAGAGCCTACTCATATTACTCATCCCCCCACAAACTCCACACTAGGCTGGACTATCTCTTCATAAGCAAGGAGCACCTGCCACAAGTAGGGGGCATGCAATATTTGGGGAGGACCATCTCTGACCATTCCCCACTCCTGATGGACTGGCATCACAACAGTCCGAGACCACCCATCCCCATGTGGAGGATGCCTACCAATGCCCTGAAAGACCCAGTCTTCAGGGAGGAATTGCAAGAATCCATAGAGAATTACATAACAGAAAATTCAGGCAGTGTAGAACACATCAGCGTGGTTTGGGAAGCCCTAAAAGTAGTTACCCGAGGGGAAGTTATAGCGAAAGCGGGAGGCATCAGAAAAGCACTAAGAGCTGTACTTGAGCAGAAAGAAGGTGAGATCCAGAAGCTGGAGGCCACCCCAATAGAAACCCCTGGGAGGGAAGATGACCTTAGAACCCTTAGAGATGCTTGCTCCAGCGCGTGGAATAGACTAGCCAAATTTGACTTTAGCGCCAGGACTGACAGAACACACGCGGAAGCAGATAAACCAGGCCGGTTATTGGCCTGGCTGTGCAAACGGGAACACCCCAGACAGATAACCACAACATTAAGGGACGAACACGACACAGAGCACAGAACCCAGCAGAGCATCAACGATACTTTTAAACTCTATTACACGGATTTATACTCCCATACGGACACGATCCCACCAGAACAAATTGCAGATACACTGGAGGAAATAGGCTTACCTAAGCTATCACCAGCACAATCCGACACCTTGAACTCCGACATTACACCAGAAGACATAACAGACGCCATCCGGTCCCTAGCCACGTGTAAAACCCCGGGAAGCGACGGGCTGCCCCCTGAGTTTTATAAAGAATTCGAACCCTCCCTAACGCCACTACTACACCAGGTCTTCTCAGAAGCATACGAAAGAGGCGTCCTTCCAGACAGTATGAGAGAGACCCTAGTGATCCCAATGCTTAAGCCCGATAGGCCCCCAGACAAATGCGACTCTTATCGCCCACTCGCCATGCTCAACTACGACGTTAAAATATTAACGTCGATCCTAGCAAAACGACTATCCAAAGTGATAGGAGAAATAGTACATACAGACCAAAACGGCTTCATACCCGGCCGCAACACATCCCTAAATTTGCGCAGGCTCCAACACATCATAACCCAGACTGACACATCCGACGAACATCTAGCACTACTATCCTTAGACGCCATTAAGGCTTTCGACTCCGTATATTGGGAGTGGCTAATAGCAGTCCTGGAGGGCTTCGGAATCGGCCAGGGATTCATCAGATGGGTCAAGATCCTGTACAACAAACCTAAGGCCAGGCTGAAATCTGGGAAATACGTGTCAGAAAAATGGGACATTCAGAGGGGCACTAGGCAGGGCTGTCCGCTCTCCCCCATGCTCTATGTTCTAGGATTGGAACCTATAGCAATTTATTTCAGACAGCAATTTTTCGATGCAGGGATCAGGTTGGCAGGAATCGACCATATCATCTCATTATATGCTGATGATGTTCTAATATATGTTAACAATCCACACCTAAATGTACCGACAATATTAGAAGTCCTCGACAACTTCGCCAAATACTCTGGCATCAAGTTTAGCAAAACTAAATCCTGCCTGTTCCCTCTGGCAGGACTGAAAAACAGAAGCTGCGAAGATCTCCCCAGGGTGGGTGTCAAATGGCAGACGACCTCCTTCCGCTACCTAGGGATCCAAATAATGCATACCCCGGAGTTAATGCACATACACAATACGAAGGCTGCAGTACCCGCACTACGTAAATCCATGAGATTCTGGGAGAAGCTTCCATTATCCATGCTAGGGAGGGCCTCGATAGCCAAGATGATCATCCTCCCCAGATTCCTATATGGATTCCAAAATGTCCATTTTTACATCAAAAAACCCTTTTTCCAACTTCTTGACACGATAATCAAGGAATTTCTTTGGGGTAAGGGCAGGCACCGGGTAGCCCTATCCACGCTAGTCCTACCGTACGATCAAGGTGGCATCCAACTACCAAATCTAGAAAAGTACTATCTGGCGGCCCAACTGAGCCATGTGTCCAAATGTTTAGCGGATGAAGCCACGTCCGAGACCCCCCTGCTACAGGCCATGATTGCCCCGATCCACCTGAAAGAATGGCTTTGGGCCCCACAGAAACTGATACATAGGCCACCATTACTGGCGACCCTGGGCAAGCAGATATGGCACAGAACCATAATGGTCTTGCGCCTGAAACACCCATACTCCCGTGAAGTGCCAATCATCTCAGGGCTTGACAAAACAGATACCAACCTATACAATATCAGGCTATGGGAAAAGAAAGGGATATATACTTGGGGTGACCTATACACCGACGGCACATTCAGAGAATTCTCTGAACTACAGGCGGTAGAAGATATCCAGGCCGGTCAATTCCTGTGGTATCAAAAGATCCGCAGCATAGCCCGCACGAGATGGGCCACCTGGCCAGAAGAACCTGAAGAGGACCCCTTCTTGACGCTGATGTACAACTTGAACGAAGGAGGAAAAGCGATATCTCAAATATATAGCCTTCTAAGGGACATCCCTAATCCTCGCAGTGCTGCACTAAAGACCTGCTGGGAAAAGGACATGGAACATGAAATGACAGAAAGTGAATGGCTTAGAGCATTGTCCTTCCCAAAAGAGGTCTCCAGGAACCAAAGATTCCGATCAATACAAATCAATGTATTATACCGCACCTACTTGACCCCGAGCAGGATAACAAAGTTCAAACGAACCACTGAGACACAATGCACCTGGTGCGGGACAGATGGGGCAGACTTGATTCACATGTTATGGAACTGCACCAAGGCACAGAACCTCTGGTTGAAAGTAAAGCAAACCTGCGAAAAAGCAGAAGTCACAAGATACAAATGGACTCCAGCTGAGTGCCTCCTAGGCAGCTATCCTAGGCCAGCCAAACTTAAACACGCTGTAAAAATAATGGACCTGCTGTGCATAACGGCCAAAAGAACCATCGCCATGGCCTGGAAAAAGCCCACAGGACCAAGCCATAAAGCATGGCGCAAAGAACTGGAAAGGTGGGCGAACGCCGAAACCAGAGCCTGGGAGGACAGTGTAACTAGGTCCACTGAAGACTCAAGCATGGCACTGGAGGCATGGAAGGACACCTTATCCAAACTGTTCAGATCCTCGGATGATAAACCTCCCTGAATGACGCAGATGTTTATCCCACTGCTAAACGTGAAGGCATAGAACACTAAACACCATACCCCCCAGCCCTTGAACTACTCCAGAAAGGACTCCTCCCGCTCCCCTGTGGAAATTGAACTCGCCCTCCCCGACAATACCAACCACCACTCGCCCATTGTAAGGAGACTGTTAATGTTAAGTTTGTTGTACGAATGTTGTTATCTTGTTTCATAAAGGCATAAGGCATCACTGCAATAAGTCTGTCAGGGGTCCTGAATAAAGGCCCGGACTAGTATTAATGTAAAACGCTCTTAACCATAAATGCCAATAAACAAATTTTAAAATAAATAGATGAGGTGTCACTTTCGCTATAATCTGTGTGCTCCTCACTCGCGGAATCATCAGCCCCTGTGTTTACCTCATTGATGCCTCTTATGCCCTGTTTGTCTTCGTCATCTGAGACCGGGTAAGTGGAGAGGTACAGCAGGTCATCGTCAGAGCAATCAACTTCTTCGATTTCTAAGATCTTTTGTTCTTCAGTCTTTTGGTCTGGTCTCACCTTTTTCTTGTTGTTTCTCGGCTGGTCAATTATACTCGGTTGTTCTTTTGGTATTGTCAGGTTTTTAATGAAAGCTCGGCATTTACTACTGCTGGGGGCTTTTGATGGTGGTTGATTTATTTGTTTTCTAGAGGGCCCTATGTTCTTGTGGTGCCCCCCTGATTTGTTATCTGCGGTCCCATTGTTCTTCGTTTTTGTTTGGCTGTCTAGTTTGTTATCTTCTGTGTTTATGTCTCTTGTTTTGAAGATCTCGCACACATTCCCCTTTTTCTTTCCTTTCTCCAGACATTTGTCCGTAGTGATGGAGTCTCCAGGCCTTGTTGTCGGTCTTTTACTAGAAATGGCCTCCACTGTTTCTGTTGAGTTGTTTAGCCTTCCCCTAGCGCTTCTGTTTAGGGGACTTTCTTCCACCTCAATCTTTGATGATTTCATAGACTCATTTCTTCTTCCTGGTTTAGACAATTTGCTCTTTGGTTTTTCTCTTGGAAGAATGTTACTGGTGATATCCTCAGTCGGGGGGGGTCTATCTTCGTTTTGTTTTACCTCCCCCCTCTCTTCACTTTGAGTTGCTTGCAGTTTCATAACGGTTACACTTTGGGTTTCTGAGTCCTCTTCTAAATTTACTGGTGTACCCATGCTCCTTTCTCCTTTATTTTCTTGCTCGTTAGATTCAGCATTGTTTTGTTTTTCTACACCTGGAATAACCTCATATACTGTTATTGTTCCTGAGTCTTTTCTTATAAAGTCCTTGTCTTTTTGATTGAACCTCCCTAGTTTTCTTTCTTTTAGTATAGGTTTGATTATGTCATGTAGCAGTTGGGTGATATTGGCGGTGCTGTTGTCCAAATTGTTTTGGATTGCTGAAATGAAACCCTCTACAAATATTGTTTTGGTATGTACCATTGCAAGTATCGTAGAATGGTCTCTTAATGTGTCCGCGATGTCCTCATACAGTTTCATGAATGGTGCTAGGATTCCTGACATAGTTGCGACCATTAGGAAATTGTCTTCCGTTGTTCGACCTGATTTAACCGGGTCTTCATTTCCCACTTGGTTTAATGGCAACGTTTGCGACGATTTGTCTTCGATGTCAACTTTGTCAGTCATTCCTCTTTTTTTGTCAACGTTTTCGGTGCCTATGGTCTTGTCTTTTAGTGCGTTCTCCATATTCATTGACGTCTCCAACAAAACTGCATCTGATATTTCGACTCC
Organism: Ambystoma mexicanum; assembly: GCF_040938575.1. Lineage (NCBI taxonomy): Eukaryota > Metazoa > Chordata > Amphibia > Caudata > Ambystomatidae > Ambystoma > Ambystoma mexicanum. The sequence goes on from NC_090924.1 coordinate 1,123,484,944, forward strand.
TGTCGTTTTCTTCATTTGATTAGTGCAGGCGGGGCTCCGTCTGCCAAAGCTGAAGCTTAGTGTCTCCCTAGCATTTGCTGGGGTTACTGTGGTTCCTCCATTTATGGTGTTTGGAGTTTTGGGAGCCCCTGTTGTTAAATTTGTTGGCAATGGTCCTGCCGTAAATGGTTTCCATATGATGCTTCTGGGAGCACCCTCCTTTTGGTTGTTCGGGTATGTCGTCCTCTTAACTATGTATCTAGATGGGGGGCTGAACTGAGTTCTCGGATTAGCCCCCTCACGGCCTTCTGACTGTGCTAACTCCTTCCATGGCCTTTCATCCTCTGCCTCGGGTTTGAGTTTTTTCTTTTCAGGTTGTTCAGCATATGGCGTTCCCCTGTTGTTGGTAGCTTCGGTTTTTCTATCCAACTAGATACAGTCGCTTGACTTGCATTGTGACCTGTTCTTGCCTCCTTTGGGCTTACCCAGGGCTCAATAATAGAGACAACTGACCAGATTTTGCATTTGGTCTTCCACTGGCTTGTCTGTGATTTTTTGTGTGGCCTGTTTTGTCGAATGCTCTGCTTCCGTCTGTAGGCTTCCTGCTACAATTTCAATTTCATCTGTGGCGGCTCCCATGGCTTTGGGTGGTACTCCGGTATTAGAGGCCGCCTGCCCATTGTCTATGTATAGCGCAGTGCTAGCTCCAATTTTTACTTGAATATTGATGGGGCAGAAACTTTGATTTAATAAGGGGTCAGGGGTCGCTGGCTGGAGTTCTGCCTCCGCAGCCCAAGAGGGGGTGGAGCAAGTCACATCCGTATCCCTCACTATGCCCTCTGCCCCTTCAGTCTGTTCATTGTCTCTCTTTAAGTGCATTTTGTGTCCTTGCTCCCCTTCAGTGAGTCCCAATGGCACGTGCAAATAAAGCTTACCTTCTTTCATGTTCTGCAATTCTTTGGCGGCACTGTGGTCAGGCACTCCGCGCTCGGCCCGCCACCTGACACCAGACACTCTGACACACTCTGCTACGCTTCGCTTGACTTCTGGTTTTTGAAGTAAGCGGGCGTAGGGAGGTGGAGCATCAGGCAGGTGAGAAGGCAAGTGAAAACAGACTCCTGTGTCTTCAAAGTGAAAGTAAAAAAAAATAAAAAAAAAAAAATAAAAAATAAAATCAAAAATAAAAGCAGACTCCACGTAGTTTTTGCTTCAAAAACGTCTTCCAGTCTTCCAGCAGCAATTTCGCAGCAATTTCGGGCGGCAATCCAAAAGTAGTGGCACAGGCTCCACGGCACACCGGACACTCTGACACACTCTGCTACGCTTCGCTTGACTTCCGGTTTTTGAAGTAAGCGGGCGTAGGGAGGTGGAGCGCCAGGCAAGTGAGAAGGCAAGTGAAAACAGACTCCTGTGTCTTCAAAGTGAAAGTAAATAAAAAAATAATAATAATAATAAAAAAAATAACAAAAAAAATGAAAGCAGACTCCACGTAGTTTCTGCTTCAAAAACGTCTTCCAGTCTTCCAGCAGCAATTTCGCAGCAATTTCGGGCGGCAATCCAAAAGTAGTGGCACAGGCTCCACGGCACACAGGACACTCTGACACACTCCGCTACGCTTCGCTTGACTTCCGGTTTTTGAAGTAAGCGGGCATAGGGAGGTGGAGCGTCAGGCAGGTGAGAAGGCAAGTGAAAACAGACTCCTGTGTCTTCAAAGTGAAAGTAAAAAAAAATAAATAAATAAAATAAAAGCAGACTCCACGTAGTGTTTGCTCCAAAAACGTCTTCCAGTCTTCCAGCAGCAATTTCGCAGCAATTTCAGGCGGCAATCCAAAAGTAGTGGCACAGGCTCCACGGCACACCGGACACTCTGACACACTCCAACATGATCTTCCAACTGTCTCACAACTACCTTCTCAAGAATCTCTCTCAACAATTGAAGACTGGTGATTGGTCTAAAGTAGGAGAGATCATCATATTCCAGTCTTGGTTTCTTTAGTACATTTGTAATTAAAACCAGTTTCAGATACAATGGAGAGATGTATTAGTTTAAAGATGACTGAATTAAAATCGAGAGGTCAGAAAGTGATGAAGAATGTTGTATTTTCCTAAATTTAGTGTGAATTTAACTGTCTAGGTATTAGGTGGGTTAAATTGATTTAAGTATGGAATTTGGAGTAAGTACAGTATCATCATGAATGGAGGCTTTATTTGGGAGTTTGTTTTGAGTTGAACATATCTTTTTCATAAACTAAATGTCTACTGATACAGTTATTGACTGAGAAAGTTGATACTGGAGCATTTAGAAGTTGAAGACTGAGTTGCAAAGTGTCAAAGAGAGTTTGTGGGTCAAAGCCAATTTTTTGAAGGGTTTGCATATTCTCTTCCGATGGGTGAGGCTAATCTAATTAAGGGACTGTTCAGATTGAAGCCATTTCACTTTTTTCATCCAAATTTATTAAAGTCCAACTATTTACAATAAGCATTAGAGAAAAACAAAGATTGGTACATGGTCTGCGCTGTTTTTTTACACTATGGGTGTGTAGTCATTAACAGTATTGAATAATGTATTTGTCCCAGTTACATTTGTTATTTGGAAAACAGCAGATTCAAGTGACTGTTGTAATTTAGATGTCGGAGATCAGCAGTGTTGGAGGTTGCAAACATGGGAACAACAGATTTACCTGTTTCACAAAAACAGAAAATATGCAACAGAATGGGAATCAAGGAATGATCAGAGCAATCACCAGTGATTTTAGATGAACAAGTAATAAAAGGGCAAAATGTCCAGAGAACAATTTGGTCCATGAACCTATTGGTGTAAATGAAAAGATACCAAAACTATTTTCTTTGATCATTTTATTTCTTAGCTTTGTCACTAACCTCGAGTCCTACTTTGAAGCCCTAAAAAGACAGATTTTTGGCTTTGCATTTTCTTAATTTTGTCCCAGCCTTACTGCCAAAAATCCCGGTTGTGGGGTGCATATTTACTTTTCAAAAAATAACATTTATTTATTTTTGCATTTATTTCAGCACACAATATTCTCAGGCATCTAGGCGCTAGTTACAGAAAGTGATTATGGAAGTTAATTACAGGTAAATTTCCTAAGCAGCACAAGGCTGCACAGGTCCTAGTATATAGTTACAGATAGCTTGCATGAGCAGCACAAGGCTGCACAAGTCATAGTAGGTAATTTCAGGTAGATTGCAAAGGCAACACATAGCCACACCAGTCTAGATAAGGATAGGAAGCACACATCTGAACAAGTCAAAATAGGTAGTTGCATGTAAGTTGCAGACAGAGTTGGTGTGTGCAAACAACTTGGCAGAGCCTCGCCTCATGTTACGGGGGGCTACATCAAGTATATGCCCAGGTGATCATAGAAACAGTAACAGAGAGATAAATTCAGCTAGATTCGGTTTTTAGGCAATCCCGTTCAGATGCACAACTTGGCAAAGCCACGCCTCATGTTACTGGAGGCTACATCAAGTAAATGCACAGGTGAGCATAGAAACAGTAATGGATAGATAAATACAGCTAGATTTTGTACCCACAGTAACAAAACCGACACCCTCCCCTATATTGGAACCCCACGGACATATTGCCTTAAGTCTAGACTGCCACCGCCACTAACCACCTACCCATGCAAAGGATTCACTAGATGTGCCAGACTATCAGCACACTCTTGCCACAAACTTCCACACACTACCAATACACAGCTGATCAAATTGGAAACCAAAGCACATCACACTCCCACCTCTCCCCCAGCCGCAATGCAAAGCATAGCCAACTCAACCCCAGCCAGGAACAAGACAAACACCCATAGCACCCAGACCCACATGCCCCACCCCACCAACCCCATTCCAGCACCTTCTTCCCTGATCAAAGGATCACTCCTCAATGTGCACTCCCTAGGTGCCCACGCCATTGAAATACATGATCTCATCCTAGATCACAATCTTGATTTCTTAGTCATCACTGAATCATGGCTGCACCCGGCGTCAGGCTAAGCACTTATACTGGCCATTCCGCCAGACTTCACTATATTCAGATCATACCGTACTCATTAGGAGGAGGGGATGCCCTCATAGCCAAAAATCACCTTCAACTCAGGTCCCGTCCCTGCAATAACTTGGAAGGCTAGGAACTACTACTCATCAAACTTACCACTAATCCCAACACCACCATCAACTTCCTCACCACTTAGAGAGCGCCTAACCACCTCAACCACCCTGAATCCAATATTCCATTTCTTATCACACCCTACATCAAGCCAAATACCAAATTCATACTGATTGGGGTCTTGAATCTAGGATTCGACGATGCATCGGACCACAAAGCAAGTGCGTTACACTCCTACCTCTCTGACATGAACCATGAACTTCACGTGGCTCATGAATGCACCTACGCATGTTAAAGGCAGAAGAATAGATTGGATACTTACCCTTAACGTACGTCTGACTGTCAACTCCGTTTCAGCCATCAACTGGTCTGATCACCACCTCATCTGCTTCCAAATTCTCACATTAAAAACCTTTCAGTTGAACCCATCTCCCCAGACTTGTCAGAGACACTCTCTACACAAACCTGCACAGGTACCGACGCTAACTGCCTCGCATACTCCTACCATACCTGCCTCATGACCACCATCAATGAACTAGCTCCTATCAAAACAAAAGTACCACAGCCTGCCAAACGCTCCAACTCCTGGTTAGAAGATAAGTTAATAGTGCTAAGGCATAACAAAAGAGTGCTGGAACACATCCATACAAAAACCATAACTATAGAGTCGGAAAAAGCCTACACCACATCCAATCAAACATACAAATGCACCTTAATAGAGCAAAAAGCCAATGCCCTTAATACCTGCATAAATAATGCAGCATTTAACACCAACAAGCTGTTTGCCATATTGAAACAACTGGAAAATCCATTATCCACCACCTCCGCAATAAATACCAGCAAAGCCTGGTGAACCACCATACAAAATGCCCTAGCTTTAAAAATGGATACGCTCCAAAATAAAATCACAGCTATAAAAACCTTACTAGGCAGCAAAGAACCCCTCACCTTACCACTGAACCAGAATCAGCAAACCCAACCTCAGCATTCAAATTCTGCCAGGTCAGCCAAAAACATGTCATTGATACAGCTCCAAACTCAAAGCCTCTACTTCTAAAGGAGACTGCTTCACAGCTAAACTCGTCAAATTATGTGCTTCCACCCTAGCACCCACCATCACACTTGTTGTTAGCTCTCCTTTGCTTCCATGGAAGTCCCTGCCAGCATCAAAGAAGCCTGGGTCAACCCTTTGCTTAAAAACACATCCCTGGACCCGGCAATACCCACAGACTATCACCCAATAACGAATGGCACCTTTCTGCTTAAAATAATAAACAAAATAGCCATCTCCCAAATTCAATTCTACTAAGAAGACAACCACCACCTAGGTGCCAGATAATCAGGATGTTGGCCTAACCATGGCACCGAAACAGCACTTCTTGATCTAAAAATCCAAATGGATATAATAAGAGACACTGGTAACCTCAGCATTCTACTACTATTAGACCTATCTGACGCATTTGATCTGGTGGACCACGACAAACTTTGTAACACCCTCCTTACTGATTTCAACTTCTCCCAAGAAGCCACTCGCTGGGTCAAATCATTTCTATCAGATAGCTCCTCCAGAGTCAGCATTGGCAAGGAAGCAGCTGACCCTATCCCGTCCCGATAGGAGTACCAAAAGGCTCCTGCTTATCACCAACCCTTTACAATGCTTACACAAAGCTACTCTTTGCAGCACTAGATGCTATGGGCGTGATTTATACAAATTTCGCTGACGACACACAACCCAATTATGTGCAACTATGAGCAAGACACCATCACTGTCAACAAAATCTACGGCATCATTCAAATCTGGATGGCCAATAACAGTATTTGTCTTAACGACGAAAAAACAGAGATCCTCATTTTAGGGTCTCCAGAAAAAATCAAAGCCCTCCACAAAGATTATAACTCTATAACTATCGATGGCACACCAATCCCGTTTCTCCACCAAACTAAAATGCTAGGGGTTCACCTTAACACCAGTCTTACACTGACAAACATGTCAATGCCCTCTCATCAGCCACCTCTTACACCTCAAAACTCATTGCATTCAGTCGAAAATCTCTGACACCTCAAAACTGCATTAATCTATCCAGGGCACCTATTCTATCTAAGCTAGACTACTGCAATGTATTAATGCTTGGTGCCTCCAAACCCAAACTTGACTGCAACTCCTTCAAAATAAAGCACTGCGAGCAGCACTAGAATAAAAAAAAGCAGACCATATCTCTTAGATCAGAAGGGAGGCCCACTATCTTCCCATCAAAGCCAGCATCTCCTTTAAAACTCTCTGTATGACACACAAGTGTCTTAACAATACAGCTCCCACATATCTGAACAATGACATTGCCCACAAAAAGAACATCAGAACCCTCATATCTAGCAATAACTCACTCCTCTGCATCCCCTGCTACCAAAGGTCCAGGGCAGAGGGAAATAGCTTCATGGTATTAGCACCAAAATTATGGAATACCCTGCCACTCAACATCACAGACGAACCCGCTCACCAGATATTTAAGAACTTGGCTGTTCAACTCTCATGAATGAAGTATAACTCTCACCCTTTATCATATGACTCACTCATGATCCACTTTTTTGCAACCGGATTATGCGCTGAACCATATCTTCTCTCAAAGTATAATTGTAACTCTCATAATGACTGCAACCTGTAACCAGAAACGTAAGCCTTTGTAACTCATGCATCGCATTTTGTAACTATGTATTGCATTGTAACCAGACAAGTAAGCATTCTGTAACCTACGTCGTGATACCTCCGGGTCTGGGCATATAAAAAATAACTAAAATAAATTAAAAAAAATAAAACATAATTTTTTTTGGGCAATCCAGTTCAAATACACGACTTGGTAAAGCATTGCCTCGTGGTACGAGGGGCTTTGTCAAGTTTGGTCATAGTCATGGGTGTAGCTTCAGGTGATACTAGGTAGAGCTCTACCTGCTGAGTCCTGGAAATGAGCGGTAGTAAGTTTCGGGGCATAGTAGGCTAAGCAGGGAAGAAGAGACGCATGTGCTTCTTTTTGGGCACAGTGATGATGAGATTTGCGGTGCCAGGTTGTCAGATATTTGAACAAGGCTATTACTACGAGATTAAGATCGCACAGGCGATAACAGCATGACAGGCCAATTGGCGAGAGCAAGTAGAAATTAGGTAATGCCCTACATCCTAGGTCAGAGGCGAAAAAAGTCACAACAGAAAATTGAACGAGACACAGCATGAAACAAGAGGGAGCAAACGAGAGAGGCAAATGCTGGGGACAGCCACATCCAACAGTTGTGGGGCTGCATCAGCTGCGCATATGCTGCTTGGAGCACTGTACCATAGGTGATGTTTAGAGCTGGAGACACCTCAGGATGTGGATGGTGAGCAAGGGGGTGTGCAAGGTACTCTTATCTTGTTTGTTACGGAAACAGCTGTAGGGGCAGCTGGGGATGGAACAAGCAAAGTTGTTTTGAAGGGGCCAGGTGGTGAGACCCCGACATCCCCGGACAGGCACAGCCAGGCTAGAAGCCTTACCCATGGCCTTCCCCAGCAGTAGAATCACTTTCAAATTCTTCTATGTAGCAAGAGGGACAGGTTGGCTAAAGGGGTGTCCATATTGCAATGAAAGTAGAAAACACATCCATTGATCATTCTGATAGGGAGTCCAAGAATATCTTTGAGCTGTGAGAGAACGGATAAACCTGATTTGATTGTGTGTAAGTAATGGGTTGACATGTGTGTTAGGCAGAATCATATGCATTACCCTTTGGCAACACCACACACAATTAAGACTACAAGTGACAGTACAAATTCACCTTTGGTACAAGCCTGCACTACACAGTGAAGTGGTAGCGATGGCTGAGTAGCAATGGCGTAACAAAAGATATGGGGGCCCCCCTGCGAGCCATGCTGAGGGGGCCCCCCAACTCAGCAACAAATCAAGGGTTGCGCCACACTCTGGGCAAGCCTAGATTATCACACTTGCGCAATACGCACAAACGTGCTGCCGAACGATTATGCCGCACACTGCACTAGTAGAAAGATATACATATGTGTTTTCATATGACATACAGCACACTGTCTGAGAAAAATTGGCTAAAAAGCCAGAGTGTTTGCAATTGTTTTGTAGGGTAACACCAATCCAATAGATGCAAGTCACCAACAGAGCACAGGAACATTAAAGCGTTGCTATTAAAAATGCCATGCCACAATGAAAACATGTCAACTGGCTGCACAAGGTAGACCAGTGGCGACATGTAATAACAATATAGTAAAGCTTGCCAGGCCACATTTAGACATATCTAGACTGGTTGCACCAAAATGGCAGTCGAAGCAATAACACTCATCAAGAATAGAACACGCATTCAAGCCTGTGTCTCTGTGGCCTCTAACAACACGGCCAAACTCTTTAAAATCTGAAAAGAACTGGTCAATCCTGTTGAGGTCTTTACATCTCCTGTTCCTTTTAAGGCCCTCTGTATGGCTCTGTCATCTCACTTCTACGCTAAAACTCAGGACATCCTGTCCTCCATCTCCTCTTCCTCTCCCTCTTCCTCTCTCGGCCCCCCTTTTGCCATCTATACCTCTCTTCCTCCTTTCTCCTCTTTCTCTCTGACAACACCTGACAAGGTTTCTAGACAAGTCCGATCTATGAAAGTGTCATCCAAACAGGTGGTCTCCTGCTCCACCAGAACCATCAAGAACCATATTGACACCCTCGCTCCAGCCTTGACCGATTTCTGTAATCACTCTTTCCCCTCTCCCGTTAAGCACTCCCTCATGCACCCACTCCTCAAGAAGCTTTCTGCTGATCCTGCCTGCCCGGCAAACTATCGGCCAATCTCCATCACCCCTTTCCTGGGCAAACTGTTGAAAAAGCTGGCCATCTCCCAGCTTACTCTCCGTACGGAATCTGTTGGTTGTCTCCAAGACCATCAGTCTGGCTTCAGTGCCAGAGACATGGAAACTGCTGTCCTGAACACCTGTGAAGTTCTGCTCTCTAACCTTGATTCCAGCATTCCTTCTGTCCTCATCCTCCTTGATCTTTCCTGTTCTTTTGACACGGTCAACCATGCCATCCTGATCAATCCTGATCAATCGACTCCATGAGAACCTGGGCATCACGGATCAGGCCCTTGAGTGGCTGAACTCCTTCCACTTGGACTGCCCCTCACAGGTCCAACTTGGTCCCTTTCTCCCGCTCCATCCTCTCACTCTGGTTTTTCAACCTCTATGATTCAGGATTGGTGTGCCTCCAACTATCTCTTCCTTAATGTCAGTAAGATGGAGATCCTTCTCATTTGGACTCCTGCCCCTGCTTTCCCTCTTTCACTCTGGCCGCCCGCCTTGGGCTCTCTTCCTTCGCCTTCCTGTGAGACAAACAACACTGGTGTCATCTTTGACTCCACTCTCTTTCTCTCCTCACATCTTAGACGTTGCCAAGAAGTCCCACTACCAGCTGCTCCTCCTCAAAGGGACTCTTCTCTTTCTCACTTTCCCCCAGAAGCTCACTGTCTGCAGAGCCCTGGTTCTCTCTAGGCTGGACTACTTTAACATCCTCTTTCTCAATCTGCCTTTCTCTACTATCCAGCCCCTGCAACTAATCCAGAAAAGGACTGCAAGACTTATCCTTGGACTCAAGCACAGGGATCGTATATCCCCAGCCATGAAATCTCTCCACTGGCTCCCGGTTGCTGCAAGTATCAAGTTCAATACCCTTTGCATTGTCCACAAGGCTTTCTGGGCCCGGGGCCCAGAGCCCGCACTACATCCAACGCTCTCTTCCAAAATATCTTCCTTCTCAAGCCCTTCGCTCAGCTACCTACAACTCTCTAAGGGTTAGACGCTTCTCCAGGAAGAGAGTGGGGGGTAGTTCTCTCTCCTCTACAGGTGCCTCCCTCTGTAATAGCCTCCCTGCCCCTCTCAAGCTTTAGCGGTCCACCTGAAGTTCTGGAAGCAGCTCAAAACTTTCCTCTTCTCCTCTGCTTTCTCTCTCTCCCTGCCCTGCTGGCCTACCTGACCTACCTGTCTGCTATACCGACTGGTTCCTTGGCTACCCTCAGAGTCTCACAGACCCTAACCACATGAAGATGTCTCACTACCAGTACAACAGGATCTGTGAACCCACACTCCAATTGGTGAATGGTATTGTGCCCACCTAATGCACCTCAGTACCAGTCTAGGAGCATGCAGGGAACCTACAAAGGCATTTGCGGAAGCTGGTCTTTGACCACTGGAAGGAGTGCTTGGTTAAAGAAAGCAGTGAAGCATCACCCAAGCTAGATCTGTGATCGTGGGAGGTGCAAGCTATGTCTGTAATCACCCTCAGTGGCCTAGAGGGAATCAGAGCAGTTGATCCTGATGTTGAAGTTGAGTACACCAGATGTGTGCAGTACAAAAGCCATGATATATCCTGCAAATTATGTGACAGAAATACATGATGTTGGCAGTGTCACAAGTGAAAATAATAACTCAATGGAACTCTAGCTCAGCCTCATATCAACTGCCACATGCATGGGGAAATGGAGTGCATGTTGATGGGGTGCCTGCATGGGGGCTGGAGTGCAGACTGATGGCTTGCTGAAAGGGGCTGAGGTGCAGGCCAATGACCTGCGTGCATGGGGCTAGATGAACTTGGAACTGCATGGGGGGATAAGGTGTAGTCTGATTGGAAACCTGTGGGGAACTTGGGTGCAGGCTGATGAGCTGGCTGCTGTGGTTACAGGCACAGCTGTTCCATCTGTGCCTCTAACATGATCCTTAGCTGGCTGAAGTGTAGGAAAAATGGTCCTACTCTTCCCATGGTTGTGAAGTTAAGATCTGCCTGCCTTTTATGTGTTGTTCCAGTGGAGTAACTTTGCTGGAAATGTTGGGGGGGGGGCATGACATCTGAAGATAAGGTGACCCAGCCAAATGAATGGGGACAAAATGGTGTGCCATGAAAGGTGGGGGGGACAAACACCCCTGTCCCCCCTAAAATTACGCCAATGGCTGTTTCAGCCCCCTAATTACTGGTTTTCATTGTGTGTGCCCTTTTGTGGGTTTTTGGTGTGTGTATGTTGTGTGATTTGAGCCACCTGTAAGGAACCACTTAAGCAAATACAAATCGCCCCTCCTCTCGAGAAGGAGCTATTTAAATGTGTAAAATGGCTGATAAATGAGTTGGTAGTGTCTTGCATTATTGGATAACGCAATTTTCACAGGTGTTAAATTAATTTGTAAAACCAAGGTTTTAAGTGACGTATAATCAGAAGGCAGCTTCATTGCCTTGTGATTGTGCTTCCATTACAAGGCATCACATTTTCTTGTTAACACACCTGAAGAGGCAGCACATAAAACCACTGGCTACAATATTCATGCTTGGTATAATGCCTTGGTTTTACATTAAAATGAAGCTGTTTGTATATGTAACCGCCAATGCCACTGTGAAGTCTTCCCTAAGTATGTCCTTGCCTACATACTGATGTGGGCACAGTGGCAGATAGAGGATTCAACGGAGTCATAGGAGTGTGGCTCCAATACATGGGACCCTTCTTTTCATCAAGCCTGATTTCAAAAACAAACATATACAATTACATTGGTGATGGAGTTTCCTCTGTGTGCTGTGCAGCACCACATAGGCTCTGCTCTCCAAAGCTCAATTGTTGTTCAGCAACCAAGTTGAGAACCTGACGGGACATGCATATGTGTTATTACGTGTGTTTCCAGCCTTTCTGTTGCAGGCTTCTTGAACTTTGTTGGCCCAGACAGGAAGGAAGAGTGATTAAAGCATTGAAGGTTACTTTTTTCAAATCTGTTTGCATGCATGTGTGTGCGTGTTGAATGTTAGGCCATATGCTGATGTGTACGATAGTCCAGTTGGTGTGCATGTGTGTGTATGCTTGGGTGTGTGTGATTTACTGAGTGAGTGAGTGTGTGTATGTGTTTGTGTGTGCATTTATTTTATTTGAATGCTATGATATACATTATGTGCACAGGCATCGTGCACATGTGAAATTCTCCTGTATACCGTTGGTGATCTGGCATCTATTTGTTTTTTTCATGTGTTACTCAATTAAACTAATTGTAGTTGTTTGGCGTGTATCCTATTTTTCTTAAAACCTTTAGTGGCAGGCTATTATGCAAGTCTATGCAAAAAAGGACGAGCATACTCTTAAAACAATTTTCTGAAAAAAGCACCTTTTCAACCCATTAGTTTAAAAAAGTTATTGAGTTTTTCGGAATGCTTGTGCCATCTCAGGATCCCCCAACCCTTCACCCTCTGATACTCAACGTTGCTGCTGCCACTGTGTATGTAAGATACATTATTTTAAACTGCATAACACCTAGTACAGTGACGCTGACAGAATGAGCAGCTGATGCCAACACATCCCTCTACCCAAAATATCAAAGGGAGTAAAGACTGCTGCTAAAATGCATCCCATATTTGCCCATGCTTTCAATATGTTTTATTTATTTATTTGTTTTTTATAACGCCCCTAATACCATACCAGAGTTTGGTTTCTAAGAGCGGATCAGGGATCCTCTATTCAACAGAAAACCCATCACTCTGGTACCCATTACACAAATATAGATTCACCCGTTGTGTTTCTGAATTTCAGGCAAGTTACTGACTACTTAGTTTTCTAGTAAGTCTATTGAATTCTAAACATGTTTATGGAGTGCTCAATTTGTAGTTCAAGTAATTAACCAAACAATTATTAAAAGGAGGATGACAAATAACGAATTAAGTACAACAACACATAATATAACAAGTGTGACGTTTTCTGTTAATAATTTGGCACAGCACTGATCCACATAATCTATCTTTCGGTTTCTCTGAAATAGTAGTTGCACATATACCTGAATAACACCAGTGTTTTGCTTTTGGGACATGGGCCTCATTACAATGTTGGCGGTCAACGTATGAACGGAGCCGGTAAGGCACCGGCACCGTTCATTACACGCTGCCGAATTACGAGTTTTGGTTGCGGGTCTGGTCTGACCTGGCGGATTGTGCGGCACCCACAACCAGAAGTCGGAATTGCACCAGCATTGTTATATAACGGTGCCGGTGCAGCCATGCTCCCCACACACATTCTGCCCTATGGGGCAGAATGGGGATCAGGAGCCCGGTTATTGCCCAATCGCAGGTGGTGGTGCCGGTAGCAAGTTTGGCGGTAGCCGTGCCTGTAAAACAGTAAAACAGGCACGGCTACCGCAAACTCGTAATGAGGCACAATTTGTGCCTCATTACGAGTTTGGAGGTAGCCATGCCCTTAACCACTCCACCACACCACTCAGCCCCACTGACTAGTTTATCACATGAAGATACACTTACCTGTGAACTCTTCTCTATCTCACTTTACCCCACTATATCCCCAATACACATGCCTCAGCTTATTCTACTGCCCTCTCCCTACCTAATCCAACAATTCTCCTACTACTCTTAAAAAGGGCATGGCTACCCCCAAACCCGGGTCCGGGTTCCCTGGATGGGGAAATACCGGGCCATTCCAACCTTGGAGGGCCCGGTATTTCCCCATTCAAGGAACCCGGACCTGGTCCATCCCCATTCCCATTCGAGCCCCCATAGGGCTCAATGGGAATGGGGAGCATGCTAACAATGGCCCGTTAATGACAGGCCTGTTGTTAGCATGCTGGTCCGCTCGCGGGACCCGCTAAGGACGTCTGGTAAAACCAGGCGTCCTAAGCGGGTCCCGTGAGCGACCTCGTAATGGGGCAGTAAGGGTTTAATGGCTCCGGCACCTTTACCGGCGCTGTTAACACTTTACCGCCCTCCTTGTAATGAGGCCCAAAGTATGCTCTGACTGTTACTTTTTCCTCCTCCTCCCACATCACCGTGGTGAAGTGTCTTGTGGCAGAACTAGCAAAAGCAGGGCCTGCTGCATGTTTCTCTACCACCACCCCACCCTACTCCCAAAACACTACTCTACCCACCACACCATAGTATCCCACTCCACCAGGCTACCCCATGCCACAACTCTACATCACCCACTCTACCCCATTCTCACCACATGCGTACCCCTCCTCAATGCTGTCTGATGTCAAATAATCCCATTCCATTGGACACTTTCCCACTGGTTCTATCCTGCTCCCTCAACTGTAGCATCACTCACTATTTTCCCACTATTCTACCCCACCTCACTTCTGTACAACACCACACTACTTCTCTCCCACCCCATGTATCGACCTGACCCCCGCTATTCTACCTTACCACATAATCTACATCTTATACAGTACCCACTCTAGTCCACCCACTCCATCCCAACCCATTATTCTACCCAACTATAATATTCCAGCTCACCACTCTTCCTCAGCCCACTACTCTGTTGCCATCATCACCAACCCACTCACATTTACCTTACTTGACTCTGCCATTACTCACTCTACACTACTCCACTACTCTACCACACTCCAATACTCCTCCCTGCCACTCTACCCATGCTCAGTACAACATCCTATTTATCTACCCCATTTATCTACCCCACCTCACAACTCTACCCAACCTCACCACTTTATCTCACCACTTTACGTCACCCCAGTGCTCTGGACCCTCTGTCCCCGTGCACTTTACCATCACCAACTCCACCACTCACTCCACCACACCACACCACTCAGCCCCACTGACTAGTTTATCACATGAAGATACACTTACCTGTGAACTCTTCTCTATCTCACTTTAGCCCACTATATCCCCAATACACGTCTCAGCTTATTCTCCTGCCCTCTCCCTACCTAATCCAACAATTCTCCTACTACTCTCAAACCACACTCTCTTCCACCCACTCACCCTCTTCTGACCACAACATACCACAGTATATCCCTCCCCTTCTACTCCTACCTACACCACTATGCTACACCCACTTTACCTCACCCTACTCTATACCCACCTCCCCTCACTCGACCTCCACATATGCTACCCAACTCACTATACTGTACCAAACCTACAAGCATCCATTCAACCACTACCCCACTTTACCTCCCTTTCTACCACCACACACCCGGTCCTCTATGCCCTACCCACTCACTATACTCTACCAATGCCCACCCAATGCCGTAACTCTGTCCCCCATACTCACTCCTCTCTCTTAATACCCACGCACCATCTCTCACCCCTCTCAGCCAACACCCATACACCCTCCCTCATCACTCTCTACGGCCATACATCCACCCTATCTGACCCGACTGCACTTCCACTGCACTCCTCCCCTCAGTACTCTAAACCTCCTACCACACCACTTTCTACCTACCTGCCTACCCTCACGACCCTATCACTCTATACCTCACTGACCTCTATCCACAACAACTCCCTCCTAACTGCATCCTCTCCCCCCTCATCCCACCATCTCCCACCTCGGCCACTCTATCCCCCCACACACAACCTGCAACCCACTTTAGCCCTATCTTCCCAGCCTTACTCCTGGCACCTTCGTATTCCCACCATACCCTAATCACTCTAGGCCCACACACCCTACCTCAGCCTGTCTACATGCATACATGCACCCAACCACCCTAGCTCACCACTTGCTAACCCCACCAACGAATCATCCCTATCTCACTCTGGCTACCCAGACTCACTTTAGCTGCAATGTTCACACCTGCCTACTTCCTCCAACTGTATCTCCCCCAGACTCCAGCTCACCGATTTAATCACAGTTATCATTTTAAACTTAATGTTGGCTGACACAACATGCGCCAAAATAATTGGTTTTGTTAATGCATGTCTTGTTAAGCTCTCGTAGTGGGGCGTTATTTGTCGCATGCACGCTGGGCATTGTTAAGTTCAAGGCTTCCATCTGCATCTGCAGCACTGGGGATGTGAAGGCAGAGTGAACTAAGGTGGATAAAGGGTTGAAGGTAACTGAATGAGTGATAAATAGATCCGATGTGTGGAAGATGCTAGAATGAATGCAGATGATTTACTCCTGATGGAAATCAGGCAAATATAGTGATACATCGGGCCTCATTACATGTTTGGCGGTCTGGAAACAAGGGTGACGGTAGAAACGTATCGGCAGCCTTTGCGGACCACCAAACTTCGAGTTTGCCGCTAGGGGCACGGGATTCGCAGCAGGCCCGTACAGGCCCCTACCAGCAATGTTTTCACTGAAGCACCAGTGTGCGTCAGTGACCCCATGCCCGTGGAGTCCTGTTGGACTGTTCGGGAATGGAGATTTACCATTTCCGTTGCCTGCCATAATATCCCGGTGGCACCGGGAAGTCCGACGGCGGAAACAGTGTTACGGTATTGCTGGTAACCAGCTGTCTATCAGTGGGTTTTGTCGGCAGCCCCGTAATGACGGACCTCTTGGTATTTGCCTTCCCTTAGGCATGAATGATCAGTAAAATTCCCTCAGTGATGTTTTGTGTCTGCTCTTCAGGGCCCAGTGAATGTTCTTGACATAGTTGTCTACTTCACCAAAATCGTAATGTTGTTCTCATTAAAATTAGGAAGGGCTACTTTCGAACACCTGCATTTCGAACACAACTATATGTGGAAATGAAGGCGAGTGCTTTGCTCAATAGTCGCATACCATGTTATTATGCGTGCTATCATCACAGAAGTATGGAATCTGATCCTGTAGCCAACTTAACCCACGACATGACTCGCTTCGCTTTCTTAATGTATCCACTGTTTTTCGAAGCATTCTTTATGTGATGTGTGGTTCAAGGTTCCAGCGTCTCAAAGGAGCTGAGTTTAACATTTTTTTCAACTACAAAAACACGAACTAAATGAAGTGTGAGCTAGGGATTGTTCAACCAGCCAAAATATTCAGCAAGCCATCATTTCTCTGTTCGCTCCCCATTGGCAGTCTGCCAAGGATCCATGGAAAACACGTGAATGCCTTTTTTAAGCAGATAGGAAACAATCGCTGTCACACAGTTTTCCAGGTCTGATTTATACCGAGTTTCACCTATTTGCGGAGACATTTAAGAGCAGAACTTCTGGAATTTCGAGATAATAAATACCTCCAATATTTAACAAAAGGCAGAGTGTGTTTGCTGGAAATCATCCTGAATGTATAAATAATACCTTTGCACATCACTAGCGGTCATTATCAAATGTTTTAAACTTCTGATGGAAAATGTCTTAAAATATGCAATATTTGAAGCCACAACGGTGCCAAGACATAAAGGGATTAATACACTTTCCGTATTTGTTTTCATCGCCCATATGCCCACCTTCATTTAAGGTACTTGCCTGCACAGGGAGTGACCGGCTGCAGGATCAATCTTCAAGCATCCAAACACTCCATTTGTATGTAAATGTTGGCACGTGCTCGACATTCGCAAATGCAGTGCAGTGGCCATCAAAATGAAAGCATTTACTCTATCCAATGCCACTTTACATGTCATTACAATACAGTGGACAGCTGCTTCCACCTGGGTAAAGAGCTCGGGGCATACCACCACATGCAAGCATACTAGCTGGGTATCGACAGTGATGTGTGCTATAGGGCACGTCACTTCCAATGCATTCATGAATCTGCATTGGTATTATTTCCACAATTGATCAATTTAGGGAGAGGTAAGTTTAGAACCCTGTCACTGTGGGTGTAAGCCTCCTTCTTACACCAACAGCTGACATGAGGCAGGAGAGACCAGAAGCAGCGGATTGGGCTTTGCATAGGCATGAATTGGGGATTTCACCAAACATACCAGTTCTTCCTTGATCAAATTCTCAAAATAATTTAACACTTTCGTGAGCTGCTTCTGTTTTTCAAAGGTTGGAGAACCTGGAGCTCTTTGTATTAACCCAATGGTAACAAGATGGCACTCCTGCAATCCTTTACTCACATATGTATGCATTCCGCAATCTCCTCCAACAATTTTCCCTTTTTACATTATACCTACAATTCGTGCATGCATATGTGTTCACTTCTCCTGTGTGTGGAATCCAGTGAAAGGTCTGAACATTTTCTCCTGTGACTTCCTGGATGCCACCTTGTAATTTATTTATGTATAAGCACAACTCGGACCAGAGGGTATCTTGGCACTATGGAACCAGAGTCAGCAGGCAAGCAGAAACAGGGACAGTCGGCTTAAAAAGATTAATTGTAAGTGCTTTCCTGAAGGGCATATGGTCACTAAAGGTCTGAAAGGTCAGGGGGCTAAAGTTAGACAGGACCGGGACTGTGACCGAAAAGGCATGCCCCCCGATAGTAACTTTTGAAAAACGGGCATCCACAAGAGAAGATGATTTGCAGTGCAAAGATTCTCAAAGGGGGTATGTTTGGTAAGTAGCGTGTGTAGTTTCTGTGTAACAAAGCCGTAATGGGCCGGTGAACAAGACAGAGGGTCTTAAATTTAATTCTGCAGGCAAATGGCAGCCAGTGAATTCTGCGAGAAATCCGGGGAGATTTGGGCGCATTTGGGCAGGCCAACAGCCAAGGGAGCAGCAGAGTTCTGTACCACTTGCAGGCACTGGATTAAGAACTAGGACTGGGCAAGAAGTGTAGCATTGCAGTAGTCAAGGATCCCTGATATGGACGCTGGGACTACCACACAAGGCAATTCAGATGGAACATACAGGCACATTCTCCTGATCATCCTAAACTTAGCGTGGCTCGCCCTACATCTCGCCTTGACCTGAGGGGAAACCGAGAGAGGATGCAATTTAGACTTCAAAGATATTTTACCACATGGAATGGAATGGGTAAGGGGCCCAGTGATAAGGGCCAGAAAGCATTAGTCCGAAGGGCCCGGGCAGCTGGAGAACAGCTTAGTAGCATAACCTTCGTTTTTTTTAATGTTAGGTTTCAGCCAGTTAGCGTTCATCCAGCTGCCAATATCCACCCAGCAGTTCTTAAGCTGATAGGCCATTGCACCCTGTTCAAGATCTAGTCTAAGGATACATTGGATGTCGTTAGCACAAACATAAAAATGACACCCATGGCAGTCAATCAATTTTTCCAACGGGAGAACATAAACATTAAACAACAGGGGAGAGGGGAACTCCACAGGCCAAACGAGAGGGTGCAGAAAAAAAGGAGAGAGAGACAGCACCTGCGTCCGACCGTCAAGGCAGGACTTGAACCATTCAAGGCCGGTGCCACCAATCCCAATTTCCTCCTGTTAATGGTTGCATTGTATCATACAATTGCTGAATATGATCCACACAACGTCATTCACATCTTTATGGAATACTGTTCTCAACATCAGTAATAGCAAAAAGTTGACAGAAAAAAGGACAAAAATGGAATAATGCATGTTGTGGTACCAACAAGACTAAATAAATATTGCAATAATAATACGTTCTGGGTGTTGTGCCAAATAAATATGAACCAATATTACAGTAGGAATGAATATTTAAATTAGGGGTTTGTGCATAAGGTTATTGGAGGAATGGCACATATAATGCACACTTTTTTAATTCTACACAAGTACTTATTCTCTTCATATAGAATGTTCAGAATAGTTTAGTTATTTACGTTTTCTTCCAGCCATTTTTTCTATCCAAAGATCTTCATCTATTTATTTACATTGTAACATGTTTGAACTAGCACAATATACAACCATATATGTTTACAGTGTTCTGAGGAATTTCACAGAAATTGCTGTTGGCAGTTTATCTTGTTTATGGGGGAAATTCAAAGGGAGAGATCCATTACTGGCAATGGGCTTTGAGAATCTCAGGGAAATGGTTCTACTTTGGGATGACAGTTGAATGTTTGTAGAAGTCATAATGCTCCCCGCCATCAAGCCTTTTGATGTGTACTAGCTTTACTTGTTGTCACGTCAGTAGCAGTTTGAAAAGACTAATGTAACTAGGTAATAGGGAGACCAAGGTAAAGGGAGAAGTGTACATGTCAAGACGAGATTCTATAAGAGTGGAAACAACAAATATACAAGCAATGTCAGATAGAAAGTGGAAATGTGATGTAGGAGGTAAAGTTGCCAATAGGAAGAAGAGATGTGACCAATAGTGGGCAAGAAGGAAATGGAGGTCTCTAGCATAAAAAACAAGTTTTCACAATGGGAAGAAGAGTATGACCTGCTTCCAGGAAGGAAGGCCAGAAATGAGAAAACCATAGATTGGGAAAGCTGCAAAAATCAATGACTCTGACATATCAGATTTGAGCATGACAGAGTTGTGGCACATCCACAAGGCAATGGTAGAGTCCCCAGATGCCTGCCAAGTCATACAAGGAGCTGGGTACCATCATCATCATAGGTGTAGACAGGGCCGGTCTTCGACCAGATTGCACTCGAGGTGGGAAGCATGGTTGGCACCGCCAACCCCCAAATGAAAACAAAAATGACATGTTAAAAATGTTGTAAACAGGGCATTCAATTAACAACTAGATGGAAATACAATAAAACATGGAATCACTGAGATCAATGGTTCAGGACACCATCAAATACATTGGGCCACAAAAGTGATACCGGCAGGTTGCCGCCAGACTTGCAATATTTACTGGTGCCTGGCTTGCTGGTGATACGGTAGTATTATGACCCCGGAGTTCCGGGAAGTCAGACACCGGTAATTGTAAATCCGCATTCCCATTTGAGTCCCATAGGACTTGATGGGAATTGGGACCACGAAAGTACCAGCACTGTTAGTAATGGTGCCGCTGCTTCCGTGAAACTGTGTGGGTGGTTGCTGTTCCGCCCACCAAGTCTGACCCTGTGTCACAGCTTCGTCTCCAGGCACAGGAGTGGCACGAACCAACCACCCCCTCCGCGTTCTGGGCACCTGAAAGGCAAATCTTACACAGGCTTCGAGACCCCGGTGGGGAAAGAGGGTTAGTGACTCGTTGGTTGGATAGGAATTGGTGCTGAGGGTAACCCGAAAGAGGGTTGGGAGAGGGGAGGTGGGTAGGTAAGGGGACAAAGGATAAGCAAGATGAATAACAATTATACACACTCAGTCTGAAAACCATGCACTGCATGCACATAATACACGTAGTACAACCAGGCTTAAGAGCCAGAAAGAGAATTATCTCTGGGGTGAATGCTGGCCTCCTGCCTGCGCACTCTCAGGTCCGGTGTCAGGAGCAGTTCAATGATGCAAAGAGACCATGGGCCTCCTTACACAGTAGGTGGTGGACCAAGGTGCACCGCCTTGGAGGAAAGGGGAATTACCGCCCTATTCCAAGGTTGGCGGGGTGGTATATCCCCCATCCCCCATTGCCCTTCCCCATTCCCATTTTTGCCCCATAGGGCATAATGGGAATGGGGAAGGTGCTAATTACGGTACCGCAAATTGCGGTACCGTAATTAGCACCCTGGTCCCTTTGCAGGTTGGTTTTTAACACCTGCTAATAAGCAGGCGTTAAATGACCAACCCGCAAAGGGACCTCGTAGTAAGGCGGTAAGGGTTAACGTTCACCAGTACCATTACCGGTGACCGTTAACCCTTACCGCCTTTCGTGTAATGAGACCCCGTGAGTTATTATACTGAGCGTGTTTCCTCACACACACAAGTCAATGCTCATGCAACTGATTAGTGACACCTCCTCATGCAAGCCCAATCATTTCCTGCTGTTTCCGAATAAGTTTGCATGCAGCCGTGACTGGCTAAACACTGTACATGCAGAAATATGGCTGCACGTGGCTCTGCGTTAATAAGTGTGCCCCATGCTGACTACCACACGTGATCATAGGGAATCGTTGTGCGTTATCTGCCGCACGTGGCTGGTTGCAACTTCCTTGCAGGCCATCCAATGCTGGTCGCGACTTCTCAGTGAAGTACGCATGGATAATTATGTATGCAAAACACATGCACTGCTCTAGGAGATGAAATGCCCTGAAATGCCCCATGCGCGGAATTAGGTGGCTGATATGAATGCTGCAGCATGGCCAATTTAGCTTCTCTGGAGCAGGGGGGACATGGGATTGTGGGCAGTGCCCCCTGCGTAGGACCCTGGCTGTGTAGTGCGCCCTCTGAAAGTTCACTGATTGGCGCTGCCTTGCTGCGTTTCACGCAGCTTCCCAGCACTTGGTTGGGCTACCCAGTGCTGGCACTACTTAGCTTAGATATGCGAGGGCCCTGGAGGAGGTTGTCTGGGGTGTGGCCCATCATGCTGCTCCCCTTGCTCAGAGCTCCGGAGAACACGTCTGCTTCGGGTGGATGCTTGAGCATAAGCCCTGTGCTTTTGCTCTCGAGCACATGTGCGCGCATGTCCCACCCAACGTGTAGTTTTGTAGTTCTTGGCCCGGCGGTTGCTTGGAAAAGTAGTTTGCAGGCTCCTTTTCCTGCAGAAAGGACATAAAAGCCTCCTGTAAGGCTGGATTCTTTTCCTTGTGGGTTTCTTTCTCCTGGTGTTTGTTGGTGGTCTCTGTCTGAGGCCCACAGCATGCCCCTTTACACATAGTCCCAGGACTTGCACCTGACACCCTAGCAGGTGGGAGGGCACCCACCCACAGAGTCATACTGTGCCGGTCGGGTAACAACAATGCTGCTAGAGGCTTACCGGCCCGGTTAGTACCGGGCCGGCACAGTGGCAATGAGGCCCATTGCCCCAATTTTTCGAAATTGTAGAATATGGAACAACTATTTGTGTTTGTGCAAGTAAAAATGTATATATATATATATATATATATATATATATATATATATATTACAGGGCTTGCGGTAGCGGCCCTGTAGTTATGGTTAAGTTGCTCAACCCATCGAAAGAGCACTTTTTGGCCGGTTTTAAATGGGCAAAAAGTTGGTGAAAAGAAATTAAGTATATCTGGGTTTAGTCCGCGGATTCCCTTCCCTATTTGTTCCGCAGACGGGCCTTCGATTGTCCGGAGGTTCGTATGATGTCCGGATATCAAATGCACCCATTAATTGAATGGCAACAAGCGTGAGGTGCGTTATATTTTTTAGAAACGCCCGCCATGTTGGATTTGTGGAACCAGCAATTGTCTGCAAACATCGCAGTAAGAACATATTAAAAAACAAACCATTGCACTTGTCCAACTAATGAAACAATCTCGGGGGAAGTTAGGGCTGATGATAATGGGATGGGATATGGCCATAACAAGCCAACAAACAGGCAGTTTTTCATCTCTGAAATTCGTGAACAGTTCGAGGGCAGCCCTGTGATGTTCGTGAACATCTTAGATGTTTGGGGGCATCTATACATATTTTTGCATTGCAGAGTTGGTTAAAAGTAGTTTTTGGATGACATATAACTTTGGCGCCATTAAATGAAACTGTATTAAATGTTGTGATAATATTTTAGGCGTGACCTTGAATGGTTTACAAAGTTTGGTGCTGTTTTGCCAAGAGGGAACAACATTAGAGAGGCCCAAACACCTTTGAAAGGCTTACTAAATTGGTGCCATTTCACAAATCTGCACAAAACTTTGCAAAAAGGTTTTTGACCCGGTTTTCAATATTTTGCAAAGTCTGGTGGGATTTTGTGAAGAAGGGGAAAAATTAGATGGGGTGTTTAACATTTTTAAATGGGTTATAACTTTGTTGCCATTTAACAAATGTGCACAAAAGATTTTAGAAAGATTATAGACCGAACCTTGAATTTCTCTGCAAAGTCTTAATGGATTTTGCCAACTGTGAGCTATATGGGAGTTATATAAGTATTTATATAACTATTTTATCTGTGTACATTTTGACCCTTTTAAAAAAAATGACATGGATGGATTTGCAGGAAAATTGTGCAAGGAGCATTGGCAAAGACTTGAAAGCATGTTTCATAGTGTCATAATGTAGGTACAACAAATAGTGATATACTACTGGTGACTGAGGTATAGCCGGTGGCCATGGGCAATGGCCAGATTGTCTGAGTCATGGCCTCTGGCCATGGGCAGTGGTCAGATTGTCTGAGTCATGGTCCAAGGCTACTGGCCATGACCACGAGAGACTGGCAATGGGGTTAAAATGGGCATGGCCACCAGGCAATGGCTGTGTGGTGAAGTCTTTCAAAATCGGGATAGGTTTGAAATAAATTCTGTCCGTGGCTACAGCCCGAAGTGCTGCTCATGATTGCATCAACAGATCGCAGTGACTATCGCTGCATACACTCTGCAGATAATTACCAAGCAGACTGAACCACGTGGTCACCAGGCCATACCTTGAAATAATTATCCACCCTTATTTGAGACCATAGCGGGACAAGATATTGGAATTGGATGCTGGACTCATCTCCACAACCTCGCAGCAATGACTAGCCCACAATCCACATGCCTTGAGAAAAAATCTAGAGAGTCGAATTACACGCTGTCTAAGTTCTAACAATAAATATAGCATCAACAATGGTTTTGAATACTGCTTCATTATGACAACAGTTACTTGAATAACCTAGTGCTGAGATGAACAAGGCTCACTCTCCTATTTGAAACCTAACATTTGAAGAAGGAAGGACACCTTCACAAAGAACCCCATCACCAGCAGCAGGGTAGTCTGTTTAAAGTACTCGATGAAGCACTGTGATCTACCCATTCTACCGCCCTGCAATTACTTGATAATCGTGCACTCTGATTTGATTATTGGGGCATGTCCCATGGCCTATACCTAGGTTTGTATGGGAAGAAATATTTTGCTTGCAGCTACAGACTGAAGTGTTTGATTTAAAAGTGCAAGAGACATACATGGTGTGTTGCACAAATATAGTTTATCTAGAATGTATCTCATTGTAGTATGATGTTCAGCCAGCATCCATATATGATGAAACTGACTATTACATCTAGTTGTACCAAGACAAGCTAGAGAGTGACCAGAAGCCATGTTTTTTTCACAAATTTCTTTATTTTTGTGCAAAACTCGCAATAATCTTTACTTTACAAGAAAACATATTGATATTGCACAATAAGTTGCAAACCCATTCCTCACTTTGCTTTTTAGGTTTTATTCTACACTGACATAAACTTTCAATTTCTGTATTATCAGACCTTAGCCTTCCTTCTTTTTTTAGAAATCACACAGTTATGGACTTCATAGCTACGTCCACTCTCATCGATAGCAGGAGGTACATTCTTTCCTTGAATGTAACACTCCTCATTAAAAACAATCTTTCTATATGAGAAGCGTGTTTCCATATTCCGCCAAACACGTCACAAATGTTGTCATCTGTAAGTACATTAACTGTTTCTATATTTCTTTGGAAGGGTGTAGTCACCTTAAGTAATTTCTTAAATTTGTTCAGTGCCAAAATGAACAATTTTGTTTTCATATGAAAAGCTTTTTTAATTATTACTTCTATGTTTTTCTTTTGCACAAAACGCTTTACAACATGTTTGAAATTGATAGCAGATTTGCTATCTTTTCTTTAAAAAATCTTACACTACTTGAAAAAATAGTATATTGTAAATATTTAATTCCCTGGATACGATTGTTGCTTCTGGCATGTTGTTGTTGCTTGCTTTATGGCATCTTAGAAAAATGCTGTAAGCACAAGGATTTTGGATGGTAAAGGTCAGTGATTGTGTTTTTTATATTTTTTATATTTTCAATAAATAATATGAATTGTTGTTTATATAAAATGTATTCAGAATATTTAGGTTTGTGATTTAGGACAGTATATAGGTATTACATGGAAGGTAGGGTTTTCCATATTTTATTTCGGTGTTTTCTGAAGAGTGTTCAAGCAGTAGTACATTATGCTATGGTTATGTGTGAGAGAAATATATTCCCTATATCAAATGTCCTTGCTTCTGAGTGTACCCCAAAAGGCATATAAGACTCCCCAATGAGAGTCAATGATGGACAAATCCCTGGAGGGAATGAGACCAAGACCAAGTGCGGTTGAAAGTAAAAGTCTTTTATCTAAATCGATATAGGGCATGCAAAGGACTCTGCAAACTCCGAGAGCGCTCTGTCTGACAATAGCAAAGACAATCATTTATATTACAAATACACGTCATGCATGAGCTAAGCTATAGGGGCCACATAGTCTTGGAGATTGGATGGTGACGACTAGCTACTATGTAAGGTGTAGGCGCGGTGCTCCATGATTGGCGGAGATCCACAAGGTGGCATCACAGAATGCTTAGGTCAGCTGGGCTCATCGGGGTGGAATGTCAGGGCGCAAGCTGTCCACGGAGATGCATTACTTTGGTGCTAACAATTTGCCCTTGTGGCCACTCATACACATTCGTCACAACCGTCTATGTCAAATTGGTATGTAAAACCTACAACACATCAATCTAATACTAGGGAGGGGACACAGAAAGACAGTATGCAATACGAGGCTTCCTTCATACATCATTGTAAAGTTGTCATTAACAAAGGGTCCACTCTCGTGGATCCAGGTGTCTTATCAGGGGGCACGGGTTAGGCTACCTTTATCATTCTACTCTGTTAGATGTAGTGAGTGATGGTTTTACGGTATGTTAGTACAGGGCGAATAACTGTTTCTATGGCCCATTAAGCTTAGGGTGAACTGAAATACTATTGGGTTGGAGGGGGCACATAGCTAATACCTCAAAAGGCAGTGGGAGTTGGGGCCATGTGGCTCGTAATTGTTCTTGGCCTGGCCAGGGCAGTACACAGTGATTTTTATGGTGGCATCTGGTGTCGGAGGCATGAGGGAAGGTAAATGCTTGGTGCGGGTCCATCAGGAATGCATGGAGTTGTAGCTGTACTGTTCCAACAACAGCAAACCGGGGGCCTTCAAGCTCCAGCGAGCCTTGAAGGGCGGAGGGGGGTAAAATGTGCAGCTCTTGAGAAGGAGGGGAAGATGGCCTTGTAACTTTTCGCGGGTTCCTGTTTACTAAACAGCATGAATACTATTACGGGGCCGAGTTGCTGGAGCTTAGGGGCATTATGTAAAGGGCACATTTCTACGATGCACACATACTCATGTTTACTGAATCAATGAAGGGACATTTTTTTAATAGCATTATGTCATATAACATTCATTACTCTGTTGCTTTGGCCTACAGGGGAAAAGTGTACACAAAATGTGAGGTAGAACCAGGTTGGTGGATGCATTGGTCACATTGACATATTACAACATACACTTATGGTTAGGATTTGTGCGCATACTCAAGGATCAGGGAAACAACAAACTCATCTATCATTTCAGTGACAACGGGTGTGGCTTAGTACTTTAAATGACTCTCAGGTATTCACAATACTCTCGATCATATCATACACAAGCATTTTATATAATGCTCTTTTAACCATTTAACCATTTTACAATAGCAGCGAAAATTGGTCAGGAAAAGGCAGATTCGAGTGTCACCATTACACGAAGATGTCCTGGGATGGGCAGGGGTCATTTTAATACGAGCAACTGGCATTAGCGGTTTTAGACCTTTTAACAGACAGTTTAGCAGCATAAATGAGACTTGGAGACACAGGAGTTTGATATTCATGTTTAACACTTCAGCTGGGGGAACAGGGTTGGGGGTCATGAGCACCATATATCATAGACGTAGGGGTTAGGCGCAGGGTCAGGGTATACTTGATAGAAACGACTAGGTTCTTTCCCAGACCCCAACTAAAAGTCTGGTCACTGCCAGGCCAATGATGTACTGCGGAAGGTAAATGATACAGTGTTTGTTCTGTTACTTGTTTGCATCTAGTTGCGCGTGAGAATGGGCATTCAACGGATCTGCCATGGGAAGGAGGCTGGGGGTAAGTGCAGGGTCCCTGTGTGCGGTCAAGTGGGGGGTGAGCTGCAGCTTCTGCATGCAGCCAGTTCCACTGAGGCCTGGGTTCAGTATATTCAAAATGGAGTCTAGGTGTATTACAAAAGGGTGTCTATGTTATGCTACAAGGCGAGCTGTGCAGCCTCACGTGTTGATCCGCAGCCACCCTGCTTCCCAGGTACATGGGGGGCTGCCGATGAGTCATGAGCCTCACTTAGGTGGGCAATGTGGGGGAGTGGGGCCCTAAAGACCTGTCCTCCCATACATTTCCCCCTTTCATTACTTAAGTAACGAATATTGTAATTCGCCCAACCGCTGGTGCTCTTTTTCATTGGCTATTGCTTCATCCCATGCTGGTGTCCCTTTGATTGACATCCAGGCTCTACACACCCCTCGGAGACTCTCTCCCACCCTAGCATACTCGTCGGGAGTGCAGGTCACATATATGCATCCCCCATTCCCTTCCAAGTCTACCCATACTTCGTTATACCATTCTCGTTCCAGGGGTTCCTATATTGTTGTGTGGTATAACCTGTCCACTATGTCCCCATCATAATATAATGCCACCAGCCTATATTTGGGTTCGGGATCCTCACGTGTTTGTACTTGTGCCTCCTGCATAATGTGTGCGCTCCTCTAGTGTTGCCCATTGTCACCATCATCATTGTACCATTAGGAACTGCGTTTGTGCAGCACCGAAGACCTAGCACACACAAAAAAGCAGGAGCAAAAATACGATAATGGGTATCAGCATTTTGACAGTCATTCCAAGCCAGGATGGTACCCATGAAAAAATGTTGTCGAACCAAGAGCTTGGGTCAACTCCACCTTCCTTCTTCATCCGCTCCCCCGAATTGTGCACTGCCGTGATAACGTATGACAGTGTTCTGTTGTCCGCATCCACAGAAGGCACGAATGTGTAGCACGTTCTCCCGATTTTTCGGCAAACACCTCCATCCATCGCCGTTAACAGGTCTAGGACATACCTGTTCTGCATTGTCATTAGCCGTAGGGCACTTAGCTCCAACTTGATTACGTTGAATCCTTCTTTAGTGTCGTTGGCCAGTTGGATCAGCTCCCAGCGTGTTATTTGCAGCCACTTTGCGTTGGCTCGCACCTGGATACTAGGGACGAGGGGGGAGGCAAAGAATGTTTCAGCGGAGTTGAATAGCTGGAACCTGTCAGGAATTTGTGCCAACAGTTCTGTGGATGCTTTGGATATGTAGTTGGATGATCTCCGATTTCTTGATATCGTACCTCGCACGTTGTCCGCAGACAGGACATGCATTGGCGGTTCTTCTGTTATTTGTGAGTGTTCTGGATGGTGGGCGGGTTGCAGTCCTTCTCTTCCTTCGATATGATTCTCTGGGACAACCATCAGGGCAGAGTGCAGCGTTGCCAAAGAACATGTGCCCCTCCAAGATTGCGGGAGGTGCAAGTATTCCTGTTTACCACAGACCCAGTAGGTGTCCATAAGGGCAGCTGTCCCTTTCTTCATGTCAGGGATGATGAGCGTTTTGTTACAGTTCTTATTTGTGCCCATGTTGTTTTTTCCCTCACCGAGGAAGCATAGTTCATATGTGATTTCTTTTTGCAATGTGAAGGGTTTTTCTATAACTGTCACCAAGGTTAATTTTGTGATGTGCTCGGTCCACACAGGTGCGCATGTTTTCTCGACCCATTGCAGTTTCTCTGCTGGCAGTCCTCGTAGCGCTTGTGCTTTGCATGTTATTACTTCCTCTTTCCACTTGTTTTCCGAAAATAATGTTCCTTTAATCACTAAAAACGGTTCTTTTAAACATATAACTCCTTTGGTTCTTGAGTAGCATATCTTCTTGTTTTGCAGCATTTCAAACGATACTGTGTGTGCGTGGAAGGTGTTCTTTATTCTACATATGGTGAGATGAAGGAGACACTGGGCATCTGCAAGAGGCAATTCTTGAGGCAGTAGTACCTCAGGCGTGCCTGAAGCGTGGTGTATCAGAGAGCATACGTAACAGCTCTCGTTGGTTGTTTGCTTGGCGGTGTAGCTCATATCCGCATACCACTTATTTCAATTATGTGGGTATCTAGGGTCTTCTATGGTGTCCAGCCCCAGCCAGAGTACTCATCATATTTTCTCCTCCCAACCTCCGTCTCCTGTTGCTTTTGAGGTACATTCTCGCATTCCTAAATGCTTGTTGTGTTGTGTTCTGTTCACCCGCCCCCCCTTTTCCCACTTGTCATATAGGGCTAAGAGCTTTTCAGTCATTTCTGCATTTTCTATCTGTATACTTGTGGGGGATTCATATTCTATGGACGGGCAGACTGTTGGCATGACATGGGTGGTGTCATATAACCATGATAAAACAGAAGGATTACGATCGTTTAACCTATAGACACTATATTCAGAGGTATTGTATGGGGAAGTGGGACATGGTGTCAGCTTTTTGCTCGTGTCATTTAGGTGCTGCGCGTGATCAGGATGAGTGTCATATCCCCATATAAGCTGGAAGCTGTCACATATAAGATATGCTCCTTCTTTGACCATATGGGTTCCGTTCCGTCCCCCTCATTTATATCGATAGATATAAATGCAACCGCCCAGTATAGAACCAGGCCAAACATTTATGTAAAAAATATGACAGCGCATATAAACAGACCACACTCATACGAATATCTATGCAATTCAAAATTTACATTTACATTCCTGTCTGCCCTAAAACTATTCGTAGCGGGCAGCCTGTCCGTGGCCATGGTTTCTCCTATATATTGAAACATAAAAGTGCATTAAGCATCCCAAAAAGCATTTATATTATTTTTACTTCAACATTTTCAATTGACCATTATATATATATATA
Source organism: Ambystoma mexicanum (assembly GCF_040938575.1). NCBI lineage: Eukaryota > Metazoa > Chordata > Amphibia > Caudata > Ambystomatidae > Ambystoma > Ambystoma mexicanum. The sequence continues at coordinate 1,123,515,419 of NC_090924.1, forward strand.
TATATATATATATATATAATTATTTTTTTTAAAGATGAGCAGTGTGAGAGAGAGAGAGAGAGACAGAGAGACAGAGAGAGATAGAGAGAGAAAGAGACATATTGCAGTGCATTATTAACATTATGTACAGTATAAAAGTAGTTCTTTTTATATTAAATCACTGTCTACTGGTATGAGGGAGTTGTTTCTCTCTTTTGACTTATAATGTCAGTTGTTCCTTCTTTTCCACTCTCTCATCCTGTTCCTGTGTAGCATTATCATAGGCTTTTCGAACGTCTGTTAAATGTATCCAATATCTCAGGCCCTTCACTTTAACCGCTGTCGGTGTGCAATACATTACTTCGTATGGGCCAAGAAACCTTGGAGCATTCCAACTATGTACAAAACTTCTTACGTAGACCATCTCCCCTGGCAGTAGTTGGCCTGTTGCATTTTCTGTGTTAGGGGTTGTTGTCTCATTTCCTTCTTCACTTGTGAACGGGGGAGCAAGCTGTCTTGCTATCATACGGGCTGCTTTTGTGAGCTTTGCCAGATAGTCATTGAATTCTTCACCTAATACTGTAGCACTTCTGTGGGCGTATGAATGCCTACATAGTGGAGAATTTGCTGTGTGCATGCGCCTTCCTGTTACAATTTCATGGGGTGACAGATGGTGGTCCTTGCTGGGATGATTTCTCAGCTCAAATAAGGCCAAGGGCAAACAGTGCACCCAATTTCTTTTCAGTGTAAAACTTAGTTTTGACAATCTCCCCTTAAGGCAGCCGTTGATCTTCTCAACCATACCGTTACTTTGTGGGTGATAAATAGAACATAGCTTATGTTTTATAACTAGCAGGGCCATTGCTTCCTTGAAGAGATCATTTACAAAGTGTGTGCCGTTGTCAGAGCAAATCATTTCACAAATTCCCCAGCATGGGAATACCTCCCGCACCAAGAACCTTGCATCACACTTGGCATCCGGGTGGGCACACGGTCCTGGCTCAGCCCATTTAGAAAATGGGCACACTACTAGGATCATGTAGCGCTACCCATTGCACCTCTCTCCCATATCTGCATAATCAATATGCAGTTCTTTGAAGGGGCCTGACGGTTTGGGTAATGTCCCCCGCAGTGTCCTCAATGTCATACCTGAATTATATATTTGGCATGTTGTACATTCCATTGCAAGTTTGGAAATTTGGTCCTGCAAACCTGGGACAAAGCAATTCTCTTGAATCTCTGCGGCTATGTGCTGTTTTGCATTGTGGGCTGGAAAGTGAAGTTGTTGGAATGCTATTTCTAGTAGATTGCAGCGCATAACTACCTTACCTGTGCTGTTCTGGCACCATAGGAGGTCTGGCGGTGGCTGGCTACACCCCATCTTCTCCCACAACTCTTTCTCCTCGTTTGTTGCCCCATCTTGGAGGTCTAATATTTGTGATACATGCATCGTATTATACCTGTCTGGGAGATGTTCCCTCCATGTTCTTCTGTATCAAGTACTCACCTGTCCTTTCTTTTGTTAAGTAAGATGCCTCCTTGGCGGCAGCATCCGCTGCTGTGTTCCCCAAAGAGATAAAATTAGTGTTGTTTCTATGGGCCTGACATTTCACTATAGCTACAATTGTAGGGTCTTTTAAGGCTTCTATCAATTCTTTGAGCAGTTCTACGTGTTGCAAGGGTGACCCATCTGCCCTGTGAAATCCCATTCTCCCCCATTGGGCCAATCCCCTGTGTACTGTGGTAGTCATGTAGGCTGAATCTGTGTAAATTGTGATAGCACACGCCTTGGCGGCATGTAAGGCTTCAATAAGTGCTACCAGTTCAGCCGCCTGTGCTGATATTGGGCTGGTAATCGCTGCTGTACTAGCACTTCATATTCCTCTTCGTCTAGCCTCACAACAGCTATTCCCGCGTGTTTTTCTCCTGTCTCTGAGTTTATTGATGCTGACCCATCTATGAAATATATTTCTCCTTCAGCTAGTGTGTTTTCACTTACTGTGGGTGTGTCCCCTCCTTTCCTCTGTATGTTGCGCAATTGTGTGCTTGCAAGTATTCCACTGTGCATGCTTCAGTGATGAATGTTGCAGGATTGACTGTTTTGCATCTCACTATGTGTACGTTGGCACTGGACAGAATAATTTCATACACTGTGACCCTCTGAGTGGTTAGTGTGCTTTTTGATCTTTCCAATATGGCAAATAGGGAATGTTCCATGAACAGTGTCACGGAACATCCCATCACAATTGTTGCACTTTTTTCAATTGTGAACGCTGCAGCTGTGAGAGATTGTTCGCAGGCGAAGTGTCCTTGCATTACTGCGTCCAATGTTCCGTTGTAATAGGCCAATGGTTTGTGCCACAAGGATGTTTTTTGTGTCAGTACTGCTGTCATGAGTGTCCCGCTGCAATGTGAAAATAAATAAAACTTGCGTTCATAGTCTGGGTTTGCGAGTACTGGTGCGCTTGAAATTAGCTCCTTAAGTGATGTGAAGGCGTCATCCAGTCCTGCTGACCATTGTATTTCTGTGTTTTCTCTTTGAGCTTCCTTGAGTCCCTGCAGTAATGGCCTTGTGTTGCATAGTCTGATATCCAGGCTCGGCAGTACTTACACATGCCGAGGAATTTCTGCATTTCCTTCACTGTTTTTGGCCTGCTTACTGCTCTGACTGATATGATTCGTGTACCATCCTATGAAATTAATTGTCCCAGGTACAATACTTCTTGTTGACAGTATTGTAATGCTCCTTTATCTACTTTGAAACCTTGTGGGCCAACAATGTCAAAAGTGTAATAGAATATTTCCTGCACTCGTCCTCATTTTTTCCACAAATCAGCAAATCATCCACGTACTGAATAATTGTGCTGTCTGTGACCACATTTCCAAGATCTTTGCGTAGAATCAAGTTGAATATACTTGGGCTTTCACAGTACCATTGGGGCAGTATACAATGCTCGTATCTTTTTCCTCCCAGTGTAAATGCTGTCAGATATCGGGACTCTTCTGCGAGTGCTACTGAGAAGAATGTGTTCTTCAAATCGACCACTGTGAAGCAAGAAGCATCTTTTGGGATGCTGCAAACAATCGATGCAGGATTGGGGACCAACGGGAACTCCTTTTTTATGACGTCATTGAGTGGGCGTAAATCTTGGATCATCCTCCAAGCCCCACCTTTTGCTTTTTTGATGGTGTAGATACAGGTATTGCATGCTGAATTCAATGGTACAATTATTCTCTGTGCTAACAATGCAGTGATTATTTCTTTTATCCCTTCCTCTGCTTCCCAGGACAGGGGGTACTGTTCCCTGTTTCAGTTTTATCTTAACTATTGACACTTCATGCAACAGTCCACGTCACGTGGGCGTGTTGTCCACAGGTCAACTGGCACTGCTTTCATGTCATTTTCAAAACATGGGGGTGGCGCACCTACCACTGCCATCAGCTGCACTGGTACCTTTCTTGTCTGTATCATAATGTCACATGGGATTGCTATTTCCATTATTATTTCCCCATCACTATCTGAGTCTGTGAAGAGGTCTTCGTCTGATAAATCTCGTAGTGCAATGTCAGCATTGATGCACAACACTGTGCGCCACTGGCAGCCATGTATGTCCATTGCAATGACTGCTATTCTCTGTGCTGAGACCTGTACAGCGTGTAAATCTAATGACATCACTGTCCCTGACACTATCTCTGGGCGTGCTATGGGACAGAAAACAAATTCTGCTGGCACCCTCCATTCCTGGTGCTTCAATTCTGGGACCACTCATGCCAGTGTTTTCAACCCCTGAATGAACATGTCTGGGTCTACTGGGATGCTGTGTACTTCTGGCGCTGTCGCTCATGTGTACTACCAACATCACTTGTAATGGGCAGATCCCGGGGGTCGAGCAAACTATCCCCCTTTGGTAAAAGAAATAGTCATGTTGAGCTTGCTGAGGAGGTCCCTCCCCAGCAAGTTGATGGGGGATTGTTCATAATACAACAGGGGAGCTCGTACTGTTTTCCCCCCACAGTTACATCCAAATCTTCTATATAAGGAACTTCGACCACTGCCCCAGAGAACCCCTGCGTCTCCAATTTACAGTTAGGTAGCGTAAACCTGCCTTCACGTAGTCATGATTTTTCAGCTCCCGAATCTACCATAAAAATGAATTGTTTGTTCCCTATCTCCGCCCCTATCAATGGTTCCATCGAGGGTCGTCGATAGTACTGGACACGCAAATGTCTCTGTGGGCTGTCCTATGCTGGGTGTCTCGTGGTACTCCCTTGGTTGAAAACATTTCCTGATACCACGGCCACCCCCCCAAAGGGAGCAGGTGCACAATTTGCGGCTGTGGCGAAGGGGTTGCCCTGGGTGTATGGCATGTGCTTGCGGCACTGAGGGTGTTGATGGACATTGTGTGTTTGCTCCCTACGTTCTTCTAGGTACCTTTGATCTTGCTGTTCTTGTCCTCCTCCACTGCCCATCGGTAGGCCGAATGGCTTCCCAGGTGGGGGTGGCTATACTGCTGATCGTTTTGGTAATTGTTCATTGGCCTGCTTCTACATTCACGTGAGAAATGCCCCCACCTCCCACAATTCCAACAATGTCCTTGTCCTCCCCAGGGCTCTTGTGGTCTCCCGTACCCGCCATTCCCTCCGTATCCCGGGCCACCCCCTCTTTTCCCCCTGTACCCACCTCTTCCACCCCGGACACTCTGCACTTGCCACTGCTGTCCTCCATACTGTTCTAGTCCATTCCACTGTGACTCCCCATTCCCTGCCCAATTTGCTGCCATTCTCCCTTGTATCACTACCGACCCCTCCTCCTCCTCCGCGTCTCTATCTGAAGGGAGTGCAGCTACAGCTGCTGCGACCTTCACCAGTTTTGTTTGCATTAACTTTGCCTCGTCTGCCAACCTTCTCTGTGCTATCTCCTTCTCTCTTTCCTTGATCCTGTTGCAGTGGTGTACTATTATACTTTGAATTTCGGGCCAGCCTTTTGCTTCAGTGCCTGCTATTTTGACGAGTGCTTTCTGAACTTCTTTCGGGAGCCCTCTCTTTATTATAAAGTAAAAACAAAGATGTTGATTGATCCCAGGCCGTACTCGTTTCCGCTCTCCACGTCTCCTGCATCGTTAAGATGAAATCCATAGCATCTTCCCAGTCATTCATTGTACATTGCATGACTGATTGCAAATCTGGTGTGTCTGGCAAGGTGTCCCTCAATGCGTCCCAGATCCTGGCGCAAACTATATTAAAAGAGGCACCGTCACAGCGGTCACAATCTAATGTCATCCCCGGGAATCCGGCCTTTGCCCAAACCCTGTCAGCTTGGTCGCCCACTGCAGACACTAACAAGCTTTTAACATCACCAACAGCTAATGGGACTCCCGATGTGTGCTTCTCTAATGCATATATCCATTTACTTTCTCCCCCCGACAGCGGGGGCAATAATTTCAATAAGTTGGCTTTATCCATCTGAGCCCAGGGAATGTAGTTTGGCCTCCCACCTCCTCCATGTATCAGGGGTAGCTGTAACCTACTTTTGGTTCCTTTGCCTGTACTCAACTTTGCCCCTTTCCTTCCCAATGGTGCCATTCTTCCCACTCTGTTCATCAAACACCCTGTCCATTCTTCTTCCATGGACCTCCCCAACGGTGTTTCATCTAGCCTCACTGGCATTCCTCCTGTGGCCAGTCCTAATCTTCTTCCTTCCAACTCATCTTCCTCTATGTCACAGCACAACTCCTCCATCCCTCCTGTGGCCATTCCCTCTTCCCCTGGGTTCTCTCCGGGCGTGTGTTGTTCTAACTCTATTATTCTGGTTGGCTCTTCTTGCATTCGGAATAGTATCTCCCCCTTCTTCCACCCTTCCTTTATGGGTCTGTCAGGCGTATGTGCCCTTGGTATTTCCTCGGGTCTTGATTTACTTGACCCACTTTGCTCACATATATTTCGTATTCTAAATAGTTCACTCCGGGCCATTGAGAGTTGGGAGTCTAGGTCTTCTGTTAATTTTTCAATATCTACTGTCGGAGTACTTACCTGCCCACTAGTTCTGGGGCAATCATATGGCGGGGGTGCAGTGAGTCGTGAGACAACTGCAGGAGTAGGGGTGGACACATACACGGGATCACTATACCTCTCAGCAGGCACCGGCTTATTCAGGAGGGGGTACAACCGTGTTACCTCTATTGACCCTTCCTTCCCTTTACCCTCGCTTTCACTTTCTTCTGCTGCCAGGGGAGGGGTAGTTTTTCATTGAGCTATTTCTTTTCTTTTGATTGGGGGCACTTCTTCGAACAGCCTCCATAAATGTCCAGCATGCTTTTCTCAAATGTCCAGCATTCTTTTATCAAATGACCCTCCTTGGGCCATACCTGGGGGAGCCCTTCCCCCTTTAGTTCTGTGACCCATTGGTCATGTTACTTCTTTATGCTTTCTGCATAACCTGGTAAATTTTTACAAATATGGGCCTGGGGTGTTTCGGCCCCCATGTTGTTCCCCTGTTTCCACCCACTTGTGTCACCTTACGTTAATCAGGGTACCTTATGCGTACACTTACAATGATAGCAGCTCTTAGATACTTACATATCTCTATCACCTCTGCCAGAAACTGCAAACAACCCAAAACAATGCACTGAGAGCTGCACTCAGCATACCCAGGAGGGAGCACATCTCCCTAGTTAGACAGAATGCCCACTGGCTCCCTGTCAAAGAGCGCATCCAATTCAAGACCCTCACTATTACACATAGATGCATATCCCAGTTGGCCCCCAGCTATTTGTCTGAACGAATACTACAAGTCCAGACACTCAGACCTAAAAGGGATCTGTACACCAACCTTTCCCCAACTTCAACAGAGTCAGAGCTGGTGGCTCAAGTTTCGAAGTTCTAGCTCCAAAACGCTGGAACTTACTACCACCTAAATTGAGAGCGGAATCTTTCCTCATGTCCTTCAGAAAGGCATTGAAAAACATCAAATTCAAGTAAACCTGTACCAAGAATGTTCTAGGTAACCATTACTATTGCTGTAACTAACAACTGTACCTATGCTCTCTGTTTCCCATGTAACCTGGAACATTGGCAATTACTGTAACCAAGTGCCCACTGTTTTTCTATGTCAAGTAAACTCGCTTGTAACAGCGCCACGATGCCCCAGGGCAGCTGTGCGCTTTATAAATGCAAATAAATAAATAAATAAATAAATACATAAATATCACACCCTGGGTACTTAATTTCAAAGGGTCACACTTACCATGGCCACCTTTCATCAAATCCTGATACAATCAATTTATTACTTTGTCACCAAATTTATAGTAAAAAGAGAGCATAACATATTCAATACATGGCATCACTTTGACAAACATTTTACTTACAACACACAACATACAATACACCCCCCTTTCCTCCCTCATCTGTTTCTTATTCTAAGGATCCCTTTCCCTCTGAACCATTACACCCTCTTCCCTTTGAAATGTCGGACCTTTTTACCCTTGCAAGTTTAGAAAAAATGAGAAAGAAAAAAGCGTTTTCTAATTTTTACACCGAGTCTTACTCCTCTAAGACTCTTACTTTTATTGTCCTTTGTTTCACTTATTCCCAGTACTAGTCAAGATAGCGCTATGCGGCGCTGCCTTCTACCCTCTTGTAGAGCTAGGTTCCCGTCTTCCTTTTTTACCTCGTAACCTTTTTAACTTATCCTAATGGCCATATGCAACAGAAAGAGAAAACGTATGGAATCAACAGTTAATTTACCCCTAAGAGAAACCCCCCCTTGGCTTAGCTTAACCTCGTACACTTCTATCAATATCCAACTCCTTTTAATGTCACTCACACTTAATACTCAGATGCCCGTCTTGATCCGAGACTCTCCGAACTCGGTCCATCCAGGCGGTGCTGCCTCACACTCAATGGCCGCCCCCGGCTCCAGCGAGCGGTACTAAGGGTTTTTTGAAGTGGGACTCGAACCCTCTCGCCCTACTGCGTGTGCACGTCTAAGCGTACCAGTTGCCGTAGGCGGGCAGCTCTCTTGAGGGGGCGCGCCGTGCATCTCTGCTGTGGCCGGGGATGTCTCGTGCCAAAAGGGGACAAAAAGATTAATCACTTCTTTATCTATAGGTATGACCTGGCAAATCCCCTATTTGATGCATATCTTTCCCTTCATATGTGTATCCCTTATCATGAATTCTTAGGCTATGAAACAAATGTTCACTATGAGCTATACAATTAGATCAAGTTTCATTCAGGCTTGAAACTCTACTTTGCTCATTTTTATTTACGCTACATGCAATCCTTCACACACTTTCTCCAATCATATGAGGTATGTGAGCCTATTAGGCAAAAAGGCAGAAAGGGCGCATGGTCTTCTCCCTCCAAATTCATTAATCACTATAAACTGAAGGTGCAAAGTGAGCATCTTAGTCCTGAGCACAGTAAACATAGCATAAATTACCATAACGTGTTAATTCACATACATAAAGGTGTTGCAAAATAATTGTTACGCATCTTTGATTTGATGTTGCAATCTGCCATTCATGAATCTCTGGTGTGTCCTCAATTCATGAGGGTGGTGATGAGGGAGGAGAGCTGGAAGGTAATACTGTGCCACTCAGTTGTCCCACCCAGCACCTATTTAATCAGTCCTTCTTGTGCGTCCTTTTCAAAGGACGTGCAAGACAAGGACCTCACCTGTTTGTACATGTTCAGGCCGGATAGGGCCAATAGCCTAACCCGCTATCCTGCATTTCACCTACAAAATAATCGCTACCACAACTACTCAACAAAAGACATCATCGTGTGTGTCCTCCCTCCAGTGCCCATCCCCACTCTCACTAGGGTTTGAATAGCCAAGTGCCCTGGTCAGCCCCAGAAAGCTACTCTAGCGAACCTCATCAATATTGCCCTTGCCCCCATCCCAGTGAACATTTCTTTAGTAATACCTGGCATAGTGTAGCCATAACCTCAGAGTACAAATCCCAAACCACTTCTCAAGTGAAGAAATGTTCACTGGAAATTTACCAGTTGAAATGAACTTTCCCTGTAAAATGGCAGAATCCATGAATTACCACTGAGTAGCTCGACACACAATACAAAGAGTCTTGAATTCAATGTGTTTTACCGGGAGACAATGAAGTTGGCGCAGCAAGGGTGTAGAATGGGCCAGCCTTGGAACATTAAGCGTGAGGTGCACTGGAGAATATTGCAAAATCTGAAGGCGGTGCACGAGAAGGTCTGGCTGACCTAGATAGATGCCATTACAGTAATCAAGTGATACCATGATTGGGCGGTAACCACTGAAGATCAGAAATGAAGAGGAATACAATGCAACATCTTTTTCAAAGGTTTGAGTTTACACAGAAGCAATCTGCACTTTTCTAGAACCAAAAGATTGCAATTTAACTCCAAGTCTTTTCACTGAGACATTAGGAGAGGGACAAGGGCAAAGACTCCAGCCAAAAATCTGAGCTCCCAATATATACTGTTTATATATATATTTAGACAATCTTCTGACATGCAGACCCCTATAGATGCTAAACATGCTCTTAGTTTGTCAGGGTGATCTGTTTCAGGAGAGTTACGTCAGAAAATCAGTTGTATGTCATCAGCATAGATGTAGAAGCATATTCCAAGGGAGAAAAATTAAATCACCCAGAGGGTAAAGATAGATGTTAAAAAGAAGAGATGTTTTGACATGATATGATATGGCATTAATAACGCGCCTATACACAAGTGTTTCAAGGCACGACGAGGCAAGTAAGGGGGAACAGAAGGACGTCAAACAACGATCTTACTAGGCCAGGTGTCATTCAGACCGCGCAAGTGCAAGGGAAGGGGGAAAAGGAAAGTGTGGGGGGGGGGCAGATAGTATTATTATGTCTTGTGTAACTGCACCTTAACACCCTCTGACCTGTTGTGCTGTACAAAGTAAATAAGCATAACAGATAAAACATAAGCAGGGCATTCAAATAATGAAGCATCAGAATTGTTTCATCCCTGATAAGAAGTCATTGCACTGTAAACAATACAGTAGGGAACATTCAGTTGACTAAAATTAGGAGGAGCATGGGAATAGTGGACTGTCTGACCTCCACGGGTATGGGGCAGTTCTGGTGTGGCACATTGTGCTGTTTTTGGGGTCTCCTCGATGTTGGACTAGAACGTAAGTTGTTCCGCTGATCCTCAGTTTCCTCCATTAAGTGTTGGGGTAGAGGAAGGTGGCCCTGGCCCGGATTCCTCAAGTTTTGAGGACTCCTTTATATGTCTTTTCCCCCTTTTTCATCAGTATTGGCATGTTTGGATTACAGATTATTATAGCTGGCTGCAGCCGTGCAGGAACTGAGTGAACCAAGGAGGGCTGATGCTGGTCGTGTGGACAAATGTTTGGAGATTCTTGTTAGATTGTTTAACAGCTACCTGGAACCAAATATGGCTGTGACAGTGGAGTCTGGAGGAGTGGTGACTGGCTTCTGGGCGGTGGATAGTGCCACTCAAACTCCTGAGGAATGGGGTACATGTTACTCCATAGTACCGTCGGGAATGGCCGTGTCTTGGTCTAATGTGTCCCCTTTTTTGCCACCTCAGGTTGTCCTGGCAAGGGAAAATGTCCTCTGACCCCTTTATTCCTGCCCCCCTTGCTTCTGTTCAAAGTATGGCCTGTTTTTGGTGAGCTCCTCTTCTGGTGTTCACCGCAAGGGTCACCAATGGCTTTGGCAGTCACCTGACACCCTCTGCTGTGAACAGTGTCCCCCTTATTGTGGCGCCTGTCCACTCCCTACCCAGCTATGTAGATCCTTTGGTGGGTTGGCGGTCTCTGAACTTGATATGCTTCTTCAGAGGGAGATTGCAAGGGAGTAAGATTGCCTACAAACAAACCATTGTTAATACTCTCTCAGAGATTTTGGGTGTTAATGATATGATGAGTATCTTTTTTACCACTTGCCGCATTCTGTCAGACTGCATGTTTTGTGGCAGCTGTAGTGCCAGTTTTGGCTTTATTACCCCATACATGAGGACCGACCTTTCGAACTGTAAAGAAGCCCTAGCCTGCAAGGGGATTACGGTCTGTTTTGGTGCCCTTTTTAAAACCTGTCACTTGCATAACGCCTGGCTTGAGTCTACCCGGCAGTGGGGGTTTCTGTCAATTTTATCACTCCCGGAGGCCCAAGCTGTTGGGGTCCGGTGGCAGACTTTTATGGCATGTGGGCTGCTTCTGGATTGATCTCATGAAACCCTGGAGGTGCTCTTAAGGTCCTACCTGTAGCTTTTTCCCGATTTCCAGAGGAGCTTTGCACACTGTATGTCGATGCATGAAGGTGTTTGACGTTAGCCCTGATAACTTGAGGAATTTAGGGGAGGGGTAGCCCTTGGTACTGAGTCTAGGCTAGCACTAGTTTGTGATGATACCACAGCTGATACAATCTTGGGGGAAGTTTTAGCCCCGGCCAGGCCTTTAGCGGCTGAGTGCAGTCGAATGTGTCACTGTACTATCATGGAATTTTAATGGACTTGCCAATACATTTTCAGATCCCGATTGGCTAGTTCTAATAAATATCTACAGGGTGCTATGTCTGCCGGAGATGGGTTCACTTGCCCAGGTGCATATGCCCAATTCATACCAGCATTTAGATCCCTAGCATTCCCAGGTAGTGTTACTGATTTGGATTCATGCTAGTATCAAGGCCCTGTGTACAGTTTTGGATGTTGACTCACCTGATCTGCTTTGTGTGGCTTGCACATTTAGGAATGGCCCGAATGTATTTTTTTTAACGTATACCTGAGGCAAACTCAGAGTGCCATTAATCATCTTGAGCTGGCTTTGAATAAGCTTGCACCACATACCACAGCGTCCTCCAATTGATACTGATTTGTGATGCCCATCTTTAATTGTCAATTGGAAGAATTTATTAAGTGCACATTGAATCTTACCATAGAAGATGAACTGTTCGGCATCCCTTGGCCACTGCTCCCCCGCAGTACGTGTTTTTATCCTTTAGAGTGCAGGGTTTGGTCGATACTATATGCTTATGGTTTGAGAGCTTCCTTTGAGGGGTTTGTGGAAGGTTCCCTGGCTCGCATTACCTTTTGTAAAGGGAGCCATATTGATTATATTCTTTTCCCTGTCTCCCAATGGGATGTGTTGGTTTCATTCAAGTGCCTGGAGGGAGTCCAGAGCGACTATAATCATTTGGTAGTTTCCATTTTGGTTTCACCTAGCCCCATTGGCCAGAGCAAGCCTTCCTCTCTACTTAATAGCACATTTTTTCAGCCAACCACCATCAGCTGTTTTCCAGGCCCAAATCTATGAGGCATTGTTACCAGTTTTGGTGGCTTATCTCGAGACACACTCTCTCTTATCACATGTTTATTTTTATTTATTGATGGCAGAGAGATTGTCTCTGTGTGTTACTAAGAAGAGGTGTCTCCCAACTCCGGACAATGGTAAGTCTTTCGGGTGGTATGATCGTGAATGTCGGGTGGCCAAGGCTGCTCTGCTTACACTCTTAAGTATGGGTTTGGTCCTGCTCCAGGAACGGTTACAAAGCTTAGACATGTCTATAAACTCATGTTAGCCAAAAAGAAGAGAGAACAGAGTAAAGATATCTGGACAGCCCCTGGATAAGGCTGCTGGGTCAAATGATTCTAAGGAGTTTTGACATTTGGTGAAAAGAAATATCATGCTTGTATCATGCTTGTGTTGCAAGTAGTATTTCCTTGGATGCCTGGCATGACCATTTTACTGCCTTATATGCTGTGGGGCGGCCTGTGCTGGCTAGCGGGGAGGAGATGGGTCGGGCCTTGGTGTCCACTTTTCCCCCCACGAGGATGGAGTTGATCCTCTTACAGCTCAAGAAGTAGGACAGGTTTTATCTGAAGTAAAAAAGGGAAAGACCCCTGCTCTGGATTGCATCCCTACCTTTTTAAAGTGAACCTATGTTATGGTTACCTTTTTTAACCCATTTTTGTAATGCTGTCTTCTTTAGTAACCTGCCAGAGAGTAGTTGAAGGGAGGCTACCATTATCCAATTACATAAGAAAGGTGATCGGGATATCCCTTCTAACTATAGGCCTATCTCTTTGATTGATTCATTGGCGAAACTTTATTCCAGGGTGATCTTGCACCGTTTGGAAGATTGGGTGGACAGAGAAGGTATTCTTTCTTATGTGCAGGCAGGATTTAGAGCAGGTGTTTCCACGCTATATCAGGCAATGACGCTTGTCCTCCTATGCCGTAAATATGTGCTCTCTAACTCCCAATGTCTGTAATTGGCATTTGCTGACCTACAATCGGCCTTTGACACAGTACTGAGGGACTCTTTGTGGCCCGTCCTGCAGGAACTGGGCATTCCCTCGTCTTTGGATAATGGCAAAACATCTTTACACTCTGGCAACTCGGCACGGATACGTTGGGGGCTGTTCGTAGAGCTTGCCCCAACAGTACCTATTGGCATTGGGGTTAGGCAGGGTTGTGTTTGGGCCCCTTTGTTATTTATTTTTTATAAATCAATAGCATAGTGCCTGCATTTTTAGAAGCTGTAATGAATGCCCCAAGTTTGGGGAACATAAAGTGGAGTCTATTGTTATTTGCAGATGATGCAGTTCTGCTGACAAAAATCCAGAATCAGCTGGATGTTTTTAATAAATGATGTACCTCAAAAGGCGTCTGCATTCATGTTTCTAAAACTAAAACCATGCAGTGTGCTTGTGTGGGGGAAAAGGCCCAAGTATGGGTGAATTTTCATTTAAACAACCATCTGTGGATTCTGTGGATTCCTACACGTATTTGGAATTTATTTTTTGAACAAACGAAATGGCATGGTCAGGTAGAAAAGAACTCGCTATCACATTTGCATAAGTGTAGGTTTATCAGGTATCTAATAACCTGCCTTGAAGGTGAGGAGCTGCTATCTTTACCAAGCGGTCGGAAGCTTCCATGGTTTAGGCGTGTCAGAAACATGCTTTTTAACATTGGGATGGGGGACTTATTCAGCGACCCCACAAGGTTAGACAAAGGATATAAAGCGGTGGTTAAGAGTAAATACAGAGAGTGGGCGTGGAGCAGGATGATTGGTAATTATTTGTTGGTTAAAAAAGCAAAGGCTTACTTACAACTCAATGGTGTCTTGGGTACAGAGGCATATTTGGACCTCCAAATGTCAGTGAAACTAAAAAGCTGGTTTGCAAAGTTCCAATTGGGCATATTCCCATTGGCCTACTTGTCTGCCAAGTGGAAGAAAGGGCCCCCTTCTTCAATTTTATGTCCATTTTGTGTCAAGGGGCGTAAAGATGAGGCGCATTTCTTCTTTTTTTTCGGGCTGAATTCCGCTCAAGGGTGCATTGGCTCATCCCGGTTTGGAGTCAGCTTGATTCGCCTTCAATGCTGTCTGCCCTTCGAGCCTTAAAATGCAGCACCTCTCCTGCATCTGGGTTAGCAGTTGCATCCTATTTAAGTTATGTTTTTAATAAGATAATTTTACTGTTTAGATAAGCTTTTAGTTTTCCTGAGTACTTGGGAAGGTCGATGGTTAAGGATTTTGTTACCCACTGTCTTAAGATGCATGATGTTTGTATTATGATTACTGTTGTTTTATTTTGTACTGTCCACATTTTATGGCAGTTATGAAGGAAAGAAAGACAGAAAGTGAAAAAATACTATAAATGGGTAATATGGAATCAAACAGAATATGGAACAAATTGCGCATTCATCCATCCATTAGAAAATGCATTTGCCCATAGGTACTCCAAAGCACACTTCAATAAACAGAAAGGAAGCTCTGGTTTGTCATCTCACAAATCTAGCTGCGTACTTAATAAGTCTTTAAATAGGCAATGAGTTGGCAACCTATAGTGGGACCAATAATAATAACAACTCCAGCAGAAAATGCCAGCAGAATTTCTTTTGTCCTCAGAGAAACCAACTCTGCAGTGTAACGTACTTTCTCCAAGAATAACAAAGAAAGGCAGCAGTCAGATGTTACTACATTACCACTCCAGTTCCTTTTCATGTTTTGGATTCAACTGTAAAATAGAATCTACGATGGATGTTATCTAATGATTTTGGCTGGCAGGCAGGCCTTCTGAAGAGTACTGCATCTACCCCAACAGTTTCATCACATAGAACCAAAGTCCATTCCTCTGCCCACTCTCTTGATATTCACCTATCTCAGAGCACAGTTAAGTATCTTCAGTAGCTATATGTTTTGCCCCAACGTGTAACTGACATCAGACTATACATTCAGTACATCCCATAATTTCACAACAGTCAGTCACAACGTATGTCCACTGATGGCATCCCAGCCACAATGTTACAACAACCAACAGACTGCTCGGGTAGCAACATAGCCCTGCAGGTGCTTAGTGCAACTGTCATTTCTATGCTTAGGTGGACTCAGTTGTTCCTGGGACTGAGGGGAATTTGAATAACCTTTTTGGGGGAAATGCATGGTTGTAGTCTCTGAAGTAATTATGCAATAACTGTATGTTTTGCCCCCAATGAGTAACTGATATACATGTAGTGCATCCCAGCATGCCACACCAGTCAGTGCTAACATGTCTGCCCTTATGGCATCCCAGCCGCAATGTTACCACAGCCAACAGACTGATCTAGTGGCAACTTAGCCCTACAAGTGATTAGTGCAACTACTATTTGCTCTACAGAGGTGGGCTCAGAGATTGGTGGAATTAGGGGAAATTTACAGTAGCTTTGTCTGGTGGAAAACATACTTGCAGTGTCTGCAGGAACTGTATAACCCCTTGAAATGTTTGGGGGTGTTGTGGTGTTAGGGTCAGTAGAATGCATCACATTCAAGCTCTAGATAGCATTGTGCCACTATCAAATGTGGCTGCACCTGGATGCTTGCCTCACATAGTATCCTTTGATCTTTGTCCCAGCTTGACTGACCTTTAGCAGAGGTTGCACACTGCCCTGCCTCCCCGCAAACAATCATCCCTTCAGGAAAAAAGAAGAACTACCATATCTATGTGGTCACTGTTATGTGTGGGTTGCCTTCAGTCATTTTAAAAACCTTTCTAGTAACCCCTGTGCCCACCATACATATTGGATATTTATTAAATGAAAGAATTGCACATATGCACTTGAGATATCAGCATTTGCACATGTGAGCACACAAATGAAAAACAGTGACAGTTTCAATCCCTGTATAGTGCTGAATAAAAAACACTATGCTAAAAAGAACACACAGGCCAAATTCAAAAACATCAAATAATCACTTTGTATATACCATTGAAATCACTCATATGATGTTTGTTTGTTATTTGAATTTCAACTGGATGCTAAATATTATTTTCTGTGTTTAAATGTTACAGAGAAATGATTTTTATATTTCTATAAGTCTAGAGAAAGTTGACTTAATAAAATGATAATACACACCAAAGAAAAATAAATCCATCTGTGTTTACATACAGAACCTGTGTCATGTACCTCAGAGAGAAAATATAGACACATTGAGAATTGTTCAAGAAGCCATTGCTTCCGAAGCATCTACAATTTCAAAAGTGGATTTTTAGTTTGCTGAATGATGACATGCTCTCAAAATGGTGGCTTTTCCATAAGCAGTTGACTTGAGTATCTGCACTTACCTTTGCAATAGAAACCGTTAGTCAACATGAATTGATGTCTCAGGTGTATCCATATTCACTTAATGCTTTGATAATGAAGAAACACTATTAGGCAAGCAAGGGTCTTTCAAGTTGAATCCCCCTAACATGCTATATTCATTAGATGAACCACTAATGATTATCAAAAACCAGGTGGCACATAAAGAAACATCTCAAGAATACATCTCCCAAAGTGACATTTAAAAAATAACTTGACACATTGCAGCAAAGGAAACTTTTTATTTTAAATGACCATTTAATTAGAAAAATATGTCTAACTTTTATATTGTTTGTGTTAAAGAAGTATAACATACACAAGTTGATTCATCATATAATGCTTGATTAAATAAATATCTGTTTTGAAAATGAATATTTGACAATTTTTTTAATAATATTAATACAACCAATTTACTGTGAATTACAGAATAAAAAGATACATGGTCATAATCAGAACATGGTTCCTAACATTCATGTCTCATTTTGCACAACTTCACATGAACACTAAGGAAGTTATTCAAGAAATGTATAGTTGTATGCAACTCGTCACTCTTTTGCAAGGGTGGGGACATTCCTCCACATGTCATTCTAAACCTTTTAGATATTGAGAATTAGTATTGCAGCTTTTTGGGAGTACCTTATAAACATGATGCCGATTGGACAGTCCATCTAATAGGATAAAGCTCTGTCAGATAACACTAATGTGGGAGGTGCAAGAGGAATAAAAACACCAAACCCTTGGGGTAGAGAAGGACTTCATTTAATTTCTGCAAGAGGACTTTACAGATGTGTTGACCGGGGAATTCCATATCTGATTTTCTGAAAGAAGGCAGAGACTATTTATTTCGAAGACACAGAAGTATGTGTGAACAGTGCCAGAAAGAGGAGGGTTTGTGGTATTTGTTTGTCTCCAGATACAACGTTTGAGAAGGGAAATCAATTGAGATGCTGTCTATTGATTTGCTGTGCTATTCAGGACAGAAAAGGAACATCATCGAACAAAGCAGTCCATAGAAAATAATCCCTGATGTTGATTCCTTTCACTTTATTGATCAATACAATTCATCAAACCGTACTTAAACATTCTGAGATATGGGCTTGATTCCAGTTTATAGAGGTTGGAAAATAAGGCTCGAATAACATGATTGAGTTCAATATCCCAAATTTCTTCAAGGCGAGAGTACAATTTCATTTCTGAACTACAGAGTCAACCTTTCAAATATGTAAAAAACTAACATCTATAAACGACTCATGAATTACTGAATACCCAAAACAACTGTGTGGCGTGGAACAAATAATATTACAAAGGAATGTAATTTAATGTGGAATCACTCAAAAAAAAGATCAAATGTAACATATGTGCAGGTTCTGCCTGCACAAGAAAACAATTGTGTAACAGAGCACACTCGGCACATTTTTCAACCGTACTCCAGGTCTTTATCAAGGCAATGTGAAAACTGTTGAAGTTAAAAGCAGCTGCCAAAATGCAGCATGCAAGCTCTTTTTGGTATGGAATGAGATTCAAATAAAGATGCTTAAAGAAGCTTTTACGATGATTGCCATGTAACAAAGATAAATTGCTGCAACAATGTGTGAAGACTTTCAGTAATGGGCAAAATAGTAGATCAATATGTCATAACAAATGAAAGGGAGTGCATGTCTTGGTAAAGTACTTGCAGGAGCAGCATTTCGGCATTGCTCTGGCGTTCACGTGAACCTGCGTGAATGTTAGATTTGATCTTTTTTTAGATTGATTCCATAGTAAGTAACATTCCTTTGTAGTATCATTTGTTCCACTGGCACAGTTGTCTTAGGTAATCAGTAATCTCATTTCTGTCTCGATGGACCTCGAGGAATTTGGTCCATTACCCTGAACAATGCTCCGGGAGGCACATTTTGTACTTATACACCTCACAGAGGACCAAGCACAGGTAATTCTCAAGTTCATAGACCCCCCTTTGTGTAGCTTCTTAAAATAGAATCATGCTGACACGCTGGATCCTGGATTCAAAACTAATGATTATTTCAACTGAGTTTTTGTTTGTTCTGATGCAGACCCCTTGTCTGATGGTCAGACAGAGATGTTTCTCTGTAATTCTAAAATGTGCCGAAAAAGTATGTGAATGTTAGATGCTTACATCTAACAATGTTTAAACATGGTCTGATCAATGTTATTCCTTTTTCAACATTTGTTTGTTTGATCTATGCATGTTGATCAACAAAGTGGTTGTTTCGTATGAGTGTGAGATTGTTGGTGTATGCCTGCAAATAATAGCAGTTTGTAATGTCAACTTACATTTCCAGACAAATTATGCAGAAGTTTGAAGATGCACAAACAGCTCAAAAACATAGCCACACCTAATATGAACATTATATTATATTTGCACTCCTCGATTAGTTAGGACTTGTAAGGTGATATTCCTTTTTTCCTGAATGTAACGATTTTTATGCAACAAATGAAATCGTAAATGAATCGGTTTCATGTCTTAGAAAGTGTATTCCCTTGGAAATCAAATATTTTGAGGGGTGATTTTCCCTCTCAAAATTAAAGCAATTATTTACTTTTCTTGGTATGTTTCAGAAAGCAAACGTGTGCTTTAATCTGTGGCCTCTGGTTTATAACAAGTCACATATTTGACAAAGGAAATACAAGTTTATAGGGCCTCATCACGAGTTGGGCGCTAACCCCGGCCGTATTACCGCCGGGCTATTTGCCCTACCACCAACCTCCACTGGTGCTATTCACACTAGATCACTGGTTTGCCGGAACTGTAAGTCCCATTTGGACCCATTCGGGAATGTCCCATTCCCCATTGGGCCCAATGGGGTATGTTCGGTGCTACTACTGCTGGCAGTATTACCGCCGGCAGTAATAGCACTGATTAATCGGCAAAATCACGGCGTTCCCGCCGCATTTAAGGGTTACCACCAAACTTGTGATGAGGCCCTATATGCACTGCAGCAGCCTTAATCAATTAAAGTCCCAAATAAACCTTCTGTTTTCCTAGTATTGAGAACACGTGGGTTTCGTTAAGGAAATACAGTGGGTTAAATCAATTTAATTTCTAATCTGCCCTTCACACTAAAACTAAAATCATTTTGACGTTGCTTCTCACTAGTCCTTCATTAGAAACCAACCTTATTCATATACAAATCTAACTGTTTAGTTAGCAAGATCATTTTCTCACAGACCATTTCCCAGCTGTTTATGATGAATCACCAATTTATTGACACATCTATGTGATGTTCTGATTCTAGCTAACCATAAGTAGACTGAATATTGTTTTGTCCAGGTTTCCACATCTGTTGTATGACAATTACAATGTGTTGATACATTCGTGGTTGTCATTGAAATGAAAAGCATGTTTTTTATTTAGAAATGTCATTCATACATGATAATGTACACATCAGTGTCTGTTTGAATGTGCAATGTTCTATCCAATGATTTCATTGATTCTGGTTGGTGAAGTAAAGTTGTCAGGCATCATCAATTTAGTTGGTATTTCATGATAGGAATGTTTCACCTGTATTGTTTTGTGTGATTTCCTCAGCATAGCGAGTTAGGAGTCGTTGTTTATTTAAATGTATGTTCTTAATAAAACGAACAAAATACACTGGCCAAAACAGTTTGTTTTGTGTTCCTCATTGTGGTAAGGATTGTGAGTCTGGGATTGTTATATCAAGGTCATCTAGTTCATCTAAAAACTAATGTTAAACAGTTCTGGGCTAGGTTGGTAAAATGTGTTGGAGCTGGTTTACTGCCATCTCCTTCTAAAACAATGTTATTCAAGGCCTGTTGAGATTTTTAATGTCCTTTTAAACTGGAATGTGAGGAACACAGTACAATATGTACAAATATAACTAATAACATAGGAAGGCAACAACAAAAGATGAAAAGTAAGACAAGGGATCCATTCCCGTGAATCCCCAAAAATTGGTTGGATTCTCATGTCACACAAACAATTGGCAAGGATTTTTTGTAAAACGAACAATTCAAAGTAGAGAATAATGGAAAACAGGTTTGTCTTTTTTATTTGTTTATTTGTATGGCTAAAAGGAACACTAATAATCAAATATTTATCTTTTATTTTCTTGGGGACAATCAAGTGGGAAAATAGATCAGGGTAAAATGTGGGGAATACATTTTGGGATTTTCATTTTACTCTTTCAAAGGAAAAGTAAAGTTTACAAAGGATTGAAGAGGAAGGAACTCTAGAAAACGTACAAACAAGAAGGAAGATACTAAAAAGGGAAAAAAACATGCACCACAAACATGATGATATAGAAAAAAACAATGCTTCATGCCACCAATCGTCCACCATTTATATTAAACACCCACCCTCATCCTAGAAAATTCCACAAATGAACAGGAAGAGAGCTTGCATTTTATAAGGCATCTGATTTCCCTTCAAACTAGTTCACTGGCATTTGCAGGCCCCATTGGCCTCCTGAGTTATATCAAGTCCCAAACTTTAGTTCAAGCTCCAACAAAGAAGTGAGAATCTTGCCAGTTCAAACTATCACCCAAAACGTTTAAATTCCTGCAGCTACATTTTGGGGAGGTTTGTGCCTGTCTAGTACACTCCAGGTTTGTGCATATCAAATGCAATTATGGGTTGTAATAAATGCACTGCAAGTAAATCAAATGGATTGCATATGATCCAATCACAATATTTTGCTGTTGTATATCTTGTCAACCATGTATTAATGTGCCACAGACAACATACTTAGCAAAATTGAATCAGAGGGTCAGAATATCCAATCACAACAGGACCCACAGTATGGGTTCAGGAATCAACATCTAGAACCAGTGATCCATTGTTACATAGAAGAAAGGATCACAATCTACTTCTGATAGAGCACAGGATCAGTGATACTTTGAGATAAGAACAACACCTGGAACAGGATTAGTGAAAGACTTGTTGAAAGACTTGTGTGCCTGGAACAACAGATGTAAACTGAAAGTGGAGCACAACAAATTGTGCACTCCAATACAGAAAGGAGATGTTTTTCAGCTCATGTTTTTCAGCTAACGCACATAGTAACAGTGCAGTCTATTGTTACAGAAACAAACGCACATAGTAACAGTGCAGTCTATTGTTACAGAAACATATCAGTACATGACATAAGTGTAGAAGAGGTGCACTGTATGGAGTCCTTAAGGGTGCCTCAGTATGGGTATACTATTACATGTTGTAAATGTGGTTAGTGTTGTGCTGTGAGAGATCTGAGAGTGTCCCGGTTTGTTTGCACTTTCTGTGCAATATTGCCATATCATGAGGCACAGAGCCTAAGTGTTTTTTAACCAAGTTGGTGGTAACAGCCCATGCACTGTGCACATGCCAATCCACGACAGACCTTCCCTACCTTAAAATCTGGATATGGAAAGGTTTGGATTTGTATTTTGTATTTTATTGTGTTTTATATAGTGCCTTAAACCAAAGCACTGTACAATTAAAAAAAGGGTATGGCACAAAATTATGATACATTAACATCAAAACATCAGTTCTGGTAGCATTCAATAAGGGGCTGTGAAGAAGATGAGTTTTCAAAGAGAGACGAAGGAGAGAATAGACAGTGACATAGCGAATGGAGAGTGGGAGAGCATTCCAATGTAAAGGAGCAAGAAGCTGAAAAGATCGGAACAAGGACTGGGCACATGGAGGTCGGGGAATGTTCACTCTAAAGAGACAAGAAGAGGTGAAAGAATGAGACTAAGTGTAGAATAATAAGAGTGCAGCAAGATAGTCAGGTGCAAGCCCATAAAGGGATTTAAAGACTAAACTAAGGAAATTGAATTTGAGTTGAGAATGAAAGGGTAACCAATCAAGTGAGACAAGTGAGGAGAGGATAGAATCTTGATAAAAGCGAAGACAGAGTAGACGAACATAAGATTTATAGATTCATTTCAAGGGAGCAAGATGAGAACATGAGAGACCAAAAATAGTGTTAGAGCAGTAGAAGAGTCGTGAAAAGATTAACAAAGAAATGAGAAGTTTAGTAGCTTGAAAAGTGAGTAAAGGACACACTTTATGAACATTAAAGAGATGGAAACGACAGGAACAAGAAGTAAGAGAGATATGGTGAGGAAAGGAAAGATTAGAGTCAAAGTAGAGGCCAAGATTACGAGCTGTAGGAGAAATGGTAAGACTAGCAGGAGGAAAGGATATGTGAGGAGGAGGTCGATGAGGGGGGGCTGTTTTTGCCCTGGTTGCATCATTTAAGTATGGCATAATAAAATCCACTGGAGACCCACAGCTAGCTAACTGCTCACATACTGCTCTTCACCATCCTGCAGCCATAACACACCAACACAACCTTCTTTAGGCCAAGGTGTTGCACCTTTTGATTAATCCAGACTTCAGCTTTTATCTTTTCTGCTCCATGTTTCATGATGTAGAATGACATGCATGGTTTCAGTATCACTCTGATACTGAAAGCATGGTGAAGCACGCGAGGTGTAAAGGGCGCGCTGTTATCTGCTGTACGGCTGGGACCGAACTATACATCTGGCTGGTGCCTGGTGCCGTATTGGGAACCCAACGTCTGTTCCATGGCGAAAAGCTGCAGAGATATTATCCCTCTGTGACTGAAAGGAGTGAAATACTAAATAACTTGAAAGACTTACCATCGCTAGTGGACCCGACCCGCTCCATTCGCGTAAGCCTATCAGCTGGAGCTGATAGCAGTTTGACGTGAGCGGGCCGAGCATTCGATTAGTCACGTGACATCGGCCACGTGATACTGAAGACACACCCCCTGGAAGCTGCGCATAAAAACACCACTGCGAGACTCTTGCAGCGTGAAGCCCGCGAGGTGTAAAGGGCGCGCTGTTATCTGCTGTTAACAGCTGTGATCGGCGGAAACTACTGGTAAGTGCACCTGATTAACTAAAAAAGACGAAAAGTAAACCACTGTGTAATACGTGGACATACATTTTAGCATAATGGAATTGACAAAGCCGCGAACCAGATTACAAGAGAAATTAGAGGAGTCCGTAGCAATGGCCTATAAAATCAGTCTTTGCACTAATCTTATTGAGAAAGATAGGTCACCTACTAAAATAGGTAATGCGAGGAATGACACAAACAAAAGTAACGAGAGCCCCACAGGAAAACAAGGTATAAAAGACAAAACAGGTGAACAACTAATTGAGGCAGCAATGATCCAACATAATAACAAAGCAGAAAAAGCTCCCAACAATATTATAAGTACAACATCGAAGACAAAGGAGAGACCTATCGAATACATTAAGTCAGAGGAGAGAATTAGGCCAAATCAGCCAATCAACATACCCTGTAAAACTAATAGCAGGCTATCCCAACCGCCTATGACTCCAGAAATACATCTGGATAATCCACCACTGGTTGTGGTTACTCCAACCACCATGTTCCGGGAACTAACCAAAACACCAAGGAAAAAATCACAAAAAATAAAATCTGGAAAATCTATCGGCACTTCATCACTGCAGGATAGAGCAAGGATGGCCAAACAACAATGGCAAGCTACATACTATCCTACAGGCTCCATTAACGATGATTACACCAAATCGCTACCTATCCGATTAGCACGGTTGTCGCTAGATATTACGGAGATAGATGCAATAATGGATTCCCAAGAAAACAGACCTGATGAGTTTAATAGAGCTCATACACCACCTCAATCTAAACAAATCAATACATCTACCCCGATTACAGATGCCGATAAAAACAAATCTAGAAGTACCGTGTAATCATACACAAAATCAAAGAATAGAGGATTATACCTCCCAATCCATGAGTACGAAAGAGGAATTACCAAAGGATATGTACAAATCTCCAGAGAGAATACCTACAATGATGGTAGATCTACAGAACACCCTGGTAGCTGTACTTTCTAACGCAATGATTCCATTCCTTAAAATCCAGGAATACATGGTCGATGCAACAAAAGACCAAGCAACTCTTCTTGCAATGATTATGACCAAACTAACTCTATTCGAAGCCTTTAAGCCGGAACAATAGATCAAGCTGTAACAACCAAACTCCTGCATAAAAAAGCAATTAAAAAAACACAAACAGGTTCTCGTGCCTTTTTGTGTAAAATGCAAACAGTTCAAAAATCGTTACAGGGGAAGACTGATCCAACCAAACAGCGACAAAACATAAAAGATAAGGGGCAACAGGAACAGAACAAAAACTTGCTAACCAACAAGACTTCGATAATACTACCTCAAAAGCCCAATTATATACAGCTTGAGCCACTGGACCAGTTACTAGAAGAAGTTAATCAAGACTCAACAAATAAGCAAAAAATGATTCCAATAATCGGAGAGATACAAGTAATCGAAGACTCGACAGAAAATAATCTACCAACTATCAATCCATAAGACGAGGAATTATTAATCATACATGAATGTCACGATTCAACCTGGGAGAGTCCCACCGATTCAACCATGGAGAGCTCAACTATCACACAAAGATCAAATGAACAAGTAAATAACCATTCACTCACTTACTCAGTGGTATCGAACGAGGAAACTTGGCCAGATTCACCTGAGCAAGATAAAACAAGAAGAAAAGAAAGACTAATCTCTTGTGGAGGTCCACCAATTATGAGACCAATATTTGATAACCCACTACCTACTACGTAGGCTCATAGAATATCGCTATTTCAAATGACGACATCTACAGCATCACCAGTGATACTTAACAGGTGCAATATTCTTTGATTATTCAAAGCTATACCCCAACTGAAGTCAATTGGAACCGATGACATAGAACTAATCATTTTTCCAAACAAAGACCACATGGAAGAAGTCAATATTGATTTCTACTCGGAAGAAATTATGCAACTTGTACTTGCAATGAAACATCAACTGAGAAAAATAGGATTTAGCACAGAAGACATCTTTGTAACAAAAAGTATGGCTGAAAAGAAATCAAAGAATTTAGTGCGCTTTGCTCAACACAAAAAAGAGAGAAAACTGGAGCAAACAAACAAAGATAAAATTGGGAAAGAAACTTCTAATAATCCAGCACTAAGATCTGAAACCAGAAGAGTAAACCAATGTCAAGAAACAAGGAAAACATACTTATAACAACCAAAAGAAAGTGAAGGTCAGCTAAACAAAATATCCCTAACATCATGGAATACGAGAGGTCATAAACATCTCTTAGAAGATTCTCCACTATTTCTTGCAGACTCAGAAATGATATGCCTACAAGAAACATGGCTGACAGACGAGATCCTATGTGAATAATACATAACTTGGATGAATCCTGCTATCACCTCGACCATAGGCAGGCCTGCCTCAGGAATGATGATATTAATGAAAAACATCCCTGCATGGTCTATAGTAGCCAGAAAGAACATCCACCCTTGGGCTCAATACATCACCATTAATTTGAATACGGAAATGACAACAACCTAACACAGAGCCAGCAATTCGGGTGCATATAAATTTTTAATATATACTGGAATCCGACAGCTATCAATGACAACAAACGAATTGATTCAATTTGCGATGAAATTCACCACATTACCATGTCCAATTGCAACAATGAATTCATCATTGTAGGAGACTTAAATATACATCTCTTTAACAAAGGTGGGAAAAAATATAATCTACAAGAAATGACAAGTCGTGTAAGAAAATGGATGAAAGAAATGAAAATTCGTAACATCATTCTATGCGAACAACCAACGAACGACAAAGGATTGCTCCTTCCTACTTGGTCACACGAAAACTCCAACTCGATCATTGATTATATATTTACATCAGAGAGTCTACAGAAATTAATAATTGCAACCAATAATGCACCACACATGGCAAGCGATCATCACCAAATATCTATTACTTGGACAGCAAAGAGGAAAGAAGCGAAACGGATCGTATTTACTTACCAGTATTCGAAGCTACAAATGGACTGAATAAACTGAGAATACAACAACTTCAAGTATCAGAAATACTCACCTCTATGCGAAATGTGGAGATGAACGATGTAGCAAAACTGAATTATGGATGGATACTAGAAAAATATAAAACTGTCAACTCAAAGTTCAAATATACAGCAAACCATATACACAAACATCAATATAACAGCGAAATAAAACAAACAAAACAACAACACCAGAAAAGATTGCAACAAATTGGAAAAAAGAAAGAAGCACACTATAAAAACCAAATCAGAAAAGAAAAACAAAAATACTAATACTTTTATAAAAGCAAATAAAGCAATGATGAAGCAAAAAGACGCAGAAGCAATCCTTACTGCTCTGAGAACAAAAAATACTAGATATCTATGGTCTCTGATGAACAATGAAGCAAAACAACAAACATTGATCCAAGAAGTAGAGGCCAACATATGGGTCAAGCGCTATACAGAATTGTATAAAAACAAAGAACAGAACTTGAGCAAAGACACCGGAAAAGACGTGTCACTGTGGAATCTTAATTGGGATGAAGAAAGCATAATAAACACCATAAAGGCTCTAAACTCATATAGAGCCCCAGGCCCAGACGGCCTCTCTAATTCAATGCTCAAGGAAGCTCCAGAAACATGGGCTAAATTCTTGATTCATCTATTCCAAACCATTGAAAAGACCAAAGATATTCCTCTTACATGGACAACTGCCATCTTGATTCCGATATTTCAAGCAGGTGACAGAAAAAACCCAGCTAACTATAGACCAATAGCCCTTTTAGACCTGTTGGGAAAGATTTTCGCAGGTTATCTCCAAAAAATCTCAATAATTGGGCAGCGAATAATGGGAGACAAACGAAAAGACAAACCGGCTTTGTAACTAAGATTGGAGCCAATGTAAATCTTCTGCTACTGAACATCTTAAAAACAGAAGCATTCACCAGTAAGCAACAAATATATGCTTTGTTCATAGACCTAAAGATGGCATTTGACTCCGTAAATAGAAATAAACTATGGAACAAACTAAAGACATGGGGTTGTCCTTCGGAGATTCTAAATCCAATAAAAAAAACTGTATGCAAACACATCGGTGCGAGTGCGAATAACAGCGACCGGGACAGTTACAGAATCCATCCCCACCTGGAATGGGCTGAAGCAAGGTTGCCCTTTGGCAGCATGCCTATATAATTTGTATACCAACGACTTTGGAGAACAAATATCAAACAACAAAGCAAACCCACCCAAAATCAACAGTGAAATAATTCAAACATTAATATATGCTGACAACATCATCATTCTGGATAAAACCATGAGAGGATTACAACACACAGTGAACAAAGCCCAAGAATACATGATAAAGAATTAATTACAAATCAATACTTGCAAAACAAAAGTGATGAAACTGTCAACACAGAAAATAAAAACTCAACAAGACAGGAAACTAATCGTAGAAGGGCAAGAAATAAAGCCAACAAAGACGATTAACTACCTAGGTCTCTTGATCAACCCTTCGAAGAGTGAAAAAGAATGGCACGAATATATTGAAGAGAAAGCCAGATCCTTGGCGAGACAAGGCGAATCTTCCATTTGAAATATGGAACCTATTCAGCCAAAGCAAATATCTTACTATACAAACAAAAGGTAACATCGATATTAACTTATGCGAGTGA
Source organism: Ambystoma mexicanum (assembly GCF_040938575.1). Lineage (NCBI taxonomy): Eukaryota > Metazoa > Chordata > Amphibia > Caudata > Ambystomatidae > Ambystoma > Ambystoma mexicanum. Next base: position 1,123,543,572 of record NC_090924.1, read on the forward strand.
AACCCTAGTCAACCAGCAAATAATCAGATGGGCCTATTTGGAAGGTATATATTGGAGGAAAACATTAGCCCTACCAAAATCATTTCCCATAGAAAGAATCAGATTTGAATTGGGTCTTCAATCCTTGCAATCCATAGCGCTATGGAAACAGATGGATTTATACAGAAAAATCATATCAGAGGATAAGATTCCTTCATTAGAAATACTAAAAGAAAAAGAACAAGCCATGCAAGTCTCAGCTTTTACAAAATGGACTGCAGAAATAAAAACGAAAATGCAGATAGAAGAAATCACAGAAGAAACGCTGATCAATCGACCGCAGCATGCAAAACGAAAACTAAAAAATAATGACTGGATTAAAACAATAGATCTCCAAAAAACCTTTAAACGCCATCTTCAAGGTGGAAATGAAGTAAGAGCACTTAATATGCTACCTGAATACCTAACTCAATTTCCAGACACTAAGATCCGTGATCTATTTCTGCGGTTTCGACTAAACATTTTACCAACTAGAGACTAGCTAGCAATGATAAATAAACCACCTAATATATCTCCTGCATGTAGATTTTGTGGAAACCAGGATGAAAGAGAAACCTTATACCACCTGACTATGATTTGCCCAGCATTGAAAGAGAAAAGAGAATTGTATAGAGACTTCTTCAAGATCTCGAAGAAAACAATGACAACCGAAGAGAGATGGGCACACCTACTACAAGGAAACGACAAATGGCTCATCATTACAGTAATGAAATTCTGGATAGACATTACAAAGGAAACTTAAATACAAGAAAGAAAAAAGAGAAACTGTTTTTTTATGAGTATAATTGCATTTTATGAAATTGAATCAGAATTATAAATGAAAAATTTGTAAACCAAACAAAACATTTTAATAAAAAAAATAAAAAAAAAAGAAAGCATGGTGGCGCGTTAAAGCCTGGACAGTTGTGGCCGTTTGTGGAGGTGGAGGGGGAATTGCTTTTTGGACTGTATGTGAAGAATTTGAAGCTTGTGTAAGACTACACAATAGAACTGTGGGTAAATCTAGCAGGGATTCTGTCCTCTGCCCCAACCAATGACAGCATGGTAGATCTCTAGGTGAAATGAGCAGGGATTTGGGCCCTTACCCTGACGGTGCCTGAATAACACCTGGCAAGCCCCTTGCCCTGCCTCAACAGGTGCATTCCTTAATGGTTGAAAGCCCCAGCAGGTCACTGAGCAAAGTACCTGAACATGTTAGAGTGAGATTTTATGCATATTTTGCCTGATTACCAACATACTAAGGAAGGTGAAATCAGTTACTGCAGTCCTCAAATTTCAGCAGCTCTCCTCTTAACTACAAGTTCCTGCCTCCCATTACTCTTAGGAAGTAGTACATGGTAATGTTTGTGTTTCGACGCTTCCCCTTTTCCTAATTTGTAAAATCAAAGATGCTTGTTTTGCTCCACCTTGGATGCAATGTATCATTTTGAGACAGAGTAACAGAGCACGAGCGAGAAAGAGAGAGAAAGCGGGAGAGAGCGAGAGCGAGCAAGAAACACACAGTGAGGTTTACAGGAGGCATGAAGAGTTACAGAAATGGGACCAGTCTGCAAATGGCCTGGGGTAGGAGTGCAGGGTTGCAGGACGTTTTGCCTTGTAAGGCGTACTTCCCCTTCCCCTGATTAACTGACTCCCCTTGAAGATCTCCTACCACCTTACACTACTACACACCCAAATCCCCACATAAAGCCATCCCTGGCCTAGCCCTTAGTACATCAACACCTACCAAGCCACAACTACACTGTCCTCTACAGCCCTATCACACTCCCCCACATCAGTGGCTAACCAGACCCAAGCCACTGTAGTATATCAGATCTTGTGCTCCTCCCTGTTGTGAACATACTCCCACATTCCTCTGTCAAACCCTTAGAAAAATAATTGACATTCAGAAACTGGGTACTTCCAAGCTGGATTCATCAACACCACAGATTTTGCATCTGCCTCTCCTACTGCCCCATGAATGCACCCCACCCACCATTTGTCTTAGACAGTCACTTACTGCAAGGCAACCAATAGTGGCAGATTGGTGCTATACACGGCCACTTGCCTTACATTACATCGCATGCAAGTGGTGTGTTTGTTCTAGAACAGGCAATAATGCTACTACCACATTGTTGGTGTTAGCGCAGGGGTGCATGGCCTACATTTTGAGGGGGGCTCGAAGTTTCTTTCTATGCCTTTGCAGCACCGTAAGGGATCTATTGTCCAGCGCCTAACTGCACATGGACATTCTTTGTGCTACAAACATGAGCACCGGCAATACTGATTTATTTCTCTGCTTGAAAGCTAGCCCATTCATAGTAAACAAGTAACAATCAACTATATATCACACAGCATGAACCATTATTTTAGGAATTGCGCGTTTTGCTGAAGTGAGTTTGAAGAAGTGGGTTTGCTGTCTCGCAATTGGATTCTAGCAAGCAGCCCTTCTGATCCTTTGAAGCAAGCGGGATTGTTTGGGCGACGTGCCACATGACGAGCCATACCCCTTTGACTGCAGTGGATTGGCCTCACTGGCCTGTTGTCCCCGCCTATTGTGGGAACTTTCTTCAAAAACATTTGTCTCGCATCTATGCGCACGTGCGTTTTGCGGAAGTGAGTTTGCAGAAGTGTGTTTGCTGTCTCGCTGTTGGATTCTAGCAAGCAGCCCTTCTGATCTTTTGAAGCAAGTGTGATTGTTTGGGCAACGTGCCATGCAACAAGCCACGCCCCTTTGACTACAGTGGATTGGCCTCACTGGGTAGGCGAAGCGCAACACTAGCAACACTAACAATATGGCGCAACTCTGACCACGCTCTTTACCTAATTTCTCACTTTTGTTTTCACACAGCCTGTTGGCCCCGCCTATTGTGGGAACTTTCATCAAAAACATTTGGTTGCGTATATGCTTGCACGCGTTTTGCAGAAGTGAGTTTGCAGAAGTGTGTTTGCTGTCTCACTGTCGGATTCTAGCAAGTAGCCCTCCTGATCCTTTGAAGCATGTGTGATTGTTTGGGCGATGTGCCACGCGATGAGCCACACCCCTTTGACTGCAGTGCATTGGCCTCACTGGGTAGGCGAAGCGCAACACTAGCACCACTAACAATATGGCGCAACTCTGACCACGCTTATTACGTGATTTCTCACTTTTGTTTTCACACAGCCTGTTGGCCCCGCCTATTGTGGGAACTTTCTTCAAAAACATTTGGCTCGCGTGTATGCACACGCGTGTTTTGCGGAAGTGAGTTTGCAGAAGTGTGTTTGCTGTCTCGCTGTCTACCTTAATAGTGGAGGGTGGGGACCCAATGTTATAATTTTCTGTACTGAGCGGTAAGTTTTGTAAGATACCTAAGTGTGTGTAATCTAGCATATTAAGTGATTTAAGGCCTCATTACGAGCCAGCCGGAAAACCATGATGCTAATAGCACCATGGTCCATGCTGGTAACTTACCGACTCCGCCATGGAGAAAGGGGAAATTACCAACCCATTACAAGGTTGGCAGGGCGGTGATTCCCCCTTCCTCCATGGCCCTTCCCATTCCCATTTTTGCCCCATAGGGCTCAATGGGAATGGGGAAGGCGATAAGTACGGTACTGCAAATTGCGGTACCGTACTTACCACCAAGGTCCCTTTGCGGGTCCCTTCTTTAACAGCTGGTGTAGACCAGCCGTTAAGGTCGGGTCCCGCAAAGGGACCTCGTAATCAGGCGCTAATTGGTTAACGGCACTGCAGCCTTTTATGGCGCTGTCAACCCATTAGCACCAGGGTCGTAATGAGGCCCTTAGTCTTTTGACTACTGTTGATCATTTGACAGCACAAAATATTTTGCTAGTTTAGGTAACTCCGCATACGGATCATGTCAAACGGTTTATACATGCCAAAAACTGGCATGCCGAATCACAGCAGAGATGTATATCAAAATATTGAGTCTCTCAGCAAAAAAGCTGTTTTAAGTGCGTTTATTAGAGAGAAAAAGTTGAAAAAGTTAAAGCGGTGAATGTCTTTAAACACCGACATCTGTACCTACCATCCATCTGAGGATAATCAAATGTTTTCAAATTCCATTGATACAAGCGATAAAATCGACACAACTAGCTTGTGTGCAATGGAAATAATTGCTGTTCCCAGTGAGGCGGAGGTGACGCCAGTCGCTACTCTTGTACTGGCTGATAGCGATATTGGCAAGACGGGGCAGACTCCTGGCACCTCTTGGCCCAAGAACGACAACACACAATTTCCTGATGAAGTCACTGATATGACTCTAGAAAGTGCATGTAATACGGGGGACATATGCACCTCTGGTACGGGAGCCCCAGTGGTGTGCATCTCTTCCTCCATAATGCCAGTCAGCTGCTCAGTTGAAGCCCAATACAAGTTAAGACAAGCTTATGAGACCCTGACCCTAGCAGGGGAAATTAGCGAGGAAACAATTAATTTTATGAACAGCAGTTATACTGATGGGGGTCCCTCACAAGAAGTCAAGTATATATGCTCCAACTCAGGAGACCTGATCCAACTTCATGAGGAGCACAAAGCAAGTATACACCACATAACTACAACTCCCGCCCCACAAAAGGAAAAGGGGTCAGATTTGTCTCACTCCCCAATCTTGCTTGATAAAAGTTTTTCCGAGAGTCCTAACAAATCAATATCCTTTGTTGCACCAACCCCTAGACGTCCAAAATGTAATGCTCCAGGAATTGATCCACCGTTCTTTATACAAGAGAATCTCAATAATACTGGGCATAATCGCTTTTAATTTCCGGAGGCGCCAGCATTAAATAACACCCTATTCACCATGAATACAGCCCTATTTTCAATTGCAAAGTTATATGAAACATTGGATGAGAAGGTTAATAGAAAAATTGATTTCTTAACCGCTATTATGATAGAGTTCATAAACAAGGACCACTCACTAGCTGGGAAAAACACATACATAGATATGCCCAAGGCGGCAAAAATGCCCCCGCAAGAAACTAAGGGCATCCCGTCAGCTCCGGGTAAAGAAATGACCAGTGTTCTAGATCAGGATATATTACCCATGAAAGCAGTTGATGCCATTAACACACCACACAAATGCAGTCCCATCTTACAAAACACCAAGCTGAATATAGGTGGAAATGAATTGAATAATTGTAATGGCTGGTTGATGAAGGACATCAGTGATGGAAAAGAGGTTACGATAGTCACAGCTATGACAGTACATGACCAGGAGAAAGAGTTCATTGAAACAGGGTGTCCCAAATCAAATAATTCATATAATATGTTTTCTGTTGTATCCAAAGACCATTCTTCAGGAGTGAGGACAAAGCTTCACAGAAATGATAAGCCAACACAATCCAGAATAACTCAAAATGCAGTGGGCTCAGCATGGAGACGTGATCCGTGTGAGCTCCCGGGCCACCAGCAGAATCCTCCAAAATCCTGAAGAAAACTGTTGAAACGGAGGCGAACAATCACAGCAAATAATAGCAGACATTTGCCGCTACAAGAGACTGAAACTGGGAAGCATTCCGCTGAACAGATATCGAGAAATCCGTGGAGAAAGAATTTCGGCACTGAAGTGAATCCAAGATGGCCGCTGCGTGCCAAGTCAGAGAATCGGTTGCAACGGACTAGCACTCGTGGAGAAGAACGATGCCGGAGCGCTGGGAGACCTGGAGAAGTTGGAGGCGCCCCGCATCGCCACTCCTGAAGCGACCGACAGACGCCCGAAACGAGTGTCCCTCGTAAACAGAAGCAGACGGGGCGGACGAGGGAGCCCGATCCGGGGCTCGGCGGTCCTGTGGTGGAGGCGAGCAGCTGCAACCTGATCCCTTGCTCAGCGACCGGCGCCTGCAGAGAACGATGGCACCCGGAACACAGCCTCCCGCTCCAAACCGCGGCTTGCGGGCGCTCCATACAACGTTGAGCGCCCGCTGACACCCTGCATAATCAAGCCGGTAAGGAGTGGGGGCGGGTGGATGATAAAGGCGGGGCACCCCTCCCTCCCCAACACGAACTATAACACTGGCCATACAAGAACTGGGACAGAGAGAGGTGCAGAAGGTAGATCCTGAATTAAAAACTACAAGAAAGCAAACCCCACTACGCGCCGCCAGCACACCAAGGGTAAGTGCCCCAACAGAAGCTAGGAAGACGGGGGAGGTCATACAAGTCCATACAAGCCGTAGAAAGGAAACTTAGGGAGGAAACTACCACAATCAATCCAACTGAACAGGACTTCCCCGGGCACAGCTTCCAAGCGGAACCCGAAACCCGAACTGCGACAACCCCTATAACCAGGGGGGGGAGAAGGAAGGCAAGACCCACGAGCCAACCTAGCAGCCGGCGGCACACAATAAGGAGAGCCCCCACATAGATAACAAAGAGCCCCACAGGAGCGCAACAACCTTTGGTTACTAACTCTCCCATAAACACGAGTACCACTGCGCAGGCTACCCCGCAAGCTGACACGGAACACTAAAGCCTGCACCCTACACAGCAAAAGCAAGCCAACAGCCGAAAACTGCAATGGGCAAAGATAGAGCGACAACGAAAAAAGGGACCAATCAGAGCACGATGGAGCAATTTACAACCACCACCATGCTTCCACCAACGGAAGCGGGCGGATCTGAGGATGCACAAAATCCTGAAGATAATCTGTCCCTAAGGGATGTGATGAACGCCATCTCCAACTCACGTACCTCTATGGAGGTCAAAATGGATGGCATTTCCACAGAAGTCTCCCTATTACGCCATGATCTTCAAAAGCTCTCATCCCACACTGGAGAGGCGGAGACCCGTATATTGGTTGTAGAAGACGAACTGAGAGGCATGGGTCAGCAAATGAATAGATCACTGGAACGCATAAAGGTACTAGAGAGCAGGGTGGAAGAAGGTGAAGGCAGGCCAAGGCAGAATAACATCCGCATACTAGGCCTGCCCGAAAAGGCTGAGGGGGAGAGCATGGAACTCTTCCTAGAACAATGGATTGCCGATCTATTTGAACCCAAGACTTTGTCGAAACTGTTTTCAATAGAAAGGGCACATCGAGTTCCGAGGGACAGGCCGCTACCTGGTGGGCAACCGCGAACATTAGTAGCGAAGATCCTTAACTACAGAGACCGCGATGCGGTGCTGCAAATGGCCAGGGCAAAGGGAGACATAACATATAACGGCACCAAGATCGGCTTCTTCCCGGACTTCACTAGAGAAGTGCAGAAAATGAGGCAACCCTCTGACCCCCTCAAAAAGCGCCTTCAAACACTGAATGTGAAATATGGCCTCCTGTTCCCAGCTCAGCTGAAGATATACCACAATGGCACGACGATACACTTCACTGACCCTAAAGAGGCATGGACCTGGGCAGGGAGAAATCTGAAAGGAGACTGTAATCCATGCAAACGCCAAGAGTGGAGAAGAAACAGGTCACGGCTAAACAAACCAACAGAAAGGCCACCCCATTAAGAAATGGATGCGATACCACAGAGAGAAGACAAATGACTGTGAAGGCAAATGAAAGATGAAAACAGATATGGCATGAAATCAAACGAACTTTGCTTGACACATATTGCAACTGGAAAATTAGTGCTGGCGGCCCACAGACCGGCACGACACACACCCCCCACAGCAGCAATGCACAGCGAGGTATTTCCAATACCAAAGAGAGCTACGCGCTTGTGATTAGTTTGACTGGTTAATTGTTTTGTCCAATGGGCGGCAGATACTTCAGTTGGGGGTGGAGTATGGGGAGGGGGCGTTGGGTGTTACACAGGTATTCGCTAATCACATGGCTCAGAAAGGCTGCAACAATCACAGCATGCATGAAGATCGCAAGGGAAGGACGACACGGAGTAATGGCAACATCAAGAAATAATACAAAAAAGTTAGTCTTTATGACATGGAATGTGAACGGCCTGGGAAACAGCATAAAACGAAGGCTAGTGATGCAATACATGAAGCAGCAAGACCCAGATATAGTAATGCTCACTGAAACACATCTGGCGGGCACAAACTGCTGATTCTTCAAGAGAACCATGTGTAGGACAGCAATTCACGCAGGGTTCTCCATGGGCTCGAGGGGTGTGCTAATACTGATAAACAAAAGGACCCCGATCGACATAACTAAAGTAATCCAGGACCCTGGAGGCAGATTTGTTTTCATACAAGGCACACTCTGGAACCAAACCATAGCCATACTGGCAGTCTATTCACCCCCGACACTCATGGCAGCTTTAATCGAGGAGATTACACCGATAATAGTAAACAATCCAACTGATACTTTGGTAATAGGCGGAGACTTCATTGAGGTAATAAACATCAGTGAGGACCGCACGCATACAAAGGGTAGAAATCCGGCACTACCAACCAAGCTTGCTACCTTCACGGCAGAATTGGGCCTGGGGGATGCATGGAGAGACCTTCACCCAGAGGAGAGGCAATTCTCTTTCCACTTGGGCGCACATGCGTCAATGTCCAGACTGGACTACTTTTTCCTTCCCGGCGAAAGCACACATAAAGTAATAGAGCGACACTACAACCCAGAGGGATCTCAGATCACTCCCCACTCACGATGCTGCTTGAGACAGAGAGACCTCAGCCGCCACCGAGGTGGTGAATGAACGCATACTATCTGGGATTCCCGGAACTACCAGAAAAAATTCAGGAAGCAACTGCAGCATACTTTGAGCTGAACCAGGACTCAGTGGAGGACGCAGGGATAATATGGGAAGCATACAAGCAACCCTGAGAGGTGAAATCCTGAGCTGGACAGCAGCACACAAAAAAGCGCACCAGCACGAAGTGGAAGCTGCAGAAGCAGAGGTGAAACAGGCTGAGGAAAATTTCATAAGCACGGGAGCGGTGGGAGACAACACAAATGTACAAGTGGCGCAAAAGAAGCTACATAATGTGGCGCTAACGTGCGCAAAACATGCACACAGAACCATACGCGCCAAAATATACGAAACGGGAGATAAGGCCAGCAAGATGCTTGCATGGCTGGAAAGGAGAGAAAGGGGCCACCTACAAGTACGCCGGATAAACACCACAAACACCGGATGGGCCACAACGGACCTAGATATTGCAGAAGCCTTTGCAACCTATTACGAAAACTTATATTCCCTGCTGATGACCCCTACGGATCCCAGCATACTGGATACGCTGACCATTCCGGCATTAAATGAAGCACAGAGGTTGGCACTCGAAACTGAAATAACAGAAGAAGAACTGACGACTGCCATTTCCCAGCTCCAAAATGGGAAAACTCCGGGACCCAACGGCTTCCCTGTGGAAATATGGAAGAAAATTGGCACCGCAGAAGTGGCACCACACATGCTTAAAATGTTCTTGCATGCAAAGGAAAAGGGTATCCTCCTGCCGGATTTAAGAAAGGCCAGTATAGTGGTGATACATAAAGAAGGCAAACCTCCGGATGCATGTAGCTCCTACCGACCAATCTCACTCATAAACACTGGCAAAAATATTAGCCAACAGGCTACAGACAGTAATAACATGCTTGGTCCATCCGGACCGATGCGGCTTCATGCCGCAGAGGTCCACATGAATGAATATTCCTAGACTACAAACTGCCATCAAAAGATCACCGGCTCTACAAGACAAACTGGCGCTCCTCACTATTGACTTTGAGAAAGCCTTTGACTCCGTTCACTGGGAGGCACTGTGGAGCATAATGGCTAAAATGGGATTCGGAGCTCAATTCACAAACTGGGTTAAACACCTATACAAAGCCCCAACAGCAGAAATCAGAGTAAATGGGTGGTCCTCGCGAAGCATAATACTTGGAAAAGGCACCAAACAGGGATGCCCCCTATCGGCGATGTTATTCGCACTGGCGATTGAACCACTAGCGATAATGCTCAGAGAATCCCAGGAATAGAAAGGTTTCCAGTGGGCACAGGACTGGGAAGACAAGGTTTCCCTATACGCCGACGATCTTCTAATCTACCTGAGTGACCCAGCCCTCTCTTGCCCCATCGTCACGAATATGATAAACACCTATGGGGTATTTAGTGGGCTAAGGGTAAACAATGATAAATCCATGCTATTCCCGATCAGGGGACTTGATCCGACAACCCTAAATAACTGTCCGTACAAAACAGAAATAGAGCAGTTCCAATACCTCGGGATAAAGATCACAACAGATCTAACACTATATACGGAAAAAAACCTACTCCCAATAAGAGATAGATTTGTGAATGATGTGAGGCACTGGATGACTCTTCCGCTCACACTGTTGGGAAGGGCTGCCCTATTCAAGATGCTCGCCCTCCTCCGGTTCATATACATCCTGCAGAACGGTCCGATATACATACCGAAAATAGAATTTCGCAAAATAGATGAGACGCTTTGGAAACTGTTGTGGGGAGGAGGGCATCCTCGTATCGCACTGAAAATCCTACAGCGCTCAGTATGGGAAGGAGGGATTGGACTCCCGCACCTACAAACATATTATTAGGCAGCCCAGATGCCATTAGTGAATGACATCCTACACAACGACACAAGCCTACCGCACAACAGAGCAGATACTCAGGTGGAGCAAGGGATCCCCCCGATAGAAAACCTCTATCGAAAAAGAACACAGCAGAACACATCCACAATGGCCGCTCAGAGAACACAGATCTGGACGGACGCACACAAACACCTGGGATGGGAACGGAAGGTCACACTGAAACAGCCCATGTGGCATAACAAGCATCTTCCAGAGCTCAGAGGTATCCCCAAGTGGTCGGCCTGGGGTGAAGCTGGGATCAAAAGACTAGAAGACATGGTAATGGAAGGAGAAATAAAATCATTCCAAGCTCTAAAAGATGAATTCAATCTCCCTGCTTCAGAATACTTCCACTACAGGCAAATGAGACACGCCCTTATCACAAGTGAGATAGACCTCCCTAATATACCAGAGTGTACCCCGATCGAGAGAAACATAGTGATGGAGCGAATTGATCATAAAATAACATCTACAATGTATGATGCAATCAACTCATTCGCTACAATGGAACTCACAGAACTTAAAGAGAAGTGGGAGAGAGACATGGGCCCAATTCAATCAGAGGACTGGACTACTGCCCTCATGTATCCCAAAAAGACAGCAATCTCTGCCAGAATCAGGTTGATCCAACTAAAAATCTTGCACAGAATATATTATCCCAGAGAGGCTTTGCATCAATGGGGAAGGGCGACTGATCCCAACTGTCTACGATGCCATCGAACGAGAGGGACCTTCTTCCACATCCTGTGGGAATGTCCACAAATACAAGACTACTGGCAAAAATGGTGCGACAGACTGTCAATGGTGGTAGGCCGCGAGATACCGATGGACCCCAAACTCCTGATACTAGGGATTGATCCAGAGATAGAGCTATCTCGATACGAAAAACTCATGTTTGCAACATCCACTGGGCTTGCAAAGAGGAACCTAGCCCAATTCTGGTGCTCAGCCTCACCCCCACAACATGAGAAATGGGTAACGGACGTTGACATGTGTGTACCGATGGAAACGAGAGTGTATACCACAAGAGGATGCCCAGAGAAAGCAGCCAAGATATGGCAAAGATGGGAAGACACCTGAAGGCATTAAAAAAAGGAGCCTAGAATCTGATGAACTGCCAGAATAGAACTCATGCATGTGATTGAGACAATTCTAAAAGCCATCGAGCATGACAGATCTACAGTATAAAAGGAAAGGAGAAAGAATTCAAGCTTTGTGAAGAAGTGTATACCTGTGTGTTTAATGTATTGATTAAGTGTTAATTAGTCGATGTTATGTTTGTTTGTACCTATAAAACAATAAAAATTTTACATCTCAGAATAACTCAAAATAAGAGGAAAAAGCTAATAAAGCCAAGGAAGTTTGTAAAGTTGGTCCCAGTTACATCTAAAGTGAGGCCTCATCATGAACTAGTAGTGTATCAGAAACTGTTAAAAATGCAAACTAATACCTACAAAGATCTAGATGACTTAGTAGCATTATCTGCATCTATCTGCTCATACAGCCATGATTTCCTCTGTTATTCCTGATCAGATGCCCCAGCCATGCCAAGTTGATCGATCCGAGAATCTGAAACCTATATTTGCCTCTATTCAGGAATTGCGGGAAGAACTTAGACAATCAATAGCTCAATATAAATTGGCAAATCAAGATACTCAGCAGGTGAAGAGCAATGTTTAAGGTACATGCTCTTTCGACAACATGTCAGGCACATACCCAGTGTTTCCCAACATAAATATGTTGTTACAGGGGCCTGGAGGAGAGGCAAGAGAATGCAGCAATGGTCCTGCCCGAGAATCTAGTGTGAGGCATAGTGCCGCCATAGAAAACACCACTACTCCATCCAATATTTCTGACAGAATCCCAGCTCCACTGTTTGATAAAAAATGGGCCTTATACAAAAAAGATCACCATTTGGTGATTAAATGCTGACCCCTTCCTCATGTGGTTTATGGTTTATGATTTGAATCGCACCAGTGTTCTTAACATATGTGCAGAAGTTCCGGGGTAAACAAATCTCACATCAGCAGATATTGTGCTTGTTGAATTTACAAATAATAAAAACACTGATACAACCAGATTGTATATACAGTCAGGCGTTGTAGCTAACACATTGTGGCAGGCTTGCACCTCTTTATATAACATGGGGTTTATATTGACACAAGAGCCCACTCCTGATGATGATAGGCAGACTACACCCCAAATGCCTAAAGCCTGAATATACGGACAAGGGAGAGCTGACCAATCCAGAAGTAACCAACAACAAGCAAGAGTACACTGGCAAACACAGGATCATATAGTAAACTCATAGAAATCGGCTAACTATGACACAATAGGTTTACTCTCATGGAACACTAGAGGTCACAATCGTTTGATTAATACCAATAGAGATACCCTTCATGAATATGATATAATTGTGTTCCAAGAGACCTGGCTCCTTACCGCTCCGCTATGGGACCTATATAATATACATACAGTCCCGGCAATACATGCAATACAGGGTAGACCCATAGCTGGCTTACTTATGGCCTTCAAAAAAGATAAACAATTTAAAACCTCCATATATAACACTCGCTCACACTTCTTCCAAGTCGTGAAAATTCCAAGAGGTAATCTCATTATGGCCATAATAAATATTTACTGGGGTAGGAAGCATCTAACAGTCTGCTTTTTCCAAAAACTATGTGACATACTGTACACAATGCTATTGGATTCGACTTTAACGCACACCCTTGTTATGGGTGATTTAAATCTCCATCTATTAGCAACAGATAATACGGAGAGCACTCCGGAAGAGCAGCGATGGACAAATATCATGTCTGAGAGGAATTTTGTCATGTTAAATAATTCCGTGCATGGACACGGAGTTAATAGAGTGACATGGCAGAGAGACACGCAGCAGGCCACCCTGGACTATATATATGCTGATATAAGCTTTATGAATAGAGTGGTCTCGTGGAGCATAAAACCTTCTATCGCAAGTGATAACCATCAGCTATGTATGTCCTGGTTGGACTCAAAACTAAATTGGTAGCCAGTGATAAATAATAGCATAGCAAGTCTGGTATTAAATAATGCCGGAAATCGTATATCATAGTAAAAAAAAAAGCTCTTTCAATATAATCACACATTAACTCACAACTATCAACATTCAGAGGCAGGGGTTCAAGTGTGCTATGTGCAAGCAATGCAGCTCTTTAGACATCCTAAGAGCCAGACACCATCACGCAATAATGGTCATCTTCATACATTTGATCTAATGGTGAAAGAAAGAAAAGCGGCCTTGCGTAAAGGCATACAGCGATTAAAGTGCATCCTGCCAGAGTCAAGATCACTTCAAACTAAAAAGTTAAAAGCTACCTATAGAGTCTGGATAAGAGAGAGACGTGCAATGCAATACCAAACTGATGGAGAGGCCATGATGAAGCAAATTGTATTAAAATCTTCCGGCGGTATCTGGGCCCTTCTTAATGGAAAACTACATCAAATTCAATCAGCTATGCAAATAAATCCAATCTCTGCATACGAATGGGAACTGTATTATACAAGCATATACCAGTCCCCTTATCCTGGCATACAAATCAATTTTGAGTCTATCAATCAAAACTATATAATTGATTTCAAAGTAGAGGATATAGAACAATGCATTTTGAAATTGAGTAGATCGCAAGATTCAGGCCCTGATGGGCTACATAACATCATATTGAAAGATAGTCCAGACATTTGAACCCAGATCCTGCATAAGATTTATACACATTCCATGGTAACTGGGACAATCCCTCCATTAGCCCTTCTCGATTGTCCAGAGAAAATATTCACTTGTCTCCTCTTAGTTGAATTCAATAAATGGTTGAATGAAAAACTCCTGAGAGACCCTTTTCAAACAGGGTTTGTCCCAGGACTAGGAACAGCAATCAATTTAATTACATTGAATTCCATCATATCTCAGGAAAAACAGCAAAAACAAGCTATATATGTGGCCTTTATCGATTTTGGATCTGCATTTGATCTTGTGCCCAGGGAGTTACTGTACAAGAAGATGCTGGATGCTAACTGCCCATGGTGCATCATGAAATGGATAGTGGAACTTCATACAGCCACCACAATACAAATAAGATTGAGAAATGATGGCTTATTATCAGCCCCGATCCAGACAGCGAGAGGCTTGAAACAAGGTTGCCTATTGGCCTCAGCATTGTTTAATTTTTACATATCTGACGTGGGATTCTGGTTAAAAGATCTTGTGGGAGATGCTCCCAAATTACAAGGGAGCCCCATCAATTGGCTATTATATGCCGATGATATGATTCTCATATGCAAGACACCTAGTGGACTAAAGCACCTATTAGAAGCATTAGACAAATAAGCCTTAAAGAATTGCATAAAAAATAATTCAGCAAAAACTCAAGTTATGCTATTTGGTCAAATGTCAAAGAAAAATACATGCTATAAGTGGCAGTTACAAAACACAGAATTGGCCTCTGTTAAATCTTATATTTATTTAGGCATATGTGTTAATAATCACCCAAGAGATTTACCAGCAGAGAACCATACCAAAACAAAGCAACTAACTGCATTAACCCAAATGGCTATCATAAAATCCAAGTTTTGTAAATTTTCTATTACACAATTAGCTGTTTATTACAAGCAAAAACTTGTACCCACTGTCTTATATAGAGCCGAAACGAGAAAATACCAAGCATATGCATACTGGGCTAGCATTGAGAGCTTGTATTGGAAAAAAGCTCTTAGGCTACCCATGACAGAGTCAGTGTGCATTATTAGGCATGAATTGGGTGTAACATCTCTCTATGCTATGTACAAATGGAGGATTTGTATGCTATACAGAAATGTATGATGGTCGAAAGTAACAATGGTCTACTAAAAATAATTTCAAATCTTATGATGATTTCGGGAGACCAGTTTGCAATCAACTGGCATCGCAATGCACAAAAAATTCTGCAGGGAGCGTGCATATTGCTAGCATTATTAATAGAAAATCCGACCAAAGCTAAAAATCTACTTTGGAGATATGATTGGATACGTACACGTACACGTGATCATTGCATGGCACAGAAAAAGTTTATTGAAAACCCTTTTAGCCTTAAATTGCAAGGCATTATAGAGCCCTATTTGATGCGGTCTCCAAATGCTAGCCACCGTGCAGATTTTTTGCGCTACAGATTAAATATTTGGCCAACTAATGAAATACTGTGTAAATACAAAAATAATATCACCAGAGGAAGTCAACTGTCGATTCTGCAAAGAGGGACCAGAAACGATGAACCATTGAATGTTGGAATGTAAGGAGTTACTGCAATTAAGAGTCTTTTATTTAAAGCCCTATTTTGAGGAGCATGCATGTATGACAATAGATCTGCTATGGCCAGAATTGTTTCATACGCAAAGGAAATCCTTGAGATATGCAATTATAAATTACTTAAACTCCATAAAAATCAAAAGAACATAGCTGGGTCAAATGAGTGGCTTAAAGCATATCCTTTTGTAATCACAGTAACTGCAATTATAGGTAAAAAGTAAACAATTACAAGCTTTGAAATAACAAATTGGGTGAATGACAAATATGAGCATCATTGGAGTATGTGACAGTGAATATCAGGCAACTATAGTGACCATCTGTAAATAGTGTAAAATGTATTTTAAGTTTTGTAAATTTTGTATTTTGTATTTTGTGCAGTGATTGACTGAAAACCCCCTGAAATTCGCCAGTTATGGTAAAGTAAGCCCCCAACCCTGCCACCACCCCTGTGCACTGCTAACACCCAGACCATGAAAGATGTCATCTGAAATGTGAATGCTGACATCAATGATGGCATCACTTGTTTAGCCCTTTCTTTTCCTTCCCTGCCATACAAACACCACTGCACATTCCCCCATTATAGTAAGCTAAGCAACCATAACTCGCACCATCTACGTGCATTGCTACGACTAACACCCAGGACATCAAAGATGACATCACAAATATAATTGATGACATCACTGATGACATCACATATGTGCCTCACTTATTTTGGTGCATTGAAAAATGTAGGCTAGGTGGTTTTATTCACTGACCAGCACAATATAAAAATTGAAAAGGTGCTGTATACCAAAACTTTACCCTTGTCGTGTGTTCTTAAAGTACTTTCCTTAGGGTCTGGTGTCAGCTCATGATGCACATGCATGGGGCAATGGCAGGCCTCAAACACACAATTAATTTTACAGGAAGATAAACTGTGGGATGCTGCTAGTTCTTTCTACCGTACTTCAGTTTCCCTGTATGTGCCGCTCAGTTAGATGCATTGGGTTGGCATATGTATTTTTTGTTTTAGCACAAGTGCGTATTAAGTATACATTTGTGAGTTATTACATGTGTAACATCACTTAATCACCCCTGACATCTTGCTACCAACATAATAGAAATAACCCCTTGTAGGCAGGGACTTTTTAGGGATATTATTTTCACATGTGATGTCATCAGTGATATCATCAATGATATTTGTGATGTCATCTTTGATTTGTCGAATTTAAGGGGTTTCTCGGTTTTAATTTGAAGCATAAAGGGGAGGAGGAAAGTATTTTTTTTAGTGAAGTGTACAGGTTTTTATTAGGGCAACTTAACCATAACATCCCCTCAACAACGTTTTTTTTGTAGTGAATTTCACTGGTTTTTGGGAGGACAACTTAACCATAACGTCCCCACAACAAAGTTTATTTTGTAGTTAATTTCATTGGTTTCTGGGAGGGCAACTTAACCATAACGTCCCCGTAACAAATTTTTTTTGTAGGGAATTGTATAGGTTTTTGGAAAGTGGAACTTAAGCATGAAATTGTGGCAATGAAGTTGTTGAGCAGAATATACACTCTAATCATGTAATTTTGAGAGATATGTAGTATAATCTACGTACTTGACATACATTTAACATAGAACATATAGAACCCCCTCCTTATTGATATTGGAAAGGGACGGACTGAGCGCCTCTTTGCGGACGGGGTTGGACAGGATCAACATTACCCAAAGAGGTGGGGCATAGCTGAAAATGTACTATTGTCTTACACAGAAAATGTGCAACATAGAAGAGGACATAAAGATATTATAAGTAGTAATAAGTAAATATGGAAACCTGAAGCTGGGAAAAGAAAACAACACATTTAATAACCATGTAGAATAAAGTGGATGGTACCATAAAAAAGAAAGGATGCCTCCAGCGTAAACACTTCACAGAAACTCGGCAGCCTGGAACGACAGTGGACGGACGGAGTAGGACGAAGGGACATTACAGCAAAAGAGTGAGTGCAGGTCATTTTTTTATAAGGTTGATGTTTTTTTTGTGGTATGTGCCGCTTACAGAAACAGGTAAAGTAAACAACTTCATGTCTTCAGTTCGACATAGTGATAAAGGTAAATCACCTAAAAACACGTATTACATAAAAAGAAGGGAAGACTCAAAATATATCAATGATTACAATGCAATCATTGCCCTTTTATGGAATGCAAACATAGATGTGCAGTACATTGCAGACAATTCAACTGCTGTTGCACAATATGTTACAGCCTACTTAACAAAAGCAGAACAAAACAGAGCTTCAAGACCTCTGGGATGACCTAGCATCAGACAAAACATTATCACAGAAATTGTACAAGCTAGGCATAAAAATGCTCTCTCATGGAGAATGTGAGGCCTATGAAGCAACAGATTGTTTAACCGGTACTGCTTTGTATGGAAAATCAGACAACGTAGTATGGCTCAGTCTTGGTCCTGCAAAATCTAGAAAAAGAGTGCTAAAATCATATGAGGACATAGAAACAATTGCCAGAAATGATCCCAGCAGCCAAGACATTCTAAAAAACAATTTACTGGGCACATACTATCCGAACAGGTGTACCACTCTGGAAAGCATGTGTCTATACACATAGCTCAAACCTTTGCATACAAAAATAATGTAAAATCTGATGAAAGCAAATGTAGATATAGCGTGACCAATTGTGAAGGGAGCTTAGTGAAACTTAAGAAACGAAGCTTGTGAAATTGTCATTAAAAACTCGTCAACAGAAAGAACTATATTACAGGTCTCTGTTACAACTTTTCAAACCATGGAGAAAAGAGGAAGACATACTAGATAATTATGAGTGCTATGAAGATGCTTTCAAAGGAAATGAAAGCACTATCACCGATGTGAACTTTACGCAGTACGAAACAATGTGACACAATGAGCAGCAACAGGAAGAAGAACTTCAGGCCCAACTAGACAAAGACTCTTCCGACAGTAGTCAAACTTCTGTAACAGGAAGTCAAGAAGCATTAGGACAACCACTAATAGCAAATGAGGCTGAAGTAGCTATGGCAGAAGTAGAAAACACCATGTATCAGTATCAAGAAGATACAGAAGACTTAACTGTACAACAAGCAAAATTTAACAGTGATCAGCGCACCATTTTTGAAGATGTAACAAAACAAATTGTACATGGTGTACAACACGAAAATAAAGAATGTACTTGCCAAAATTACAAACCTATACTGCTGTATGTCAGTGGTGAAGCTGGTTCCTTCAACAATTGACAAACAACAAACTGTCAGCTGTTGTAACAGCCCCCGCAGGTTAAGCTGCCTACAACATAGGCGGTGTGACTTTACACCGATTACTACTGCTTCCAGTAGAGCATCAGAATAAATTAGACTACTACAAACTTTCTGCAGAAGCTGCAATGGAATTACGTAGAGTATTGAAACAAATGAAAATGCTACTAATAGATGAAGTGAGCATGGTCTCCAAACTAATGTTGGCTTTGATTCATCTCAGATTGCAAGAAGTACTTAAAAATAATAACGAAGAACTCTTTGCAGGGAAACACATTATCGTTTTCGGAGATCTTCTATAATTGACACCAGTGAAAGGTGAACCGATTTTTAAAACCTTAGGCCACAAACTCTGCCGTAAAACTGTTGGTAGCATAGGTAATGTTAGCCTTTGGCAACATTTCCAATACAGAGAATGATCTGAGAACATGCAGCAATCTGCAGATCTCACTTATGCCAACATCTTAAAAAGTATTAGAGTTGGTGTATTATCGCAAGAAGCACAAGCTGTATTGAAAAACCGGCAACTTTATGGCGATAATGCATGTGCAACTGATGTTATGGAACAAATAGCGCACAAAAATGTCAGTTGTATGGCCTTAATGCCAACTCTAGCAAGCTGTTTCAAATTCAATGAAACGAGGTTAAAGAAAGAAATGCAAGCAATAATAGAAATTAGCGCCATAGACAAACTAGACGTACATGGTATGACAGTACCGATGTGTGAGCAAGCCACAACAAGACTAAATAGTTTAGAAAATTCAATCTCCAACACCTGGGTTGGAAAAATATTGAAATGATCATTAAATTGTAGAGTAATGCTTAAACGTAACCTTGCGGTAGAGCAAGGGCTAGTTAATGGTGCACTGGGCACAGTTTTTGGCTTTCAATCATACCCACTTGATAGAAACATTCAGTTTGTAAATATTCGCTTTGATAAAGTTTCAGAAGTGAAAAGGATAGGGCACTCAATTGCTCGATTCCTTCTCTTCAAAGACATGTATGTACGTAGATAGCCATTTTCTCTAACTCTTGTATATGCAGTTACCATTCCTAAATCCCAAGGTCTTACCCTAGAGAAAGCATTGATAAATATAGGAAACACAGTGTTTAAGGAAGCCATGAGTTATGTAGCATTATCACGCTTACGTACACTTGACGGTCTATTGCTAATACACTTTGATTCAAGTAAAGTCAAAGCTCATATTCCTTGCATTCTAGAATACAATAGATTGCGTTCACTGTACACCCCTCATCTGAAACAATACTCTGTTCCAGATAAAGTGTAACGTGGTAAAAGAAATGTAAATGAAACAGAAATGCAGCAGAATGCAACAGCAAATTATGCAAAGAAAAGAAAAGAAGCTAAAGTTTCATCAATTGCCGCAAACATAGAAGAACCTGTTAGGGAAAGTAAACCAGGCACGTTGGCAATAAAGCAACAGAAAAACCGAAAAAAGCACTCAGATACAAAACTTACTGGCCCATTCAAATTTACAAATGAAAGTGGGGTAAGTTGCTATGCAAATGTAGCAATGGATATTCTATTTCAATTGCCACCAATTGTTAACAATATTTACGTGCACAGTACAGACCAATTGTGTATGCAAATGTTAGTGCTGCATAGAAATGCAACAAGCAATCCTGTCAACACATACAGTGTTCATGGAGTAAGGCAACAATTGTACGACTGTGCTGGAATGGTGAGATTCACTATGAACTCACAAGAAGATCCACACAAATTTCTAATGTACATACTACTAGTATTGGAAAAACAAAAGCATACCTGTAAATGAAATCTTCCAAATTTCATACCTGTGGAAACATACATGCACTCTCTGTAGCAAAGTGCTACAGGAAGAAATCCCAAATGAGCGATTTGTTATGTTTCCATAGCAAATAGTGAGAGCATTCCATTTCAGCAACTTGCACAAAATGCAAGCCATGGTAGATTATGTAGTATTTGCAATTCAGACAATCGCTCCACCTTACTGATACAATCACATTGTGCATAATACTTATGCTTCTACGTTATAATGCAGATGGCACCAAAAACAACTGCAAACTGACTGGATTCACAAACAGTCAAGTGTCACTTGGAATGAAAACCTTTACAACAGTAGGAATAATCTACCTCGCAGGAGCTACAACCAATGCAGGTCACTACACTGCATACATTAAAAATAATTCTGGATGGTTTGAATGTAATGATAGCACCATTACTCTAAAGCAGAGGTTGCCAGCTAACCTAACAAATGCATATTTAATGTTCTTGAAGCCAAAATTTATGAAATAATGTGGACTTCATGATTGTCAACAAAGTATGTGAAAGACTACAAACAGTTAGAATACGCCCACACGGATGGAAGAATGGCACAAATAAATGATTATCAGAGATTGTTGCAAACAAATGCACAGGTAGAATACGTCTATAGGTTTCTAACTGTTGTTAAAAATCGGCAGGAAGGCAACAAAGAAAAAATTAATGGGAAAGATGAAGGAAACAGGATATAACAACAACACAAATGAATGAGTATCACAAATCTGTAGGAACAAATGCACAGTTAGAATACGCCTACAGGTATCTAACTGTTGTTAAAAATGGGCAGGAAGGCAACAAACATAACATTGATCACAAAGATAAAGAAAACATTGAAAAAAAAAATGAAGTAGTTAGTACCATAGGAAATGAAGTTTTTTTTTAATCCAACAAGGATTTTTTTTCCCAGACCCAAGGATTAGAAAAGCAAACACAGAAACTGAGCGCATTGCACAGTATACTGATTTTTAAACTAAATATGAGGGTAAAAAAAAAAGTTAACTGTCTATTATGCAATGTAGTCAATTTTAAAAAAATGCAAACACTAATACACCTTTTTCTTTCATCACATAAATGCAAAAAGTGATACTTCCGCCAAGTACGATAGCCAATTAAAAAAAAGTATGTGGATTCTGAACAAAGTAAGGAGTAAGTATATCGGCAGACATTTTCTAGACATAGGAATCTACACGTCTTATCTATGGTACTAATATGCTGCAGTGCCTGTAGGCTGCCCTTCCATCTTCGGTGAGTAACCTACCACCTACACCTTACAACCAAGGTACAAGGAGTATAGTTCCTATCCACAAACATAGCCTCATATGGAAACCATGGTCCTTGTAAATTAGCTGCTTATAAATTTACTTTTCGGAACATCGTCTGCAGCCATGAAGTTGAGACACTAGGGCATCAACACAACTTCACATTCCACCACACCCATATTGACTTGTAACTCCACTGCTTATGACTTCAGTCTTGCGTGCATGGGCTTTAGCAGGGTGCAGGGGTCTCCCCACAACCACCTCGGTGATGGGTGGTAGTGGGGGTTATTCTATAGGTGTGTTATCCTTCAGTACCGCTGCCTAGAGGCTTCCCTCCTAGCTGTATGTCTGTAGATCTTACATGGGATGGGTGTGCAGTGTCTTCCAAAGCTAGTACTTACCACTTTGTTCACCCAAAGCTGCATGCACGCCCCACAACTTGCCAATCAAAACGCAACACTACAGGTGTATGCATGGGTGGCACATGCGGCGGTGGTTGTGGCCAGGGCCTACAGTCTTGGAAGTAAGGTGAGGATTAAGATTGTTAAGCCAGTTGAAAAAATTGTTAGCTTCAGTCAAGGTGCCTCTCCATATGACCAAGATGTCGTCAATGTAGCGACTCCACTTCACAATGTTATTACTATAGGGATTGAGGTTGCTGTAGACGTTGCTTTTACGTACAAGTTACGTAGAGACCTTTGAGAAAAGCAACGTCTACAGCAACCTGGCTTAACAATCTTAATCCTCACCTTCAGTTTACTATGATGTCTAGTAACGAGTTTATTAATTTTCTCGACCTAACCATTTTTGCAACCAATGGAGTCTTGAAAATTAAGCCTTATCATAAACCCACCGATAAAAATTCTCTTCTTGATTATTCCAGCCATCACATTAAACATCTTCGTGATAATCTTCCCTTTGGCCAGTTTTTACGCCTTAAAAGGAATAGTTCTACGAAAGAAATATACGAGGCGGAGGCGAACACTCTCGTGAAAAAACTGAGACAGAGAGGGTACCATAATAAACTGGTGAAAAAATCAGCCAAAAGGGCTTTTAATAACAACCAAGAAGCACTATTGGAACCAAAACCTGTTAAACCTAAAGATGATCGTATTGTGTGTGTGAATACCTTTTCTAACCGGAGCTTTGAGATCACCAACATCATTAAGAAGAATTGGAAAATCTTTCAAACGACCTCCCCCTCTATGAGTGTGCCGATCTTTGCTTATAAAAGGAGCACGACGATAGGTAACAGGGTTAATAACAGCAAACTTAAACCTATCCCTATCCAGGAACCCAGATTAACCACCCTATGGGGTCTACCTGAACCTACCGGTCACTATCCTTGTGACTCGTGCGGGGTCTGTAAATTGACCTCTATAACTAAAAATGTAGATGTTGGCCTGTCAAAGCTCTGGACACAGAAAAACTTGACTAATTGTAACACCGAATTTGTGGTGTACCTGATCACTTGTAAATGTGGACTGCACTATGTAGGGAAAACAACCCGCAAAGCCAAAACTCGTATCATGGAACACCGGAGCTGTCTCAAGAACAGAACTGAAAATGCCCCCATGGTGAAACATTTCAATCTTCTGAAGCATCATCACGAGGATTTCAAATGGACAATATTGTTATCACTTAAAGGATCCAACTATGCCACCCGGGAGAAAAAATTGCTTTATATGGAACAAAAGATGATATATACTCTGCAGAGTGACATCAGGGGTCTTAACGAATCTATTGAATGGTACAACATATAATCGTTTACACTCACTTGATCCCTTACCATCGTTTTTTGTAGACTGTGTGCTACCTAGTGTACTAATTCCTTGTCCGGTCTGAGCCATTCCATGATGGCTGCCATGACTAACCACATTGCTCTACATCTCTTTTCTCTTCCAACATAGTTGTAGGACTACTGTATTTCCCTGACTACCACTCGCACATCGGTCGCCCAGTCCTGCTGCACTGCTGCCCGCATAACAGACGGCACTCTCCGTACTATCCACACAGCACTAGCGCTGGCAGCAGGATTATATCCTGGGGCTGTCGGATTTGGTCACGACTGACACTCTTACTGCCAACTTGAAGGTATTGCCTGTGGGGTAGTTGTTTACTTTTGAGTGTTACTAGCCGCCTTCTGTCTCCTATAAACACACAAGATTAGAGACTATACCTTGAACTGCCTCTTTAGGTTCTAGTCACCGACTTCTTCTCAACTTTTGGAATTATATGGGGCACACTGTGGATAATTCGTTTTGTCTCTCAGCACTGGGTTTCTCTCACCCGGACACCTTTTCATATGTTTTTTATGCGATACTAGTATCGCTATTTGCTAAGCCTAAGCACATATCCTGCTTTTTTAGTGAGCTACTACTCAGCGCTCATTTGGATGTTTTTTCTATATCCTAGGTAGAGACAACCCTCAGTTCTACACCGCCTACTACCTTTCGAGTAGAGAGCACCCACAGGCATCAGTGGAGGTATTTATTTCCCTCTATTTAGATGCCTTAGTTCATGTATTTTGAACATGCAACGATAATGGCTAATTTGAAGCTCATGTTTTGCGCTTTTTTTGTTCTTTACTTTGCAGATGCTACGAATACTTCAAATGTCATCATTTCATTTTTAAATGTTATCTTGGTTACGTGGTCACCTGTATATCTCCTGATGAATGTTCCATAATAACTGTAGGAACTGAAACATGTCGAGCTAATACTCTGTACTGGCACCAGAGTTATTAAGTTTTTTGACATACTGATTCTAATTACTGTAGAGTACGTTGCACTTTCTGTAAAGCGTACCTCTTGATGTTGAGTGTATCCCTGTTTTTGATACACTGTCAATTAGCTAATTCTAGCTTATCACGTAACGACTGTTTGATATATGTTTAAATGTTTATGAATTGTATGTACTGTGGACCACACTATTTAATCACTTTTTAGGTCATAATTCTATTAAATCTGATGTTTATCATTTTAACCATGACTGGTCCTTTTGTGGCTCTCCCAATGGGAGCTCTTTATATGTGTGGCATCTACACTATAGCTCTGTCTCCTCTTTAAACACGGATCTTTGTCCTCCCGGACTTAGACAGAGTATAGGTTGCTAACCTATCTTAGTTAAACGTATACCGGGTTTCCTCCCCATTTAAGTTGTCCATAGAAATTACATCATGACGGCCGAAGAACAAATCCATTGATCACCCATGTCTTACTGTCTGAACCTTTCCCAATGCTCTGTGACACAGCAAAATAGTTTCATAAAAAGCATGTGTACACTGGTTGTTGCTCTGCTTTTCGCGGATCCAAGATGTCAGGCGCATCCAAACCATCTGACGCAAAACACATCTCGCAGCAGCCAATGGGCAGAGACGTCACTTGTCCGCCGTCATGACGCCAGCCCCTTAGCCAATCGGTATCTTGTTCGTCGACTGAACAGGGAAGTGTGACCGCGGAGCGAACATAGATATCACTAATTATTTCAGACATACTTTTTGATAATTATAAAGAATACATACTTCACGGATAGTGACCACATTTACAAAAGCACGCTTTCTGGACCAAGCCCCTGTACCTGCCGCAGATTTTGTTAAAATCCGTCCAGCGGTTTCACCTGTAGCCGTGCACAAAGTTTTTCCCCCATTCAGTCTCTGGGAAAAAAAGACAATTTGGGATCCCCCCTATAACTTTGCCCCCCCCTGCCCCCAAACATCTCCAAACTTTGCGGAGTGCCCCATATACTTTTTTTGCAAAGTTTGGTGAGGATTCGTCCAGGGGGAGCGGAGTTATAAGACACCCAAAAAGTGCTCTTCCTATGGAAACAGCAACTTAACCATAACTACACGACCACTATCGTGGCCGTGTAATATAAAAATGTCGCTATACGATATTTAGCTATTAAGAAAAGTGGTGTTCCATCACGGTATGAGACTTTTCTTATCGTATATGAAGCTCTGAATCAGGCTCCGATTCAGCTGTGGCAAAAGCTGGAGTGAAAATCTGACATTCTCCCCGCCATTTTCCAGTACCACCATTCTAGGTGGGAGAAACGATTGGAGGGGAGCTGTCATGATTTCCATCCATTTCCATCCACATGTTTCATTGTGTACACCAGTGTCAATAACTATGAGGAATTCTAAAAAGTATTGTATTTTTCTTATTCACTAAAGTCTCGCTGAGTGCTCAGTAAATTACAAAACTGGTGTGCCAATGAGGGAAAAGCATAGCTTTTTAAAGGAAAAACATGTGCAGGAATGTTAATGGCACCTCAAAACAATGCCTTTGTAAAGCAGAATAGCGTTGCAGTGACTTCCCTGAATTCATGATAGTCACTAGGCCCATTGTGATGGCCGTAAATCAGGCACATGCACAATCAGAACTTTGGACCTGATTCTACCATTCTGAAGTGGGCGGAAGAATTGAAGGCGAGATGTCCTACTTTCCAGAAGCAAAGTTTGATAAAATCTATCCTTTTGAAACATGTGCACGAGTGGCACTGTGTGCATTTCTTAAAAGACTACCACTTTTCTATTGTGAGAAAGTTTTCTTAAGCTTTCAGCAAAACTAGAAAATTGATATTACTGGCTAGGAAATGCAATTTTTTTAAAGGGAGAGTGTGTGGAAAGGGAGACATTGAACACAGGCATCAGGTTGCTGAACGTAAGTTGCAATACACAAAGCAAATGCACATGAGTGACGCTGTTGTATGTCATAGCCATCATCACCTTCCACAACACACAGGCCCTTGCAAGCAACACACATGCACATACGCCACTGCACAGTCATGCATCCGTCCGTGTCCACCTCCCTACAGTGAAATCATGGACAGCTAGGCCACAACAGTCAATGCACGCATCGAGATGTGCATGTGTATGTAACACTCCCCTGTTATCCACGGGGACATCACTCAGCCTGTTCTGACCTCTTATGACCTCAAACCCTTCCCTGGAGGCTATTCGACTTGAGACTGGGCCTGAAACACAGGATTGATAGAGTTTAACTCCCTATTGTCTCTGTGTGCTTGAACCCCTTCTTCCCCGGGGTCCAACCCTTCCCTTTGATCCACAGCTCACCTTGTTTTCTTGGATAGTGTGCTCTCCCTCCTGTCTTCAGCGCAGGAGCATGTTGATTGATGCGGGCTCGTTGCTGCCTAGTTACTTCACTGGCAAGAGTCCGACATGTACGTATAATGAGTCTTTTGAACAGTTCTCTAACTTCGTTCCTTTCCTTCCTTAGATGATGGCCCGCGTCCGGGGATGGCGACGTGCTGCCGAGATGAGTAGCGCTAAAGGTGAGTGAGAGCGCGATGCGCGATGCACCCCTTTCGTATTTGCATTGAACTGAGTTCTTTTTCTGTGTCTTTTAGGTGCCGCAACTTTTTCAGCATGGATGTCGGTTATGAAGAACAAATGTGGTGGTTAAGCGCGGTATGCGGCTCCTTTAGATGTTTCCACGCTAACCTTGGGTGCCTTTTCCCTCTTGCAGATGGATGAGAAG
This sequence comes from Ambystoma mexicanum, assembly GCF_040938575.1. Taxonomy (NCBI): domain Eukaryota; kingdom Metazoa; phylum Chordata; class Amphibia; order Caudata; family Ambystomatidae; genus Ambystoma; species Ambystoma mexicanum. The sequence continues at coordinate 1,123,571,244 of NC_090924.1, forward strand.
TTCCAGAGACAGAGTTCCCCCAGAGCGACTGGGATTCAGGTAAGCATTTGAAGCTCATACAGTATTTAAAAATAAGCGAAGATTTGCAGAATGCTTACTAATGCCTTTTTTCTGTTCTTTTCCCTTTTCCTTAGGAAGCGGCGTGTCGGGATGGGAATGACACCGCCGAAGATGCCCTCAGAACAGAAGGAGCGATGACTGATGGGCAGAAGCGCCACAAGGTAAGGCTGTTCCTAATGGTGTTCTTGTTCTTGCAGGAGCTGAGCGCAGAAGAAAGATGCAGGCCTACTGGAGACCGATCCGAACACGGTGAGTGTCACGCTGCAGGTGCAGAAAACGCAAAGCATGTTTCTCAGCCTGGGTGTGGCTTAAATAGTCTCTGGGTATCCCAAGTGCCTCTGGGCTGAACCACACCCAAAAGACTAGACCGCACATGCAGTTCTGGGAACCGAAATATGTGGGGGCATCCATCTTGTCCCCATCAATGCACTACAAGTGCAATTCCCAATTTTATCCTATGGGAGTGAGTGAGTCTGGAGCCACAAGCGCTAAGTCTGACTCCAAGTGGGTCTTTGGAGGGATGGAGAGGCCCTTGAAGGCCATATAGGTGATCGTGGCCTGGCTCCAGCCTGACATCTTGGAGGGCTGGGGACAAGAGAGCAGGAATCATGACAGTGTCATGCATCCATGGCGTTTCCCAGTCACACACTCACCACTCAGTAAAATGCACATGTACACCATGCATGTCCATGAGGGTGACATCAGCATCCATGATTCACACAACAGACATGGCCAGGTACAGGCATGCAATCATGTGTGTACCTGGCCATCACTTAATCATCACATGCAGGTGCACATCATGGATAGCAACACACACACCATTGTCATTGCACACACTTGACCGGACTCACATGCTTCACTATTATGTCCCAGCACACAGACATCCATACATGGGGCATGCCAAACATACATCAAAGGTGCACGCACCTGACACACCTCAACATGCACTATGCTGGAGATTAACAAATGGACACTTACCACTCGGCTCCGGACGGGTCTGCATCTTGAGGACCTGGAGGTGAGGCACTGGGTTAATGTGCTCCAGGACCCTAATTTGAATGTTGGTCAGCTGGTGCCGGTGCCCCACTTCTGCACGAGCAGCAACGAGGCGCCGGGCCTTCCTGAGGGCCCTGGACCTGAAGTCCTCCCAGCACTTCAGGACACGGTCGTAGTTGCGGGATGCCACCCCCTCCGCATTGATGGCACTCACGATGTCCTTCCAGATCCTCCTCCGTCCATCCCTGTCGAGGTGTGAACATGAGAAGAGGCATCATAATTCCTCAGGACTTGCTCCACCAGGATGCCAGCTTCATTTTCAGCCCTCTGCCTCTCTGACTGGGGTTGCCACTGGCCCAGATGGTGTTGAGTCAGACATGGCAACCCTAGAGGCAGGTGTGGGTGGGCAACTTGGTCCTGGTGCTGGGCTGTGGAGCGATGGTACACCAGTCAGGAGTCTTCTGGGTCAGCAGAGGTGGTCTCAGGTACAGGATCCCTGGCTATGGCTTCTGTGCAGGCACCAAATAGAAGGGCACACTTACAGCAGGCAAGCTGGCAGCACAGGATGGCTCATAGGAGGCTGCTCAGGGCTCTGGGGGCAGATAGAAAATGGCCTTCTGGGCAGGAGCGTCATCTTCCATGTGTTGACGCGTGGCCAGCTCAATGCAGAGTGATTTAGCACGTGAAAAAACAGCATGTCAGCATGTAATTCGAGGAAAGGGCCTTAGCGCATAAGCATGTAAGTGATGTGATATGCGCGGGCGTTTCCCTCGGCACGGGTGCAGAGTGAATCCACATGAGCAAAAACAGCATGCCCGCGTGTGAATCCGTGTAATTCGAGGAAAGTGCATAAGTGCGTAAGTGATGTAACGCACGTGGGCATTTCCCTCGGCACGGGTTAAAGGTGAGCGTGGCCCAGCAGTTCACTGTACATGCTTTTCGTGGAGACCGACGCGTGTGTTGCTACTTCTTGTTGTTTCACGCACCATCACTTCACAGTGGATCGAGGACATACCTCTTCTTTTGGCGGGGGAATTGCCTACGTGTGTTTTTCTTTCCCATGCTATTCAGACGGTGATTCGCACATGCTATTTTTCTCACTGCGGGTCCCCCTGTGTATCGCCTACCCGTTTGCGAGGTCATAGTAGCCTGTGTGTCCCATGCACATGCATTTTTTGTGTCCCTGGGTGCCACTGTGTACTACGGGAGGTCAATTCCACACACGTGGGATACCGGTGGTTGCATGCATGGTTCTATTGCAGTTTTGGGGTGCCTGAGCGTTGTGTGACCCGTCATTTTCTCACATGGGTCACATACAGCCTTGCAGGAGCACAGGGGTGCTGTTTACATCACGTACCCCACCCCCTTCACCCCAATTGCCCAGGACAATTGTTGTGTACATCTCCCATTGGCACTAGTACATACGTGCCATGGTTGGGAGGCCATGAAAGGCGAGGGGCGCCTCAGTTGGGCATCCTCCATGTGGTGGGTGTGGTCAGGGACATGGCTGGGGTGACCAGGGAGTAAGGGAAGTCCAGGGTGTCCAGGGTGGCTGCAGAGGGGGAAGAGGCAGAGGTGCGCTACTTCAGCAGGATGTTCTGCCACGTGTTGGTATCCACGTACTGGACCATAAGGGTGGTCAAGACCCAAATCTTCCCTTTAATAACATGTCTTCACAATGGGATTTGGGCAATTTTATTCATAATGGTTTCACGAAAACAAAGAGTTTTTAGGAAAACTTCTATTGTTCTGTCATAAAAGGCTGTCCTCAAAACGAAATAACATTAACTTTTTTCAATTTCATTTGCGGGCAGGTTTTTTACTTTAAAAAGACCCCCAATCATCCTTGATGGATATGTCTTCTGGGAGGTGGGAATACTTGGTATAACAAAGTTTCTCTGTGTTTCTGTGTATATGATATCATATACACAGAAACACAGAGAAACTTCGTTAGACTATCAACATCAAGAAAAAAAGAAAAAAAGAAATGAAAAATAAGTAGACGTGAGTTATACCAAGTATTCCCATCAAGGAGGTATTTTTAAACTAAAAAACCTGCCCTGCCATGTGTTGGTGCAGTCATGCCACCGCCCCCTGCAGCTCCGGGAGATGCAGCTCTTGCATCTGACACTGGCGCCCATGTGACCCGACAGTCAGTTTCATCTACTGTCACAGGCCCAACGGTAGTGGTAGCTACAGGCGCAGCTATGGGGACCACCAACCAGGCTCAGGGTCGGCCAGCGCATGATGTGCTGGCACCTGAGGACTCCCAGGCTGAATTCCAGGTGGTCAGGAGTCAGAAGCAATGTGCGCACAGGGATGCTCTGACCGTGGCACATGTCCCTGGGGCAGTGTTGTCATCTGCTGCCCCAAGCAGCCGGTTGTTGGCAACTGCATGGGCACATGCAGCCAACACCACCCCGGCTGTAAGTCTGCCAGCCAGGACTGTGTCGGTCACAGACCTTGGCACAGCGGCTGTTGCTGCGCTGGGTCCTGCAAGAGCACCCAGGAGCCATTGACACAAGTCAGGGCTTCTGTCCCAGTTCCACCTGCCACTCCCTTGGTCCAGTCCACCAGCGCCACTGCCCCTACTGATCAGGGCGGCATTTGCCAGTCAGGGTCAGTACCACTGACCAAGAGGAGGAAGGTTGCTCCTGCGCAAGAGGCTGGGACCCCAGACACGGCTCCAGCCTCCGGCACGTCGAGGAAGAAGCCTTTCAACAAGCAGTAATTGGACTTCCTTGTGGGCTACGTGTCGGAACATGAACACAATATGCTAGTAGGGCCAAATTGCCACGCTACGCCTGCCCAGCGTTGGGAACACTGGAAGCATGTTGCGGATGGTGTAAGTGCATTCGGATATGAGGTGGGCACAGCTCAGGACTGCAAAAAGCGTTGGGATGACCCCGACACTGTGCTAAGCAAAAGCGTGCCTCCAATTATGCCATGACTCAGGTGACTGGCAGTGGGCCACCACCTGAGGAGGAAGAACTCACTGTGCACAAGGAGATTGCTGCAGAGTTCATCCCGGCAGAATTGATCGAAGGAGTGGGAGAGATGCAGGATTATGATGCCCCGTCCGGTGAGTATTGTTGCTTGTTTGTCCAGCCCATGTGTTGTTTGCTTGTGTGATCTGATGTGCTTGACTGCCACTACATGCTATGTGTAGATGGTTCTCATGTGCGAGTCATGCAATGCTTCACTAATGCATGCCTGTTTTGATGCATGCTGCACATGTGAAGCAGACGGGGACTGTGCTCATCACCACACATGCACCCTACTCACATGCTAGTCACCCGGCTGCCCCTTCAGTCTATGTTCCAGCTCACTGACCTGTCTGCATGTAGCCTCTGTTGTCTTCCAACTCAGCACTCGGACTATGTCATCGCATGGCTGACATGCATGTGTGCTGAGCCTGCATACGGGTACTCCACGCAGGCATGCTTCCTTGCCCCTCCACCTCCCCTGCACCTCAATTTCACCATGGCACTGGTGGGGAACATGTTGGACTACTGCAATGTCCTGTTCCACGCTCCTGTGTACATGCACACTTGCCCCTGCAAACCTGCCAGACACATACTGTGGGGTACATCCTTTGTCCTTGATGCAGGGTGTTTCCCTCGGACTGTGCAGATGGCTGATGCTCCCCAGGGACATGAGTGCCCATTCATGCTCCATGTGCATTCCATGCACACCCCTATGTGCCCTTGGCAGGATGATCATTGTAGTAAGTGTCCGGGATTACATACGTATCATGGCATTTCGTCATCCATTCCATGCTCACTCTGGCTCAGTCCTGCATCATGCACATGCTTAGGGTGTCATTGTCTGTGTGGGGCACAGGTATCCCCTTGTTGCAGGCCTCCTCACTCTGTTCAACTGGTGTAGTGCCTTCTGCATGAATGGGTGTACTACTGACGGTTCATCATGTGTCCTGCTTACTGTCCCATTCTCATATGCTGTGGTGTCAGTTGACTGAGATGATGCAAATGATGCAAGCCAACACTGCCAATACACAGTTCTCTGGTCAACCTGTCATTGCCATGAAATGCCACCCTGCATGTTCAATTTGGGGGAAAGGGTGGATAACTGTAGCATTGTGCAACCCAGTGCATGCACATTGCACATGATGGCTGAACTTGCCCTTACACTGCCGTCATGTTAAGTGATAGACATAAAAAAGTACATGTTGATGTAGATTGTTGGTAACGTACACATGTACTGCACTGCACTCACCCATTTTTGAGCCATGTTACACCGTTCTACATGCCTACTCACTGCTGCAATGTCAAAGTGACCTGGCATGCATGTTCCGATGTTCATCCCTTCACTGTTATGTAACGCACTAGCACAGGTGCATCCTGTGACACATGTTCTCTGTATTAGAACACCCTAGCGGGTGGTTAGCAAAGTTGATTGGTCAATCTGCAGCCTATACTAACTGGTATAGCCTGCAGATTGATTATAGGCCGCAAGTTGGGTTGTAATTATTGTGGAGCGGCCTGCACGTGTGTATGTGTACACTTTCACATACATCAAAGCAAACAGCATTGAAGCTGCTTACTTTTCTGTATAGGATGCTGTTCATATACACCATACATCTGTGTATGAACACGGGTGTATTTGAACACTTTCACATACACATATGCAAGCAGCTTCAACGTTGTGTTGTGCAACATTGCAGCTACTGCAGCTACTTACTTAGGTGTGTGTGAAAGTGTGTATTTACACATGTGTTCTCAGCAGCATTTTTGTTCAATAATTAATATGTCATTATTTTACGTAAATGCTGCTGAGATTTCAGCATTGTGCCCCTTATGTTTAACCGGCACAATCCTGAAGGTGCACTGTTGTGCACTACGAGTGAGACCAGGCCCACTTAGCAATAGTGGTGGAGCCCGGGCGTGTTGATTTGACACACTGATTCATGCACATTCAATGCATAAAGTGCTGAATCAGGCCCTGAGGGGTGTTCTAGAAGCTTCATGGACCGGCAGCTTGGACCGTACTGGGCGTTATGGTCCCTCATACTTCGATGAAGGCCCTCGCTTTGCTCAGGACATTCACTATGTCTTCAGGGCCCATGACGCCCGGTACGGGCCGAGCTGCAGATCGATGAAGCTATATTGGTGAGGATGATTTAGTGATGCATGTCTACATGCATTTTACGTGTGTCATGGTGTGTTCTGATTCACTTGCAGCTGTGGCCATTTGGCTGTTCAAACATGCTTATGCTACATCTCTTCGTTGCAATCTGTCATTTCTGCCTCTGATATGTGCCTGCCAGAGGTGGTGTGTGATGCAGGTGATGTACTACATTCAGTACATGTGTAGGCTTCACAATTTACACTCATCCCTTTCTGCTTTCGGGATGCCGTTGCATATCAATGCCACTGGATCCATGCCAGAATTTGAGTTGCGTGTGACATGTCTGCTTCATGTGTTGGCTGTCGATGTAGTGATATCTATTTGTGTGTGGGTTATATGCTGCTGACATGTGATATGTTTGTTTTGTTCATGTTACAGGTGTTGACACAATGGAGCCAGAGGATGGTGATGTCATACCAGACACAGGGTTGTTTTTACATCAGCGACCCGGCACAAGTGGGGGTTGTGGGGTGGTAGACCACAAGAACCCATTTGTGCTCCAGACCGTCGTGTCCAGGGCTGGCAATCAGTCCAGCTCTGATGAACACTCTGAGCACAATGTTGAGTTGGATGCGCATCCTCACCATTCATCGCCGGTGAGTGATCCTGATGTGGATGATCTTCTGTCTGCAACACCTGCAATGAGGGGCCAGACAGTGTTGGAAAGTCTGCCTGTGGTGGTTCTGGCCACAAGGTCACACTCCACAGCAGTTGCTGATGTGCCTGGGGCATCATGTCAACAGAGGGATGTAGTCCTGCAGCCGCAGGCGGTGCCAATTCAGCAAGGACCACAGCTCCTTCGGTCCCGCAGGTGTAATGTCCAGCAACGCGGTGGCCGTGCGCCACCGCGGAATACTTAGTGTGAGCAATCCAAGTATGTTCACAGCAACAGGAGGCAGCTATTGATAAGATCGCTCAAGGCATGGAACGTGTGGCCCAATCTATGCTCCCCCCTGATAGGCAGCTGGAGCTCCAGCAGCAGGCAGCACTGTCCATGAGCCACTCACTCAGGCTGGGCATGGCGGCCTCAAACAGGGCACGCCGGGCTGAAATGATGTCTCTGCGCGAAGCACTTGCTGATCAGGCAGAGGCACACAGGGATACCCTGAGGGTAGAACACCAATCCCTCAGATCTACTCTGGGTGTGCTCAATATGATCCAGAGGCGGCGGTCAGAAGTGAGGTTGGAACAGCTTGAGAAAACCATCTCGGCTGAGTTACGTGCATGCCGGGAGGTGCTCCAAATGTCATGTGAGGCCATGCAGGCAGAACTCTGTGTTACACGTGCTACCTTGCAAGAGGAAGCATGCGTATAACGTGAGGTGCTTCATGCTGGCCTACGTGCCATTGCCACACAGGACCAGGCTTAGCAGACCTGCATGCTTTCTGCCGTGGAGGGGCAAGCTGCTGATAGGCGTGGTCAGACAACTGTGCCATGTCTGCCTTCTGATTTCCATCCAGAGGGTGAGTAGGATGATGACTTATCTCCCACAGTCGTCGGGCCGTGCAGGCTTTGAGCCAATGGAGTTTTCTTTAATCTCAATATCATCGCATGTGGGTGCACCCTGTATCTCACCCCTCCTGGGTCCCCCGCCTCCGGGTCGTATGTGGTCATTTTTTTTATATTTTAATAATATTGTTTGTCTATTATGCATTCATGTGACGGTGTGGTGCTTTGTGGATTTTGAAAGTATCCACTGTGTGTTCCAGCTGGGCCCATACAAGCTTGTCTCGTGTATGTGTATGTGTTTGTGGCTTGGGGTCCTGACACATATGCCACTCCTGCTTCCTCTTTCCATGGGCTTGCAAGGATGGTTCGGTGTGAAAGAAAATTACACAGGGGCATTGGACCTTTGTCATACCTGTGGCCAGTCTGCTGTACTACCTGTGTATACACCCATAGTGGGGATTATGGATGTTTTCTCTACGCCATGTCTGCAATCAAATTTCTTGCCTGTATACTTGATGCACTTCATGCTGTAGACGGTAGCCTGCACCCTTTAGCTGTCAAAGCCACACTGATGGTGGGAGGGGGCCAGGTGGTGACAATGTCAAGTTGGTACATGTTAGGTTCAGCCCCTGGGAATTGTGGCAAAGGTGGAAGCATTAGGAATGTGACCCAAGAACCACAACTCACGGTCCAGTCCTCACCTGAGATGGCCGCCTAGGCTACTTCTATGCTCCGTTCCGTTTGGACAGCACGTTGTATCTGTCTTCCCTCTTGGACTTCGATGCTGTGTGATGTCGCAATTTTCCTACTGGACTACAGCTCTTTTACTCGTTTTTCACACTCTGGTGCCTTTGGTCCCTGTTTTTCTTCCAGCTACTGTCCTTGTTGCAGATCTGTCTGCCCGTCTCTCGGGCAGATATTTCCGCATGCTCGTACACTGCCTCGGTACACTTCTGTACCACAGCATCTCTCTCTCGCTCTCTCTTTAGCTCCTCCTATATTTCATCTGTTACATCCATACCTATACGTTGACTTCAGCCTTTTACCAAAGCTATTCAACTGTTCTGGCTCTTAACTTGCTGTCAGCTATTTCCGGAAATCTCGCATTCACTCTGCCTTTCCAGACTTGTGCTGTCTCTGCCTTTTAACGTTCACACTATCAAGGATTGATTGGGTTTCAGCTCAACCATCCAGTTGCACCAGCCTCCTTGGTTACTGTCCCGTCAGTTGTGGCATCCTCATTGATTATTGTCTACTCAAGTTCCTACCCATCCTGTTGAACCATTATACAACTGTGCAACCTTCGAAGTTATTCTATCATTCAGCTTGGACATATTCTACAACTTCAAGTCATCTACTGGAGACTCTTGCAGGGTTCTTTTGCACCTTGGGGCTTTTTCCCTGGTTTGGGGGTTTGGCTCTTTGGAGTTCTCTGCAATGTGGTATTTTTACCAGTCAAGGTAACCTCTGAGGGAGCTAGACCCTATTTACATGAAAGGAAGTACAAGAAAACCAAGGGGAAGGGGGATCCTCAAGCCAGGTAGACTCGAAGGAAGAAGCTGACGGACCCCAGAGACAGTTCTTCTGAAGGTCAAGGTGATGAGGAAATGAGGGAGGGGCTTTCATTGTCAGACAGAACGCTTGGGCTACAGTGATTGGTTACTGTCTGACATTGTGAATGTGGGGTACTATGTACATGATGTGTTCTGCTGGTCAATGGATGTTCCTGTTTTGGGTTTACTTTTCAGGTGTCAGTGGATTAGTGTGGTTTGACACACTGGGGTGTCCACTTGGACAATGTTCACATGTGATGTGTACAGGACACTGAGGGTCACTTCATTTCACATGCATGTATTGAGTGCATGTACCTACTGACACACACACACACAATGCACCACCACACATACAATCACCCATCCATGCCTACACATGCACACAGATTGCTTTCTCTGCCATACTGTATCCCTGCAGAGCATGATCACTTACAATTTTCAGATCATGTACATGCGTCACTGGATAATTTTAGTTGTTTGTCCTTTTTTATATGATGCTCAAGGTGTATCCCCAACACAATGGCCGTTCACTGTGCTGTGTGCTGAGCGGTGTGTTGCAGGGGACACAAAGCACACGGTTTTGTGATTTGCGGATTTGGATTGCCCAATGTGCATGCCAACAGGCATTCTGTGTTTTGTTGATGGTACCGCTGGTGGCATGCATTTGTGTATGACTTTGTATGTGTGGGAAGTTGGTGGTTAGTCATTTCATCTGATTTCTTGTGAGGTGATATTGTGTCAGGCCTGTTTCCATTTATCATGTGGCACTTTGTAACTAATTTGTCATGTGTTGTGCATTTGGTTTGCTTTTTTGCTGTTGCATGCCATGTCATGGTGCGGCCGACGAGGGTAATGGGGGTTGGGAGGGTTTGGGTGACATACAAGTGATTTTCATGGCCTGTTTTGCAGGGAAGTGGTGGGATATGCACCTTGCATGTGTTCCTTTTGGTCACACTGGATTGGTTATGTTTAAGTAGCTAGGGATGCACACAATGTAGCACTTCCATGGAAACATTTTCAATGTGGTAAGGTTGTGACAGTTGACTGTCTCTGTGTCATCATCAATTGTCACCTGATATGTGCTAGGCCTGTGTGCACTCCACAGGGGTGGGAGTTTAGGTGAAAAATGTGGCCACAAGCTGGGTCTGGGCTGCCTCAACACATGCCCTTTCCCCTCCCATGAGCAGTGCCTGTGCATGTGGTTGGGGATGTGGGGGCACCAACATGTCCACCGGTACGCCCGCTGTGTTGCAAAATTGTGCAGGACACATGCTGCCACAATGATTCTGCACACTACTGGGGGTGCATGTAGTAGCTAGCCGCCAGAGTGGTCAAGGGAGCGGAAGTGTGACTTGAGCACTCCGAATGTGCGCTCCACTATGGCCCTGGTTGCAATATGGGCTGCTTTGTATCTTACCTGGGACGTGTGGTGGGGTTCCATATTGGTGTCATCATGTGGGTGCTCAGAGGGTAGGCACTGTCCCCTGGGGAGTTGATGTCATTAGTTGGGTTTGTGTATTTGTCTGTGTGTGACATGCATGCATGTACACAGACATTACTACTCACCAATAAGCCATGTGTTGCCATGCTTCCCAGCTTCCAGGTCCCGGCTCAGGGAGGACATTCTGTATATGAAACTGCCATGGGTAGACCCAGAATAGTTTGCATGGAATGCCAGTGCTTGCGTTTGCGGTAGATGTTCTCAGTGGCCCTAGGTGGACGTAGGGCCACATGGGTGCAATCTATGGCACCGAACACTTGGGGAAGTGTGCCACCCTGTAAAAGTCCTGGACCACGGCCTGCCTTTCTGCGGGTGTTCTGGGCATGTATATGTGCCTTCGGACCTCGGGGCGCGCAGTCATGATTGCCAACACCTGGTGTAGGCAGCATGACTGCGTGGGCTGTGAGACACCACCAACTATGGCAGTTGTCCAATGAAATGACCCAGTGGCCAAAAAATGCAGGACATTGAGCACCTTTTCCAAGGTGCTCAGTGCTTTGGAGCACAAGGTGGGTGATGTGAGGTCATCCTCCCACTCAGAAACCAGGTCTAGGATGATATGAGGTGGAAACCTATACCTGCCGTAGACCTCATCATCAGGCATCCCAAAAAGGCTGGTCCTGGGCAAAAAAATGCAGGGCCTGGCTATTCTCCTCCTCCTGTGGTGTCCCACGATCACTGCTACGAATAAAATGGGACATTCATTGTAGCTGTACATATGCGTTTGTTGTTTGTGCGCACTTTTATACTGCGCTGGGCTGCTTCCGCCTGCCTTCGTGTGGCAGACATGTTTACATCTGTGCGTGTCTTTTGGTGTGCGTGGGTTTCCCCTGTTTGATTCCATGAATAAGTGTTGTACACGCACGTGTTGGCGTTCCATGTATTTCCCAGCAGGACTTCCCCAGTTATGCCCTCATTTTCACGCATTGTTCCCCATTCCACGTTTTCTGCCCCCTTTTTGGCGTGTGCGCTACACATTGTGCGCTTTCGCTGTGTGCATCGTGCACGGCGTTCGGGATGTCACAGTGACATGTGCGCCACATGCTGTTTCGGCGCAGCTCCCAGGAAAAACACACGCACAGACTTCCATGAATCGCTTGCGAGGGATTCGCATGCGTGCGCTGGATTTTTCTCGCTTGCGTCACCGATTTCGGCGAACAATTATTCCACGAATCGGCCCCAGAATCTTTTGTTACATCAAGACAAAAAATGATCCCTTCCAAATCTTGGTATTTTTTTCTATGATAGTATTCAGCAAAAAACAATGATCCAAAGTTGTAAATCCTGTCCGAACCCCTGCTTGCGAATCGGGAAGGACGTTGTTGGTCTCGGTCCACTCCTCTAACCTTTTCAAAATACAATTTGTGAACATTTTGCTCGTGCTATCAAGTAGAGAAATTGGCCGGTAACAATGTCGATCACTTTTGGACCCTTTTTTGAAAATAGGGACAATTAGACTCCTTTTCCATGACACCAGGAGTCTCTGTGAGGTCACTATCGCATTTTCGAAGAGGAATCCCGTTGCAATGTCTACCCTGCATCCGTTATGGTTGCAAAAGACTGTTAAGAAGCTGAAATAAATCACATGCAAATGTCGAAGCTTTGGGTCTGATTTTGAGGTTGTGATTCAAGTTGTGTGGCAGGCAGAGATTCTTCCCTCCAGTTTCTAGCACCACCATTCTGAGGCGGGTGGAAGGATTGGAGGGAGATGTCATGCTTTCCTTCAGTAAAAGCTACTAAAACTCTCATTGTGCACAAGTAGCACTACGAGTATTACTTTAAAGACTGCCACTTTTCTAATTTGCTTAAGGGTCCTTAAGCTTTCAGCATTATAGAAAAGTGGTGCTGTAGTCTGGGTAATGCGATTTTTAGAAAGGGAAATCATGTGCAGTGGATGTGAACGGCACCCAATAGGAGTTTTTTTAACTTTTGTTTTGACATGCAAAATATCAGGACTTTGTCAGGAGAATCCCCTCACTGTCCCTGTCTTGATATGATATGATATTGCATGTATAAGGTGCCCATACACAAGTGTTTTATTCTTGCTGGTTACCAGGGCCGTTGTCAGTCCATAAATCAGGTACATACAAAAGCTGAAGCTTTCATAACCCTGCACCACAATCTTTATAAGAATATGGTGCTTTAAGGAAAAACTTCTTCTTTCATGGAAGAACACCTACCTATTTTTCATTCACCTCAGAATCAGTCATTTTGATGCCAGGCTGACACATGTTCACTTTGTCAGAAAATTGTGCTTTTAAGGAAAGTGTTCTTCCTTCATAAAGGAACGCTTTGCTATGTTTACTTGCACCTCATTCTTAGTCTAACAATATTCTTAGTCTAAAAGAATATGATGCTTTTAAAGAAAAGTGTTGCTCCTCCATGAAACAACTCTTTTCTATTTTTTCCTGTGCCTCAGATTCCGCCATCAGTTAACAGGAAATAGTGACTAAATGGGCATTGATTTTTCCTGGGCGTGGTTATTTTAAGCTGTTACCTACCCAATGTGCAAGTAGCCTTTAGGTAAGACTTAATCAAGAGGTTGTTTCTGTGTTCACGTTTAGACACCGTATTGTCTCATTGTCTCTGGTATAATAAAAATGTGTATCAATATTGATCCAACTGAGTTGCTTCGTATTTGAATAAACAAATAAAAATGTGGCATATCTTGCGCACGATGATAGAATAATAGCAGCACATATGCACCATTTGCACAGTTTTCTATGCATAAAATAGTCATTTCAATTAGGTGATCGCAATTCTATATAATGGAAAAGCTCTAAGAAAAGCGTGTTGTATAAAACAATACAATGATTTGTTTAGTGCGTCATGCTAGATACGGGAAGCGCATAGGTGCTGTATTAACTGTATAACTATTATTACCTGCCCTTGATTTTCAATGTATCGACCTTGTCGAGGATGAACGGCTGAGTCGGCCTTGAGTAGGTGAAGAACCTATGGCGCACGGCATAGTCTTTCTTCCCAAAACGAGCATGTTGTGCTTTGGGCTAGCTGCCCAGTCTTTTTATCAAAGTGCTTTATACATGTCACCTCGGTGCTAATTATTATAAACCACAGGAGCATGAAAATCTGAATGAACTCTGCCATTATTTGATACTGAAATCTGCGGATCACACACACGGCTTTCTGCAGCAAACTTATCCGCTACAAGACAGTGCACGTAACGATTTTTATGTTCCCTATAGTAATGGAGCTGTTATTGTTTTAATTCCTTAATTCACCTTCAATCAAAAAGTTAAGCAGACAAAGCGTTCTTTGGAATGTTTTTTAATGCAACGCTAATCCTGGTCTGAGAACCTCTAGAAAAGTGAATAATTGTTATAACCAGTTCATGATCCCCCCGAAGCAGTGCATGTTTCACGTTTAAATCCTGCAACGGCTATGCCTTTTCACTTTAATGTAACTCTCTATCCCATTACTGAAACTAACAATGATGAAAGGCCACTAAAGGCTGAAGTACTGCAGAGGTTAACAAAGTTAGTGGACAAAATACATCTGATACCGAGAGTGAACTTTCGCACGTAGCAAGAAAATAAACACCAGTGTCCTGGGTTTATCTACACCGGAGACGAGACTAGTGATGGCAAAATATTTTTTTTTCCCTCGTGGTTCGATTCTAGTTTACAAACGCACAATACACTTTCAAACAAAATGGCCTGCGTCCATTAAGTTTGTAATTTCATGGATGTTATGCCACTGTCTCCAGAAGGCATTCATGTTCAGGGGAGAAATAATGATGTTAAGGTAACACATCATAAATCCCTGAATGCAAGCACTTGTGAAACTCACCGAGGCAGAAATCCGTTGCTGACAATCATATGAAATGGTGAAGTCTTTCCACAGAATGCATTTATGAAGTGTATCTTTGCTGATTGCAAGGGGAATTCAACCTCAGGCCACTCCTCTTTTCTCTCATACCACCCATTCCAACCTCATCTACCCTACTTGTCCCTCTTCATCTGCTCCCACAAATATCTCCTCAAACTCTTCCCTCCATATTAACCTCACCCACAGTTTTTGGAATGTAAATAAACTCCTGCCCCTCTAATCATTTTGACTCCAATACATACAAACTGTACATGATCGGAAAACCTAGATTTCCCCCATATCACCACCACCCAGACAGCCCTTGGCATCGACTTAGCTTCTTTCTCTCACTCCACTCAACAGTCCAAAAAAGGGGGTATTTTTAGCCTCATGATGAACAAGGACTTGCCATTTGTCTCTGATTTAACTTCTACCTCTGTTCAAAAGTCCTCTGCTCCACTGGTCGCTCCCACTCCCAATCACCTTTTATCTATAGCCCAACAGGCACCCTTAAAACATTTCTTCCCCAAGTTGATGTTCCTGCTGGCATAATGGGTGCCCTCAACTTATCCAATATTACTAAAGCCCATCTAATCCAATGTATCTAAACTCTTTTCAGCAACTCACTAATCAACCATCATACCATTTACACCCTCTGCACCATGGGCCTCTTTTGCGTGATATTTACAAATGAACCCCTAGGAAAAGGGTTGGGCTTGCTGAAAATGTGTAATATAGGGCCACTTTAAAAATTATTTCCAGTGTCTCTTTTGATTTCCAGTCCACCCCTGCTGGCAATTGACCGGTCCTTCTGGCCACTCACTCATTAAGTTCACTAAATATATCCCTTAGCACTTTCCCACTCCCTTCATCTATCCCCAAATATATATTCAAACCTGACTCTATGGTACCAGACTTTGATCAATTCAAATTATATCTCCAAGCTCTCTCTCACTTGCCCACTCCATTAACCTGACATTCATCGAATTAAATTCTACATTGACAACCCCCTTTAATAATTACTACCATTGCCACTCCTTCACTGCTCCTGCCTGCACTCTCATCACTGGATCTCCTCATTGATGTGACTGGTAAGTGCAACCATGTCTCACTGATTATGCTGAAGGCACGCAGAGTCATACCCCACTTCCCTCAATACCTATGCCTCACTACTGGCCTTGTGCAAATCGATTGATGCAGCCAAATTATTTTACACTTTTCTTATTTCCTCTTTTTGCTTGCACACTCACAAACTTTCAATGACACACCAGGTTATGCTCCACCTTTAAGAACTGCTCTATTTCCTCTTCTCTTTTCCCCAATGATATACCCCATACTTCTCCAATAAATTCACAAACATAAAGGCTACTCTGACAATAGTTCTATATCTACTGCCTGCTCGCTCATTCTTCCCTCTTATTTCTTCCTCGTTCTCTGCTCTCTACGCGCCTTGAAACACCTGTGTATAGGCGCGTTACAAATGCCATATCATATCATATCTCTATCCCATGATTACTCCACCCGATGAACCTGTACACATCGTTCCATCTGCAACCACTCTTACACCCTAATTGATCCCTTTGTACCACAAACTTTCCAACCAATCTCACTCAAATGTCATCTTTCTAGCCTGTTATAAAACAGACACCTCATTCTAGATAAACCTGGTGTTGACCCACCAACTCCTTATTTTGCAGACCTGTCTCTCTCTTTCCCTTTCAATCTAAAGTCCTTGATACAGTTGTCTTCAACTGCGTAGTCAACTGTCTTCAGATACTATCACTTACTCTCCTCCTTCCTCATTTTTCTAGACCTATCCAGTGCATTTGACACTGTGGATAATCTCCCACTCCATCAAACACATTTCCTGCTTGCCTTAAATGACACAGCAATTGAATGGGTGCCCTCCTATCTCTCTTAGCACTCCATCCCATGGACCTCAAGTACCTCATTAACATCACCTATTGGTCAGCCTGTTCCTCAAGGATCAGAACTAAGACCTCTCCTCCCCATGGCAGGCATGTCTTCCTTCTACACACTCATTTCACACTTGGCTTTAACTGGCACCTCTTTGCTAATGATATTCAGATCTTCTGCCCTTCCCTCCTGCAATCTCCAAAGGTACACAAATAACGTACATGCAATCCATTAATGCATGGGTCTGTGCTGCTACAGCCTCAATTAAATCCTCTAACTTACATTACTACTTGGTTTACCCCTTTTATCCATCCTCAACAAAGTCCTCGACTTTGTGACATGTACGATTTGCAGCCTACCCAGATCATCCCCTGCATTTACCTACAGTCACCACACTAGATGGTTCTCCATGAAAAATAGCTTTCTATACATTCCTGCTACTTGCCTATTATCCATTCATGTTCATACCCCCGAAATCTCATCACTTGCAAGTCACAGTCAACACCCTCACATACTCTCTGCTTCTCATCACTTCACAATCAGTCAGCTCCACACCCCCTGTGTATTCTCAACATGTTTCTCTTTTTCCCCTATTTGCTTAACTTCATTGAGATGTTCTCCACTAGATATCAAAGTCATCTCCCCAGGGGAATGTCACCACACTAGATGGCTATCCTTCAAAAATAGCTTTCTATACATTCCTGCTACTTGCCTATTATCCATTCATGTTCTTACCGCCGAAACATCATCGCTTGCAAGTCACAGTCAACACCCTTACATACTCTCTGCTCCTCATCGCTTGTCTTCTCAACATTTTTCTCTTTTTCCCCTACTTGCTTAACTCCATTGAGATGTTCTTAACTGGATATCAAAGTTATCTCCCCAGGGAATGTATTAAAATGATGCTTAAACTCCACATCCTGACAATGGAACCTCTCCAAGCAGCTCTCCACCCTAGCCAAAATAGCTACTAAACCCACCTCCCCTGCATTCTGGCCTCACGCACGATAATCAATTGTAACATGTACGTTTGTAAATACTGGCAATAGAGACTCATTCTTAATACTATTGCTAGTTTATACAGTCCCAGTTCCTTGTTTATATTCCTACACTTACCCCTTAACCACATTGTATAATTCATTAATTCCAACAATGATCTTTCGTGAAGGAACCATACACAAGAACTTCTGCCATTCTATGTTATTGCCTACTTTGTAAGTCATTTATGTTTGAATTGACACCCTGTTCTTTAATAAACAAATAAAGTTTAAGATGTTGTTGATCGCTGTCTCAGGTAATTGGTGTCTGACATTATATTATGACAAGAAATGTGCTCAAAATTATGTTTTGTTAGGATAGAAAAAACAGCAAAAAATGTGCAAATTATTTTTTGACAATATTAATGACTGCAAGTCTTAGGCTTCCTCGTCAAACATCCTTACTGTATTTTGACCAAAACACCTGGGTATCACAGACTGTTGTTTTGTATTGTCATTAATAGTTAAGACCAGAGGGTTCTTTAGTTAATTTGCAGACCTTTGGCGTACACAATGATTTGTGAAGAAGAAAGTGCATCTGACTGGACAATGCTTTCTATATTTGAGTTTTGTTCTGCTTCCTTTTCTTGGTCATCCTGCATCCCCTTGTGGAATCACCTCACCATGTTGCAGCAGCTAGGGCCTCTGGAGAAGTTGGTGGTAGAAATTTGGTACATAACTTGGCTAGTGCTCCCTTCACCAAGTTCCTCTCTTCCCTTCAGTACTGGAGATCCTACTGTAAATGCTCCTTCCAACTCCTCACTGAATGCCCTCTGTCAAAGCCTTGTTGGGCGGCTTATAACTTCACCCCCATGAACGAATCCTCACTAAAATGTGCAAAAAAAAGTGTATGACCTGTCAAATAGATCCTGCAAAGTCTGGTGAGGATTGGCAATGGGGGGGTGGGAGATAAAGTTATTGGGGGGTACCAAAATGTGTTGTTTTTCCCATAGATGCAATGGAAAAAAATGTTTGCTCATGCCTACAGCCCAAACCTCTGGACGCATTTTCACAGAATTTGTGGCAGGAGCAGTGGCTTGGTCCCCAAAGTGTGCTTTTGTAAATTTGGTGTAAATCCGTCCAGTATTTTTTTTTAAAACAGCCAAAAAGTAGGTACAACTAAATTACTGATATCTGGGTTCGGTATGCAGACTCACTTCCCTGTTCGCTCTGCAGGCAGGCCGCCGATTCGTCCAGAGGGCAACATGAGGACCGCGGACATCGGGCATGCCTGATGATTGGATGTTGGAAAGCGCGAGGTGCATAAGACTTTTGGAAATGCCCGCCATGTTGGGTTCGGCTCGTGTCCATGGACAGCGTGGTAAAAACGTATTCAATAACACAACATTGCACTTGTCAAACTAAGGAAACTATGTCTGGGGAGATGAGGGGTGATGAGGAGGGGATAGGATATGGCCTTAAAAAGCCCAAAAATTAGGCGTTTTTCATTCCCGATGGCCGCAAACAGTCCAGGGCAATCCAGTGATGTCCACGAATATTTTAGATGTTCAGGGGCATCTATGCTTATTTGTGCATTACAGGGTTGATGAAATGCAGTTTTTGGATGGCTTATAACTTTGGCACCACTCAATGAATCTGCATGGAATTTTGGAATTACATTCTTGACCTGATTCAGAATGGTTTTGCAAAGTGTGGTGCTGTTTTGTCAAGAGGCAACACAATTAGAGAGGGGTCCCAAAATATTGCGAAGGCTTATACTTATGGTGCCATTTGACGAATCTGCACAAAAGTTTGCTAGAAGATTTAAGATCTAGATATACTTGTGTTTGTAAAGTTTGGTTGGATTTTGTCACGAGGGGGCAAAATTAGAGGGGGCTCTCAACATTTTTAGATGGCTTATAACTTTGTTGCCATTTGACGAATGTGGACAAATGTTTTCAGAAATATTGTATATCCAACCTTGAATGTTTTTGCAAAGTCTGAATGGATTTTGTCAAGTGGGGGCTAAGTTATATAACTATTGTATGTACGTACATTTTGAAAAAATAAAACATGGACGGATTTCCAGCAAACATTTAAGGATCATTGGTAAGGACCTGAAAGCATGGTTTTGCAAATGTGTCCATGTTTTATTTTTTTACAAGTGTCATAATGTAGGTACAAAAAATTGTGATATACCTTTGGTGACTAAGGTATAGCCTGTGGCCATGGGTAGTGGCCAGATTGTCTGTGTCATGGCATAGGGTCATGACCCAGACAATCTGGCTACTGGCTACTGGCTACTGGCCATGGCCAAAGCCTATTCCACACGGATTTAGAGACTGATCATGAATGCAAGCCATGAGCACTGGCCATTGGTTACATTATTATGTGGACACTGAACTAGGATGCAGGGTAGGTGCAGTGATTGATAGGGGTGGTTTGGTTCAGCTGGGGCCATGGTGGAGCCGTATGCCGTATGCATTTGAACAATGATTTCCATCCACAGCATGCATTGCTGATAACAACAGACATCAGTATGTTTTGAAAAATATATGTTTCTTAAAGGAGCTTTATAGTTATTTCATACATGTGAAAAGAGGAATTATTAATAATTTATATACAATGATGTAACACCATGAAACATGTTCACTTAAAAAAAACCTATTAAATTGACAGAAAAAAACTTTGTTAAAGGGATGTTATGGGTAATATGCATCCCACCCTCAGGACACTTCTGCACCAGTGGATACCCAGTGGCATCCCACCTTGGCATACCTTGGCATATCCCTCCTAGGTTCTCATGAGCACTTTTGCAATGTCATTTTTTTTGTCAACTTTGATGTCCTGGGTGTTAGTCTTAGCAGTGCACAGTGCTGGCATGAGTTATGGTTGCTTAGCATACCATAACTGGTGGTTGAATTTCTGAGGTTTTTCAGTTTAATTGTAACCATAACATAGCTTTAACAGCGTTGAATATCGTAGGTTTTCAGTAGTGCAACTTAACAACAAGGTCCCTTTAACAAAGTTTCTTCAGTGAATTTATAGATTAACATTTACAATTAAATATCACATTGCATCTTTACATCAACATTCCATCTGTCCATTAATATCTAACAAAAAATTAAGATTTAGTATGTATTAATTTATATATACTCTAAAACCATTAGGCATTCCTAAAAGCCAACCATTTCCGGTATTTCCACAAGAAACGCCTCCTGTTATGTCTATTACAGTGCAATACAGTACTCGATTTGTACAATGAAATATTGCTGAAGCTTTATATATATACAAGTATGCCTAGAATGGGCAATGTTGGATTTCGAAGTTGCCAGATGGGTATAATACTTTTGCCAGTTCGTGAAATTCTGATGTTCATTCTGGCTTCCAGTCGTTATTACCAAATACATTCATATTTAATGTTTTGAACTGTTCCAGAGTATGCATACTAGATTGCTTCATCGTATCACCAAGCGGTCTCAACAGAGGACATACAGAATTTTTATTAGCCTTGATGTATAATATCCCTCTCCTTAACTTAAGCATACATGCCAGTGATATAAGCCCTAACTCAATTCTGATTGCATCAATCAGGACACATTGCGCTAACCCCAGAATGGAGTGTCACATTTTGGGCTCCAAAATATTCAACCAGTTCAGGTTGGTAAGATAAGAGGCCTCAAGCCCATAGAGCAGTTCTGGCACGACCTCCTCATTCTATACAATTATAACCCCATTCAAGGTATACCCAGCATTTTGTGCAGCAAATATTTTTGTTATTTTCATGAGTGCTAAAACACATACTTACTTTCCAGCAACCAGCACATCGTTCTTACATCCTTTCTCTTCTATTATGTATCCAGGATATTTATATGAGGCCACAATTTCTATAACATCTACATCAAGAAAAAGGTCCCTACTCTTATCTCTGGATTTCCCTATAATTGTATACTTGTTTTTTTCCAAGTTGATCTCCAACCAATTTTCGACAGCATACAACAACAGTTCTCTAGCAGCCCTCTTTAATCCTGCCAGAGTCTGATCTATCAGCACAACATCATCGCCATACAAGAGACCCTTACCAAATGTAAGCCAATCTTAGGAGGAAAACAGCCTGTCAACTAACGCCTCTGTGGCAAATCAGTTAGGTATGGATTGAATAGCATGAGCGCCAGCAATTATCCTTCTCCCCTCTCTGTTCGTCGCCACTCCGTTGCTCCTTTGTACCTGGTCAGCTATCATTCACCTCATCAGTATTCCTTTGATGACCCCAGAGTTCATTCCCTGTGTTGCCTATTCCTTCTCAGTTCTTTGATTCTATAATGCTCTCTCAGCCCAACCTTATTCTTCTTTGACCTTTGCGCATCATCCCTTGGCTTCTCAGAATGCTCATTCAGCCCAGTGAAATGTTACTGTTGCTCCCCCAGTTCTGCTGCGTCACTACTCGGTACTCACCCAGTCTTTGGCAGGTCTTCCTTTCTTTTCCCATTCCTCCCACTGACCCTCATGAAGCTAATATTGTTCCTTTCCTGTGTCTCCTGCAGCCTTTCACAGTGCACTCCTTGTGGGACCCTCTTAGTGGCCCTAGTAGAGATCTACTTTTGCTTCCTAAAGATTTCCCAATTTTTCCTGCACATCAGGTATTTCCTTCTCACCTCCTCCAATGCTTTGTCAACTCCCCATGGCTCCCTTGACAAAGTGTGAATTTGGTACCACTATCCAATTAGCAAACCATCTAGCCCTCTTTCCCACTCATTATCCTTTGGTCCCTTTCAGTGCTCTATTCCTCACTGTGTTCCTTTTGCCCCAGTCCTTCTTTTGTCCTTTGAGTGCTGCTTCCAAGAAGTCAGAATTGCTATTGCTCCCACAGTGTTCCATGAACCTTCATGTTTCTTGTTGACCCTCTGTGCTACTTCTGCAGACACCCCCGTATTCCCCCTGCATCTATATTGCTAATTTGACTATAGAACCATGCTCTCTTAGACCCTGTGATTCTTTCCCATCAAATGCTCCTTCTGCTGGCCAGTTTACCTTTGTGGCCTCATTCTTTATTAAGACCCTTATGCTTTCTTTAACACTGAGTGTTCCTTTCATTCTCCAGTGCTTGTCTTACACCACCTGATTCTCATAGTGTGCTTCCATTTCACCATTCATCCCCAGTGCTTGTGTGTTCCCACATTGCTTTTTTCACCCTGCCCTCTGTTTCCCTTCAGCCCCCAATTGGCCATGCCATTGCTCTTTTGGGTCCAACATTGGAAGAGTGTTGATGGGTAAAATCAAATTGTGGATTGACATTAGCAACACTCTTGTGGATATAAAGTTGGGCTTACGCCCGCAGGGGAGTTGCTAGGTCTGGAAAAGACCCGGGGCTAAGCTGATGTCGGAACTGTTGGGACTGGGGGCTAGCTAGTCTTTTGGCTGTAGCTCCTGAGATTCTATCCGGGGCTACAACCAAAAGATCAGGGGCTATAGCCCCCTTAGCCCCCCCCTAGCAACGCCCCTGCGCCCAGGCCTCGGCACAAGTGAACACATTTTAAATCTTTACTTGATCTTGGCTAATTCACTATACTTAAATCGTGAACCAATATATCTTGCTTTTATGGGCCGGAGCACAGCCTTTGATAAGGTTAACAGGACAATGCTGTGGGCTGCCTCGGTTCACAGGGTTGCCCAGTGGGGATAATAGATCTGTTGGTCACTCTGCATAAAAATGCCTAGGCTTGTGTGAGAAGCGGATCTTTTGGCCATTGTACACCTTATTTTCAGTTTAAGGCAGGAATGTGCCAGGGATGTGTAATGGACCCTGTTTTGTTCTCTTTGTATATCAATGGGTTAATAGATGTACTTACATGGGCTAGCTCGTATGTGGTGAGAATTAATGTGAATTTATATCCAGTCTTGGCATATGCTGATGGCACAGTCCTGATTACTTGTCCGCCACAGGCTTTGCAGGACCTCGTCACCGCGTCACTGCGTATACATACTTTATGACATCATTAGATCTGAAAGTCAATGCTGTCGAATTGGCTCTCCTGGCATGTCATTTCTCTAGGAAGAGTCCGAAAATGGCACCAATGGTGACAAATGGTGGGGCACACATTGAGAAACAAGGGGTCAGGTTCAAATAACCTCTCACGGGGTAAGGAGATTTATGTCAATGTCTAGCACCAAGCCACCATATTTGAGAAAGATAGTTTATATCAGCAACGCAAAAGCAGTTGTGAAATATGGAGCTATGCTATGGGGCTATGGTGATGTACAGAACATTCAAGTTACAAAGAATTTCTTCTTTAAATTAATACTCAGCCTTCCACAATAAGCCCCAATCTATGGTGTCTGTATTGAGCTTGGTATGTTGTTCTTGTGGGATGAAATGGTGCTGGAATCAGCCCTGTCCTGCATTGCCTCAGATCATGGGCCAACCATAAGGCCGGGGTAGCACACTAACTAATGAAGCATTTGTGGGCCAGAGGGGAAGCACAGACAATGCCTTGGTAGTCTCAAGTAAGGAAGTTGTTGGCATAATTGAATGAATTGAATGTTGAACATCACTTAACTAATACTATGCTTATCACTGGGGCTGCTGGTACACAGTTTAAGCACCATCTGCAAATCTGACAGAGAATCTATGGAAATCCAGAACGGTACAAATATAAATCTGGCTATTATTGCAATCAATGACATTCGAAAATATTTATTGTGGGTAAATAATCCTGCAAAAAGAAACCTCTTGACCTGAGCTCAATTTAATTATCTTCTTTTAAGATCTATGATATCACATTGGTCAGGGGGCAAGGAAGGTAAAGGGTGTCCTTTTGGTTGTGAGGCACTTTGGGCTTTTCTGTGCAGCTTTAAAAGATAGTAGAGCAAGAATGTTGCTCCCAGTCCTGAAAGATAGACACTTTGGGCCTCATCAGGGGTTGGTCGAAGCAGTAAAAATGTGGCAGTAACGTTATTACCACCTCATTACCGCATTGCTCAATCCTGAGTTTGGGGAGACTCAGAGAATACACCCCCAGCTCTAAGCTGGGGGTAAATCCACCAACTTTCTGTCCATTTTTGGTGCAATAACCACAGTGCTGTGAGCGCTGCGATAATTGCACGAAAATGCCCCATTGGGTCCTATGGGGATATACTGCACTGCTGCAACTTGGGATTCTGTTGCTAATAGCGCGGGACCAAGCTGCGGTAACACTAATTGCATTTGGGGGTATCCTGGCGGATTTACTGTCGGGATATGGCCCACTCGTGATGAGGCCATTTGTACAATGCTGACCTGCTTTGCTATACTTATTATGGGCAGATAACCCATGTGTGAGCTGGTCGCTGTTGTTGTTTTTAAGACAATCTGTCACTAGAAGGACATTTGTGTTATTCATTAACTCTGTTTAATGGATGCCTCACGCTTGCCAGGTTTAAATGAATATAGAGGGTATACACAAATGAATGAGTGAAAGTCAAAGAAATTAAATGGGATGGAAAATATTTTAGCATGTCTGTAATCATGATCAATCCGTTGTCTTTTATGATTTTAACGCTTGTGTATTGATCATAGCTGAACATTTCTTCCCTTACTGAACTTGTATTTATGCACTGGCATTTTGTAAAGTAATGACTAAAGTAATGACAGTAATGACTGTTCTTAATATGTAAAGATAGAATATTATATTTGCTAATCTTCACTTGGATTCCATCTGTGAACAATACTGTGAAATTGGTTTCCAAGGTTTTAATTGGATATAGTGTTTGAAAACCTTTTACTTATAGAGTTGTATTAATGTGTTATTGATTTGTAATGTTGATATGGTTGTATGCATATATTTGTATGCTTTTATGGAAAACTGACAAAATAATGTGATTTTGGGTGTAAGGAGTCATGGTGGTAAAAGACAGCCAAGCGGGAAGAAGCTCAGCCCTTTATTGGCCTGATGACATGTCTCCCACGTCACACATCACACGTGACTTTCGCCTGAGCCCCGCAGGGGCTTAAGTCACAACACTCACCAGGCTGACTTCCCCCATTAAACTTTGAACTAAGCAGTTGTCTGTTTTAACCATGAAGCTTAGTGACCCCTCCTCTCAGTTCTCATTTCCCCCTTTCCTGTTCCCCAGTATTCACTCAGACTGCCCATTTTTCCCTGCCCACGGTTGTTTTTGACTCCTGCTCCTTTCATAGAATTCTTATTTTGCTACAAAGTATATCTTCACCAAAGCTCCTTCATCCACCAAATTGATCCTTTCAGCCCTTCAGCCCCTAATTCTTCTTTGCTGCCAGTGCTCCTTTTCCCAGCAGTTCTCCACCCCCTCCCCAACCTTGTAGTAGATGTGTAGGACATGGCAGCTCCCCCCGTGCTCCTACCCTTGCTTTTATATGCACATCTGGACACCATCATGTACTATTGTGTTACGCCCCCTTGGCAAGACCACAAACACTCATAATTTGACACAGCCCAATATTTAGCCCAATATTTTGGGCTTACCAATGCTTGTGTGTTTTGAACATGGCAAAGCGAGATCTATAGTTTGCTTGACACTTCCTCAAAGAACAAATACTGTGACAAAGTAGCAATAGGTTTGTCTCAGTGCTGGTCGACCATGCCATCAGATATCCTGAAGCCATCCCATTGAACACTGTGACTGCCAGGTCAGTTGCACAAACATTGCTAGGCATATTTACTAGGGTTGGCTTCCCTAAAGAAGTTGTATCAGACAGAGGCAGCAACTTTATATCTAAGTACATGCAAGCCATGTGGAAAGAGTGGGGGGTCACTTATAGAATTTCATAACCGTATCACCCACAAACAAATGGTTTTGTTGAGAGGTTTAATAGAACTTTCAAAAGCATGATTGGGGCTCTGGAAGAACCTTCAAAGTACAAAATGGGATCTCCTATTGACATGCTTACTTTTTCGCCTACAGAGAGGTACCTCAGGCGGATGTTGGTTTCAGCCCCTTCAAGCTTCTTTTTGGTCACCCTCTTAGGGCACCACTGGCCATAGTCAAGGAGGGATGGGAGCTCCCGTCTCCTTCCACCACTACCAATGTAGTGGACTATGTGTTAGAGTTAAAGAAGAGAATGGCCCTTCTGATGGCTCAGGCCAGTGATAAATTGAAGGCAGGCCAGTGTCTGGTGAAAAATTGGTATGACCGGGGGGGGGGGGGGGGTGTGGCCAGCCGAGGATGCCATCGGATGCCTCATTGGTGAGCTCTGTGCTTTCTTCCCCTTCCTAGGCCACCCAAACCCCCTAAAATATGCACCCGACCCAGTGAAATGCTTCAGCGGGTGTCGGAAGCTCTGAAGCACAAAGGAGGAGACTTGGGTGAAAATCCAAACTCACATGATGGAGTTAAACAACATTTTTTAAATCGCTCCCCCGCAGTCAAAATGGTGGACGGGACCGAGTGCCTATCCTGGGGAACCTGCGACCCGGCCGAAACTCTGAAATAAGAGCCCTGCAGTGAAGCAGACTAAGCCATGGGACTCTGAACAAGTATGCTTGCTATGGACCCGCTTGACCCGGAGAACATAACACTAATGCAGCACTGAAGACGGAGGTGCCGCGCCATGACAGACTACCCCACCCCCGCACCTCTGTGATCTGGCTAAGTGCAGCCCGAATGCCACCGTACCCGAAGTAAAGCTCCCGACTCGAGAAGCAGTGAGGAGGCTGTGGGGGTGCCGAGACCTGGTGGGGTCGCTGTTGTGGCTGCGGCGCTGTTCCTGAGTGAACGTAACAAGTGGGACTGCCCACAGCTGAGAGCAGGGAAGGCAGAGGAGCCATGCGCGGACAGCCTACCCCGTCCCCCCCCCACATCTCTGTGATCCGCTCGTGCGCTGCCCAAATACCAACTCAACCGAAGCAGAGCCCCCAACCCGGGAAGCAGTAAGGAGGCTCTGGGGGCACTGAGTCCCAGTGGGGTCGCTGTTGTGGTTGCTGCACTGCTCCTGAGCAAATTTAACAGCGGGTCTGCTCGCAACTGAGTGCGGGAAAGGCAGAAGGGCCGCGCTGAGATGGCCTACCCCGTCCCCCCCGCACCGCTCGAATGCCAGCATACCCGACAGAGAGCTCCTGACCCAGGAAGGGGTAAGGAAGCTGTGGGGGTGTTGAAACTCTGTGGGGTCGCTGTTGTTGCTGCGGCGCCACCCCCGAGCGAGCTTGACAGCGGGTTCACCCATGACTAAGAGCGGGAAAGGTGGAACACAACAGCCCAAGAGGCTGGGTGCTGCAGAGGATGGCTAATACGGCAGCGGCCGGCTCCAGCTGATGCACCCGTAGACACTTGAAGCACAAAGGAATGAAGCCTCCCTTCATCCCTGGGACCCCTTGGGTGGCATTTTTACTTGGATTGTGATAGGCAGTTCCAGGGGCGAGCTTGGCGCTGGGGAGAACAAAACCTAATACAGAGTGACAGAAGACAATAACAACCACGCCACTCGACATCTGTCTGAGGGATCCACATGACCCTAACACAAATTTCACCCATCAAGCAGAATATAGGGTATTTGTGGAAAAGCTAGGCACTAGCGAGAAACAAAACAACTTGCACCCGGAGGGAGACTCAGAAACGCTGCCTGAGTGCCAGCGCGGCATGAAACAGTCATATCCTGATCTCCAGGACGCAATGAAAAGAAGAGAAGAATCAATCCCTAACGGCTCGCCAGAACACTCTGAAGCAATACCAGGGGATCAGCGACAACAACAATAGCCAAAGTGCTGGGCTCAAGCGCCCACTGAATGGCTCCACCTCTCCACTTATTAGTAGTGTGGCTTATAGGTGGCTGATCCATAAAACAGCCAGGCATGAACCAAAACAAGTTTCAGTGGCCATATAGAGAAATAAACTAAATGCACTCCCATAATACAACAAATTGAGGTGCACAATCTAGAAAGAGGTAAAAGAAGAAGAAGGGCGGACCCCTTTAGGCTAAACTCGGAAGAACAGAACAAACCACAGCCCATAGCACAAATATCTCATAGATAAATAGCTACACTTGGCCCTACAAAGAAACCCCAAAGTGGTGGATGTGGAAAACCTTCCTGAGGGGCAGCAGTGGTGAGCAACTCTGACTCTAAGTCATCAAACCTGATCTAAAGCGACAAACAAGAATATCACATATCGACCAAGATGTCCAAACAAACAACAAAAACCAAAGGCCAAGGCTCTGGCGATATTAAAGCCCTGCTGCAGACAGCAGATACCCAGAAACGCAACCAGATGCAGGCGCTGGCCCAGGTACATCATCCCCCTCCACAGGGGGCAGGAAGCCTCGAAGACCCGCCTATTTTTTTTTTTATTATTTTTACTTTTATTTGGTTTATTCAAACCTTTAAAATAACAACACATTGCAATCTTCCAGTCTCTCCTTTCAATTCCTAGTTTCCTTCATCAATCTGAAACATTTTAATTTCACACACACAACCCAGGTTCCTACTCCGTAACAGTTTTCTTAATTACGTAAACCCAGTTTCTCATTCTCCATGTCTAAATTACTTTTCAGCAATCGAAGGAAATTTACTAGAGCAAATAGAACTGCTCTGTTGTTCCCCTCAAACAGTGCCTTCCAACAATCCTCTGTATTCATGAATTGATGTTCGTTGATCAATTTTCCAAATTGTCTTTCTCTTTGGTGTTCAAAAGCAAGACAACTCATGACTAAATGTTTGATGGATTCATTGCTCTTTTTACAGAATCTGCATACTGGATCAATGTTAGCATACTTTTCGAAAGTCGGATCTGTTGGAAATGCTACAGGAGCTTAAGAAGGACATTAAAGATAGTGCAAATAGCCTAGCCAAATCCATCTCTGATCTCAATAAGGGAGTCTTGGCGGTAGAAAAAAGGATCGATGAGGTCAAAACCGTAGTAACGGAGCAGAGCCACGAACACGACCTCCTGGCAAACAGAGTTCATGAACTGGAACAGCAAATGGAACAAGTGCAAAATAAACAAGAAGATGCTGAAAATAGGTCTAGGTGAAATAACATTTGAATTTGTGGAATCCCGAAATCGGTAATGGACTCTGACTTACAGCAATACGTGATGGATCTGTTTCGACACATCCTGAATACAGAAGAGAACAAAGAAATTATGTTAGACCGGATGCACAGAATCTACTCCACGTATCAAATTAACAAGAACCTGACCCCTGATGTGCTAACTCGGATACACCTGTATCAACTGAAAGAGGACATCATGCGAGCCGCTCGTAAGAAGGAACCTATCAGATTCTGCCCTACACCAATTCAGCTGTTTCAAGACCTAGCCCAAACTACACTTGCCAGGAGGAAAAAACTGAGGGTAGTCACAACTGGTTGAGAACCAGGGAAGAGCGGTATCGATGGGGACACCCAACATGCCTCCGCTTCGAATGGAAGGGCCGGATGTACTCCGTTGACAAAGAGGAGGAGATGCCAGAACTTATGCAAGAAGTCGAAGGAGGCAACCTCACTGACAGGGGAGGATCCCCGTCCCGGAGCGAGGAGACAGAAGGTGGACCCGGAAGAGGCGAATGGAGGCCAGGACGACCACGACTATGGGGGCATAACAAAGAACCTAAACCCACAGATCCCACCTGAAAAATCACTGAGCATCTGGAGACATGGGACAATCCCTTCAAATTAAGAATATAATGTCGACAACAGGGGGGGTGAGGGGGAAACTTGCATCTTGAACGTAATCCTAAATTAAGTTGGTGCACAAGAAGCAATCATACAAGCCGTCATGCAGCAAAGAAAATGGAAAAGGGGGTGGGGGAGACGGAAAGATCGGATGCCAAATTTCCCGGGTGAATAAGGAACCCGGTGACATACTGTGAATACATTATGCTGAAAATGTTGTATGGAAGTTTTAATCCAAAAGTTGGAGGGGGGAGAAAGTTATGTTTGTTCTGTTTTGGGTGAAAAAGTACAAAACATATGCATAATACCTAAAAATGTACTTGAGCTGGAACGCAATGAGGGGGACAAATGGTTAAATGTACAAGAATGACCGAGCTAAAATTTGTTTCGTTAAATGTCCAGGGGCTTAACTCCCCAGTCAAGCGGAAATCTATGTTGACCAGGTTGAGAGATATGCACGCCTCTCGGTATGGCTGCAAGAGACACACTTACTCCCAGACGATGAACAGAGACTGAGACATAGAGCCCTCCCTATACAGTATCTTGCCTCTAGTGGGAATAAAAAGCAGGGTGTGGGCATCCTATTAGCAAAAGGTATTAACTTTGAGAAACGTTTTGTTAAAAAAGACCTGGATGCTGGGGGGAAACTGATGGACCAACTTGTCACGTTGATTTCAATTAATGCCCCTAATGTGAAACAGGACCACTTCCTATTGAGCCTATTACCCAAATTGCACAATGGGGAATAGGGAAAATCCTAATCAGGGGCGATTTTAACGGGGTGATGGCTGCAGCAATGGATAAAACCCTACCAGCCACCTCCAATGATCACACATTCAGACAAGCCCTGGCCACATTTCTAAGGGAATTACACCTGCTTGAAACATGGCGATTCTTTCACCCACAAGATAGAACATATACCCACAACTCAGCAGTACACAGGGGTTTTCCCCGTATTGATATGGTACTTATCTCAGAAACAATGGTCCCACAGGTTACAGGCTTAGAAATTGTGTGATGCCTATCAGACCACGCCCCAGTACTTCGTAAAATAGAACCAAACCACCTGCAAAAGCAATCTCACAAACCTTGGTGTCGAATTGAGGTAATATTCAAAGACCTAACGGTTCGGATAGGCATAGAGCAAACCTTACAGAACTACTTCCGGGAAAATATAACACCCGGGGTTGACTGGTCGACTATTTGGGATGCAAGCAAAGCGGTAGTACGGTGGGAGTTTATCGCGCAAACATCAAATTACATTAAGAGTCGGGAGAGGGTGGGACGTAACATGGAGGCCAAGATACACAAAGCGGAGGTGGAATACAAAAGCAACGGCTCACAAAAGATATGGCGGGAACATAAAAAAGCCAGAACGATCTTAGAAACCCACCTAACAGATGACGCAGCACGCCTTCTGGTACAAACAAAACAGTTTTACTATATACACGGGGTAAAGCCAACCGACTCCTTGCTGTGAAACTAAGACACTAGAACCGTATAACCCAACTCCATAATGGGAATGGAGATATAATGAGGGGGGAAAAAGAAATAGAAGAGGCAATGTTCTCATACCACACCAACAATCTGAAAAAATAAAATTTAGAGGGGGAGGAACAGGTTGCTTTTTTAAACCAGATGGAATTACAGCAAATTAATGAGGCGGACAGCCAACAGCTGGAAGCTCCCATAACAGAGGAAGAAGTGGGGGAGGCAATAGGAGCACTAAAAGGACACAAAGCCCCAGGCCTAGATGGGTTAAGCAATGCATATTATAAAACATTCAGAACCATCTTAACAGGCCCCCTAACACACCTATTTAACTTCATTAGGGACAAAGGGCGAGTTTCCGTGACATGTGCCCAGCAACTACAATATTACTGTTGAAACGAGATAGGGACCCGACAGATTGTCCAAGTTACCGCCCGATTTCCTTATTAAATGGGGATGAAAAGATGTATTCCATGGTACTGGCTAGGAGATTGGCAGTGGTACTCCCGGAGATAATCCATTCAGATCAGGCAAGCTTTGTGAAGGGGCGGCATACATACGATAATATTTGCAGAGCCATAGACACGATAGACTGGGGACGGAGGACGGGTCAAACATTTTCAGTGGCTGCGCTGGACGCTTCCAGAGCCTTTGATAGCCTACACTGGGGTTTTCTACAGTTAACTCTTGAAAGACTTGGATGCGGGCCAGTCTTTACTCGCATAGTAATGGCCAACTTTACATACCCATCCACAAGGTTAATGGTTTATGGGAAACTTACATAGGAAATCCCCATTCAGAAAGGCACAAGACAGGGGTGCCCACTGTCACCTCTGATCTTTGCCATGGCTGTGGAGCCATTTGCATGCAGGGTCCGTAGCCATCCGGGAATCCAGGGGGTTGAAGTGGGCACTGCAGGACCTCAAAAAGTAGCACTCTATGCAGATGATATTCTCATGTTTTTAAGGGACATCATGAACTCCCTGTCAGTGGCCATACAACTATTGGAAGAATTCGCGAAGGTCTCAGGCTTCCATATTAATTACCCCAAATCCAAAGCCCTTAACATTACCGAAAAGGCAGAACGAATCCCAAAATGGGAGAATCAATACCCCTTGAAATGGGAACGCAAGCCAGTAAAATACCTAGGGGTACAATTATCTCCCAGATATGACAGACTATACTGGACTAATATTCTGGATCTCCTGAAAACTCTAGCAAGGGATCTAAAACAATGGGAATTGCAGGAACTGTCCTGGCTGGCACGCATTATAGCGGTTAAAATGACCCTACTCCCTAAATTTCTTTACGTGGTAGGCCCCCTCCCAATAAAAATCCCGGGCCCAGCTATCCAAACATTGCAGAAAGAAGTGATGACCTTTATCTGGGGAGGGAAGAAACCAAGAATCCCCAAAAAGGTGCTATTCAGATTGCAAGCCTTGGAGGGACTAGGGGTCCCAGAATTTCATAGGTACCTATAGGCAGCACAAGTAGCCCCAATGCTACAATGGACATCTGGAGAAGATCGAAACCAATGGGTAACACTAGAAAGAACAGTGACCAAGACACCCCTGGGGAACCTTGGCTTTCTCGCCACATGTCATAGGGAAAAAAGAGGTATGCCACTAGAATCAACTAAAACTACCCTATGGTATTGGAACAAGGTATTGAGAAATAAGAAGATCAAAGTGGGGGGGGGGGGGTGCACAAACTCTGATTGCTTGTAACCCAGATTTTACCCCAGGAATGCAGGCTAACTTCTGGGCACACTGGGCCAGGGGGTGGGCAGAGAAAGTAATATGGTTCTAAAAGACCTCTACACAGATGGGTCACCCTTGACGTTTGAAGACTATAAGGCTAGGTTCAACATACCAGAGCAGGAACTATATCATTATGTGCAGCTTAGGCATTGGGTCTCAAACGCAAAGGTGAAGGAAGGGGCAACTACAAGCCCAATGGGAGTGGAGCTAACAATACAAGAAGGCCAACCAGAAAAAGGAATAACTAGATTATATCGTCTAATGGGGGGGATAGACCCTGAAGAAAACCTCACATATATGCAAAAGCAGGAGACAGACCTAGGGAGAGCAATTTCTGGGGAAACTTGGGGCCGCATCTGGAATAGAACAGCTAAGAGTTCTAAATGCACCTCAATCAAAGAAGCAGCATACAAACTCTGCCTCCGATGGTACATGACACCCGTACCTATGCACTCCATCAACCCAGAATACTCTGTGGCCTGCTGGAGAAATTGTGGACATCCCGGGGATCTTATTCACATGTGGTGGACCTGCCCACGAGCAGAGACTTATTGGAAAGAGATTTTAAGTCATATCAAAGAAATAACTGGTATCGGGCTCCCCTTTGACCCTCTAGTGGTACTCCTAGGAGAGGTGGTTGAAGGATGCTATGTGAACTTAGGGCCTACAGTCATGGTCCTCATCCACATGTTGAGTGCGGTCAGAATTTTCGCTAGCACAAGCATGGAAGACTAAGGAAGGACCAATAATAGCCATGTGGTGGCTAAGGCTGTGGGGAGTGATGGCCATGGAAAAGGTGACGGCAATAGCCAACGGCTCTTACTCAAGATATTTGAACACTTGGCTACCACCACACAAACTTACAGACGATAAGGAGCAGATGTTCTTTAAGCCAAGATTTCTCTGTGCAATATCTATCATTTGATAAACTTGAACTTTAAGCTGGAAAAGCGATCCAGCCCGTTGAACTCATAAAATAGAACAGAACACTTCTTCACCCATAAGTTGGGGATATGTTTGGGGGAGGGATAGTTTGATGGTTAGTACATATGATTTTTATATATGAGCAAAAGAATTGAATTGTATTGAAACCACAAATTGGGACAAGAATGAGTTGACATGAAGAAAACAAGGAATGTTTGGCATTAACTGTTTATCGATAAATACATGTCTATGACACTCTAAAACTTAAATAAAGTTGGTAAAAAAAAAATGGTAACACCAGAAAGCTTCACTTAGTCACTTCATGTCAGGCCAAGAAGTTCTGATCATGGATACTATAAACCCTGGAGCCCTACAGGAAAAATGGTCAGGCCCTTACACAGTTGCGGAGCAGCTGGGTGAAGTAAACTATTTAGTGGACCTTAAGAGACCTGGTTAGACCACTAAGTGTTCCACATAATAGGATGAAGACTTTCATTGCTAGGGTTGAAATGGCTCCATTGAGGGTGTCTATGTGGCCCTTCACCTGACTTCTACCCAGCAAGATTGAACCCTCTAGTAGTCCATGGTCCAGTGCATTGGTTCTGGGGCCAAATACATGTACCTCTGACTGGAGGTACTGTGTGGATTATAGGGCTCTGAATGCTATCACAAGGACAGATGCTCACCCCTTACCTAGAACCGATGAGCTTGGGGATATATTTGATGCATCCAAGTACCTGAGCACATTTGACCTCACTGCAGGGTATTAGCAAATAGCCCTATCAGAACATGCCAAGAAGAAGACGTCATTCTCAACTCCAAAGGATCTTTACCAATTCAGGGTAATGCCCATTGGGTTGAAAAATGTGCTTGCTAGCTTACAAAGGTTTGTGAATCATGTGCTAAATGGGTTGGCTGATATAGCAGTCTTCAGTGCCACCTGGGAAGAACATGTGAAGCACCTGGGAATGGTCTTGTAGGCTCTTCAGAAGGCTCACTTGACCATAAAGTCCAGCAAGTGCCAAATTGGATAAGGATATGTGGTCTACCTTGTGCATGAAGTAGCTGTAGGGAGGATACAGCCTCTACCCAGTAAAGTACAAGCTGTACCAGACTGGCCTACCCCCACTACCCAAACTCAGATGAGAGCCTTCTTAGGTCTAACTGGGCACTATTGAAACTTCATGGCAAACTATGGCATCACAGCTGCGCCTATGACTGCTCTCACCACTCCAAATAAACCCAAGAAGGTCTCTTGGTCTGAGGAGTATGAGAAGGCCTTTACTTGCTTAAAAGACTGCCTGTGCCAGGCCCCTGTCCTAAGGCCCCTAACTACAAATGTGCTTTTATTGAGCAGACAGATGCCTCTGACACTGGGATAGGTGCTGTACCATCACAGATAGATGAGAAAGGCAAGCAACACCTGATTAGATTTATTAGGTGGCAGCTTAAGGGCAGAGAGTTCAGGTGGTCCACTGTAGTATAATGTTTTTCTTTCATGTGGGCCCTAATGAAGCTGAGGCCCTACCTCTATGGGACTCACTTCACTGTGCACACTGACTATACGCACTTAAAGTTGCTAATGAACATGTAGGAAGAGAATCCAAAGTTGCTCAGGTGGTCCATAAACCTGCAAGGATTTGAATTCACCATTGAGCACAGGCCAGTTGTCCAACATAGCAATGATGATGGGTTGTACAGAATGTTTAGTCGAACCGAACATGAGACTCATTCAGGGGTGGATTATGTTCCGCTGTCCTTTTGTATGGGAGGGGCGAGTGCTAGGAAAGATTTTCCTTAGGTGCAATTTTCCCTCAATTTGTGAACCCCCCACACTTTTTGCTTTTGTTTGGAGTATCTAACCTGACTTTTTCCAGTGGAGCACAGCCTTCAGCCGCACTCCTCTGGGCTTTCGCTCATTTGTTATGGGAAAACTGACACATCCTTCAGGCTGTCAGTACTGGGAAACTATGTTTCCCTTAGTCTTCGACTTTGTTGCCATTTCTTGGTAACTTTTTATCTATGCGCCACGTAACTTACAGTACAGCGCATAGGGGTCCTTTTGTTGTATGGCCCTAGCCACCCTCTAAGGATGTTTTGGTGGCAGCAGTTTACTTTTAAATTATGTTTTGCTTTGTTTTTATGGACCATACTGTGTTTTCCACGTTTGGCCAAAGACTGTGGCCAGTGCTGAAAATGGCCATACCACGAAGTCTTTTGTTCTGTCCTTTGGCCATTTTGTCCCTTTGCCTTCGCCCACATCGACAGACCCCAGTATTCCTTATTGAAGCATGCAGCCTCACACGGAAGCCTCAACTTTCACGGGCTCCTTCATGCCACGTGTGCTAGTGCCCAGGAAGAGGGTTGGGACTGTCTGGTCCCAATCTACACTATTGGTGCCAGCATGTCTAGTAGCCATAAATGAATGGAATGACCGTGGGCCACGATTGGCCAACATCTGGTGTGCATGCAAGAGAGCATTGGCTATCTGAGATTTGAGCATGAATCGAATCTTGGATAAGAGGAGTTCTGCATCCATTCTAGGTCGATCTACTGAGGTTCCCACTGAATCTCATAAGAAGCCAAGTATCCTTAAGAATAAAGAAGACTTGAGGAACCACTGGTGACGTGCTTGGAAGTTTTGGCATCCTGACTCCACTTTTGTCCCATCAGACCCCTGTTTCTTCATCGTACCAAGAAGGCCTGCCATGGCGCGTTGCCCCTATGGAGTAGTGGAAACAACTACTCTCAGCTTCTCCTACTTACCCTCACAAAGAGCCTCTACGGAAGTGTTTCTGGGCCAGCCCAGGGTATCGAACGAGAACACTGCCATCCGAGATGAGATTCGAGACTTGGCGAATCGCTAGCGTGAGGGCCTGGTCCCTCTCCCACCAAAACCTCTTGTCCGGAGATGAGCCACACACAATCGTCCTGTACCACAGCCGCTCAGAGCCAGATCATTGTGAAACTGCATGGTTAACACCAACAGGGGAAGTGGGCTAGACTGACAAAGTTTGGTCTGGGCTGTGTCGACGGTAGGTGAGTACTTTCCTAATTTACCAGTGGCCTCTGGCATCCATTCACTTTTACGCATATGTGTCCCTCAAAAGACACTCACCTTGGCTGGGATAGCCTGCACTCCCCAGCTATTCCCAAACTCCGAAAGTCGCTCTATCTGCCAGGGTAGACCTTCTTCTAGGAAGAGGACCTTATTCTTCATTGCCTCAAGCCCTTTCCTCAGCAGCTACAGCCCCCTCAAGAGAACCCGCTTTTTCGTTTATGCTTGACCGTGCGTTTAAGCACAACTGTACTTTCAGTGCTAGGTTCCTCTCTTCGTAGGGCTGGACTCCATAAATTAGGGATTGTTGATCAAGGACGGCCTAAACTGATGGGGTTGATTTAACCCCTATGCTGTTACAGGTCGTGGTTATTTTCTCCCCCCATCATCAGCCATAGGAAATCGCATTATTGTATATATGTCAGATAGTATCTGAACATGTGTGGTATTGTCTCTTCATAACTGTGATCTAATTGTGTTTTGATTATAAGGCTTATAATAAATGTATTTTTGATACATCTGTCTAAGAGTAATCTGTGGAGTTTTACTTTACTGTGTGTGTTCATTGTGGGCTTCCGATCACTCTCACCCCTCCTGAGACTTAGGGCCTCATTACGACTTTGCAGGCAGCCATGGCATTATTAGCGCCATGGCTGCCTCCAAAATCGTGTCCGGGTCCGAGTTCCCTGAATGGGGAATTACCGGGCCATTTCGAGTTTGGAGGGCCCGGTAATGCCTCCTTCAGCGAACCTGGGCTCGGTCCTTCCCCATTCCCATAGGGCTCAATGGGAATGGGGAGGGTGCTAACAACGGGCCCACTCATAATGGGCCTGTTGTTAGCTCCCTGGTTCCCTCGAGGAACCCGCTATGGACTTCTGGATAAACCAGACGTCCACAGCGGGTCCCGCAAGGGATCCTCGTAATAGTGCGGAGTGGGTTTAACGGCGCCGGCACCATTACCGGCACCGTAAACCCATTCCTCACATCTCATAATGAGGCCCTTAGTCTTGACCGCCTGCCAAGCTACCGTAGATTGGTCTGAATTGTCCAAAAGGTTCCTCTGTTCCGCTAAATTAGGGTGGCTTACCAAAACTTTTGCCCACCAGGTAAGAGTTTAGAAAAACCATCTTAACAGTTAGTTGGCATGATGTAGAGACTGCTGCGTCTATCCCAGTGACTAGCAGGTATGAGTGGTGATACTGTCACACAATCATCGCTATGAAAGAGGAGACTAGGTTTAGTGTAACACAGCTAGAATGTAAAGGGTTTATGCTGGGCATGCAGATATGCTCCATCTAACACAGAGGAAGGAAACAGGGCCTCATTACAACCTGGCAGTCCGGGACCGTGCAAAATCCGTGACGGCGGTAAAAACGTTTCCGTGTCCGCAAGGTTGCGGAAAAACCATCCGATTACACGCTGTCGGTCGCGCGCACCACACGGACTCGGAAACGTTGTTACCGCCGTCACGGAAAACCCCACGGAAATGGAAATAACGCAGCCACAAGTGGCGCAAAACCCGTTTCCGCCCCCACCGCCACGGACACGGAACCGGAAATACCATGATCGCCAAAACAGGAAACAGAGAGGCGGCCATCATATAAAAGCACAATCCATTGCATCCAGAGCCAGCAAAATCCTAACTCTGAGAAGCCAAAAGGGACCACCAGCATGTCTGCCAGGATTCCTGCTCAGAGGCAGCGCAAACAGTGCTTCAGCGAGGCGGAGCTAACCGTCTTGGTGGAGCACATTGTGGACAATGCGGAGATGCTGTTCAGCGCCGACCAACGGCGTGCCACACAGCAGCAAAGGAAGGAGGTGTGGGCCGAAGCTGCACGCAAGTGCACCGCTGTGGGCGTGGCAGTGAGGGGCGTGAAGGACTGCCACAAGCGGTGGGACGATCTGAGGCTGAGGGTACACAACCTCATTTCCACGCACCGCCAACGCAGCAGTGGGACAGGCAGAGGACCCCCTTCCCCACTGAGGCTGCAAGCATGGGAGGAGCGTTGCAGCAGCGTCCTCCACCTAGAGGGAATCCATGGGATCAGGGAGGCTGAGGCAGGAGTGAGCCCACCTGCAGATGCCGGTAAGTGCCCAAACATGAATGCCACATGTAAATATGAAGTTGTGAGTACTGGGCCAAAGGACCCATTAACAACAACCCCCCCCCAGGCAGTGCATGTGTGGGCCAAAGGATCCATTAGCACCCCCCCAGGCAGTGCATGTGTGGGCCAAAGGACCCATTGACAACCCCCCTCCAGGCAGTGCATGTGTGGGCCAAATGACCCATTGACAAACCCCCCCCCCCCAGGCAGTGCATGTGTGGGCCAAAGGACCCATCATGATCCGCATGGCAACCAATATCACAGAATGCAAACACCAGCAATCAGATGCATGTGACTAACACTATTGAATGTACAATCTTAATGACGCATGTGATGCACCCATCTGCCAACACAACAACACTAATTGCATGCTCTTTGTGTCCCCACAGCCGTTTCAAGTGACAGTGATACTGTACAACAGGCCAGCCAATCTGCACCGGCAAGTACACAAGCCACCGCCACCACACAGGAGGATGCTGCCGGCAGTTCTGCACCTCTGGCCACATTACCAGCCACTACAGATGTGCCGCCCACCACCACCACCGACGTCCCCACCGTCTCCACACTGCCTGAGTCTAGACAGGTGCCACGGGGACCTATCATGGCCACCCAACACAACACCGAAGGCAGCAGCACTGCAGAGGGGGCGGCCTGCATTGATAACAGTGCCCTGCAAGAGCATTCGGAAACGGGCCCACAGGGGGAGATGCCCACATTTGAAGACCTGGGCTCCTTCCATGAGCTGGGGTTCAGCCCCACATCACTGGGGAGTCCCATGAGGTCGCCCGCCCCATCCATGGCCGAACTGAATGCCCGCATGCAGCGGATGGAGGACCAGCAGGCTACCCTCACCCAGCTGGTGGAGAGGCAGCTAGAGGAATCCAGGCTGCAGAGGGAGAGCTACAGCGCGTCAGTGCGTTGCCTGTCGAGGTCAATCGGGCGCTTTGTGAGCACTATAGTAACCCTTGCACGCCATGTGCGGGAGGGCAACAACCACACCTCCAGGCTTGTAGAGGCCATGTTGCTTGGCCAACAGGCAAATCTGGCACGGATGCCCTCAATCCCAGATTCTGCACAATCAAACACAACCACCCCATCCAGCTCCACTACTGCCAGTCCAAGGAGGCGCTCGAGTAGGCTAACGTGTCCCTCGGGCAAGGTTGCACAGGCACAGAAGCGCACACGGAAGTGATGGCATGTGTGTGGGGCAGTGCAGGACACATGTGGACTACAAGGGTGTAAGAGGGGTGGGCACGTTTGGGTGGTGGGGTAGGTAGTTTTGGGGGTTTGAACAATGGGTCCTGGGTGGGGGTGGGCACGTTTGGGTGGTGGGTGGCCCCGGGTGTACAGCTTCCCTAACCAATGCACCTCCTTCCCTGTTGTTATTACATCAATACATCACCATTTCCAATCAAGACATACATGTGTGGACATTGATCATTTATTTTGCAGTGCAACTATTAATTCATTGTCGTCACCGTGTTCGTGCATTTCTGTGAATGTGCTGCGACTCAAAAGTAAATGCGAATCAGGGCATCCCGTGCTCTCTGGCCATCATGTGGACCCCCAGGGCGAGGCGGTGCCATCCCATCCCCATCTCCATCCCCATCCCCATCTCCATCCCCATCCCCATCTCCATCCCCATCCCCATCCCCATCTTCCTCATCTGCGTCTGGTGGCATTGGGATGTTTCTGCGCAGGCATATATTGTGCAGCATGGCACAGACGAGCATGATTTTACCCGTCTTCACTGGGCTGTACAGCAGTGATCCGCCAGATCTGCTCAGACAGCGGAAACGGGCCTTCAGCAGTCCAAATGTCCTCTCAATCATTCCACGTGTGCAGATATGTGCCCTATTGTATGCCTCTTCATGCCTGTTCCTTGGTCTCCATACAGGTGTCATCATCCATGGCGTGAGTGCATATCCCGCATCACCTACATGGGATGTAGATGGGGGAACATGTCAGTGTTTGTGGCATCATGTCCTCATCTGCTGCGGTGCATTCTTGTGTCATCATTCATTCATGCATATGTACCATGCAGTGTATGGAGGTATGTTTTGGCCATCACGATGTCTGTTGCTAACTGGATATGGGCCTACACATTAACTTGCATGTTTACTCTGCCCTGCGGGTAACATTTGTTTGTGTGCATGTCACGGTGCAGTGCTGTCCATACATGGCAGAGTGACTTCACTGTACGGAAGTAGTAAATACATGTCGTCTCATTTACACGCCTCTTGTGCCTTTTGAGGCAGTGTTTCAATTGAGGGTGGGTGTCTGCAGTGGCACAAGGTTCATGGGACAGTGACGGGATTGGCTGTGCCAGCGTGTGCACGGGCACATTGTGGTGCCCTGTCATGTCTTCCTTCATGATGTTTGGCATCCGCTGTGTATTTGGTAGATGGAAGGGGGGTGATGCATGTGCGGTCACAGCGGCACACTCACAATGCTCATTGGCCTGGACACACAAACACCACTTCGACAGGGTTGTAGCATCGTCAGCTGTACTCACCCAATAGCCATGTGCTTTGTCCGGCATAGCGTTCCATGTACCGTGGCAACGTGGAATTCCGCAGTACCATTGAGTCATGTGATGATCCGGGGAAACGTGCGCAGCAGTGTGTAATCAGTTGCATGCCATCACAACCATCTGGACATTCAAAGAGTTATACTGTTTCCTATTGCGGAACACCGCCTCAATTGCATGTGGTACTGTCAGCTCAACGTGGGTGCAGTCAACTGCGCCTATGCAATTTGGCATGCCTGCTATGGCATGGAAGGCCAACTTGGTGGCAATGACCTCGGGGAGGGTGCGGGGTAGGGCTATGTGTTCCGACACATGGCGCAACAGGGCATCCAGTACCTGTACCAGGATTTTTGAGAAATAGGGTTGTGATATGCCATGCAGCTCACCAACCGTGTGTTGATAGGTGCCAGTGCCAAGGAAATGCAGTACTGAGACAACCTTCAGGATGGGGGGGGTGTCGGTGGGGGTGTCAATTTGACTGCTGATGTTGTCCTCAATCATGGCGGTGATGTGCAGGATTGTTGCACGGTCCAGCCGGTATAGTGTGTGGATCTGTCCTGGGGTGAGGTTCCAGGGTGAGGCCCTGATGCGTGGTGTTGGTGGCTGG
Source organism: Ambystoma mexicanum (assembly GCF_040938575.1). NCBI lineage: Eukaryota > Metazoa > Chordata > Amphibia > Caudata > Ambystomatidae > Ambystoma > Ambystoma mexicanum. The sequence goes on from NC_090924.1 coordinate 1,123,613,768, forward strand.
CGGCGGGGTCGGGCTGGCTGGGCAATGGGGTTTGCCATAGCTGCAGGGTTGGCTGGTTGCCGCCTGCGCCTCTTCTGCCTACGCCTCCTCCTCTGCGCCATTACTGCCACCATGTGCAGTGCTGCCTGTTGGTTGAGTAGGCCCAGTCCCAGTGCTACTAGACCTGCTGCCTGCATGGTTCTATGTTGTGTTGGGCTGGGTCTGACCCTTTTGTGGGCTCCCAGTGGCCTGCTAGGTCCAGCTGGGCTGATTTGGTGCACCTGTGCCCTGATTCAGTTCAGCAGGAAGTGTATAACGCCATGTTCGCGGTGGCGGCGGTTCCGCCACCGTGATCACGGTATTTACGCCATTTTTTCCCCCGTATTTCCGTGTCCGCGCTAGTTGTGATGCTCACGGTGTTTCGTGTTGACGGTAACGGAGGTGTTTCCATGCAGACGGACTTAACGGGACCCCTATTTCCGCGGTGGCGGTTGAGGGTGGTGCTATTACCAGGGCTGCGGGTCATGATTGGGCGGACATGGACACAGTGCCGGTATGGTTTTACCGGCAGTGTTAATTCCGGACCGGAGTACTTGTAATGAGGCCCAGTGTCTATAGTCAAACAGGGGCTATTTTCAACATGTAGTTAATGTAGATAATTCAGGCCCAAGGCTGTACTCTAATGTTCAGAATCTACAGCTAGAATTTAAGGCAGTGGCTAACTCAAATATCTTGATACATTTTAAAGCAGTGCACTAACGCAAATATCTCGCTAAATTGAAGGCAGTGGCCAACTCAGGTATCCAGCCACAAGTAAAAAGCAGAGGCTAACTCAAATAACTTTGCTAAATTAAAGCCTGTGGCTAACACATATATCACCATAAAATTAATACACAGTGGCTAATTCAAATGCCAATCTAAAATAAAAACAGTGGCTAACTCAAATATCTTGCTAAATTTAAAAGCAGTGCCTAGCTCAGATAACCAGGTAAAATTAAAAACAGTGGCTAACTCAGATATCCAGCTAAAATTAAAAAGCAGTGGCTAACTCATATATCCAGCTAGAACTTTAAAACAGTGACCTACTCACATGTCCAGCTAACCTTCAAAATCAGTGGCTAACTGAAAAATACTGCTAAATCAAAAAAAGCAGTGCCTAATGCAGATATTAAGTTAAAATGTAAAAGCAGTACCTAACTCAGATATCCAGCTAACATTTAAAACAGAGGCTAACTCAAATATCTCACTAAATCAAAAAGGCAGTGTCAAAATATGGGGTGCAGCAGGATTTGACACAAAGGCAAATGTCAGTGCACAGCAGGATTCAACATAATGTCCAGCTAAAATTAAAACAGGGGCTAACTGAAATATGTTGCTAAATTAGAAAGCAGTGGCTAGCTCAGATATGCAGCTAAAAGTAAAATGCAGCGGCTATCTCAGATTTGCAGCTAGAATTTTAAAACAGTGATTATCTCAGATACCCAGCTAACATTTAAAACCAGTGGCTAACTCAAATACCTCGCTAAATAAAAAGGCAGTGGCAAAATATGGTGCACAGGAAGATATGACACAATGACAAACTTCAGTACACAGCAGGATTCAACATGATGGCAAAATTGGGGGTGAATCAGGATTCAACACAATGGTAGACTATGGGGTGCAGCCGGATTCAATACAATGGCAAACTTCAGTGTTGTTCTGCTCTCCCAACATAAATGCATGACATTCTTATCATTTTTCCTCAATACACAAACAAGAAAGGCAGTGTGCTTTTTGGAATGCAATAACTCATTCACTCTTACAATTAGGTTATAAAACTGGCGCTTATATGGCCAAATATTAACTCAAATAAATGTTTCAGAATACAAAGAAAAATTATAGAAAAGGTTACATCACCATTGGCAATTATGCGCTCCACTTCATCCCTACCATGAACTTCAATGGACAGCTTCCCAAACCCAGGTTGGCAAAGAGAAAACCCTCACAACGGGAAACACGTGTTCACGAAATGTCTACCTTCCCTCAGCCCAGCAGAAGTGATTATGTCTCTCTATGCCAACATCATTCAGCTTCCCCCAATCTAAAGCAGGTCAGTAATTCTCCAGAGAGGTCAACTGCCAATATCATTTCACAGATACCTGGTCAGTGTATGCCATGGAATGCCCTGTCAAGTGAACAGTTCTTTCGGCTCCTTGCGTAGTTCAAAACAGTAACCCAAAACAATCCTTGACCAAGGCAAAACTGACCTAGGTAAAAACAAGATATTTCTCCAGTGTTTCAGATGATGCAGATGGTGTTCAGAACTGAGCTTTCCCTGAGGCTTGGAGACAAATGTCCATATTTGAGTTCAAGAAATTACATTTTTAAATCCATCACATTCCATCCTTGGACATTTGACTTGTATAGCCCAGTGGCACTATATTAGGCTTTTGAAATCTATGAAGCATTGTAGCTAAGCTAGAAATACATTGCAAACAACAACAAAATAGAATCAAACTCATCTTAATAATAAAGATGCAAGCAAAGGCATCTACAATTGTATGATTTCAAGTCATGGTATTGGTCACGTTGGTGCATGTGCTTGGGGCACGTGCACATAGTTGTTCTTCAAATACAGTTTGGTTGATTTCTTTATTTATATTCAATTGTTGACATGTGCCAACCTTCTTTATGCTGACAAGTCTTCTTGAAACAAATATCTCCTTTAGCAATATTATAGGTATAGACTTTAGTCAGATTTCTCCATTTGTCATTGATCACCTGGCAGAATTGAAGAATCGTTGTGTATCGCGCTGAAAATATGTCTCAGGGTTGAAGCAGGTGTTGGTACTGCTACCAGACAGGTTGTGAGTTTGATAAGCAAAAGTGAGAGCAATGTAAGATTTCCTGAGCCACATATGTCCAGATATTTTCAGTTTGAGCAGTTTGTATTTGGTTGATCCTCAAGGATTTGTGAATCCATTTTTTCATTACATTTCATCAAGTGACTCACGAACATGATTCCTCATCATCAGACTCCCAGTAATTGGCTGCGCAAATATTACATTTTGCTTTTGCATGGTGTCGTTTGACTCAGCCAAAGGGAGTCCATTTAAAATATACTCACACGAGACAGGCACAGAATCTGTAAAGCAAACCCAGAAAAAGCATATCAATGTTGATAGTCATTCTCTAAAGTAACATTTTCAGTGGAGCATAGTCCCATGTTTCCTTGCCAGGCTCCATTACTAACACCACTTGGTCTCTCTCTGATGCTATGACATCTGTGGGTACAGATGGGCCATTAGGCTTCTCCACCTGCACTTTTTCACCCATTACCACGCAGTCTGATGACCCAAATCATGGTCCCCAGAGTAGTTAACACTGTATGGGCCCTCTTTTTTTATCATGTGCAGTTTAACAGGTATGACAATCAATTGGGCTATCCTGTCTCCTTCACGGATAGGCAATTTCTCATCTCCACAGTACATTAAAATGACTTTGATTTCTCATTGAAAGTCAGCCTCTGTCACTCATCCCAGTACATGGATGCCCTTCAATGCTAATCCAGATTAGGGACAATTAATTCAAAGTGTTCTGAGGGAATGTGTACTCCGATCCCAGTCTCAGTGACTATTATACCTCTGGGTTCTAATGTGATTTCTCTCTGAGCATGAAAATCTGCTCCAGCAGATTCCGAAGTTGCTTGGTAAGGAGCTAAGGCACCTGGCATAAACTCCCAATACAACATTTCTGTAGCTGAATTAGGTTGCATCTGCACAGGAGGTGTCAACAAACGTGGCAAAGCGTCTCACACTCAGCCACTGGCCTATTATTCTAAACGTGTACAGCATCAAACACATGCTGAAGCCCACCTACCAGGCTCCCATTCCTTGACTTACGTAAATGTTCTTTCAACAACCCATTCATTCTCGCAATCTGGGCTGCACCTTGTGGATGGTACGCAACATGGTAAAGCCACTCAACATTCGTTTCTTGACAATACTCCTGAATTATTTTGCCTTTAAAATGTGTGCCACTGTCACTTTGTATTTGCAAGGGCACTCCATAATGCAATATAATCTGGTCTAACAACATAATGGTGTTCAATTGTGTGGCCCTCTTGCATGGCAACACCATCAATTATCCTGAAAAAGTATCCACAATGGTACATGCATATTGGCAGCCTTTACTGACTGGCATAGGACCGATATAATCGATCTGCCAGATTTGTCCTTGTAACTTGCCTCTTAGCCAAGAGTGCCATGGACAGTATGAAGGATGGGTCTATGTCATTGATGTTGACACAACGAACATTGCAAAATAGCCCTTTTCACTACCTCTAAAAGTTTATTGATCCATTGCGCTTGTGCCCTCCTGTGAGTAGCTTTTTCTCGAAGGTGCCAACTTTTTTGGTGAGCCTACTTGGTCAGACACTCTAAATCATTCTCCAGAGCCTCTGCATCCACCGAGCAAATCTTGTTGTGTTCATTTGTAACAGAATTAATACAAAGTTCTCATGAGTCAGTAGTACAGTGTGCGTCCAGATGATACACTGCTACTTTACTTTATGATATCATTTCCCAGATATCTTACCACAGTCCCTTTCCCCACAATTCTTTTGAATGTATTTTTCACCCCATTCTTTTGCAATGTTGGCAGCCGTATAGCTAGACCATTGACCAATGACTATGAATCTGTGTACAAATGACATTGGCCACGTGTTTCTTCTTTCAAAGTTTGATACACTGCATAGAGTTCTGCAAACTGACTGCTCTTCCTTTTCCCTGATGATGTCAAGATCTTTTTGTCTTGGGATTTACATTAGTGCTCAGTTCCTACATAGCAAGGAGAGCCATGGGTAAACCAGGCATGCTCTGTCTGCTCCACTGTCAAATTTCCATAATGTACTTCCCATTTCACTGTAGACTAATTTACTTCAGTCACTTCCTGTGGTATGTATTCTATGAGTGGTTTATTAGCCACTTGCTCATGTAATTTCACAACCCCACCCTTTCCTGGTTTGGCTCTGTCTTGAATGTACCATTTGATTACACTGGACTTTTGAGCATGTCCTATTCTGTGTGTCCTATGAGAACTCAACACAAATTGCATAATTGGTATTTCGGGTCTAATCAGTACATCAAGAACCACTGTCAATTGTGTTGTATTGATAAGAGTTCAATAACATGCTAGGAAGTGCTTCTGAAATGGAGTGTACTTATCATCTGCGCCAGGTAATTTGTGACTCCAAAATCCCAAAGGGACTTGCTTATGGTCTTCTGCCAAAGACTCCAGTTAGCATAGTTTTCTTGTACAGATACATTTAGCTCCACTTCTCCTGACTTCAAAAGCCACACATCAAGCACATGGTGCACTGCGTCCTTTGTCAAATCAAATGCTCTCTGCGGCTTTTTGCCCCTTTCAAATTGTATTTCTTTCATGTCACTTTGTAAACCGGGGTTAGGATTTGCCCTAGATGTGGTATATGATGTCTCCAAAACCCAAAAATCTCTATGAACTGTTGATGAACTGTAGAGCTTGCTTCTTGTTCACTGGAGTAGTAAATTAAAGTATTTTATGTTTTGCTTTTGCCCATTGTGCCCTTGAATTCCCAAAAATATCACAGTCTCTGCTGGCCCTTGAATCTTGTTAGGGTTAATTTTGCAGCCTTCCTTTTTCAATCCATCAACAATTGCTTCCAATTGATTTTGCACACTGCACTCATATTTGCCCTGAATCAGAATATCATCAATGTAATGTGAGATTTGTATGTCAGGCTTACATGGTATTCTGCCACCAGCCGGTGACAGAGGGTGGGACTATGCAAGAACTCCATAGGTAATCTTGTGAAGGTGTACTGATGCCCACCCCAAGAAAATGCAAACTGCTCCTGACACTCTTCGGCATTGGCACAGAATAAAAAGCATTTGCAAAATCTAATACACTGTACCAGGTTCCCTCAAACATCTGTATGTTCTCAATCAAGGTAATAGTATCTGGCACTGCAGGAACTGAAGGGGCAGTGTGTTCCATCACCTTATTTGTAGAAGCCAGATGGGATTGTTCCAAGTGGTAGAGACTAGCCTCAATACTCCTGCCTCTACATATTCTTTAATGGTGTCTGAAATGTCCCTATGTCCCTGGGTGTTAGGCAGAATTATGTGCAGTACCCTTTGGGAACACTACACACAATTAAGACTACAAGTGACAGTACAATTTCACCTTTGGTACAAGCCTGCACTACAGTTATAGTGGTAGCAGTAGCGGAGTAGCCAGATTTATCACAAGAGTAAGTGAGCAGTACAAATAGTCACACAAAGGACAGCAATTACTATGACTCAGGCAAACACTGACTCAAGGTTTCTAAGTAAAAGAATATGTTTATTTACTCAACAGTTATATAACATTTCACTATTCTAGGCAAGGTCAAAATCACAATCGTAAATACACCACACCACTGCCCTTAAATTCCAGGCAAGTTAAACTCACAAAATGAAGTGGGAGCAAAATGGCACACCAGCAATTTAAAAGGGTGGGAAAGACAAAGTTATTAGAAACTAGGCAAAACCAACAGGTAAGTATTCTGAGCAGTTGAACAAGAGAGACTACAGTGAGGAGATCAGATAGAAAAGGCTTAGGGCCAAAGTCAATAGGTCAAACGTTTTTTGCTCAAGATCACAAAGTTCAGGGTAGTTTGCGGTAAAGTTCGTGGCACAGATTGCGGACGAGGTTGGTTGGTAAAAAGTTAGTTCAAAGAGAAGAGAAGGACAAGCCCTCGGATTGGAGAAAGATTTCAAGCACTTTCACTGCGGCTGAGCAAAACAAAAACCGGTATTTGCACAGTACCTCGAAACGGAGAGGGGGCTGTAGCTGAGGCAGACGTTCCTTGTAGTTCCTGCAGGCCCACGGTTCCTGAAGCGACTGTCGGACTGATCAGAAGTAGGAAGACTGGAAGGTCCTGCACTACCCAGGGAAGAAACCAGCAGCAGCGCCAAACAACAAATAAAAGTTGCGCTCCTTAGAGCCCAAGCAGGGTCTGACCTTCCTGGCTATACGGCCCACTGTAGCTCTGTACAGCAAATTTGACCAGAGGAGGGGTGCTGGCTTGTAGTTTGGGTCAACTGGTTGGTCCCACCAGCACAAGGGAAGAAGTTTCCTGGAGGATCTTCTCTGTTGTCGGATTTGGAGATTCGGACCTGCAGAAGGGCTTCACCGGGCGGTTCAGCCATTGTAGAGGTCCTCTTCTTCCAGTTCCTTGTTGGTTCTTTTGTCCCAGTGGCGACTCTGCTTTTCCAGTCCCAGAGACCTACTTTTTATGCAGTTTTCCTCCATTCATACATCAGGGTGGCTGGCCTGAACCCTTAGCCAATCAGACAAGAGTGCTACTTGTGTTACCAAGGGAACCCATGGCAGGAGTCTGAAGATCCCTCCCTCACATCCTGCCTACCTAGACTATCAGGCGCCTCAAGGAGGGCTTCTGTGCAGAAGCCCATGAAAAGACAGTGAACAAAGGAGTCATCCCCGGTTTGCCGCACAGAGAAAAACACGAGAAAGTCTTTAACAAAAAGAAATGACTAAACCCAGCCAGAGCCAAAATAAACCATATATGGCCAAGCAGGTTTTATGTTTGAGGCTAATATAATAGCCTAAAACATTACCACGTTATGTAAGATAACCGGGGTAGAAAAGTTAGGGTAGATACCACTGCCACCAGCCAAGTCTTAATGTTAAGGGAGCGAAACAAGGCTTCAAGAGGCATAGACAAAAAGGGGTAAGAGTTAACCCTTTCCAATACTCCATGTAAGATGGTGTGTACTAACTAGGTATGTGGTTTAAAGTGACTATATAAAGTTGATGGCAACTTCATCTATTTTCTGGGGGACAGTAGTCAGCCCCAGAAAAATTGAGTCATTGGGAAGTCTCAAAGAAAACCCTGTGTCATTGCACTGAAGGTGCTGTGTAACACACACAAAAAGTGGTGCACATAGAGGAGGTGAGGCTCCAGTGCCCAAGATCACACATAAAGTAGAAATACACATAGCAAAATGCATGTAAGAGTGGGAAAAAAGGTTCACACTCTTACCAGATGAAAAACAAATCTTAGAAATCCAGCAAAGCTGCTGGGGGACACTTTAGGTAATGAAATCAAACATTTATGAGAATTCTCCCTAACACTCGTCCCTCCCAGACTAAGGGACAGGAGGGTTTAATCCACTCCTGGATGTCTATGAACACAACAATGTTAAACACACACAGCAAAACACATGTAAGAGTGAGGAAAAAGACGCTCACACTCTTACCAGGTGAAAAAAAAATCCTACAAATCCAGCAAAGCTGCTGAGGGACTCAGTAGGTAATGGAAATTAGCCATTCTGGAGAATTTTCCCTAACACTCGCCCCCCCCCCACAGACTAAGGGACAGGAGGATTTAATCCACTCCTGGATGAATCTCTACCTCTAGTCGGTTATAAACATCCTAGAGAGACCATCAGCATTTTGGTGGTGACATCCTGCGTGTGCTCAATATTAAAATCAAACCCTTGCAGGCAGATTAACCATTTTAGCAGTTTTGGGTTTTCCCCTTTCATTTGCATAAACCATCTCAAGGTTTGGTGGTCAGTTTGAATCACAAAAGTAGATCCATACAAGTATGGTCTAAACTTCTTCAGACTCCACACAATTGCAAAGCATTCACGATCTATGTTTGCCCACCGTGTTTCTGGTTCCTTCAGTTTCCTACTGATCAAGCACATGTGGTGCTCCCTACCGTTCTCATCCAGTTGACTAAGGACTGCACCTATACCTATATTGGAGGCATATGACTGCACAATGAAGGGTTGGTGATAATCAGGAGCTCCTAGGACTGGAGCTTGACAAAGGGCTTTCGTCAGGCTTCTTTCAAAGGCATGAGTGCACTCCTCATTCCATTTAATCTTTTTAGGGAATTTTGGAGAGGAGATCACATCCAAGGGAGAAGCTATGGTCCCATATTTCTCTATGAAGTTCCTGTAGTACCCAGTGAGCCCTAGGAAAGCTCTCACTTGGGTTTGAGTAGTAGGGGTGGCCCAGTTTTGCACAGCTTGTACTTTGCTGGCAATGGCCTTATCTCACCTCATTCTACCTCATGACCAAGGTAGACCACCTTACTCTGACCAATTTGACATTTGCTTGCCTTTATGGACAGATGCGCCTGCTCAAGAGCCTGCAAAACATATCCAAGGTGATCAATATGTTCTTTCCATGTAGGGCTGAACACTGCAATGTCATCCAAGAATGCCATGCAGAAGTCTTCCATCCCATTCAGAACTTGATTAACCATCCTTTGAAATGTAGCAGGTGCATTATTTAGTCCAAAAGGCATTACCTTAAACTGGTAGAGGCCAGCTGGGGTAGAAAATGCAGTTTTCTCCTTGGCATGGTCGGTCAGTGCTATTTGCCAATAGCCTGAGGTTAGGTCAAATGTACTGAGGTACTTGGCTGAACCAAGTCTATCCACCAACTCATCTGTCCTTGGCAAAGGATGAGCATCAGTCTTAGTGAATGCATTTAGAGCTCTATAGTCCACACAGAATCTGAACTCCTTGGATCCTGCCTTTTGTACTAGAACAAATGGACTAGACCATGGACTGGTAGAGGGCTCTAAAACCCCAAGATCAAGCATCTTGTTGACCTCTCCTTTGATGTGGGATCTCACATGTTCTGACACTCTGTAACCCCTGATTTTGACAGGTAAACAGTCACCAGTGAGAATATCATGCTGGCCCCAAGGGGTCAAGCCTGGTGATAGAAAAAACAGGGAGGCAAACTGATTTAACAGAACTTTGCACTCCTCCTGTTGTTCAGAAGTCAGCTGAGAAGAGAGAATAACTCCTTCTATCTTTTCTAAAGGTTGGCCTCTGAGTAGGTCAGCTAGAGGTTCACTCTCCTCTTCCTCTTGAGCTGAAGCTAGAAGCAAAGCTCCTACATCTGGTCTCGAGACATAAGCCTTTAAACGATTGGTGT